>NW_022882944.1:0-2400000 GCF_011952255.1 Bombus vosnesenskii | reverse complement strand
ATTTCTTTAACGCTAAAAGATACCTTCGGTTCGAACGAAATATGGGGAAACACCTTAAAACACTTAAACACTTAAAAACATCGCAAGTTGTTTGTTTGCCAGGATGAGAACGAGATTGAAATGCAAAAATTCGTGCATCGTAACAAAATTAAATCTCTAGTGCAACGAACACCATGATTGACTAGGATTTCCAAAATAAAATGACAAAAATACATCTCGTTTCTTCTCTAACTTTAATTACTTCAATCGAACGGTGATTAATATTACCTATAATCTCCAAGTTACACAGAACAAAATGTTAAACTGCAAATTATTATTTCACGAAGATATCGCAATAAATCTATATGATATTGATAGTAGAAAGTAATTACGCTTCTACTGAGAAAGAAAACAGTGTTTTTTTTTTTTTTATCGAGTACATACTAGCCCCAATTCTCGATTTCATTCTTATTTGAAGAGCACAGGCTCTTCGCGCTCCGTTTCCGCACTCCTTTCCCCCTTTAGTTTTCCCAACCGATCCACCACTTCTAACTTTTCCTCTCTACATAATAGTTCGTTTACTGACCATTTCTCTACAACTTCTCATCAACCGTTCCCTCCGTGCAAGTTCACGTTTCGTTCTTTTTTTTCTTTTTCTTTTCTCTCCGTTCTCGTTCGTTCAAAAGCTTACAGGCCATCCCTCTTCTCCACGTTCCATAGCGATAGATCCTTGGATCCTTCTTTTTCGCCCTCGAATACTTTCACGAAGGTCTACGGAGCATAAGAAACAACTTGCCCCTTCGGAGGTTGAACCTTGCACCGGTAATAAGATTTTCAAGCAAATCGATCGATGCTCAAGAGTAAATAAATAAGACGAGTATGTTTGATGTTTGTCGAAAGGAGAAACGTCAAATTGGATCACCAAAATCGCAGCAAAATAACGTTGAACTTGTATGATGTTGTTGGCGATATTGGTGAAACACCGTGACTTTCATACGATAAATTATCCAATATTTAATAAAGATAACAAACAAAATTGTGGATTTTTTTGGTAAAATATTAAGTGTCTCGAAAAACCGTGGCTTTTTCTGTAAATGATTCGAAATTTTAGACCTTTGAAAGCGTAACAAAGCGATGCAGAGAAAGTAAATAAGTTTTCGCAAATGTATGAAATTTTCTATTTATGCTCTCGTTGTTATAAACTGCCAGTTTTTTGTTTTTGTAAATTATTTTCGAATAAAAATATTCATCTCGAGTACCTAATACAAACAAACTAAATTAAAGCTCCCTATTTATATTTCCAAAACCACTGAATGTATCAAAAAATACGAAAGTGCCTTGAATAAAAACGTGAAATAAAAAAAGATCGAATTTACCTATTTATGTTTTTACCACTATAAAAAAGTGTATGAAACACAAATTACACAAAGTATGAAACATAAATTAAAATAAATAGAAATTATATTCTTCAGAAATATCAGCAAATGGCTGTGCCCAAATGAAAACTTGAAGAATTTTCAAGACGATCTATACCATCTATGATCTATGAAAGCTGATAACCAGAAAATTTCACAGCACCCGTTATACCGTGCGTCAAGAGTGGCGTCTAATGTCTGCGTTCTCATCTAACTTCGCCAGCCTTCTCCGGTCGATCTGGAGAAACAGGGGGAGAAACGAAAAAACAAAAAGGGGAAAAAGAGTGAAATACAGGCAGAGAACGAGAGGAGAGAGGCGAAGAACAGAGAGAAGAGGGGACGAGTTATAGTGGAGGAGGAAGAAGAGGCACGCTTTTCTCCGGAAGATGGAGTAATGAGTACGGTCAGCTAGACGAAAGTCTAAAAAGCGAAGTAGCTTCGTCCTCCTTCACATGTGTTCAACAACAAACGGCTTGGCTGCCACTCGAAAAACTCATCAGTGCTCCTAGATGCGCCTTGTCCCTCCTAGGACCAGCTCAGCGATAGACTCGATCCGATCTCTGGTTCCAAGCAAATGTTCTCCTCGTGTATGTATAAAATATAAAAAAATATATTCTTCGTTCGTTTTACGTTCTTTTGTAAGAGCGATGAAAATTCTAGGGATTTTAAGAATCACATAAGAGTTACAAGGATAGAGTTTGTTCATAAGAATAAATGAGAAAGAAGAAGCGTAATTAGAAGAAGGTGTAAACTATCTAAATTAATTTCAGAGACAATTAAATTGGTAATTTCTTCAATTCTACTTGGATATGATTTTGGAAGCTCTACGGATAATTCCAGAGTCTCCAGTTACGAGATAATTTTCTTTGGATAATTTTAAACTCAATTTGAGCGCTTTTTATTCGTAACAAATTTCGCAATATCGAAGAAAGGCTCGCTGTTAATACGTATAATTTCTTAAGTGTATGCTATATTATTTCCTGAGGCACTAAAAATTCTTGTGCTCGCTAACGAGATCGTAAAAATTCCGAGGCTGCATCACGGTTAGTAAAAAGTCTAGACAAAACGTTAACGAGTTTGACATCTCAATTTTGTACGAATTATATGCCGAGTTAAAACAAAGTATTCCATGTGCATCTTCATGTGCAAAAGTAACTTTTTAATTTTATACAGATAGAAAAACACGAGCAAATTTGATAGAATCTAAACCATCCTCGGATCGATTTCATCAGAGCAATACAAAATCAATGCAAAGAGAATTCAAGAAAGCTTGCCCCATTTTAATTCTCACCGCGACAGATCCAAAGACAGAAAGTTGTTTTTGTTGCCTAAAGTATCGCGACTATTCAACAAGCGTATAACTAATTGCAAGTTTAAATCTTCGATACTTAAAATTCTTTCACAAATCTCCACCTGTCGATTCAGAATAATTTTGTAACATTTTCGCTAGAAGCCCCAACAACCGATAAAAGGAATTAACCTACGCTAGTACCTACTAAACGCTTGAAAATATTCTCATGCAAGGAGACGCTACTGCCAGGAAGTTTTCCACTTCCGCTATCCTATCAGCCACACTATGCCTCTGGCTCTAATCACAAGCCAGAAAACCGCAAACCCAACCTAAACCTACAGTACCGAGAGTGAACGTGAGAGCAGGTGGAGCCAAAGTCCAGGGTGCTTAAATTATTCAAATGTAATCGCATAATCGTCCACTCGATTCCAGGAATATTTCCTGCCTCGTTATCTCGAGTAGTCTGACAGGAGATGATTGGCACGAGCCGATCGCGACAAAGGAAGTACAGAAATAAATCGCGGCCGCGGCTCGGAGCTCTCGCTAATAACTCTGCCTCTCTCTTTTCCTCTGTGTTCCTCTGTTTGCACGAGGGTAGCCTGAATCCCGGTTACACTCTTCATCCGTCGCTCTCCACGGAGGCTCTCCCGGTCCCTCCGGCTGGAAACGGAACCGAATAAGAGAAGCGGGAGAGGCGGCGTGGCAAGAGAGCCACAGAAAAGAAGGGTAGGACTCTACGTAGGGTGTGCACAGAGGGCAAAGAGACGACCGGTGCATGTGCAAGGAGGAACACGCCTGTGCACATACACGCTCGCATGATTCTTCATACATACACGCACGCGTGTGCATGCGTTTAATTAAACGTGTACGTGTACACCTAGGTATATGTATAAACACATATAAACGCAAGTAAGGAACGTAGGTACATACGAAGAACACGTATCTGGAACTTAGTGGATATACATATGTACACACGTATATGGAAAACATATATTAAATATGTATGGGGAGAATATACGTATAAACACGAATAAGGAAGAATATACATACAGACGTATGTACGAAGAATGTTGCATGCACATATGAAGAATTTATACAGTACATATGTACTGTAAATTCCTCATACACATGTTTCCGTATATTTTTTCTTATCTGCGTATATACGTGTTTGTACGTATAGACGCACACGTATAAATGCAAATAAGGAAGAATATAGGAACAAATATATATATTAGCAACTACGTACATACTGTTATACACTGTATATACATATATACTGTATAAATTCTTCATACGTATGTGTTGTCCATTATTCATATACTTTTAGGTACTAGATATACATATGTATGCATATATATATATATATAGATGTGTGTGTATCTATACACTGTACATATAATACATACACATGCGTTGCTATGTATTCTTTATACCATATATATTCTTCATACCTTTTCATACGTGTATTGTGCACACGTTTCTAAATATACACACGTATACATGTACTTACACGTATAAACGCAAATAAGAAAGAATATACGATCGCACACGTATAAGTATGTGGAACAGAGGAGGAGAGAAGAAACCTTGTCCGGGTCGGAGAGAACCAGAGGAGAGAGAAAGAGTCTCTCTCGCTTCGGAAGCTATAGGTGAGCCTCTATAGAAGGCCAGATGGGCGTGGTGGCTGTGACGGTTTTCGTCCAATGGGAATTGAGGATCCTCCTGGCTAGAAGGACAATGTACATGGGCATTTTGCGTGTGATGGAGACCATCCACGAGGACGGATCCTCGACAAAGAGCACCAAGTCGAACGACGAATGCCATCCGCCTCGGCGAGATCCCTCAGAGAGGCCTCTTCCTACGAGCAGCATCCGGTTTAGTCGGACGCGGAGGACCGTCGCGGAGGGAGATCCCGTGGATCGATGCCACTGATCGATCCGAAGTGCACTCGTATAATACGCGGCGGAGACGTAGGTCTTCCGACACGATTCCACGATTCCTTCTCGGTGATGGAAAACGACCATGGTGTTCCTCCTGGGGATTTTCAGGCAACGAAGAAATTGCGACTGCAGGATATGGACTGAGCTGCTTTTTAGACTCATCTTCTCTTCTTCAAGTCCTTTCTGTTTCAACTATCGTGCTGTTGGTCTACGCGGTCAATTGGAAAAGGGAAATTCTCTATTGTCTATCAGAGACGGCTCGGATTGTCGTTTAGTCTTAAGCGAGAAGATTCTTAACTTATTTTTATTATCGGCGTTCGTAATCGGGAAAACGAAGAAACAGATATTCCTGTTTTCACCGGAATTTCGCAGATTGTAATTTCCAAATTACAGAAATAATGGGAAAGAGTGTAATATTAATGGCTGTCGTTGATGTTCGTGGGAAATTGAAGAGCAAGATTCCTGTTCTCGCAAGCATCTTCGAGATTGTAATTTATTTCCACGCGAACAGACGGATAATTTTGATCCGCGTATGAAGCCGAAGGAAAACGTTTCTGTTGTGTATAGAGGAATTCGTAAGGCTGTAATTTATCCTCTCAACAGAGAAATAGATCATTTTGACCAAGATAAATGAACGAAACGGTTGTTCTTCAGAGAAAATGAATTGTGTTTGTAATTTATTTTTAACTAAAAAATAGCATAAATAAATTCAATCGAAATAATAGGAAATTCCGGGTACCTGGATTTCTTTGAAGCTCTCTCTAAATAATTAATAATATACGATTGCTCGGTGAAAGATGTATTTTCCGGGAAAATAGAACGATACGCCATCACGATAATTGTAAGTTAAATAAATTTAATGACTGTAATGCACAAGTGCTCGAAAATGTGATATATATCGAAACACGATAATGGCAGAAGGTAATTTCGAGAGTGGCGATGTTTAATAACGCATCAGGCACAGAACGCGTAGTCAGTTTCCAGCGATGAAGGTTGCGGATCGGCGTTAATCCTCTTCCGGATTTATTAAATGTAATATTTAATTCTCGATTAATCGTCCGCCAGGTCCGATTCAGGCGTCGATGCAAATTACTCTCGTCGACGGGCGGTGGCAAACAAATCGCGGGATACCTTGTCGAATATCGAATTTTGCAAATATTAACTCGACAGCTTTCACCACTTTCGCGGGCAAATATATCGTCCGCTTTCACTCGCGGTTTATCCCCCTTTGAAAGAAACCGTGTAAAATGTTTACCAATGATAGGTAGAGATATTATATAAGCATACTAATTTGATGCAATTTGATAGAAAATTGCAAGTGTAATAAAAACAATGGCGAAATTAGAGATGGAAAGAATATAAGCGCCGGTTTAGTCGAATGTAAAATTCTAGGAACGATATACATTACGATGTAAAAAATTGTGGTTTTATATGAATAATATAACGAATAAATATCGCAGGTTCTGTTTCTATGTATAATTCTTCGGCTGAATATGTTCATTACGTATGAATAGCCGTAATGAAATTGATATAAGGACAATAAATTTATAGATAAATATAACCGCGTTAATGCCTGAATAAAAGATGAAATTATCTAAAATTAACAGAAATAATTACGAAATCGAAAGGAGTCTAGAAAAAGGATAATCCTAAACTATAGGAATTTTAAAGGAAGCTGATCCAAAAACCAAACTATTGCAAATCAAACTACTATATTGGGAAAACAAAGTCAAAACTCAAACAAATCTAGAATAAATCTACTGCAAAACCAATCAAGAATTATTCAATAAAAAAGAAAATATCTTTACTGATCATTTTCCCGTGTATAAATCAAAGAAAACTAATCCAATGCAAACTATGATAATCCAAAGAAAACTATGCCAAACCAGAGGAACCTAAAATAAATTTAATCTATCGTTATATTCTCTAATAAAAACAAGAATATCGCATGAACATCAAAGTAAACCTATTGATCATTTCCACGTGCATAACACAAAGATACCTAACCCAACCCAAAGCATCATAATTGAAAAGAAACCAAACGAAAGCCAAACAAATGTAAAATAAATCTACTCCACGAACCAGAAAGGAATTTTTCAATTAAGAAAGACGACAAATATCACATAAACGTCAAAGTATCCCTATTGATCATTTTCTCAGTTATAATTCCAAGATCAATCCAATTGAATCCAATCCAAACCATTATAAGGAAATCAGGAAACAAGGAAAAAGTCAAGATCAAACAAATGTAAGATAAACCTACTGCAAAATCAAAAGAGAAATCTCCAATAAAAAATGAAGAAAAAAATGCCAAATATCAAATCAATAGAAAAATAAAACGCATCTATCGCTTCCTAATTCTTATTCTCCCTAAAATAAGATTATTGTCTGAGCCAGAACGGCGAAAGGCGCGTAAAATAGAAGCGCGTGTATCCGTGTTTGCCGTCGGCGTAAAACAAAATGGAAGCCCTCTCGTTAAGAGGCGAACGGGACTGGTCGTGTCTCCTGGCCGATCGATATTATCATAACAAATTCCCATCGAGTGGTCGAATGCCCGATGAAGCTCCGTACCGGTGGTCTCATTAAACGCAGCCTCGTATAGCGCGCGCGGCCACGTAATGAGAATCAGTTAATTAGTGCCGTAGCACGGGGCGGTTTCGCTTCGTGTATACCAAGTGCATCACGTGCATGCTCGCCTTACACGCGTGTGGAAGGGAGGAAACGGATATCGCTAGCGTAGGTACCGAGAGACCGATGAAGAACTTACGGTACAGACGTACCTGACGTATACTAACGTACTACACGTTCATATAGTACCACACGTATACAGAGAAGTGTAGACGAAGAGGGAAATTGGAAGAAGAGAGACGAGGGATAGGGAGCAGTGAGTGGTCGTGAAATTTACTGCAACATGGAAGTACCTTCTCTCTCTCTCTCTCTCCCTCTCTCTCTGTCTCTCCCACAAGAGATCACTGCTACTACTCTTGATCATAGATGGACTGCGTATTTCTATGCAAATTAGTACCTTTGGAAATCTAATTAAACAAATGGAACCTAAGTAAAAACTGATTTTTAATGCAGTGAATATCACGACAGATGTATATATCTAGTCAGTTTGCGAATTCTATATTTACTTTAACGTGGAAGTATCTTCTCCTTCTGAAGTGATCACTGCTACTCTACTTGCTACTCTTGGTCATAGGACAGACTTTCTCTTGAGTTAGAGTTAGGTCTTCTTGTTTGAGTAGACGAGGTGGTTGAACTGCTGTGATGGCCATTTTGGGAATCGGTTGTCGAATTGTGACGAAGCTACACAAGTTCTCTTGTCCTTGATTAAAGACTATTTCATGTACTGTGAAATTTTCTTTCTGACGTTTTCTTTATGGAGCTGTTGAGTTATTTGAACGGTCACTTCGAATACGACGAATTTCTGCGAGGATGAGATTACTTTGACATACAAAACTTGACGTTCCTCTACTTTTGACTATAATTTTTACTTTTTGAAGTTTCTCGTAAGAATCGACTTTTACTTGCGATCTTCTCAGATTTGCGATGACTACTTCGGGAATAAATCGTCCAGTTGTACCGAGGAGAATCGATCGATACAGGAAATTTGAAGCTTCTTCGTTCCTTGACTAATTGCAATTTTTTGTCTATTGGAATTTCTCTACGGTTTTATTAATCGCAAGCTTTACGATTAATATAATGTAATCGAATTTTATGTATATCGCATTTATTACGAAACAGAACACAGGTAACACTGCAATTTTTCTCGTGTCCAGAATTTTGTTTTCCTCGCCGCAATTGACGCAGCATCTTGAATCGGCGCATCTTTTTTGACGATGCTTCACCCTCGAGGACGAGTCGAAATGGTTACGTTCTTACCCTCTGTTTTACGTATCACGTGGCCGACAGTCACGTAACTGTAAAACCTCCATTGCCTGACTACAGATATGTTGACAATAGATCGAAAGATAGAAATACAAACATGGTCTTTTCTATATTTCGCTTCCATGCCCATCTTTCGTGCTAATATTGCCGATTATAATTCTCTATTCGTCAGATTGCAGTTCACATAGCATAAATGTGTTTTTTGAACCGATTCAAAGAGAATTCGCAGACTATTTTCGACGTATTATATTTCGAAATACAGGATCTATTGACGGGAATGGAGAAAAGTTTTCGATAAAAGACGCGAGATCTCTGCAGACTCGCGATTTATACTTTCATTTCGATACAAAACTTGGGAAGTTTTATCAAAGCAACATGGGGTTGACGATTCAAGAAACTTCTCCAATATGAAGTTCTCATGTGTTAGATTCGAAGATCACAAATTAACGCTAAGTCTTGTTTTAATCTTTACGGAAAATTATAAATTAGTCATTTTAATTCTTTCACTATCAGAATATCCATCAATTCGGAATCTATCGATACTTAAACTCCACAGTCTCCGTAAAAATAGACGAAAGTTCCTCGAGTGTTTCCAACCGAAAATGAAGGACAAAGGAAAAGATGAAAAGTATTTCCTTTTTGTAGCACGTTTTGATCGTGGCAAACTAGAATTATAGAACTATCAAAATGTGTCCATAAAGTAGCGTGGAAAATTGAACTAGCAATGAAAAACAGGGGATGTTCACTTTGTACTGAAATGAAACACGAAATTCGACGAGAATTGTAATTACTCTAAAATCATCACTCGAATGAGGATTCTTACGGAAATTGATATTTTTAAAAATATAATTAAGGAAACAGAAGCCAAGTAAAAAACTTTCCTGTGGTGCCTAATCAAGGTAGAAGCTTCATTCTATAAACGACACAGTTAAATTCATCGAGTATCGATCGCTGAAGATGGGTCATATGTTACAATCTAATATAAAGATACTAAAATACTGAACAGATTCGAAACGAGCGCAGGAAACGGCCGCGAAGTTCTTCGATGCCCGTAGATATCGGTGGGATAAACCGAAGCCAGACAAAAGCGCGCGATGGAAGAAGAGGGTTGGATGTTGCAGAAGGAAAGGGATAAATATTCGAACGTGGTTTTCATGGAAGTTCATCGACGCGACGCGTGGAGGGCGCAGTGACGCGAAGGCGGCTTTGTTTTCCATGCTCGGGAATATCCTGGAATCCTGGAGGAAGCTCTCGTCCCAACTCTCTTGCCTGCGACTCCTTTCCAGCCGCATTTTTAATTTCCATTGTCGTCGACCGTACCTCCTACCGGATGCATCGCGAACGCCCACGACCAGCCACTTCTCTCTTACCCCTCTCTCTAGCCACCCCATTTCAACCCCTTCGGTTCTGCATGCGCAAAACGGAGACGTCGCGATAAGCCTTCTGGCCCGCGCGATCCTGCCGCGTTCTCCTGCCGAGAGTAATCTTCGCCCGACTTCACTTCGAGTATCCCTGTATGCTTCGTTTCGAAAGAAGTTGCGGAAATAACGAGCAATTTGGTCGGTATCTCCGATTTTTTTCCAATTTCAATGCGTTGAAACGCGTGGGTGTTCGAATAAACAGGGTATCGCGAAAAAGAAAGTATCGCAAACAATTCTACGTACTTTTGATTGTGAAAGGTAGACAGGTTCAGAAGAAGTTTAGTTTAATGTATATTAGTAGAGTAGTCAATTAACACGAAAACAAATTCAACACGTGGCTCGAGTTAGGATTAGATTTAGCGAAATAAAAATGACGATATAAAAGTTAACGCGGTATATGCTACACCGAGGTTTAGGTAGCTTTATGTTAGGTTGGCAACTAAGTGATTGCGGATTTTGTCAATACCACCTAATGACAAAACCCGCAATCACTTAGTTGCCCAATAGTACAATTAAAAGTGCTTACTTTCTTGCGATATTTTGCTTATTTAAATGGCCCTTTTTAACGCGTTAGAGCTGAAACAGTCGAAGATACAGACCAAATTGTTCACCGTCATCGAAGCTGTATAGAAGCTTTGTTTTTTTGAAGGTGGAGGCTGCTAGTTAGAGAGAGAAATGTTTGGCAAATGTTGAATGTTCGTTACTACAGATCATCATTCATTGCAGACCTAATAACAATTTAGGGTGGTTTCTTTCAATTCGAATTAATTTATTCACACGTAGAAATGGTTCAGCGATAATGAATATTTGGTAGTACAGAATATTCCTCTTGTCTTTATAAATCTATTTATGGTTTCAATTGATCAAGTCTAGTAGCAATTTAGGGTGGTTTCTTTCAATTCGAACTAATTTATTCGCTTACAATACAATAGTTGAATTTATCATTATTGATCACAGATGTAATATCAACTTGAATAATATTTGCATATCTGAATTAATATGTCTATAACCTATATTTATTACTTTGTCCATTGACCGAAATGATTGACGAATGTTGCATATTAATTACAACAGAATATTCAAATATATTATTCCTCAGAGATCTGGTCCTTAACTCGGACAATTCTTTCCGATCTGACTTAATTTATTTATAAAGAAAAATGATTATTATCATGATAAATAAACACGATCAAATATTAATCGCAACAGAAAGTTTCAATTTAATTACCGATCACGAATATCGTATCAACGTGGATGATCTTTGCAATCATGACTTAATTTATCCATTGACAAACATCGAATATTAATTACAAATAATGTGTTTATACAGAATACACGTTATGCAGAATATGCAAAATGAACTATGAAATAGCAATTTGTACAACTTGCTCAACTTGGATTTGCTAATTCAATTTCTAATTTCAAGTAGGGGCAATTACTTTTAAACAGATGAAAAATTCTATCAAATTCGATAAGCCAATTCAATTTGACGAGTCATAAATGACTCGTTGTTCCAACTGACTGGAGAAAGAGGTATTAAAATAAAAATCGAATCATGACGGTTGAAATTTTTGAAACTGAATAGGTTAACAAAAACGTTCGAAACGAGAATGAAGATGAAGAGGACAGAATAGGAGGCAAATACCGCGGACAGACGCTTTTATACGGCTACGATCCGACCAAGAGGAGCGCATAAGCTTTCCAAACGAATTGCTGTACGAATTTAATGCTCGTTTCCTCTCTATGCGGCTCATTTAAATTTTTACATACGCATGACATAAATCCCACTTATTGTAATGAAATAGTTGTCCCTCTGCAGCCAGTTCATCGAGTTTCCCGGGATTCTGTTCCGATTCGTTTTCGACTTTTACAGTTGTACGTTTTGAGGTATTATACTTGCTAAAATACGAACTAACGCGTGAATATATGACGGATGAATAGATAAATCGACGGCTAGTTTACGTGGAGAATACTCAAAGATCTTGCGTACAAAATTTTTTCAACCAAGATACCACAAATTAGAAGATCCAGATTTTTACCGTTCTTTAACCTTCTCCATACTGCGTGGGACACAAATATTACACTAATCCACTAACTAATGTACTAACAATTTGTACTAAATATCAGCATGTATCCTAATACATATCGCTAGCAGTGTATTTATCACTCCATACTTTAATGCAGTCAAAAACGATATTCTTTAATCAAATAATGGATCTTCGTTCCTGAAAAAAGAAACAAACTCAACTTTCTATCCATAAATGAATTTCTCTGCAGATTATTCTCAAGATTTACTTATGAGTAGACCACGGGATCTCTATGCAAATTTACATTTTTACGAACACAATTATCTACGAGGAAACTTGCTTTACCCACTAAGCGTTTGTAACGAACGCTTTAAAAAATCTAGACATTTCGCATATTTCTTCACGTCGTACACGTTTTGTACATTTTTGCTTCTTCAAATCTCTCGTGAACCTTCCAAAAATCCGCGGTCTACTTACGAGTCACCGTGTATATAGGGTTCTGTTCCATTCTAACCGCGCCAGTAGCTTCGCACCGCCTCCACCAGATGGAGACACGTACACCAGACCTGGAATTCTGCATGGGGGCGCGATCAGAAAATTCGTGACCTTGAAAAATTAATCAAAGGATCGCGCGGAAGGATCGATCCATGGTAGCATGGCCAGTCGACTGTGGGAAAGCATAAAGGGGCTAAGCGTAGCTCTCTGGAAAGTCACGGGGCGGCGTGAGTGCCCGCGGATCGCCGCGATCGCCAGTGACCAATTAAGAGAATTAAGGGTCATTAATTAGCATCCGCTTCCGCGACTCGCTCGACGATTCTTCGCGGCTGTGGGCACATTATTCGACGAAACGATGTGCCCGCTTCTCTCTTCCGTTTCGCAATCCGGCTGAGTAGTCTCTCATCGCCGGCTGCCAAGAATTTTCTCACCTAGTTTAATTCACGTCGTTTTGCGCTTCGATCGCAATGGCGGTTCGCCGAAGAGCGACGAGGAGAAATACCAATGCGCCAAGGGAAAACATAATAACGAGGAATCGCTTCGTGGAATGACAGCACCTCGAGGAACTTGCGAACTCCGGTCGTGAGAATCTGGTGTTTCGATCGAAAGCTCGAAAGATCACGAGCAGTTAATGAGCACACGAGAAACGACCCCTTGTTCGCGTTTAGAATTTCCCAGGACAGTAAAAAAATATTTTAGAATCTTTCGTGTCTCATCAATATGTAATTCCAATCTTTTTCTCGAACGAGAGCTTCCGGATATTTGTCCCTGATTCTTCCTCGTCTGCAATATACCTCTGTCACCCGAGCACTTAACAAAGCATCGAAACACGTTGTTCGTACGTTTCCTATTGTTCGGGACAAATACGGGGGTCCGTAGAATGGACTAACCACGACTATAACGATATAATGTGTAGATTCAATGCTACACCCTTCAAATAATGTATCGCTGTGAAGATCGTGTTCCTTTACAAAATTATCGACGGTAGGTTAATTGAACAGCTCGCATTAATCTTAATCTAGTGAAATTATGCGTAGACTGTTAGACAACCGAACCTATTTTATCAGGCTTCTTACACCTCTAAATACGGTCATGCGGATACCATTGGTAGAGTTTGCAACACCGCCAACAGATTTCACAATAATTTCCATCTTTTCTCCGATACCGTCGATAAAGTTGAACATTCTATATATTGCTTTCTTCGCCATACTGTTTCTGTGCCGGACTAATCTCAACCGCCTCGATCCATGTTAACCGATGTATTAATTCGCCTTCTTTACGGACCCACACCACAGATACACTAACATTAACTTGCGTAACCTATGAATAGTGCATGGCCCTCGCGCACTATCTCTACTTTGTGCTTTTCATCGAGCGGAGCATTTTGTTTCGTTTTGTGCCTTCTATATCGTAAATGTATTCTAATTGTGAGGGTTTCGTCGTATAAGTCCCGGAAGAACTTCGCTCGTTTATTATACTGAATAAAATAAAAAGATAAATAAAAGGTTCATCTTACTATGTGTTCGTAATTAGAACTATATGAAAGGATCGTGACTTATCAGACGAAGAAATTGAAATATTGTAATTAACAACGTTCCACATAGTTTTTGTAAAATCAACTGTTGTGCGAATACCTGTTACACCCACTGTATGTCGTTTTACATGAAAATGAATCGATTATGTCACGAGGCCCGCGTCCGATTATTGCACTAATCAGTAATTTACATCATCAAGAAGTTTAAGGAAGATCATTTTTAGGAATGACTTATTAAGAATCTAAAAAGTGTCTTTTTAACCGCACGAATAGTCGACGTTGGAATTTCATATTTTACGTGCATCATTCACGACAATTATCGATTTTCATCTTGATCGGTTATCGATTAATTACCGATAATATTTGATAAAAAATATTCGATAAATATTTATATAAATAGTATATTAGTATAAATGGTATATAAAGGTTATATATATATAATTATTTATACATTTATTTAATTACTTGTATAATAGTATGAAAAGGAGAGGAAACTGGATTGTTTCGAGAGGAATGCGGATACAGTTCGAGAGGCTGTCTTCGGCATGTGAGAAATCGAAATCGAGCAGAGGCAAAATAAAGGCAGAAACATCGTTCACGGTACTTTAAAGTTCCATGAAGATGAAAGAAGACCAACATACTGACGAGAAAGTTTTCTGAAAGCACACGCGTTTGAAAAGTTCTGTACTTAATTCGCTATACTTGAAAGTTTTCTCGAGGTATATTTTGACGAAGATTGTTGAATGCGCGTTCAGTCGATAACGTCGATGGACTTACGAAGACCTACCGCAGCCTAAATGAAGACATTTTTTTCTGAAACTCATATTTTCGCAATTGTAGAACGAAAAGTTCATCGAAACAATAGACAAATTTTGTACATATGTTGTCCAAACTATCGATTCATTCGCGTTGCGGATTAAAACATTCTGTCGAGATAAATATTCGGGGTAAATGAAGTTTTATTTGAATCCTTCTTCGAACTTCGAATCACGATTTTCATAGAATCGTGTAAAATAGAACGTCCTACATTTTGCGCATTTTTGCATCCTCGAATTCTTCATAAAAATAGAAAAATACGCGCTCCATTTGCCATTGTTCGAATCGTTCGTTATTTAACCCTATTGTGGGTAATCAGGTATCTACTTATATATTTACATGTTCTAAGAATCCTCTCATTTTTTTAATAACAAAATATCAAAACCATTGTGAATTCTCACTCTTCTATACCAAATTTCGAAGCATCAAAACTTCACACTTACTCGTATGATTACATATTCAAAACTAAAAAGAATAAATCGTCTCGCTTCCATCGAACACTAGAAAATCAAACTCAACAAGAACATCGCAAACACAACGCCAACCTATTCCTCGATGCTCGACCCGAAATTTCGGACACCCGTTTAAATACCCGATATCGTTTATTTGGCTCGCAGGTTGCGCGCTTATGGCCGCTGATAAATTTCTGCGGCAGAAAATCAGGCGCGACCGTGGTTCTCGTAAAACGAGAAAGAGTAGAACGAAAGTACAAAGAAAAAGAAAAAAAAAAAAGAGGGAAAAAGAACACGAAGAACAAAAATCCAGCAACGAGCGAACGAGCGAGATAGAGAACGTTATATACGGAGAATCTACGGTTCGCGTAATGTACACTCGCGCGAATAAAGCTGGTTGACGTGGTGGGGGGTTGACAGGGGCCGCGGAGTGGGGGTAAGAGGAACCGCAGAGACGCAGGAGAAGAAAAAAATACGGCGCGAGCAGAAGCGAGAGAAAAGATAGGAGAGAAGGTAGGAGAACGAGGAGAAGAGAGAAGTGGTCGATTAACCGGCGGAGAAACGAAGAGGAAGGATTAGCAGGGAAAGGAGGGGGGAGGGGTGGTAGAAAGAAGGTGGACGGCATCCTTTGATCTTACGCACACACGCTGCTGGAAAAAGGACACGCGCATATCTTCCGCAAAGACCCATACATATTCATGATGCCGGTGTGCACGCACGCGCAAAAAGCCGCGCGAACACGGCTCGCACACAACGCCACTAGCATTCGCCGGCGACGCGCGCTATCGCTTTTGTTCAACGTCGTGTGCACGCATATTGTGCGTATGCACGCCATAAATTCGTACCGAGAGAGAGAGAGAGAAAGAGGGAGGGAGGGAGGAGCGCGCAGAATGCGCGGGAGAAGTTTCTGCACTTAACTAAGCGAGGAGGGTGTCGCCCACCTTCCACGGCCGCCACCATTCCTTGCTTTTCTGCAAGGTAAGGTCCCAGAGTCGTTCGGTGAAGCTTGCGATAATGAAACGCTGGACCTGGACACGCGATCCGATCCTACGGAATGGCGCGCGAGGATACGCGCGCAGTTCGCTAGGTTCGTGGGAAAAGAGGGTTGCTTATGGTATAGTGCGTTTAGAGCGAGGGAGCGGACGCTCGCTCTTCGTCCGCTTTAGCTTAAAATTGGAAAATGAACAGATCAACACGGCGAAATTTTGTCTTTGGTAAAATTTAGAAATTACGGTGCAAACGAGGCAAATGTTTAGTCGAGAGACGACTGTAGGTTAATCGTCGTCGTGAAGAGGACAGTTGTTCTGGCTGTACAGGTGGAACGATCGACGCGACCTTGATCTTTCTCGAACAGCACGTTTACTGCACTGAGGAACGATGATCTTTTATACGGAGAGCGAACAATGATCAAGACACGACACATTTTGACGATTAAGTAAAATACGGAAGCTTCGTAATTCACGATGATTAAATATACAGCTGAACTGTTCGAGCCAAGAGGTATGATTCCGATTTCTTTCGTCGTTGGGCGATTTCTTGCTGAATCGGACATCGAACATCCATGTGATTTAAGAATGCTTTATGTCTTGCACGAACGCGACCAAGTAAAGACCGTAAAACTTAGACCGAGCAAGAATCGAACGAGCATTTTTGTAGCATTTTATGGCAAGCGAGTACCAAACAGCAAACTTTCTAATTCCATTTTCTCGAAACCGTCTTAAATGGAAAGAATTATATTGTACATTTTCGATACGGATTTTCATGTTGAATTGAAAGATTCTTTAAAGCGTACTGTTCAAAATGCTTCATAACGAAAACAGTTTATACACTGAATTAAATAATTCGATGTTATAGATATTATATGAACGAAAAATAGGGTACACCATAGTATGAAAGATTCTGTGTGGCAGCGATAGCCGCAACAAAAATGTCAATCGTCGCAGCGACATCTAGAACACTAACCTACTTTATTATCACAAAAATCGTCAAAAAATCACTACACTCACTCGAAACGCTAAAAAACCACGCACGCTAAAAACAGTTCGTGTAGCAAAAGAGCACGCGGTCTCGTGTTATCGCAACTTTTCGCGTCGTTATCCAAACGCATTCGCCCGAAAAGCTTAAAACCCAGTACAAGCTTCTCTCCCAAACAAAAAGCGGAGGGGAAAAAAAAACGGAAAAGTCGCTGAAAAAAAACGAAGCGTTTCACGCGATCCAGGGGGCTGAATTTCTCTCTTCTATCCGCGTGTTCTGTTTAGATGCGCACGGGGTTGCGGGGAAAACAAGCTATTTTTATATCGTTGAACACAGCAAACTGTGGAAACAGAGATGGAAAAAGAGCGAGATGGGACGCGCCGATCGCGAGGATCAAGAGGTCGAAGGTCCAGCCTTCGAACAACGGTGGGGAAAACAATCGAAATTTCGATGCCGTTAATTCCGAGAGATTCCACTGTCTGCGGTCGGAAAACCCTTCGGTTCCTGGAACACGCGAAATTCCCGCGAAATTGGAGCGTTACAGTGACGATTAAAAAGCCGATTGATCGACGCTGCTCGATCGGACGCGTCGCGCCGCCTATCAAAAATTTATTTATTTAGACGGTTCCCTGTACGATCCTGTAATTCGACAAACTGAGTTTCCACGTTCCGAGCTTCCGTTCGACGAGGATTCCGAAGCTACGAAATAAAAACGAACGAGATAAACAATCTCGATAACCACTTTTGTGCCTTCGTTCGTTCCATTTTTACATCTACTTTTGTTTCGTTTTTTCGAAGGAACATCGATGCACGATTACGTAGAATATCGCATATCTTATGAATTGTAGTGATTTTGAAATGCGTTGTCAAGGCCAACGTGCTGAGTAGTTTCATCGATACACGTAACAGTCGCTTGACCTGGATTTCTAAGATACGTGTAAAGGACAGAATTTTCGATGCTACATGTCGTATTTCTAAGATTTAATACATGTTTGAAATAGCCTTTGATTAGATTTAAAATAGGTATACGTCACTACTCGAAATTATTCGAATTACTTCGATAGTTCCTGGACATTGCCTGAACGTAATTTAAATATAAAACAGTTTTTATAGCCCCGTGTTTGGATATTTTTGCATATTCCGTGCATTTTATGTATTTTATGTATTTTTATGAAATTCCTCGCGAATTCGCAAAGATCCGTAATTAATTTATATAAAATACTAAAACGTGAAATCAACGATGGTTAGATGACACATTGAACGTGAAAATTACTTCGAAATCTGCTCTGAAGAGTTGAACATGGATATTCTCAAAGCATCGGAACGAGCTGGAATATACCTATAAAAACGCAACAATTATTCGACCAACTGAGTCTCCCATGAAGATGCTAAAACTTGATAATAAAGGCAAACAGATAAACAATCATCCTTCCGTGATAACCATTCATCTACCTTCGTTTGCTCCTCTTTCGGATCCATCTTTTCCCCTGTTCTTTCTTTTCCTTTTCTCTCTCTCTTTCCCTCTTCTTCTTTAAGCTTGGAAGGCTGAAAAGGAACTCGAAGTTCCAGCGTGGGAAGGCTGGACGTTTTGGTAGCTGAATGTTGCCGTGCAAAATAATTCCGTTCGCGCACGACTCATTAGAAATTCAGACGGCGCGCAATTCGTTCGGGAATATATGTGTTTTACTGCTGGATTATGCCGAATTAAAAAGTCCGAATTACTGCGATCTTTGGCGCACACCAATTAAATCTAATTAGCCGATATGACTGGATACTTTAGTAGAAATAAAGGAACGTCAACCTCGCCCCTCACCATCGTTTACGGCCTTTGCCTTTCTTTTATTTTTCATATTTAGTCGCATCGTCGAATCGTCGCGTGACATCTCAAGTTTTCGAGATCCCTCGAGGAATATGTAAATTTCGCCGCGCTCGAAAAAAGTATCTTAACGATGTTTGCACTTTCGCCACGTGAAAATGCTGATATTCCACTGGCTACCGGTATTGGTCCCTGTAATCTTCAAGGCGGCGCCGACCTCGAGCTAATCGGTTGGAATTTATTAACACGGTTCGGCAATTAGCTTTTACAAATTGATATATATTATGTGAATCCTATCGTTTGCAAGTCTAACAGATTTATAAGTAGACTGTGGATATTTATGTAAATATATATTGTTATGAATTCATCGAAGGAGATCGTCGAATGTAGACACCGGACACTGAGTTTATCGAATCACAAAATTGGACAAGGAGAGCCGGTTAACCACCTGCACGAATCGTAATTTTAATGTATGATACTATCGATAAGATTTTAAATATATAATTTTGATTTCATATGATATAAAATGACGGATAGGAGAAAGCTTAAAATTGATACAGCGTGTGAATTTTAGCAACATTGTACTGTGCAAATATTGTACTGTATCGTACATTGTTACATTTATTCATTGCTTTTACTAAATATACTTTATACTTTCTTTTATCCGCCACTGCGTATCTATTCAGACCATAAGAAAATAGTAAACGTTCTTTTTAATTATCAATTTGTTACTAAGGGAATCACAGAACCGTATTCGAAGATTGTCAATCAATCTCGAGGTACGTCATTTATGAAAATCACCGATAAATTAAATAAAAGGCTCAACACACACAAATGCGCGCAAACGGGTACGTATTCCTGTCACGCCAAATTTCTACCTAACATGTCCAAGTAATAATTCTCCACTGTCTAAATCATCACTAACATTCTCAACTCCATTGTTCGAATCACTCATTCTAACTTACACAGACAAACAGACAAATCCTACATTGATCCAGGAAAGCCAACACCATGTGGACAATTTCGAGCAACTCAAAGTGTCCACTCCCCTTCGTTCTCCCAAAAAGTATCTACCATCGAGTCCTGTTTTAGTCTTCCTATTTTTTTTTTTTATTTTACTTTTGTACAATGCGTATAGCACGGTGGCACGTCACCAGGACGTTAATCGTGACGGAAGAGCCGGGTATTCGAAACGAAACGAAACGAACGAACGAACGAACGCGAGAAGGCGAAATCGACGCGATTCAGGAGGGGGAGAAAAATTGCTCGCGGAGGATCGGCGTGAATTGGCCGAGCTGGGGCGCCTGGCGCCCGCAATTTACCTGCAAAACATTTCCGGCCGAACGAAAAATGGCCACAGCACGTCGGCCCGTTCCACACAAATATACACGAACGCACACAGGCTGTGTGATACACACGAATACAGAGAGGATCGATTCCACGTGAATTACATCAGGGAATGCGCGGTCGAATTCGTCGGACGAGCCAATTCACCGGGCCGCGGATCATTCAAGGCCAACAGTCAATTTATCTCCAGACGGTTTATACGCGTCATTTTTCATTAACTTCGAGCAGCGCCAGCCGGAAGGACTACGAACGGGAACACGATCGCGTTCCCGAGGGCAATGGATGCTGGTTTTATGGAAATTAAGCAGAGCTAAGGAGAAGCATAGCCGACAGAAGGAGAGAGATAGGCTCATAATGGTCCTCCGAGTGTCGAGGCGTAAGTGGAAATCTATGGTAAAAGGTAGCAGACTGATTGGTCCAGAGATGTTTTTTCTTTCTTCTTGAAAAGTTAAAGCGATAAAAGCTTAAACATCTTAGCGCACCTTCTATTTCATTCAATGAAACTTTGATATCTGACGTGGATCGCAAACTTTAAATTACGCGTGTTTTTTGAGAAAAATCTGTGAATATATTACCATTTTATATATCAGCTATTTTGTTCGTCACGATAATATAAACTAATTATGTATAAACATAAACGATCTGAAAATAGTATAGAAAATCTAAAACTGTCTTCTACATTTTTAATTATATTCTCAAAAATATGAATTTTCATAAGAATCCAATGTAAAAAAAAAAGATATTGAAATATGTATAAACATAAACCATCAGAAAATAATATAGACAGTCCGAAAGTCGTTCGTTTTCATGGTTTCGACAGTGTATTTGATGTATCATAGGTGGAGTCGCGTAAGGAACTCGATCGAGCAGCAGCGATTGCACGCCCGGTTTGACCAAGCTGGCGGCTCCACGGCTCCAGGATCTCCCTCTACTTCCGAGAAAGGATTCGCGATTCAAAAAGCGCCGCCCCTGCAGATTCCAGACGACCCGCGATCTTACATAATTCCGCGCGCCCAGCGAGAGAAGATCGGCCGCCGTCCTGGAATCGCCCGTTCCAGGAGTTCTAGGGCTGGGCTAACGATTCCAGATAGCCGGCCCCTGCTTCTGACTAGCATCTCTCCCGCAGACCTCCGATTCTTTTAATCCGCCGTTCCAGAAATTCGTTTCTTCCTCCAACACCGTGCACCCTTTGTTTCAGCCAGCACGCGTTTCCAAGGAATCAACAAACGTTCAAACAAAGTTGAAATTTTAGAGATTAATTCGCTTTCCCTTGTGATTTTCTTCCTTTCTGGCAAAATTTCAGGTCTCGTCTCCCTATTTCTATGTATATTCATGTCCGAAGCAAAGTTGCGATCTATCGATTGTTATTTCTTTGGTAAGAAACGAATTAATGATTCCTTTCTTGTTCATGAAAAAATATCACGAAAAAAGATCGTTTGTTCGAAACGAAGTGGGAATTTCTTGGTTTAGGATCATTTTTTCTCGAAAGCATTCAGAATTTTTCCTCGTGTACCTATATGTACGAAATCACATCAGTTAACTTTGCTATCAATTCGAAACAATGCTACAGAGATATCGATAGAAATCTCCGAGTATTTATCGAGTATTTAATCCGCAACTTGTATTTGTACCAACGACTCGCAAATTCGTCTGTAAATAATTTATTTATTTATTTGTTCAAAATATATTTGACGGACTGCGACAGCAATATTTCGCTCAACCTAACAACGACTAAATCCTCCACATTAGTGACAGAGATCAGAATTTCAAGCAGAGTTTTGCCATTATGAGATTCTTTGTTTCACCGGCGCTACATAGCGATATGAGATTCATAATTAGAACAAGTTTATGAAGATACTCTACTTTGCACAAGCTAGGAAATATCCCAAATTACTGTGATGAATTCTCAAACTGATATCTCGACTAATTCAACAAATACAATCCCCGAAGAAGTCGCGTCGTCCATAATAAAGTGTTAACTATGATCCGTAATCGACACCTACAGAATATCTACTTACATATAATCGCGCTAATAATCATCATCCTCGCAAGGAAAAAAATCTGAGACTCCACCTCTTGCTGGAGTCAGGCACGAACCGGAAAGAGTTAGAAAACGGTCGATGAAAATGGACGAATCATCCTCGTGCAAGGACGAAGAGGAGCAAAGTCGAAGAACAGAGCGCGGAAAAGGCACAGAGGGGTGAAGAACGAGGAACGTATAAAGGGAAAGGGTCCGGAGAACGTCGGGGACCACCCGAGAGAGGAGTTCAGGACTGGTTGGGAACCGGCGGCGCACGCCATACCTTTGGGGGGTCCCTTATCTTCCGCGTCTGACCAGGACCATCCGGGACAGGCAAGACCTGTCCGCGAACCTTTTGCTCCCGCGAGCATTCTGCATCCTATTATCGATCAATAGCAGCGTATGCTCTTGCATAACGTCACGCTGTTACCGTACGATCGTACCTACCTTTTTGGGAAAATTCCAGTACATCGTATTTTACGCAGATACAGGTAATTCTTGCTTTACGAGTTTTTCCGTATTTTTATTTTGACGGATTTTTATCTTTACGAATCTTTTGGGTCAGAATTTTTACTTTAATGCTAAATATGTATATATATATATGTCGGATCACGATTCGAATTTTGGGCGCGCGACGACTCTTCATGTGGACTACCCATCGTTTCACAGAGCCGAGATTTTATTTACACGTATATACAGGTCTATCACTAAGCTTAACAAATAATAAGTACAACTAATAATAAGTCTAACAAACACTAAGCCTAATGAATAATACGATCTACGAATAATCAAATTAAATAATACTATTAGCAATGTTTGAGTTCAAACGAATCCACGGTCACCGGGATAACTCCTTACTAAGCGAAACTAACTTAGACGCAAATGCGATCGTCGAAAATGCTCGATGTATCACTCTCCAAGGCAATCGCAAGAATGCCAGCCTCGTGGAGATTTTTCTCCCTGTACGATTGCATTTTGTTTTCTATACCCGTTTGGAAGCATCGAGAAGGTTCCAAACGCCGTTGCTAGGCACACTCGTTGGAAGCATCGAGAAAGTTCCAAACGCCGTTGCTAGGCAGTTTCTGCCTGGAGTTTTGATTACTAATACAATGTATGTCCCATTGCATCGGCACCTCCGAGGCAACATCACACGTGGCTAGGCCCGCTCTCGAGGCCGCATGCCGCCACAACCACATTTCTCGGAAAACACATACAACCACTCCAGACCTCCGTTAGATAAAACATCCATCCCGTGACCGTGGCTACGTTCAGCGACCGATTGTCACCTCGAAACCAATCTCGCTTATTACAAATCTTAAGCAATTACAACTATAATAAAATCTAGGCTAAGGTACTAGAGGATGTTCCCAAAATTTCCAAGGAAAGGCTTCGGCTTTCCTTTCATCTCCGACATATATATATACATAAATCAGTATAATTTGAATGGTATTAATTCAAGTAAATAGATTTATATAATTATGCTTCAATCTAGATAAAAATCGATATTGATTTTGGGAAAAATAGAGCTGTATGCTATTAGCAATTTTGAAGAAAAAAAAACCTAAAATCCGTCGTTTTGACGGACTTGGCGGTTTTTCTGTTGAATTGTAGGCGACGAAGAAGACTGCGGATTCTAATACGAGTTTGTATTTTTATTAACATAATTAAAGAAATGGATCCTACTATGGAGATCTATTTGCCTATTCAATGTCATAACAATTACTTCAAATTGAATATTTTTAATATTTTTGCATGCTACGTGCATTCTGTACATTCTTGCAATTGTAAGTTTCCCATGAACGCATAAAAAGTGGCAGCCTAATGACCATGTATGTTCGGGATAATTAAGCTTAATTAATCAACATTCTGATTATTGAAAATTTTGAAACCTGTATCGATAGGAGATACGAATCATTCGAAGCTGGCAATTGGGAGAGAGCTGTACGAATACTTTCGTGACTCGTATTTGTGAAATTATATCGTATTTTCAAGCTGTAGTTTGTATTTACAAGACTCGAGCCAATTAATGGTTCATTAAATTAATATGATATTTTTAATATCCGAGATATTTCAAGATCTCGCACTAACAGTTAATTATAGATCATGGTTTTCGAGAATCATATGAGAATTCAATCTCAACGCCGTAATGATTGTTGGCTGTTAAAGCTTATAGAAAACTGAAGAAACAAGAAGCAAAGTTACGTACGAACCTCAAACATCACATGGCACGTGATGTTTGAAAATTAATGGGGATACGTACTGAAACAACACTACTTTGCATAAACACAGCATAGCCGAGGATAGAAATAATAAAGAGGAATAAGAGGTAGCCGGGAGCGACACGAATCTTCCCTTGGGACACGTCCACGAGGCTGGGTATCGGTGAATATCGGTAAACAGAATAACGATTAGCCGATGTATTATTTTTTCAGCGTAGTCGGGGCTTCGTATCGACTGGCTGTGAATAATTGGCCTCGTTAACCGCCGCCACGCAATCAATTACGTTCCCCGGCCCCGTAATCCCTGAACGCCGCGGTTTATTATTGCAAACTTGATAATTTCGAACGTACCTGCTTACCCCCGAGGAACCAATCATCCTCGTCGAATCGAAAAATCGATCGTCAAAATAACGTCAACGAGATTAAAAAAGGGAACGAAAAAAAAGAGAGAACTACCACGTAAGCTGTCGTGGTCATTGAATCATAATAAGATCACATCCAAATTGCTCGGCTGCAAATCAGATTGGTTAATGGCATAATGATGTGATATAACACGATGCAGCATATTATTCTAAATTACAGTAGCTCGCGAAAGTGCTTCAACACTCGTAGAAATTTTTTAGGAATATAATTACGTGTGTTATACGAAACGTTTTGAAATTACCATTTGACATTGGTCGAATTTGAAGCGAAATAAAAATGTATATGAAATCTGCAAAGCATCTATCGCAGATACATAGATCATGCAAGTATTTGAGCGAGGCAATCTTTGCCGCTAATTATATGTTTAAAATCACTGTTTTCGTCACCCACGTTTTCGCTCGTTCGTTCTCTCATTTCTGATGTTTCTTCTAGCTGAACTTAACATGTATTTGCAACGTTTTCTCTTTCTTTCGTTATTATTCCATCTCCACCGATCATATCTCGTTATTTGCAATGATTTTCATTATCCTGTACCAAGTTTCAGAACGATTACCACGCTACCTAGGACCGGCTCATCTGCCAAATCTCATCGAAACCAAAATAGAAAAAACTGAAAGAATCATGGAATACGAAGCAAGCGTGTTGCTACTAAAATATCAAACCTCCCAAAAAACTAGAGTTAACCACTTTGACTTGCAAACGGCTCATGCAGTACACATATGGTCGTGCTTCTCGATTCTTTCTGTCGAACTTCACAGACATTTAGCTTCCCCCTATGAGGAATAATCGCGTAGCGATCGCACGAGCCCCCAACGAGAAAAATCGGCTCTAACGTTTCGGCGATTCGCGAAAAAGGAGGAACAAGCTCTACCTTGCGCGTATGCCAAAGCAGGACAAAGAGCGGTACGCCGGCTGAAAGCTGAAAAGAGAGGGAAATAAAGGGAAGAACGGTAGTTGAGGAATGGTGCAGGGCTACCCGCAGAGCACGCTACTTGCTGTGGCAGCTTCACGAACGAAAGACAAAGGAGGGCCCACGCTTTCATCCATGCCGACATTAAGGTACCTACCGTATACGCTCTTTTGGGACACAATAAGGTCCGCATGCGGGTCCAACGGATCTCACGTCTTCTACGTACGCATACAGCTTTCTTCACAATGAGAATCTGTCTCTCTTACTCCCCTTCTGAATCTCCCTTCCCTTCCCTCCTCTCCTCCAGGGTTCTCCACTGTTCTTGTCACTCTATCTCTCGATCTCTGTTCCGTTTGTTGCCCTCCTTTCGCTCCCTTTCGATTTTCTCTACGCTTTTGTGTCTTCCTTTGCTCGCTTTCGCCGACATTCTCTCCCTCTTTCGCCTCCCTCCGCGATTCTGTCTCTTCTTCTCGCTGTTTCGCAGCGCCTTCCGAAAACCATCCTCCGCGTGCTTCGTTTTAGTGCACTCGCGCGATGGTACAATTGGTTATTGATACAATTAAGAGAAACTTGCGAGGCGTTTTATTTTGTTGCTTTTTCTCGTTAGGAAAATTGGATGTCAGGATGTAGAGGTTCGAGTCGATACGTATTTATAAATCTGGGTTTTGTCTCATAGTTTCTCTTCACAGGGCTCGAACATTAATCGTAATGTACATGTAACCATTTGTTATCTTGCACTTGAGAGGTATTCGATCTTTACATGCTGTTTTAGAATAATCGCGAGTGGCGAGTAAAATCATGAATAAAATTTGCGATAGTGTTACGAGTGTTCGACAGCAACACGAGTGTCAACGTCAATGTGTACCGCGACAGAGTTTTGAGAAGATCGGAGAAGACTAGAAGAATTTAGATTAAGGTTTTTATCGATAATCCGCATTTAACAGAAAGGACAATGCATCATCCAGACGTATTCAAAAAATAAATATCCTCGTATGGTGTATTGTAAAGAATGATCGTACAGAATACTGAAAAAGAGAAAATACGCAAATAGGAAAAAAATCGATACGAATTAGAGACGATTTGGCTTTGAAGGAGGAATAAAGTGGGATTCGTTTTAAGATTGGGTATCATCTACCGGTGAGCCATTAAAATTTCACGAGCCACCAGTTGAAACCTGCAAAAATTCTACCTCCGCGCAGCCCTTTAAACCATTTTCTCCCTCCACTTTTTTTGAGAAAAATTCTCTCAGAAACGCGACTCCATCAAGAAACGCGATCCCGTGAAAAATGTTATGTAACTTGAAAACCAACCGGAGAAAAACATTTTCGCTGCCAGTAAAATATTCCATTTCAAAGGTAACAGATTTTAGTTTTAGCTACGTTTCAACGTCAACGTTTCTGTTAGACCCGCTTCCATTACCAACTCTTGTTCAAGATGTCTAAATTTTAATAGACAAAACCTCAAGGGAACAAATCCCTTTTCCTTTGCCAAGAACAGACCGCCGGCACTTGTTCTCCCTTTTTTTGGTCAACTTCAAATGTTCTGCCACGATCCTCCAAATTAAATATAATAATTAACCAACATGTAAAATTATGAAATCGCACAAAGTTTCGTTGGACGTTGGAAAATTGCCAACTTCTACTAAATCGTTTAAAAAGATAATTTAGAATTTAAGATAAGGAGATGTTAACATATGATCGAACAGATTGCTGGTTCTTCGTAGCTCGCGATAGAATCCTCTCAGTTCCATTCAATTCTTGAAATTGCCTATGTGTAACGTAGTAATCGAGCAAGATAGAAGATTACGATTTTACAATGTGCAAGTGAAATTCTACAAAATTTCTCGAGGGTTCACAAAATTCTACAGGAATTTGTAAACTTGCATGAAAATTCTACAAACTGTCATGAAGTACTACGAAGTTTCGTGACATTTCCCAAGGATTCGCGAAATTCTACGGAATTCAATAGAATTTACGTGAGATTCTAGAAACATTGTCAGCAATTCTATAAAATTTCGCAAAATTCAACAAATTGTACAAAGTTAGGCAAAATTCCACAAAATTTCCTCAAGTTTGTTGAATACCTGCTGAGCTTCGTCTTTCACAAAATTTCCTAAAACTTGTGAAACTTTCACAAAATGCTGTAAAACGTCAGAGAACTTTCGAAAATTCAACAAAATCTCTAAGATTCCTTAAGAAGCCACTGGCAACCCATGCCAAAAGATGCAAATAAGCTTGGAAATCAATTCAGACAGCGGTATAAACAGACGATTCGTGCAGCAGGAGCCGGATTGAGTGCGGTGAAGCGATTATGTTCGTTTCTGGGAACGATGCTCGACGATGGTACCACGGTTGGTACCTTTCGTCGCAACAAAAGCCCCGGGAGGACCCGGGCCGCGGGTTATTAATGTCAGAACGTCACAGAAGAGCGTACTCCGCGCGGTGGAGTTGCATGCTGAGGCGCAAAGACGATTCACGACGACGTCGGGGCCGACATTGCCCGGGACACAATATATAATTCCCCGTTCGCCGATAATTATTGCGACTCGGCAACTTTCATACAATGGCCCCTTCTCCGTGGGCCAGCCTATTCCGAAACTCTAGCTCGTACACGGAGAGTCGAGACGAACCTGCGCCTCGTAATAAAGTGACATTAGCCGGCATGCGATTCCGCGATAAACTTTCGAAATTTATACCCCCCACGACTTCTCACGATACACCCCTTTATCCCCTCGAAGGCAGAAACATCGTTTATTTGCTGTTTATACGGTAAGAGACAATTTCGACTTTGCAGATTCTTCGATAATGGCGAGGAACGCCGGGTTTTAGCGATGGCTGACTAATACCAGCTGAATTCACGAGATAATAAATCTTTGGTTTGACTGGAGTACGCTTGTTGTATGCGCTTGTGCGAGCTTGTTGTTTGGTCGAGTGCTTTTGCAGTTTGGTGGACGTAAGGTTTTTAACCCATCAATAGATTGGGTCGAGAGAGACTCGTTGTTAATTCTTTATTAACTCTGCCATTTAATCGAGAAAGTAGTCATTATTAGACTAGGATTTTTATGCAATTTTGTATTTCCTGTAACGTAGCCAAAGGACGCACCTTACACAGCGATTTATCGCGTAATTGTTCGTTCTAAACTTTCTGTCATTTTGTTACCAAGGGACTGGGAGAGCCAGTTGTTGCGTGTTACGTTCACGTATTTGAGATCAACGATTTTTCTCGTGTCCGTTGTTTTATATCGTAATACGGGATTCTGACAATTTGGGAAGATGGACTCATTTGTGGAATTACTGTTTTTTTTTCTTTCTTTTTTGTTGGAGAAGAACGACGATGCTACGTGGTCGACATCGAAATTTTTCGGTAGCTTCTAGACGTCACTGATTGATATTCAGATCGAGAGGCATAGCAACTGTCATATGCGGAATTTAGATTTTTGGTATTCGTCTACGTGCTCCATTTTGATAACTGTTTTGTTGCTTGCCATCGTTGAATAATATTTAAATCCGCAAGTGGTCTTAAAGACAATTCTTCTTTCATAAATTCTGGAGCAATTATTAAGAATACTATACGAATGTGTAACTATCGGAAATTTCTAATTTATGGAACCACATCTCACCGGACAACCAGACAAACCATGTTTCCGTTACGTTTGCTTAAATAATGATCAAAAGAACATAGCAGGATTAATTTAGTTCGAAATCGTATTGAGAAACAGTCAAGTTAATCTCTGTTACACCTTAAACATACAAAACTTGAGCAAACATATGTATAACTTCAATTTCCAATTAAAAAATTTCCTTCTTGTTTTAAGGAGCAATTTAAAAAAAAAGGATGGTTCCATCTTGTAATTTTCATTATTCTATATCAACAAGGTATTGTATTACATTCTTACAGAATGTCGTGCTTCTATAAGCTTCTGTATATTCATTATTTTTTTAGTGAAATCCATTCGTAATCGCGACTTGCTTCAAGACTATATTTCTAGCAACACTTGTCCCAAGAAAATTTTCAATGTTACGCAATCTCTGTCCTTTACTAAATGTCAGCACGATAACCGAAGAAACGAAAGAGAGAATGAATGATTCCTGTTTGACGCTAACGAAAAAATGAAGAGATAGTTCCCAGCATCGACGTTATTTATACTTAAACATCAGCGTGCGTGATTAGACACAGAGAAAAATATTCAAAATATTTCAACTGAGCCAGAAAGTAGGAATGTACTAAAAAATTTCATTCAAGTTTCGGGAAAACTGCACATTATATGCATTTCTTCATCCTTGTCCCGAATCCTCATTCAAATGTCGCACTGTGCGCAACCTCGATGGTCATCGTGGATCGTGTGTATCGATTAAACCAACGTCATAGGGAGAATTTTCCAGCAGTGGTTGGAGGAGCTAATGATTTATTTCCGCTCTCTGAGGGCACACGAGTCTACGGCGTTTCGGCGGCTAGCAGTACCACTCGACCTCCGTGCTGGAGCGTGACAGTGGCAGATTTAAAGGAGCAAGGGAATTATAACTGGAAAAAGGAGCATGTCGTGCCCGGGCCGAGTCGCAGGGACAGGCTGTCATGACTAACGCTAATCGAGGCACCGCAGTACACTCTTTCGTTCGCCTAATTACGAATGCGTACTACAAAGCGTATCGAGTGTCGCGCGACACGAGTGTTGAAATCAAAGTAGGCCGCCGGGGATCCGCACGCGCCTCTTTCGATCACGTTCGAGGGCACCAAACAGCCAATTTTTGCTCAATATGAAGTAGGAAAATATTCGAACGCTCGTTCCACATCTTTTTTACGAGTACGTTAAGTGTGTTATGGTTGCACAATTTTGAAATTTCGCTGGCACTGTTACGAGACCCGACTATCGTGATTATATTGGTAAAATGTGAAACACATGTGGCAGTATACATACACAGGAATTAGAAACACAAGGTGTATTTAATATCAATTATATATTTCACGGAGATGACAAAAATAATTAAACAATCTGTTATCTGTTATATTAATATAGTAGGAAAAGAGAAGAAATTGTGTGAGATTTTACACTGATTAATATTAAGCAATGATAACTTTGATCATCCTTATTCCTATCGAATCGTCGCACGTTTTTATATAGAAATTTTGTTCGTCGTTTTAATACCTACGATATAATCTATAAATATCTACCACATATTTCGTAACGCACTGTATAACGTATTTTCTCGAAGATTTCTCACAATTAATGTTAAATATCTGAAAAACGATCCATAATAGAGAAATTAATAAAAATTATTTAATTTAAAAATTACTGAAGAATAAAATCCTGCTATTATGTAATATATCTAATCTGTATTATCTTCCTATGTTACTATTATTATTTTTCAATCCAGAGATCAAAGATTCAGTCATTTTCTGATTGAAACGAGTACGTAACACCTTGCACGATTTTCCCCTAGCAACGCGACATAGCGTGGAAACGCGAGGGAAACTGCTGGCAACGATGATACGCTAGCATCAGAAAGGTACCAATTAATCCCAGGATTTCCTTCCTCCACGCTAGGACACATTCGATCCGCCAAGCGGAAAGGGGTTTCACGTGCTCGATAATTCCAGATTCACGAGGACGTTGTCACGAGAGAAGGAAGAGAAGGCGGAGGAGGAAACCCGGGGAGGTTCCATCCGTGATTTCGGAAGCGGAACGATGCGCTTCCTGACTTGTTCCAATTGCTCCTTCGACGTTTTCAATGGGAAAATACACAATGCACTGTGTTTCTCATCGTGGATGAACAAAATTTAAGCACTCGCGAAAATGCAGAAATTTGTCATCGACGATTAATGTGGCAGAGAAAGATAATCTTTTTGTTATATAAATTATATGAAATTTATACAAATTACGTATTCTTTCTTGCGTATTATTACGTACTCTAATCTTGCGTATTACAGACGACTAAAATACGAAATTTGTACCAAAGAAACGTGAAAAATATGTAACAAAATATATAACGCAAGAAGCGGGACAAAATTTCGTCCAAAAAATCAGCCAAATCCTGAATAACACATTTTTTTTAATACTGAAACTACGGACAATTAAGATGTGTAATGCAAGGAGAAAAATAAACTAAGACATTATTTATATATTTTATAAAAAATCGTTTAAGTCTCCAAAAATACAGAATGGTAGGAATCTATAAAATTACAAATCCATCACTTTGATCACTCTGATGACGCTAGTATTAAAGACTTGTTGCTTTAATCGCATTAGTATTTCAGTATTAAGATTCTCAATTACACGATTAATATTTTACTAATGAATATCTAATAAATCGTTCAGAGCTTATCAGAAGCTGCTACACAATTCGGCGATAGATATCACGAATAGAAGGAAGAAGAAGCGACGTTATAGTCTCCATTCGGTATCCAGTCGAATATTAAGATCACGAGCTATGATACGTAACCCCCTGAAGAGTTTGTGAATCATCGGGCCCGACTCTCGAACCTAACCCCACCCCCAAAGAATTTTCAGAGAGACAATGGCCCGTCTGCGTCGCGACTCTCCTGCCAGATAAGAAATGACGCGATTGTCGATAGAGAACGCTCATTTTTCCTCTCCTCGAACTGTAAGAAGCATCAGATAAAACGTTTACGAATCTCAGATTGTTCTCTTCGACGATCAATTTTAGATACAATTCTCGCGTCATATTTATTCCTTGGAAAAACACATGAAAGATAATTTTCATATTATGCACTATTAATTCTATGATTTACATTATTGCGAAATATTACACAACCATTGAAGAATCTCAATGTAAAGAAACGTTTCAGAGTCATCGTGTCACGATTTAATAGACTGTGAATATTTATGCGAATTCACATTTCTATAAATGCAAATAAGAAAATGGAATAGATACATTAATAATAATTCTTATACAATATAATTATACTATTATTGTGATACAAACGTAAAGTATAATGTATAAGATACACAATAAATTTGAAGTACGCAAAGTCGAATAATTAAATTTACACAGAATGTATATCTGTCCTGTACACTTTCGCACACTTAAACTTCCTACACACGCACGAACATCCTCAGTCCACGAATTACAGAAGAAACTTGGATCATTACTTTCCTCTATTGCCAAATTTTACGTTTATTACATCGAACAGCCAAAATTAGCTTCACGAAGTAACATGACACGAAACATTGGAAATTCCAAATGCTCGTAATTTTTCGTTCTTCGGTATACCTCTAATTTTAGCAACGCTGCCATTTCATGCCCCTAAATCAACCGCCAACGATAGTTTCCACAGTGGAGAAAACTACCGCGACAAAGTAAAGTAGCCGAGCAATTATGCAAATGCGAAATAATAACCGAATGGTAAAACGCAGACGCGAAACCACCCGGAAAGGACGCGTAGTCGTCCTTTCGCGAGCTGGTACCGGTAAGGACGAGGCGATTGCGACATCCAATCTCGATTCTAATTGTTTAGGAATTGCGCGAATCGCGACCAATTAGCGGCATGCACCGTGAAAACAAGCACGGAATCCGGCTAACGTAAGGGCTAACAGAAATGGTCGAATAATTTAAATTAATAGGACAGCCGGAGGACAAGCTGACAGCCGGTTCACCCCGACTTCCACCACGGAACTTCTTAAACGTTCTCCTTCTCGTGCTGCTAAAGTCCTTGATTACACGCTTCGTACTTTCCGCACGCCACATAAATTCCTGCTTCGAGCGATTTCGAGTGAGGTTTTAATTATATCTTGGCAACTCTTTATTTTATCGGAGATAACGACTGCTGTAGAAAATTGATACTTTCTTTTTTTATTTCCTGTATTGGAAATTCAACCTCTTAATACAAAAAGTCTTGTTTGATTTTTAAGTCTACGCTGGCGATTCTTTGTTTTATTCGGCGAGAAAATTGATTCTGTTGTTTCTCGTATTGGGAATTGAAAATTGGAGAGGAAAATTGAAACTGACAACGCACAAATTTTTCTTTCGTCTGTTCGATGCATCAAACTTGTTTAGGGTAAAAGACAACGACGAGAGATACGAAAAATGATAATAAAAAGATAATAATATAAATGAACATTATATAGATTTATAAAGATTAACGACTAAAATAAGTAAATTTTCAAACAAAGGTACACCGATTGTATCTATTGTCCATTTGGTTGCTAAAATTCGAATTTTCCTTTTTTTCACTTACGAATATTTAGTATGTATTAGAATGAGAAAATATCTGGATTCCTATTATTTCACTGCATTGACTTTCAATTCTAAAGAAAACTTGGTTTACTAGGATAGAAACTTAAATTATGGTCTAGAATCACCATATTTCGTATGGAAGAAAGTATGTACAATAATCAGAAAGCTTGAACTCTAGATTTCTAACTTTCTACATTCTAATTCATAAATAAAATCTTAATATTAAATAAATATATGTAAATGAATTTTGGAATGCAAGTATTTACTCACCACGTTTTTCCATGGAAGCCGTCCTTGCATCAGACATGTAAAAGCTACTACATGTTTATTCTAAATAGATGGTTAATTTTCCAATCATTTCTCGAGACCGTTCACGACAGTAACAAGTTCCCGAAAAGTTCGCGAACTCGAGCAGCGACGAGCCGGCCAATTTAAACGACGAAGACGTGGCGCGACGTGGAACATTTTGCATCTCCCGCGAGACAGAGCACGTCGTTTGTTGTACTGACGCGTTAAGAAATTGTCTGCGAGACTTCCTGAACTTTCGAGCGAAACTCGAGGAAACTTTAATAAAGTAAAGCAGACAGCTGTGTTCAAGTTTGGAATTTGTACAACACTCGAAAATCTGTCGCAATGAGGTGAAACGTTTTCGATCGAACGCAATTTCGATCTAATAACCGACTATCAGAAAGTTATTGCGAAAAGTAAATACGAAATACGAGTTATCGGTAAAATAGAACAAAGACATGACGCGAGAAGACAGGTTTAATTTACAAAACTGTTTTAATGACTTTGACATGCGGACTGAATTAGAGCGCAGATAACGTCAGAGTTTGCAAACAATATCAACACCGTGACCGTAAATAGAGTGGTTCCGTACTCGATACACGTAAGTTCATTTTTTCTATTGCCCGATAAGACATTGAAAATTTGTAATATGTTGATGTATATAATTTATATATAATAATGTAATAATGCAATATATATTATATTATTTAATATATATAATTATGTAATAATATAAAACTATTGTGTATATAATTTATAATTAATTAAAAAATTAATTAAACTCACCAACATGATGATCATGCCACGCCAGGACACCACAAAGAAGAGCCAAAGTTTTCCCACTTCCTGTTGGACTCTCTAGAAGGCAATTTTCCTGTTTTATACAACCTTGTATGAGCTGTAAAAATACAATTATTATTTACCATTAATAAATCATTTTACCAATATTCCATCTCTTCAATTAGATACTTAAATTATAAAAATTCTTACCTGATTCATTACAGCCACCTGACACGAGTAAGGCTTCACAGGAAGCTTTACTTTAATTCCAGATATCATTTGCTCGTGTTGTATACTCACTTGAGCCACAGTTTCTTCTTTTTGTTTATTGTTTGGTTCATCTTTAATTTTGGTTTGTTTAATGTGACTACCTTTGTGTTTCTTCTTTTCCTGCTTTTTTTTAAACCATGTTGGTTTTGAGTTGAAATCATCAGAAGAATTGGAATCACTGTGATCGTGCATGTTTCTTTTTTTTGGACTTGGGCCTTGTTGGTTCCAGTTAAACATGGAAGTCTTGGATTTCAAACTTGTGTTGTACGTAACTTCTTTAATATCTTCATCTGATTTTATACTGTCTGTAGATTTTTGAAATTTAGATAGTGTCTCTTCGTCATAACTTGTATCTTCATCTGATTTTATACTGTCTGTAGATTTTTGAAATTTAGATAGTGTCTCTTCGTCATAACTTGTATCTGTTATCGATGGGTTTGAAGAATCCTTTTCACTTTCTATTATCTCATTAGTTGGCACAATATCACTTTCATCAGAAGATATCTCGATATTATTTGGGCTTTCTGGACATAAACTTTTCACCTGGGATCTTTCGTACGTCGAATCATTTCTTTTCAGACGTAATCTACTCATTCTATGAACAAAAATATGCACAATAAGCTAGAATCAACAACGAATGATACTTAAACAAGTATCTTGAAATAAAAAAATGTATGATATTTTAGAAATGTCTGGCAACTTAAGAATTGTTTTAACAATTACTGCATCACTGTGAAGTCTTTTTAATGATATTCATAAAATGTCATACAAAATGAATGCAAAAATCTGAGGAAACAGAACAATAAGCTAATATAACCTAAAAAATCATATATTATCACGTGTACAGTTACATACTTTGTTTCTTCAAACCACTCTTCTAGTTTTAGTTTGGCTCCCGTGTAGATGATGAATACGATCACTGCACTAATCACATAAATCACAAGCATCGATTAAGACTAATTAAAGCGAAAAGAAACATCTGGTGATTATGACCACACGCCACACGTGTTTCCCGCGTCTTTATTTATCCTTCGAAACGCGATAGTTCATATTATACACATTGCGCGCGATATTTAAATTACATTTTAAAAGAAATTCATAAATACGGTTGCGTGTTACAACAAATGGAACTATGAAAGTATAAATCAAACGTGAAAAATATAACTCTGCAAGACTGATAGATGTCAAGTTTTTGAACAGTCACGTGACTGAAGTATCACGTGCACTATATTTGAATTTTGAATGTCTTTCGTGGAAAAAGGTAATCTTATAATTTATTTTCTAAAATACAATTAAATACAATTATACATCGTTACAAACATACTTTACAGAAAAAATTACCGGAAAATAATTATATTATGCTACGTATCATTTCATAGATATGCGATACGATAGAAGAAATATTCATTATTATATTTTCTTTCATTTCATATTATATTTTCATTCATTCAATCTTTCATTTTCATTTTTGAAATTCATATTATCTGATTAATTTTATAATTTCTACTACTTTGACCAATGTATGACTCATTTAGACATTATGCGCAGTATTTTTTCAAAAAAGCCAAATTTAACCTAGGAAGACGTTATGTGTCTTGCGATAATTCGCTTTCATAACATATAAAGGAATCCTGCCATCAGCGTCGACTAAATATACGGGACATTATTCCACACGAATCTCACCGCGGAAACATAATTTCTGAAGCGAACAGGATTAGACAGGTGAAACGCGTAGCCCCTCGGAGTCTTAATTCCGATGTTGTTCGGTGACCTTCATAAACAAGATACGTCTCTTCCTGACAGAAAGACGCGGGCAAGAAGGAGAGAAAGGTAAAAGGAATATAATTTCCACGTGTGATTTATGCCTCCTGGCTGGTCCAACGGATCAAACTTCTGATTTACGTGGCTGTTGTGTCCCGCAGTTTCGAAAGCGGTCCCCATCAAAGGGGGCCACGGAATTTAAAAGCCATCCGGCGCGTGTGCGACTTGAATAAGGAATCTTACTCTGTCCATGAGAAGAGAAGCATCTCAAGCTGACATGAATCCTTATCAAATTATCCGAAATTCCCACGCGCGACTGGATACACGACTTTCACGTGTACTTATGTACAGTGGCACACGGAAATATTTGAACATTTATAGCAACATGGGATTATTTTCGTTACCTATGCTTCAACGCTATAAAATTGAATCGTGAACGTTGCATAGAATAATCAAACTCGTTGTACACAGATTCGTGAAAGTATTCGAACATTAGGACTAAATATTACGGGTAAACCTTTCGTGAATATTATTGTGTGTCAAGTTTCCGCATTTCGAAATCACAAAATTAATTTAAGAAGTTACAAAATATTTAGTACAGGTACTCGTATATGTGTCTTAGAGATTATGCAAACATTTAAGCAGTCAATTATCCATTATATTAATAAATCTTAGTTTTTAGCGGGGCCGCATTTAACATTTATTATATGCTTAAGACGGATGTTCATGATGTATAGTAACTTTTTACTGAATATACATTTGCAATAAACGTAATGAAATTTCAGAAAGTTTCGTACAACACACATAGTATATCTGTAAAATTTTTTATGCTAAATTGTCTCGAATACTTTTACGAACCAGTGTACGTACGTCCGTACGGACATGAATTGAACGTGTACGCGTTCATGTTTCCATATCACAAACGTAGGACGTCTGAGAGAGACCGTGTCACGTATATGCAATGAAATTACTCAGACTGTAGAGAGCATTTTCAGCTCACGTACTTTTACTCGAATGATCCTCGCCGAGGAATCCTTGCGTTTTCACACGGTTATGATGTATATCTTAATGATAACACGCAGCATGGGCGGAATACGTTTCTCTCGTAACTCTCGATTTACTTCGCTGTCTCTGGTAGGTAGTCGAAAAATGTGTAGATGAAAAGCATATATCGCTGGTTCCTTGATCATTTCAAATCCAACTTTCCAATCGCTTACAGCATCCGTGGAACGAATTAGGTGAGCGAATGTAACAGAATCAGTGGTACACGAGATCTCGGTTACAATAGCTTCGAAGAATAGATCGAATGAAGTAGCTTCTCCAAAGATACTTTACAAAAAGTTAATAAATTGCCAATAAAATTAAAAAATTTGAATAATAAACAATGTATGTCCACATTTGTTATTTCATTACTTATTTTATACACCAATGACAATTTAATTTTTGAAACCAACGAATTAGAGCAAATTAGTTGATTTTATTATTATTCATACATAAAATGGAATAATAATTTATTCCTTTACTTAACAAATATATGTGATTACTGATTCACGTAGCATTTAGTATCATTCTAGTTTCTTCTCATCAGTTTATTAAAAATATAAATATAATCGTTAACTTGGATATCGACGCGACTGAACAAACGTGAAGTTTAAAATTTCTTATTTTATCGATAGGAAGCAGAATCAAAGATGTGCGGATTAATAGTACGCGACTATATCGAATACGCAATATACGAGCCATAAACGCGTGCCGAGTCTTCAACATTTCGGTTTTACGATCAACAGACGTGATTTACTTCTTGGTTGCCGGCGTCTGGTCGCTTCACGTTCAACGAGGGTGAGCATCGTGTCCGTCCACTGGGCTGTAAGTTATGCACAGCCAGTGTGATATCCATAAAATACGCCGAAGGGGCCGAGGAAGTCATTACTATAGGAAAGTGTGGCAAATTGCGTGTAACACCCCTCCCGAAAAGTTACAAAGAGTCCTCGGCCGGGTTTACGCGCCGCCGACTGTGTGACACGTCGATGAAACTCAACTCTTTTCCCGTTTCCCATGAAACTGCCTAAATATCCATAAAACGATCAAACAATATAAACATAAAACAAAAAAAACACATATAGCTGTAATACGCGCAGCACGATGAATCACGAGTATCGGCCGCAAATTTTATACAAATCTTCCAATCTGTCGACTTGTTTTTCAACAATTCGCTAATTGCGCAACCCATCGACGAAACTCAACTCTTTTTCCGATTGCCAAAGTATCTGGCCAGATTATAAATCTGCGTCAAACAATTCACCGATATAAATACCAAAAAATGCACACAATACAACTCTAATGTAACGAACGAATGATCGAATCTTCCAATTTTTTCATCTGTTTTTTCAACAATCCGCCGCCAATCGCGCAACGCGTCAACGAAGCTCCACTCCCTTCCCGCTTCTCGCGAAACTGCCTAAGTATCGAGCCTACAATTGCGATCTCCATAAAACAATTACCCAATACAAGCATGAAAAACGCACGTAGCTGCGATACTATGTGACGAGTGGCGAGCGGCTGGCACAAATTTTACACAAATTTTCCAATTTGCAGGCCTGTTTTTCAACAATCCGTGGCCGAACAAACACAGGCTGGTAAATAATGTCCGCGTTGTAATAACAAGCGGGGAGTACTTCGACGAATTAACACGAGTACCGTTCACGGTGTTCAATTAATCAAGCGAAACACGGGGGTGAGGGTTGTCGCGTGATCCCATCGAATGATCTGGGTCAAACCAGCGCCCTCTCTCCAATTCCTATCAATGCGTGCGACTAGTTCGAAACGGCGAGATACCTTTTGGACAAAAGCTTTCCACGAAGATATGCCTGATTTCAGGGTTTGGGTTGGTGGAATGGGGACGTGAATCGAAAGCTGAGGCGAAATTACGGGGTACGGTGGGAAGGAAAAAGAAAAAAAAAAGGAAAAGAAAAGAGGGAACAGAAATATGAAAGAGCGGGAAAGATCCCCCTGTCGATCTCGCTGGTATCCCGTGGTCACCCTGTGCGAATCCCGGGAATCGGTCTTTCTCGTGGTGGTCACGAAACCGGCCAGTGGAAGACAGAGAAAGAAATATGAAATATAAATAAAACATATTCTTACCAACAGCAAGTGCAATAAAAATGCGGGGAGATCAAGAGGGATGCCGGAGGAATACGTAATGTGCTCTCTTCTCTGCTCTCCGCCTATCCTGCTCTCTATCTCGTATCTCTTTCAACGTTCGCCTATATACTCTCCGTCGCTGCGTTTCTAATTTTTATTTTCCTGCTGGTCGATGATCGAAATACGTAAGAATTTCTGAACATTGACAGTGAGATTCGATTTTAATATACGTTCCTTTCCTTCAATTTTTATCTATATACAGTTCCTCGCTGTTTTCGCAATTTTCATTTTTATCGTGCTGCATAGATCGTCGAAATGTGTAGATATTTTTGGACATCGACAATGAGATTCGATTAGCAACGACTTCTCTTTCATTCTGTCTTCTGTAAAATAAACCTGTCTCTATAAACCGAAGAGTAAAGAAAAGTATGTGGAATGTTACAATTTCTTTACAATTCTCTTGGAATTCATTTATGCCACTTTCTTGCAACGAATGATCTTGTGGAAGTAAATAATTTCCTATTCACGATACATATGATACGCAAGGATACATAAACTCTTCAAAATAAAGTACTCGTAATATCTAATAATTAAAGCTATTCCCTAACTAGATTCTATTTTTCATAGCCGCAATCTATTAATTAGATTAGATACTAAGAAGTTTGTAAACGATAGAGCAGAGCAATCTGCTTTCTGGAAGGCTAAAGTATACAGTAGCGAACAAAAGAAAGTGTATAAAATAAAAAGCATAGAAAAACAAAATGGGTTTACATGTAATAAGAGCGGCGAATAAATATAATATACGTGACAGGATAGACGACTGTTACGAATATGACAAAAAAGTTTTACTTCGCAAGTTATCAACATTAAACGTTCTTTCATCAGTTGCTGTATCTATCTCCCTTTACACCAATTTTTTCCCCCAGAAAACGAACACGAAGAAGAATAACGCGAGGAAGAGACACGAGAGAAAGAAACAATTCCATAAACGAACGTAACGTCGCTGTATTCCCGGCAGCATCTTCGTCACTGAGGGAAAGGCACGCGGCAAACAAGCCAATAAACCGAATAAACGGTCGTCGGGACTTAATTAAGGAATGGCGACTGCATCCACGCCAACGGTGCCTTCATTTCGTCCGGCAGCTTTATCGCCGGTGCTTATCTATCGGCCATGAGATAAGATAAAAGGGTCAGAGTCGAGGGGAACAGGCGTAGATAGCCACCACCCTCTCCTCTTTGCCCCAAGTACGAAACTTTCGGGGGTGGAGGATACCATATGCGACCTTCTTCGTCCGCTAGAACGGTCCTATGTTCTCTTCTATCTTCCTTCTCGCACTCTCTGTTCCTCCCTTTTTACCCGGGGACAGAGACTTTTCCTCTTTGTTTCCTCGGGAGCTGGAGGGTCGAAAATCGAGCACGTCGCGTCCAGGAGCACGGCAGAAAGTAAAATAAAAGAATCATGCTGGCTGGGGACCGGGGAAACTGTCCATGTGCCAGCTCCTACGAGATGCATATGTTTTGTCCTCGATTGCATACTTTTCCGGGACTTGTTAAAGTCGAAGACCTCGAATTTCATCCCTCGTGTCTGCAAGATCGAAGAAAAGTGATTTACACGGAGCGTAAAACGCGACTTGTTTGGATTTTGGAACAGTAGAATTTTCGCTTGAAATATATGTAACATTCTAACATTTGGAGACGCAATACCCTAAACTCTAAAATATCAAATACGTTTCCTTAGTCCATACCTTGGAGATCGAACGAACTGGCTATAAAAGTGTCTGTAGTTTGATCTGACCGGATCTTGGAAAAATGAAATTTCCCGAGGTGGTTTCCAGTTCGAAGTATAATCGTAAAATTCTCAAATACAAAATTGACAAGTTGTAAAATACCGTTCTAAGATTTCAAGACATAGTACCCGAAAATACGAAATGTTGGAACCCCTATAGAAACGTGTGCGATTTCTTCGCTGTGGATTTCGGAAAAGTTCAATATCCGGCAATGATCCCTAATTTGAAACGTACGATTCCAAGATCAGGACGTGGTTCTCTAAAATATAAAATGTCAGAACCTGTTAGAAATTTCAAGAATTGGAATTGTGTTCTATATTTCAGTTAGAATCGCTGGGATTTTGGAAAAGTAGATTGCTGGAAAGGCACAAAGTTGTAAAGTTATGAAACATTGCTCCAAGATTTTAGAACGCCCATATCGTAAACGTCAAAGACGTTACACGACGAATCTGTAACGAAAGAATCTGAGTTTCAGAAACAGGGGAATCACGAAGTATAAAATTTGATTTCGTGGAAATTTTCGATTTGTTCGTGCTCGGCGATATCGTAGCAGCTTGAAAAATTCCGTCGAAGCATAGGTACAGAAGGTAAAAGAGTGGAAGGCGAGGGCAGAACTGGAAGGAGCACGAAGGACAATAACTTCTCGACGAGGGCAGTCGAGGGACATCGATCAGATGCGATCACGGTGGAATTAGCCGTCCCTTGCAGGACTCTAGAACTCCTTTCGCCACCCCCTTTTGCTCGGAACCACCCTTGTCTGTGTTTCTTCGACCTCGACAAAAGGTTCGTCGACGATAAATGATTCTATTAGTGTACGCCGACAGAAATGCGTCTAGAACTGACGTAAGGATAAACATTTAATTCCCTTTGTCACAATATATTCATGTAACCATCAAACTCGCGTTACCCTTTTCGCTTTACTTCTGAAAATTCATTTCCAGATATTCGTACACATTTATGCAAAGTTTACGAAATACGCGTAATATGCAGAAATATATAAAATATCTCAAGTGGAAGTATTCGTTGGAATATTTAGCAGGCGAGACAGCTTCTCGATTTAGATTCCATTTTCTTAATTATTCTCACGAAAATACGAATTTATATAAACATCCATTGCACTCTATGGAACAATTAGCGGCTACAGCTTGTCGTAATAGAAATAATATATCAGAGATTCTGAAGATTCGTATGTATGTGTTTTTAACGTTTATGTGTGTGTGTGTGTGTGTGTTGGCTTGTGAATGAGTAGCCACAATATTTAAATTAGATCCGGTAGTTTAACAAGAATCCATTCGCTGATGTAAAAGAGAATTTCGGAAGTGTTAGCATTCCTTAAATGGCTCCATATATTTTCATTATGAGAAGATGACGCTTTTGATACGTCGATAAATTCTTTATGTTTTTGAATTTGATGCCAATAAACCGTTGTTACACCTAGATCGATTCGTAGAACCCTCTGTATATGTATACAGTATATATACACTATATTATATACTATATATTATACATTTTATAATACAAAGTATCGTTAAATTGAATAAGGTAACATATACGCGTTTGAGGATTGCAGGAACAATTTCGGAAATTCGTAAGCAGCTCGCAAGCCACAATTTGTAGAGTTACGGAATGCTTGAAACACGTGTTACGAGGGTGAGCGATCAAGAATGCCATAAAATAGCGCTATAGTCGAGGACCTATCAAATATTGCGCGTGTTCCAACGAAAGACGCGCCGAGGAAAGTGAAAATACAAGGAGAGGGGTGGGTCGGTATGAAATATGGATAAGTTCGGTCTGACGCCACAAAAGGAAGCGTCATGGTAAATTAATCGGTCGGCGAGGAACACGCGAGACGTGTGATTTAATAAAAAGCCTCCCTTTTAGGATGGAAGGGGTGGAAACCAAGTCGCCACCCCCCGTCGTGTAATAAGTTTAGTTTCCACGAGGAGATAGTCATAAAACAGGACGTGCGTTCGCAGCGTGGTGCCTTGTTCCGCAGATTTCGCGAAGACGTTTAGGGGACAAGCGTTTTTCTCCCTTTTACCACCATGGTCAATGCCGAGACATTGTTTCGCTTGAAATAAGGTTACAACGTCGTTACTAGATTACGGATATTTATGCAAATTCAGACAATTAAAGAAATGGTACCTGAAAAGAAATTTATTTGACCTTTTAGATATTGCAATAGGTGTTATACTTTGGATATTTCACATATTTTTGCGTATTATTCTGTGTATTTTGGCGTCCCTATATTTCTCATAAATGCATAAAAATCCACGATTTAGTTATAGTATTTTTTGGTAGGATTCTCTTTTTCTGCACATAATATCGCCGAATGTGGTATTTGTGAAAAATCGTACTTCAGAATCGATATTTCCCTTCCCGTATATTCATCTCTGATGTAATTCGTGTTTTGCTTTATCGATATAACACAACGTGTTTACGTCGTTTACTTTTCTTTCACTGCCCACCTTCTCTTTCTCTTCCTTTTTTTCTTTCCTAACGATGTAGAACGTCTGATTTAGACTGGGCGTGGCTGAATCTACTTTGCGGCAAACGGCTAATTAATTTCACGTAGATGGAAGGTGTGCTAATATGGATATTTTTCCAATGGCCCACAGGCTGAATTTATACAGCGAATTAAGTCAATTGAGTATTTTTGTGTGGTTCGTTTTTCTTTCCTTTTCTTTTCCTCTTTGTTCCTTTTTCCCTTTCTCAGGATGTAGAGCGTCTGATGTAGATTGGGCGTGGTTAATTCTACTTTACAGCGGAATGGCTAATTAATTTCACTTGGACGTAAGGCGCTAGTTTGATTTAGTAACAGCCGTACCTCGCATATTTCCTTATAAAGGCATTTAATTCGGTCACACCGCTTATCTTATTACTCATGCAATCTTTAAGCCGCCGCTTTGATAATTGCATAGCAGGTAATCGCGCCAGGTGGCTTATTCGAGAAATCATGGTTCCATGTTGCTCGCATTTTATTCGACGCCCGCGTTTAACCTGTTATATTACACAATTGGAGGAGTCGTGTTTTCAAGCCTGCTGAATATTAAAAGGTTCAATTAAACTGAGATAAGCGTCGTCGAATAAAAAACGCGAGGAAAGGATCGAATTATATTCTCTTTTCTTTTTTTCTTTTACCAAGCCACCGTGTCGTTGCAATTTCCTCCTTTAATCGTGTGTGTACGTGGTATTCAACGTCGCCCCGTCATGGTGTCCGCGTTTGTGACATAAGCTGTCACGAGTACGAGCTACGGGCACCGCGTAAAAGAGCGAAGAAACAATTGGAGTTTCGCGTACGATTCTTATCAACACGCGATCGTCGTTCGTCACGCGCTGGACAATGTTAATTTTTTATGTTTTATCACTTCCCTCTTTACAATCAGCCCGGGCCTATTATTAATTCATTATCGCGGCAACCAGCTGGTCGTTTAGTCGTTTATGGGGATCTCGCGAGCCTAGACCCCTTTAAGCTTCCATTAAAACGTTGTTAGCAATATTTTCTCAAGGATCTTTCTCGTATCGTCGATTTATAAAACGGCGCACTCACTATTCCTGAACCTTTCCTTCGTAATAATAATTTTTCCATACGAAATGATCCGTTAAACTGTCATTAATTCTGCCTTATTACACATTTTGAGTGTCGAGTATCGAGTGGCACGGGAAATTCGTAGAGTTTTTGACAGTTGATATATTTCATTGTAATCTGTACGTTTATTTGTAATTTGTATTCTGCATTCGCGATTATTGTACGATTCGTTTAAGCATCGTATCTACTGGCCGTACTAATAAAACTACCAATTGCAAATTAATTGCTGAAAAACACGACTGGTCGATTAAATATTACAAATTTTGGAGGAATTGAAGTTATTAATGGGACGTGAAATTTCTGAGAAACTGCGCTTCGAAATAAATATTTCCTTTGTCCGATATCTATTTGCGACTCGCTCGCGCAATAAATCCACAACGCTACAGCGAACGAAATTAATTTAACCATCGCTGCCGGCATCGATAAACATATCGTCGAATCCGAAACCACCTTCTTGCAGCAGCAATAAAATAACGACAAACCAGCGTGACCAAATTATTGTCAGCCCGAACGAGTGGTGTCGTCATCGACTCGCCACGCGTTCTCCCCGCGATAACACGAACAACCCCATGTTTTCCATCCCTCTTTCGCTCTTCGTTGAACCTTGACCTCCCCGTTGGATCCTGCAATTAATCTGGAATTGGATAGGGCGTCTTCCGTGGCGCAGAAACGCGCCACGCGAAAATATCGAGGAATTGCGAGAAAAGAGGGGGTGGGGCTAAGCAAAAGAAGGAAAAGGAAAGAAAAGATAAAACGAATCGCGAGGGAAGACTCGGAACGACCAGCCGCGTTCGAGAAACAGGGACGATCGTGTAGAGGTGGTGTAGTCATCTCAATTCTGTCGCAGAAAGCGATGGGGTAAAGTTCAGTCGAGTGAGAGGGCGGTGATCATACAGGACATTGAGCATCGCGACGCCGACTGCGCCAAATTATAACTTATTTTATGACTTTTTTGCACCGGCCATTTAACCTGCCGCGTTACAGGGGGTTGCTATGGGGAGCTACAGTGTCCTGGCGAGAAATTCGGAAACGAAGTCACACCCTAATCACTTTCAGGTTTTTCCGAAGATGGGGTTGGATCGGCGTTTTCCAGAACCTTCCGTAAGAAACGATAAGCGACCTTCTTCCGTTGCAAAACCATCGTCATCCTAAATAATTTAACTGCAAATTAATGGTTCAGAAAACTTCTTAGATCGTGGAACATCATGGCAAGGCGTTATTTTATATCGAGGATACTCAATTTTATTTTGCCTATCTCCGCGAAACTTAGGTTGTCCGAAAAGTGTCTTCCTTTTGTAAACCTGTTTTTTACAACAATGCACCTTCGTACAGACGTGAAACCAAGTCTGTGAAATGTCGCGGTGTTTATCTCAACAGAACAAAATCGATCGTAGGTAATTCAACAAAATAATATGAAACAAAAAACGTGCTTATAAAACGAAAGAAACTTTTCGGACAACCTTTGCCATTATTAAGTTGATGTTGATACAATTCACGTTTCGATATTGTAAATTTATAATAATTAGGAATCACGTAGTTCTAACGTTCTAGAAATACAGCTGTTACAGTCTCTTTCGTGTTCCACGGCAGTTTCTTTTCAAACAACTTACCATACATTGGAAAACTCTTCAACAACAGATGGAACTACTTTCAAATCGATACTATACGCAAAGTATAAATGAATATGCATAAAAATATAAATTGACATAAAAATGCACAATCTGATCGTAGAATACTTCCCGGCGATTTTTTACAGAAGCTTCGACTTGCCAGAACGTCTCTACGAATCGGAACGGCCTGATTATTATCGTCGCAGCGATTCATCGATCCGCTGCTCTTTGTGCGACTTCAGCAATTATCATGGCGGAGGGCTACGTGGGAACGTCGGTAGCGTTGATACGGGGCGACGTGGCCGTGTATTGTAATGGTTATTAGCGTCATTTAATTTTCTGTCGACGTTCGTTAATCGCGGCCCCACCCCCTTCAGGTTCTGTACCCGAGGAAATGGTCGATCCATTTGTCAGCGGCGCGCCGGAAGCGACGAAAGATTCGTCCGATGGACGGACGCGCAAAGGACTTCCTGCATATCGAGCATATTCCTATTTATTTCACGAGGATTATTTATTCCAGAGGGAATAAGCACGATGCTGCCGGTGTTCCATGCGTTTACCAGCATTTCGCTTCTCTCGTTCATCCGGTTATTAGTCGTAAAATTGGGAAAATGCCACGTCTCTTGGGCAAGATCGTGTGATCTCGTCCGATATTTACTGGCTGCACCCTTATTCGTGTTTTCGACCTGCATTCTCACGAGTCGAGATATTGAAAACATTAATTCGCGAGATATTAAAAATCGTAGAAACGGTTTTAATTCGTAGCTTGGTTTCCGTGCTTGAAAAATAGCAGGTTCGGTAAATAACAAAAATAGGTGACCGTTAGCACAAAGTATTTGGAACAGATTTAAGTGATATTTAAGACACGATAGAATTTTTCGATTCTTAGAATTAGACGTAAGATTTTTGAAGAAGGGATTTCCTGCTGCTTTAGGAATAGCAAGAGAAGAGAATAAGAAAGTTGAAGGGCTTATAACGAAAGCAAGTGTACGAAGAAAACAAGTGTTGAAGAGTAGTGGATTTCTGTCGCATATTTTTCTACATATATTTTTCCACTTGCTGTAATATGAAAATTACTCGGTTCTAGAAAAACTCTTCTTGTCATAATTTAATTCTTGTATTCTATTATAATTTATTAGTTTATTATAATTTAACGAGACAATCTTCGTCCGCGATATAACGACAAATATACGTACTTATAGGAATTATGCGACATAATGAATGTTTAGTTTATTAAAAGCGAAACATATTGGACAGGAACGTGGATCCTTTTCGTTACGAGCCTGTCAATTATTTAAGAAGATCGCCTGGTCTATTTCCAAACAATTCGACTTTTCCCTGTCACGCGATACGATTAGCTTTAAGTTCCAATATCCCATTCAGACGATCCAGTGATACTCGGTTTCACCGATCCTGGTCATCCGACAAGCGATCCTGGCTTATCTCCGCAAAATAATCTCTTCATCCACACCGAGGGCTAATCCTTGGGGTTGATCCCCTTAGAGCGACGATCCACAAACCAACAGGCTAATCAGTGTGTCCGCACGAATAATCGTCCCTAAGACAGAAGAAAGAAAGGGGCCCACTGACTTTCGGATACCTTCAAAAGACGAAATCGAGCCGGCCTCGTTCAGTTATTCGATCAAGAGGAAAATTCTTTCGAAAGGAGGCTCGTTGAAGATGTTCCCGGAAGGAATGTTAATTTCTGTTACCCTCGTGATTGATCGTTCTCGCTTCTTGTCTCGGAACGAATACGCTTTAGATTATTTTGCGAAAGTGTATCACTCAGATTAGATTTTATTTAGAGTTTGGAGAAATTAGAGTTGATTTCGAACACTATTCTGCAAAATAGTAATTTTAATAACGAACCAATTCGTGAAACACAGACTGTAGGGTTCATGCAGATTTTTAATTTTCCAATGTCACTAGCAGAGGCTAACGTTGCAACGAGTACTACATTTTGGATATTTTGTGCAGCTTTGTGTACTCCGTTGCATCCATTCTTGCACTTTTCAATTTCTTATAAATGCTCAAACACTGTAATTGTAATTGTACTATATAATTAGATAGTCTTACGAATTAAAATATTTCTACAGATCGTATTAAGATCTATAAACCGTCAATAGCTACTTATACGTAAGTAATAAGTAAAAGAAGATTTTTATCAGTATCTGAATCAATTTTTAATCTGCAAAGCAGCAATTTTTGTTTATAAAGTACTTATAAAGTAAATATTGTACTATAGGTAGTCGTCTGTAAATATATCTATAGAAATTTGAGAGTTAATTTGAAGATAATGCACAAAATACTTAAACTATTGGTACTTAGTGATGACCAAAGACATGATCTCTTGCGTAAGCATGTTGGAGCCATTAAAAGAGACACGTCGTTAAAACGGTTTATCACGGGTGAACAGGTGTACCTCGTCCGTTATATTCTCTTTTTTTCTCCTACTCGTCGACCTTTAACTTGACTCCATTGGGTCGTTTAAGGGCAACACGACATTTTCACTCCCCTAAGGACACGCTCGTTATGATCACCATATGTAGCCGTCATTTGGGGCCGGCTGCTTCACGGAATGCCGCTCCAAGGAATATCGATTACGGTAATTACGCTTATCTAGTTTACTACCCGTGTAATCGATTCGGCTACTAGAAACCTCACTTAACGCAAAAACTTTATTATCTGCCGGTCAGCCAGGAAAAGCTGTAAAAACTTTTATGTCGTCGTCATCGCCGTCGAAGAAAGAAGACGAGGAACCAACCATTCCCGAGACGATGACGGAATTTTCGGACGAGGAGAAAAACTTTGGCCGAAAAACGCAACAGCAACTAGCGAACGATCGAAGGAACTTTTCAAGCCTGGAAAAATATCCCAAAAATCGGAAGAGGGGCCATAAACGTTTAAAAAATTGGAGGAAGATATTTTGAAAATAAGAAGAAATTTTGGAACCAATAGAATTCTTGTCAGCCATAAAACTTTTGTATTCTACGTGAGACGTGTGTATACGTGTAATAAACGATACATCGATAATAAACGATACACCGAACCTAGGCATTGTTCTCTTAAAAAACACCATTGTTCATTTCGACCGAATTTTTCCCATTTATTCGTCTCGTTACCCTCTACGTTTAACAATTCGTTGCCTTATCGTTTCACATAAATTTACAGTAAACAATCATCTATCTTTGACAAGCGTATAATTAAGAGGTCGTTTCACCGAAATCTTGCCGCAACCACGGAAACTGGAAACTAGTGGCACGCGGACCGATACGGTAGTTACAATCCAAACTGCCGATCGGAATTGGTAACAAGGTTTCCTCTGACGGTGGGGAGTGGAGGGATCAAGCGGAAACGATGGAGCCGCGAGCGGGGGTAGCGGAGAAGCGCCATAAATCTTGGTACAACCGAGGGTGTGGTCAAACGCAGTGTCGAATGACCGTGGTCTCGTCTACAAATCTATAAAGGGACGGTGGTGGCCGCCGCCCCCGCTCGTCCGCGAGCGTTGCACGCGTGCACGCTCCGATGCGCGTGTCTTTGCACGGCGCAGGAACAAACGAGCCTGTGGGACTGCTGGTCAAACACACTGCACACCTCTCTGTCGTCCGTAATATGTTCTCGTCACAGCCAACCGCCGTTTTCCCCTTTCGCGGAAATTGCCGTTTTTCGGTGATTTATCGTAAACCGCCCCTCTCGCCCTGCCGCGTTACCTCGTGTCGTTCGTCGCGATGCTATTTTCCGACTGGGAGGAAAGAAGAGACGAGAGCGAGTTTCAAGGTGTTCAGCACGATTCCTGGTTTCTATGCAAAGTGTGCTGTGATGGTGTGCAGGGTGGCTCGTGGCAAGCTTCTTCGAGACGAACGTTGAGACGATCACCTTGTACGTAATTGGACATAATGGTTTAGCCTACAGCGAGTAGCGTTAACACGAGGATATATATTTCAAGAATTTTAGTTAAAAGGAGCGTACGCATTAAGCCTGCTGTCTTCTTTTCACGATCTTCCTTATTAGTCGTGTGTTTTTATCACTAAAGTCTTGGTTAAGGAACAATATCTTGGTTGAAGTAATTTTGTTTAGGAATAATAATTATAAATGATCAAAATTCTTTTCGATTTCCGGCAATCGTCAATTGCCGGGTTTTTTACAAACCGCATTTTCTCAGTTCCAAGCGCCAAGAAAACGCAAAAGAACTGTTATCATCGCGCGTGAACTTTTATTCCAAATTTTTGTCCTAAATCTTAAAGATTCTTTTTATCAATACTACGTCTTTCTGTTCGTCGAAACAATAGCGAGATTGGAATATAAAAATTCGTGGAATACATCAGGGTGAAACATGTGAAATAATACGTTCCTCTACCAACTACGTTAGTTCAACACATTAAAAAACCTTCAGCTGGTTGACTGTTACGAACAAATGTATACTTCGATAATGTCTCGCACACTGTATACCCAGAAACCAGCGTCTCCCGCTCTAATTTCCCTTTCTTTTCCTTCCTTTCACATGTTTCAACGTTTATGCATCGAGTCTTTGACAGCGTAGAAATTTTGGAGCAGAATTTTCCATCGGAAATGATAGTTATAGGAAAGATGCACCTGTCCGTAACGCGCGTATCCCACATATTCGGCGGCCGTTTAATTTCCCTCGGAACGATAATCGAATCCTCGTCCGGCGGGCGAGCGTGACGCTTATTGGCGTGCAGCACACGCGTGCACCGCGGGACGCGGAATAATGACGGTGAATCGACGCCGGTAGGAAGTGTCCCATATGTCAAATCGTTGCTGGACGACCGCGACACGCCAGTGGTTTCTGGTGTTGCGAAACGAACGGAGCCGACGCTTAGGGGAAGACGACAACGATGGTCTGCCGTTACATCGCGCTATTGTTACATCCTTTCAAACGTGAAATCATATTCGGTTAAGGGAGAATAAGTAGAGTAACAGGACCCGTCAGGTGCGATCTTATCAAGAAAGTCAACGTTGCGTCGATTTGGAATTTTATGCCGATTTCGAACAAACTTTCCAATTTTTTTAATTCGCTCTATTTCTTCGTTAATATCATTTCATTCGTTTTATAATTAGTTCTACGTCGATTCGTTTCACGTCGATCGAAGCTTCGGAATTTTGTGAACTCGTGTTTACTTCAATTTGCTTCCGCAATAATTTTTTGGATCAAGCTTGAGCTTTGGTCTTTCAGGGAGTTTGGTTCTGCATGCACTTTGATTCTTCTTTGGTTAAGTGAATCTTCTTAAATTTTACGATGCTGTAACCTTCTAAGATAGTTTCAATGCGACGCAAAATCATCCTGCGATCTTCTATTTGCAATATTTCAATTGGATTACGTGTCTCGAAAATAGGTGGACGTCGACATGCTCCGAACTTCAATTTTGGTAGTGCAGCTTTGATAAATATAGGTCTTAAATGGTAGATACATGGTAAAACACAACATTGTATGGTAATACCGTATCACTGCATCGTATGAAATCGAATTTTGTAATATTACTTCATATCGCATGAACGTCATGAATCTCATGTCATAATATCATATAATTATATCGCACGAATATAATATTTTGCGATAATATTATGTCATTATACCGTACGTAACATAATATTCCGACTACATTGTACAAATCTAATCTTCTTATGATTCCACGCAACTTTCTCTACGTTTAGATCCACCCAATGCCTGGTATTCTAAAGACAGAAATATTTCGAAACTGTCTTGCTTCGAGGAAGCAACGATACTTTCTTTGAAGTATCGCGATACTTCCGAGAGATTAATTAACCTTCTAACGGTTGCAACAGTGCGTTCTCCGGAACCATATGTCCGTAGAAAAAATCCACGATGATAATGATTGACGTGTTCCGCTAATAAAAGACGCTCCCCAAGCGGTCTAGGAATTTCTCACAGCGAGACAGGAAGGGACACCTGGAGGATTCGCGTGGAACACAGGTGAATCCGTGAAGTTGCCGCTTCGACGCCGCGCCGGAAGTCACTTCCTGCGAATCGCCACCAGCAGAAATTTCGCCTATTATTATCCCTCGATTTTGCCTGTCTTTTCTCGGTAAAACGTAACCAAGTCAATTCTTACGCGTGTCGCTAACCCAACTATCCATTTGCTTTCCTTAAATCAGGATAATAAAGAAGAGTCTACATTGGCTACAGAAAGTATCGTCACACACTGCGATCGTAACAATTTCAATTGGACTATTAGCAAATTGCAAGAGTTACGATACAAGGATCAGTACTTTGGTTAAAGCAATTTTGTTTCGGAATAATAATTATAAATGATCAAAATTCATTTCGATTACCGGAAATCATCAATGGCTGGGTTACTTTTAAAGCGCTTTTTCTCAGTTTCTACAAATTCGTATGTGCATTTCATTTTTATAGCGTACTACGAAATCGTACGAAATTTAGTATGTTTGCCTATGTTTAAATGGCATAATAGATACAACTGTGTACCGATATTTAAGATAGACTCGTTATCGTTATTTAAACATTGTAGAATATTCATTCATCTGTGAAACTTTCAGCTTCTCTTACGTAATTAGATTCGGAAAGTAACTATTTTCGCCAGCTTCGTTCGGTTCTTTGGATTTAACATTTGCTCGTTCGCGAAAGAAAGGATTAAAATATATCGGTTAGGATTTCCTGTACTCGATAATCTGAGCATTTCGACTGCAACCGAATCAGACGATAAAATCACGCTCTTAACCTTCCAAAAACTCAGTAACCGTTAAACACGCGTATCAAAAGATCTGGCTACCAATGAGCAACGTTCTTGACCGACCACCGATCTCTTCGAAAGACGCAGGAAGTGTTGATATCAATAAAACCTGAACTTTTATTCCTCCCATGGCTTATTAGCCAGCATTAGGTGGACAGTTTGATCGCCGGTCTACCTGCTATCGGACACTACGATCGCCCTGACGAAGCGGAGGAAAAAGGAACACAATAAACAACTCTTTAGGGTCCCGGGTTGAAAAGAAGAGAGCAGCGCGCGATGCAGCGAAGGATTAAATTTCATGACGACCGTCTACTAATGACTCCGTCCGAAGAATTGGCCGATCGAATCGATTATAACCAGTCACCGTGGGCCCTCTAAAGAAGAGAGAGAGAAAGATAATAAAAAAGGAAGAAGAAAAACGATGAGAAGGATGTCGAAAGAGTGAGAGTGAGAGAGAGAGAGAGGAGAGAGAGAGGGACAGAGAGTCCTCGTTCGTCGTCTCGATGGATCGTAAACAGGAAACGGGCGGACCTTTTTTCAGTCGGCACCCAGGGTCCGTTTTTCTGACCAATTTGCAGCCATTAACGCTCGTCCACGGGACTCGATCTTTCGGTTACACGCGCAAGAATTACGCTACGCGGGGCCGAAGAAGGAGACGACAACCGGGTATCGACCGTTCCAACCCGTCACAGACAATTTAACACCTGGCCTAAATGGTTTGTTAGCGCATAATATCGGCCGGCCTCGACAGGATACGGGACATTACAATATGGAAATGACGGAGACCCACCGGCCCGTCCATTGGACAACGCACCTCGGGCGCGGCCAATTTCTGTCATTTTAATACGCCCGCTCCGCGGACGAATCTACTGATAGGGAAACCGAGGACACGCGGGTAACGATGTTTCGGTATAGTAAGCTTTGATCTTGTATGTGGAAGAAGCGATGCTTCTCTCCGATTCTCTGTCTCCCGTCAAAGTTCGATTCGTCATTTATATCACATACTGTAAATTTATTTCCGAACAGAATTTTTCAATTTCTCGTTAGATCGTTAGACGAAAAGGTACAGCTACAGTAATGTCCTGAACTAAGTATAATATGTGTAACATATATATAAGAATGATCACTTTATGTGTGTCACGAGAGGAAAAAGATTGAAAATCGCTGTTCTAAATGTTTGTTTAAAACGTAGTACGGTGGAGTCTCCGATATCTCCGATATCCAAGGATATCGAATCGCGAATGCTTAAACGGCAGAAGTGATTATATGGAAATTAATTTCTTAAAGCTATAAGGTCTGGATTATCCTCGTATAAAAAAAAAAAAAAATACACACGTTAGGTATAGTGTAATAAATGTGTATGTAACTGAATGATGTAAATCTGAACTTGTATGAACTGTAAATGAATATGTATATGTAGTGGATACGTCGTTAGTATCAAAGTTGGAGTAAGAAAAATCACGGTCGTGCGAGATAAGGAAACCCGGTGCATTAAATTGCCAGCCCGGAAACAATCACGTTGCCGGTGCTAATGGCGTACGAGCGAGCTTCGCGACAGGTTGGTATATGTAATATATCTTTTGGCGTGTGCAATTATCCTGATGCTCGAAAAAGGAGAGGGAGGACCGGGCGGATCTGGCGTGGACGCGTAATCGCTCTAAATTGGCCGGAAAACAGGCGAAAGGTCCCTCTGTGTTCGGCACACCGAAACGCGATCTTAATCCTCGGCTATCCTTGAACGATTTTAATGCCATTCATCGCTCACCACTAAGCTTTTGCACGAGTTTAATGCCGCTGATCTGCCGAATTTGTAAAGCGTGTGTTGTACACGTATTTCGAATGAATCGGGATAATCGTTTTCGTTGATACGCAATTCCTGGAAGACAGATGGAAACTGGTACAACACGAGTGACCTTCTTCCAAAAATGAGATACTCGTAGGATATCTATTTTCGTTTTGCATTCTGAAAATTTTGTCATTTATACCGGTCTTGTTTCAAAAACTTCTTGTCATAGCGTAACAGTAACGTTTCGACGTAATAATTTTTATAAATGAAAGAATGATTCTCGAGTGTTTAAAAAATCTCGCAATTTTAACGTTAGGTTAAATCACTTCAAGCTATTCTTTGTAGACAAAGAATTCACTTTGAAGTACGATCTAGTGGCAGAAAGATCGGTTGCAGCGTCTGATCTCAGCTGACAACGAGTTGCCAATAATCTTAACGATCTGTTGTTGACTGCAAACGACGAATCAGTCAAAGAAAAATTGGAAACTTCCTGGTGAACGAATAACGTTGGATGGTGACCAGCGTTCAGCGACCTGATTACAGGGAATTTAAACGACGATGAAGTGACACCGAAATAAAAAGAATCCGCTGTTTAATGTGTTCCCACAGCACGTGTGAATTATACCGTAGAATCTTGTCTTTGTTACACCACACCTGCGGTGTCGCGGAATAATTTCTATTTCCATGAGCATCTGTGAAATTTGTCTAGCCACCCTGTAATTCCCCGTGTAAACGTCAACGAGGCCGATTAGTATCAGCAGGAAACGTAATTTATGCTCACGAATTAAAGGGAAGCCGAGTTTCTCTAAATTCCGCTACCCACAGCTGTCTTCAATTACTCAACCGCTATAACAATCGCTAACTTCTACGCCAGACTGCTGTCACAATTTGCCTGAAACGAGGAAACGATCTTTCAAACGCTATGTGAATGCAGATCCTCGTGACGCGAACACTCCACACAGCTGACTTGGGATCGAAGATTTTAAGACTTGAAAATTCTAGATAATATTATACCATCAAGGAGCGACGTTGCATCAACGCGACATTTAACTTGTAATCTTTGTCCAGTCAATCTAAATTAATTGAATCTTCAATTTCAACATTTTAATTACGAGAGAGTGTTTCAAGGGTTTATTTTATATCCTCCCTACTACTTCTACATCTACTTCTTCCTTCTTCCAATTATACACATTCTACGATATAATGAAATTTGAAGAAATCCAAGTGTGACAAACTATGATTTTTTAAAGTTCCCTTGCCAACTCAATCTGTGACTTACGCGATGAACCTTCGTACAGTTTCCCCTTCGATTTATATTTTTTAAACATTCTGCCACAGTTTGATCTTTCATGAATGTTCCACGAACAAGTGTCTCATTTTGCAATACTATGAAAACGCTGGCAGTCAAAGTTATATGTGCGCTTCTGTCCATAAGTCACATTCAGACACTTGTCTACTTTCAATAAAATGATCGTTAAAATTAAAAAATGGACATATGCTCGGCATTACCCGACGCTAAAACGTTCCACGCGGAAGCTAATCTTATTTCGTAATACAAAATCGTACAATTCTTGACTGAATAACTCACGACCAAAGAATGAGACGAATTAAGAAACTCGAATCTATGTCGTACAATTCAATTTTGCTCGGAGGGAGCACGTGTAGGATGACCTGGACCTGGAGGATCGTCCATAACGTTGACGCGTGAAACAACGATCTCGAAAGCGACTCAAAGCCACTGCTACTCGCGCGGTTGGTCACAGTAAGTGAGCATACCTCGTAGCGATAATTTCTCCGCGGAGAACGTGAAACACCATCAAATAAATGCGTGGCCCCACACACTCTGTTCCGACTGAGACGCGTGGAGGAGGACAGTACGATGGTCTCGCGTTGCGCGTTCGACGAAGATAGGCTTCTGGGCCCTGAACGACGGTGGTGGGGTGAGTCAGCTGGCGGTGGCTTCTGTGTGGGCCCCTAAGCAGGGCCCTAAGGGCCTTAAGTACGGTGGGGCGCCTTATCTCGCCTCGTTACTTCGCCTTAACGGCGGCGAATGCTTGAAATATCGGCGCGGCGGCTTCCGTAATTCCGTATAGAAACGCCGCTTAATTTGGCCATTAGTGCGACCACGGTAATTCAGACGACCGCGATTACGCTCCGGCTTTACGGAAACCTCTGTCCGCCAGCCGATTTTCACCTGGCACGCCCCTGTCTTATCGGGATTCCAAGATTGTCTGCGAGCCGTCGCGTCCCCGGGGTGAGAACACCGCTTTTAGTCGGCGTTCGAAGAGGTTTTTTTCTCTGCTAAAAGATTGTCTTAGCACAGAGATTTCGTTTGCTTTCGAGCGTATGGGTTGCAGTGGTGGCTTGATGGATGTTTGTACCGTGATCGAGAACACAGATACGTAGTTTGCGGTAGAAACGAGCGGTTGGTTTTTAACGTGGTTTTGTTGAGGTGCGAGAATGCAGCTTTGAAATGGCTGAGATACAGGGATTGTGAAATTAATCAAGTAGGACATTTTTCGTGAAACGTAACTTAGCGAATAGTTTTCTTGGTTCAAAATTGTCGATGTCTTTTTATATTTATAAAGGAGGATTTATTAATATTTAGCATAAATTAATTTAAAATATGAATAATTCTGAACGGAAACAATATATGAACTGAAACTATCATTGGTTTCCTACTGCATAATTCGTATTCTTCTATGATACTATTAGGTTGTTCCAGAAGTTTCTTTCGTTTCATAAGTGAAATAATAGATGCACAACATTTTTTGTTTGTATTTTTGTAGTAATAGAATAAAATGGGTCAAACGTAATTCAATAAAATAATATAAAATAAAAAATGTCGTGCATCTACTACTTCCTTATAAAACGAAAGGAACTTTTGGGAAAACCTGATACTAACCAAGAAACAGTATTCATTTTCAAAGATCATAACATACTGACTCTAATCTATCGTTTTCTTCTCAAACTTTCATTATATCTATCGAACTCACGAATTTCCATCAACTGAGGAAATTCTTCTGAAATTTTCACCCGATATATATTATCAAACATAAACTGTGCATACATACCAGAGGCGGACGAACGATCTATTGGTACGTGTTCCATTTAATTATACAACGCTGGTCATTATGCAAATACGCTCGGCGTCATCGATAATTCGAGTCCATGACTGTCAACGTTTCCCGTTGGAATTTCACTGATACTACAGCTATCAAAAGATACCCTAAACGATATTTGGTAACGAATGGTTACTCGAGTTACCTGAAATTCAGCATTGTGAAATTCAATCTTCAACTTTGCGCGGAACAATCGAAATTTCTCATATCGTGGGTAGACTACCGATTCTTCTGAATTTATGAGAAATTCGATGACGAAGAAATAGACCGAATGTGCGCGTACTACGAAAACACAAATATAGAAAATACCGTAAGTATAATACTCGTTGTAATATTTACAGCAGGTGAAATAATTCTATACCTTTATGTACCATTTCGTTAATTATATTCGCAGAAATATGAATTTGCATAAGTATCTGTTAGTCTAATCAAGACAGACCATTAGTCGGTAATACGCTAATTAGAGCGCGGATGTTTATGCAATAATGGGATATTCGAAAGTGCAAACATACGCATAATACGCAAACACGTATAAAATATCTAAAGTACGTCACTCGTTTGTAATAATCGATAGACGAAGCAAGTTTCTCCCCAAATTTCATTTCTCCAATTGCCACCAGAAGAATTAAAATTTCCACGAATAACCGTAGTCTTTTCGTCATCAAATTTGCCTAATTACCACGTGAATCACTTAACTCGACTTTAATATACTTCTGGTCTCAAATAACCCCTAGCTTACCCCTATATTTGGGGGTTCGAACGTTCGGTTCTGTGCGGTTGGGAACCGGTTTTCGTCGCAGAGGACCGCGTTCCATCGTCTTTTCGCAATATCGGGAGATTGCATGAGACACGCCAGCGAGCGTCCGACCATTACGAATCAATAAGGGAACGAGGACGAGAAGAGACTTTCCGTGGGACGTTTAATTTGCCCGATGGATCGCGGGCCTGGCTTTTAACGACTGAAAACTGCGAACCGAGGACGCCGGTACCGGCTGTCACGGGACAGGGAGACAGGATAACGAGACGTTGACGGTCCAATTAGGTCCTAGACGCGCCTCTAAATTGCATTGCGAAACGATTCACGGATATGAACCTTCCCGCCGTTCCAATGGATCGTCCAGGCTTCCTCGATAGGTTAGGATTATTCCATGCGATGATGGCTGTCTTTGTACGGCTATTGATCCGAATTTGTTCGATGTTTAACCCATTCGTGATTGAGTCTTTCGTTTCCTCTTACTCTTGCCGCTATTATTTCAAGCTTACAGAATTTTATATTCCTTAAAATGTCTTCGTTCGTAGTGAGGCATATAAATTATCGTTGGTGAGAATTTGAACATATGGGTTGGATCGTAATAAATTAATGTAATTACACGAGATCATTATACATTAGACAGCGATGTCGAGTTTGATTGAAATGTACAGGTTAACGATGAAATTATTATATATAATCGGAAGACAGTACTCGCTATACTTTTGTGGAATCAGCAGGCAATGAACTAATTTGCTATATAATATTCTGGTTGTTATTTAATAGTTGTTGTTTAATACTATTGCCGCTTCGTCTCTGAAGACTCTCGAAAACGCTTCTCGATGTCATAATTCAAAACTTGAATTTTGATTTGTGTTTAAAGAGCAATTACTAGATAATACCTGTAGATGTTAATGGTAAGTATCATATATGTGTTAGAGCATACATAGCAAATTAATTGATAGTCTGCCGATTGCACGAGCACCTACTGTCTTCCGATTACAGACTTATCGTTAATTTGCACAGCTTAACCAGTTAGCTGTTGCAAACCTCTTTGAAAAACGTGTCGTGAAAGATAAGCTATGACGAGTATATTCGTCAAAAACAACTATTACTTGAACAAAGATCTAAATAATACAAAGCGAAGCTCTGGAAAGCCCCAAGCTAACATCCGAGGCGCGTCCTGCACCATCATCCACCTACTCCTCCGCGTCTCCTGAGAAACTCACACGGTGGACTCGCGTTTAACGCTATCGTCCGATTTATCGAGCGTCCGATGAAGATCGGAACCGGTCTCCTGTGTCCAACCACCAACTTCCATTCCGCCGTGTTCGCCGCGTCCGTAGACCGGTCCCGCGCGTTCTCGTTCGAAGCTTTTGCCCGCCGCTTCCGAAGTCACTTTATTAAGCATAGCCAGCCAACCAGCCAGCCAGCCGCAGCCTCCGCCGCCGCGAGAAACGACAGAAAAAGCGAGAAGAGAGAGCCGCGAACAAGACTCGGTGTGAATCTCATCTTTTATTCAGCCAGCAGCTACTTGTATGCGCTCTGTGGCGATAAGAAGGGCGAGGCGGTGTTGGTGGCCGGAACAGAGGCACCGCGCCACTTAGGGTGTGAAATCGGCGACGTGCCATCGAGAAATCCGACTGGAGCACCCCGCTGTCCCCCTGGCGAATCGAGAGTTGCCAGGAACCCCGATCGAAAGAATTCAACGAGAATCCAAGCGACGAACGCCGCCCATAAAGTCGTCGTGGTCCTGGTATGCGGAGCGGAGCGGTCCGCGTCAAATCGTGCGGCACTTGACACGGGCTACGTTCGCTCGTTTCGAGTACAGGTATTTCCAGATGGTAGAACGCTCCTTCTGCAGGGAGGTATGGATGAGTGGAAGGTTTTGGATCGTTGGCTTTTGTGGGGTGAGAATGGTGCGGTTGGAAAGGTAGAACAAGGTGGTTCTTTAGATGCGCGCTTCTTAACCTGCGGCTCGCGAATCTCTTGCAGCCGCCAAGTCCTTGCACGCGCGAGTCATTATCGTATTTTTCCGATAAAACATATTTAGCACGTATATTTATTTGATTGCAATAGCGCTTCTTCCCAAATTCGAATCAGCTGATGAGCATTTTAAATAGACACGTTACGTATTTGCCGCGTTATGCATTTGAATTTGGAGTTAAGTCTTGAGGAATTAATTGAAAGGAATACGCGGTTGCACGATGAACGAAAGGTTAAGACCGCTACTTTAGAACAAGAGAAAAATATTATACAACGACCGTAGATTAAAATTTAGCGTATCAGACGTCCAATTGCATTATATAAATTTGATAAATTGATAAATCAAATTTGTTATCGTTGTACATTATTTATAATCTTTCTTCAATGAATAAATTCTCATTAGGAAGCGTTGGAAGGGAATTTCGTATGTAACAACTCGATACCAACATTCTACTGCTTAATCATAAAACGACACGCAAATTAGAAAATCGTCATAAATGTGCTTCTCAAAAATCGATGCTGCTTTATAGAAACCAAAACTACCATATTAAGACGAAGAATATTTTAACGCTACAACGAGCGATACTTTTGGAATGTTAAAGAAGACGAAGAAATATTGTTTCCAGAATATACCAGCTTCGACGTTATCTCCTTGGAAAAGAACTTATTTCCTTGGTGAATTTCTTGCGTCCCTCTTTAATTCTCTCCGGTAGCCGGCTAAGGGCAATATTTGTTTCATTACCTGATAAAAATTCATCATAAAAACGCAACCAACTCTTCGAACAAGCTCCGATACTTTCTCCAAATTGAGGTAATTTGAGAATTCCACGGCATTCGTTCGAGGAGAATGTCAAAGTTACGGGAAAAGCGGAGTCACCGTAGTGAATTTTTGCCATAGCGAGGGTCAATTACCGAAGGACAAAGTTCGAGCAAACGGGTGCCCTGCGTGTCCCGTGGCAGTCATTACGCGGCCTTTATGGCCGGTCATTTAGTATGCTTTTTAGCTGCGGGTTTAACAGCTGTGCGTTTCACAGCTATACGCGGCCTGGCGTGCCGCGTTTCACTCTTCGTCGCAGGGAATGCACGCAATCGTCAGAAGAACCGAGTGCGTGCGGCCCGCACTGTCTCCGAGGAACCGGGACAAGCTGTCGAAGAACCGATTATCCCTCGGAACCTCTCGCGACTTACCTACGACGATTCCGCCACCGGGATATCGAGCGTTGTCCGCCTGCTCGTAAATTGCTTCCATAATTGTCTCTCGGATGATAGGTCGGCCAATTAACGATGGTAATTAACAGAGGTCGCCGCGGAGGATATTCTCGTGTGGCAGGAAGATGCCGCGGCTTCAACATTTTAGCTGAACACGTACTAGATCGTGCAATTATTTACGGTTCACTTTGAGGAGCAGTTAACACGACGTTACCTTTACTTGCACTTTTTAACAATTTTTATCTACGTGCAAATTATTAAGACGAACGTGTTTGTTTTCGGTAAAATTAGTTCGAAATATTAATGGAAAGAATTTATGGCCCGAGTGTGAATCGGTTTTAATTAAAACATAGTAAATCGAAAGCATAGTACGTTTATTTGCACTTATATAAGTAAGTATATTTTAATGTTCGAAAGATGGGCTTGACATCGTCGAGGGAAAAACAAATCTGGATACGGAAAATCCAGACCAACATACCGTTTGAGAAGAGTGCAAATATACAAACATGTTTGGCGAAACATAGGAAAATACGTGTTTTTTTATTAGTAACGGTCAAGCAACGGTTAAAGGAACGTTGCATCTCAGTTAAAAGAAGATTTAATAATTTCTCAAGCAAGATTCTCCAAGTAGAAGCAAGAATTTTCATAGCTATGTTTGGTTTCGTAGTCGAAACTTTAAACTACTCTATTACGCTGCTGTATCAGGGGAACCTTATAAATAAAACTAAGAAATTTTCAAGTTATCGTTGACAGGTTTGACAGGCTGAATTTTAAGCTACCCTGTTACTAAGCTTAACTTCAATGGAGTTACCTTTAAACAAAGAAGGGACGAGTTTTCATGCGACCGTCAATCACGATCCACTACCAGGGATCTCGGTACCAGCTGTCACGACGTCTTCTTTTAACAAAAAAAAAAAAAAAAAAAGAAAGAAAAAGGACAGAGAGAAAAAGAAGGAAGGAGCTTGGACTACGGCGAAAGAATCAGGATAACGAGACGTTGACGGGCCAATTAGACCCTAGAACGTGGCAACAGTTTCCTCAGGAATGACACGTTATGCCAGTTTTAGAGGGTTGGCGTTTCCGGTTGAAGAAACCCCTTATTTTCTATACCGATCGAGATTTCAGGAAGAGACGAATTATCTTTAATTGAGATCTCAGTCGCGATTATTCTCGATATTTTCAGATTATAGAAACATATCCAGATCTCGATCGATTTTCAGACTAAATTTTTCCTCTACGAGTATTAAATATCATAATCACAACTTAAAAGAATGAAAATTCACTTAATCTTCTAAATTAATTAATTTACATTAAAATTTATTTACCATGTTTCATCATTTTATCATATCTTATATAAGGATTGATGTACGGACATAGGGAATTTTGATTACAATTTAGAGAATTCACTGCGATTCTCCTGATTTTCTTTGATTCAAAATTGGCCTCAAGAGAAACAGTGTAACAATGATTTTTCAAGCGATCGATTAGCAATTCTTACAAAATTCTCTTTATATAATAATTTTTCTCTTTAAGAAACGATCTTTATTAAATACTATAATATCTTAGATCACTATAGAAAAGGGAATTTTTACGGAAATCTCTGTCATTCTTCTTCTTTCTTGGAACTGGTTCAAAGTTAATTTCGACAGACCAGAAACGATAGTTGCAACAGGAATTGTTTTAGCGATCTTTTTTTGAGGATCCAGAAACTTTCAGGAAATTCGCAGTAACTTTCCTCAGGAATAATATTCGTTAAATTTATCACGAAATCTTGAGAAACATCGATCCTTTACTCTCGATTACGATAAAAGTACAAATCTTCGTTATTAATTCTGATTTTTCATCGTGATTGGCATAGATCTAGGAACTTTCTGGGGAAACGCGTCAGATCTAGATCCCAGAAACTTTTTCCAGGAGTGGCCAGGTCGAACATAGAGTTCTCGTTAGACACCTATTTGCAATGCAAAGGAGAACGCGTTGCAGAAATGTGTTGCTCGTTAGAAAAGAACCGGACGAGTGGCTCCCCTCGCGAGTAAGTTTCGTGCCGCTAGTTTGGCCAGCCTGCCGTCGGTCGGTCGAACGGGAAGCCCCTTAAAACTCTTTGCGTGTCCGCGTTGGGAAACGGAAAACAGGAAAGGAAGATAGGAACGAACCGTTCTGTTCTTTTTCCTCGAGATTTCCTTTATCGACTGGTGTGTCCTGTATTTCTTGGCTACTCAACTAGTCCAGGAAATAAGAAATTGATATGTATCTTTGCTTTTATCTGAGCAAACTTCAGTACCACTATCATCGCTTCCTTTTTTTAGGACCTGACGCTTCCGCGTATGACGGTTTCATTTTCGTACCATTTCTGTTCCGCAATTGAGAAACTTCCTCGAAACAAGTCTCGTAAGGACTTATAATTGACGAGCGCATTGTTAATTCTCGGATGTCGAACTTTCACGATGATTGGCGGATGTCACGCCTTCTGGTTTTCGAACATACTCATTGCCTTTTAATATTTGTTAGTCAAATTTTGTACGCATTTATGGGAAATCTAAAGTTGCAACAGTGCTCGCAATACACATAGGCAATATATATAAATAATATAGGCTTTATTACGATATTTGCTAGATGAAACAAATTCCTATTTAAATCATATTTCTTCTTCCTTTAGCTACGTCCATAAAGATTCAAAGATGCATAAAAATCCACAATCTAGTTATTACGTTTGCATTGACACTTATAATGTTCAAAGAAGCGTCAATCGGAAGCACACAAGGTTATATTATATTTGAAGTTAGAGAATACAGAGAGAAGAAACCCTGTACCAACGTTACATTTGTTTTCGATCTCTCGTAATTAGCAGATTGGTCGCATCGAAACTCGGTATACGTAAAGAAGAAAAAGCTAAAATCTTAGGTTTTCGAGAAGCAGACATCCGACGCTGTTTTTCGCAGCGACAACTGTAACAGGTCGTGTGACTTACAATCCCGTTGTCACGGATCGTGTTAATTGGTCTTTACAGCCCTTTACAGCCGCGCTGCGGTTTAATCGTGTCGCTTTACAACCCGCTTGGAAACCCTTAATTCGTTTACGATCGCACCCACGAGGCTGGACGCGTAGGTGTCATAGTAGAGAGCTCGTTTCGAGCCCCTGGATTCATTAAAGTCCGCCTTCGCGTCTTTTGCTTTTACTGTTACACGGGCGACAAGCTTCGGACAGCTGGAATCGTTCGGTAGACTTGAGTTGAAAGATTATGTTAGTGGCTGCAATTAGTGTTGCGAATCGGTCACGGATAAGATAAACCGCGAAGGAGATCCCAGTTTCTGCTTTAAGATTATTTCTCGTGATTAATTTCAGATTCCGCTTCCAGATTAGATACTTTTTCGTACCGGTATTCGAAGACGGATTTATTTGTACAATTCAGAGGAGCTATTTTTGTTGCATGTTGATTCACTCGTGGTTTGCACAGAATTTTTTAACATTTGAAGATAAAGTTCTTTATAAAATTTGGAGAAGACATTGTTGTTTGACGTTGATTGGTTTCTTGCCCCGAGATTATCCTTTTTAATTCATTCGTAAGTTGGAGGATGAATTTATTTGTAAAATTTGAAGCAACTGTTTTAGTTTGAACTGTTTAGTTTTAGTTCACGCGTTACCAAAATTTTGACTTGTTTGAGATACAAACCAGGTAGTTTTCCATCCTACCGAACATTTCGAAAGATCATTCCTTGCTCGATCGTCTGCAAAATTTGACAAAGTTTTACTCTCAAGAAGAGTATATTTGAGAACCTAACGAATTGTTCGAAATTACGAAGTTAACAAAACACGAACTTCTCGCGTTCTTCTCGTGTGTTCTTCGTATATCGTCGTTCACGAACGTGACCCTTTCGTAGGGAATTACAAAAAATCCCAAATATTCCTAACCTCAAAGATACGAATATGCAACGTATAACACATAAGAATACTTCACCCTATCTCTGTAAAAATCACCGAAAGCCGTCCGTGAGGTTCAGAAGCCAGATTCTATCGACCTTTCCTCGTTATTTCCTGCGCGATTGAAAATTTCCACGCGCGCAGCGTGTCACGCGTCGTCATTGTAATTCCTGGCCGTGTCTGGCGAGCGATCGTCCCTTAGAAAGTCTCTAAATAACGAGTCTGGCTTATCTGGTCGTATCGAGGCGAGCCACCCTTTGCCTTTATAGTGGAACGCAGCGTGCGTTGAAAAACGTGCACGCGTGTTTCTGGGGACCAGGTCCGCCCGTTAACGGGAGGCTGAGGTGTCGCTGTTATTTAAGGGTGGCCGTGAATGGGTTCTGTGACGCGTTACCTGCGCCACCGGCTTTTCTCGAGGAATTTTTCCGGAAGCCCAATGGAGAACTGGAAGGATTTCTTTTTCTTCCAAGGACGATTAATGACGGTTTCTAGTGTTTCTTGGTGGGGCGAAAAATGATCGCAGTACTGTTATAATTTGCTGGATAAATTTTTAATCGAATACAGAAATTAGGTGCTTTTTCTTGTTACAGCAATTTCTTCTTGCGTTATCCTCTGAAGGACAATTAATGATAATCGTGGGACGATTTACAAAATCGACAGAATTATTTCAGCGTTGGAATAACGCGATAGAATTTCCAAAATAGCCAATTTTTCATCGAATATAGAAATTTGATTTATTTCTATTGCATGTAGGTTATAATTGTTACGAGGAAGATTTGTCCTTCTTTTATCGACGAGTTCAAAGTAGTTAGGGTTACTTTGCATCGTCTTTTACATATTTACGGTTGTGAGAAATTACACAAATTATTCGATTACTATGTATTTGTATAATTGAAGGGAGGAAAAGAGTAAAAGTATATTTAATTTGGCAAACCTGAGGATAAACTAGCATTTTAATAGAGAAATTTGCATGTTAGAATTTTAACATCTGTATGTTTCTAAATATTATACTTGTTATATCGCTGCAGATTAACTGCATAGCAAACAGTGCAGATAACAAAACTCTTAAATTAAGTACGAATTTTATACATCATTTGCTGTACTTATTTTGTTCGTGAAAAAATACACGTGTTTCACCATTTCTCTACTCAAACCCGCAATTTAATATTCACACAATTACCACCAGGAAAACCAAGGTATAGTTTTGTTTCATTTTAAATTATACAGCTATCAGTTGGATTGTTTTTGCAAAAAATTCATGAATATTATATTCCAAATACATGCCACTTTACGCATTATATTTGCTCAGTGGATTTCTATTTCTAAGACTTATCTTAATAACACAGCTGCAGAATTTATCGTAACTATCACATTTCTGGGTGGCAAAATCCTGTTTCACTTAATTAGCTCAGTCCTACTTAATTATTCGCTGTGTGTGTTTTATTCAATAAATTACATACATAATTGTTTCATATTAGTTAAGTGTGCAGTCCTACTTAATTATTCGCTGTGAATGTTTTATTTAATGAATTACATACATAATCGTCTGACATTAGCCAAGTTACTCTAAGCACGACTCTGTATAGAATAATGCGTGTTATTTATTCCATCAAATGAAATATTTTCTTTGATATTTGCTGATCCCAGGCGTCGAAACTCGCGCGTACTCGTTAACGAATCGTAGAAGCGACGTGTTGCGATTGATCGAGCTACTGCGAGTCAGAATTTTTCCACGGAAAATTATCGAGCACGTGGAACGCGCGACACGCTTCGCTATTTTTCCGCATTCTACATCTACACTGTCCACCACCACTTTTCCTCTGGCTAAATGAATTCTGCAATTAACAGCGCGCATAACTCACTGACCTCACTAATTTACTACCGATACCTTGCTGCTGTAAATCACTTTTTCCGCGACGGATATACAACGTGGCGCAAAAGACATACATATAATCGGAATACATTAGCTACTTCGTTACTCCTTCGTTTTTCTCTTTAATTTTCCGACGCCGCGCCACCACATTGTAATAGTCGATACAACGCTATGTTTATAGTCGCAACATCGCAGCCGTGTTAATTGGTTTCGTGCTATCAACGTCGTTCCTTTAACGTCCGTACTCGGATTTGTACTTTGTAATTAAATCGCTCTGTTGGTAAATTCTCATTTTTACTTTTGACGATCTCTGACATCGCGAACAATTTTCGCGTTTCTTTATGCTTCGTTGATATTTACCAGCGCTAAAGTTGGAACTTGATGGATTTTTTATCTTAATCGAGGTAGCGGATTTTACCCGCGCACCCCGTAAGGGATTTCTGAAACTAAATTCAGCAGTTAACAGGTTAATGGCTACTTTTTCCAATGTACGAAACGATGACAGAATATATTCGTATTAAACAACTTGCTGGAGTTGGTGTATTTTTAATTACGTGTTAATTGGCAAGCTACGCATATAGCTACAAAGAGAGCAATATGGCCGTGATAATTGATCGAAAATGGTTAATAAAGAAACGTGGAAACCTAGCATAACCTAACATAACGATGTAATGAATAGTTTCACCGATGCTGCCATAAGAAGCTCATAAATAATCGATTTCATGGGGGTAGAGATAAGTTTGAACAACGGATCGGGCGCTGCGTATCGAAAATTAAAATCGAAGCGTCGGATCGCGCAATTACGCCGCGTATTACGACTTGCGACGTGCACACGCTGTGGGCTTTTAATTAAAAAGATAAAACATCGGCGCACAAAGGGCAATCGACGCCACGTTCGATAGCAGTATATTTATTAATTAATAAAACGACCTATTAATAAAACGATTAACAGGATTTATTAGGTAGGTCGGCGGAAATTGAATAATACACGTCTCGGTAATTTCACGCTGTTACAGGAGATTTATTATATTTATCGCGACCTAACAGCTGCCATTTTTATCGTTTTCTCGCATTGATGTAGCAACGTAATTGATTTAAAACGATTCTCGCGGTCATAATCTTCATGTCTTGCTATAGTTTACCTTCTGCTCTAAGAGATTATTTTTAACGATTCGTAGTGGACCGTGAATCATGTAAATTGAATTATTCGATGATAAATTCAGAGAGAAAATTATTTAATTATTAAAAAAACAAACAGTGAGACAGTGAGAGAAATGAATAATCTTGTTTACGACAAATATTGGTCAAATTGATTTCGCTATGGATCGAATCAAAGTATGCGATACTTTAGCGAAAAATATTGTTCTAACGCTGTAGCATGTCGTTTAAGTTTTCGATAATTCATTTTCGTGAATATAGAGAAAATATCTGGACAGTAAAGAAACAAGTTTTCAGCTTCTTTAGTAGGAAAAATTTTCTAAATGTATACGGTGGCGAAGAAATATTGCAACCAGCACGTGACATATTCTTAACTTGTCGATTTCAGTACAAATGTACAGAGAAGTACGTGGACCTATCCGAATCACAATGCGATAAGTTTCTAACCATAACGCAAACAATTTTTGTATACTATTTAATATTTATTATATAATAATACTTTGTAGAGAAGAAAAAATCTTACCTGGGCATAAACAATTTTTGTAAGCACGTAGAGTGATTCGAAATACACCTGCGACCTAACTAAAAATACTGTAGCTACAGTGTGAAAGAAACTTTACCCTGATAATGAACAATTCCCGCAATTATATAGAATAATTTAAAATACACGTCCTGATTTAAATATCGTAGCAATCGGTGATAGACAAATTTTTATTGGGCTTCCATAATCAATGTACGAAAATAACGGTAACCTAATCTGACTGTAGAGAGGACAGTGCTGTGCCTAAAGCAGCCAGCGCCCCTGATCATCGAGCCTGGAGGAAAAAATAGAGAAGAAAATCCAGCTGCGTGGTAAAAACGAGGGCCAGGACGTAACGGAGAATGCACTGTTGGAATTAAGGTTCAACAGGAATGAAGGATGGCGGACGGAGGTGGAATGAGGACAGGAATGGTCCAACGACGCCAAGGGGTAAAGGGGGTACCGGTAGAGAATACCAGAAGACGACCGTTCACCGCTGATGGATGGAGCTCGGTGTCTCCATTGGCGCCGAACTCATCGTCGCCTTTTTTAATAATTCGGTACATTCCTAATAAATTTTAGAAGAACCATAATATCAGATACATCGCAAGTGCATTGAGGTTGTCATCTGACGAAAGATTTGTTACCATATCTGCGCTATCACGATGATTATAGATAGCCACGAGTGACAGAAACGTATGTCGCAACGAGAAATTGAGATCGACGCTTGTTAATCACGCGCGAGGGTAAATTATGCTACGTTTCGAGAATTTGCTTGCGGATGAAAAATTATGCGATGGAAGAAAGAATCGTGAAATCGAGCGTACGTTTACCCTCGACATCGAGACTCGATTCTAACGTTCTTCGTAATATTCTTCGATCTTGACGAAGATACGCCCAGAATCAAATTCGTCAAGTCGAGTGTAGCATCAACCACGTATAATACCACGTATCATCCTCTGACCTTCAACCTTGCTGGTCTCTTTTTAGCCGTATCATATTTTCAAGTAGCAAAAAATATCGCAAGTTTGAGAAATACGTCGAGTCGAGGCACAAAGTATGGAATAAGATAGAATTGAGAAATATAGAACAATCTAAAGAATCGTTATCGACACGTGTAACATCTTCTATCGATTCTATACAAATTGTAGGTTTGCTTAAGAGATAAAAGTGTCAGTTAGGGCGAAAATTGCCATCGCGGACTTCCAGTATCATCGAAACTCCGCGAAAGCTGCTACGTTCACGGGATGAAACCGAGCAATTTCCACGCCATTGGTCGACGACCAGGAACGTCCAGTTTTTCACGAAGAGACAAGTGTCGCTCGACACCATTGCCCCCTCGCGAAAACCACGTTCACGTGTGCTACCTGCTGCAGAGGGATCCTCTGACTGGTGACGCTCTTCCAACGGCCGGTCGGACAGGTAATAACGACTCGGAGGTCGTTTTCTCGGCTTTGCCTCGCCTGACATCCGCTTCATCCGTTTGATCCCGGGCTGCCGGCATGTCGCCGGAGAACGAGGAATTAATTAAATTGTTGCCGGGTAAGGTTCGACTGGTGGCGGTTGCTGCTGCGAGTTTGCTCTTTCGACCAGGGGGTTGAACTCAGGTAGCTGTATCTTAGATCCTGTACCGATCGGTTCGAAGGTGTCTACCGATGATTCTAGAGATCTCTGTTCCTTCGAGAACACCATTCATTATCGCTTCGCTCTCTGTCACGGACTCTCTGACACTGAGCATTTCTGCGTATGGTGGTAGCACGAAGCGTTGATTTTAGATAAAGAGATTTGTCGTTAATTAGGCCACTTGGGTTCGAATTATTTTTTATGTTATTCGCTATTTGATCACTTTAGGAGTGATTTTATGAAGGACAGAAAGAGACGTTGTTCGAATTATCTCGTATTTGCGATGCGGACATACGATATCCAATTTTCGAGATCAGTATCGACCTCTTTACATGGCTGACGCTAGAACAAGGACCATACGCTAGACGTAGACAGCATTGAAATAATCTGACAAAAGAAATTTCTGCTCGAAGAAACCATAGTCAGACGTATGCTCAAACGTTTTAAACCCTTGGACAATAATAATAGATTGTAACTCCATCAGCTATGACATTAAGAAACGAAGATATGAACCGATACAATGTATATGATCGTCGCTGTACTGATTAATTAATTGAAAGATTTGCCTACTGCGATGGATTAACATATGGCTGGACATATAATAAGCGTAGATGTAAAAAAAAAATCTATTTTTAATCAAATTCATTCTTGTATGGTGATAAAATAGAACCTTGATCGTAGATAAAGAAACTTGTTGTTAATTAAATTAGTTACGTTAACATTATGTTCGTACACTGTTCTTTTCAAGGAAAAATGAACTAACTTACTGATTGCACGTTTAAGTAATGAAAATTTATTGAAATTCATAAGTTGGTCGATTCAGTTTCCAAGAGACTCGTTAATATTCGTAGCGATAAGTTTTAAAAAATTAAGCAAAGTACAAAATATTGATTAATCGCCAATGAACGTTAGAGGACATCGGACAACTGACCTTGAAGTAAAATATCTAATATCAAATATGTGCAGCTTCGATCGAATTTGCTTGAAAGTATCCAGAGACGGTTTCCAAGATTTGTAAAGAAAGGAGAGGGTTAGGCGAGTCGTCGACGTATCGAACGAGTGTTCGAATAAACAAAAAGCTGACAAGTTGCTTCCGGAACAGTGTCGTCTTTATCGGCGATCTAATTGATTGCGAGAGATCGAGTCAGCTTCGTATAAGGTCACGGCGCGCGGGCTTCGCTGAAATTCCGGTTCCCTCTTCAGCTTCCTCTGGTTCGCATAAACGGCCACTTAAGGTCTCGCTGCTCGACCAAATCACCGGATCGTATCGGCAGGCATGCAACAAAGCGAAGGAAAGCGACCAGGGGCCAACGGTTATCTCCACAAGGAAAGGAGGAACTGCGAGTGCTTTTAAATTCACTCCATGGACTTCCATGGAGCAATCCGCTGACTTTAAACCTTATTCTGCTTCTGAAGTTTCCCTTGTTCATCCTGCGTTCGACGAATAATAGTTGTCTGCCATTATTTTTTCTTCTTCTTCTTTTTTTTTTTGCCATTATTGGTAAAAGGAGTAGATACACATTTTTTTGAAAATTTTTATTCCTTCTGAATAGGCGATGGTTAATTGACTTCTCCGGGTTAACCGAGTTTAGTTAATTTTTTAGGTCGTTGATTATTTATATAGAACATACCAAGATTTTTATAATTAATGCAAATATACATATATGTCAACAATCTTTTGCATAGAACTCTGTCATTATCGATCGAACGACTAGGTGTTCGTTTTATCAACAATTCGTACTCGTTTTGGACGTAAACGGAGGTTAATCTCTTCGGATCAGCTGCTTTGATCGGTCTTCAGGTTTGTCGAATATTACGTAAGATTGTTAATTTTTACAACTATCACAAATATATCTCGTTACTCGGGTCTCTCATCTTCCGCGTTCAATTATTTTACTAATCGTTTGAAACTTCGACTTAATTCTAAAAATATTTGAAATTCGTTCGTCTTAGTCCACTTTCGATTTCGTGTTCGCCAGAAATTTCCCGTTAAACGACTACTCGGTTAACGATTTAACAAATTAAGCATATCAAATTATCGTTCCATGAAAATCAGTAAAAAGCACACGAAGGAGGTTACATAATTGAACATCTAGCAGTCGGAACAAAATTTCAGAAATTTCACGCTCATTATCTCTAAATAGATATTTTAGTTCCACTATTTTTCATAAGATCTCATGAATACGTCGTCGTATTAAGACGCCAAGGAGTTGTAGGGCCGGTTGGAACTCTGATTGCGCCACGATCGTTGGTTATTAGTTATTAAAGTACTGGCCGGCCATTACACTGGCCGCCTTTTCGAGGAACTTTCCTGTAGTACCTCACGCTCGTCCAAGTTTAATAGACTTTATTGTTTTACGAGCCAATTATAGATTACTTTTACGAGGCTAGCCCCGGCCGCTTCTCCATGGGCTAATCGTACGTTTCTAATGAATCTACCAAAAAAACCCTCACAAATTTCGTGACCCTCCCCATCCTCTCGCTCTTTCACAGCTATTAACTTCCTGCTCGATCCCGCCGTGCCACAAATTTTATCTGTTCGTCCGCCGAGTACGTTATCAGACGCTTCTTCCTCTTCTCTTCCCCAACTGTTCCAATTATTTTCCTCTGTATCAAATACGGCAAGAGATTGATCCCACGTGGTCTTTGAGAATTTTATGTAATTTTACTCGAAATATCGTGTTTCTTGATTCATCTTTTCGAAATGTCTCTACCTCTTCCGCATATCTTGGATTCTCTTTTTATTCTGAATTTTTATCTTCCATATTCCACGTTCTTCGTCCAACTTCCAATATTTTTTCCTTTCGAACCTATTGAGACATTCTCTTTACCCTGTTTCGTTTATTCTTCCCAATTTTTCCAATTTTCATCGCTTGTTACCGCGATACTTTCGCCTTCTTCGCCAGAAGCTTTAACAAAAACACGCGAGAACCAACGAAACTGCGAAAAGATTCCCTGTGCTTCGATTCTAACCCTCCTCCGTGGTTCGAACTTATCGGGTCTATTAACCGACGAAAACGCGACAAGAATTTGCAGCACGACGATCTCGCAGTTTGCAAAAAGTCGACGCGAGCTGTCAAGTTGCAAAGCAACGTCACTCCGCCTTCCCCCTTTCTTTGATCTCGAGACTGTAACCTTGGCTTCCGGTGGAGGAGCGCCTCTTTGTGTGTCCCAGGACCCGGTGTCTGGATCTGAGACTTGCATAGAACGTGGAGCGCGGTGGGGTGGGATGAGAGGGGTGGGTGGACGAAGAGATGTTTATATCAGGTTGGACGTTGGTTTCTGGGTGGACGAGGCGCGGGTGTCAGATGCATTCGAGATAAAAAACGTGGACGGTTTCCGGTGCACGTACTCCCTCCATCGAGGGGGAGGAAGGGGGACGAAGGATTCTTCCCGTTGCCTTTGGCTACGACCGCAACGAAAACCGAAAACGTGGTGAAACTACGAAATATCCTCTCAACTCTTTTCACGAGCGAAGATAAGGATCGACGACCGAGCCTCGGACCCTGTCCTGCATCCTCGAGATCAGGATTACGCTGCAAGCGACATGGCGCTCGTTTCCAGGCGAAACGCTCGGACAAAAAGCCCTGGGAAAACGTGCTGTACGAGAATGACGCGATTCTCTGGTCCACATTTGCGGCCGTTGGTGAAATTGTGCAGGGAAATTTGGTAAACGGAACGAGGATTGAAACGTATGGAGAACGAATGTATGAGAAACTCGAGGAGTGAAAAGGATATCTGACAAATTTAACGAAACCACGAGGAAGGTTAGTATTGGGTGAGAATGAGTTTTGTAATTTCGAAGAATGATAGATTACGAGGATGCTGTGAAATATACTTGAAATTTGATATAATCGTAGAATTTAGAGGAAGGATAATATGTTGATTAATTGGAAGCACAAAGCCTGTATATAGGTTGCTCTTAACTCGATAATATCCAATATGATTTATAAAATGCTGATCGAAAACTTAATCTCGAGTATCTGCAACGACTTACAAGCTCATATATCCAAAGGCAGATATACAAGTGGAACAAGAAGAAAAGAAGCGAACGCAAGATTTACCTGGCGATCGTCGAAGAATTCAGAAGGATTTCGCCGGCAAACAAATTGACGATATCGGCCTGTGAAGTCACCGATTCATGCATATTAAACAGTTCTCTTTAGGGCCTGATTGCGAACCAGGCATTAATCGCTGATTAATTATTTCAACGGCCGTGTGCTGGCCTGCTTATAAACGATATACAGTATGTCGCAGAAATACTCGTACCGTCGCAGCTATTCAATTCGAATGAAGATCGCAGCAGGGATAGCTGATAAATTGTATATTTTTATCCATCTCTTTACTTCCCTGTTATTTTATTACTAACGAGTAGCACTTTATTTAATGTAACATGAATGAGAATGAAAAGTACGTGCTATGACCAAAGATGATGTCCTTTTTTCTTTTTTTAAATATCGTTGGTCGACGAAGGTTTGTACGAAGCTATTACGAAGCAATATTTTAATATCTTCGATATTGCAATATTATGACGATACTTTTCAAATTACGGGGAGAATGTAAAAACCAAATAGGAAGACGAATTTGGTAACACTGTCCTCCTCCAATAAACGATAAATGTGACTTGTTATGTTCTTCTCCTTTTTAACACGAGAACTACCACACCAGTGCAAATGATCGGTTTTACAATTTCACGAATGTGCCAACCCTCGTTTAGGGATCGTAGTTCCAGACGAATTAATAATACCAAAAATGTATCACATAACATGGAATATAAAAATGTCCTATTATTATGTATTTTTTACCATTTTGACTGGTTTTGGTCTTCTCTCTGATATTCTCCGACAATATACAATTGGCAAATATCTATCAGTGTAGATATACAGAGTGGTTGGTAACTGGTGGTACAAGCGGAAAGGAAAAATAAGTCGAAAATATAGAATAAAAATTTTTCGTTCGAGGCTTTGTTTTCGAGAAAATCGACTTTGAATTTTCGCTCGGTACGCGTGCACTTTATCACGTCTCGTTATAACGGATCTCACTGTAGATCGTTGTCTCGATTGACGTTACTTTCTAATTTAAAAAATTTTTAAATTTTTAAATTTTTGAATTTTCAAATTTTCAAATTTTCAAATTTTCAAATTTTCAAATTTTCAAATTTTCAAATTTTCAAATTTTCAAATTTTCAAATTTTCAAATTTTCAAATTTTCAAATTTTCAAATTTTCAAATTTTTAAATTTTTAAATTTTTAAATTTTCAAATTTTTAAATTTTCAAATTTTTAAATTTTTAAATTTTTAAATTTTTAAATTTTAAAATTTTAAAATTTTTAAATTTTTATTCTATATTTTCGACTTCTTTTTTCGCGTAGAATCACCCCCTTTCCGCTTGTACCACCAGTTACCAACCACCCTGTATATTAGAGTGTGGCAATTAAGCTTCTGATTGAAATATATCGTTTTCTAGAAGATAGCAATTGGCGACGATATATATGGAAATTTAAAGGAATCGTCGAATTCGATAATTGCGACAGTGCGGATACTTCTGTGACTTACTGTACGCACCAACACAGCGAGTTTCTCCTTTTTGCATGAGAACGAGGCAACCGTTGGCGTTTCTATAATTGCACAGACCGACGCTGTTAAGATTAATGCGCGTGTCCACTCATTCTGATCAGCTTTGGCCGAGGCGTAATCAAGATATTTCGCCGAGGCGGAGCGCTACAGTTTCTTTACGGTCAATTACACATATCATGCAATTTCTCTTCGGGGCCCTGAGTATTTACTTCGAGCCGTAGTTATGCACCCCGATTGTTCAAGATTTACCAACGCGATATTTCGTCGAACGATTCACGCGAAACTAGGGCGCATCCGATCGATTCGATACACTAAAACCAGGAATTTTAACACACCTGTTTCTCCTTCAGTGTGATCCTCGTATTTGTCCTACTACGTGGACGCTTATTTATTTCTGGTAGAACGTAATACAGGGTGTGTCATGACACGTGGAACTCGCTTGGGGAGTGGACAAGAGACGCAAAAGCAAGGAGAAGAGTTCACACGAACATGCGTCCTATTTTACTCCGAATTTATGGGTGGATATATACGTTTCTGTGTTATAATAATCCGAAATCGATTGTGTTCATAAAAGACGATGGAAATGGCTATCCTAGATCTATATTATTCGACGTATACCTGACATTTTTGAAAAATCGCGAGATTTCTTTGCGCGACGACCGCAAGCTCGCACATAGACCGAAGGTAGCCACTTTGAGCAGCTTTTATGTAGGTGAACAGTTGCTGATTATTGAAACTTAAAAATGATTACAGTTCTGAGGCAACGTCAAATAGCACGTACGTGCGTATGAATTATTTTGATTGTATCTGTGCCGCTCTTGAAGTGAGTCTTACGCGTTACGTAATTACAAAATTATAATTAGGAAGATTCAGAACGATTCGATCTCTCATGAGAGCTATCATAGAACACTATGACGCGACTAAAAATTAATACGTGGTCTATACGACGGAAGAACAAGTGTAATTTTATAAAACATTAAATACCACGGGATTAACGTAACTTTTCTATTATTACGATACTCATCGATTCTACGTACGATAAAAAACGATACATATATACGATAATTAATAAATTTTATAAATATTTTCAAATTCCACGACCTATGTTACTCCTCTTTGATACCTCGACTCTGTAAAAAACGCTAAAAACGACGAAGATCGACGACGATCGAATACAGCTGAACTCTTGTAGCCCCAGGCACATTTACTCCCCTCAAAATTATTAAAATCTGCAGCCTTGCGCGATCTTTATTCCGCCATAATGTCTCAATCCTGGGCCAAATCGTTTCCAAATGCACACCCTTACGAAGGGACCACCACCAGAAGCAAATTAATCGTCCGGTCTCGGCGTCATAACGATCGTAAGTAGGCGCCTCTGGTGGTGTCATCGGTTCTGGCTATCGTGCCATCTCTCAACCCCTTCCCCGGTGATCGCCCCTTAAATCAGTCTGGCCCGACTATAGGGAACATAATCGAACAGAAGGGGAAAGAGAGCGAGGCAGAGAGAGACGGAAGCCTTTTTCGATTTATTCCTCATACTCGGAGGCCGGTGTGGTCGGGTGTCGAAACACCTCGACCAATTATCGAGAAACTGGAATCCGTGGCCGAGGCAGCGGCCACCCAGAGGGCCCGGGCGTCCTCGGGGCCCCGCCAAACGAGCTCGCCCCATCGTCCGCTCTCGGAGTTAATTAAGCCCGATCTCTGCGCTGGCCGTGGACTTTATGCGCCGCGGCCGCGGCTGCGCGGCGATAACTCGAGAAACGTGAAGTTCGGTGTCGTTTAATACTACGACTGCTCCGAACGAAGGATGCAGATATCGAGGCGAAAGATACGTATACACTTGAAAGTAATACAGGCGAAAGTATTCCGACACTCGGCATAGAATATTTTTGCCAATGTATTGCTTGCTGAACTTCATTAGCTATCGCGTAGCGAGACTCGACTGTCGTCATTGTACTGGTACAATTTCGGACAAGACATTTTTAGCCATTGTATGTATCGTAATATATGGTAATTGCATTTTCGGCGAGTTTTTCATTTTAACGACACTTTATACGGAAGAATAGTATTTTAATACGACGTAGCTGAAAATCGGAGGAATCCGAAGGTAGAAGCGATTTAAGAGCAGCTGTCCATGTTTTAGGAAACCAAAACTTATCTCGAATCAGAGGTACGACATTCGACTTTTTCGACAATTTAGTATCACAACAGCCACTTTGCTATAAATTTTAAAAACGTTAATCAACGCGTACATACTTCTCCTGGACCACCCGGTTTTTCACAGGGTACGTAGGCTAAGTGCATCTAATATCGCTCATCGGATTCCAAATTGTCCTCGTGTAAAAGATAAGGGAAACTTGTATACGAAACCATGAAACGAAAAAGACGTTAGTTTCATGCACGTAAAACACATCTGTACACGATGTAGACTACAGTTTCAGTTCGTTGCCGATTTCTACCAACGCTATTTTTCAAAATATTACGCGTATTAGGCATATTTGTACTTAACAGACCAAAACACTTACTAAAAAAACTGGAACAGAAATTTTACAACATTATAAGACACATACTGGACAAACGAAGTAACAGATTTATAAAAGCTACACTGATGTACATGCAACGAAGAGCGATATTGGGACGTTCGACGGTTCGTCGAGAAGAGTTTGCGTTTGCGAAGATGAAATTGCTCGCCGTTGACGAAGAATAATTTCTTTCGCTTTGTCGATCTGTGCTTTGTCGACTTTTGTATAAAAACCACACGAATTTGTGAAAAATTTCATTTTAGTCCTATGGTTGAGGTAGACTCCGGAAGGCATCGTATGTATTAAATATCAAGAGCTGTCTTGATATACTCATGGCCGGTAGCGTATATTAAAAGAACACGATCGAGAGATGCTGGAGGATTGGCAAGACGTAGAATCGAGCGTGGATCGTTGTTCGTGGGGCGCGACGGCACGAATAGAGAGATCGGCCAGACCGTGGTACGCGGTCGAACGCCGGTTTTATCGGTGAGGGTGTCGAAAAGATAGACATCGCCGGGGAATACGACGACCAAAGCGAGATCACCGCCGCTGCTCGAGATAAGATCACGTCGGCCCCGCCAATACAGATCGTTTACCGAGACCGATCGGAGATCGGCTTTACGGTGTCCCTGCGGGATCCTTCGGAACCGATGCAATTAGATCCGAACAGTGGACATCCACGGAATCGAACGATTTTTAGACCGTTCCAACCGTCCGAACGTTCTCTGGCTTTCGAAGATTACGATGAGAATCGTACAAGTCCCAGAGTCGTTTTCGGATATTTTTATTACAACGTCTTTTCAAATGGTACTTTCAATGGATTCTTGCAGTAGATGATTTTATTTTTCGATATTGGGACGTTTAACAGTTTGTCGAGGAGAGTTTGCGTTTGCGAAGATGAAATTGCTCGCCGTTGACGAGGAATAATTTCTTTCGCTTTGCCAACCTGTGCTTTGTCGATTTTTTGTATAAAAACCACACGAATATGTGAAAAATTTCATTTTCGTCCTATGCCTAAAGAAGATTCCAGAAGACATTATCCAAGGGTATGAAAGAAATTCCATCAAAAGATAGAATTTCTAAAGACAACTCTTCCGTTCTAAAAGACAAACCACTGCAACCACAAGACACAGAATTTCTATCGATCATCGAACCAAGCATCGCGCACGACCAGCATTTAAAAAGGTTCGTGTCTTTCACGAGTAGTTCGAATAATCGAGAGCTTTGTATCGCTGAATTCGAACGCGTTAAAAGTAAACCGAGAAAAAGAAGGAAGTCCAGAAGTATCGCGATAGATCTTTAAAAAAGCTAATCAAGCTTTAAATCGTTTAATTTTTCCCGAGATCGGAGTTTCCAAAGTCTCTTCCGCATCAACCGGAGGATTTTCATTTTACAAACCATCGAACGAAACGTCATCGCGATTGCCGGAGAACAAAAATCCCCGCAAAAACACGAAATTTATAGACGAATATAGGAAAATTGCCAAATTTCCAAAAACAACTCCTCCTCGTCCAATGAAATCCTTCAACGACGCTCGAAAAGCGCGTAACGTCGTCCTGCACGACGTAAATCCTCCGAAAATGATTCGGTTCGCCTAATAACTATTATAAACCGTGGCCGTGGCTCTGCAAGGGACAGGGTAGCGCGACTAGAACACCCTCGGTTTCGCTAATATCGACGGCTATCGTGGATCGCCCTCGGTGGTCGCTCGTAGACACGACAAAACCAGCACTAATTTCACAAACGAATAAACGCGGGCTGGCCACTGATCGTGAACGAGTCGAGCGTGGAAAACGAGTTTCGAGGGTGGAGGTTCTGCGAGAGGCGGCCGAGATGGAACGTGATAACGCGTGGGGCGATACCGATACACTGCTCGTCCGACGGAGATGAGTCAGCTGCGTCGACGAAATCGACTCACCCCATCGACAGGACTCACCATTCGAACCATGGGATGCGTTCGATGCTAGGTGACCGCGATCTTCGTGTACTATCGATCATTCTGAATCCCCGGATTTCGAATCGGTGGAATGGCCGGTAGTCCCTATCGGTTAAAATTGCTGGATCGAATTTGCGATCGTTAGACCGTGGATACCGTGCTACGGATTCTAAGTAAACATATTTGAGGCTGTGCTTCTTAAAACTGTTCTATCTGCACTAATTCGTGAACTGAGAAGATCGAGTTGAAAGTTTACGAAGTTTAATACGATTGTCTGGAATTAGGAGTTAGGAGAATCGTGCATTTGTTAGTTTTCAAGTAGAATTTTCATCGTATCATGATACACTCGTACTCTTTACACGAATGAGATGCACGTGGACTGGATAATTATTGAGTTGGCAACTAAGTGATTGCGGATTTTGTTATTATCACCTAATGACAAAATCTGCAATCATTTAGTTGCCAACGCAATATATTCTTTCTCTGAAATACAGTTAGAACAGCTGAGAAGCGGAGCAACGATCTGTATCTGTGTGTAGTACAGCATCGCTTGGAACTCGTAATCTTTAAGACCGCGATCTCCACCACGCAACGTTGAAAACGAAATTGATCGTGAACGAGAAATCGGAATATTTCGAACGTAAAACGAACGTATATACGGAAGAACGAGGAGATCGGAAAGAATTACAGGGTTGGCTCGGTGAATGAAAAAAGGCTCGGAGAACAATGCGGCGAGCCCCCGCTGAAGCCGCAAACTTTATAACGTCGGGACCGCGAATTTTGCAGAGCAATCTCCTTCCCGACGACGAGATTGCGGATCACGCTGATGACGTGAGTCAATTGTCACGCGAGCCGACTGAATCCAATCGACCGGCGACGCCCTTAATGTCGGATTTTAACAAGCGGCTTAATCCTTTCTCCCTTTTTTTCTCGCTCCCCTCCGCGATTCTTTACCCTCGCCTACTCATCCTCCTTTTGCTCTTTGCTCTGTCTCGAACCCTCCCCTCTTCCTCCCCCGTATTCCTTCATCATCTCGATTTTCAAGATTTCTCATATGTTTTTTGAAATCTTTCGTCATTTTCCTCGACCTCGTGCGAAATCGCTCGCTTCTTTTCGTTTCACTGTCGCTCTTCTATTTTTCCTTATAAATTCCTCCCCTTGTCTCTTCTTTCTTCGCGAATTTTCTCGTAACTCGCGCATCTACAACCTCCTCTCCGCGCGTTCCATTTCCACCGTATAATTTTCTTCCATTTCTTCGTGAATTCCCTCTTATCCTCGACATTTACGACTTCTTCTCTATTTCCTCCACTTCCGTCGTTTTCTTCCGTTTCTTCCAAATCCCTGCTTCCTTCTTCACAGTCATTCCTCCGACAACCCTGCCAACGCGTTTCCCTCGCCATCAAAAAGTGCGAAAGCTTAATTGGAGGAATTGGATCTTCCGGCCGGCTGCACGCAATCAGATGATTCCCGCAGTTCAAGCTCGCTGAAAATCCAACCGTGGAACCATGGGCAACCATGCGACCCAGGAATAGCAAGTGGGAGGGTTACGGGGGTGGCAGACGTCGTAACAAACGACGGCCAACTGTCTGCCCGCCATAAGGGGCTTTTCAGCTTCTGGATTATATAGAGAAGCCGTAACGGACAACTTTATACCAAGCCAGGTCTTCGACCAGTCCCTATCGATTCGCTCGATCGCCGATCCCTTCGTCTTCGCGTGTCCAAGATCTCCAACTCTCGTCTCTGGATCCTGGTAATTTCACGTGATTCGCTTCTCTTTCCACTCTCTTCATCTTCACATCTTTTTCTCAACTTTAACTTCATGTTACCATGTAAAGATCGTACAGGAAGACATGCAAGTAGGATTTTTACGCAGGTTTATACCGTTTTGGACGCGACAGAACAAATGAAACTTGTGCCGAGAGATTCGTCTCACCTGCTAAATACAGTGGACTGGAAATGTTTGGCTGCAAATGTTGATTTGTTGTATTTTGGGGAAATTTAAAACTGCAAAATATATGGGAAACAGATATATACAGAATGTATGATACACAAATACACGTATATAAAATATTCCAAGCAGAGTATTTGTTATAACATTTAGCGAACGAGACAAACTTGTACGTCTAATTTCCATTTCTTCAGTCTCGTTGCTAGAAATATAAAATCGCATAAATTCACAGTCTAGTGTTTAAAACGGTGGAAATATACGTACGTCGATTAGGTTCGCACCTGGTTCGTTTATGACCACATTAAAGTATCCTTTCTTTAGTTGCAAAGCGACTATTAAAGTGACAAGATCAATGAAAACGTACTCGTCATATTTTTCCTATTATTTTCACGAGTTCTTCCACGTCTTTTCTTTTGCTGCTTCTCGTTTTCGTCTTTGGTCTTCGAGTTTGGCCTTCCGTTTCTGTTCGAGGGATGGGGAATTTGTTGCATCCGTTCGCTGCCACGTCGAAGATGGTCGTTTCGGTTCATTGCAGCTTCAGTCATCGATATCGCGCATCGATCGCGTTACCCGAAGCCCTGGGACGAGGATACGCCTGAGGATCGGTGTCGTTCGTTTCCTGATTCGTTTTCTTCTTTCTCTCTCGTGGCTTTCCTCTATATCGTTCGCTCGAACGTCGATCCGGGGTTTCTCGATGTTTCAAGCTTCTTCAAAGTGTCCCTCGTTTCCTGCTGACGTTATTCTTTCCTTCGCTTCTTTCTTTTCCCTGCATTCGCTTTATTTAATCCTTAGCGTTATTCTTTCCCTGCGTGGATCGATTCTTCGATTTTCTAGAATATTTTCTATTCAATATCTTTAATTCTCTCGTTTTCTAATATCTCGAGGTTATTTCTTACTGTTACTTCATTTCCTCTCCGATTTCTTGAACCCACGTTTCTGCTTTTCTATTTTTTTATTTTTTACATTTTAGGGAATACTTTTTTAATGTTTCAGAAGATCGTTGAACGTTCTGCTCTTTTCTGACTGTTTCTTTCGTCGGATTCTTTTTCTAGTCCAAATCTGGACATTTTTATGTTAGTACAATACTTGGTCTTTACAAACGCATCGGGTAGAAGCGCGTTTCTATTAAAAGATCGTTAAGGATCACGGGGCAATCGAAGTCGGTAAACTGGCGAAGAAGTTGAAGCGGCATGCTGAAAGCACTTGCGCGTCGATCGATTTCTGGACTAGTGGAATCGATTGCAAAGTCGACAGGTTCGTGCAAAGCTGCCACGAGCAGACTGTAAGACGGTGTTCCGCTGTCAGCTTAGGGCAAAGCCGATTACACAGCGATGAAATTCGAAAGATAGAGTCTGCTAGCTGCATCCTCCACGCCAATGAATCATCCACTCTTTCCTTTTCTTTTATTTCTTCGTCGAAATTAAACAAGTTTTCATCCATAATGAAAACATACGAATACCATAAAACCTCGGATGTAGAAATGATTCAATATACGAATCATCGTATGGCAAATAATTCAGCATATAAACTATTCTAATTGTACAAATATAACTTCTTTAACACTTGAATATTTGAGGTGGCAATCCGTGCTTACATTAACTGTTTACTATATATTTTCAATAAATATTTCATAGTTTCTATGTACAATCTCAAACTAGTTTCAAATTTCACCAATATAATCGTGAAAATCGTGCCTCGTTACAATGTTAATAAAGTTTCTGGATATTTTATGCCACTCATGAAATTTTTCTCTAGTAAATATTCAGATACTTTCGCGTGATACGATAATTCCGCAGAGGACGAGATGCAAAGACAGAAATCCTAAAATTAAAATCTATTATTCGGTGTAATAAGAAAATTAGGGAGTCGTCTATTATCGCGAAACTCGGGCTGTTCGGATGAACGAGATTCTATGGTGAAATTGCAAAAGCACCGGCAAAGTTGAAAACGAAGGAAATTTGGTATTTCGACTGGCAATTTTGCGAGCAGCGCGTGTATTTACACGAAATTATTTACGCGATTTAATTTCATATTGGAAGGATATCGCGCGACGCGCCAAATAATCGACGTGTCGCTTTTTTTCCTTCTTTTTTTTATTTTTATCGTTTCATCGCAACCGATGCGTTTCAATAACGCAAAATCAGCGAATCGATTTGTCAATGTTATGCCGTGCCGATTTTTAACTGATCGCGCGCCGTTGAAGAGGCGAATCGCGTAATGGGCCCTTGCCTTTCGGCGCCGATGCGATTTTACGCGGCGCTAAATCGAGAAACGTGCGCGAAAAATTGTCGCACGACCGACGTCGAAAGCGAGAAACGCATAAAATCGGCTCGGTATCATTCACGAGCTTCTCCGATGACTGGAAAATTGTGAAGTGCAATCTGTGGAACTGAGTGAATGAGAGAAACAATATGCGATATATCTGAGTGAAAAAGGCGTTGGCTTTTAGGTCGGTTTTCGTATTATTGAACGTGAACGACTTAAAGAGAAAGACCTCGAAAGGATCTTCAAAATTGGGAAAAGTATTCAAGAATTCATAGAAGGAGTACTTTAGAAAAATTGTTAGTGATTCATAGGAAGAATTGCGATGAAACAAATGAGCAATGGAAGGAGCGATTAAGGAGAAAGGAAAATTAAGGGAACAAAAGTAGTTACGAAAAAATAAAAGACCACCGATTCAAAGTAAATAATCGTAGGAAAAACTCGTATCAAGGAGAGGAACGTAAATTAAATCCAACTGGTGTGAGGATTCCAATGACTTGATTGGACTTTCTAAGGGTCCATTGACTACGACGAGTTTGTTTCGGAAGAATAAAGAGAAGAAAAAGAAAGCTTGAAAAGAATGAAATATATTTTTGAGAGAATCTGAATAATCGCATCGATGAATAAAACTACCTGAAAGCTACGTAATCATTACTAATTCGAAAAAATGTCTATAATCCAACAGAAATTTGATCCTGGAAGAGTTAAGTACAGGAGTTTTTACTGAATTACATCCCAAATTAAATCCAACCAGGGTGAGGAATTCATTGACTTGATTGGACTTTCTAAGAGCCTGCAAGAAGTTTGTTTCAGAAGAACGAGAAGTTAGAGAAGAAACTTAAAAAAGATCGAGAAATCCGAAGAATTGGAATAACGTTAGACCTTGGAATTTTAGGTTGGAATTGAGCATTGGAATATTAGGAACAAATATACATTTAGCTACAAATATAGTTCTTCTATTAATTATAAAGAATAAGTATAGTTTTGAATATAGTTTCTTTATAATCGTTTCGCCGGACACAAAGAAATTTTCACTCTGAAGAGTGCGATTTTCGTTTAGTCGCAGATAGATCAGCTTGAAAATATTCGAGCTAATTAGACCGAGCTAAAATTGGACACCAGCCCAATAGTGGAAGCTTCATGGCTGATGTTCGTCCAGAACCAAGTGCCACCTGATAAGATCTGCTCCCTTAGAGAGCTATCAGACGGCTGAAAATAACAGACCAGCGAGTTTATGACCTGTGACAACTTTTTATGGAATATTTTCAGCCAGCGCCGCTTGTAATTGCCTGCATTAATTAGCCTTCGCCAATGATCGCCTTTTCGAATGTCCATACTGTTTAAGGTTCTTGGTTATGTTATCTACTTGTCCCTGAAGATGATAAAGATGATAAATATATTTCCATAAATCTCATTGCGTCTCTGTATTTTTCAATTTGTTCCACGAGAAATTATTTTTAAACGAGGATAAACTAATCTGGACACGGTGTGCACTAACTTTTGCATCGAAGATTAAACTAATTCGTTTCTAATTAATAAATTAAACTAAATTCTATAGGTACTTTTTAAATACTTTAAATACTTTTTCGAACCGTAAAACCTGTATGAAAAATTCTGACGAAAATAGTATCAAACGAATACACGAATCTTCTTTCACAGCCACAATTTTAAAGAAATACCATTATACGATGTAAATTAATTGAAAAAAATTGCAAACGAAGAAAGAATAAATGATGACGTGCGACTTCCAAACGGCAGCGCATTTCCTGCAACAAATTCTCCACCGAACCAATCTTTGCTACATCGACGAGCTTCTAATTGATCATCGCCAGGTCGATAATCTCGTGGAACGAGGGAATATACCGAAGAACCGCGCGAAAAACAGTTCGAAACGAACCTGCCCGGTGAGCCTGCGGGCCGTTCAACACGATTAACAGGAGGAAACGAAGGAGAAAGAAAAAAAGGCGTACGAGGAACGCGATAATCAGTCGCTGGCCGGAAGGTGCTAACGGAATTAAGCCAGCGTTTCCTTACTCCTGGCTAATTTCTTGTGTGGTCCTCTCCTTCCTCTCCCTTCTTCTGCAACGAGAGGGCTAAACGAGTCGATAAATCTTGCCCGCGTTCGCTGCATGCACTGCCGCATAACGGCGTGCTCGTGTCCGCTTTATATCGAGTCGCGTAATTAGGCTCAGAGACAACAGGTGAGCAGCTTGTGACACAGCTGCCGGTTTCCTTCGAAACGCTGACGTTTGGCCGGGCTTTTATCTATTCCCTGGATCGACCGATCCGACCAGAGAGCTTCTTCCTGATACGCTTCGTTGGAGCTGGCCAACGTGCAACGACAGGGAAATGGAAAATTGGAACGACGTTCGGAGAAAAGGAATCGTTGCGAGCTACGTGGTTCTTACGGATCGCTGGGGTAATTAAGGCGGATGGAACGGAATAGGAATAGGAGTTTTGGATAAGCTGCACTGTAAACTGGGATAACCGAGAAATGGAAATTTCCAATGTTGCAATTAGTTTGCGAGGAGTTGAAAGATAAATTGCATCTGAATTGCAGATGAACAGTGTGCATTTTTGCAATGTGTATTTTTACTACAGCACGATCTTTCGAATTGACTTTGCTGGAGTTGAGACGTCGAGGAAACGAAATTATATTACATCTGTGGGTGAGAATTATTGAAGAATACGTGATTTTATGGAAAAGGTGAAACTACCGATTAATTCGTCGATTACTTTAATTATCATACACGTGAATTCACAGAAATGGAATTTCTTGACAAAACTGTTTCTCTTTCGAAAACTCGTTCACTTCGAATTTCATCGACGATAGAAAGGTCCAAATATTGGTATTCTTAGAACCATGAGGAAATTATAGGACAGTCAGGCCGCGGATTTACTCGTTAAAGAATCGACATTGGAGCAAGAGCCACCCTGTATGCCTCGCTGGCAAGCTCAGACCTCCCGAAGATATTAATCGCGAGCGTCGCCGTTTTGCATAATTTTGTAATGCATCCCGTCAACGAACGATAGCATCTTTCGCACGGCGAGGGAACGCACGTGGGTGTTTTGCACCGCTCTCGTACTCCGCGCTTACGTAAGTCTGATAGATTGGAATTATCCGCGAAATTTATGTAGCTCGCCGGTCCGCACCGAGGAAACTCGCCCTCGTGAGTTTATTAACGCGCGTACGCCCCGGGTAACGAGATACCCGCCGTTTTTTCCTCATTCACCGTTATTATAGCAGAAAATTATACCAGAAAAATCCTCTTTAACGTGGGTTAACAATTTTTTTTTTTTTTGTTTTGAGATCATCGCTTTAGCAAAAACACCGTCGACGTTGCTCTATTTTTTAACCTCGCCCCCTTTTAATTTTAGAAGTACCGCCAGTGTTTCGTTTCACTCGATCTATTTTATCGTATCGTGGAAAAATTATGGCAAGAAGACCTGTACCCCTCGTTTATTTTGGCGATAGAAAAATATCCAAATATTTGGATCGATACAAGTGTCGGTAAATTTCTGTCGCAAAAATTGCCGAAAACGAACGTTCGTTAGACATTTCACTCTTTTACGGGCGTAGCTAAAAGAAAAAGTTGGATTTACGTACGTGGAAAGAAACGTTAATTAATTAAGATACATGTAACGTATTTTTGCACATTATGCGAATCCTGAAGATCTTTTCCGTAAAACAGTCTATCGATAACGAGAATAAGAAGCAAAGTTATCATTGATCCACGTTCGTTTACAATTTTACAACGGACTTACACTCTGTCAAAAATATGTAAACGAATATTCGAATATTTCCAAGAAGTAATTCGTCTAAAAAGCGGAGAAAATGGATAGATCTCCAGAAATAAAATATCAAGTCGCGTTTCACGAGGGACCATCGCTCATAGGATCTCCACGATTTCCCTTTGCGCGGGCTCATACGTCAGAATCCAAGGCAGCCCGCTTCTAACAGCGAGCACGACTCGTTTCACTCGGACTATTTGTCGCGGCGAATCACGGCGATTCGTAAAGAAAAAAGCCGACTTGACGGATACCCAACGGACGACGAAGCTCGTTTAACGAGCCGTTGCTTGTGAAATAAAACAAAAAAAAAAAAAAAAAGAAACAAAAAGAAAAAGAAAGGAAAAAGAAAGGAAAGTAAATGGTCAGAGCATCGGGGTCAAAAGAAAGCACGAGGACATTGTAATCGTTTTGCACGATAATTTAACGGGCCGTCAGACACGGCTACACGAAAGCATCGTTCGTGTTTCATTTCACATTTTCGATTAGCCGAAACACAACGTTCCTTCCCCTTGTCCATTCCCTTTTATTAAAGCCTCTCTATTCCCTGCGACTTCTTATTCTACTTTTTCTCTCTGGCTGTCTTTCATGTTCTTGACGTTGTTTTCGGGTATTTTTTGGCCCCTCTTTGCCTCCGTATTTTTAACCCGGTTTTCCATCTTTTATATTTCAGCGTTTCAGCAAAGGGGCCAGACTTCTAACGCTTTGACAAAACATTTATATGAATTATTATGTACTATTCGAATACTTAATCATAGTTTATCGATACTTTGTTAAAACACGAGACAGTTCTTAAAATTATAATTAGATCGAAAATGAGCTGTTTCTCATTTTATTGTTCGTATTCTAACTCGTACAGATCCATCTAATTTCCTCTTTTCTCTTTTACTCTCAACCACGTAGCACTCGATTTTACTTCGTTTCTCTTACCTTCCCTTAACACGATCTTCTTCCTTCTCGACATTTTCCTATATATTTTCTATATTTCATCTTGATTCATCTTTCGTTCTTTCCTACGCATCTTAACTCGCGCAAATCCGTCTAATTTCACTTCTCTTCTCCTACTCTCGGTTTGTTCTTCTCCCCTACTTCCTCTCACGCACTCTCTTACTCAATACGCGCCTTTCCAATACTTCAACATCCACTAACCAGTTCCTACCTCGACACGTCCATTGTTCTCTTTCCTCAATCACTCATTCGCCAACATCCTCTAGCCACTTTCCTCATTTTCCTCTTCCATCCACTCCTTTCACCAATTCCTCCCATTCCGAATTTCCTCTCTCCGTCTTGAAACGCACGCAAACACACGTATACGCCGTCGCAGCCTCGAATAGCCCTCTTTCCTCTGGAAGTCGGGCGGCTGTGTTCGCGCGGCCTCCGGCTCTCGACAGCAGGCGCGGCAATAAATTTTCGCGCGCCGACACCGAGCAATATTTCCTTGCCGTTTGTACGCGCCAGTTCTCCTCTTTTTGCCGGGGCCCCCGGTACACGCGGATAAACGCGCTGCGTATTACGGTTAAACGGCGAGAAAAAAACCCGCCAGCCCGTTCCATTTCAATTTGCGAAATGGCGCTCTGCGGCTACCGTGGCCCGTTGCTTGTCGCTGCTGTCGCCGGCTACCTTTCGCTTCGTGAAATCCGAGATCAGGATTAGGTCGCTTATTACGCAATTGATGGCCACTTTTCAAGGATTTTTCAGAAATTCCACCGAATTTTGATAAATCGCTGGCTCGGTATTTTCGAGGTTCAAGTAATGGTAATATCGCTGTTTCACCGGCTACCATTCGCTTGGCAGATTCAGCATCGGGACGAGCCGATTCAATTTATCGTGGAATTGATGGGAATTCTTGAGATATTAGGTACGGTAGTTCAGAGTTTCGAGGATTCAAGTGTCAGTAATTGTAACGTTTACCTGATTATCGCTATTCCGCTGGCTACCTTTCGCTCAAATTTATCACGTCTTTATTGCGAACGTTCGAGATATCAGATATGGTAGTTCAGCATTTTGGGAGTTTAATCGTCAATCATGATGATAATTAATCTGATTGTCCCTGTTCCGCCGGCTAGCTTTCTCTTGGGAGATTTCAGAATGAGGAAGAGACGGTGGATTTTATCGCGGAATCGATGAGAACTTTTGAGAAATTGGTTATGACAGTCGAGTATTCTGTAGCAGAATACCACGCAAACTCCTTCCGATACTTTCTAATTAACCAAATAAAAATTGTCACGATAAAACTATCCTCCTCATCGAACGTCGTGACGACGTTAATTCTCGACAGAGATTATCTCGATCGGAAAGATCGAGAGCCAGGGTGGCAATCGGTCCGTGACAACGACCAGCCAGAAGAAGGACACGAGAGTCATGGCTTGTTCGCGTGGTTTCCGCCGCTGGTTCCCGCGCTCTTCTGCTTACAATGCCACATAAAATCGGGCCACAACGCACCGGCCAGCTTATTAAATTATGCTCGTTAGGAAGTTTCGAGTTGAAGCCGACGCGTTTAACATTCTGGCCATACCAGCGCTTTGTCCCGCGGTCGCGAGGATTCACCAAGGATCGAGGACCTGTTTCCTGTCTGCATCAATCAGGAATTTCCTTCTTTCGTTCTTTCTCTTAACGTACAACATCTTTTTGCCAACTTAGGATTTTAATGGCTCGTTGATGCCATTTACCAACTGTTTTATCATCGAGCAAGTAGTATACACTTTCGCGTGTAATACTTTTCATCGTGTTTGCTTCATTCCTGTAATATTTTTAATATGGCTGAGTTTCGTGGCAGCTCGATGACGGTGTTTAGTGTTTTCCACTTGCTGTTTTTCTTCAACTTAGGTATTTTAGCTATTTTCATTTATTCCGCAGTAATCTTCCGGTATCGTCTTTCGACGACGTAATCTTTCGCCTTAATCTTCGTCGCGCGATTATTAATTGACTTAGAAATTTCACTTGGAAGTAAGAAATGTATGCACGTTTCGATAAATGTTATCTATGGTCTTCCTCGTAGTTGGATTAAATTATGAAATTTCTTTTGTCGAATCATCCATGCAAATGTTATTCTTTCTACAATTTTACAACGAACTAGCGACAAACTATTTTCAGCATCTTCGTATACTCTGTATTCTTGCAATCGTTGCTAACCTTCCAAAGCATGTAATCTTTTAGTAATTTTAATTTTCTATACTTATTGATTCACGATCGATCCTCTACAAGTAATCCATGTGTGTGAAATATTCCATCGCTATATATTTATTAACCCATTAATTAAAAACCAAGCATTGGTTCGTCGTAATTTCATAAATACTTCAACTTCGTTCAGTTCCATAAGATCGTAGCGACGTAAATTGATCGAAAAGAAATCATCGCGATCATCATCGTTGCGCCGACAGCACATAATTTGTCGCTTCCTGCTTTCAAGTAAAAGCGAGACAATTATTGCTTCCTATACGCGTATTGTACGTTCCAAATCAAAATGAAAAATCGTAACCACCAACAATCTTCGTCTTATAAATTCCACTCTGTTACACAGGGTTATTATTGCGATTGGCATAACGAGCTTATGTCCTGTTTTATCGTTTAACATTGCAATAAGATTTTCTATTGAAATCGAGAATCAGGAAACCTGATTTCCCAGTGTGGCAGGCTAATCCAAGGTCCATTGTGAACGCGGAGCCATAAATCAACGCGATCGAAAGCTTTTTCCGCGGCTATCCACGTTTTTCCCCCGATGATTCTCATGATAATTATTATTTACGAGGTCCCATAGTATCGTCGGTTGCGTTACGTTACTCTACGATCATTTTTTCATTCGTTTCTTTATGTGTCCTCTTTACTGGCGCCTCCTTCTCATCGTCGCTTCCTGCTTCGCAGCCAAGTCGTTCCCATTTTCGCTAATGCGCCCTTTGTTGTTACCTTTCCCATAATTGTTGCTGCCCAACACGATCTTCCAATAACGATCCTACCTTTTTATCGCTTTTGACGATCGTCCGTGCCATTTCTGTTTCTATTCTGTCCCCGTTTCATTTTCCCCCTTTTCGGCCGTTCCGTCGCTACTTATCGTTTCATTTGTTTCGAACACGTCACGAATTTAGAAACGTATGAACGAAGGGTGAAACGTAAAATTGGTTTATAAACGCGAATGATAAAATTTCATTTAGCAAGAAGGAAATTATCGTGCTTAATTTTGATTGGTTGCGTTCTCGCGTACAGTCTGCGTTGCTAATTATTGTCATGTCGTTAATTACATGCCGTTAATTATAGATTATACGTCTAGATTCTTATTAAAGTATAATTATTCGTGAGCTTCGTTGATTATATTAAACTTTATAAAACGAATGAAAAAGTTGATACTCCGATATGAAAATAATTTACAATTCTGAATCAGTAGCAAATATACCTTGACCGTCTGTAGCGTGCAGTCTCATTCCGCTCATTCTTACGATATAAAATTCATTTAAGCGAACATTAGCATCGACGTTTCAAAATAAGTCTCGTTTAAACCAGCATTGACATCGACATTTCTATTTTATAATTCGTGTCATTTATTTAAATAAGGTCCGTTTTATCGAAAACAGTACTCGATAGTCGGTACAGTGGACCGTTTCAAGTGCTCCTGCCTGTCAACAAATTGGATGCTGTAAATCGCGAGCGAAAATCAGAAGACCGAAAAGCAGCTGGGCTTCGCGGGAATTAAACGCATGGCCGATTAATTGCGGCCACGATACGATCGTTTCGTTCCATTCGTTCGTTATCTGTGTGATCCAGCGTGTCCTCATTACCGCCTCTTATCTGTATTAAAATTAATAAAGAGAGATCGCGAGAGGCGTGCAGCTGCGTTGACCCGCGCGGATCACAGTTTCAGCCTCTCGAACGACGTCTGATCCCGTATAAATTATAGTCTTTATACTCGGCGTGAAACCACGATAGCGGTTTTACAGTGATCTTCGTTCTACGGTGGAATTAGTTCACCAGCTTCATGTAAAATTAATGAGAAGGAAGGAGCTGCACGGTATAAATGTGCTTCGAGTTTTTCGATTTATTCCGCAGATTAAAGTTCCAGCAGTTGTACAAGATTGTATTAAGATTGTCAATAAAATTCGATAGCGGTTTCACAGTGAACTTCATACTACGAGGCAATTGATTCACCAGCTTACTGTAAAATTAATTAAACCCAAGTGCTTGGTAAGTCGTCCGACTTGTCGTAGACAGTAGGTTTTTTTCGAGATTAGATAGAAAGTCGTGTTGAGATCGTCAGAAATGATCTTAATCTTTTAGTATCTTAGGTATTGTAAGGTCAGACATAACCATAGTGACTCCTATGATCCAGACTATAGTAAAGTGCTATAATCCTTTAAACCTTCTTTCGTCTTCCACCATAGTCTCGAGTAGATTACCTAATTCCAGTATTTCATTCGAAGGTGTATTCTACGTTCTACACAGAAGATAATAATTTTCATCGCGAGAAATATTTCTAAAATGTAAACGGAAACGAAATACTCTGAAACGAAATATCTTCGTTCGAAACGCTGTACAGATCGCCTACGACTCGACAACGCCAATTGATGTTTTGTATGCAACAACTATATCCAATTATAATAAAAGTCGTAGTATCTGTAAGATTGCGAGGCAGGCAAAAATCGTAGGATGAAAATGGCAGAGAAGAGAACAGAGTGGGAAAAGAGAGAGAAGAAAGAGAAGAATCGGCGCGACGCGGCGCCCTGCGCCGTAAATCCTGTTACTCGGTGCCGGCGAGGAGAGGTGCGCGCAGGTGTTGCCGAGGTATCCTCGTTATTTATTGATTTACTTAATTCGGCCAACAGAGGACCGCGGGCCCCTGCCCGTTTGAAGAGAGCCGGCTCATTTCGTGATTAAAAGACGTTACGGACGCCTCGACGCAGCATGTGTGTGGCGGCAGTCGGCTCCTTCCCAACCCACACACCGCCCTGCACACCGTTCTGCACGTCGTTTGCACCCCTCCGAGCCGGTGTCCATATTTTTCCGGTTAACGGCTCTCGCCTTTCTCGGTTTATTGCGATTAGACAAGCCGAGAGTCGGATAAGCGCGGCCGAAGGTCGCTTTATGGCCGCCACAACGTTTAGGGACTTTGTTCTAAGGATTTCTGGAGACGTCTTAGAAAACCTAAGTTACAATTAAATATATTATGTGGCATAAGCAGTTATAAACAAATAAAAGTGAATATAATACAACAAGGTAGGTGAAATATCGAAAGAAATTTAGCGAAGGAAACAAATCTCTGTTTAGACTCTGTTTCGTTATTTGTATTCGTAAAAATAGAAATTTGCATGAAAATTCGTAATCTTCTTGTAGCGAGACAGGCAGAATTTCATTTGGCCGGTCTACGAACATTATACCAAACTTCTTCCAAGAACAGAAAGCCACAGTTACGATTGATGCATATTCGAACTGGCGCAACGCGAGGACGTGGCCTGCAAACGTGCCAACGTGACCTGCGAACGTGGCTAGCGAATTCTGATTTCTGTGCGGAATCCGCGTTCAAATGCCACGCCGTCTGACGTTTCCAACCATGCAAAGGCTACACTCGTACACTCATAGCGATCTACAGTGGCTTCAAAAAGTATCGGCATTCTGTTTATCCTAACATTTGTATACTAATTAGTCAAGGTCCATAACATACTAATTAAAAAAGGCTCGAGTCTATTAAATTTCGTATCTTCCAACGGTACTTCCGTATGTCTACAAAAGTTTGGTACCATGAAAGAGAAACGTAGGACCTGGTAAAGGACCGCTTCATTAAAAAACGAGACTATGTGTTAATACCTCTTGTAGCCACTGTATATAAATATTCGATTACATTGATAAATATATCGATTTATCCAGAACGTCAACTCGTCCGAACAGGCCTAACATCCGCGAAATTCGACTTTGAATATTGGGTTGGCAACTAAGTGATTGCAGATTTTGTCATTAGGTGGTAATAACAAAATCCGCAAGAACTTGGTTTCCAACCCAATAGAACCTCAGTCCCACGAATCGAAATCCTCGATCATCGAAAGTGATCAGGCTGGATCGGAGCGAATGAAACCCCACTGCAGGACTGGACAGAGCTGCTCACCAGCCGGGGGTCCCTATTAATGCCCATTTCGCGTTTAATCTGATCGCTGATCTCTCAGAACGCGAACGGTCGCGACTGACCGGCAGATAGAGCGCGAAAAGTGATGAGAAGCGCGGAGATAAGGGAACGTGGTGGAACGGGTGGTTAGGATGACGGCCACGAGGCGGGAAGAGCGACAAGGACGATGGAAATACTAATAGCGGTGGGGATATCGGGCCCTGGAGCAAGCGGGTCCGACGCTGCGGGGGGCCTCACACGCACGAGCCAACACATCGCCTTGAAAAACCAACATCGGCGCCGACAAATAACTACCCATATTATCCGATCTTGTAGGCTACCATCTCACCACGAGCCCTTTGTGAGGGGGCCAGCGTTATGTATAGCGGGCCCCATGGAACCGAGACGGTAAAATACAGCCGTCCCCACCACCGGTCTTCTTCTTGGTATACCTTTGCGTTTCTCGTTTATTTTAAACGAAATTTTGGCGCGCGTATTTTTATCAAGTTTGTCTTGTTGCGATGTTTTATTCTGGGATTAGACGGTTAATGTATTGCTTGGTGTCTTTAGATAATTAAATACAGCCGTTCTGTCCATTGCTTCCCTCCTTTCGCGTTTCTTGTCTGTTCTACGTGAACTTTTGCCATAGTATGCGCTTTCGTGAAGTTTGTTGTAACGTTTAATTTTGAGATTAAATGTCTAGCATTAGCTGGCGTCGTTGTAACTTTAATGCTACAGTGCCACTTGATTTCCTTCGTGGGATACCTTTGTATTTCCTGTTCATTTTCAATGAAATTTTCAGGATGTTTAATTTTCAGGTGGTTCAGGATCACGTGGTTGACGTATTGGTTGACGTCTTTACGTATACGATATGTCTATTATAATATATAGCCGCCTCCTCTACTGGTTTCCTTCTTGGTACACACCTTCGCGTTTCTCGTTTATTCAAAATGAGATTTTGGCGTACGTCTCTTTATGGAGTTTGTTCCGTGATTTTTGTTGTAACGTTTATTTCTGGAATTAGATGGCTGATGTCTTTATGCAAATTATACAGCCAGAGACAAGAAAAGAAAAAAGACAGAGGTTTAACAGACTTGCCAGTCCTAACGTTAAATTTATCGAATCTCCTTCCTTTCTCACCATTAAAAATTGATTTCCTCAATAAATCTATCTCGTACCATTTCTTATATTTACTTCGACTCATTAACTCAATTTAATTCCACCTTTTACAACTGATAACAGACAACGTTCTGCTTGTCTTTCGTGACCATCGAAGTGGTTCACCGAACAAATAATAAAGTAATTAAAAGAGTGTGTCGTTGCTGAGGAACCAGTCTGCCGGTCGCTTATCTCGCCGTCACAGCGAAGCGAAATTTATATTTCCTGCCATTATTTTTGCCGCGTATTCCGCAGGAGTCTGGAAACGAATAAAACTCGCCCGCAGTACCAGGAGACGATACCGTTACGCGTAAATCCGCCGTTCTCGCCTGATACTAATAAAGACTGACCTGTCTGCTCGTAGGTGCGAAAAACGTCTCGAGCTCCAACGGAAACGTCCATTCAGCGATAAAACGGGGATTAATCAAAGCGATAGAAACGTTTTAGCGACTCGAGAACCGCTCAAGTAGTAGAGCTCCTTTCTGAAGACTTTCAGATTGGATCGAGAAACGAGATCTTACGGTTAATTGAATCTCGCGCCATTGAATCTCTTCAAGTCGTTTACTCAATATTTCTCGAAATGTATACGGTGACCCACCAAACCATTCGAACATTTATCGCACAATGTTTCTGCGGACATATCACGCACGTTGTACGAAACTTTCTAAAGTTCCGTTAGCACCGTAACGAGACACGACTATCGCGATTACAATAGGAAAATTTGAAATCAAACGGGACACGCGTGTAGAAGTTACAAGATATTTATTGCAAATATACACTGAGCGAAAAATTAGTATATGGTTTGTATAGTACGTAGTAGTCTTAAACATACAATTAATGCTAAAGATCGTCACACTGTATATCGTGGCTTTTCAATATAGTGAATAACTTGATTGTTTAAATAGTTTTCAGATACGAATGAATATCTGTAAATATAACTTGCACGTATATTTTTGCATCCGTTTCAAATTTTGCCAATATAATCGCGATAGTCGTGATCTCGTTACAATGCTGATGTGATTTCGAAATGCTTCGTATAATATATGCATAAGAAGAAGGAGCCACTGTATATAGAATTTTTCATTGCTTTTGTATCTTCGTTGCTTTTTAAAACGTATCGATTCGATTAAATCAGCAAGTGATAAATGAAAAGGAAATGTTAAATGTTAAAAAAAAAGAAAAAAAAAAGAAATTGAATTGATATATTTTGACATGAAAATTTGTAGAACGACGTGAATGACATTTAATAAGCAAGCATAGGTGTATCGAGGTATTAATTAACGTGGCATCAGCGCGATTAACGAAGGCGGGAAATTAATTAGTCAAGCGCGGATTTGACGGGGCGGTGGTTAATGAAGTGTAGAATTGTCGGAGTTTTATTTAATTACTCGGTGCCGAGTCGAGGACGCTCGTTAAAAAATTATAACGTCGTTAAAATTTTAACGAGGCCGACTGGACAGAATTTTCGAAATGTTCTATCATCGACGCCGCGAGAAAGTTTTTAATTAATTAGCCATAGATTCCGCGCAGAATGTCAATGAATTTGTTATGACGCTATTAAAATGCCGAGCAATTATTTATAAATCTGACAGACTAATAGCTCAATCATTCAAAAAATCTTTTCGTTGTTCTTCCATTTTTTTTCATCCTCCCTTGACTAAATTTTTATCCGTTCCCTTTTGAAGTAACCTCGAATTTAACCCTTTCATCCTTCCAGAACGATAATTCCATCCAATGTTTTATGATTTTTACAGTACGTTCGCACTATGCAATATCCTTTTCCGGAACTAATTAACAGAGAAATACTACAACTGAATTAATACATCGAATCGAAAACTCAAATAAAGAAAGGTAATTTGGACAGATTTTTTCAAATAAATTTGGACGTACTCGGATTAATATATCACCTGAAAGAATCATTTCCTATAATCTCCGCTAACACAGTATTCTTCAGAATAATTTACGTAGTCAAATATATGACACTCGCGTTAAGCCATGTACGTCATTCGGACTACTCGGATGGCATATTAATAAACTTCACAAATCAACAATTATCACATCATCTTCTTACAATAAGTAATCTTATAGAAGTAAATAATTCCTTTAAAAAAAAGTCTAATTGTAGAATAAAGGATATAAAGTGTCCTACTAATTGTATGTATCCTAATGAAATTGAGAAAGTTACAAAATACGATGTTGATCGATTTGACTTTTAAAGCTTCGTTTAAGAGTGCAAGAAAGTAGCGTAGAATGTTAATTAGATGCTTCCAGCTGGTTCCCTTTCCTATTCACGCGGCGTAGCTAGACAACTAGCGCCATCAGGCCAGATCTCCTTCTAAGAGCATTCGAAGCGCCACAAAAGCGTTCGAGCGGAGTGGACGAAGGCCGTGCGACGTTTACAAGGCGTCCGATTAATTTCTCGTCGGTCGGGATGAATCTTTCGGTCTGCAGGAGGAACGTAAGGGCCGGTCTTCTGGCCTTTCATGGCCAGGAGACGCTGAAGGCTCCGCGGCACCCACGGCACCGATTGTAAATTAGGGCAAATTGATCGCAAATCAGCCGCACCGGACGAGAGTCACTCCCACACGATCCGTCCGGGAAAGGGGAAGAGACGCAAACATGCCCAGCCCAGGACTTTGTACGCGAGACCAGGCCTTGAACGACGATGAGAGAGAAAAGTAATGCCCGAACGGTCGCGGGTTTATTGGCCATCTTAGTTTCCAACGATCGCCACGAATGTAAATCCTCTAAACGACTAACGCGTTTAGCTTTGGTGTCTTAGCTTCAGGGAACGTTCCTAGGATTGGTGCTCGTTTATGCGCTCCTTTAAACAATTAGGCGATCGTTCTTCGCGTCATTTTGATTTTTATATCCGGCCTTTTGCGGTTCTACATATATATACACCCTGTTCATAATTATTAGCATAGCGTAACTTTATACCATAAGATGTGATGATTGGAATAAATTGTCAGGAATCAATCGATCGGACAGAATTTTGCATTCATGCCAGATAACGATTCAAAAATGAGAGGAGCAATTATGAACATTAATAATTATGAACATTACAAATGCTAAGAGGAAAAATCTGGAATCGAATAACAAGAAATAATCCGAACGTTGAAAATGATTAAAATAGTCGAGGAAAGACATAATCTCGTAAACTGGTTTACATTATGACACTGAATGCATGAATTTTATTTATCCCACGTTCTATAATCTTTATCTGTCTTGATCTAAGGTCTCCAATCTTGTTCCAGATAGATGAACCTTGGCACTCACGTTCTACCGAAAATTATAAAATTGTAGTAGAAATATTTCTAACCCACTTGTTAATACACAAGGATAATATTAGTTGGAAAATTATTGTGCAAGAGATGGCGGGTTTAAAGGAGTGTAGCCCACCAGTACCTAAGAATCTTCTTGATAACGATTTTAAAAGGATCCTTGGAATCCCTGACCATCGGAAGAGCATCGTGTCGTCGAGCTCTGCCCCGAAGCATCTCCAGAATTCAACCACCCATTCTCACCTGGACACCAGAGAGGCAGGCACCTTTCGAGGGTGAGAGAACTGTACCAATGTAACAGTTCGGCGCCTTTAAGCGGCTTCGAGACGGCGGCATCGGCGCCCTCAAACGCGCCGACAAACGTTGTCCCGCTAGAAAGCCCTCGTTCCGCTAACCCTTTCCCAAAGCCACGCCGCGTCTCGTTCTCTCATCGTGAAACGGCGATCGAAGGACCGTTTTCGGGGACCAGGTGCGAATGGAGAACAGGCGGAAAGTTTCACATCGATGTGGTCTCGTTAGGCATTCGCAAACCAAGGATTCCATTCGATCAATCGCTCGCAATACCATGAAGCTACCCTAAAATTTTCAATCCTTATGCTATACTATAAAACGCAATTACATCATCAGAGGACTGCAAATATTTCGGCTTCATTTTTAGCAATACAATTGAAAACACGGAATTTAGGTAGAGAACTTGCTTGACCTATCGAATATTGTACAAAGTAGTATTCTTTGGATATTTTATATCCATTCTGTACGTTTATGAAACTTTAAACATAAGATTGGATAAAATCTAATTACAAGTAAAAGGTTAATTGGACAGTCAAGCTTCTAAGGTTCTTGTTATAGCTTCAATCGCTCGTGTTCCGTGTTCAATCTTTGCACAAAACTTCTAGGACACTAGCCATCTTCAATAAAACTTCCATACTTGGTGTGGGCTATGACTTTTAAGTAATATACTTTCTTCGTCGTCCAAACTGTCAAGTTATGCAAAATATTGGAACACAATTCAGCTATGCAACTCTTTTCAACTTTCGAGAAGATATGGTAACTGTCGTAGCAGTTTTGGGCTACGATGTGCATGCGTGTAGTACTTCATAGTCCAGTTCTCAAGATTCCACTCGCATCGTACTCGCGATAGCAACTTTCATCACAAACAGGAACGATCAAAAAGCTGCATCAGAATGCCTCCAGTCTTCCTTTATCCCAAAGCAAGAACCCAAACAGGAATCCCAATGCCGAATCTCTGAGAACTTAAAGTTGACGATGTCAATTAACAATCCCAGCCGCGGCCCAATTAATCAGCCAGGGCATAACCGAAAAACGAGAAGCAAGAACCGTGGACAAGCATCAATCTCGCGTCGGTTGCCAGCGTAAATCCGCTCCGTCCGACACTCTCCGTTTCCATTATTCCTCTTCCCATCGAAGACACCAAGCCAGGACCGAAACAAGCCGAGTCCCGAGAGAGAGGGAGAGAGAGAGAGAGAGAGTAGAGGTAGAAGGCTCGAGCCAAAGCGACCAAAGCCACGGATATCTATAGCCCACGACGAAGAGGTGTACACGACTAGAGAGGATGGCTCCCGGTCGCGCTGGATGGACACGGACAGGTCCGCATTGTATTCTGCGGCCAGTAAATCCTGGTGCTCGTAGTGTAAATGAGAGCCAGCCGGGGCGGGGAACGGTGGTACCCGGCTAGGCTTGGACCAGAAAGGGCCAAGGCTCCTCTCCGCTTCCAACTAACGCGCCGACGATGGCGAAACAGAGACGGAAAGATTTATCTGCGAGCCGCGAGCACGCCACGGCAGCCCTTTGTCGCTGGCCGCGGTGAGAAGTTCGCATTTTTCGCCATTTTTTTCCTACCGTTCCGCGTCCGTTTCCGTCTCCTTCCGATCCTTTCGTCGGATTTTTTTCATAGTTTCTTCTTCTTCTTCTTCTTCTTCTTCTCCTGCGGAGTTCTTCGTTTGGTGGACGCAAGGAAAGACGGAGGAATCGAGGGAATCTGACGAAGCTCAACGTGCTTGATTGTCCACGATTGTTAGAGATACTTTGCATTTAGAGGAGAATTGCCAGATGGAGTATGAATTAGAAAAGAAGTTGGAGGTTGCATGATTATGTCTTAGGGGAAGATCGATTTTATGTTTGGTTTCGGTAATGGATACTGGAGGGTGGGTTGGCAATAGGTGACACGAACCAGATACGAGTTAGTGTCGTGTGTGCTTCGCAGGGAATTTGTAATTAATCCAGCTGACACGTTGTTGACTAGGCGTGACTAGGCGTGGTTGCTTTTATTTCCTATCACTGTTCTTTATTTCTTTCTACTAGAGACAAAATAATCGACGATTATATCTTATACAAAGGTTAATCCCTATATTTTGGTTGAACCTATGATAATACGCGAGATCTTAGGCTACCAAATAAGCTGTCGGTTTCGTTAAACAAACAGCTACATGAATTTAATTTAGGTCGAGTCAGGGATCGTAGTCACCATGAAAAAGCAACAGAAATGTAAATAGTTACATTTCTTACTCCGATATAAAGTTTGTGAAACGACACGAAATATACCAGGCAAGCTACAAAATTCACATTTTTCGTCTTCAACCTTTCCTCTACTCGATCCACTTCCATTCTCTCCAGACAAAGCCATAATTACAATCAATTCCTCTCGATCTCGCGATCATTGCTCACGAAACCATTCCAATCGTTCAGAAGCACACTAACGGCGTCCTCCATCATTTCTTCCATCTCTTCCAGCCCGAAAACACAGCCACAAAAGTCCGTTTCCCCCAAAACCATCCAGCCCAGATAGACAGTTGGGTCAGACGTCGGAGACAGATCGATCGATCAGTCTAAAAACGCGTGCAACCTTAATTTCTCCGCATGGATCGTCACGTAAGACGTCCCTTCGCGTTCCAGAGGGTCGGCCAAGAAAGCGAAAGCCGACCGCCGAGTCGGCCACTTTGCATAGTTTAGCGCTGCGACACCTCCCGGTGTCAATTAAATCCTCGTCGGCTATCGGACTGTGTCGAGTGGTCCATGGGTCCCCTTCAACTCCGAAACTAGCCCCCTTGCCTCTGTCGTGGACGAGTTTCGACGCCGATCAAAGACCACCGGGCATTCCAATTGCTTCCTAATCTTCGTATCGTCGGAGTCAGGCTTTTTTCTTACCTTTTAGCCTTTATCGGTTACGAGTTTTTGATTGATCTATATGGTTCCCTGGGGTGGTATTTTTTTCTTGATAGGATAGCGAGCAGGGACCAGTTGTCTCGAAGTGATTTTATCGAGCTTCGATATTCGAGATGAAGTTCTTCGTGGAAAATCATTCCGGTATAGAACGATGCTATGATTAATTACTTGATGAAGATAATTCCGTGTTATTGTATATTAAATCTACTGTTTCATTTGTATATCGTTATTGATTTATTTATGCACTTCAGCTTCAGATTAATGAATTTCAAAAAATATTTACACAGCTTGAAAGGAAGTATCGAAAAGTGGTGATCGATTATGTATTCGTGGCTATGGTTTTCTATCGCGAGGAAACAAAATTCTAATTATAAGCACACTTAATTATTAAACTGCGAATTTCCATGCGCTCGTAGGAAATTAAAAATCGATTACTAAACATCGTTAGAATCCACATAATATGCAAAAGTACGGAAGATATCCAAAGCATAACGTTAATCGTGATATTCAGTGGATGAAATTAATTTTTTACTTAGGTTCCATTTGTTTAATTGGATTTATAAGAATACGACTTTGCATAAAAATTCACGGTTTACCGATCGCTAACCCTAAAACTACCCCTAAGAACTTCTTCGACGCTTCGAAATATCTTGCAGCAAGAAAATAACAATGGCTATTAATTTTCCCTCACTTTCTATTTCGAAATGGTTTCTCGGGTGGAGAAGCATTCTACGTGGCAGACAGACGCGGAAAAAGGATCCGTGCCTAATGGGAATCGAAGGAAACACGCGGCCCAGCCGGAGGTCCTCGCCGAACCAATTTGTATGCTGATGGCTATCTCCGTGGAATAATTTATAAACGATATTAAACCGTGCTCTTTGGCCGGAGCACGCTACACGCTTGGTACCGGCCAGCCCTCGGGCCCACCCCTTTGCCAAAGGGGGTGGTCTCGAATTTATCGTCGGGAATGCAATCTGTCATCGCGTATTGGCCGCGACTTCTGCGACTATTAAATGTAAATCCGTTTCGATCCACCGGGAACGAGTCAATCGATTCTACCACTAACAAACGACTCGCAAGGTGTAAGTGGGTTAAAAGGGGTGATTTTTAAATGTTTTCTCAATGGCCAATTCCCTTTAATTTATTCGAAATTTATTTATTACTTTCTTAAGTTTATATCATAATTAGGAAGCGGGGATATTTTTCGAATTTATTTTCTATTTGTCCTTTTCTTTTTGGAGAAGCGTTTTGATCTATCGAGGAGGGAAATAGAGTTTCCAAATATAGTATTGGAAAGTGGAGTTTTCGAACTTTTCGAGGAGTTTTATGAGATAAAATATGGAGATCTTAAGTTTCATATTGGACAAATAAAAAACTGAACACGATTCTAAATGCAAGAGAAAATTTAACCCGGAAAATTCCACCGAAACGTCCACTTTCAATTCATAAAAAAGAGCACTATACCGCTATCTTCGAAACTCAACAAAATAATTAATTATCATTTAATTTCGATAATTACCAAGAGTTGTATTTTCTTGTATGTAAGCAAAGCATCGAATACAATAGAAAATTCAAGCTGAGAAACTCCAACCATGCGAGCTTCCATCTTAAACGTTCCAAAAAGATTTATGGAAACTTATCATGGTCATACGAAAGTTATTAAGAATGACGATAGCCTAACCCTAATCCTAAACATGGCATCTGTTTGAATTTCACAAGGGCGCAATTTGCGCATAAATGTTGCTAACAGGGAAAAACACGTTAAGGGAAGGAGTTTCGTTTCGCGAACGACTTTTTAAGAAACCGCTAATCCAACCTCGAGGGGGTGGCGGCTATGCTAATATCGAAGCGGAAGGGGATACAAGGGGGTTGGCCGTATTCAGAGACAACGAAAAGACGAGCAGCTTTCGTGATCGAATCGATTACCGCGAAACTGGCTGGCTGCTCGGCGAACGCGCGGAATAAAATCGAAAAACGAGCCGCATAAAAGTCAACCGATACGTATCTCTTGCCTCCGCTGGAATCCCTGAGCCCCTTCCAACTGTTCCCGTGTTTCGTGATGGTTAAGTGATCGCGTTTTACGTGCCTCAACTCGGATCGTCGATTATTGCTTTCGTCGAGTTTAAAGGGCAGGACATTGATTCGTTATCGAACCCGGCAAATTACTTCTGCTTGTCTTTCGGCGTTTGAAAGCAAGGAGGACATTGAAATAAGAGGGTTAAGAGAACGTAATTATATTAGGAATATTGGTTTCTTTTGCAGATTTTTCTGCTGATAAGTTTCTATTACTCTAAATAAAGAGATTAAACAGAACACGATGCAGTGTATTAAGTAGGAATATCGATTTCTTTTATGGATATACTTGGCTTCCAACAGAATTTCTATTGAAACTACAAGCCAACTTTAATTCGATGCTTGTAATTCGTTGCTTGTGATCTTTTTCTTCATTCAAATGTATTTCTGTAATTTAGATATTAGACAATCTTCAGTTTAAATCGATAAATAGATGAAATTGAAGATGAGAGAAATATCTGATAACTGTGACACCTATCGTGACTGAATAATTACCTTGCTTGTTTGTGACATGTATTAAAGAATATGTCAGATGTTGGATATTAAAGAATATTTAGTTATAAGAAATAAATAAATAAGATGATGGAAGTAGGAGGAATAATCGTCTGTTTTTGCTGAAAATTGATAGTAATCCAATCCTTTTCCTCTCTTTCTAACTTACATGTTAGATATTAAACTTAAACAAGTTGATAAATAAACTAATGAAAAGAAACTAATTAACTTCAGTAACAACTTATTTACAGTAGTTTAATGTTTTCCTTTCTTTTCTTATGTCACAAATTATACATGTTAAAGAGTTCCCTTAAAAAAATAAATAAATGACAGAAGAGAGATAAACCTACTAAATTACTTTCTGAAGCAATTTACATTTTAATGTAATTGAAATTTCTGCTATCTGATACGCGGTCTCAGAATGAAAATTATTCTGTGCCGAATGAATTAGTACGATTAAATTCTACGCAACTGGCAAGGTTCATGAAGTGTTTCAAAGAGGAAAGTCTGAACATCGATGGAAATAATTCTGCTAATAGTTTCATGCTGAACACTAATGACAGCCTTGCTACAAGAGTTTCCTATAATTAGCGCCAAGTCGAACTTCAATCTCTTTGGTGCCCGCAATAATTCACACCTGCAACAGCCGCTCCCTGTCTTATTAACTTCGATACAGGGAGATACTTTGTAATTCAAACGCGTCCCAACCACCAATTAGCCAGAAGGAATTCCATAAAATCGCGAGTCTCCCGAGTAAACTGTTATATCTATCTATCAAATAGTTTCGTCGTTCACACTATTAACGTTTAATGAACATCTTTCTAAATTCCTAATATCCTCAAGTTTCTATCATAACATTGGTAATTTACGAAATAAGCTTTGAAGCATAGTCATTGATCTAGCTAACATTAACATATTAAAGACCAAATTATCGATAGACGTATATAAATAAATAAAGTAGATGAAAATGTTAGATATCTGCATTATATAAATCAAAGACATAATAGAGATTTCTGTAGTTGAAAGACAGTGCTATAAACGGTTCAAGTTCTTCGAATATTATTAAATTGTAGTATCTAAATTTTATTCTTTATTATTACTTTATTATTACTGCCAATTATAACTCGATAAAGATTTATTTCACGTACTATATATTATAGCGAGCGTTTCGCTTTAGACGTTTTCAGAAATTCTTACACGTCATGTAGGTATATTTCTGCACTTTTAAATTTCCAATAAATGCATAAACATCCGTGATGTAATTACGATTATGGAAGATTAATACTCTGAGGCATCGAAATTACCAACATAAATTTCATTAGTGGCATCACGCATAATGCAGTTACTAATTATTTATTTCCTACTGAAACCTCGAGGTATAAATTTTCTGTATCTGATACAGAGATGAATAAACGCAAGACATTTTGCAGATAAAGTGTCAGATAAAGATCATTGTTTTCTAAATTAATCGCACTCAATTTTTTGTCATTTCATTACAAGGAATTAAATGATCTCTTGAGCTTATAGACAGTATTATTCGTCGCAAAAGAGAAGAGAAATAAAACGTGCAAGAAAGAAAAAATTCGGGTGGAACGTTCCATTGGTAAATAAGCGGGCAGGCCATGACCTACTCCACCGCAAAACGCTCGAGACCAGCCACATTTCCTGGCAGTTGGTATTTTCTCCCGACCCGAAGGTTCTTCCTTCCCTTCAATTTCATCTTGCTTCCTGCAAGACTATCCTCGACTTAATAGCGTTCGCGGATTCGACGTGCACGCACGCCACTCGTAATTGCCCGCGCGGTGTTTGCAGATGTAATTGTGTCTCGCGGTCGAAGCGACCACGATAGAACATTTATTGGCACGAAGTGGTTGTTTACCCTTCGATTTTAATATAGACGGTCCTGTGGATTTTGCTTAATCCGACACGAACCTTTGTTTGCCTCCACTTTCAACTAATTCGTGTTTTACACGTTTACTTGTTGGTCAGATTTCTGTTATTTATAATGATACACGTTGACAGGTGATTTTATATAAGACAGTCGTCTATGATATGTTGTAAAATTTCATGAATTATTTGAGAAGATATTGACAGGATGATCATCACAATGGCGATGAGTTCAGGCTGGGAAATGAATATTTGAGAATATTTTATTATTTACGATGCTACTTGTTAACGAGGTTTAATTAACCCAGGCTTAAAATAAGTTTCCGTCGTGGGAAGTTGGACTGACCTAGGTATAACCGAAATTTAAATTTGCATAAACCTAATGGAATTTTAATTTAACACCTTGTATGTCAGTAGAATCTGAGCTGTTCAACGCGAGAAGTTATTGCCACATAATGCAAATCATCTCTAAATGATAGCTTCCTGATTCTCTTCTTTTATTATCTACTGTACAGTTGCTATGGAGACAATATACGTCATGCATATTTGTCGCATGATATCTTAAATTCACCTCGAGACCTGATCGAAGTTAAATATATATCCAAAAGCAATTTAAATCCACGTTAAATCAAATTTATTTAATCTTATACGGAGCACGTTCAGTTCCTGTTTAGTTCGAGTATTATTGCAAGAGATGAACCAAAAGATACAAAACACAGTATCCAAAGATATAAAGCCCAAAATACACTACGATAACCATATACGTAATATCTACATTATTCCAAAGGATAATATAAAAATACGAAATACATAGTGGCGGTCGAAAGAAAGTAAGATTGGAATGGATGCATTCGAGCAATTTTTACATTAAACACTTCTTACTATGTTAGTAACAATTGTCAATTCTATAATATATATTGCACTTATTCATTACATTTTAACTTTTAAAGTTCCTTTGGTTCGTCACTCTAAACTCCAAATACAAAACCCAGAAGACGTACTAATGATATATAATGAAATTTTGTTCAGCCATCTGAAGATATCATTCCAGTCTTATCCACCAGATATAAAATATCGAAATATCTACTAACCAAATACAATTAAAAGATAAAAAATAATTACATTTTCTCACCTTAATAAGCTCGTTCCCGCAGAGATTAATTTGCACTTAATGCAAGTTAATCTATAATCAAGTTCTATTTAACCAGGACTTAACCGACGTCTAAATCACAGGGATCGGTAATGAAAGAACGCTGAAGTAATCCCGTGTTCGCGTTCACCGTTCGTTAATTGATTCCGTTTAGCTGGAACTAGGCAACAACTTGGACGAGCAATTATCGCCTCTGGCCGTGGTAAAAAATCGGCGGGAGACAAGAGTGAAAGGATTGGAACGGTGTCAGCGGCGGCGGTGAATCGATTGCGTTGCATTAATTGACCATGAAAATGGAATGTCACGGCTCGTAGATTTTCCAGATTAGGCATTGCCGTGACTGCCACTCGTTTCTGCCCGAGAGATTATCGCCATATTCTCACCGACGTGTCCAACAGTCCATGCGTTTTTTTCAACCGTACCAATCGTTGCAACACCAACGTGGAAAATCTGCACGATCGTCCGCCATTTTTATCGTATATCTATCTGAATTTCTCACAAATATAAAAGCGTTTCATTAGACTTTCATTTTACCTTTTCGTCCCTCCAGTTTTATAACGTTTTTCTACTTCGTTCCACTTCTATTCATTCTTTGTATCTCCTTCTGTTAGTTACTTCCGGTTTGGACCGTCTCCATCGTTATTTGATCCTTTACAGTAAAACTCCATTTACCTGAATTGTATTAATCGAAAGAAAATTTGTATTTGTGTTAAAAGTAGTAACGTTGACAAGAATAATGAGAAACGGATAAAATAATATTGGGAATATACGTTGTATTACCAATGTATGCTGTTAGTTAAGTAATAGGTAATGGATAGAATTGATGAAATGCTATTTTAAAGTTCTATTGTATTTGATTTAAAGATTTATGCCTTTTCTGAATTACCTCGTCTAAACATCTGAAGAATATAAAAAAGGAACAAAGGAAGAAGAATAATAGTGGAGATGGACATCGTTAATTACAAATACTTTTCAATTTTATAATGGCAATGGAATTTCGCGGACACGGCGTAAAATCGCGCACATGAAACATTCATCGCGCTCGAGGATAATCGAAGGAGGTTAAGCATGCGACGAATTCGCCCTGGCGAGCGTTTCAAACATTTATGGATTAACATTTTCATCACGCGACGCTCGCGGTTCGTGCACGCCGAGCGGAAAAATTTATTTCCACCAAGGGCCAAGACGAGAATCCTGTAAATTTTTTACAGGTTAATCGTAAAAGTCTCCGACGCCGGTAAAATAGTCCTCTCGTTTTGCTCGCTTTCTTCCATTCGACAGAATGAATATAGTGCCTCGTGGAATCATTCGAACGCTTACCATAGAAAATTTTCATGTACATATTCTATTTGTTATGTAAAACATTTTAAAATTTCATTAGCTGTAACGAGACACGAGTGTCATGATCATGTTGAGAAAGTTTGAAACCAATCTGAAAATGTAATGTAAAAATTACAAGATATTTACTGCGCAAATATATCTAATAAAAGTAGTAAAAGTAGTATACAAATTAATTTATAAGAAATTATTATAGAGTATGAATAGCCATCTTGAACATTCTATGTGTTACAGGTGGTTCCATTGAATATCGAGGCTTACTAACATAATGGACAATTGTTTAAACCATTTGTGGTAAGAAATACATATTTGCACCTAAATATCTTGCAACTTCTATGCATGTACATTTTCAGATTAGTTGGAAATTTTATCGATACAATTACAATAGTCGAGTCTCATAACGGCGCTAATGAAATATCAAGATATTAAAAAAAGTTATCTACAAGTGTTGGAATATCTTCGCGAGCTACTGTATTCTCGAAAAATAATGGAGGGAATAAATATTCATACAGAGAGACCGTCTGCGCGTTTTTCGATACACCTTGAATCATCATCGTTCATGGCCCCGGAGAAAAAACGAGGAAGCCATTAAAAAATTTCAACATCGATTACGGTGATCGTTCGTTTCTTAAAAATTGCAAAATTAATGGGGAACACCCAGGCGAACCAGTCGACGTTCCGGAGATTTCGCGATTACGCCTTAACAGTTACAACGTGTTGCCATTGAGAAAAAAGCTCATAATTACAACTCGCGGCGGTAAACCGTCTTTTTTCACCTTTTTCGCGAACGGAGGTCCGGCTCGAGACGATGCGCCTCGTGAAAGATGAGAGATAATTCATCAATCGTTCCATAGCCATCGATAATCGAACTTTACTTTTTAATCGAGTACCAAGAAATTTCAAATACACCACTATCTTCTTAGGTCTGTAGCCTGATTAGTCATCGAGGTTACGAGATTTGACGTATTCACGTACAGTAGCTTACGAAAGTATTCGAATTCATTATATGTATTAGTCGGGACACTTTAAAATTTCATTAACATTATAATGAGACCTGGTTATCAGTAATAATTTGTTACTATCTGTTGCCGTATTTATCTATTTAATTTTGCTTGTCAAAATGGATAAGAATGAAAGTTGAATTTTTTTTAAATAACGTTCAAGAATGACTAAGAATGTGGGACATAGTTTTGAAAAATAAGACATTACTTACGCAATCATTTAGTGATTGATATTAAATTAATATTAATAAACCACAATACTTAATGCGACCATCTTTAGCACTAATTATATATAGACTATGATTGTCTACGCGATTTTATATTTTTCTTAATGTGATTAAAGAAATAGATCCAAATAAAAATTCGTTTTATTTACTGAATATTCATTAAATATTCTAATAAGTGTCTTACTTTGAATATTTTATACATTTTTACGTGTTATATGCATTTCGTAAATCTTGGAAACCTTAAGTGTCCCAAAAACGCGCAGACATCTGTAGTAATTTGATAAATGTATGTTGTTCCTCATGAAAGTGCCAATGAAATTTCAAAATGCTTTACGCAACATACGCACTATACACATAAAAGCTTTCTATGACAAATGTTCGGATATTTTCACGAGATAGTATAGGTTAAACCTACCATGATACCATTGTTGCACGTTGGAGTTCGATTGGGTCGAATATAGGTTATAGCCGGGTTAACCTAGCTTAAAACCACTGAGCACGGGTATTAATGCCATTGTTTGAATAATAACGATATGGTTCGCTGTAGTTAATCAAATCTGCACATGCAAATACTCGCGACGATTTAATATGTAAATGTCCTCGGCTCCCCATCGAATTTGCACAAAATTAACAAGCAACCCGAAATTTCCGCGGAAGTGACCCCAATAACAATTTCCTCGTCGTTACATCGTACACACTCGCACACGCAAATCGTATACGAGAATTCATCGCGACCACTTTACTTCTTTTTTTGTTTTTGTTCGTAAACCTATATGTATACAAGAACAGACTCTGCTCTCTCCCCTCCCCTCTCTCTCATTCACTCACTCACACTCCCTCTCTCTCTCTCTCCCTTTCTCTCTCCGGCGAATTGGCGCGCGTGCATGAATTATTTATACTCACGTAGGCAGCTTGTTTACAACGTGGCCGCGATATTTCGTGGTAGGAAGAAAAAGGTAGCCGTGGAGCCGCACGTTTCCGACGACAAAAATGCCCGCTTACACGATCCCGGCCGGTTCTAATTATACAATCACGCAATTTGTACGTTCACGTGCGATTAAGTCGTTAGCTTTTATGGCGGACGAGGCGGAAAAATTAAGAGACTCGCCCCCCCTGGGGGACCGATTTTTAATGGTCCCGATTTTATTTATTTCACCACTATATTTTATCGTATGCGGAGAATGACCGTGTCCGCGGTGCTACAACGATTATTACGCTACTTACGCTAAAGATCGATCACGTGATTAACAGTGATTACTAGATCCGACGCCAGGTGGTACACATTCGCCTGACTCGTTCGCGCGCATAACCAACTTTGAAACTTCTCCTTCGTCCGTGATTCCTATATAGGTCAGCTTACCTGATAGATTTCCGATATCGTGGATTATCGTCTCATTCTTTTTGCGGGAAGAAAACATGGATTGGCCGCCTAGAACGCAATCCGTTGAAAGTAACCGGTTCACCGGAGCCGCTGTATCAGGTGATCTCTCGTTACGGAACGCAGCCCCGGAGCAGCTTCTTCGGTAAATTTCTGTTCTCGATCTCGTTTAACCTCACCCTAACACGAATCCAATCGTGCACCTGGCGTACGAGCTCGATCGAAAATTAATAAAAACCACCGGATCGAATTTACACGGAAGTAAAGTGGTTGGTCCAGGCGAGGTCTAATTATCGAAATAATGAAACTCTTTGAGCTGATTCAAATTGAATGTTTGCGGAGATAATGACGTAACGGAGCGTCATGATGACGTTAATCGATCTGTTATACTTTTTAGTTACGAAGTATTTCCTTTTAGTCGTATCTTAAAGTGTATGAACGTTGTTCGTACACCGTGCAAAGAAAAGATATTTAATCACGATATAGGGTGAAAAGATACAGAGAAGAAAGTCAATGTCGTATTTTTAAATTAATATATGTATATATATATATATATTATATAATATATATATATAATTCTTAGTCACGTGGATCTCGGAGGGCGTTTCTGGGAGGTAAGGGCGTAGCAGGATCGGGCTGGATGGGTGTACAATATACAATGCAAACCACGGAATATCACGGATTCTCGTGTTACTTTAGAACGTTTCGATTCTCCTCGAGTTACACTTGTTTCTTTGTTTCCTTTTGTTCATTTATTTTATTGCTTTTCTCTCGACAACGTGTTCTCTTTTCTTTCTCTCTCGCGCTTTCTTTCTCGCTTTCTCTCTCTCGCATACTTTCTAAGCACATAGGACCGCACGCAACGCGCTTCGAGAAGTAACCGCAATGAAAATACAGGAGTGAAACGAAGATAAACAAAACGGGACCGATGATGGTTGAGCAAGATTCTCACGGAACTTCGATTGTGGAAAGATCGCAGCTTGACGTAGGGCCCCGTTACTCGACGATACGGCCCTGATTTGCGCACCAATACTGCGCGTTGCATTCGCGTCGCTTTCGAGCCTCGTTTGCGCTCGAATCTTATATTTTCGCTTCGAGTTTTCTCATACTGTCATTCAATGGTTCTTTTTCGGTTTTTTGGAGCCGAAGAAGCGACATTTTGCTCTTACAAAATTTCCTGTGCAGTTACATTTTCGTTCCAATCGACAGATGTGGCCACGTTTCACTCGTTTTCCCTAAAACAGCCCTACTTTTGTATAATTTTGAATTTTTCTCTCTCGGTTCAATAGTAGTACGATTATAGATTATAGATTTTAAGCAGCGGAAGTGTCGAGGAAAACGAGCTTCAGTCGCGGAAATAGAACTCGATCGGTCAAGTCTAGTAAACTTAACGCTGTTAACCCTTTGATCTCGACTTCATCAAATGAACATTTTTTATCCAACGATATTGATATTTTTAACAAGATTTTTTGATTTGCCACTGTGTCAACTGTTTAAGTGTCAAAGGAAGGATGGTGTTGGATTAATTTGTTTAAATCGTCGGGATGCAATTTATACCCTAAAAAGTACAGTAAATGAAGGAAAGCGAGAAAAGAAAAAGAGAGCGGGAGAAACATTTAACGCATTTATTTAAAATTTTAAATAGGAAAAAAATATTTTAAAAATCATTATAATGACAGTTTGTAACTGACAAAGTAGCATTAATTAATTAAAAAAAGACGTAGGAACAGAGATATAATAGGTATTCACATTTTTATACAATAAAACACGTCGGAGGTATCACGAGTTGTTCTATCATAGAATTAAAAAAAAAACAAAAAAAAAATTAAGAAGGACCTTTCGAAAAATAATTCTAGCGACGCATCAGATTCACCACAGCTGTAGTTCAGTATTTTATACAATCGCAACATTGCGTGGTGTTACAGAACACGACATTTACATAGGAATAATATTTCGACTACCGTTAACCACAGTTCGCAAAACTCGAACAAACTATAACGTTAATCACTAGAGGCGGATTAAACGGAACTAATTACAAAACTTCACATTTTTACACGGTAACAGCAACAAAATTTTATATCGTATACTACAATCCGTCCCGTTGCTACATTCTCATTAAAAAAGAAAAAGTGAGGAAAAGAACGAAGGAATAAGGAGAGGAGCTCTTTATCGGCATGGAAGAAAGTAATTTTACATTTACACATACATCGATTGACGAAAACGAGCTCCGAGAACGCAAATTGCACTCCAACCCCCGATAAGACATCCACCAGTACTATCACCCTTCCTACAACCAAGCAGTTCTATCAATTTTCATCCAGTACGATATTAATCTGGTCGAAATAATCACCAGAATTCAAAAATGTTACCGACCAAAGGGTTACTTACGAAGACGCACGAAATTGATGTTGTTGCGAGCATTTTTATCTTCCAGAAACAACACAGGTCCTGAATTTCTTCTTCTCTTTTTTTTTTTATATCGTTCTTGGGTATTTTTATTTTCGAGAAACTGATTGCTCGATGTTCTACGACAATTCCCGCGATTAATCTACATCGATCGCTAACGTTTATACAAACAGGAGGGACGCAAGGGTTGGGAAGGGCGAGTGGTGTTCCATTTTCGAAGCAACGACGTCGAGATGGGGTGGATGAACGCCTCGAGAGAAATCTTTCAGTGTCGTTTCGATTCGGCTTGGAAACGTTCATGAAACGAGGTTGGTGACGGTTGTGCCCTCTATGCAGGCACCGAATCGAAGAACGACGATCGATCATTCGGTTTTTTACTTTTGATCATCTAAAACACGCGTCGACGCGATTTTCGCGGCCGAATAGCGAGTCGAATCTTTTTCTATTCTCGAATTATATCGTTCGTTTGTTGCACATCTTCACCACTTTCTGTATGGTTTGTTTGTTTGTTTCGTTTTCTTCGCTACTTCCGAGGGCGTCGAGGCGTGATCGGGTAGCGTGCGTTTATGCTTCGTTCACGTCTCTCTAATAATTAATATAATATTATATTCAATAATTAATACAGAGAGAGAGTAGTTATTTATATATATATAATATATATATATATATAGTATAATATAATATCACTAGGGTACATATGTACAGGGGCTGCAAATAGTAGGAGGTGCTCTCGTATTGCAATGTCTCCCTCTCGCTTACACCTAAAACGCACGCGGGTAGAACGCAACCACTGTCGCTAGCCACGCTATTCGTTAATCTTTCCATCCTCGTGAAACACATTCATGGCTTTCTAGTTACTTTCCGAAACACTTCGAGCGTGACATCTCTTGAAACCCCCAAAAGATCAACCACTATAAAATTGACGATCATTGAAAGCTTGGAATTTCAGAATTTTGTACTTCGAATCTTTCGCACGAACTCAGTGTCTAAACAATCGATCCGACAATAGCCAAATGTATCTATACTGCACGAACTCGTTTCCAAGCGTTCCAGGACCATCAACCAGAGAAAGCCATTTCATGGCTTCGTCAAGAAGCTAATCGTTCAAGATAATTGGATATCCCGAAAGTGTTTTCTCACACTCTAAGTGATTCGAAGAGTTCCTCTTGAAATTGTGCCCCGAAACAACTCTCACGTCCATGTAGCAAGGTCTCAGCCCCATTGAACCACGCTCGTCCCACCCTTTCGTGCCCCGTAAACAGAAATGTACACCAGCAACGGTCGTAGAGTCTTGAAGCAGTGTCCAACGCGCGGAGAAGCCGGGCCCCGCGCGATTCATCCCGGCCATTTTATGTACACACTCGCAGGAAAACGGCGTGGTGTCCCGGAAGATCGAGCCCGGCGAACACACGGCCAGTCCTCAGGCTAAAATTGCACTTCGTTATGTCGAGCGTCCCTCGTCCAGGTGCCCGGGGCCCGGCTCGCCATGGACCGACCCGGATCGGGGCACGGAGGATGTCAGAGACCGACGACCTTCTCCCCTGCTACGACGGCTCGGAGGTTGAGTCCGGCTCCCTCTCGTCGCCGGATAGCTCTTCAGGCTCGCAAGGTTCGGCCAACTGCTCGTCATCGGGGTCGTCGTTCGTGCTGGTCACGGGCTCGTTCTCCTGTCACGGACTCCCTCCGCCAGCGTCCGCGTCCCCCCTGTGTCCACCGGGTGTTAGACTAGGGCTACGCCTCCTTTTCTCTTGTAAGCCGTTCACCATGTTCTCTATGGATTTTAGTTCACCCGCTGAACTGCCGCCCGACGTTAAGCCAGCCGTTGGTGTGGGAGAGCTAGTTGGAGGCCTTGGAGGTGGAGACCTTGGGCTGAGTGTCCTACTACCAGGGGTGACAGTTTCGAACGCGGATCCGTGTGACGGTGCTGGTAAGGTATACGGCGCGAATCGATGTCCTTTTAGTTGATGTAGAGGACTGGCCAGGGGGTGAGGATAGTGAGCGAACAAGGCTGGGTGCTGGGACGCAGCTAAAGCCAGTTGCGCGTTGAACAACATGCCTGGAGTGACACCACCATGGATTCCCAGGGGACTGGGTGGTATTAGAGGCCCTGGACCTGGGTATAACCCAGGTACCGGTGGATAGAGGTACGGTAACAGGGGCGGATGAAGCGGTGGACCAACCGATACGTCCGGTCGAGGCCCTTCTGAACCCGTTGGGCCTGGTCCACCGCCGCTCTCGGAACCCGATGACTCGCTACCCTCCCCTCTTTCGCTTGTTCGATCGTCCCTCTCGCGAGAGTGTTCGCGCTCGCGTTGATGATGCGCTGGATGGGGTGTATCGGGTCCCACGACGTCTAGAAGTTTGTCCTCGTCATCTAAGAGGTCGTTAACCGAATTGGAAGAACGACGCTTCTCGGGGGATGCTGGCCCACCTGCTGTTAGACGGGAACCGCCTCCTGACACTGTCAACAGCGCCTGCCTTCTGCAACAACGACGCGGAGTTAGCAATCTTTTAGGGCTCGTTGGGATGTTTTCTTTTAATGGATTATTTTTTTAGGAAGGTTTAGCTTCATGGAAAACTTTTTGGATTTTTTTAGTTACAGGAGGTTAGAGTCATAGAATTTTTGGAAATCAGACGGTTATCATAGTTAGCCTTCAATTAGTTTGCTGCAGGCCAAATATTTGACAGACGAAATAAATTTTCTTCCACGTTTTTTCCTATTTTTCTGGCGAGTATGTCCCTGACCATACAGGGACAGTTGGCCAAGTTTCTTATTAATTTATTCTTTAGTTACTTAGCAGCGCGTATTTATCAGCAATTTGCATCACATTAGTTGAATACTACTTTAGTAATTCATTGTCAGAAGCATTATTGCATGAAGTGTAGAGAATATTGATCCGAGGTCTTTTATTAACGTTGAAACGTTGTTATATGTTATAAAAAGAAGGGTTGTAACAATAAATTTTTACAGATTAGACTGTGAAAATAGAAGGATCGATTTTATGAAATATTTTACAACTATTTCTATTCAATTAAAAATTCTATATATTTTAAACTGTTACATATTTTTTTTTTTTTTAGAGTCCAAAGAGTATTATAAATATTATTCCAGCGATATTTAAGGTAAATTCGTTGTATGTCAAAAATGTAACAATTATCGGTTTAGTAGATGCAATCATTTGAAATTCACCCTTTAATCGAGGTGTTTCGCACCTGTGGCAAATTACAGGCGTTTTAGCCGTCGCGTGTGATCGTTGTAGCGACACTCATACGGCTGTTGCTGGCAAGCGTGCGTCTAAAATGTGTATTGATCGTGTGTTGTATGTATGACGTGTCAGTAGATCGATTATATTGGACCAAGTTTGTGCAATAAAAGACTATGTTTTAATTTTAATGCAGCGCAAAATGTTCGATGCTTCGAAAGTACAGTTTCAGTAAAATTATAATCAGACATGTAAATTCATCTTAATTGTAGTGAAACTTAAATTTTTTCAATTTTTTCAAATCGGTTGTTCGAAAAAGAATTTTATTTATAATTTTTCTTTCTAATTTTTAATTATAACTTTGTGTTTATACTTTCGAAATAATAGATACGTTTAATTGTATCTTATTATTTTCATTTCAAATTCTTTGATAGCTTCGACATATCGTGATATACGAAGCAATTTATTTTTAAACAATGACACGCTTCAATTTTCGAAGCAATTCCCCTCGAAAACCCTGGCGAATCCAATTTTCAAACCAATTTATCCTAAGAAACTTGACGATTTCGGGTTGAAAACCAATTTACCCCAAAAACCGCCGTTGCTCGACACTCAAATCGACCTATCTGCGCGCCTATTCCAAATCTCAATTACTCGAACGACGTAACTGGAAAATTTTATCAGCCGACTGATGTGAAACGAGTCGTCTGGAAAATTTAGGACAGCTCGCGCCAATTATTATTTCCAACAATAATAAAACAATAAGCGTAAAGTATTCTAAACAAAAATAAAAAGCATACAAACTTGAAATATCTATGAGCTTGATGTCTCTCAGACAGAATTTCCTATTTATCTCATTAACACTAATATTATTCTACAAAAACACTCTTAACAATTCTCACAAATTTCGAATCACACTACCCACTTACTTACCCTACACACACGTAACCAACAAATTGACAGAGCCAGATACTCTAAACCACATTCTCCTAATATTAGTTCCAAGCACACTAGATAATTTGAAATTTCACATTGTATCGCGTCTTTCCACCAAATGCCAACAGGTACGATAAAGCTTTTTTTAAGCGATCATCATGCAAATCAGCGTTTTTTAACGAACACGTTTCGGGAACGTAAGTATCGTGTAAGACTCGGCTTGAGCCGCTCGAGAGCCGGACGTAACGAGAGGCTCACCGATGCCTTAATGCCGCGTAATGCGATCAATGCACCGACACAGCCGTGGCAAAACGTCGACAAGGCTTGAAACAGAGAGCAACCGAGTCGATGGACAACGTGAACACGATCGAGAGAAAGAAGGAGAAACATTAGCGAGTACATTGTCGGTGTACTGGATGAATCCGTGAGCGTGGAAAGGGTGTTACGCTACTACGGTTCTCCGGTTTCCGACGCGCTTAAGTGCAAAAACACGTTAAAATCAATAGTTTGCGTGGACAACACGGGATTTAGTAAGCGAGCTGTACTCTCTTTTCTTTCCCTCATCCCTATGGTCTTCGATGGTGGAACGATCTGAAAGATCGAGAAGGGGAGCTTTCCACAGACTTGCAACAGATCCACGATATTTACTTTTACCCGGAGTCGAGGGCGACATTTTAGGGTGAGATTAGGAGAGTGATTTGTATCCTTTGACGATGGTTTGAGATAATTTGCGAAGAAATTTTCAGACGCGTGTGAGAATTTATTGATTAAACGATTGAGAAATGATTAACCTCCGCCCTATTTCGTAAGTATCGGAAGATGTGGTGGCTTGATATATAATTTCTCGAATTTGTGATGATCGAGATTTTTGTGATTTAACGAACGATTTATATCGTTTCAGATGGCTTTCCTGAGACTAAAAAACAGAGGAATGTTTGATTTACATCCCCGTTTAGAAGCATTAGCTGACGATTGCAACGTTGAACTTGCAAACGAGAAAATAATAATTTAATAAATAGTAATTTCCATTTTTGACAATTCTCCTTTCTCTTTTTCTTCTTCCTTCTTTCTTCCTCTTTCTCCGAAATTTCTACAATTTCTCACGTCGTAGCAATTCGAAGATCGAGTATACTTATGGAGTAGTTACTTAGTAGTTTCTCGTTTCCTATTCTAATCTTCGCTTAAGCATCTGTGCATCAGCATTGCGATTCAACGGCTGACAAATCGCAAGATTATCCGCGGAATACGCGCGTCTCCTCGACCGATCTTGCTGTTACTTGCACACGCAAGTAGGATGAAGCAGGTAATTGGATTCACTATGTGTGCTTCTGTTGTGCACGCGGTCGTTCCAATTTCCAACTAGTTCACGCCTTGTACTCGTGATTTCAATGTTCTTATCATTCCAAATACCTTCTTACATCTGTCTCACCATAATCTCACGGTAAACCATGAAACAAACAACAATCTCATCCTGCGATATCAGCAAATTCGTGTTTTGACGAGCAAAAAGAAACTCGCGAAAGAAACAGAAACTACGTACAGATGTCTTTCTCTAAATATTAAATCTACGATATTTTCTACATCTTCTCACATTATCCATTCTACGTTTAACACAGACTTCTTCAGCCCTTCAACATAAACCTAAAGCAACTCCTATCACTCGCACCCCTCTAAATATTACAATACACTATGCTTCTTTATATTTCTTTGCGTATGATCATTATAATACTTCTTTAACCCTTTGCCAAAAACCCAAAGCAACTTTTATCACTTGCACCCTCTCGATAATCCCTTAATGAAAACGCAACGCCTACAAAGAATCCCACTAATCCTCCTAACCTAACCACCAAACTGCTAGCACCCCCAGCAGCCCTTTTTCTTAAACCGCGATTACGAGACGAAGGGTGAGGTTGACTTCGTTAGAGGGAAAGAACGAGTCAAAGGTGGCGCATAATTTCACCATAATTACCCAGGTCGCCGATCGAGTGTCTGTGATCGCCTGATCGAACGTTCAGACGGAATAATGAAAAAATCCAGCAGCCCCGGGGTTTTGCCTTTGACGTTCGGCCTTTGGTGTATCGGTGTCATCCCACCCCAAAGATCGTGTCATCGTCGAGGATTTATAATCAACCCCTCGAAGCTTGCTGGGCCCTCGTTTTTGTGTTTCCACCACCACGTAGCCACCCCCGTGGAACAGCTTCGGTTCTCTCGTTGCGCACACCCCCGCTGATACCCTATGAAATTCTGTCAAGGCTCGATGATTCCCGTCTTCTTAATGGATCGTTGACGGTGAAAACGTCTTTCTCACGCTACACGTATATATATATATATATATATATATAGATGCGCTCTTCTTTTTTCCTGAGATATTGTCAGGATCGCGGAAGGGGGTAAGGGGATGACGACGATACGATGACGGTTGGATATCAGGGGAATCATTATTATTTCCTATCACTCGAAAACACACGAGGGCGCGGGATTCGAGTGGCCGTTTCAGCCACGATGGTTCTGAATGCTAGCTGACGTATCGCGGAATTTCAGTTTGGAGCTGTTTGGGGTGTGATAGAAGAAGGAGCACGGGGGTTTTAGGTTTTCACTATGTTGATTGTTTTAAGTGTTTGCTGGCAAGTGGAGTTTCATGCTGATGGCACTTTTCATTGGTTTATCGATTATGTACTTTGATGATCCTTCACCATATTTTTTCATATTGCTTCGTTCATTGTGTGTTGCCATGGTTATTTATTATGTAATATTTTATCTAGTTTTTCAACGTTTCTTTGCAAATGAAGCTCTATGCTGGAGGGATTATCTTATTGGTTTCGCGATCGGAGAAATTATAGTCAGTTGGAGAACTGGTTTGTACATCGAAGAAATATCATGACAATGGGTAATTAGAAGAAGAATTCGTTCGTAGATACAAAGCTTCTTCGATATTAATACAAATTCCAATTTGTATGAACTACAGAAGATCGACTAATCATCTCAGTTTCAGAAACAGAAGATTCAAAATCTAAAGTCTTTTGGATACTCTTAGACCACTTCGCCTTGTATTTACAGAAAAGTAGAAGATACGACGTTTATACGATAGTTCTTTACATTTCAAAAATTAGCAGCCAGTTTGTAAGATTCATCTTCAATATCATTATCGAAGTGTCAAACCAAGTTCAGTTTAAAAATACAATAGTAAATAATTTACTGACAGAAGCGACTGAACAATAAACTGCATCTGGCGACTTAGGTTCGAACGAAGCCTCATAAATTTAGAATCTCATCCCAATGTGATTCACAATCGTTACAAACGATTCGTAATTCGTGCTACAACTATACCTGGGCATGACGGTCTCTAAGATTCGAGGATTACGTCGATAGTGTCGCGTAAACGCAACAAATGGCGAGGCGTGGCGATTAATAACGCGAAGCCAACGTGGAAACGTGGCCGCGGACAGATTGATTCTTCGTGAGGCACGATACGATCGTTCCGGCGCGCGCCTTGATAAATGACGTGACAACGAGCCACGCCGGGGCCAGTGCTGCCCTTTTTTTTTATCTCCTCCTTCGCTTCGTTCTTTTCCCCTCCTTTTTTACACGAGGAAAATATTTCTTTTTAACCGGCATGACGAATCGACTGGCCACGCTCGAGCAGCGTTCCGCGCCTCACGACTACTCGCAACTTAAAAACTTAATGAAATAACGTGGCCGAACTCGCCGACACTAGGCACGCGATTATACCAAATCTGTCCAGTCATCGTGGCTTCTTTTTTAGGGAAAAAGTGGCTTCTTTTTTTTTTGAGGGAAAATTTGACGATCGACTTAATCGAGATCCAACAAAGAAGATTATCGAGGTTAATATTAGGGCCCCAGTTTTAAGGATTCGCCCTTCACTGTATGGGCATTATGGCGCAGGATGGCGTTCATACACGCGAAAATAAAAGTGATATACAGATGACGATATGTCTAGAGAGACGAGAGTATTCGTTGAAAGAAATGATTCGAACTATTTCATTTGTTATAATCTAATTACGTTCGTAGATACGTAAACGAGGTTCGACGATATGATCATTTTGCCTTTGAAACTACTTAAATTCCCTGATTTGCTCAAATTTCCCGTGATCTTTAATTTGAATCGCTTAGTTTTGAAAAGAACGAACGTTCAACACAACCATTGACTCGTCTGACCATTTTAAATTAACAATTTTTTAATCATGTTACTTTGCATGGTATCACTGTATAATCCGAAATTTTTGTAATTTTCGAGAAGGAAAGCAGTCGATTAATACAAACTACGTCGTGTGTTTTAAGAATCTCATGTCTGAAACCAGGTATTCCTGCTCCGTCTAATATGTGTAACGATTAGCCTGGGGACATTTATGCAGGTTCATATCTTTGAGAGTAAAATTAAAAACGTAGAACGCCGATAGACAATTATTTCACTTGCCAAATATTATACTTTGGATACCTCGTCTACCTTTTCATGTCATGTGCATTCTGCGCAAATTTTGTACTTGCGAAGTTTCTACGAACGCGAAAAACTCCATATGAAAACTCTAACAACGATTTCTACGTTCCTTTATCGCGACGAGAAAAGTGGCAGCGACGTATCGATACGGAGGATGTTTAAACCATAAGCAGGGAAAAAGGATCGAGAAAGGGAATAACGAAAAGAAAGAGGAAGGAAAATAAAGCAGGAGGCCTTGTACGCCGGAAGTAGTCCGCCCCACCACGAAACCGGCCTTTATGCGCCAGTTACTGGCTGTAGCGGCGATATAAAATTCAAAGCCACCAAGTAGCACCCTCCACGCTAACGACAGCGCCGCCCCTGAGCATCAGTATGCTAATCCGATGATTGGCTATGTTCCAACCCCGTTCGCTTCTCCTTCTCTCCCTCTCTCTTTCCCTTTCTAACCAGCGTGGCTCCATCTCCCGGTTCTCTGCGGCTTCCTGATGGGATCCGACCACCCTTAACCGAAACCATAAGCCAAAACTAACCCTTATTCTAATTAGGCGGCGCCACGACGCGCCCTCCTGCTTTGCATATTTTCTCGATTAACCTCGCCCTTTCTTTATCCGGCCGGTGCGTCGGGCGTCGCTTCAATTTCCGCGGAATTTCCTCCGTACTTTGCCCTCCTCCCGTGGTTTTTCCCATCGCCAATTCCACCTCCACCCTGCAGGGCACTTATCTAAGGAACCGTTGAAACCAGCGGCCGCTTCCGAGTATATTTTACGTTCTACGTTTGGGAAATAAACCGAAATTCGATGGCTTCAGGCTAATTGTCTTTTTTCTTGCGGGGGTGTTTTTTTTTAACGACGTTAGATTATTTCTGTAAAAGAACGTTTATTAAGTTTGAAGGAAGAATTTCTTTTCCTTCATTCGTATTTCGTATTCCACTTTCTGTTCGCTCTGTCTTCTTTTATATTTATTATTCTATAATATTTTTACAACGTATAATCTACCTTATCTCACTGTATTTCTATTTTGTATCTCGAAATTTCCTTAATTCGACTGCAACAGAATTAAATAGAAAAATGTGAAAATCATAGACCTATTATCTCTATGGTAATAAAAATGTCATATACCTTACGCTTTATTCTTCTAATTCGATCCTATAATAATTAGAAAGAAAGACAACGACGTACGACATCCTTCATCAAAAAATCACCCAGCACCCAAAAATCCAACTGTATTAATTATAAATTATTCTCTTCATTCGATCCTAAAATAATAATGAAGAAAGGTAACAAAGACTCATCCAGCACTCAAAAAACCAAGCTCCCATATTAATATACAGTGTACCTTAGCCGAATTCTAAACTAATCGAACACACCAAAAAACCACGTGTCACTGAAATTCGCCGCAACCCTAAAGCCAAGCTGTGGACTCAATTAAATTCCCATAAACCACCCCAAAGTCCGTCTAGTTGGTCCGTTTCTCAAGGTCCTCAGTGACGATACCTGAACGTCCCGTAGACGACAAATTGGCGAAGCTTTGACTCGCGTCTAGCAAGGATTAGCGAGGTTAACGAAGCTGGCACGAGGTTTATATGCATAGAGCGACTTAACCTCGTCAAGATCCACTCGAGGGCCAACAGAAACCCCCCGGATGAAATTGAAACGGGTCCGAGTATACGCGACCCTCGCTTATATAAGCTCGTAAAGCCGCGATATTGAATACAAATGGACGATACCAGGGTGCAAATGAGCCCCGGTGGAAGCAACCCCCGGCCCTGGGGGCTGACCCCGAGCCCTGATCCGTTCAGCTTAATAGCGAGAACCGAGGGGAGAGCATGGTAAGCTCGACGATCAATTAGGTCCATCTAGAAGACAGGATCTGGAATTGCTTTTTGTTCGATGGGGTTACGATCCGGAGAGAGGGTGGACCATTACGCGGTTGCCCCTTTCAGCTGGTTTCTAAAGGACGATTTTTTAGTTTCTGTTCTTTAGTGCGAGAAAATTAGAGTTTTCTAATTTTTGTGAATTTTTATCCACTATAAATTCGTTTGTTCCTTTCTACAGAGGCCTTGAAAATATTTATCGATGATAATTTCGATACAGGAAATTAAAATCAGAGCTGTTTCTGCAGGTTAATGGCTTTGGTAAAATATCTATATTTTATATTATTTTCTTTATGATTCTATTATTAAAATATAATAATTTGTGGTTGGTTATTTGGAATTGGATTTTTACCAAGGATTTCATCTTCTGACAATGACATCATTAAAATAGTAAACTGAACCAAAATATTTGACAACTTTAAGCAACAAGTTTTATTTTTTCTACTTTAATGAAATTTTGAAAGCGATACTCACTTTTTCTCGCGCTTCCCCGCCCCCGTGTCCCGAAATCCCTTCGCGAACGGGTTATTGTCGATCTTCAGCTGGGTGATCTGCAACAAAAGGGAATTACAATGCTACGGCATTTCGTTAATGAGATATCGACATTTGCGAGTAACATAAAACCGAGAATAATTAATCGAATACGCTGTCAGTGTTGGACAAAGGCCTCATTAACAAACATCCCTGCAAGAGATCATTTCGACAACACTGTTACACATCTCTATACATTTTGCTTAAATAAATGGAAACTCTGTTTCCACAATGTCTTCAACAATTCATTTCACATATTACGTCAAATTATGATAAAGCAGATTTAAAAATTTTAAGCAAATATCTTCATTCTATTATCTTAATTTCTATAATTCCTACAAATAATATCGTACAATATCTTACAATTCTTCTAAATAATAAACACCAAAATGTAAAATAAAAATCCTGACCCTATGAAACAAACCTATTGTTCATAATCACGTCCGATTTCCGTAACAGATACATTGCAAAATTTCAACAAAATATCTTCAACCTATTAGCCCAATATTGTTCGACGTCCCTTTAATTTATGTAAATAGTACAGCTTTTCCTTCGATAACGAATATAATAACGAAACTTCAACAACGAAATACGTAAAATTTGCAGCCAGATATGAATTAAACGCAATTTTTTAAATAAAATATGAATTTATATAATGAGATTTTACGTTCCGGTTGCCTTCACACATACATTATACCACCTTTTGCAAAGAGTTGAAAACGAATCTTAAGGAATACTAAAAAATTCAGTAAACGTTTAAAAAATAAAAGAGCATAGTAGTTGCCACTTATGCATTCTTATTAGAAAAACACAAATCTCTTCGATCGACGTTGAAAACTTAGCCGAAAGTTTTCAAAGAATAAAATCACACTGAGAAAAGAAAATTCCGCTGGAGATCAGCGGGATGGATGGACAATTTTTTCGTTGGTCCAGATTCGGTTAATTAAAATCGCCTTTGGCGCGTAGAATGGCCAGATGGTTCCCGGAAGCTGCTTGCTTCCCGGTACGCGTTATTCTTGATTCTTGCGCGCGGGCGCAAAAGGGGCCCCTTGTCCGTATTTTTCGTCGCGCGATTCTTCCCTCTGCCGTTATCGCCTCTGTTTCCCGGTATCTCCTGCTTGCCAGAAGAAAGATATCGCCTATGTGGATCTTTTCGAGTGGCCTGGCCCTTCTGAGTTTCTCGAAACCCGGCTGATCTCGCCGGTTGTTTCGTGGGATCGTCGATTCCTCGTAACTTGGACCGATCGTTGCGGTATTTGATTATTGAAAAAGAGTTCTGGGAAAGAACGATCGCGTACAGAGGGTGGGACAATGGATGTCGAAACGATTACGGTGGACTGATGGTAGAAGTTATTGGAAATAACGGGGCTATGTGAATAACCTGGAGATAAGGGTGTGATAACGTATCTTTCTCCTTTGGCTTGCGAACGAATTTCTTATAGAAATGAAAGAAGAATGAATAATATTCAGTTTCGACAGAGCAACAATATTTTCTTAGGTTATAGAATTTATTTGCAAAAATATATTTGTCAAAATTGGAGGCTGAAGACTGGATGGAACGACGCTTATGCTAGATTTATCTTTTTACGAGTATAATCAAAATGAACATGTATACAGAGATTTGTTTTATCTACTAGATATTGCGACGAGTATTATGCTTTGAACATTTTATGCGTCTTTACATAATGTGCTTTCTATGCTTATTTCTACGGATTTGGATTTTTTTTTTAAATTAATAAATTAGATTGCATGAGAACATCTTCTTACTTCTTAAAATGTACCTAATTATTATAGAAATCAAAACGTTTGAATAATATCTTTTCCTACAAAAACCTTTATCCTAAATTCTGGAATTACTCGGATAGGGTTAAAGGCGATGTCAAGGTTTGTTTGATTTTTAGGTGACACCGTGATCGTACATTGAATTGCCAAAGGGTTGATAAAGATTAAAAAGCAATGTAATTTGTAACTGGAATATTCTTTACTCTAATTGACGCAACCCCGAATTCGCCGATTAATTCTTTGCTTTGTTTTTCGCCGTAATTTCGCGAACAAACGATTGGAAGCTTGTTAATTAAATTGTCGAGGTTGGGCTGCAACCCGACCGTTAATTACAACATTTTCTTTAATTAATTTAATTAATTCGATACCCGGCCCTACCGGCTCGGTCCTAAACTTCGATAATTAATATGCAAAGGTAATGGCTCGATAATAAATTTCCAATAAAGAAACGGATAACGCTGTTACACTCAATCACCTTTGCACACACGAATAATGAGACTAAATATTAATTGACATGTTAATCAACTATTCTACGAAAAACATCTCTCCACTGTCTATTACGATTTCCTCTTCATCTCTCAAGATACCTCAACTATTTAAAGTTTCCCGCGTTTCTTATCATCATCATGTTCCCCTATAACCTTCAATTATGAATCTATCCGTAACATTAAAAAAAAAAACTAGTACTAAAATTTCCTACATAATTTACCTTATTCACCATTTCGTTTTCAAAACAGAGGATAGTTATGCAAATTCATAATTTTTCATATCATATTCATATTTCTATAATAAATAATAGCAGTTTCGCTAAATATTCCAACGTTAACTTGCGTGTTTTCTATATCTTTCTATTTTACCCAAGTCTCGCGTATCTTCGCACCTTCAAACTCTCTACAAATGCACAGAAACTCTACGTATAAGCTCCTCTACCCCGCAAGCTCCTCAATAAAAGCCGCGATCGATCCCCGAAACTCCTGTCTATAGAAGCGAAACTAAAAAAGAGAAAAAGAAAAATCCCTATAAACCTGAAAAAGTCTCCAGACGACAATTTCCACCTGGAAACTTTTCTGCGTGGTAGAGACGAGCAAAAGAGACTGAAATCGAACAAAACCGTCGTCTCGACAAAAGGCCAGAGTCGATCAGAGAGTTCGTCGAGACCAGCTAGACTAACGAGTTTTCCCCTAGCGTTTTCGCAGACTCGATCGAGTCTGCCGCTAGCCGTTAACGGAAGTAGGAAGCAGACGTTCACTCACCTTCTCGTTCTGATAGGCGGTCACCGCGATAAACTCCGTCTCCTTGAAAACGTAACTCCTGAACGTCGAGTAGGGAAGCTTCAGGATGTCGTTGGCCCGCACCAGGTGAAACCTCGGCTGGTACTTGTGCATCGAGTTCAATATCGTCTGAAACAACCAATGGACCGTACATTGGGACAGACTGTTTCAGCTCTGAGCTCGTGCTCGCAATCGTTTCTCATTCTCTCTTCCTCTCTCGAGCGTGCTTTTTAGGAAATCGACTGGCCGCCACGAGCAAAACCGCCTCCGCGTACAGGTTATCTGTGTAGGTTGGCAACACTGCTTGGAATACCTTAATGGCGGATCTGGATCGTCGATTAGAAATTTGAATTAGAAAATATTTTTATTTGAGAATTTATGATACCAGGGTCTGATAATTTATCGAGATTACTGAACAGTTTTTTTTCGAGATGGTAAATTAGTGGCGATGGAATTTTTTACTAGATACAGAATACCGAGAAGTCTAACTAGGGAATTTAATGATTTCTAGATATGCGACTTTTGGTAGTGGAAATTCTCACTAGACGTGGAATACAGCGAATGTCATTTAGCAAAAGGTGAAACGTGAAGATTTAATTTTTCGAAATTTGCCTTGGAAGCTGACGCGCTTTCGATACTAATTGAGAATGACTGGACGATTTCTTTTAGACAAAATAATGTCTCGTTGATTGAATCTTACAGTAGATGAATTTTATTTTGTAAGATGATTATAAATGATTGATTTACTGGATTTGATTAATAAACTTGGACGCGATCTAAATGTTATTTCATAGACATATTCTCAATATTAGTAGAGGAAGTTTCGAATGAAATAAAATTCAATTTTTTCCCATCTTTGTCTTTACCTTCTTCGGAAATTTACAGCCAGTGTCGGTCGATTTCGCTTTCAACTTGCTCTAACATCAGCCCATCACGAATATACTAGTCGAACACGATTCGGAAATTTACTTGCATCGAAGTATCGTCGATTTCTATACGAATCAAACTTTCCAGTTACGTGAAACGACGTTTTGTTCGCTAATATATTATACGCGATGGGCTGCTACAAACAAGCCAGATATCCCAGCAGAAGGGAGAAACCACGAGAAAGAGGAAAAGCAGGACAGAAGAGACACGAATTCTAGTCGGAGTTTATCATGCTCGTGGCATTCCGAAAGCGCGGTTTACAGATTGAGAAGATTATTTCGCAAAGCGGCATAATCGTTGCTCAAGTTGCATCATGCACCGCTGATCGACTCGTATAAACTCGTTCTAAAGCTCGTCTTTCTTTCATTTGTAGAACCAATGTCTCCGCCACGACGATGACGACTATCGTTTTTATACCTTATGCCAATCGTATCATCTCGATTTCTCAATTTTACCCTCAATCTTACCGTTGTTAGCCTCCAATTTCCTCGCTACTTTCAAAATCACGTTACGCAACAATCGTTTATTCCTTTTTCAACCGACTTGAAACCAAGAAAAAAAAAAGAAAAAGAAAGAGGATATAAGAAACGTAAAAGCTCGTATAAAAGCGATAATAATTTTTATCAATATTCTTCGCTGTATTTATTTATGAAGTACACAACTCCGTGATTTAATTGAATACAATTCTTCAGCAATATAGCACTCGTAGTACATATATACAACATACATGTAATATAATGAATATTTTCGAACCAATTAAAATCCGTTGGACAAGAACCAAGAACGCTAAAGTACCTCTGCTGCGTTTCTAAAAAAAGAACAAAAATTGGCGTCTGCGTCCTTTCCTTTTGGAACACCTCAGTTATTTTCCAAGTTTCCCTAAATTTCGTAAATAGACGGCGAAATCTGAAAATGCAAAATTGCACAGGATACACGTAACACAAAAAGATACACAAGGTATGCAGAGCACAAGGATTTCTATAATAATATTCGATAAGTGAAAAAGTGTTCTTTTCGCTTTTTTATTTGTCTAATTATATTCTCAAAAATCAGGAAGTTGCAAAAAATCGGCAGTCTAATTGGAGGTAGCGGAGAAATCCGAAGGATCACGGAGAACTGTAGGATCCAGAGGACACGTGAGAATAAGAAGCTTCGCGAGGCTGCTTTTTGAAAGAAACGCCGGCGCAATCTCAGTTTTTAATGGCGAACGCTTTAAGAGCGATTCGTGGCAAAATAAAACGATCGGTTCGCTTTTAGTCGCGTCTGGTTGCACGCGCGCCGACGATGCAAATGGCGCGGTAGCAGCTAACAAGATTGCACAGGACATTCCATCGTGGAATGGACGCAGCTTCGTTGGCGTCTCGATAAATCTACGTTCCATCCTGGAGTCGCGGTAATTACGCCGCGGAATTTTCGTAATGGAGAACAGCAGGCCGGTTACTATTTTATAAGAAGACGGCCGTGGCGAACGATCCTCCGCTTCTGACGAATGAACTTTCAATGGAACGCCATTTTTCGTTATTTGTATTAAACTTTTGCGTTTTTCAATCCCATCGCTCTTTACCGATAAATATTCAGCACTGTCTATGGACAAATATTTATACAAAGAACGAGGATATACTCTGTCTATTACAAAATGCAGCAGTGGAAGAAATTATACCATTTAATGGAAAACCATTTTTGTTATGTTATGTATATTGGACTTTTGTGTTCTTTAAATCCTTGTCTCTTTTTCTTTTCTTTTTTTTTTTTATTCATGAAGTAAATATTCAGATTTATTAGATCTTTAAAAAGGATCGAACGACGAAGGCGTGTCTGTGACAAAATGTAGGATCGGGAGAAATTATGGTAATCCTAAGAGGAAACTTAAGCATCGGTCTCTTTTATCGTCCCTTTGAATCAAATTCGCTATTAGACACACTCTTATTATTCCATCGTTATATCTGATCGTGTGGACGTAAAAATTACATAAATCCAATTATACAAGTCTCACGAAATACTGGCTAATCGACGTCATCGATTGGATTCGAAGCTTGAAGTTAGAAGATAAGAACATTTCTCATCGAGCTATTATAATTCAATGGCGTTAACGCACCATACGTATTTTTTCTATCTAAACATGGTTTCACGATATTTTTATAATATTCAGGCTGCGATTAAAGATCAGAAAAATCGAGCAAGAGAAACTTCTCTAGTCATTCGAAATCATACGCGTATATAGTAATTCACGCATACAGCAGATTTACCATATACAGATGAAATTATCTAAAAATTCTGAATTTGCATAAAGAGCGGCAGTCTAATTACAGCGAATGTTATACTTTCTTTACACGTGTTTCCTCATCGCGTGTATTCTGCATATTCCGTACCATCGTATTTCCCATAAACGCATAGAAATCCCAATCGTAACCAGCATCCAACCACCTCCAACCACCTCCAACCGCCTCCACCTTCAGCCCAGAAAGCTTGCCTAGCCGACAACGAACGATAAAACGAACCAACAAAAACTCATCCATCTTGTCAGGCAAAGGACATCGCGCGACGTTTCTTGTCCGCGCCCACGTCGTCCGCTCTGAGAAACCAAAGTCCTCGAAAACGAACGTTGGTTAGAAACGAAAGGGGAGGATGAAGGGCAAAGGTCCGCGCGATAACGGCCCGGCAAAGAGAGAAACGGTGTCCAATGGAACTGTGGATAGCGAACGATGAAGAAGAGAAGGGGAATAGCTGCGACGGATCCGGCAATAAATAAAACGGCGCGCGTCCAACGTGGAAATCGCGATCACGCGAAAGAGAGAAGCTGGCTGGACCGCGACGGCCGCCATTACGCGCGGCTCCGCACAAAGGGGAAATAATTAGCGCTGCTCGACTGATAAGCCGGCCAATCTAGGCGTTTGTCATTAGCCTATCAAAGCCAAATACCAGCGAGTCTTCTTGCTCTTTTATTTACGATCCGCCTCGACTCGGTTTCGTTCGAAGCTGCGAGTTGGCAGAAGTTGGCGTTTCTGCTATCTTCGTTCCCTCTGCTAGACCTTCGGCCTCGACACGCCTCCGGCGCCGTGCAAAATACGTGCGAACGTAGATCGCTGCAATTAGTACTTCTCCTCGGTCTAATCGTGTACCTGAGCTTTCCGCTTTCCTTTTCCGAAGAATTCGGCAGAAGATTCTTTGAGAGAGGTTTAATTACGGCGATTTCGAACGGACGACGAAATGGAAGTCAGGAAATTGTTGAAGTCGATTTTGATAGTAAATATTCGTTGTATTTTGTTATAATTCTATGTCGAGTACGAGAGCTTCGTTTGTTACACCGTAGCAGGACGATATTATCTTTGAATGAAATTATTCAGCCACGTTAACACCCGAAACGTCGTAAAGTCAGCTCGAAAGCAACCTTACAGCGTCATCATCCGTTCCAAACCTACGAAACAATCGTCCACCTACATTTCCAGCCCTCGAATAATCAACTACGATCCACGCGTACTAGACATCATCGATCTCTCAGAACACGAGAAACAAAACTGTCGTATATAGGTGCCAGGAAGTATGAAAAACGACCAGCTCTCGAACAGCCAGCCACAACGAGTGCCACGCTTAGAACGTTTTAGATACGCACTCCGCTGCACTCCCGCGATTTTACATTTCCCATAAATACATAGAAATCCAAGACGGAGTGCTTACACAGAGACTGCGGATGTAAACGGAAATTCGAGTCTTTAGGAATACGAGTAAAGAGATGGAAACTAAGCGAATATTTGTTCCACTCTCTAACTATTACAGCGAGTATTATCATACTTTGGATATCTTATACGTTCTTTTTATACGCACTGCGCGTATTTCTGCGATTTCGAATTTCCCGTGAACGATAATTTCATCGTACAAATATACCAAGACGTATGTATGATAGAAGGTAGTAGCGTGAGCGTAAAGGAACTGGAAAGCAGCGAAGCCAAGGTACGAGGAGAGCAGGCTGGTCATGGAGACGACTCCGGCGACTTACATACGTATCGTGCCGCGTGAATTGACCGGCCAGATAAAAGGGGTGGGAGAGGCGGACACCGGAGGCAGGAAAGGGGAGGCCGAGGAAAGTGAGAGAATATCCTGGCCGACACAGAAGCCGACGCTGCTAATGACTCTGTCCGCGGTAATCTCCGGGTGTTATCTGTCCTGGCTACCTGGGGCCCACCTACTTCGAATCACGAACCTGCACACGCTTCCACCTCGTTTCCTGCCGATCAGCCGCCGCTCGAACGCGCGTCGTTCTCCGCTTCCAACGACTTCGCCCCGACAACACGACCACTGGTAGCACTTTAAGCTCGCTGCTGATTATTTCCCTGGTTGATCGCTTGCCTCTTTTTCTCTCAGCTCCATGTTGTAAAGTTAAAGGATGGAGGGTTATGGGTGGCGGATTTCGGAGACGCAATCTGAGATGGCGAGCCGCCGTGAATTTATAGACCAGCTCCTTCGATATTATCAGAGCGCGGATTTTTACGTACTTCAAATTTCAAGGAAAATGTAAAGATGCACGAGTGTACGGAATTCTCGCAAGGCACAAGGTAACGCAAAGAAATCTTTCGTCGTTGTATACTACGATAGCCGTAGGCGTATACCGCAACACCTTTGGATCGATGGAGGTCCGTGAAGAAAATCAGCCGGAAAATTGATCTTGTCTCTCGAATTCAACGTCAAATTCTTATTTATTTCTTATCTTGGTATTCTGATCATTTCGAGAATCAGAAGTCTCGAAGAAACCATAGAACTCGATCGCTCTCTTGAAAGGAAATGTTAATGTTTGTTCGAACGTCGGCGAAAGCCAAAATAATTCAGGCGAGATGGTTCTTCGCCGAAACAGTAAATCAAAAACACTATACTCGTCTTCCGTAGGTACACGATGATCTCCACTCGAAGCCAAGCAACATCCACCAATATCAAACACTCGATCCCCGCTAATCCCCTATATTCCAAATGGAGTAAGACGTTCCAGCTTCCTACTCAACTTCCTAAGCCAACAAAGAGAGAGTACAGATTCTATAAGAGGAATTCCACGGTGGACACGCGTAGTCAGCGAGGTCCTGGCCGCGTTGTTTGGTCAACCGATCTTACAGAAGGGCAAACAAGTCTCTCTGAACGCCGAAAGGGTTTGCCGGCGAAGGCTGCACGTCATCGACGGCTTCTTTCCGCGCGGAAAGTCGCGCGGCGAGAGAAGCGGACAAACGTGGAGACAAAGAGGTGCCCTCCAACCCTCTTTCTCCCACTCTCTTCCTTTCTGTTTCTTTCTCGCCGCGGCTCGAGGCGGCCCTTTTCACTTTGAGGGTTAAGAAGTTAGCTGATGGTTCGAGGATTACTTAGACTCCGTACATAAGGCAACTGTGCGCAGTTAGTTTGCGGTGCACACAGCCTCTGAAACGACCGGAGAGAGCTTCCTTCGCCTTTTTTCCTCTCTCGGTTTTCCCAACGACCGCCTTTCTCCCACTGAACTCGGACTCGGCGACGCTTCTGACGACTTGCCCCGCTCTCGGCTTCAGGATTTCGTTGTTTCCCCGGATTTCTGGTATTTTCGGTTTTAGAAGCGTGTTATCGCGTTCCGAGGAATTTTTTTAGGTTTAGGTGCCAGTTCTGCGAAGTGGCGGACGAAGGAAAGTTTAAATATCGTTTCAATTTTATGGTAATTTCAGAAAATGGACTTTTATTTCACTGCGAATAGACGCGATACGATATCCCGAAATGCATAGTTAGGGTTAACACGGTGAAAAGTATCTGGTACAAACTTACCAATACTGATACGTCAGTGATAATTTCAAACTTTCTTTTTGTTGTACGTCGTCAAATAGTTTTGTATAATAGAGTTCGAGATGATATAATAATGTATTGTTCTACCTAATAAAATGAATCATGCATAATTCCATAAAATAATATAATTTATCAGACGTAAATCGATAAAATAATATAAAACAAAAAATGCTGCGCATCTGTTATTTCCTTATAAGATGAAAGACACTTTTGGGACAATCTAATACTACTGTTCTGTGCTATTCTGAGCTTTGAGTGATTCCACATGGCAAGCTTTCGGTCCTACCATACGAAAAGTAAGATAATTTTAGTGTTTACTATAGCGTGGTTCGGTGAAAATAGAAGATTACTTTATGGGAAGCTGGAAGACTGTTTCGCAAGAATGAGCAGAAATATCAACATTACCTGAAACCATTATTTATCTGTTATCACTCATTTTAGAACTATCATTATTACGCTATTACGTAAAAGCAGAAGGTTACTTTATAAGAAATTCGTAACATCGTTTCACAGATTGTTTCACAGAAATCCTCAGCATCTACTCGTTGCAACTCGTATTACCCAATGTCCTTAAACAGCGCCTAATCGTCAAATCCAGGCACTGGCGACTCTCGCAAAGCCTTGAGAGCCCATCTCACTCCGAACCTGTCGTGCAACCTGTCTCAAGCAACCAACATGTCCGAAACATCTGCAATTAACTCGTTCCTCTCCTTCTCTGTCTACTTCTGGCTAATCGCTATAACTAAAAAACGTAGGTCGAAGAAGAAGATCGCGTCCTTGGCGCGCGCGAGAGAGAGCACAGAAAGAGGAGAAAGGAAAAGGAAAGAGGAAGAAGTCGAAAGAAAGAAAAAATAAGTCCATGGGAAGAACCTAAGGGGGTAGAAAAGACGTTAAGCCGCACGCGTCGTGGCGAAGGGATGGAAGAGAAAGAAGAAGGGGTGGTGGACGAAAGGGTGGCGAGAACTGTGGCGCCACCTCGGCAGGAAACGGCAGAGGAGCGAAGGCAAGGCGCGCAGAGGGTCCTCCGTGTGTCGGGGGTGCGAGAAAGAAAAGGCGAGGCGGTGCGGCCAAGGGGGATGGAACGCGGAAGAGGAGAAGGAAGGAGGTGGTCGTCCTAGTATCGACCGGCTGAAAAAGGGGTGGATTTTTCTACCCCTGGGCGGAGGACCAGCATTAGGGGGACGTGTTCTGGACTCGATTACAACTAGCCCACCTCTGATCTCCGCAAGCCACCAGGAAACCCCTCTACCATACACTTTCACCCTGTCTCAACTTCTTTCCAAGATTCCTGTTAGGGGTTGCTTCTCCACTTTCTTTCATCTTTTTATTTTTACTTTTCCCCTTTCTCGTTTGTGCACTGTGTTTTTGGAACGTTGTCTGCGCTTGTTGGAAGTGTCGGCGGGTCTGAAGGTGAAAGTTTTTTATGGTCGTTGTTAGGGGTTGCGTCTTGACCACGTAATATCCTTTTCTTTTCCTTTGGTTTCTGAGTTTTCAGAACTGGCTTTGGGATGATCGTTGTGGATGTTTGAAGGGTTGAATACTGGTAGGATTTTCGTTCAACATCGATGATAGGGTTTTTTTGACTTTGTTTCATCTTTCTACGTAATTGAGATTGATTTCATTAATAGAACGTTGAGTTTAAAGAAGTTCAGGTATCGAACAATCTCAATCATTCTATACCAAAAAACTGGCAAAATGAAATTTATACAACGATTAAAACCAACCAATTTATGCAAATATTTAACAAAGTCCACTGTCGTGTTTTACAACGAAACACATTCAAATTATTTTAATCGCATGTAAAAAAAGAACCATTCAACCATTTATTGAATTACAAAACTATCTCTTCCGTTTAGAACGATAAAATCCCTCTCAACAATAAATCGACCAAATTCTCCCAAATTAAAACGCTAACTATTCTGCCAATTAAAAATACACAACTCCTAGCAGGCGAACACCTCGACAATACACCTAAACAAACCTTTCAAAATCGCACTGTCGTCGCTGAATAAACTAAATAACCCAAAGTAACGCTCTAAACAAGCTAACCTTCTCCTTAACAGAGGAAGAAGAAGAATAACCGGAGTTCAGAGGACCGATCTATAGTCTAAAGTGTCTGTGAAGCGAAAATCACTGGCCCATTCTGTCCCACGCGGCCATCTGAATAGAAACTGTGCGAGTTAATCGGCCTGACTGAACTTCGACACCGGCTCGCTTCCCCGGAATCCAATTAATCCCCGGATCGGATCTAAGTTCGGGGAAGTGACGCGTGGGACTGTTCGCGTACCTCTTCCTCGAACGAATTACGCGTCATCCGCGATATCGTCGTCGTCGTGGTTGCTCTCTTGACGATCGTGCGCTGCAAAGAATCCGAAGAGGGAAAAGAAAAATGGATCCTCGGGGGCTTTCTCCGGCACTTTGCTCGGCCGGAAGCTAATTGGCCCGAATCGAGGGTGGCTTTTCCATCATCCGGTTCACGGCATTATGGCCGACTCGCACGTGAGCCTCGCCATCGACCAATGGGAACGCGAGTCGATGCACTCGAAGAACGGGACTCGACCGCTTCCCAACGATGTTCCTCGCCTTTCTTCCTTCCTCGCTTCCTTCCTTCGGCCTGATTCTGCCCGATCCGACGCGATAAAACCCCACGCTGAACTCGATAAACGCGTCTGATTTATCGTGAGAGAGGGTGCTTTCGAGATTTTCTAATCTTCTTAGGCAGGTCAGTCCGCTGCTCGGTAATAAGCGGTTTGAAAATCGGACGATCCACGAATTAAGGAATTAAGGGATGATGCACGAGAGGGCGGCGCAGCAGGAGGGTCAGAGGTGCCGGTTTTGGTTACAGAGAGACAATTTTACTCGGAGAGAGTACTCGCTTTGATAAGTTGCTGCTCGACCGAAATATTAAGTCCGTTCGTTTCTGGTGATCGTTGGCGATCTGACGAATCTTTGAGCATTTTAGAATTCTACCTTAAGAAGTTATTAATCAACTACTTTACATATTGCTACGCTATAAGTGTACGTGTATGTTTGGTTTTGGCGAAATTGGCCTAAGATCTTGTGCATCATACTTTGTCAAAGCTGAAGCAAAAACGTGTTTCTTTCGTTGATAGTTGAGAAGAGAGAACTTTTTCCTACGTTTCGTAAAAAAGATTCTGTCGTGGTCGAAAGTCTTCTGCCGAAGCAGAATAAACGTTATTGTTTCGCTGACACTCTTTTCTGTTTCCAAGAGAATAAAAGTTTCCTATTCATACAAAAGTGAAGCAAAAGTTTCAGAGGATACACTTCGTTTTGTAACTATATTTTTTTTCTTCTGGAATAGAAAAGATAGCAGTGAAGAAATTACTGTTATGTAACTAATTGGAGATTTGAATAGTTTCGTCCGATCTTTGGATAAGACGATGGAATATGTTCGAGACCTTGCTCCTTATTCAGGAGGAATCTATCGTTGCCCCGGTTAATCGTAAATTATCAAAGCCAGTGTCGAGTGAACTGGCCACGATAGTACCTATTTACTTTCATTCGATGATCAAAGAACCGCGTTGGGCCGATAATTCTTATCTGAGCGTGGACAGTGGTCCCATTTAGTCTTTGAAGTGCGCGTGAATTTGTGTGCAATTCCGGTGTCGAAACTAGAACCGTAGAGCGTCATAATGGAGCCAGTCAGTAGAGAAGTTACACTGATTTGATTCAAAAATTGAAAAATTAAGAGATACAGTTATTTTTGATGCTTTAAACTTGGAATCTACGATTCTTTGTATCGTCTCCTTGCAATAAATGAACCATAATCCAACTTTAATCTAATTTTAATGTAATTTTAATGCAATTCAACTTTAATCGTGCAATTGGGTGAGAAGAAAACGAAAGGTGCGATTCATAATTAAATATTAATGGAATAGTCAAGTATTAACGTAGCGATTAATGTAGCAATTTTATTATCGAAGTAATGGAAATTAAATTAGAGTATTTTTAATAAATTACGAATTATAATGAATGGAAATATTGCTACGGGATAAGTAAGTTCTCCTCGTTTAGATTGTACGATGAAGTGATTTCGAATGTTGTTTACTCGGCTCGATCAGCACCCGGTCAACAGGGGCCAAGATGGCTGAATAAGTCGATTAGCGAATCGATTGAGGAAATTAATAATAATGAGGATGGTGGTGATTCTTGTCTCTTTTCAACAAGTTAGAACCGATTTAAAAGAACTTGGGAGAAACAAACTTGTTAATATCATCTTCAATCTCTTTCATTCACGAATACAACATTACATAGGTGCAAACTAAAAAACAAAAACTAACAAGTGCCTTTGGAAACTATTCGCCTTCCAATATTTGACGATTCACCTTCTCATTAACTAATCGTTCCATCATGAAAAAACAGAGAGATAAAAGGTACCTAAAAGATATTCGTCCCTTAACGCTTAACACTATAGTTTCTTCGCTTAACGATCGTTTCTATCGATCGTTTCGTTAAGAAGAAAAGCGAAAGACTAAAAAGATAGAAATATCAAAGAACGACCAAAAAGTGTCCGTAAAAAGTAATCGCCCTTTAACGCCTCATGTTTCTTCGTTTTCCGCTGATAATCATTTCTACCGATCGTCCTGTCAAAGGAAATGGAAAAGACACGAAGCTGGAAAAATTAGCACAGAGATAGACAGCGTTTCTGAAACGTAATCACCGTTTGACGCTGAATAAAATTCAGCCTTTTCCCTCGCCGATCGTCTATATCGATCGGCCCGATGAAAACGACGATCGAGAAAGTAAGGGAACGGGGGAAAAGTGGAAAAGAAAACGCGATGTTCGAGAAATCCAGTGTTTAAATACCCAGCGGACGAAGGAAAAGGTAGAAACAGCGATCGAGGAACGTGTGACGCGGCGTCTTTTGAAAAACCACCCCCTCTGGATCTTTGCACGATTTCCATGCAGCGCGGAGGAGGAAAAAAAATCAGGCTGTGGAGAACGTTAAACGGAAATCAGCCGGCCGCTTACAAAGAGCCGACGCTTCTGGCGGGGGTGGTAGACGAGAAGAAAAATTCTTTGATGGTTGGAACGGTGGCGGCGGGCGTAGAACCGCGCGATGAAAGATGGGAAACGCCGCGGGGACACGGAGGTGGCGGGGGTAAGTGTGAAACTGCCGCCGATGTTCCGACAGGAATACAGGAATTTTCCTTCTCTCTGTCGCTGAATATTTCCCGCGGCCGGAATGCTTCAGCGCGGAATGTTCCTGCCTTTCAACGCGCCGATGGACGCGCGGAACGATATGGATTTATTCTTGCCGCGGTTCCCGCTATCGGAGAACGTTTATCATCGCTTAGATCGAAGATGTTTGAGCTTGCGAATGTTAGAACGTTCAAAGCTTCGAATTTTTGTCAGCGTTCGAATTGCTGGATGTTCGAGCATTCGAAATTTTCAAATCGAACTTTGTGCGCTAATTGCTGGATGTCCGAACGTTCGAAACTTTCAAATCGAACTTTGTGCGCGAATTGGTGAATGTTCGAGCGCTCGAAACTTTCAAATCGAACTTTGTGCGCTAATTGCTGGATGTCCGAACATTCGAAACTTTCAAATCGAACTTTGTGCGCAAATTGCTGGATGTTCGAACATTCGAAATTTTCAAATCGAACTTTGTGCGCGAATTGCTGGATGTTTGAGCGTTCGAAACTTTCAAATCGAACCTTGTGCGCAAATTGCTGGATGTTCGAGCATTCGAAACTTCCAAATCGAACTTTGTGCGCGAATTGGTGAATGTTCGAGCGCTCGAAACTTTCAAATCGAACTTTGTGCGCTAATTGCTGGATGTCCGAACATTCGAAACTTTCAAATCGAACTTTGTGCGCAAATTGCTGGATGTTCGAACATTCGAAATTTTCAAATCGAACTTTGTGCGCGAATTGCTGGATGTTTGAGCGTTCGAAACTTTCAAATCGAACCTTGTGCGCAAATTGCTGGATGTTCGAGCATTCGAAACTTCCAAATCGAACTTTGTGCGCGAATTGGTGAATGTTCGAGCGCTCGAAACTTTCAAATCGAACTTTGTGCGCTAATTGCTGGATGTCCGAACATTCGAAACTTTCAAATCGAACCTTGTGCGCAAATTGCTGGATGTTCGAACATTCGAAACTTTCAAATCGAACCTTGTGCGCGAATTGCTGGATGTTCGAGCATTCGAAACTTTCAAATCGAACCTTGTGCGCAAATTGCTGGATGTTCGAACATTCGAAACTTTCAAGTCGAACCTTGTGCGCGAATTGCTGGATGTTCGAGCATTCGAAACTTTCAAATCGAACTTTGTGCGCGAATTGGTGAATGTTCAAGCATTCGAAACTTTCAAATCGAACTTTGTGCGCGAATTGCTGGATGTTGGAGCGTTCGAAACTTCCAAATCGAACTGTGTGCGCGTATTTTAAATTGCTCGTTAAGTAACTCGATAAATATTTAACGATGCAAGCTGGAGAATTTGAAAGACGAGGAGTCCACGCGATTTCGATTTTTCGAATTGACGTCCTGCGATCGAACATTCGGAATTCGGACACTCGCAAAGATAAAACAGCTGTCGCGATTACTTGGTTTCCGAAATTTCGAATTCGTCGCGTTTCAGCTCGCGAGATCGAGAACTGAAAATAACAGAACTGGCGCGATTTCGATTCTCGAGATTTCAAATTCTCCATTGCGAGTATCGAAGTTGAATACCTACAAATTGTTCGCAACGTGAAACTCGAGAAATTTTATGCCTCCTAAAATAACGAATTCTCTAAAAGATAAATATGTGATTCTGAAAAATAACTTGCACACAACCGCTACGCAGCAAATTTGTATTAACCGTGGCGCAACTCGCGTAATTCCAATCCGCGGAAATCAAAGTTGCCAATGCGAAACTCCACGAATTTAACATTTCTGAAATAACGAACTCCCTGAAAAAAATGGATATTTCAAAAAAAAAAAAAGAAAAAAACATTCGTGCAATTGCAACGCGGGAAATATAAATGAGGCGCCGCGTGGTTCGACGAAATCAACCTCGGAGAATAAAAAAATTCGCTGAATTCGAGCACGTGCACGTGTGCGGCGCAGGAAATACGAATTCCGGTGATTAAAATCCTGTTTGCGACGGCCAGTACGTTGCCCTAATTGGAAAATTGAGTTGCGTATGAACGAAATGCGTTGCAGAACAGCGCAATCGTCTTTCTTCGAACGATTAGTAGCGGATAGACTTGGTAGAAAAAGTGGCTTGGTTATCGTGTTATCGCCGTGCACTTCGTATTGTGTACCCGACAAATGCTTAAGCTGTTGCTCATTAGCTAATCAATTACAAATTTGCCCGATACCAAAGCAAATAACGCTATAAAACTGCGAATGTCGCGCAAAAAGAAGTCGCTTCTTTATCGTAACTGGTGACAAACAAGATAAAACAGTCGCGAACCCGCTTGTTACGCAACTGTCGTTTACTTTTTTACAATTTTATTCTCGTTAAAATAATAAAACAGAAAGAGAGAGGCAGAGGGACATTCGTTTTTCTGCGTTTAAATTGTAAAATCGAGAACGTTACAAGGGGGAGGGGGCGGGAGAATGACCAGCCGCCTTTTTGCAACGCCGTTTAAATGAATTTTCGAGACGTAGATTCGATGAATCTCCACGGAAGAAAAATAAACGATAAATGCGTCGATAATGAAATATGTATAAAAATGCTCGTTCTGAAGCCTGGCAGGCTGAAAGGGTGAGATACGACTTTGTTACTTTTTATGCAATATTAATGTCCGTCTATAATGTTCTCTTTTATATCTCTCTGTTTAATTACGCATAGCGGAATCTTAGCGTAATACGTCTAGCAAAAATATTCCACTAACTGGAAGATTCAAATGTAAAAGATTAACGTCGTCGAACAAATTTATTGAAACCTTGGAAGATGGAAATTACAGGGAATAAAAGTAGCTAGTTCGATACGTTTAAGAAAAATATTCCATCTGTGGACAAATTTCGGAACAAAAAATTCTATTGTATTGAATATTATTCGAGGTACTCGAAGATAAAAATCGAGAAGAATAGAAATATCGCGTAGACAGTTTCAAGGAGAAATTACGTCATCGAATATTCCTCGAAGCATCGAAAGAAGAATAGTAGAAAGATTAGAAACGTTTCCACATATTAAAAAAAAAAAAAAAGAAAAAATAGACTCCAACATCGACAGTCTTAAGTAACCACGAGAAATTACGCGTATCATCGAAAATATTCTACAAGACATCGGGCTTGTCGAAGAGACATCTCGATAAACATAATAACGATTATTATAACCAATAAAGAATATTCCACGAACCTCGTAACTTCGAAATTAAGAAATCACCTCGTCAAATATTCCTCGAGTGATGGAAAAACGGCGGAGTAAATGAATAGAAAGAAGATTATCTTTTAAACACTCCCCTCCGCCCCTCAAAATCAATCTCCAGTACCAATTGTCCCAGGAAACAGAGAAAAGAAGATATTTTACGGACGATATCCGGACGTTGCACGGTCGTACTCGATCCCCGTAACAATTTCCCGGACAGTTTCCCATCGAAACATCGAGCAACCCCCTTCCACCCCCTTCTGAATCGAAGATCACGATGACCAACAATGGTGCTGATTGAAAGCAATTATCGGACCTTTCTTCCTTGTACTTTTTAACTTACCGCCGCGGTCACACCCCTGCTGGCTTCCGCTCGAGATACCGTCAGCCCTGTGATTTTCACGTGGGGTGACGAGGTCAATCGTGACCCACGAAGAGAAAAAAAAAAAGAAAAAAAGAGAAGGAGAAGGAAAAGGAAAGCAGCAGGAAGGAAGGAGAGAAGAGGTAGCAAACAAGGGAGAAAAAACTGAATACATCGCCACCCCCTACGTTTTCGGCTCGCGTCTTTGACCACCCCCAGGAGGCTGCTAATCGAGCGCCGCTTTTTTTCCAATACAAACGAACCCCTCTGGGTGATATTTTTCTTGCGCTAGGCGGAAACCAAGGTGACCAGCGTGGATTCTTGGCGCAGAATGAATTTTGAGGGGGTTGTCGGGGGTGTAATTCGTGGCGGAAGACCGGATAGGGCGAGTTCGGTGCGTGGAATTTGTTTGAATAACATTGAATCGATCGGGGCGGTTCTTTAACGCGTTGACTTGCACGCCAACTTGATGTATTTGGCACACTGGCAGGCCGTGATAATTTGAAATATACTACGCCATAATATTTAATCTTTGCAAGGTATCTATCACGTTGTATTTGCGCACTCCTTTTCTGCCGATATTATCTAAATCAGCCACGCTGCTGAATATTATCTTATTTTAAACGTTCTAAAAAAACTGAGTTATCGAGGTCAACGGTGGCTACTTAATCAGCGTTTCAAGAAAGAATGGCAAATTGAGGTGATATTTATCGTCGTCTTCAGTGTCTAACAGCTTTAAATGTTTATCATTTTCTAGACTGTATTTATTAGAATTATTCCAATATATGTTTAGAATGTTGGCCGATCTTTATTCCGATTATTCGAGTTATTAGGTGAATTCGGTTCTATCGCCACCTTTTAACTGTATTTTATATCTCCACTTACGAATTAGTATACTTATCTACTAATTGTAGGTAGTTAAAGCGTATAGCCATCCATAAAAAAACTTTTCGTACGTTCTAAGGCCATTCTCGTTAAAAAAAGGATGCTACAAAATTTCACTGCGAAGCGTGTAGACTACGAAGGTTGGAAGGACAGAATATTTTAATGATAAAAATCAAAAAAATACAATTACCGCGAACAAACGATTTACCAAGTGGACAAAAAGCAATCGTAAATGTTTCAAATTGATCTTTTCCATTGTAAAAGAAACGAGAAAGGATGAAGTTTCCTGATTAATTTGGTAGAATCGATTTAGTTGAATAATAGGATATCGCTTTTGAGTATCATAAAATTTGAGAATGGATTCCACTTTGGTTGTACAGATAAGAAACGCCGCTAATCGCGAAATACGTGTTTCTTAATGTGGTCGATTAAACGAAATGCTAAAAATACAGATCGAAAATGTCAGCCAGCCACGCTGATATAAAAGGAACGAAATCTGTCCGAGAACTACGAGAGGACCGCTCTTTTACTTTCCCTTCGAATAATCGAGAAATTAAAGTCGATCCAGACGACGTATAATAAATTCATTAAGAAGTGGCGAGCGCGTCGATCAGCGCCGATCTAAAAACATCCCGATCCTTCCGCCATATTTTACTTAACATCCATCAAGCAAAAAGCAGTTTATCCTTCCCTATGGCAATAAAGTTAAGTAATAAAACTAAAATAGCGGCGACGTTAAAGAAGCGACAATTAACGAGACACGATAAAACTAACGATTAACCGTCCCTAGATCTAAGCTACAAATTTCCATTCGAACAAGTCACAGCTGAAAGAAGGAAAAAATGGTCGTTTAATCGTAGAAACTGTCCTCACTTTCTCAACGATTTAACTGCGATGGAAATCAAAGGCGACACCGCGCGACATGTTACACATTGACAAGATCAAAAAAAAAAAAAAAAAAAAGAAGAAAAAAGAAAGGAAAGAGTTAACCTCTAATAAAGAAAAAATCAGAAAAAAAGAAACACAGAGGCTCGTTAACAATTAAAGCGTTGACAGCAGATGATGAAAGGAAGGATACAAGGCGTTTCGTTTGAAAGACGATGCCTTTTCAGAAGGACCCTGTGAAAATATGTCGTAAATATGGGCTCGTAAAGAAGATAGGAGGAGCTAATACATACACTTTCGTTTAAAAGTTTGGAGATTTTCTTTTTCCAACAAACACAAGCTTTTTCTTACCCTTTTCCAACGTTTGAGAATATTACGTTCGTACGTTTTGTCTTTAAATGAGATACAATTAATTACAAGGAAAGGACATTCTTCTGCCAATTATAGTCTCGAGGCTTTCAATATTTCTTGCAACATGACACTACGAAAGAATCTCCTGGGCGTAATAAAATATTTATAAATTCTACGATTAACAAATTTTTAAATCCATCCAAAAATCTCTCGTCTCTTTTTACGAGTCATTTTATCATGGTCACTAGTTGATTACGTTGTATTTACACTTGCAAGCGGCAAAATCCATCTAACCGAGACTCGTCTGTTCCTGTTAATTGTTAATTTTATAGCTGCAGATATTTGCAATTAAAAATTGCTTTTTTTTACGCATTGTCGACAGCAAACGAGGAAAATAAAAAGAGAGAAAGACGCGGAGAAATTTGTCATTTTTTAAACGTTGCGAACGAAGAACGCAGGGAGAATCGACATTTTTCGTTTTATCAAACGTCGAAGCAAGAAACCATTTACGTTTCACGTATTTTCCAAAAATGCGCTGCAATTGGAGTACAATTTATTGCGATTTATTGCAATAAAATTCTAATATGTGGGAAACTTTTGAACAGGAATGTATACAGAGAATCGACGTGTGCGTTAAACGTCGTGATCGCTTGAGAATTATACTGTGTGTATATTTATTTGTTGGTACGTGTGTAGGTTTTCCGTTTCTCGTTTCATTTTACGACTTGGAACCGTCGGATTTCGTGGATCAGAATTTATCACGAGAATATCCGTGACCCCGGGAGACGCACGGATAACCTCGGGACTGGGCCTCTCTATCGCAATCTGTCTCAATAACTCGACGCAACGATGCGTGGCCGTCGATGCTGGTAATTGACGTGTCGACCCGTTTTTTCCGTGGGAAGCTAGGCGATCTAGTTTTATTCGTGCAACTTGTCGCCAAAGAACCAGAAGAAAGAGACAGATCTCGTTTGAGAATCGTAGATTTCGACGAACATTTCGATTGGAAATTTTCAGCAAATGCAGAATGAAACACATTTTCGACCAAATGATCGCCATTCGAATATAAAAAGCCTATAATCCTCGATAAATTATCTATTCATCGTGGAAATATCATTTACTAAAGTTTCTCAACAATTTTATAAAGTTATCTGAAATACAAATACAGGAATGATAGTCAAGAGCAATCGATTATTATAACATTTCACGTCTAAAACAAACCCCCAAAATATTCCCAACACCATAATCAATCAAATCAATTAATGAATGAAATCACGCTATCTAATACAATGTACAATAATACTATTTCACGAGTAAATCTAAGTTAAAAAGATTCTGAAGAAAAATTCACGAATAATAGTAAACATTAACTGACAATAATATTTCATATATGAAACTTTGGAGCCCAAAGAAATCCTAAGCACAGCAACTAAAACCTCTAAAGCAGCTAAAAGAATTCTAAACAGAAATCTGTGAATAATAATAGTCCACAGTAATCGATACAGTAATGTTAATATCTAAAACTATTGAAATTCAGAAAAGTTGCAAATATAAATGCAATAGTAACAATCCAGAGTAACTGACATAATAATATTTCATATCTTTTCGATACGTTTTACTGTCAAAAAGCTTCCAAAAAATTGCAAACACAAGCGCAAGACTAACAGTAGGATAGTTAATCATCTAATACGAGTAATAACGTTTCACGACTAAACGTGTTTAATCAAAACGCAGACCACTATAAAGATATCTCACTGGACCGACGTAGCAAGTATTAGGTTGTCCGAAAAGTGTCTTTCTTTCGCAAACATGTTTTTCACAACAATACATCTTCATAGAAACGTGAAATCAAGTCTATGAAATGTCGCGGTGTTTATCTCAACAGAACAAAATCGATCGTACGTAATTCGACAAAATAATATAAAACAAAAAAAAAAGCATCGTGCGTCTATTATTTCCTCATAAAACGAAAGAAACTTTTCGGACAACCTAAAGTACTCCATCGAAAAATCTGTCGTTTCCAGAGAAATATTCACAAAATGATGACTTCGGTAGTTGAGTGGCCGAGTTCGGTGGACAATCAGGAAACCCCGGTGTGTAATTAGACATGTTTGCAGAGGCATCCACGGAGTGGCACAAAAGGTGTCCACGGGCCCTAGGAAGCGCCAGAGAAATCGGTAGGAGAGCAGAGCACAGAGAGAAAGAGAGAAAAAGAGAGAGGAAAACCATGCAAACACACGGTTGTCTCCCACGGAGGCAAGTAAGCGAGAGGTCGAGGTCCTAAAACATTCAAACGACAAACAACAAGGAGTCGCCTTTCCAGCGACTGTCGTTCGAGCGTCCGCTAATGGAGTTTGCGCGGCGGCACCTCTGATGTCCGATCGACGAACATCCGTGTCCCCTGGACCCTCGTTCGAGAAACGGGCGCCGCGACCGACCCGCGCAAACAGCGCCATCCGACTCGCCTTTCCAAATCTTCGGCTTCCGTTGAAGGTTTTTAGGCGACTCTCGTAGCAAAGAGGCTTTTAGACGGTTTCCAAACCGACGAAGAAGTCTCGTGTTTTTAGGCCAATTTGTTCGTTTTTAAGATTAGAAAAATATGGATTAATTTCAATTTAGTGACTCAGTTTGCGTCGCGATTACAATCTTTTTCGAGTCGCGAACGATCTTCTGTTAAGAGTCTATTAGGCAATTCTTGCGGTGACAAGATTTTAAATGGTTTCGCAGCTGTGCAAGGTGTTTTTCAAACTAAATTTCTCGTATTTTTACGGCAATTTAGTATTTTTCAAGGGGAAATGTAAATTAATTCCAAGTTCAATTTCTTGGAATTTTCAACGATCTTCCGTTAAAGGTCTCCGGTAATTTCTACGGTGAAAAGATTTTTGGATGGTTTCGAAGCTGTGGAAGGAGCTTCTCAAATGAAATTTTACACATTTTTACAGCAATTTAATTAATTCAAGAGAAACCGCAAATTAATTTCATCTTAGATTTCTTGGAATTTGCAACGATCTTCTGTTAAAGTCTTTGTCATGTATGATCATCATTCGCAACTTTCTTCGAGCCAAGATTTTCCGCCGTTTACATCGTTTTTCCTCCGAGCTGTCCGATTCTACGATAAAAAGCGGCGATTAAGACCACGTCGAAGCAGCAGACGATCGAAAGAGAGAATCGAAGGACGAGGAAGAACGAAAATCAGGGTGGATTGTAAAATCGTGACGACGTCGTTGGCGGCGCAGCTGTTCCGAATTAGAGGCGCCTATAAAAAGGCTCGGTTCCCGCGGCGAGCCGCTTCTGGAATCTTATCACCTCGGGCCGAGGGTGATAATTAGATTTCGCGAACTGCCAGACGATTCGTCGAACTGCCGTTTGAAGTTCAACGCCACCGCAAGACCGTCCTGGCCTTCGTTAAAGCCGCGCGACTTTTCAATTAACGCTCCTCGACGCTCGATCCACGTGGTATTTTGGGAATACGTGATCGTTTGATTTTCGACATAGACGACGATGAAAATCATCGTTATTCGTAGATCATGGTAAATAAATTTTAATAGAAAAATTGCTACAAAATTTTCATTCTAAATGTTGTACGTTCTTTTATCAGCTACCGTAGATATTATAAAAGGCACGATAGCAACCCAACGAAGAAGCACAAACACGTCAAATTATTCGAAATATTAGAGAACATTTTGTTTCCAAGCGTTTTGCAAATATTTTTCAAGTTAAAGCGATCCTGGGTTTAAATGTTTGTAGAAGCGCGTCGTATTTTTGGCGCACTCGCAAGTGCTTCTTATCTTGATTTCTAAATTTTATATGAGAACAGCAAGCGTCAGACGTATAATACGCGAGTCGATAGTTTATTTATGGCGACTAAGATTATCTTGCTGATGTAAGACTTTCGTGTGAGTGATTTATCGTCGGATTCGAGAAGAAGATTTTGTTCTGGCAACACTCATACCTCTGTTCCTTAATATTTCGCTACAGCATAAATTACAGCTGTTAATACAGCTACTCGCTTGTAACTTGATTTTTTATACCTAAAACGACTATTTTCAATAACAATAGAGAAAACTTGCATAAAATTAATTCCCGATATGAATTGGGTTGGCAACTAAGTGGTTGCGGATTTTGTCAATACGACTTAATGACAAAATCCGCAATCATTTAATTGCCAACCAAACGGATAACAACTGTAAAATCAACGAATTGATGCAATCGTTAAAAATCAAAAGAACCAACGAGCTGCCCAATTTTTCTACCATACGTTGACTTCTCTAACGTTTTCTCGATTCGCTGTTACGATTTCATGAACGCAAGTGATTTTTTAAGTACGCTGCATCGATCTGCAGCCAAACGTTTCAGGTGTAATTGTTATTACTCGGAATTCGATTTGATCGGTAAGCGATGGAAGTGGCAATGATAGTCGATGATAGTGGAAGAAAACGGTTGTTCCATTATTGCGTCGACTAATGGCCGACGACGGTAGCCGCGAGCACGGAATGATGGCCACGCGTGGAATTCGAAGGATCCCGAAGAAAATCCGTTTCCGAGCGATCGGCGCCTCGATTTCTCCGAAACGCAGCAAGGCCGGTGCACGTAACAGCCGTTTCGATTCTTTCAGATAAATCCTTACAAATCTTGCACGCAACAAACCCAGGAAATTCTAAAAACAAACGCCTAATAAATTAAATATCGAGCTATAGTCTCGAGATAAGACGTAGACTTTAGAGCAGATGAAATTCTTTAACAAATATCCGCATTTCTAAAGGAGTACATGCGCAAGATATTCCGAAGGGAAGAATTAAATGTAGGAAAAGTGTACTGGGATCAGAAACAAAGTATAGATCGTTCAATACGTAAGATTCTTAACCAAATATCTGCGCGTGAAAAACGAATCTCTGAAAAAGTACATCCAAATATCGAGGAAGAATTAAATGCGCGAGAAGTAAGCAAATACGTAGATTCAAAACGAATTATATAGATTTCACGATGCATAAAATGCTCAGCAAATAGCGTTTCTAAAAGATTCGGAATAATAATTCTTACCGTCTATGAAAATATCGATCTGCCCCTCGGTCGCTCGGAGATAACGATTTTTTAATCTAAACGCGTCAATGTTGTCGCGCTACTTTCGTGAAAACTAAATCCCATCGCGTTTATATCTGCAAGGATTACGATCAGCCAAATTCCAACTATCTCGTCGTTATTAACTTTCAATTCTCTAGTTACAGCGATTTCCGATCCAGAAACACGACTCGTTGTTCGATCGTTGATGGAATTAAACGGTCGAAGGAAAAAAGATAGCGAAAAAGAGAAAAGAAAGAAAAAGAATTATTACACTCTGCAGCTTCTTTCAAACTCTGCCAAATCACGATTAAGTAATTTGCCCAATTTTTTTCACCGTTGCATCTCTCGCTGCAGTTCCCGACTTTTCGCAAAAACTGTGATCTCAGCCAATCTGAGGAAGCTGGCCCACGATCCTGAGGGACGTCGCCGGTCTGTTTTTGGCTGGTCGGTGGCGGCCGTACAAGCGGCGCCTTTGAGCAAATTGAAAACATCGCTGGATTCGGCCAATTACCGAAACATAATGAGCCCCGTTCTACGACCCGCTCTTTTCCCGCGCGATATAGACGTCTGGCCTCGGCGAAATTCTACGGGCCACGGGTGTGGCGCCACTCGGCTACGAGGAACTCGCCGGTTCGTGGATTTCCGGCTTCTGCCGATTCCACGCATCTGCCGCTTCCTTCATAGGCCGACCAAACGTTCGCTGAATTCCCGATCGAGCTTCTTATTTTTAACACATTGTTGACCTGAGACGTGTTCGATCGTCGTACAGAATCACGGTATATGCAACGTTGTTAAAGCGTAATTGCTTGGTTAGCCCAAGGGGGACGGATGGTTGTCGCGTAACAACAGCAAGAGCAAGCGATTTTTATGAATTTTTTCTTCCTTTTTTAGGTCAATAGTCACATGGGACTAGACGTTTTTTGGGATGTAAACATGGAAGTACAAATGTGATCTTTTCAATTTTAATTCTTCTTATCGTCTGTTAACATTTTTAACTGCCACAACCTCGACAACTTTTTAAACTGGCTCGCCCGATAAGTGAAAGATTAATCGATCAATCAGGTTCGGGCAACGCTCATTCGTTTCGTTACGCATTTCCCCGAGGATTGAATTTCAAATTTCTACTCGATTATTTATTCGTAAGATTTTTCATTCAAACAATGTAAACTCGATTTTTCTACCAGGGAAGATAAATTTCTCCTGTAAAAGCTACAACTTTCCAATCATTCGTGTTTTTTTCTCGAAGACAGGTTCGATCCTGGTGTAAAATATCTAACATTAAGGAAATTTCGTAACCTCTGCGTTCCGATGACTGCGACAAACGCTGCACTGCACGCCAACAATGATTACATTGTCGAAGACGATCGCAGGACGTTGTACAATGTACAAATCACTCGCTTTTATCGTCGTTACGCGAGAATCCCTTCTTAAAATTGACAGCGTTCATTATGTAATTTGTGATCGTGTTCGTCATGCACCTTTCGTCACGTTCGGTTTGAGCCTTCTAAACCTACGGTTTTTTAAGCCTTCGTCCATTCCAGAGAACTTTATTTCGAAACTTTCGTTCATTTCTGCCGCAGAATCTATTTCGTTACCGGTCAAAGTAATCTCGTTTATCGTATCTCGTTGATCTTTATGCAGTTACAGGAAATTTGAGAGCGTAATTATTGCGCAGAATTCACGTAATACGAGAAAACGTATAAAACATCGAAAGCATAGTGCTTCCTACGATACCCGCCAGGTAAAACGATTTTTCCACGCAGATTCTGATCTCTCGATTATATTCGAAAAAATACAAACTTGTAGAAGAACTCGCGCTCTGATCATCGTTTTAACCACATTTCGTGGTTGAATTATCTGCTCGTTATTATGCATTGACAGTGTGTTACCGGCTGATTATTTGCGACGAAAGACTCACACTTGGCCGAGCTTCGAAACTTCGAAAAAATCCAACGACAAAGGAAAATTTCCTAACTCTACTACGCGTTCTAAAATAGAATAATATCGCAGAGTTTGAAACTTCACAGTTTACATAGACGAACTTTCATCACGTACAAACGTGCTGCCTGACTTATGGATGACCACGTCCGGATCAACTTAAAGATACATTCGAGCTAAAACGAAATGCCTAGCCAATATACGTACAGTCCACTTTTAAACTAAGGAACAGAGAAATGTTTCACTTATTCAAAGAAAAGAGTTGCTGCCTGTAAGCCATAGGAAACGATGATCGAAAGTTGGATTTCCGGGTCACATGTCCCTCTGGAAATAACCTATCGCGCGATCCACTTCACACGGGCAGACGCTCTCTATAAGGAAAATGACTAGCCATTCTATATATCTTTACAGTAGGACAAACGACACCAATTTCTATAAATAACGACGTACTATAGATCTGTTCGCGACAATGGATCAACAGCGTATAAACATAGTGGAACTTAAAGACTTATTTTTACCGTACGTCGATGGCGTGTTTGGCGCGTCGCGTGTCGAAAAGTTCGTATAAAGCTCGAGAGAGAGCCGATGCTCTTTATTCGACTTGTTTCCAAGCTCGAGTAATATTTACCCTTTCTTCTAATGCGACCCTCGTTGGGCTGCTGCTTCACGCATGGCTACGGACATTTGCATTTCGAAGTGGTTTTGTCGTCACTTTTTCACGTTTCCACGCGATTTCTCTTTCGTATCGCGAATTGCCAGACTTTGTTCGCACTCTCTCGCACGATAATCCAGCGATTAATAATCGGATCAGGGAGCCTCGTGCAAATTTGTACACGAGTTTGTTTTAAAATAAAAATTCGAGAAATTACTGTTAACGTTACGCAAGAATCTACTGTGTGGTCGACTAGTAGACTCTGAGTTGGAGAATAGTTTGTTTCGTCTAATAAAGATTGATAAATTATCAATGAATTGTAAAGAACACAGCTTGTTTTCCGTATCTTACGTGTACTGATATTACGTGGGAATTCTATGTGTACCTGGCCAGTACACCGTAGAATTTGTATATTTAATATTAACATTATTATAAAACATTATTTTTTTAACTTGTCTCATCCAGCGAATATTAAAAGACGATAGGAGAATTATAAAAATTCTGCTATGTTCTATCTCTTTACGCCTTTAAATTCTACAAAAATGCCGGGAAATCTGTGGAATTAGTTTATGGACACGTAACCAGCAATATTTTTTAAACGTCTATTCGAGAGAGTAACAAACGTTCACAAAAAAAAGCAACTTCATCGATATAAAATTCATCTCCAACGTATCTACTAAATTCCTCCTCCCTCCAAAAAAAAAAAAAAAGAAGATACCATTTTTCCCCACAGTTTTCGTCCTATTTTCAACGAAAAGCAGGAACGCGTCGTTAAAGTCGGCGAGAAAACGACCGACGACTCGAAAAGAATGCGCTGCGAAGCGGCCAGAGCTGGACGGCCATATTGAAAAATGAGTTTGAAATGATAAAATACAATCTCCCGAGCTGGAGGAAAGGGGGAGGGCGTTTAATGGGTCCGCTTCGTCGGGACGGCTTCCTGCTTAACGCCGAGCCACTCGGCCACGTCCGCTCGTTCCCCAATTCGCTCTTTCCCTTTCTCCCTCTCTGTCTCGCTGCCCGACGATCGGCCCGCCAATCATAATTTCTATCAGAGCCACCTCCGGGTGACGATAGCCGACAATTCACGAGATTGTCCGGACGCCTTTTGTCTCCGCTGCCCCCGTCGCTTCAACCAATCTTGCCACGCGTTCCGACGACCACACGCTCTTCCACTCGCGTCATTGCGTCCGATTCTCCTTCCTCCCTGTTCGCCAGACGCGATCTTCAATCGAGCTTCATACCGTTTCAGTTGGTTGTAGAGCTTTTTTTCGCTCAACTTTTTCCACTTCGTCAGAGAATTCGGGCTAAGATCCATGTTTTCCAACGTTTGAGCTCCTTAGAGTGTTGCGGGGGTTGGACGTGTCCGATTCTTCTTTCTTTTACGAGTTAGGTGCGATTCGATCGAGTTTGATACCGTTTCACCTGGTTACAAGATTTTTCTACCTAATCCTTTTGGTTTAATCGGAGAACGTTTGGGAGTCTTCAAGGGTTACAGGAGCTAGACGAGTCTGGTTCTTCTTCCTTTTAGGATTCAACCGAGTTTGGTACTGTCTCAGGTGGTTGGAAAAGTTTCTTATTGAATTTTTCCGCTGTTTTCCGCCACGTCTGATCTTTCTTCCCATGGGAAGACAGTCGAATTAACGTCTTAGAAGAGGCTGTATTTCATCTGTTAATATTCACTGATTTCAAACTAGCTGTTTCAAACTTCCTCAAACTGCTGCCCACTTCGCGAGAAAACACAAATATTTAATCGGTTTAAAAAATTTAGTAACGTAGCCCATCGATGACCGTCGCGCCAGTCAATTTGTTAATAGATTAATAAAAAAAAAAAAAAGAGAAGGGAGAAGAAAGAAGAGAAGAAAAGGAAGGAATCGCGTGAAGCGAGTGAACGACGTGTATCCAACCCTTTAGCCGATTTACCCCGTGGACCGTGAAAGCGTCGCGACCCGGTGACGTCAGTTTCCGCGAGCTTTCAGCGCGGAATCGCGGCCAACTCGCCATTCATCGTATTTCAGACGCGTCACGGAAATCCACGCGCTGTTCCTTCGCGTGTACGCGTGTATACGTAGACAGAGAAAAGAAGAGGGGGTTGGAAAAAGCTTAGAGGGTGGTTTCCGGAAGGAGCGCGTCAAAGAAGCGGCGGCCTCGTCGCGCACCTTTCCCCAGCCGCGATTGTGCGAGGAATCCGCGTAATTAAGCGGCTGTTGCTCGACCCGCAGCCACTCCCAGAGACTAGCGTAAGAAACGCGAAGAAGAAGTGGCCCTGGCTGGGTTAGACACGCTCGAGAATTCACTGCAAGTTTTACCAACAGAAAGAGGCAACGGGAGGTTGTCGCGTCTCGTGTTTCTGTGCCTCTGGACTTTGAGTTTGGACTCTGCAATTTGAAACTGGCATCGTTTCTCAGCTCGTGATTGGAGGTGTACGGTCTCTAGAATTTTCATTTCATCTTTCTTCAGATTGAAGCGAGTTCGTCGATGTTTTATCAGGTAAAAGCTCGTCGAATGGACTCTCCAGGAATTTGAGTCGACCGGAACTTCGTTCTAGATTCAAAGAATACAATTCCTCTGCTCTAAATTTGGTTAAATTAAATTAATCTTACACGTCAGTGTTTCGAAACGCGAACCTGCATCAGCCAAACATTTTTCAAACTAGAAAATTCACTTGCGCAAAAGCAAGCAGCTTCTTAAACCGGATCGAATAATTTTCATTTCAATTTCCCTGTGTATCGGGTGACTTGCCTCCCAATCGTCAAAACCAAAATGGCTCACCCGTTTTCAGCGAACTTTTCATCTTCGAGTCGAAGATGACCTAGCATTGGTCAAGCACTGGACAAGCTTGTTCTCCCTGCTCGATTAACTCCCCCGGGGACTAATTAAGCAATTCTTACTTTAATTTTACTCTGCATTGGCTAGTTTCTCTGTGAGCCGTCAAAAGATTCCGTTCGCCCATTTCCAGCGAACTTGTGATCTGCAGGTCGAAGGTGTCCCAAGAATCGCTCTCAAGCCCAGAAACTCTGTCTCATCCGCATCTCGTGATGATGGCGTGCCACGTAGCTCAGCCTGCAGGCCACGGTTCGCTGCCTCGGCTCCTTCCCCGTCTGTCTTTCTCTTTCTAGCGCGTTGCTGTCTGCTGAACCAGCCTGGGAGAAGATGATGGATCCAGCAGAGCGGGAGGGGATGGATGGTTACCTTGGTAGGCAGATATAATGTAGCCAGCTGTAGGCAGTCGGTAATCACATGTTTGTTTAACCTCCAAAACCCCTCATCTACGGGGTCGGCCCCTCGAGCACCCCGGGCCACCCCGAGCTTCGCCAAACAAAGATGTCGTTTCTTCTTTCTCCTTTTTCGTCCATCCTCTCCCTTTCCCTTGCCTCTGTTCGTTCCTCTCTCATTTACGCTCTCGTGACTCCTTCGGTCTTCGTCTAGAGGCTGCTGGACGCATCCGATGGGCGCCAGCCTCACAAAGTGATGGATGACCTCGGTCCACGGCGCGTATTAATGGAGCAGAGATTTCACGCGTCTCAGAGCCTCGTAAAGCACGGATTAGCCGCGTTTTTCACGCACCAGACGGCTTCAGGGACACACGCGGCTACCTTGTCGCTTTTGGCCGAGCTGCTCTTTGCCATGATTTATCGTCCTCTCGTTCAGATAACCCAGGGATAATTGTATTTTTTGAGAAGATCAGGCCGAGGTGGGTGGAGGTTAGGCTGACAGGATTATTAGCTTCTTTGTTTACTCGAAAGGATTCGCTGCTTTTGTGGAAGTGAAGAATCTGTCTAGCCGAGGAGGTTTGAAGATGTCTAGCCTTGTGTTTGGAAATATTGATGAATGAGAGTAATTTACTAAGTTCTGTCTGCAGCACAAAAACTGTATCTCTTGAATTTAGAATGTGAAGCTCGAGCTCGCTCAAATTACTTCTTTCCTTTACGCTCCGATATCTGTTCTATCTTTAACTCGTTCAACATCAGCGCGTGTATTAGGCGAATTAACCTCGTATCGTTTAAGCCAGTTCCATGATTTCATCTTCACGATTAACACGATTAACACACCTTTCAAAATCACAAAATAAAACCTCAACCATTTTGTCCACTCATCCTGCGCTCCTTTAACGATCGCTTCTTAACGACCATACACTTCATTAAAATATTAATAACTTTTTTGCAGGAATGCAACTCTCTTGTTATCGAACTTGGAATGATCGGTCTAACGAAATCAAGGAATAGCAGATATCATTTATTCTGAGACCCGAATCCAATCCAATTTCCCAAAACCTCGCAAAACGTCGTCAAAATTCCTAGCTAAAGAGCATTTTTAAAAACTCTCCGAGAAGACGTGTTCGATCCGACGATAGCTGGTTGAAAAGTTGATCGAAAGCAGCCTAACATCTTCAACGAAAATTCCCAGCGGACGATGCCGAAGGTAGCAATCTCCGTTTCCTTCCCACCGATCCGATAATTAGACGTATTTGCGAATGCCGTGGAATATTCGACGTCGAATCTGCAGAATTCCTAACGATTACCCATTACGCTGTTCTTCGAGCCAACGAATCGAACGTTCGTCCGATTAATCCCTTCGCGAACATTAACCGAACGCTTGGGCGCTGCTAGGTTTTATACGGCGACGATACGCCATCGTTGGCAACAGTCCGATCCAACCTGATCCAGCTACGACTCTCCCTCCGCTCGTTGCACATGCGCTCGCAAATTCGTTGCGGATACTTATGACTACATTATGGCTGTGGATCGGCCGTGCAACAGGAATTACCGCGGCCGTTATCGAGCAAAGCGCTGATCCGCCGAGTTCCCGACGGAAGTTGCCTTATCATCCTGCATAATTGCGAGAGGAGAGGCCGCGCAAATAGGCGAGCTTTCGGTTTTCTTTCCGAGGTATTCCTAGGCGGAACCAAACGGATAAGAAAGAGAGCCGAGGTTATTGGTCGCGCAGACACGAGCAGCTCGGTCTCTTCGTTACAGTTCGCCATGGACCATTTTGGTGCGTAATGTGGATTCCTCCGAGGATATAGCTTCGCCGTGTACGGAGCAGCTTCCGTTACAGGCTGATTATTGGCGGTCGAACAACGTGGAGAACCAGAGGCGTGTCGTTTTAACGAATGGCGGTTGGAATTTTGTGAAACGGTTTGAGAAATTCTTGGAAATTAGGCTGACTATCGGTGGGATTCGCAGCTTTCGTTGCGTCCAAATGGGTGAAATTGTGCAATCGGTTTCCAGATCTCGCATTTAGTTCGAGATATAGTTGTAGATGTTACATAGTTAGGCATTGTGAATGCCATATATCCCTAGGGACGTTAAATAGGTTAAAGGAGAAAAATAAGGATGAATCTGAGAACGTGGTGTTTCAAAGTACGACGGAATCTTTGCTAGAGATCGATCGTTGGAAGTTGAAACGCGGAGAATATTGATTGCAGTTTCAACGAATGGTGGAGATACGCGAAGAATAGTTTGAAGAATAGTTGGGAATTTTTTGGGGCGAGGAGACTCGAGTAATTTGCGAAACGTGTTGGTTGAATTATCTTCAAGCGGACGATGATGCGGAGATATACGTGAAACGGAGAAATTATTACGACGAAAAATTGATGTTGCTCGGTTAGGTGAACTAAATATGCACTTTGGACATGAATATTTTCTATAGACGAGGAAAAATTGTACGAGGAAAATAGTACAAGGTCGGGCGTGACTACAAAGGCATATAAAATGTCAAATATAAAATATACAGATGGCATAAAATATTTAAGAGATAAGACGTACTACTTATTACTCAAGTTTCATTTTTTTTATCAGTTTCTGTAAAAATGGAAATTTGCATAAATATGCGCAGTATAGTTATCGTCATTACAGAAGCATCGTACCATTTTACTATACGTCACTATAACATTATGCAGAGTAGATGAAGCAGTTACATTAAAAGCCAGACTAACGAACTTCATCAAGGTTAATCGTTCGATTTCTGCGGAATTAACCAGTTAGCTGATTTCGACGAGTATACTCGTCATGAAGAAATAGCGATATTTTGCGTTATGACCAGCCCTGTAACCAACGAAATTAAGAAATAAAACGGTAATTTCATTACAACTTAATTCTATGTTATAACAGCCACACATACTTTGTGTTTGACGAGTATACTCGTCTTCGCTTACTTTTTGCGACGCATTTTAGGTACACGATTTTCAAAGAAATCGCAACAGCTAACTGGTTAAATACCCATCACGTACTCTGCTACTAAAATTACGAATTTTTCAAGAATATAAATATAATATAACAACCACGTACGAACCGCCATATATCTAATCTAATCAAAGCAAAAGAGAGCAGTACGCTATTACATAAGCGAAAATTCTGCGCGTTAAATGGCAGAAAAATAAAAAATCCAGGCGCCAGATTCACCATCCTCTCTTCTCAAAAAATTCTCCGTAAATTCTCATAGAATAAATAAAAACGCTACGTTGTTCAACGACTCAAACAATCAGCACCTAAAATCTATCATCTCCCAACCCAACGTAAAGTAAACGTAAAGTCGCAGTGTGTTCAACGACCTAAAAATCATCGCTTCGGAAACCACTATCTCATCTGCCTCCCAAAAATCTAAAAGACACGAAACGGCACAAACTATAATATAACTAAAAACCCTGTGTGTATTCGACGACCGAAAAAATCAGCGCCCGAGAGCCAGCATTTCCTCCCCCAAAGAAAATCTCTTTCTCCAAACACGTATCTACCTATATAACCCATACCTGCACTATAACTAAAAGGCGGTAATATCTATAACTAAAAACTTTGTGTATTCAACGACCCAAAAATCACCGCCTAAGAGCCACCATTTCCTCTCGCAAAGAAAATCTCTCTCCAAACATCACCTCTATACATACGCCTACATATAAGCTATACCTGTATAAGTGTACATCCACACGCTTTCACCAAAGAGGCATGGGTGCTCCATCAAATTCCTATCGACGCGGTCGGTGCAACGGCGGCCGAGGTGTATCCTTTGGTGGTCGCACGACGTCGTTCCACGGCTGGCAGAAGGGGGCAGAAGGAAGGCGGAGCACCGTGGCGCCATGTCGCGGGGGGTCCAACGGCACCCACACACCCTCACCTTCACATCCATGTTCCTCTTCACTGAACCTTCCTCTGTGTTTCACCAATATCTCTCTCTCTCTCTCTCTTCCTTTCTCTCATACTCTGACTCTCTCACCAAACCAACACCACGAAACTTTACAGTCGAAGGGTGGAGGCACACCGACGCCAGGCACGGTTATTAACCGTGGACTCTATCGCTGGAGGTGTGCTGATGGAGGCTGAGATTTGTGATTTAGATGAGCTCACCTCCGGACAACGTGGCTCGCCCCCTTCTACCTCTGCCCCTCTCACAAACTCGAGAACCGCCGCCGCCGCCGCAGCCTCGAGGGCTTTGTTTTAACTGTTCAAAGTTTCAGCTGCGGCAGGCCCTTAACTAGTCGCGGCCAGGTATACAAACCAGGGACCCCCTCCGTGAAAAAGGAGGATAGGGGAGGTTGATAGAGGCTCGCGTTGGGGGTTCCAGGATCTTGGAGGAACGTCCTCCAAGGGACTGGAACGCCGCGGGGATTTGAATATGGGCCGGGGTCTGTCTTTCTTCTTGCTTTTGCTTCTTTCCGTTCGGTCGTTCGTTCGTTTTTTCGCTTTTCGACTGTTCTAGGCTCTCGTTGGCGAGCTGCAACTTTCTCATGCACGCGAAATCTTTCTTGCCGTTTTGTGACGCTGGCTGCGACGTGAACTCGCTTTGGAAAATGTAGCACACTATGTTTAGCTTGGACATACGAGTGCAAGTAGCGGAGTTTGCAATGTCGGTCATGGTGCAAGCGACGGTGTACTTCTTTGTGGATGGTGTACTTTTGAAATACCAAGCGAGATGGAAGTAATTGTGGTGTGTGACAGGTGGTGTAGAGTCTTTTCCCATTCGGCAGACTCGTTTTGGCTCTGTCTGTGCGCTTTTTAAATTTTGGGTTCCAGTTGGAAACTAGGAACTGTTGGAAGTTTCTCGTACAACGAGATATTTCTTCCTTAGGATCTTTAACGTTCGTTGTGACGTACGGTTGTTTTTTAAGCGTAGTTCTTTATGGGCAAGAAATACGCGATATTCCTCATACGTCCAACATCAGATATACTCCAGGTCATACATCAAACAACGTCCACGTTTATCCCTCCTCGTATTTCTTCATCGACTTGCAATTAACAATTCACAACTGTCTGCCCGGCTTAATCTTCCCGATTCTTTTTTCAGAAACGTTTCTCATCCATCAGGAGGCACGCAAAGACTCTAATCTCCTGTACAAACCAGCGTAACAATTCCATACTGGAAACGAACACGTAGCTCGTAGAAATCACTGTGGCGTTTTAAAAACGCCACAAAGCCAGCAAGGCCGCCAGTTAATAACCGTAATGTAAAATATAAAATATGGTGGATGAATCTTTCATTCTTGCATGGAACGGAACGAAATGGGCTTGGAAACGCGACGAATCGAAATAACAGCGTTTAATGGCGAACGGACGGGGAAAGCGTATTTCGACGCTCGGTTCAATGCGGACGTCCACATGAACAATTTATTCCCTGCGCGATTTACATGACCGGCGGTGCGCGCTTTTATTTACCCGCGACGTGGAACGCGTGTATTTTTCTTCGTTTTTATTTCTTTTTTTTCCTTTTTTATCGAAGAAAAAAACGCTCCGCCCCCGGTGCGTGTCGTCGTGAATACGACACGCGACCACCGTGCGTTTCGCGCTATAATTCACTCGCCGCGCTCCGGCGATCAATTATAAATTTTCATGATCGGTTGACGTCAACCGTTCGAATGACGAACGATGAATACTGCATTTCGCCGAGCTCCTTCGACGGCCTGGCGTTGCGAAACCAACGCGAAAAGAAAAAAAAAAGGAGAAAAACAGCAACCTGTGTACAGGTGGGAAAGTGGTTCTTGGAAGACGTAGTACTACGCTCTAACCTTGTAACTTTGAGTCATGGAATAAGGTAGCGATAGAAGGACTTTGGAACAGGGAACTTTGTTCCCTGGAAGTTAGTCAGTTTGAAGTTTGTTTTAATACGAAATCGAATTATGAACATCCCGAATAGTTAGACCCTGGTATTTACATAAATTCGTATTTTAATCGGTGCAATTAAAAAGTGGAAAATTGTTTTATCTAGCAAACGTTATGGAGAGTACCGTGTGTCTTCGATATTTTCTACATTTTCTATGTGCACTTTTCATCGTTTACATTTACATTTATCATAGGACTAATAATACGGTTTCAACGTAATACGGAAGCATGTTAAAACACTTTGACTGCCACGCTGAAATCAAATGTCTCATTCAGGACGCCACGGGAGTATTTTTATTATTCGAAACATATAATGGCAAAATAATAATAAATTGGTGGTCTAAGACAACATTTTTCCCCAATGCAATTTTTATCTTATTGGTGGTCACGGGTGACCACCGTGGCGCCTTGATAACAGTTGATAACGACATAATATAACAAGGCTTCGTTTATTTCGACAAACCATTCGCACTCGTTATTTTGTCGTAAGCAAAACGTGCAGAATATATTGTTGAAACGTGTAGAAGATATTAGTAAACGGTATTTGCTCATTCTATATATAATAGCAAGGTATGTTCACACTTCTAACTTCAATCGTATAATTATAAAGCAGTATTTACGATTATTTTCTAAGCTGTGTTTATAATAGTATTCGTAGATTACTCCTGAAAGACATGGATGCAAACACAGTGCACCGTTAGATGCAAGATTTCCTCTCATTTTTCTTTCTTTTTTATTGATGCTCTAATAAAACTGTTTCATTGTTCTTCAAAGTATCTTCTATTTATCGGTCACATTCAAAATGCCCTAATTGTCAATTTTCATTCAATTTTTACAATCGTAAGAAGTTCAAGCGCTCCGGTCACCAATGATCAACGTGACAGTCAAAGCGTTCAAATGGTTTTCTTCGAGCTTTTCACGCGTTTGTTAACATTGGAGAAACACAACTGAGTAGAATATGATCGAAAGAACGATTAAACGATGACGATCGACGGATTTGAAAATACTACGAACAGAGTAACCATTTCTGTCCCGATAAAGATCGTTTCGATCTCGATCGAAGATACACGGCGTTCTTGAATTTCACAGAGCTTAACACCGTCAGCGCCATCGTTTTAAAAATTCATAGGGAAGCCGTGTCATCCCGTTTACGAGATTGATATCGCGTTCAGGTGCTGACACGTCCAGCAGTTTTCCCGCTTTGCCTCCATTTTTAATGCGGCTGACTATAGCGCCAAGGCGACGCGATAATACGCCAGCTGTCAAGAACGGGTGCTAAGGACGATGAAATAATAATTCGCGGCAACTACCGGTCAGTCGGCAGCGAAAGAATTTATTCACGAGTATAGACGCTTCTTCGCGCCCCCACCACCCTCTTTTTCACCCCGTCACGTGTAAAAGCGAGAAAAGTGGTTTTCCGGGCTCATAGTGTGGAATAGCTTATTCGCTCGAACAGGTGTTTCAAGCCGCACGATTTTCTTGACGCTACAGTGATTCATTTTGACGTTATCGTTGTACCCGCTTCTCGTGGATACAGGTGAGACAGGGAATTTCTTTTTAATCGAGTCATCGATTCCAAGTTGTTTCGTAGAACGTAGAAATTTGTTCAACAATTTTCGCCTTGAAAAACTTGGACTTTGAATTCCTTGGAAATTCAGCACAGCTTTCCGAATTCTTTATTTTATGTTAAAATACCAAACATAGTAAAATTTGATAGAGTTTCCAAGTGAACACAAATAGACGTCCTAATACTTGCAATTAGTGTACTGTCGCTCGTAAGCGAACGCTTTGCTCGATTTACATTAACGATACACGAATATTAGTAAAATATATAAATCAGTGGCAAACTAATGATGAAAAGTGTCTATATTCTATGTGTCGTAGCTCGAATTATTCGCTATATAATATCTTCATCAACCTAAGACAAACTTCTCTGTTTTACCTGTACGTTGACAACTGGCAAACAGGCTGAAGATAATGTACTTTCCGTATAACACCGTACTGCACCACCATGTTTCACGCTAAAATAACAGATATCAATTCTTCTATCGCGTAGCTTATACGTTCAAAAGTAAATTTTGTCGTGTCACAATATCTCTGTACCTCGGCTCTAACGAAGCACGAAATAATCCCGAGTCTCTCTGCACGTGTTTTTCTTTCATATTAATTAATTATCAATTAAACTAATTTTTCAAAATTTAATTTGCATTTTTTAATCTAATTTAGAAATTAGATCGGAGAAAAAAACAGCTATCTATACACTTTCGGTAACCGAAATGATCCCTACAGCCGCGAGAAAAATTCCCCAGAATCAGTAGGCGGGAGAATCAAACCTCGCAGATTCGGTAAAAAATTCCTGTTCGCTCGGTTTCGCTATCTATTTCAGGATTGCGGGGCGGGTTCTGGTCGTCCTTCCAGGAAGATGGAAACGGGATCCGGGCGAGCGCGTCGATTTAATCGGTAGCCGGGAAAGGGGTCGCATAAATAAGATCTATCTCGCGTGGAACACGGGAATCTTTACCGCGTAGATAAAAGCCCGACACCCGTAGATAAGGCGCCGCCTTTCATCGCGCCGACCCGATAAACTGTCGTCTTCGTGTTTCTTGACGTTCCTTAAATCCCACCGGGTACACACCGGCTACCGCTCCCCTCTCTCTCTCTCTCTCTCTCTTTCTCTCTCCTCCTCCCTTCCCTTTTCAACCCTTTACAGTCTTTCTCACTGCGAGCGTTTCTCGCCTCGACTGTTACCCGCAGATCTAATCTCGATACTTTGCTCGCCGAGTGCCAAGCGTGATATTGAATTTTAATGCAGGCTACTTTGTGCTGGCCGGCTTCGATTAACTCTTTGAACCCGCGGCCTCCGCAGGGGTGGCTCGCGATCTCGTCTACGACCTTCATCTGTGCGATCGAGTCGAGGCAAATAGGCAAAACCATTGGTGGCTTATGTACAGGGTACGTGGAAGTTCCGAGGATCCGGACGCTTTCACCGCTGATAGAGAAACGAGGAAGGACGTTGAAGCGAAATAAATTGGATTTAGAATTTTTTGAAAAATACAATTGTTCCTTTTTTATATTTGTGAGGATAATTCATTCGTTACGATCGTAAAGTAAAATGTGTCTTCTTGCGACTGTAGCTCCTCTAACTTCCACTTAACTCGCGTTTGACTATGTTTCGTGATTCAAGAAGAAATTCGGATGACAATGAAAAGGTGTTAATCCCACTGCGATCTTCGAATTTTTGTATTTCCTTTGAAGAGAACGGGCTTGCAATATTCCAAGAGACCACTTTGGTCGAACTCGAGACGTCTCTTAATACGCTAGAAAAGTACGATTGTGCAATAAAAGTTAATTCAGAGGGTTGACAACGCAGTACAAGTGGATTTATCTTTGAACGAGAAGTGTTAGGTAGATGATACATTTACACTGTACATGGGAGTGTGTGTGTAAGCGTCAGAGGACGTTCAGGTCCTAGTTGAGACAAAAGACTGTTAGTAGGTGTTAGAAGCTTCTAGAATAGTCTGTCTGACAACAAGCGTGCGTGTAAGAAGGTCTTCAGAGTGTAATATATATGTATCGATGTTGTGTGCTAATAAAGTTATTAATTTGTTATACCTTAACAAGAAGAATACAGGAAATGCTAGGCAAATATCTCATTTACGAATGTGATTTTTAACGATGGTTCAGAAGACCGTTTAATCGATGAGACTTGTCTTACTTCGATCGTTGGAAGAAATTCAACGAAACATGGGTGAGCGATCGGGTGAGCCACGGAAGACGCCAATAGAAAGAAGCAAGAAACAGGAATTGAATGAAGTTTAGGAAAATAGAAAATCATCGCTATCGCTACAACGTTGGTAACACTTCTTGCGTTCGATGCATCATCTAAACGATGCACGCAACGATTCACGCGCTCGCGGAACAGGATGTTTCCCACGGTGTATGAGTGGCGGAATTTTCCTTTTAAACAGAGATTTATTGCTGGATGTTAAACGGTGAGGTTGAACGATGGTTCGTTATCAATATGCTCGTCGGCTGCGTCGTCTAACGCGGTAGACCGCCTTTATTGGCGACAGAGCTGCCAATTGAGGCACCGGGCATTAACATTAATGCCAGTCCCCATTGTGCTAGTGTCCTCAAAGCGAAGGTGAAATCGCAGGTTCCAGGCAGAAATGGAACTCACGATACGTGGCCTTCGAAGTTGCATCTAGGTACGTTCTATTGGAATCATCGAATTCGATATACATTGGATAGAATCGACCACCGATCGACCATACTTTTCCTGTCATCGTCGTATCATGGTAGCGCTATCGTGGAAACAAGCCTATCGAAAGATATAAGTGTGTTCTTTTTTTGCAAATCTCGCAAAATCTTCAACTTTGCACAGTGGATTTTTTCAACTCTAAGGTAGAACTTGGTTCGCAGACTCTTGCTCGTTGCATCCGCTTATTCGAATTATATTCCAAAATGCCATTGTATAGACGAAAAACCATAGATAATGGGGTGAATCGTAGCCGATGGAGAAAACTCCTATTGTATAAATTGTTTAATTCACAATTTGTATAAACGAAGTTTCACTGTATTTTTAGTTCAACTTTTCTAGATCGAAACTCTCGTCCTTCTGCGCTATTTCCACAAGAATGGAACAGTATTAATTGGATATTTACGCATTTTTGAGAAACTTAAGATTTCTACGACGTACATAACGACGTATAGAACTATACGAAGTGTACAAAGTGTACGAATGGATGAAAGAAATTTCTATTTATTCGGTCATGTTCAGACAAATATAAAGTTGTACGGACATCGGCAATCGTAAGATTACAGGAATTTTTGAGTAATTTTCGTTTGATAATTTTCCATATTCCATTCCCAAAACTACGATACAAGTGAGAATCGACCGAAAGAACGAAGCAGAGTTGGAACAGTTAGAAAGATATCCCACGATAGAAAGCACGGTGACTCATCGTCGCAGGTTACTCGGCTTGGCCATTCCGCCGACTGTGGTATCGCGTCCAGCTTCAGTCAGCGCTAAAGCCGACTACTTGTTCCCGGTTAACAGCGTGGCATTTAGCGTGTCGACCGGCTAAATACCGATACACGTTAGAGAAGGCTGCCATCGACTCGTTGTCGGCGTTCCTGCGAGCTGGCCAAGATCGGAGCTCGTTCTCCTTTGCGTCCGGAATTTTCTGGTCGGTAGGTGGCCATCATCCCCATTACACCGGCTCATTATGCTCCGACGTATTTCCATAACGACTTGTTAGCCACGACGAACCGGGCGCGAGCGTGCTTTCCAACCATGTACCTACCTGGACGTGCACCCCGCCGTGGGTGGCGCCCCCGTGGGAAACCGAGCCATACGCCTCTTTTTCTTTTATTTCATTTTCGATCACGTATCCGTAAAATGAAATTGAGAAATATCGAAGATATATCAGTCGATCGATCTCCGTTTCTAAACGAATCGTATCATGTATTATATAGAGGTTCGTAAGCTCAAAATTAGTCAATATTAGGGTATCTTAAAGGATTAGGTGTTCTTGACGAGTATACTCGTCGTGAAGAAATGACAATATTACCGACGAGTGTTGTCGGTAATAAAATTACAAAATAAAACAGTGATCTCGTTAATTAAGCTTAATTCTATGTTACAACAGCCACGCGTACCTTACGTTCGACGAGTATACTCGTCATCGTTTATCTTTTTCGGACACGTTTTAGGTAGATACTTTTCAAAGTTTTCACACAGAACGCAACAGTCAGCTGGTTAAAGCGTATTTTATAAAGGATATGTTAAATCGTCGAGGTTTTAATTGATCGTCATCAGTCTTTCTACGAGGATTTACATTTTTATGCGAACGAAGAGAAAAGATGGAACGTAAATGGATATTTGTTCGTATCATTTCGCAGATGGAGAAGTTACGACAAATACTCTACACTTTGGAAGTTTTGTGCAGCTCTGCCTGTCCGAAAGGTGACCATGCGAAAGATGGTGAAAATTATTTAGAAGAGTGGCGAGCACCTCGACGTGCCCATAATCCTCTCGATTTGATCGATCGACTAATTATTATTTCACTTCTAACTTCAGTTACTATTATCGCTCTAACTTCTGATAAACTAGATTTACCGCGATATAAATCGTATTTTACTGCGTTGTGGGCAGTGCTTGTATCGGATACCGAACCCACCGCGTTTCTATCATTCCTTTATTTCCCCTGGCTTGTTTTCCTTTTTATTTTACGACGGTTTGGTTGCCATGGAGCAACGTTTCCCTCGTTTCCCGCCACCAGACCCCATAAGATTTACTCAGTTCACGATTACGCGGTTTTCAGAGGGGAGAGAGGAGAGGGAGGACGGTGGTTTAATTGGGAACGCGCGGTCAAGCCTCGATCGCCACTCTCGACCGCCTCGTTACGGATTTTGTTAATGAAGACGTCGAACCCTCAGGGATCTGCACTGGAACGAGTTCTGCTCGGTCAGGGATTTGAGTTTGCTGCGATCTTTTAGCTTCTCTTCGTGAAGACCAGATTTGGTAGAATTTGCGGACAGAATTGGATACACTGATTTTTGGGGTTATTTTGGGAGAAATATTTTTTTTCTTGTATATGAAACTTTGTATAGAAATATCGAGTAACCGTGTATAGTACACTAATCGATCATTGGGAGAAAAGAACTCGTCAAACGTATACACTGGTCTTGCATGAACCAGTAAAACGATAAATCTAACGACAAGTATAACAAAGTGTCCCTAAACGATATAAAGGACGACAAATTTTCTAATTGCGACCATTTTGGAAAGCGTGTACCTAAAACCTGTAAAACGAGTATACTATACAGTATGTGTTACAGAAACACCAAGAAGAATCAAACACAGAGAATACCCGATCTACTTCACACGCACACGCGCGTTATTCTAAAATTAAGAAAGGAAAAAGGGAATCAGATTAGAGAAACGCGGTAGCACTCACTGGAGAACCATTGGTATACTCTTAATTATGTAATAAATATATAATAATCATACGATATATCACATAAAACCAATTAAAAATTTTACGTGAAAACTATTACGTTCACCAAGACGAAAAAGTGTACCAAACAGCCCAGGTGGTAAATCGTTCAGGCCGAGCATACAATGACGAAAGAAAGGAAGAAGTTGAAGCGTAAGAAACGTGGCGGATAAGGCGAAGGACAGTAGTCGTAGGTAAGAAAAGAGCCGCGAAGAGATCCATCCAAGAGCTGCGACTAACGAAGGAAGAGCAAAGGGAACGAACGCAGCGACGCGACGCGATGCGACGCGACGAAGGTAACCGCGAGTTTCCCGGCGTGGCAGTGTTCCCAACATGGCAATAATATGTGGTATGGACACTTTTATGGTGGTGTGGACGCGATCCAGCCACCGATCCAAGGCCTCTAACTCTGGACAGGTAATTTACAGGGACCTTCGTCGTCGATTGAGACGTCTGCTGGATCGCGTGGAGGCATGCAACACGCACGTTTCCTCTTTTCTCTTTTAAGCGTTTACGCTCGATGTGCTCCGCTGCAAGAGGCATCGCATGGTGTTTCGCGGCTAAACAATTAGATCGGGTAGGACGAAGGCATCGAACAATCTTCGCAAGCGAGTTTCCCTAGCGGGGAAACAGCTGCGGATCGATCTGCATATGGCTGACTCGCGCGAATGTATTGGCGAGTCGCCGATATCGTGCTACCTATATCAGGCCAGAGCTACCAATGGAATGCGTTCTGAGATGGGTAGGAAAACATTCTATGGGGAACGATTCCTTTTTGGTAAACTTGCGAGCGCGCTTTTCGACGATCTTTGTGATTTAGTGTCTTTCAGGCTGACATTTTTTCGTGTATTATCCTGACAGGTAATTGGGAATTTACTTGTTCTTTCTTTTGCATAAATATCGGGTCTGGTTTTATTTAGAATATGGGAAAATTGTCGTTCACAGGTTTGCTTGAATTATTCGCTGATTCTTCTTTTTCCTCTGCGCTTCTTCTTCTTGTTTCGGTAAGTTGGACGCAAGCTGTTGTTCGATCAAGGGATGCTTTCAGCGAAATACTATTTTGTTCTTCGAGTTTTATAATTTTAGCCCTTGAGAATAGCGGAAAGGCGAGAAATCGTTCTGGAAGCACCGAGATCTTTAAAATTGATTATTTCGCTCGGAATGTCAGATCGCGAAGAACTCGTATTTCTTCAAAGTCATACGACAGCCGATATCAAATATTTTTCTCATTCGCATCTATCGCATTTCACGATCAACGTTTTCTTCGTACAAGTGCCGACACGCGAGTCGTTCGATTTGTAAAAGTCCAATTACTTTTATCAACCACATTCCGACAGACCCGTGGAACTCTTCTGCAACCTGAATTGCAATATCGATATCGATAAATATTACAAATCGAACGAATCATAATATTACTTTACCGGTAGACCGTGGATTTCTATGCGCTTGCAGGAAATTCGTAAATGAGAAACGCATAAATTTACGCGTAATATGACAAAAACGTTGTAAAATATCGAAAGTACAGCGCTTTCTACGACACTCGTCTAAATACCCAGCTATAGCCATAAAATTCTCGCTTCTTGCTCTTGCTTGAAAATCGCCATACTAATCGCTTGTCAGCTTCTCTTTATCGACAACTTGTAGCTACCACTTTCTGTTCTCAATATCGAGTAGCGATGTTCCAGCTCTTCTCGATATTTAGAAGAGCATTCTCTCTCCGTTAGTCGACTGGTTTCAGTCCAACTGGTTAGATACTCGGGGCATGGGGAGCGTTGATTTATAACAAGCCTCGATTAATAGCAACAGAGTCCGGTTGATTAAAATATCAAGCGGGACGAAGTTTCTCTCGCCAACCGGGGGCCTCTTAATCTTGGCGCAATCTGCATTCTGGTAAGTCGCGCCGCGTCGACACGCCGCGGACTTGTACGCGTAACTCAGCTGTATGCAGATGCGACACGCAGCTGCGGACTTGTTAATTCACCGACGATTCTCCTGGCTATTTTGCGCGTTCGCCGCTTCGCCTTACGAATATGATGTTAATGTAACGTTACCGGCAGCTTCTTTTTGCGCCCATCGGTCGGTTCCGATTTACGGACGAAGCGGCGTAAGAAACTCTACGTTTCTCGGTAATTAGACGGCGGATGTTTGCGCGAATTCGTACTTCCAAGGATACAATTGAAGAAGCAGAGAATCTCGATTGCAGGATTGTTTCACGCGTCATGAGATCAACTCGATCGAATGTACATGAGATCAACTCGATCGAATGTACTCGTCGTTCTTGTAAAAATTGAGGTGAATGTGTTGTCCGTGATGATTGTAGATGCTGGCTGTAAATGTCGCTGCTGGGGTACTGCTATTTTTCTTCCAATTTAGACGCGTGGAAGAAAAATCGGGTCCCGAACGTTCGTAACCTAAGGCGCTAACCACTGCGCTACCGTTGTCCGGTAGAAGTTAGTGTCGAGTGGCGGTATTTGTCGTCGAGTGCCGCCACAAAATCATCGTTCGCAAATATAAATCTGTGGCCAACTTCATCTGTTAGCTGCAAACGACTACCACTTCTCCATGCTGAACTAGGTAGGGTGCCCTTCCTAGCCTGGGATCGCGTCTGTGCACCGTAAAACGCGGAGAAGTAAATTTTGATTGGACAGCAGCGAAGCGAGAGGGGCGGTTAGCCCGAAAAGAACGTCGATTCTTTTCCGGATAAAACGTTGGAAATGGAAGAGGGGGTAAGAAACAGGACGGTTATACCCTCTTGATGTATCGTATCGAGGATCTATGATCCCTCGAGGTCCCTTGCGGTGGACCGTAATCCCGGAACCCCATATAAAGCCACCGTAAGAGATAGTTGGCCGTAATACGATAGAGAATCACGAGAGACCGAGAAAGAAGAGATAGAAGGAGAAAGAGAAAGATTGTGGGCCCTTTATCGCGTTCGACGATCGGCATACACGAGCCATATGTCGTTCGTTCCTCTTCTGCTCTTCGTTTATGTTGCCCTTTCGTATTATTTATCCTCCAACCCCCACCCTCCTTCGTTGGTTCACGGGGAGAAATCCCGTTACGCCCCATGAATTATCCAGAATTGGCGAAATTGCAGGCAATTTTCGTCAGCCCACTGACCGAACGTCCGAGAACTCCAATTCCAGTTTACTTTGGTCCTTCAAGGGAGCTGTCGCGTCAGCAACATGCTGCCCAGGAGGACAGGTTAACGCCGTTGCACACGTGGTGTGTCTTGTTGTACGTACGCGTAATTGCAAATTGGACGATCGATGGGCGGAGGGGTGACAATTTGCATGACGGAGGGCTGCGTACAGTTGCTCGCGAGAATATTCGAGGAAACATCCTGCGAACATGTTCTACGCGGACCATTTTGCAATTCCATTGTCGATGTAACGAAACAGCAATTAGCATTGGCAAAACTCGTTACGTTTTTGGCAGACGACGTGTGAATTTTTTAAAGTAAACGTACACGCGTGACGAAGCTGAAAGACAGTTGACCGCCAACCACTGCTAAACAACGAAATACAGTAGGATCCCCTATAGCGCGAGAGATAAAGTACGCTGTAGGTTGCACCAATACGGGACCCACAGCCAGAGAACTAAAATAAATGGTTTTCCTAAGCGACGCAACTAATTCTTTGGAAAAATAACCGTCACGGAATATGCACGTTTCCGTTTACAAAACTAACGGTGTAACTATGATTTTCCAGGCGTTTCAAAACGCGTATATTATTCGCATGGCGACCGGTTTCGTCGGAGGCACCATGAAGACATCAAATACGGTACGAGATCGTTTCATCCTTCAAAACGATACGACCAGTGTTACCGCTCTGAATATCTTCGTGCTATATTTTGCAAATTATGTACGCCTCGTGGAAGACAAACCGCTCAGAGGAGAACAGAAGTCGAAACGTCGGCGAGGTTTCAAAAGCGAGAGACACGATGAATGCAAGTTAGAATCAGAAAGTTGACGGCCGGTTTCCCGTGAAATTGATGATCTCGTTGGAGGGCGCCACGAAGCCACACGATCGGCCCGAGGCAACCCTGGATTATGAATGGACCGCAGGTTTCTCGATTGTTTCGCGCGCAGGTAGAACAGACGTACACAGCAACGACACAACCTTCAGAGTTCGTCCTACCGAGGAAATTATACGATGCCATAGGATTCGTTAAGAAAATTAGTGGCCGAGGCCCTGGCGGATGCCCTCCTTCTCCAAAGCATCGATTCGACCGGCAAATTACCCGGACCAAGCCGAAACAGTGCCACTCAGTGTCTCTCGATGATAAATACGAATGGAAAGGCTACGGGCTTTTTCGTGCATTTCGAGCTTTCCACGACCTGTTTCTTTCGACGAGAGAAATACAGGTGACTGAACGAACACTCGGCTGTAACTGCATCGATATTATTGGCGAAATTTCGCGAGACGTATCTTGCCAGTAAATTGTGGATTTTTATTCAGTACAAAATTGCACAGAATACGCGTAATATGAAAAATCGTATAAAATGTGTAAAATTTTCTAATAATTGGTAAATGAAACAATCTTCTATGAGTTATGAATAGATATTAGTATGTTCTTTTGTGTAATAGTAATCAATTTGATAATAAAGTATATATAAAGGAAATTTTAGAAATCGTCAGGCACGTGATCGTTCTACTTGATTGAAAATTATAAAATTAAATACGCAAGTTTTAAAATAAGAATAAAAAAAAAATAAGAACGCAAGTTTTCTAGTTTACAAGATTGCCAGACAATGTTGCAATTTGTAAAGATTTAGAAATAGAATAAATTTACGAAAAAAAATCTCTCAATTCATCATTGGTACTTGCTAAGATTTGTAACTAGGGTTCCTTCATAAAGAACGTAATTATTGCACATCCTGTCAACGACAAAGGATATTTTCAAAGTATCAATCGGTACATACAGTCATGTTTCTGTCACAATAAAAGTTTCTATTAATCTTTTTAACCACGCAACTCGCAAACCCTCACTTTCGTATCTAAGCCATCCAACGGGGTTTGGTTCGTTACTGGGGAAAATATGGGGTGTTCTATGGGTTCTCGAAAAAACTGATACTTCGGGGTAACGTTGCTATCGTAGCCGAAGTGCAGCGCGCGACTTAAAGATGCTTTCGAAGCAAAGCTCCACCGAGTGCTCAGTAGCTGAGAATTTCCCGATTATTAAACCAATCTGGACTAGTTCCAACTAATTCGAAGCAAAGAAATGTCAAAAAATGCGTGACAGCGAGCGACATTTATTTATCAAAGGTGGAAAAAATATCAATGTGCGAAAAGTTCAAATAATCCAGACGAAACTTACTTTTGGGTTAGCAACTAAGTGGTTGCGGATTATGTCAGTACCACCGAATGACAAAATCCGCGATCACTTAGTTGCCAACCCAATACATTAACTTTCATAGGAAATAGGGAAGATGAAAAAGCTTTTGTATCGCGATTAACGTTCAAATAACTGAATTTCTGTTGAGAGGATAACGTGGAACGGTCCTTGGAACGAAACGTGTTCATTTATATCAATTTCATTTACTGAATGCGCGGATCGCAGGAAAAGAGAGAAAAGGGCGGCGAAAAAGAATTTTATCGCTGACGTGTTAAACGTTCCCAAATTTAGCCAGTTTCACGATGATTTCGATACAACGTGGAAAAACTCGGAAGCTTTATGCATATCTGGAGCGCGAAAATCGCGTCGATGGTTTTCATTTAGATCGATTCCACCAACTGGTTGGCCTGCATCGACGAAATTCAATTCTCGTCGCTATCCATCTGATAATTTGCTTTTTATTTACTAACTGCTCGTATTCCAAAAATGAAACTACCGCAACATCCTCTTCCTTTATCCTTGTAGCGGCACTCGACAGTCCTATCCACCTCGTCCTCCTGTATTTCCGCGAAAGAAAAATCGAACCATCGAAATGCAAACAACGTACGAATCGTCACTTCCATCGAACGACTATGGTTTAACAAATATTTGTTCGAAATGGATGCTAACATTAAAATTCGTCTTCACATTGTCGATTATAATTATTTCTAACATAATGAATAGCCGTTTGCAATTATGTTTCAAATATACAAGCGTGTTTTAAACCTAAACGTATTATATCTTTTTGAAGGTAAATAGCAACGAATGGATAATATTAGTTGATAATAATAATAGCATCAATTTACTTAATACTGGTCCCCACAATTAATATCATTAATCTCTTTCGAGTTTTCCAGAAAGTGATCAAAACACGTGTTTAATACCAAAATCAAATGCAGTAGACGCTACTAATTGCTAGAATTGCTGTTCCATAAACGTTGGAAGATACGGTTTATTCTATTGTTCGCTTCCGATCTTCCTATTGAAACGCTCCGATTTCAGCGACGACAAAAGAGAAGGAAATAAACTTGGAAATCAAAGTAGCAAAATGCGAAGGACAGGTAACGTTTCCTCCCCATGCGTCAGATTTTTTCGAGAACCGACAGAACCACCCCTATTTTCCCCAGCAACGAACCAACCCCCGTGGATGTCGCGCGCTCGCCAAGGTGCAAGCGCGTCCCTCGCGCGCGCGAATCGACGAGATAAAGCGGCGCGATTTTCGATTGAAGTTTCAAAGGGATCCGCGGTGGCTTTGTTGCCTCGCAGACGCAGCTTTTTTTCCCGAGTAGGGGTAACGATAATCGAAGATTAAAAGTACCCGAACCTCGTGTCCCCGCGGAGTACGCGTTTTTGAATTTCCTCCGAGCCTCTTTTTTTCCCTACTGTCTAGTCGTTCAAACCATCGCCGGCTAAGTAATCACGGAGAAACGAGCCTGATTGGTCCTCGCCGATTCCACTTTGCTTCTCATAATGGAGAACACTTGAGCGATACTTGAAAAATTTCTCCAACGATCGAGTCGAATTTGCGCTTCGAAACGAAAAGATTTCGAATTTGTTAAACGTTTCGTACATTATACAGGGTGGAGTGATTTTTGTATCGTACAGGGCGGGTCAAAAGATTTTTCAGAATTTTCGTATCGTTCGAGCGATCTTTTTATCCGAACGTATCGTTGGTTTGCTGAAAAGAGTGTCGTTTAAAAATTGTCGATTTTAAGATCGTCCTGGTTGTTTGCATCTTTTTCGAATTCTGCTTGTTTAAGTAATCCATGAATTTTCGTAATATCCAAGAAGTAGCATCTTTCTGTACCTGGACATATCGTTGCTTTGCTATAGAAGGGTACAAGCGAATGTTTAAAAAGTGCAAAATTTGGGATGCTTTTTAATATTTTTTAAATACGAGAACGAGGTATTCCCTCTACCAAGAATATCGTAATCTTCGATTATTCGATATAATTACGTACAGTATTGCAAAAGGTACTGGCAAAGGCTCTTGTTTTCCAACGAAACATTCTTTTATCAAATTGTCTAAATCTTGTCTAAATCTAAGAAATTTAACGTATTTTAACCCGATTAACCTACGTAAATACCATCGTAAATGTAACAGCCTAATATACTAATACTAATACTGATCTAATACTATAAATGACCATTGTTTTCGTAGCTGCTGTAAATCGAACACTTTAAAAGATTTGAATCCTTCTTGATAGTAAAATGTCTAATACGACATAAGATATCTGAGAAATAAGATAAAAGGAAAAGATACACACACGCATACATATGTTCGATCAACATAATAAGTGAAATGGCGAAGAATTTAGGGGCAGCAGGGAGGAGCGAAAAACCGTGGAAAAAGGAACGCTTTCGACGAGAGCTTCAAAGTTAAACACAAATGGGGAGGAATCTTCGGAGGCTTTTTGTGCCTCTTCTTCGTCCCCGCTGCGGCAAGACAGCGGCTCGAGAGCCCGAAGAGGCCTCATAATTCAGCTGTTTGCGTGAATTTTAAATTCGACGAAGCTGCCACTTGCCTCTCTAAGCCTGGTCGTTGCTCAACGTTCTCGCTCCACCGCCAAAAAGCTTGTGCTATTAATATTTATCGAAACGTTTCGACGTCCTTATCGAGAAACTGACTGTCGATTCGACGTGTTCGATGCTTGTTCCGTGGCCATTTCGCGTGAATATATAGCACAAGGGTGCTTTTATCTTCATCGAGTTGGAAACATGTGACGCGGAGAATCGGAATCCAAGTGGAAGCGAGCCTCTTACGATTTGATTGATTAGAGATTCGTCAAGTATCATGATAACGAGCAAGTCTGATGATAGCAGGAAAATTGGAAGGAGAATTAGAAATACGAGAAGTTTCAGGATGATCGATGGAACATCGACGTTTCTTTTTATAGAAGAATTCGAACATTACATCAATTGAATAACAAATATCGTTTGCTTTGGTTAGAACGTGTTAATAAATATCTGTAGCTTGTTTTAAAATAAAAGTTTTAATCGAAGTGAAACGTCACCACAGTGGCGAGGAAATCTGGCGACGAGAACAAAATTCGAGACATTAATAAACTCTGTAAGATCGACCAAAGCTTTATTTTTTAAAGCAGAATTAAATAGGTCGCTTTTTAAATAAAAGAGGAACAATCCTTCGCTTCGAGGATATTAGAAAATTCTATATCTCCGATAAAATCCTTTAATGTTACACTTGAAAGAATCGCCAATTAAAAGATTGATAATTTTCAAATTGCATCGTCGTAGACCGCATGCGTCTCGTTCAAAGAGGTCTGTAATTTCATCGAACCTAACATAACATTTGAATCTCTTGCTCTTTCATCGAGTGGAAACAATTCGTTTAAAGGGGGCATGCGCGATCGTGGATTTCAAGCGAGCAGATATATAAAAGGGAGAGAAAAAAAGGAAAAAGAAGGAAAAGCAAGGCGAAGACCTTAGGAGTCGGACCTTATTAAGCCATTGGACTTTCTCCTTTGTCATTTCTTCCCGCGTGGCCTCGCACTCGAACAAGAGATACAAAACGTTCCGCGTTGCGTGACTCACCCCCGCCGCGGTTTTCTTTCCATTTGCGCAATGGAACGATGTCTTTCCTTCGTACTTTGTCTTCGAGGGGTCGCCTCACGTGTAATTCGCCCCGCGTTCCTTTTTCTTTCTATTCGCTCGCAATTGGATACATCCCGTCGTTTATCCAAGTTTCCATTCAGAATTCGTTTAAATAAATAACCCTTAAGCTTCTCTCTGTTTGGTAATTCTTGAAATAATTTGTTTTATATTCGGCTTCAATCAAGTTCTTGTTCAAGTTTCGTTTAACATATGAAACAAATACAAGTCTCTGTGTATTAGTCGGAATGAGAATTCGAGTAACTTTGAGAATTTTTGATACAATGATTAGAATTATGCCGGCTTGAGAAAGTACTTTCAGAAAATACGGTGTTCAAGAAAATACTTTCGGAAAATACGGTATCGAAGAAGGTGCTTTCAGACAGCACGGTATCCGAGGAAGTACTTTCAGACAGTACGGTGTTGAAGAAAATACTTTCGGGCAATAGGGTATCGGAGAAAGTGCTTTCAGACAGCACGGTATTCAAGAAAGTGCTTTCAGACCGCACGGTATTCAAGAAAGTGCTTTCAGACAGTACGGTATTGAAGAAAGTATTCAAGGCTTAATACAAGCATTTAAGTCCAGAAAAGGATTCGATACAAGCACACAGAAATGTGTTTGAACATTTGTGGAAATTTTTGTGGATATATCGGATTGTAACACAAAGTCCTGTTTTTATATGTATTATAAAAATGGCGAAGACAGGACAAATTTTTGCAGGTTACAATTTAATATTACGAATTGCAAGGAACATTTTGGAATTTTACTAAAATTGCAAGAGGACAGGAATTCGATTGTCCCGTTGAAATTGTAAGTCGTTTACTGCCGACAAATAAATATTCGGTCAACAAATTACTACACGTACGTACTACGAATAACAGTTTAAACGCTTAAAATACGACTTATAAAAAGAATGGCAAGAAACATGTATCACGCACCGTTTCACTGTAATATAACGACAGATGAATTGCGTGTAAAAAAATTCAGAAAAAACGCGTATCATTCCCTCCAACAACTCATTCGATCCTTTTACATTCCCACTAATAAGAGTAATCATGCTCGAACACTGTTCATCCTTGCGTTATTCTCTTTTTCCTCTGCGAAAGCAAAGCAAAGCTATCTTCACACTTGTCCACCATCAACGATCAAGCGAAACACGCGATACACTGTAGAAGGATCGCAGTATCATCATCGTGGTGGATTTCTGCCGCGTCATGATGCAAAAAAACGCGACTTCTCGCGCTAAGCTCGTTCGGGGTGGTCCAGGATCAGCACGAAGCGTGGCATTAAAGGATAACCACGGGTAATCGCGACTTCCTGACCGCCGGCTCGTTGCGTGGTCGTAGCAAAAACCGGTAAAACTTTGTTCAAGGGCCTCGTAAAATAGCCAGGTACGCGATATTAATGGGTGAAAACGCGAGAACGCGTCGCCCACGGCGCTGATCGGAATCCACCTCGCCCCGTAATCAACGAATCGTTCGGGCTACACGCGAATAGTTACGGCGAATAGTTACGACTTTTCCCGGGACAATTTTAGTGATTTTCTCGGTTTTACTGTACGCAAAAAAATATAAATGATTTTAACGTCTAACTGCCGCGATGAAATAGAAGTTGCATTATTTTCCCATTTTCCCATGGGATTCTGGAATATCTGAATGAAAATTTGAATTTCTAGTTATAGTTTGTAATTACAAGGCTCAAAATAATTGGCGCTGCATGCGAATAGTTACGACTTCTCCTGGCACTATTTTAGTGATTTTCTCAGTTTCATTAGACGGAGAAAATTACGATTTTAGCTTCTAACTGCCACGTTGAAATAGAAATTATATTAATTTTCCCATGGGATTCACGGGTGTCTCAATGGAATTTTCAACTCTGACTCGCAGTTTGTAATTATAAGGCTCGATGTAATTGTGACTAAACACGAATAGTCACGAATTTTTCTCGTACTATTTCAGCGATCTTTTCAGATTTTCAGAAAATTATAACTTTAACTTCTAACTGTTATAATGAAGCAGAAATAGATAGAGGGTGTTCCAAATATGACATCGACAAACTCTGTCAACATATTTGGAAGGTTACTTCGAGCGAAAAATATTATATGCACCGTACAGATAAAGGTATCGATAGTCTTTGCCAACCAAACACGTTGGCAAAGTTTACCAATCGAGACGTGCAATAGCCTGTGCATTGATCTTCGTTTGAACGAGAATTTGACATTCGATTTGTGGTTTGTAAGATTTTCAAGATGATCGAAGATTAGTAAAACTTTGTAAAATGTTTATGATATTTGCGATACACCAGGCAATTAAAAAGCGATTAAATATAGCAATTAAAAATTAAAATCCCTGTTATCCATCGCACGTCGTGAAAGTTATTTTTTCCACTTGTGCACCCGATGAGAGTGCCACGAGAAAGAGGAAAATCAATCATTGCGAACACATTCTCAAAAAACGTATCGTTTTATCCAACAAATGTTTTAAACCTAACATATTCCAAATGGTATAGTTCGTAGGCAATTCGAATGCACTAACCTTACCCTACACAGGGTGCACCAAAGCGAGGATCAAAGTTGCGAAACAAAGTGTCTGCGATTTATTTCATTTTCGTTCCACGTGCACATTTTACTTGCTTCGGTTGACAACGTGAACACGTGTTCGTTGTAATCGCATTGTAATCCCAAGCTATTAAAAGCTGCGCCATTTAAAGGCTAGAAAAACTACGAAATCACGATTGTCAGGGAATTTGAACGCGATATAAAACGAAGATTCGAGGAAACGGGGACAATTTCTACTAAAGTGTTCGCAACGTTTCACATGACTACTTCTGCATAATCTCGTGGTTTCTGAAACACTTCCGGTCGATTGTTACCGGTTGCAACATCGACAGTGTTCCGAGTGTTAACCTAAACGAACCGCGGGTTCCTCCGATCCGAGACGAAAGGGAGAAAAAAGAAGTAGAACGACGGTAATAATTATGGGGGAATAACAATTACGACGAGTGGAATGCAACGTTTTAATAAGAGGCTCGCTTTTTCCTTGGCTGCATCGGAGCTGCACCTGGATAGCGCAACTGCGCCTTTTTCTCGGACGGAATCACGCGATGCTTCTTCAATGATCCTGCTCGTTAGTTCGTTCGTGAAAGGTGTACACGGAACCGTGGCGCATCCGCAAAAACGTTTAGGAACTGTGAAACATACTTATGATTGCTCTTCAACTCCGTTTTAAAGTATATTTTCCTTCGTTTTTCATTTATACTCGGTCTTCATCTTGCTCCGTTCTTTCCATTATTTTCGACCCAATAAAAGTCATTTACAAGCTATAAACAATCTATTTTACTATATTTCTGGGTAATTAGTGTCTCTAACACACTTCACATCGAAATATATTATCTTTCTTTCTTCGAGTTGTACTCCATCTTAACCTTCCTCCGTTCTTTCCATTATTTTCCAACCAATAAACATTATTTCTAAGCAGTAAACAATCTAACTTTACTGCATTTCCGTATGATTAGTCTTAAACTTCACGTCGAAATATATGACGTTTCTTTCTACGAGTTATAACGCGTCTTAACCTTCCTCGTTTCTATCGATTAGTTCCAGTGCAATAAAAATCATTTCTAAGCTGTAAACGATCCATTTTCATATATTTCTCGGTGTGATTACTCTTGAACTTCACTTCGAAATGTATTATTTTACTTTCACCAAGATATACTCTATCTTAACCTTGCTCGGTTCTTTCCATTATTTCCCACCCAATAAAAATCATTTACAAGCTGTGAACAATCTACCGTACCGTATCTCTCCGTCCGATTACTCTACGGTGTATTTTTCTTTCACCGAGACGTACACCATTCGAACCACGTTCGAACCACGCCACGTTCTTTCCATTCGAAGATGGTATATTCGAAGATGGTATCACACTGGGGGTAGCCATCCACATGTTATATTATTATACCACTAAGCTATAATATTTTACTAAATGTCCTACTGGACAAATTGTAAAATGTAGATAAATAAAAAAAAACGTTCTTTCCATCATTTCCCACCCAATTGAAAAATCATTGCAAAGCCGAAAATGTTGTTATCGTGGCTTATACCTTCGAGTCCCTGTTCGAGTAGAAACGAAATTTTCAATTTCAACGCGAGAAACTTTCGTGGGATCACGGGATGACGCAGAAATTACTGTGCGATCTATACTTGTATCAAAAATACCTCGAAATGCAAAGAGTTGCCTCGGCTAAAAATTCGGAAGCTATTGGCTTGGCAACTAAGTGATTGCCACCTAATGACAAAATTCGCAATCGCTTAACTTTCACCGTAACTTGCACGATGTGCGATGAATAACAAGGATTTCAATTTTTAATTGCTACATTTAGTTGCCAATCCAATAGCTTGCGAATTTTTAGCCGAGGCAACTCTTTGCAATTCGAGGTATTTCCGCATTCGAAACTATCATTGTCATATTTATAGGCTGGATTCGTTTCAATTCTGTCGTATTTATTGGGTTGGCCACCTAATGACAAAATTCGCAATGCAAAGAGATGCCTCGGCGAAAAATTCGCAAACTGTAGGGTTGGCAACTAAATATAGCAATTAAAGATTGAAATCGAAAGTTACTTTTTCCACTTATGCACCCAATGAGAGTGCCACGAGGAAAGGGAAACTCATCCTCAAACAAACGTTTATCCAACGTTTCAACGTTATCAAACGTTTATCGTTTTATCCAACAAATGTTTTAAACCTAATATATTCCAAATGATATAGTTCGTGAGCAATTCGACTCCACAAATCTTACCCTACACAAGGGTGCACGAAAGTCAGGATTAAAGTTGCGAAACAAAGTCTCTGCGATTTATTTCATTTCGGTTCCACGTGCGTATTTTACTTCCTTTGGTTGACAACGTGAACACGTGTTCGTTGTAATCGCATTGTAATCCGAAACTATTAAAAGCTGCGCCATTTAAAGACATTTAAAGGTAATGCCATTACCAACTAATGACAAAATCCGCGATCACTTAGTTGCCAGCCCAATAAATACGACAGAATTGAAACGATAAATATGATAACGACAGATTCGAAGGCGAAAAGTATCGCGTAGAAATAAGCCTTGTAACAATTTATACGACGAAAAAACGAAGTAACGAATTTAAGAAAAAGGACGATAAAGCGTCTTCGTGGTATAATTCTCGAGCAACCGGCCAACGATAGGGTCGAAACGATTAGTATCGAACTACAAGCGGTGTTTCCCGACGGTAGCCGATGATAATTGTCGGAGATAAATGAAGGAAGGGCCACTCTCTCCGCGGTGGTAGCCATCGGTCACAGGGAAACAACACGAAGCCGTAAAAGACTAAAACGACTTTCAGGCCAGATGACTCGGTTTTCGATCGGTAGACTGCTTCCCATTGCTTGGCTCGCTTGCCAAGTGGTTCTCCCTAACCAACCACCGTTTTTCGAATACGTTATCGGCCCATTTCGACGAGATGACGATCCTAAAGCTGGAAACTTCGTTTCATCGCGTCGTCTCGTACTTTTGGAAATGAATTAACCAGTGTCAGGTGTTTCGAATATAACGTGAATTTTTCGTACATTTTTATTATTCAGGACACTGCTTGTTTTCTTTCGTCATTTTGGGATTTTCAACAACCGATGCTGACGTTTCTAAAATACAGCGTGAAATAAGAAGAATTGCGAAAGATGAATCGACACGAGTCAGCTTCTTGTTCCAAAGTGTTTCTCGATCTTCCAACGAATCTACGACTTCTAACGAATCTTGGATTCATGAGAAACGAACCTACATTTATACGATAGAACACGAAACAATAAGAATAACGAAATGAGAATAGCGGAAAACACGGAAAACACGAGTCAGCTTCTTGTCTGAAAATGTTCCCCGACTTTCCAACGAATCCTACATTTTCAACGAATTTGCAAGCTCAAGTAAAGCTTGGATTTACGAAACATAAGACACGCGTATTTATAAAGTACAGCGTGAAATAATAAGAACGAGGAAGATAAGAAAAATAATAGAAAAGGAGGAAACACGAGCCGATTTCTTCCTTGAAAATGTACCTCGATTTGTCAATAAAAATTCTACTATTCCCCATCGTATCAACGACGATCAAATTTCTAGATTTACGGTTATTTTACGAATCTACGACTCCGAGTAAAACTTCTACGCTCTACCGAAACTAGAAACACGTTCCTCTTCGTCTCGTCGCCTCCGGCTGTAAACTAACCTTGTCAAAAGAAAGAAAGAAAAAAAGTAGAAAAAACGGAAACTGAGAGAGAAGGAAGCAACAACGACGTACAAGAGGGTAGCAAATTACAAGGAAAATTTTCCTTTTGTTCGTCCGTACGAGGTAGAGAGAGTTATTTTTCGTGGATACTACTGGTGGATAAGGCGAAGCAACGCGATGGCGGCGTGGCGTGATGTTGTTGGAGGGTAAATATTAATTAGCGCGGGCTCTGTGTTCATTTCGTTGTGCGCCGCTTTCGGCCCCGTTTACACGCCGACGTTCCTCGCAGCGGCGTTAACCCGAATAAACACATTTTCGGCCGGCGCCAGTCACACCTTCCGGGATTTTGGCTTTCCCGAATAATTAAACGAGGCCCTGAACTCCATGCCGCTTCCGGCCGACGAATTTCCGCGCTCCACCGGCCGAATTTTACGCTTCGTATCGATCCTTCGCTATTGGTCAATTGGAATTCACGTATTGCATAAGTGTCGCTACACACGCTCGCGTTTTACAAGTACGCGCACGCTTACGTATTTGCGAATTGCAAATTCTTGCAAGTAAAAAATCATAAAAAAATAGCAAAAAAATAGACAAAAATCGACAGAAGAAACATATAAAATATTCAAATGATAATGAACGAATTTGTCAGTATAAATATCTTAATATTTGTTAGTATAAGTATCTTAAGCGAATTTGATTTCTTTTACGGATTTATTAGGTTGTCCTGCGATCTTGATGTTACCTTTGGACGATACAAGCGATGTTTATTAACAAGTAATATCGATCAAGTTATTATAAAGACAGGTAAGAAAACGTGCATGTAGCAGTGGTACGAGTATGTCAATTTTCCAACGTTTTGGTCTGCCGTTTGTTCTTTTCTCACGGTGCAATTCATTTAACATGTTTATTTCTGCTATTGCCTGGTATTTGCATATCTTTGGCTGCGTGTCAACAGCGCCAGATTGCAACGATGCAGGCGTTCAGGTGGTGATTTTAGTACCAGTATACAGTCAGCGGTACAGTGATCTTTCTCGCTTATTCTCGCGCGTGGAATAACCTCGCGCTGATGATGGTTTACTCGTACTCGATCGGTAATCGAACAGGTTCGAGCGTACTCGCGCGATTTCTCAAACTCGATTTGACCACAAAGCGAATATCCCGGACAAAAACAATTTTACCCTGCGTTCTCTCATCCTTTTACAAACAGACTGTGCGTTTTCCTACATTTTCACATCTAACTAAGCCAGTAGACGCGTCTTTGAACCCTCGAACCTTATGCAAAAAAAGTAATTGCATAAAAAATCGAGGCGAAGAATGACTTTTGCGTTTGTACATGTTATTCCAACAGACCTTATATTCGTCGATTTTTTCTACCGTTTGTTCCGTGGAGTTAATCGATTTGGCAAAGAAGCGGCTGATATCGGCCGGCTCGGCGAAACGAACAATCGGGCGGCGGAAGTAAAAACGAGGCTGCATGAAAAAATCAGAGGCGAACAGAGCGGTGAAAAGCAAAGGGGGTTGACGAGTAGGAGGAGCAGCAGTTTTCTGTCGCTCACCATCGAAGCGTGAGGCGGACAAGTCCGCGGCTCTTCGTCCCGGTTTGTCCAAGCTAAGCCGGCGCGACATCTCGAAAACCACGACACGTCCTTTGGGCCTTTCCTCGTCTTTTGCCACGCTGCGTATCCTTCGACGTGTCGCGTTACGCAATCCGTCGACCAGGGAATTTCACGACGCTCGGATTCCTTTCTCTCTCCCTCTCTCTCTCTCTCTCTCTCTCTCTCGGTTTCTTTACTACAGCTACCGCAAATTTTTAAACGTTTGTGGGAAATTTCATGGTGTAAGCGCAAAGATAAGATGCAAAGTGTTTTTGAAATTGTGCTGCGATCGCAAAAAGGAGGCGCTCTCTCGTGAAAGACTGAAAGTAGTGGAAATTGAAAATAAATGTTAACATTAAAATGAAATATAATTGAAATTCGATGAAGTTCATGTCGAAAACGCGTATAGAGTGAAATTTGTTCGTACGAAGCCGCGAGACTCGAGAGACTCGAATACGCGCATCGTCGAGACCGATTTGGTTGCTACTGAAATTAAGAATAGCGTCGAGCATGGTACACGGTTTTGGTTGCATCTTTAACTTTAGAGTTACGATATCGATATATATTTTGTACGTTTAATATCGTAACGCTTTATTGTGTTTTGTCTTATCGTGTATCTTGTATATGCTTGAATAAAGAAATATCGAGATAGATTCGATGGATGAGTTTTAAATATCGTACAATAGCTGAGAATTTATCAAATATCATTCCAATTATTTTCGTATTTGAAACTTCCTTAAGTTCCATTAAATTTCCAGAAATTTATTCACAACGGGTATCAGTCTCAGCTACAAACCTACAAACCTACCGAAGCAAAACCTACTAAATTGCAAACGAAGTACTGTAAACGAGGTGTCTTGGTGGCGGAGATTTAAAACAGAAATTCCGATACGAAAAGCGTTCGGAAAATAGAAATTCTCAGATATTAAAATTCGCAAAGACAGCAATTGATGAGTATCGATATTTGTAAAGATAAAAATTCGTGCGGATAAGAATCCGCGAAAGTAAAAATTCGCAAGCGAAAATTAAAATTCGCAAAGATAATATCGGCAACTAAGTGATTGCGGATTTTGTCAATACCACCTAATGGCAAAACCCGCAGTCACTTAGTTGCCAACGCAATAGTTCGCCGAGGCAATAATTTGCGAAGACAGAAATTGGCAAAAATCGAAATTCGCAAGGACGGGAATTCAAATTGAATATTGAAAGCAGTGGACATGTAAATTCGTGGTGATAAGAATTCGTACAGCGGTGATTAACTTAACGCGACGAGTACTCGCACGTGTACCTACGCGATTTCTGTTCACAAACACTTTCGCTGGTGGAAGAAAAAGTGAAAGGAGTCGATGGCGGGTGCAACGAAGAACGATAAATTTCGGTCGGAATATTCGAAAGGTTCGGTGTCCCTGGTCTATTTCGCTTTGGTGGCGCCATGCGTGAGCCGGCGGAGGGGCGCGCCCGCCGAAAGAATTCCAGGAATTCCCGTCTCCCCGAACACGGGGGAATTCTTCGCACTGCCTGGACCACTTTGTCCCGGCGACCCTTTATTTTCCTTTCGTGCCGCTTTTTCTGCGGACTCGCGCGCCCGACACGCGCGAAATCGTCGCGGAAATTCGGTCGCCTCTAGGAAAATTTCGCTGGAGGAAATGGTCGCGAAGGGTGAGCTACGAGACTCGAATTCTTCGTTTCGCGTTATGAGAGGATGCTTCCCCGTGTCTCGAAAGTCAGCTCTATGACGTTCCGAGCGTTTATGGATTTTTTTTTTCACGTCAAGGTTCCCTTTTGTTTCTCTTTTCTCCCTTGCAATTCTTTCTTCAGCCTCTTGCTTTCACGAGTTTCTATACGAGGTATGGTAAAAACGCGTTATTTTGAGAATTATGCTTTCCTCTTTTTCTTCCTTCTTTACACTTCTTTCTTGCACTTTTCGTTCCAAGAAAGACATTTCTACGTAGACGATCAAACTGCAAGTCAAATTTCCCGATTAACGAAACAACGATTTACGAACGACGTTTCAGATGCCACGATAACTTAATTTTAAATTGAACAGCCGAAAAACGAATTGTAGAAGGAGGATAAATGAAATCGTTGGCTCGAAATACTTGAAAGTTATTCCACTCCGATCGCTCAAGCCTAAATGCAAAAGAGACGAAGAGAACGCGACTTCCAATTTTCCCTTTCACCCTCTAAGAAACCATCCCCTACGATCGATTTTATCCAACAGTAGGAAGACCGGTAAATTAAATTTACCGCACGAGAGCCGAGAAAAATGTAATACTCGAAAACAAATAAAATAGAACTGTCATTTAATTTTCCATCGCCCTCCAAGAAACCACCCCTGACACCGCCTAATTGAACAAACGCGATCAGTTAACCAAATTCTGCGAACCTAACCAACTTCCTACCACCAACCCCGTGAACGTCCCTCGTTTCCTCCGAATCCTCCATCCTCCACGAAAAAACCACCCTCGATCATCCCTTAACGTCGCACAAATTACGACACCTCGAGCGCGTCGGCGAAAATTGCCCGACGAAAACAGTAGTTTCGACAGGGTCCAGCAGCGTGTGGGATTAAACCAACCCTTTGCCCAAGGCTCTTCCACCCCCTCCACGCGTCTCTTACAGCGATCCTTTTCGAAGGCGCGTGCAAAAAAGGAACACGAGGGACAGTTGGATCGGTGGAAGGGACTGTGTCTGCCCTTCCACAGGATACACTGCACATTCCCTGTCTCGCTCACCCTCTCCCCACCCCTGGCCCTTTGGCAGACACGTGGTGGGGGCGGCCGACCGCCTCCAGAAACGCCCTTCTTGCTTCCCCGACGCATATGCTGCGTCGTATGTGCAATATGTGCACGCGCATGCACGTTTGGCCCGTGAGACTGAGAATGCCTGATAGTGTGTACGTGTAGATGCGTGCGAGTGTGCGTGTTGGAGCGTTCACACGAAGCGCGAGCGCGCAACGAGGGAGAGGGATGGCGAGGAGCGGAGTGGTTACGGTCTTTGTCGTCTTCTCTGCTCTTTGTTAACAAGCTTTGCAAATCGGCCTCTGCCTTGGATGAACTTCTTCTTCTTCTTCTTCTTCTTCTTCTACTTTTTCTTCTTCTTGTTATTAGTCTTGGTCTTAGGTTTGCGAGTTTCGGTTAGGTTTGTTGCATCAAACAGAGGTGGAAACGATACGACGGGATAGTTGGGAATTTTTTCCAGGCTTTGCCTTGGTTTCGGGTAGTTTGCATTCTGACAGGATCTGCGAGGAAAATGCGTTTCTCAAACTTCTGGGTTATGTTTGTTTTTCAGCGCGAGGGTGGCTATGATACGAGATGTTTGGGGATAGTTTCGATCTTGGTAGAATTTAAGAAATATATTTCTCAGGCTTCTTTTTATTATTGTTATTCTTCATACTATTGTTATTATTATTATTATTGGTCTTAGGTTTTGAAGTTTCCATTAGGATTGTTTTCGTGCAAGGGGTGGGAATTTCGGAGGGTATGTTTCTGAAACTTCTTATTATTATTATTATCATTAATATCGTTAGTCTTGGCCTTTGCTTTGAAAATTTCAGTTAAGTTCGTTTAGCATAGGAGTGGGAATGATACGGAATAGTTGGGAACCTTTTGCAGATTCAACGTTGTTTTTGAGTAATTTGAATTTTTACAGGCTCTGATAGAAAAATGTGTTTCTGAGATTTTTTCTTCTTATTATTATCATTATCGTTAGTCTTGACCTTTGCTTTGAAAGTTTCAGTTAAGTTCGTTTAGCATAGGAGCGGGAATGATACGGAATAGTTGGGAACTTTTTGCAGATTCAGCGTTGTTTTTGAGTAATTTGAATTTTTACAGGCTCTGATAGAAAAATGTGTTTCTCACGGTTTTCACTTTAAATTATTTTTGTATCCGAGCCTGCAAAATAAAAGGCGAAATAAAACAGAAAAATTCGAGGGATTAAATCGAAAGAATTACTACGAATTTTGGACAATTTCAACTTTCTGGACATTTAAGAGCAAGATATGGGAAATTCTAATAGTATAGTACCGTAAGAGGATGTAGAATAGCGGTGGAACATTTGACATTTTTTTTTACAATTTTACACTACATCTTGCGTGATTTCCAATTAATGATTTTCACATTCGAGAAGTAGAAAATAATGCGAGACAACAAAGAAACAGGCGTTTGAAAATATATCTAACGACTTCTAAACGTAGCCCGCCTACGATTCTCAGGATGAAGATATTTTCTACTGACGTTTGGAAAAAATCTTCTAAATATAAAACCATTCTCAACTGGAGAAAATTAGAAAAAGTGCGAAATAAGGGAAGAACGTTTCGATGGAATATGTTACGCGATTCGTTGCTAACGATTCAAAGCGAAGAATATTCTGCGGCAAGTTTTTCTAAATCCGTGGTGTAAAAAACGGCGTTTCTTTGAGCGGGTCACGATTAATTTTACAAGAAGAATTAACAAGCGTGGATGATATAGCGCGTTAAAGAATTCTCGTCTCGAATTACAAGAAACTTTTCCACCGTGTTTCACCGGGATAAAAGCCCGCGGCTTCCTTCAGAATTCTTTCTTCCACGCTCTCGCGGCGTTTAGAATTATTCCAGGCGAAGCGGCCGGGACTTTAGCGTCAGTTGTTTGCGAAAACATCGTCAAGGGTGGTAAATTACCTTCAACGAGAGAGCCTAGGATCCCTTCTCCGAGAAAGAACTCTTTCAGAAACATCTTCTTACCGACCATCCAAGAGCCGCCAGGATTCTACAAAAACTATTTAGCTGCTTCGAGGTTACACTTTGTCGACTGCCTTGAGAACGAAGGTTTCAGATAGTCGACGTACGAAATTTTATGCCGCCGCTGAAACAGCAATCAGCCTCCTTTCAGAAAAATTCTCAATTTCTTACTACCTTCGTCTTTCAATTTTCCATATTCGCTAGCAGTATCTTCGAATTGACTATCATCTGAGAATGGAGCGAGGCAATTTAGAAGTTTCGATATTAACGATACTCAATTACAGCTGAATAAGTGTAAACGTATAGTTCGATCGTACATTGCAATGAGAAAGTTGGCCGATGGAGCGAACTTATTTCGCTCTCGTCGTTGAGGAAGAGAACGAACCGATAGAAAAGTCAGTCGATGAATGCAACAAACTAATAGAGGAATCATTAATCAAGCGTCAAAATACTTTCACGAACCAACGTATCTACTACACAGTATCGATTAAATCACGCGTCATCAATCACTAACAATTACTCGTTGAAACGGGTAAAGATAGAAAAATTGAGCAAATTATCTCCAATCCGAGAATCGCAGAATGTATGGAAGAGAAAAAAGTTTCAGAAATTTTTTCATGAAATTCTCTGTAGAATTCGTTGTTGATGATTGAAAACTAAGTAGATATTCTGTATCATATAGAGATAGAAAAATTGGGAAGATCATTTTCAGTTCGAGAAGTGGAAAACGCGCGAAGAAAGGGAAGAAGGTTGGACAAATTTTTCCAAGAAATTTCCTCTATGATTCGTTGCTGATTAATTCAAAACCAAGCGTCGTACAAAGATAGAAAAATCGAGGAAATCATTTTCAATCCGAAAATTGGAAAATGTACAAAGCAAGAGAAGAACGTTTAAGAAGCTTTTTCCTAGGAATTTCCTGTGTGAAATGTTGGTTATTGATAATTCAAAAACAAATATTCTCGGGTGAAAATCGGCGCAAGAGAAAAATCGTCGGTTCAATTTTCCTCTCCGTCGGGAGTGGGTTTGACGGAAGTAAAAGCGTCGGGGGCAATTTCCGCGTTCCGCCTTTGAGCCGTCCGTTTTTTAAATCCCTGTTTTTCCACAGTTTTTCGCCGCGCGTTCGACGATCTTCAAACGCAAAGGCGATGCGAAATACAGGCAGCAGAACACAGCCACCGCCGAACTCCAGCTCTTTTCTTCGGCCAGTCTCGTCAAGGAGCACGCGTTTCTTTCCCTAATTAGAGCCTCCGTGTCTTTTGTTCTTTTTCGTCTGGCCTTTGTCAACGTTCGATTATTTTGATACGTCTTTCGTCGACGTGGCCCCGAGAAAGTCGCTTTCAAACTCTCCGTTTCTGGGTTACAAGAAGCGAGCGAGTTAAGGAACGTTGGTTGGGTTTAACCCTGTCGTGTTAATTCCGGCTAATTCAGACGCGCTTTTTTCCTCTTTCTTTTTTTCTTTTTTTTTTTTTTTTTTTGGTTTTCAGCATCGAAGAGTATCTCGAGTTTGAGCAAAATATAGGAGAATCGTTGCTGATACGTGTGACTTCTTCTTTCATTTTTACGTTGAATATTTCATTGCGACGTTTAAAGTCTTCTGATTTGCGGAAATACGAGCTACATTGCGATAGGTACGAAAGGTATAGTTGAGTAGTTAGGTGTGTGTTTCAACAACAGAATCGCCGACGATTAAGGTACAAAACTTGTACTGGAGAAATTTAAGTGCAAGGTGTATGGAAAGATACGTAATGCGGTATATTTGACAAAGACATACAAATTTGTTTATATAAAATTACAAAGTAGTCGTTTTCATTATATTTGTTACAGGCTTGGTTTTTGAAAAATTTACAGTACAATGTGGTAGATCGGTAGATCGTTTATCGCATATTCATATTTTATTCTTTACGCGTTCAATGAACACAAAGCAATAATCAGCTGTAAAAATCGTACAGAGGAAATCTACGCAGAACTGTACAGTAGAATCACGGAATTATCGCTGCTTGATATTTTCCAATCATCAAATACAATTCTATATGTCATTTTGAATTTCTATGGGAACAGTGGACCATACATAATTCAATAAAATAATATAAAACAAACAATATCGTGCGTCTATTATCTCCTCATAAAACGAAAGAAACCATCAATATTATCCGGCAACATATCAATACTATCTGGTGATACTAAAATTCCATCGACACTATTTCAATACCAGTCTCGTTTCTTTATTTGTATTTATTGCCAGAAACACAAATTTGCATAAAAGTTCGCAGTCTGCTTAGGAAAATACTCTCGCGAGGTTGCCACGAGTTACGCAACTCTTTCGAAAAACATTTCCAAACCACTGCGCAAACAGATCGTCCTTCAACCCCTCGACACTTTCAAGTTTCCGTATGGAGAAACCTTCGCGTATCACCTAAACCTTCCTATCCAATTATCATTTGCCTGGCCCGTGAAAAACTCACCCTAAAAACCTACTTCCATCAGCCATCTTCCGGAGCCGCGAAACTCCAGTTGCTCCGTCCCTCCATATATACCGACATATGTACGTTCACCCCAAAAAAGAAGCTAGTGGAAACCCTCTTACAATTCGTCCGGCGACTCTCATCCCCCTTGTGTCCCACCCCTGACACACGTAAAACCATTCAGAAGAAAAGCATCCGTCTCTGTGGATCGCCATTACAGATCACAAGAAGATCCGCGGGAATCCATCAGCATCGCCCTTCGCGTGCAACTTCGCCTTCCGTTAACGCCAGGGGTTGCTGTGCGTGTTTTCGTCCGCCGGCAAGAGGGTGAGAAACGCGGCGACTCTCGATTGGATAAGACTGGATTGGCAAGACAGATCGTTCGGGATCGCCTTACAAGCCTGTTCGATTCTATTAAAACGAGCCGCCGGGGGTTGCGACCGCCCCGAAACTTCCACCGCCCCACTACCGAACATAAACGACGGTTCTTTGCAGCTGTAGGAGACAGCCGTAGGTTTCTAGGAGTCTGGTCGTCCGACGCTGTGTCGCGGGGGTGGCTATCGTCCGTTATTAATGGATCCACAGTGCCTCGGAGAAGTCAGGACAATGTGGATTATTTTTCTTTTTTTGGGGGGGGAGAGGAGAGTTGGAGGAGTAGTTGAAATCGTAGACAAAGGACGGTCTCGTGTATTTTTTGGAGCGGTAGAAATTTTTGCTATCTACTGGAGATCGCGAGGTTGAAGGATTTCTTCGATTTTCTGGTTTTAGATCGCTTCGGAAGTCTGCCTCTCGCAGCGATCCTGTAATTTTTATAGTTTCATCTCGTTGACGTTTTAACGAACGAACGTTCGCGAGGTGGTGAAAAGACGTTTGATAAACATTCTGGAAACTGGAATTTTTGTTATAGGAAGCAGAAATTTTGCATAGGAGCAGTTAGAGGAGTATTACGATTTTGTTATTGGTAAAAATACATTGAACGTTTTACGCTGACTCAATTAGAACGTGAAATTGCGCGCGTGAAATTTTCTCATACGTTGAACCTTAAAACACAACCACATTTTTCTCCATTCCCTTCAAATTTCAGACATTCTTAACGCTAGGGAAATATAATCGCAGCAGGAAATCGAGACAGTGGTTTGGAAATTACCGAGCAAAGTGGGATTACACTGAATTTGCTCAACTATCGGCGGAACAAGACCTCCAGTCAACAGATCAAAATATTCGACCGAGTTGCAGGAAAGAAAGCAAGCTGTCTCAGCGCCTCCCTATCCATCGAGGGCGCAAGTAGTAGTCGCACGACAGTCGACTCGCGGCCTGATAACGCCAGCTGACATTCTAATTCACGATTTATGGCGGCGCGTGTCACCTGTCGCGTCCAACTTCTTCAAAGAGAGACGATGATCGACCGGAGGCAACAGCTGTCGCGGTTTTGCGCCGTGTTCTCGATCTCTACAATCGACTATCGATCTTTCCAACTGGTTCACTTACGAATTCACCCAGACAAAAGGAGCGTCGGCGTGTGACAGCTGTCAGTCAGCCGTCGCTTTTGATGAACCACGAAGAAAACAGAGCGGCGAGAAAGAGAAAAGAGAGAGGAGAGAGAGAGGATCGTTGTGCACGAGGCTTAAGCTCGCCGCGAGGTCAACCTGACGGTTCCGTGTTCCCACTGTAATTTCGTGGCGTGCGCGGTGGTCTGCTGGACTTCCGTGCCGCGGTCAACTCGACCAGATAAAGAGAGAACCACGCTTTGCCTGACTTCTGCCCGGGCAACTGGCATTCGCCTGTAATTTCGCCCGAAACGCCGAATTTGGGTCGGTTTCGTCCTTTCTTTCGTTTTTCTTAACATTTGAATAATCGGTCCATCGACTTTCCATTGGAACGAAACGATTAATCCGTTTCCAGAGACCCTCGATTTAAGGAATCGAGTATCCCCACTTCGCGTCTTTAAATCTTCTGTAAATTGTACAAGTATACGTTTGACGTTAAATGTGACGCGCTTTGGCAAGAAACGATTCAGATGAGAAAAAGTCATTTCTTTTTTCTTTTTTGTACGTTTTGGTAGACGAAATTATTAATTATTCCAACGAGATCAAACTGAATTTGCCAAATGATTATCGACTTCGGAACTCGCAATTAAAGTAACGTATCAATAAGGAAAGCAGGCGCCTGTTTATCGCGTTAATTAAAATTACAAAACGTCTTTAATTGATCGTGCGAGCTTCATTGCTCGAAGATAACGTAGAGTTCCTATGTATAGTATGTAAGCCTGGTCAAGCTTAAACGAAACACGTAACGCAGCTGGTAACGAAACGGGCAGCCCCAACTGCATAACTTCGAGTGCATAATTTTCAACGAGTGCGTAACTTTGAACGCGTTTATCTCGCAAAGTCACCTTCTTAACTTCTTTTTACGAGAGCACGTCGCATGTACGTGCCCCTTAACGGCGATCGATCTTTCAAAACTCTCGGAGGCTCTTTAACTATGTCGCGAGACGAAAAAATTAGCAAACGAAGGAAGATCTGTTCCGACACTGGCCTTGAACCTGACCGACTCTTGATCTGTCCCTAATAACGAACGACAAGCAGGCTGGTTCTTTCGACTCTCAAACTGTCATCATCGAGCCACTGGACGCCGTAACAATTTACGACTAGATCGTTTAATTTCGAAATTCTTCGTTTAATTCAACTGTACTGCCAGCGATCTCGAGAAAAGTGAAATACGAAAGGCGCGCATAATACGAAAAGAAATAAAATACGAAATAAAATGACTAATAACGATTTCCGTTATATTAGCAAAAGTTCGTGCGTTTCATTTTATTTCGCATTTTTATTTCTAATGCAATAATTTGATGATTAACAGAACGAGGCCCGCGTCGCCGGACTGCCACTAGCCCTTGGTCGTTAATCAGCACCCGCATACATCGTCCTACCTCTTTTCCCTTTCTCTCTCTCTCTCTCTCTCTGCCACCCTTTTTGTCCCCCGTCGATCGCGCGCGAGACTGCAGTTCATGAATAACCGCCTTTCGCCTTGTTCGGTTCTTATTGGCAGCCGCGCAGGTGCCAGCCGCGCATTAGCATTCGACACGTGCAATTCGACGTGAGCCGGTATCGTTTTCCAGAAATTGGCTGGAGGTAGCCACCGCATCTTGTACGAATATACGTTATGGTCCGCTTTCTCGTTTTATTTTCTGCATAGCTTCGGGCTTCTTATTATATTGTCACGAAGTTTCTGGCCATGTCGAAAGTACGAGACATACGCGATGCTAAAAAAACCAGCTTCTCAAAAGCCAGACTAGTTCATTTTCTATCGATTTCTCGTTACGCGAGTGTCCGATTAATGGCCGATTTTCAAAAGAGAATTATCCACTTGCTCGTTTATTACAAAATCACATATGTGAGTAACCTGGTAGGACAAAATTCCAAGATAAACTGAGAAAATGGCGTTTGGAATATTCTTGGTTCCGGTTTACGGGGTTCTCTAATTGAGTAGCTTCTTAACCACCGGAACGTGCAACGGTGTCTGAGGAAATTCAGCTTGGCAAATAGAACTCGAGTAGTTTCCGCACCAATCGCGCACAACGTTTACGTAATCAAACAGTTTACGTATCTAGAGATACGCACGTATCAAAAAGTTCAGTATCTTTGCTAAACTGTTTCAACGGTTCTTCTAACACTCTTCCTCGTCCAATCGAGTTTAAAGGTTAAAAAGCGTTACGAATTTCGCTTAAAACGAGTCGAAATATATTTTCATGTTTCGTAAAAAATTCAGTGTCCATTCTTCGAGCAATCAAACGATAAGAAACTCGTTACTCGACTCGATAGAGCCTGACAAACACGGAACGCTTCGCTGGGAAATAGATTGTATTGCGCGCTGGTGTTGGGTTGTCCGAAAAGTTTCTTTCGTTTCATAAGGTGATGAGCAACAATTTCTGTTTTATATTATTTTATTGAATTAGGTACGATCCATTTCGTTCCGTTTCTATTGCTATGTTCTAGACTGATATAAAACAAAAAACATCGTGCGCCTCATTGAGATATGTATAATTTTCTGTGCTGGACTGGGTTAAATGCGTAGTAGAGATACTTGTATGTGAATATCAGTGTGTGGAGGAATGTGTGTGCGCTGCGTCTCGAAAACAAATGAATGTAAACCGTTCAGTCAATTAACAGTCGAGTATGAAAGAAAGTGCTGAGACGCGTGCAAGTGTGTATCGATGAATATCTTTGAAATCGTTCATCAAATAAATACATAATTCCAGGTGTAAATTTAGTATTCCCATACCATTATTTCGGCTATTAAGATGCAAAATTCTCAACGCGTCTATTGTCTCCTTATAAAACGGAAGAAACTTTTCGGACAACCTAATTCTCGTCGTAGACTTTACACCTCGAATGCTCGAAACAATTTCATTCGACGGCGGACAAAAGACGGTCAGGTAACTCCGATAAAAGCACGTAGCGTCGAAACTGGCGATTACGATCGGAGTGGAGCTGCTATCGGCGAGGATAATTGCACGACATCGGTGTCGGAGACACCGGCTAACGAAGTCCAACGAGCCGCGTGCTATAAAGATTGTAATCAGTCACCGCGATGGACGGCAAGGGTTGTTAGGGCCGGAGGAGTAGGCGCTAAACAGCAGATAATGAAACGAGTCGGCCAAGTAATTTTATCGTGGAATTAACGCGGTTCGATCAACCCACACACGCCTCTTGCCGCCTGGAAAACCGATCGTTCCTCGCCAACACGTTGACTTTCGTACGCCCACCTGGTGAGTGTGTTGTACGATAAAGGTACGAAGAGACGGCAATTTAAGTATCTTTTAAGGACAATCTTTCTGCCAGACTATAAGTCCAGTTATTATACAGATGGGCGTGAGAGATTTGCATGGGAAAATTTAATCGCCTTGCGGTCGATCGCAGAAGATGGAGATTCCGTAGAACGAATCTTATGGTGTTGTATTTGGTCGAGCTAAATTGTCGGTTTAATGAAACCAAGCGCTGTCTTTCACCGTGTTTCCATAGGATGCCGGTTATAGACAGAGCTCGCGAGGAAGTTTTTTTATCAGACGTGATTATAGGAACTGAAGCAATTATAAGTAGAAAAGTGGAAACTTCTAACTGTACGTAGTTTTAATTTAGCGTTGTAACGTCTGATTAGAAGGTTGTAGTCAGTTGCACCCAGAGTTTCTTAACAGAGTTGGATAAATGCTCGATTAGACGTATGTAGATTAATCTTAATTTTCTCCGACGAATATTCGATTCCACGAAATCCGGAAACTGTATCCCTTCCGTGGAACAGCGCTCCCGTGAGCTAGCGCGTCAGTGATCCTAGCAGATAATAGTCGACCATATAACAATCCAACGAATTTACGTAAAGCGAAGATCCAAAGAGGCGAAAGTTGATGAATCGTTTCGATAGGAACGAAAAAGAGAAGTTAGATTTCCTAATTTTCTACAACAATTCGAGATTCTACTGTTCCCGTTAAATGCGAATACACTGGTCGTTCGATTTACACGGAGTATCCGTGGGTTCGTTTCGCGCGAATAAAATGAGGGACCAGTGTACATTTATCAGGTCGTCCGAAAAGTTTCTTTCGTTTCATATTATTTTATCGAATTACGTACGATCCATTTTGCTCTATCAAAGTAAAGATCACAACGTTCGACAGATTAGGTCTGTAAAAGAAAGACACTTTTCGGACAACCTAATACATGAAGAATCAAATAGGAAAAATTGCATATTCAATCTACGCAATAAGAACGTCTATACACGCGCGTAACTTATTAATTTATACAACAGAAAATACATAATTGCACAATACAACATGGATATCTAAAGGAACGAACAGTGGTAGCTAACGACAAGAAGAACGAACGAAGGATCTCACCCGTAAAGAAAATCGTCTCGTTTAGGTCTCACCCTTGCCATAGATAGGAAACGAAGGGAACAGCGATACGCTGATGCAAACGCAATAATTACGCGTATCTGGCCCCCTCGACGTTCGTGACGTACCCGTTATGTCATTATCCCATTTATTATAACGATCAGCAGCCACTATGGACCGGATTCCACGCCCGTTTCTCGCTCGACGAACGCAAATTGCCCGGCACTGAATCGACTCGACGCGATGATGTCTTGATATGGAATGCGCGATCGTTAATCGACTATGGAACACGAAGCTACGTCGGCGTCGGCTACGATACCGTACAATGATAAATAATTGTCGGCGATGAAAGAACATCGGGATTTCCCGTCCGGAAGATTGGGAAAAACCCCAATACCCTAGTCCAGACTTTTACTATAGCTACGCTTAAGTAATGAAAATAAAAAATAGTTCTAATGTTCCAATCTGGCTTTATGACGATGGGTTCGGGCTCGAAGTGACATAGCGGGTCACTGAACGTAGCCACGGTCACGGGAGGGACGTGTAACTGACAGAGGTATGGAATGATGATATGGCTCTCCTTAAAAAACAAAGATTGACCCGAGAAGTGGGGTCAGGAATATATAAGGGCAGTTTCATTTGGATTACGGGTTAGTTAGTTAGTCGTTGGACGAATTGCTGATTGACGAATTGTGTATTACGTTTGTACTCGTCATCCCGTGGACCGTGGATTCGTTATCGAACCTGAATTCGTTGTTACCATCATCTCGACCATCCTATCGCCGCTATTACTCATAGCCTCTTGTAGTGTCCACATTTGTACCGATAAACATTAGCTACATCCGCGATGGTAAAGTAAGTAAAGGTTCATCGAACACCCCAAAATTCCAACCTGACTCCGACATACTAATATTAGTATCGGAGTAGCAAGCACTAAACTGAACAGTACGAAGAAAGCGAGAACTTTGGGTTCGTCCTTGGCGCGTCTAAAGTCTCTAGCACTTGGATTTTCCACGTTGACATGGTAATACACAGTGGTGGGTAAAGGAAAATTTCAAGTTCGTACACTATGAAAATTAGTATCTAAACAGAAAGTACTAAAATGAGCAATACTAACCAAGTGACTACTTTGAGTTCACCTTTGATGTACGTGAAATCTCTGCTAGAAAGTTTAACGCTGCTACGCTGCGAATATTAACAATTTTTGTATTATCAACTCTTCGTCATATTGATAACTGGGTTGCTGATATCAATGCAAATTCCAGATTTTATCGATGTAATTAAAAAGAATTGAATCTACATAGAAGGTCGTTTCACCTATTAAATATGGTACCAAGTATCACACTTTGGATATTTTACATATTTTTGTATATTATATTTCGCGACTTGGAATTTCCCAAATGCGCAAAAACTGGTAATTTATCGATAACAATTATATCTCTTTTATGCTATATATTATATTTATTCGTTGCCCTTATTAAATGTAAATTCATTATACTCTGTCTCTTTATACTTCTTACTTTATTTCAACTTTCTCTTCGCCGCCATAGTAAATGTGCATGTTCAAGGATCAAGAATGACGAAGATCGTCGACTGGGTGGTTCTCCATGTTCACGGGAAAGGTTTGTCGACCGCATTGACGGCGCTTTTTGCTAACCACGCGAGCCATTTGTACGGCTGTGTGGAGAAAACTGATGATCGCGAACAAAGTGGGACGTTTATGGTATTTGGCGATATTGGTGAAGTTCAAAGTAGTCATCGCGTTTTTCCTCGTGCGCACTAACATTCTCGTGAAAGTGGTCGTCAGATCTGACGCGTTCCACGTATCTGTTTTCTGTCTTTTGTTTGCTCCTTTTACGAAGTCAGGACTGTCGTACGATCGAACTAATATCATTAGCGAAATTTTGTAACTCATCGATATTAACGAGTTCGTTGGCGGACGATAACGACTACACGAGATTTTGCGCGTTTCTCATCGAAAAATCATCGACGCAGCCAAAACACGGGTTTTCAGAGGAAAAAGAAAAGGGAGGTAAAAGCAAACGAAAAAGAGATTTAAAAAAAGGCTTTTATTCGGGTATAATCAGAGCCGAGGGACGTGCAAATTCACCGGAGCCAGAAAGGAACGTGTGAACGAGCCCTCGTGAAATCCACCTCTTCGCCACCCCCGTCGTTCCGGTTAGAATCTGCCGCAGAATTCGCGCGCGCGATCGTTACCGTAGAGAGGCGTCCCCGAGGGAAATCTGCAGGAGTGCGTGCCGAATGTGGTCATGCCAAACGATTCACAGCGACGTCTGCGAGAGAGGGTCTAAGCCCTTCCCTATCCTTATACTCTTCAAACACGATTGATGACATTTCGGAAAATTTCAACCTGATCATTCTTATTCGATCTCATCAGCTGTTTAAGTGGCAGTAATTCTATCAATATTGGGGATCGTTCTGTCCATTTAGAATACACTTCTTAATCGGTCTTATAATAAAAGACTTAAAGAATTTGCACATATAGATCCTGTAAAGTAACAAAATTGTTGTATAAGATATGACGATCACAAACGCCAGTTCTATAGTTATATACTGACTTCTGAATATTCTGAAAATTAATTTAATCGGGTTTTTATATACTATCATATACAGGGTGGTTGGTAACTGGTGGTACAAGCGGAAAGGGGGTGATTCTACGCGAAAAAAGAAGTGGAAAATATAGAATAAAAATTTTTCGTTCGAGGCTTTGTTTTCGAGAAAATCGACTTTGAATTTTCGCTCGGTACGCGTGCACTTTATCGCGTCTCTTAACTCGCGACGTTACTTTTTTAATTTTAAAAATTTTTAAATTTTCAAATTTTCAAATTTTTAAATTTTTAAATTTTCAAATTTTCAAATTTTTAAATTTTCAAATTTTCAAATTTTCAAATTTTTAAATTTTCAAATTTTCAAATTTTCAAATTTTCAAATTTTCAAATTTTCAAATTTTCAAATTTTCAAATTTTCAAATTTTCAAATTTTCAAATTTTCAAATTTTCAAATTTTCAAATTTTCAAATTTTCAAATTTTTAAATTTTCAAATTTTTAAATTTTTAAATTTTCAAATTTTTAAATTTTTATTCTATATTTTCGACTTCTTTTTCGCGTAGAATCACCCCCTTTCCGCTTGTACCACCACTTACCAACCACCCTGTATATATAATTATACATATAGCCAATTCACAGTATTTAACAGTATAGAAGCAACTTTTTATTCAAAGCTCAGTTTAACGATTATGTTCGGGGAAAAAATGAATTTGCACGAGCATTCACAGCAGTCTAGTCGTCAAATTTCCGAAATCTAACACCTGATCTCACGCTGCGCTTTAAATACTATTGTATTAGGTTGTCCGAAAAGTATCTTTCCTTCGCAAACGTGTTTTTTTACAACAGTGCAGCTTCGTACGAACGCGAAACCAAGTGTGTGAAGTGTCGCGGTGTTTAACTCAACAGAACAAAACAACAATATATAGAACAAAAAACGTTGTGCGTCTATTACTTCCTCATAAAACGAAAGAAACTTTTCGAACAACCTAATACGAGTACGTAGCTGCGTGTAAAGCTCTGCCTCACAGATATGTCTATGAAAGTGTTGATTTCGCGAGAAAATAGTAAACAGTAATTTTCATCGTTACCTTCCTATAAATTTATATATTTTAAGTAACATTCGCGTATTGTTAATACAAATCGACCAGAGTGTCAACATACTGCAAGTACGTGTCCACATGGTCCTAGCTCGAAATCAAAGAGGGTGTAGGCGGCAGTGGTGCAGCGCAATGGCGCGTGCAACACGCTCGCGAGTGCAGGACACGCGAGTGCACGGAACACGAATCGGGTCGGTGTTGGTCGCACGGCGAACAGCAAAATGGCCCCCGACCACGGTCGAAGCTCACACGAACGACGCCTCGACGCGCACGCGATTCCGTAATGAGACAACGTGTGCGTGTAAACGAGCGAGCGCGCGCGTGTGCTAAGCCGCGTGGGTGCGTGCACGCAACGAAAACGCGTGGGACTAGCGTACAGAAACAAACAAAAAAAGAAAAAAGAAAGAAAAAAGGTAACCACGTCGAGCTCTTGTTCAACGAAAAGTAATTCGTTGTTTGTCTGTCCCTGTTTGTTTGCCCTTTTGTCCCTCTTTTAGTTTCTGTGTATTAGGATGTTGTTACCGGCAATCGGCGTTGAGAAACGTGTTTTTTTAGGATTTTCGGGGGAAGAATAGGGAGGTTGATGGGGTTTTTTTGTTCAATTAATAATGGTGTTTCTGTGCCCATTAATCACCGTGAAGTATGAGTGTGGGTTTTACGAGTTGCCAACTTTAATATCGTTCGATATTTCGCATCCACATCTCATTTTCATATCTCGTTTCCACGTTGTTCTTTTTTCCGATATTCCACGTGTACTGGGGCAAACTGATGCTACGACGAATAAAATTCTAGAAACGATTATGCACCCACTCAAAGGTCTTGGGACATAATTATTCTAACGTGGTAGAATGTAATTATTATATTACAGATATCACGATCGTTGTATCAAACTTGTTATATCAAAACTAACGTATACCGAGATTGAATGAGAATGTGAATGACAGATCTATGTAAATCAATTTTACTCTATAGTCGATAGGCAGAGATCAATAAAATACACACATGGCGCATACATTAGCTTAAAATTCGAATGAGATTACGTACACAGTGAAAACACCAAGAAATGATATCTACGCGGTAAAGAAAACGCACCATTTTACCAAACTACCAAGATTTTCCTAAAGACAGACTTTTCAAAGCTTTAATTCTAGCATCATCTTAGCATTCTAATCAAAAGAAACCTCCTAAACCATTAAACAACTTTAGAAATAACATTGTCTCTCCCCCCCCCCTTTCTCTCTCTCTCTCTTTTCAACCACCCCAAAGCCCACCAAGCGCACCCATCAGCCTCATCACCCGATACACTTCAATTTTTTCCACTCGTGATGACTGTTCCGCGCTCGGAACAATTTCGATCGCGAGTCACCGCGGGTAAAATGGGAAAAATCAACGATGGGATGGGGTGGGGTGGTACGGGGTGGAGGAATGGTAATGGAACGCTAAGCGACATGTCGACAGGGCAGAGAGGCAGAACTACAGGTGTGCAGGTACACGCTAAGCAAATCACGGGACGAGGAAAAAAAAACGGGAGCGTGCAATTTCCCGCGTATCGCTCGGTTCCTCTCGCCAGTACGAAGCTTTTCCACTCGCGATCGAAGCCTGGACACACTGGATAATTAAAGCTGCGAGGCACGTTTGATCCAGTTTCGCTCGATTCGTTCGTCCGCGCTGATTGTTTCCCGTTTTAATTTTCGGAATATTGGAAAAAGGATACCGGCTCGAACGGTGCACCGCGGGAAATGGACATTAAAACTGATTTTCCGACCAACCTCCGATTGGACCTGTCTCTGGCTGATTCCATTTTTTTTTTTTTTTGCTACTTTTATTATATTTTTTTCTCTTTTTTAAGGTTGTTCGCTTCTCGAAGTTTCTCGCTGATGTTCGACGTCCAACGTGGCCGAGTAGGATTTTACATTTTGTACGAAGGTTTGGCAGGTTGACTGGATTTTTAAATAATCTTGGGTGCAGGTTTAATAAGAGATGTTGCGGTGGTGGAGGAAAATTTGAGGAAATACGAGAGGTTTAAAGCTGTGCAGCAGTTGCAGGGTTATCAAGTTAATTGGAGCGGCTGCTCTACACAGAGTTTCTTGCTTATTTTAATATCTTTCTATCTATCTCTAACCACCTAGTGATCTTCAATTTCTAATACTTGTCATCGTCTGCTGTCAAAAGTGTTATTCGCTTGACGAACATCTACAAACGCCCTTCGCGAGAAACTTCGCGTATTCTAAAACAGTTTGCCAAACGAGTTCTAAGTTACCTTTCCATCCAATAATACACCCTGTTACACGCTTTACTTTGTCGACTTTGGCGTATCGCTAAACTCCATTTGACACGACGAAAGCTTAGAAGATTTCAGCAGAGTCTTGCGATCGATCGACGAATCGCTAACAAATATTAAGAATTTCCAAATGCTCCAAGAGTTAACAGATCGCAATTCCGTAATTCTAGGATTCCACCCATCTTCCTATTAGGAGAATATCGGTCAGATTTGCATATGACAGATTCGAGGAAGGAAATTCAGGTTGAAAAATCTAAGAACGACAGATAAGGAGATAGATACTCGCGAGAAGAGCGGTGGTACCGACGCCAGACGTGGAGAGGTTGCGCTTTTGTCGAAGCACTCGAAAACGAGGAGTCGCCGGATCTTCTTTATGCCAGCAGTTGGCCGATCCCGGCTGAAAGGACGACGGATGCCTGCTCGCGGCGCGGATTAAACGCCGAGATCAAGTATTCTTGATAAAGGTAGCGGATCAAGTGGCGCGGAGAACGACTAAATCGAGGGAAAACCAGCGACTCCGAGCCTCTGTCGCTCCTACGTCGTTTCTCTGTCCTGCAACTGACATACAACTGGATCGCAAAAGTACTGGACCGTTTATCGTAGAAAACATTTACGTACGTTTACGTTGTGACGCGTTATGATAAAAGACTCTGAAATTTTATTTTTCGTTATTAAACGAATGCTGAACAGCGTACAAGGGACTTACAAGAATCCCGCGACGAAATTGTTTTGTAACTTTTCCAACCACTTAGGGTTGGAAAATGACCTAATGGAACGAGAAGCCAGTCGCAGACTGACGAGCTTCTGTGTATGTATAGATACGTTTTCTTCCGTCTTTGAATCCCGAAAATTTACTTCAAACCATCAGTTGCAATTAAAGGATTGCCTGAACCCTATTACCATTCGAACACTTTTCACCTTGCGCGACTATTAAACCAAGGCTTCCTCCAGAACTAACCAAACGAAGATCCATCAGTAGACAAACGACTTTCCATATGTACAAATGAGCCTTCAGCAGCACTAAACTACTGCGTTTGAATCTTGAAAACTTTTAGGTAAAACCGTGAGTAGCGCTTAAAGAATGTCGAAAATCCCGCCATTAAAAGCTCCATCCTCGGCGCGCTTATCGAACCAAAATCTCCTCATTTAATAGCTTCGCTTTAAGTCAATCACTTTAAGGACCGTTTAAACAAAAGGCGGATCGTTAGAAGAGCTTCGACAGTCCCAAGAAAACAGTTTCAGATATCCCTGGAACACGGACCTCGACTTGAATCTCGGTGTTTCCCTAATTTTCCTCGAACCACAGCGCAATCGGAGGACAAGTCGAGCGAAAATCAGGAAAATTAGCGCCAACAGCACTCGGACTGAGAGGGAGCGGACGGATCAGTAATCCTCGGCTGCCTTTTGTCGGGAAAATCCCATGGCGGCAAACGAAAATGAGACACTCGACTCGACTCGAGTCCTTCGAGATGGCTTCCTCGAGTGCTCGTCTTCAGACCCCTGGCACACGAGCAAACACAGCTCCGGCTAAAGGACCACGAGGTCAACAAACACCGGGGAAAACGGTCAGCTCCTGTTGCTCCCGTTTTCCTTTTTTTTTTCTTTCCTTTTCTGTTTAAAGGAGACTTCAAATCTTTGTGAATTTGGTTTCCCAGGAGCGCGGGAATTTTTAGGATCGCCCTGTTCATCGGACCGTGTCTTCGGGGTTAATGGATTCGGACTTTGGTCAATTCCTCGTGGAAAACTCGATGAAGTTTGTCGTCGTTCTTGGAGATTTTCTTTGTTACCTGAGATGAAGGTTCTCGTGGTTACTTGATGGACACTTCGGGACTGTCTTTTTAGGGTGGAAGAGGGTTTGTGAGCAGAGGTGTGTTTTTCGAGAGGGTCTTACGCAGCTTGAAGGATGTTTTCAAGTTTTTGAAAAGTACTCGAGCAATCCTTTTTAACAGCTTTAATTGGTCACCCATGTTAGTATACGTTGTTTGGGATACTTCAATGCAAATGTACTCGAATGTCTTAGTTTTCTGTACACTGGAACAAGGGACTCGTGGTTGCCACTATGTCTGCCTTTTAGCCGAGTTCTCCTGCAAACTACTTTTAATTAATTTTCGAAAGAAACTGGAAATTCGAAAGAGTTAGAGGCTGCTCTTATCAAAGTGACATATAATATATTCGCGTGAAATTGGAGAAGGTTTAGGTCATCGTTTCGTTGCTTTCGAATCTGTTTAAAAAATTCTGCGAATTTCACAACCTTCGCCTATTTTTATGAAAACGGACTGCATTTAAGATTGAAACATAGTCCGCGTGGAAAAGTTTGCATCATTTTAACGAGATATATTTCTACATAAATATCAAAATCTATCGGAGACCGCGTACGATTAGAGTTTTATCTAGAAGGAACGACTCGATCCATGTGACAAAGGGGTTGAAAGCCGAATAAAAAGCCTTCTAGCTAACAACACATCTCCGAATTACTCAAGATAAAGGTCCAGCAGCTGACGATCACCTCTGAAAGCCTCGTTCCGCCCCACATATCGCGAACCAAAGCAATACTTGAAAACCGTGCTCCTCGAATCTTCCCCGAATTCGGAAAGGGTTGACCGACTCCGACAACCCTCTTAGAACTGCCTCTTGTACATTTTCTGGGCTCGTGCACAGGCTCATAGAGTCTGGAAGACACAAGTGAACCGTGTTTAACACGGTGGTTACCTTCAACCTCATCGAGGACCCATTCAGAATAAAATGGAAAGACGAAAAAAAAAAAAACTGAGAAGCCTGGTGTGGCGTATCGGCAGCCAGTGCTCCACCATATAACGATAAGAAGAAATCAAAACATCCAAGAGTTAACAACGAGACCGACCCTAATTCCATTCGTCTTCCAAATATCGTTGTTCATTTATCATTCTTCATCTTGGAGTTGCTCGTGTAAAGAAATACGGAAAACACATATTCCGTCTAATTTTATTAATTTCCAAACATTGTCAAACTTTGTCATTATTTGACAACTGTCACCACCATTTTACGTGGTAAATGTATTTCCATAATTCTCATCACAAAATCTGCAAATACGTATTTTAGGTGTCTAACTCTATCCAGGATCTATGTGCAACGAACTGAAGAAATCCAAGGGAAGACTGAGAAAATGGTAAACCTGTTGGCGCATATGACACACGGTGTTTCACCATACAGCGGTAGGAAGAGATGGAAACGAGCGAGAAGTTGACAGATATATCGATCCTAATTCCATTCGCCTTACCAAATCCAAAGTTATTCGTTTATTCGTCTCTATCTTAGAATTCTGCGCATAAGGAAGTGCCAAAAACATCTCTTCCGAATTAAACTTGAGCCAGACACCATTTCACACGATCGTATTAACCTATTATCCGCAGTACGAAGAAATTGGAACGATCGGACCAGAAGAGCGGAGCAGAGAAGAGAAGAGAGAGACGAGAGTAGGCTGAAGGGATGAGGAGGTGGAAGACGAGGAGGAAGAGAAAGGCTGCTGGTCGTAACAAAGGTCGGGCTGTGCCAACCATTGACATCGCTCTGGGGCCCGGCCTGGAGGACTAGATTTCACGAGCCAGCGATGCAGGATCCTTCAAAGGACGCCGACATGGGACTGCCGCAAAAAGGATTCGCAAAAAAGGAGAACGGTGCAGCGTCCACCGGGCAAAAGGGGGCCAGGGGAAGTGGTGGCCGCTGAAAGAACCAGGTTTCTTTGGCCCGACGTTGGCTTCCGCAGACCCACGGCCTCCCCTCTCTCCCTTTTCTCTTTTCGTCTTCGTCTTCTTCTCACAGAAAACGATCGAGAGACCACTATATGCAACCCGGCAAAGAGGCAGGAAGAGGCAGGGGCGAGGCTAATAGAGAGGAGCGGACCAGGCCACCATCGGGACACCGGCTGCTGCAACTACTTGACGCCGAAATCCATCGCGATAACTTAATCCGCTGGGATTATGGGCACACGAATTCTCGCAGATAGGTTAATTCGAGTGCTTTCTGCACTCTGCGCTTCGTACAGGCCAACGTGACAGTATATCATCGGCTTGTCGTTTTCTAGGGCTGAAAGGTAGAAAACATGGTAGTGACGTGTACGAGGTGATCGCTCAGATTGTTAGATTTTTATAGTATTTATAACAGCCATCAGGCATAGATTAATGCCGATTTAGGTGTCTGGTAGATTTTATGCTATCTATAATAATTAACAAGAACAGGATAATACCACCTGGTTTTTAGATTTTGATATAGTGAAACGTGGCAGTGTATTGGGAGCTCGCTGTTTGTCAAGGTGGAGGTGGAGAGTAGAGCGAGCGAGTTTGCTCGAGTTATTAGATCTTACGAGCGTATTCTTGATCTTAGGAATGGCTTGTGTTTTAAGTGGTAACCTTTTATGCTAATGAATTTGCAGAGCGATATGGAAGATAGAAAATTCACGACGTAGACAGGAAGTTGCGAGAGATCGACCACTCGGTTGCCACGAATTAATCTTTCGCTTTAATAAACGTACACTGTGGTATAGAAGGCAGAACATTGAGAAAACATGCGGCAAGTTTTAAGTGATAATTTTTTCCATCAATTAATTTGTAGGCTCGTGTGGATACGCGAAGTTGTAAGCGATCGACCAAATAGATTAATTTTTTGCGTTAATAAATTTATATGTTAATGTAACAGATAGAAAATTGGCGAAACGAAGAGGCGAAGTAGTAAAATGGTCATCGTCGAGGACGGAGACTGCCGCGTGCACGCGGCCTAACGAGCTTTTAATCGGTCGATCGTTAGGTCGTTAGCCGGGCAAACGTTAGCGATTAATTGCGAGACTCGGAGCTCCAACTTAGGCTAGTAAGTAAGTAATTGTTTGGTTGGCGTTACGTACAGTACTTACAAAGCCGTGCTTGTCGCTGATGTTGTTAGTGAGTTTGAGCTTGTGGAAGCTCACCACCTTCTGCATCCACTGCTCACCGCTACTCGGCGAATCAGGATGGATGTACATCCTCTTCGGCATTTCCGGGTCTGCCTTTCCCGCTACCATCCACCTGCTACTCGACAAACACGTTCAAAAAATCATTAAAAATCTTTTCAATCTTAACATTTCTTTATAAAGCAGGAAAATTTACATCTTTTCCAACGATTCGACAGATTCGAACGTATTTCACGTGCTCGTCCGCTCGCTACATATTCAAATTGCAAACATATTGAAAAAAAGATCTTTTCAATTTCTATACAATTTGCTTTTAGAGAGGGACACGTCGATTTTTTCATCTATCGCGCATGTCGATCAGAGATTGCTGATGGTTAATGATATCAGAAGCTCGCGTTAATCGAACAATGATATTTGCCTAATCTTGCTACGACTCTTAGATGCTCATAGTGACAAATTTCGCTGCAATTTCACTGCTGAATATTTTCAGAAAAATTTCAGTATAAAATCGAAACAACTAATCTTCCAAGACAGTGTCGATAAGATGCAAAGTGTTGACACTGGCAACGATGAAACGATGAAGTTTCTACCAGGAAATCAGAATGACAATCCTTAATTTCTATTCTCTACAGAAAAAGATTAAAGGAAATCGCCACAAACGTACACGGCTAGGTTTCCCCATAAAAATCGTTGTAAACTACGTGTACTTAAATTTTCTACGAAGAGTTACGAATTGACCATCTTCGGCATAGTTTTCACGTTAAGTCGAAATTTCCAGCTACTTCTGTCCCGTTCTACGGGACCAGACACTCGATACAGAAACAATTGGCGAATGCAACGAGAAGCAAACGGCGAGATCCACGATCAGAGAAGTCGACACACGGCCAATCGAAAGGCAGACCACAACGAACGATTACATCACTCGGACGACCGCAGCCACTTTGGAACTCGTTCGACGAGTTCTTCTTCGTCCGCTCGTTTTGACCCACCTGCGATGGATTCGAACGACCAGACACGCCTCCCTTCAAAGACAACAATCGTGATAGCCGGTGCTTAGAGGAATCAGCCGAGAAACTCGCTCGATCGACACCTTTTCATTCGCTTCCTATTCGCTACCTGGTATCTCCAGTCTACTGGACTTGGCGGTTTTTCTTTCACTTTCAGATTTACCAAAGTTCGATATTAAATTGTTTCCTTAGGATTCGAGAGTCGAAAAGCGCGTAATATCGTAATCGTAGTATCGTAATATCGAGAAAAGTTGACGTTTACGTTTGGGGTGGAAATATTGGGTTGGCAACTAAGCGATTGCGGGTTTTGTCATTAGGTGGTATTGACAAATCCGCAGTCACTTAGTTGCCAACCTAATATAACGGCCGTGGAATCTTAGAAAATCGTTATTCGGGTTATTTTCGCCAATAAATATGGCAAAGTTTATAGACATTTATCTGCGACAAATCCTCTTTCTTTTCGTCCAACGAATAACTTTTCGCATTGAAAAACATCAATCGAGAAGAGAATTATTTACAACGATATACCGCGTTCGTGTAAGGTGTTGCGTACATTTTATTGAAAAATTTGTCGCCAAGAGAAAGTAGAAAAATTAGGACAGTTCGTAATATACGCTTATTCGATTAAGTTGAAGCATTATTTTAATTATATATGAAAACGAATCGTATTACAGGGAGAATTATTTAAAGTAATCTTCGAGAAACTAAACGATTAATCTCGACAAAGTTGGTCACTTTTTCTGTGTAACTCAATTATCGTTTAAATTTTCCACCATTATTGCACCATTCTACGTTTCACCAAAGAAATCAAGATTTCTCCAAAGGATATCACGAGTTTCAAATCTCGCGCCACCATCTCCGCGCTAAAGAACCTCTAAATAAGGAGATATGGACTGTTTAAGACAAACACCGTGGCTCTAAAAGCGGGAAATGAGAGTGCATAAACGATTTGGCCGACGCAAAAAAGCGAATAGAAAAAGAATACCGTTTCGTACGTTCGTGAGAACGAGCACGACCATAGCGGATCGCCATTTACGTGACAAGGAATCTCGAAGCCCAACGTGATTTTCGCGAAGTCGGTCGACGAATTTCCCGGCTGCTTTCCCGGCAGGCCGATTATGTTCCGTTTAGCACCCTCGCGACGCGGAAAAACGTTAAACGGAGCTAGACGATTGTGGCAACGCTCGTGAGAACGCGTGTCTGCACGTTTCGGCCATCCAGGAAAAAGTTAATGGCGAGCTAATGACTGGCAGAAGGTTGAATCGCTCGGTTGGAATCATTGCAAGTTACTTTACAAAGCAGTTTGTTTGGAAAAACTGGAACAGCGGCGAGGTTTCTTCTTCTCCTACTCGTTTGCATATTACTGTGCAATCGTGGGTATTTACGTAAATGTAGAAATTTTGAGGATTAAAGAAAGTAGAATTTTATTTAACAACGTGGGATGTCGATCGAAGAAAGTAGAATTTTATTTGGCAATTTAGAATTGCAATTGAAGTAAGTAGAATATTATTTTGGTATTCGGAACTCTGGTCGAGTTAAGTAGAATTTCATTTAGAAATTTGGAATTCTACACCATGGAAAATATATGGTGACAACATATGACACCAAGAGAGAAATTTAGGCTACAAGGAAAACACGTTGGTCGATTAAAAGAGCGGAAGTTACGATAGAAAAAGAAGTTCGATTTCCTTCCTCGTTAAAACTCTCTTGTTTACATTTATCATTTTAATCAGACTTCGTGGAAACTATAATTTTCATGGACACGTGGATCAGGAAAGAAAACGACGAGTTAAGTTATAAATCGATACACGTGGTTAACGGCTGGCTTCGATTTCAGGCTCGTTATTTCAAGTGGCGCGTAATCTTCGAGCCCTGATAAGCATGAGGCGCTAAAATCGAAGCGAAAGTGTCGCCTGTGTAATCCAAGTTTGGTAGGTGATAATTTCGAAGTATAAATCTTTTTCCTGAGAAAAATGTCGGTTAAAATTGCCGGCTGAACGCTATCGGCGGATAAACGGTGCTTTTGGTAACTCCTCATTTCGAGACATAAACTTCTCGCCGAGAAAATTGAACGGTATGAAACGCAGTTCGACAGTTATTAACCAAGAAAAAGTTCTATCGTTTCGTTCGTGATGGAAATAAAAAGAAGACCATAATTTTATTTAACAAAGTAATGTTATTATTATTTTAATGAACCACTTTCTACATTTTTCACATCCTTCGTTCCTTTTCTAAAAGAGAAAAAAGAAAGAAGATGGGTGAACTTTCTTATCCGACATGAGGCAAACAATTAAATTAAGGTAAAAACAGCTAATGAGAGGAAAAGTTGCTTTCAAGTTTTTTTTTTCGTTAAAAATTACAAGTCGAAGAAAAAGGAAAGAGAAAAATATGTTCCGGTGAAAGATGTCGATGAGGAAGTGGTAACGTACGAGTAATCGGATAATTGCATTAATTTCCGTGTTCGCGGTCGTCACGAAAGCTTGGACGCAACAGCTTGGCGGTTCGTGATCGCGATTCGTGGAACTATTCGAATCGTTAGAGCGTTCTACTCATGACAATTATACTGTTACAAGTTTCACCTAGACCCTTACCTGTTGTGGAACTTGTATCTGTAGTCGTCCGCTGCGACGATGTCCAGCAGGAGGATGTATTTGGCCTTCGCGTCCAATCCGGAAACTCGGAACTTCATCTGAGGGAACATCTGCCTGGAACCCCCGATCAATAGACACAGTTCGATCAGATAATTGCAGTAACATTCATTGGAATAAAATATAATTATCGAATAAAGTATATGGTTGACAAAATTTTGATTAAATCTGCGACTATATATTGCACACAAATAATTAACATCGAGTTTAATCATCTTGCAAATGTTCTCAAAATTTTGTCATCTATTGATTAATTTGTATTTTAAACCAGCCTTCAGCCAATACGAAAGAAGAACGTAAAGAAAATGACGTATTTTGATTCTATTCGAACCCCAAATATCCCAAACTCTGTCGCTTATTTATCAAATCTTATTGCATCGTTCGCTTACGTCAACTTTCCACGTCCAATAAATATATCACTGTAATGTCCATTAAGAATTTGCAAACACACATTGCGCTCTTCTCCCTCGCCTTATCGGTACAATTTTCAGCCAGCAATAATTCAACCTACAAAGGACAGCCTCAGTTTGTTCCCAAAACTCTGTCACCTGTCTATTTATTTCTGTTCCACAATTTTCCATCTATTGGGTTGGCAACTAAGTGACTGCGGATTTTGTCATTAGGTAGTATTGACAAATCCGCAATCACTTAGTTGCCAGCCCAATATTCTGACTCGCATTCCAACAAACATTAACCAAAGCTACGCAAAAGGCATCAGCCCTGAAATCCAACGTATGCCAAGCATTCGTTTGGACTTTGCATTTCGACGCTTATTGCATCATTCGCCGACGATCGTTTACTCTTTCTACCACGATGAGATCATATCAGTGCGATTCCCATTCTGTTGTGCTGCGCTCTTTCTTCTCCGCAGACAGTCTAAGTTTGTTCTCAAAACTCTGTCACCTGTCTATTCATTTCTGTTCCACAATTTTCCATCTATTGGGTTGGCAACTAAGTGACTGCGGATTTTGTCATTAGGTAGTATTGACAAATCCGCAGTCACTTAGTTGCCAGCCCAATATTCTGACTCGCACTCCAACAAACATTAACCAAACCTATACAAAAGGCATCAGCCTTGAAATCCAACTTTGCATTTCGACGCTTATTGCATCATTCGACGACGATCGTTTACTCTTTCAACCACGATGAGATCATATCACTGCGATTGCCATTCTGTTGTGTTGCGCTCTTTCTTCTTCGCTTACCCGAATATTAACAATTTCGAGGGAAAGAGAATTAACCCCAAGTCTATTGGTCAAATTCTACAGGTCCTAGACGAGCTTACTCGTCAGATCCTATTTCATCGTTCAAGCGACAGTTCTATGAAGACGTATCACTGGAATGAAAAATCTACGATGCTCGCGTACCGCGCTCTCCCGCCCCCCTCGTCTTATCCACGGGATTTTCATTGGAATGCCGAAAGTCCGGAATAGAAACGTGCACGAGTCAATCGTGGCCGCTGTGACAGCGGACTGAGGCGCGTTCCCGCTGAATAAAAAGCGGATGCTGTCGCGAGAGAGGGCATCAGCACGCGGCGAAGAGCAGTTAGGGAGGAACTCGGTGCACGCCGTGGAATTATCATCCCGCGGGAAGAAAGGGCGCCTTCTGTCGCTGAAGCGCGCGTCACGGAACGCCTGGCCAGGCATTTCGGCGTGTTTTCACTTTTTCTAGCATCTCTTCGGACACCGCTGCCAACCGTTGGAATGTCGTGGCTTCGTGAAAATACCGGCCGTGGTCACGCGGAATTGAAATCGTTCTCCTCCGACTTTCGACGTTCTTGCGACGTTCTCCGCGAGGCTGAGGGCTCGCGGAACGTAACATGTGCCCCAACTGCGCGCCGAGAGCCGCTCCAGGGGCCCAATTGAAGTTTCCAACAGGTTACGAAGCACAGGTGAGAATTTTATTGAAACGTCGGCGAGCTGAGCGTGCTGGGTAGCGTAAACTGTGGGAGTGGCTCGCCAGCTAAGATGATGGTTCGATTTCGGACGAGATGGATGCTTCTTGGTAAACTGGACCTGTTGGTAGGTCGAACCTCTCTTAAGTATATACGTTCCGTGGAATTTTTCCTCTTACTTTTGCACGCGAACATGTTTCTTCGCGATGAATAGGCTGATTTTTGAGACGTCGAGCCCGGACACTTGTTTCTCAACTGATTATCGCACCTAATGCGACTGACAATAACCGATGGTTACAGCTTCAGCAACGTAGAGCCGAGCTTGCGAAACGCTTCTACGATAACGATTTAATACTAGAGTCTCTATTGTGCTCTGACGTAGACAAACTTTGTAAAGAAAAAACCACACAAAAACGTAGAATAAAAATGATAGACGCTACGCGACCAATTTTCGTACACCATGACCGAAGCTTATGGGACACGAAGATACCGAGAATGATCTCTGGAACGACGTTAAAAATTCTTTATTTTACAACAAAACGCAACGTGGTATATGGAAATGTAAATAGAATATAAAAATACTAAAACGAAGATCGTCTAATGAAGAGTGCAACGTTTTTCTTGATCTGAGCGTACATAAAAATAAGCAACATGGTGGCTCGTGATTAACATTTGTAGCATACGTGTGAACATACTGAAAATCTTCGAACGAAATCAACATTATATTTCACAGAACCAAAGGGAGAATATTCTTAGCGAAAACGATAATGAAAATACAAAGAAGGAAATTTCGATACTGCAACAAAGACGCGTCTAAATTGCCACAAGAGCGACGAACAAACCGATGATGATCGAACCATCGGATCGAAGTCAAGGACGCTTGGTATACCGAGAAAGGGATTATTCTTGCCAATATCGTACTTAGAGAAGAAGATGCTCGATAAAAGAGCATGAGTGTCGCAACGAGTGTCGCAAAACTTATGCGTTATCGTGTCAAGCATGGAAAAAACTGGCTACGATAAGCTTTGTTGACTCCATAGCGTTGGTTGAGCTGGTGATTCGCGCGGCAGACATAACACAATTAATAAAATCCGAAGAACGCCCTCAGCCGCACGGGTTCAATTGCTTTGACATTGATTTCGCTGCAACATTCTGCACCACCTTGTTCTACGGCCGCTTACTTCCATCCGAGCAAGTCGTTTTAGACAACGATGAAGGTTGCCCGTAACAAATAATCCACCATTTAAACAGCTTATCGTATACAAACTGGGAAATTATGGCGGAACTAATGAATCGACGATTACGAGATGTTAGGGAGATTAGAAAGACGAAAGAGAAATTAGAGAGTGACAGGTCTTTCTTTCTTTGTCAGATATCTCTGCCTTTATCTTGCTTTATTTAAACTTTCTTCTGTTTTGAACTTGGATAAATTTCTTTGAAGAAACGAGAAGCTTTCAAACGAGTAAGTGAATGAAAATCTTTCCGTATCATTCTTCTTTCGATTTTTTGTTAAAGAAAAATTGTAGAAAAATTGTCTGCTAGTAGCTTCCTCCGAGAAACGAAGAACTAAAGAATCCTATTTCGCTCGTTACAACGCCTTTCTGTTTCCTAAGTAGCCTCCTTTAAAATTCATTCATCAACCCTGACACCTGACACGAAGAAAAGAACACGGACACGGCTATAAGAAATAATTGCCTATCTGTCTATTTTCCAAAGAAGAGTTTTACCAAATAATAGGAAATTCGATGAAACCTGATCTGAACCTAGTTAATAATACACGCTATACAAACAAAAGCAAGTGTACGCGAATACTTTTTGTAGCCACTGTATCTCCTTCCGAAAAGAAACGAAGAAGAAATTTAAGAAACCTCGTTCCTCCTTCCAACGCACACCAAATTCCGTAAAATTCAATCATCAACGCCGACGTTCGACGAGAAGAAAAAAAGGTGAAAAAAAAAGGAAGAAAACAGAAGCAGAAGAGGTGGAAAAGAGAAATAACGGATGGATAAGTATACTGTTCTAGGGGGTCAGGAAATTAAAATTCCTCAAGATCGGGAGCTATAATCCGAACGTTCCAATTTACACCAAGCCCACGGCTGGTTGCCGTACGTTGGAACGGCGTGGCTCGGACTTCCTCGCCGGGGCGAGCGGTTTCTCTCTCGAACATCGCAAAAAGAGTAGAGCGCACGTTCGAGAAACGTTTCGCGTACACCATTATGGAAGCTGCGACTGCCTTAAGAGAAATCGCTCGGTGCGCCTCCTTCGAATTATTGTACTTTTGTATGCTAACGGCGCGAGTATCCTTAAACGTCGTCGTTATAACGGCCGGGCCAATTACGGTAATTAGCCGCCATAAACGAGTAGCGTCTGAGAAAGCACCTTCGTGCACCGGTTGAACCCCTTTGAACGTACCACGGAACAATACGGCCGCTTCTACTTCTACCGATAAATACAAGTCAGGTTGTCGCCGCGTGGACATCCGTTGCGCCGATCCATTGTTTCAGGCCTTAAGACTCTGATAATCAATTAGAGATCCTAAATGTGGATGTACCGAGTGTGCAAGCGCAGCTTTCTTTTAATAGATTGTTAGTACTTACGAATTGTGAGGTACCGCGAGTTGAGCTACGACTCGAGGGAAGATTGAGAGTCGATCCGAGTTATCTATGCGCTCTGACTGACTCGCGTGAACCTCGCATGCTCGAGAACGGAAACCGAAGTTTTAAAATACAACAAGATCAAGATGCCAACTCTCATCTTCGTCTCTAGCAGCCAGTTCGTGAGCTCAAGATCGAGAAAAGATCGGTTCAAAAAAAAAAAAAAAAAAAGAAAAAAGAACTGACAGATCTAGAAGAAAATTGACGAAGAGCGAAAGCCAGGAAAAAATAAATGTAAAAATCACGGAAGATTAGCAGACCATCGAGTATCATAAAGCGAAGTTGCAGAGAACTTAAACTGAACGGGGAAGAAGGGGGATGAAAAATCGGTCGATCGGACGACTTTAAAGGCCGTTCAGGGATTTTTGGTAGCATCTGCCTACTGTGCTGAATATCGTGACGAAGGGTGGGATCGATTCTCATTCACGTGGAGCACACAGAAGGACGGTAAGCCGGATTATCCTTGCGATGCTTCGGCAAAATATCCCGCGGGAGGATGCTGACGACCGACTCGAATCGCTGGACTAACCTTCCTGAAAAACTTCCAGGCTTCTTTTTATCGTTTGTTCCGCCGCGCTTTCTTTGTTTTTCGAGCAACGGTAGCCATGAATAAATCAACGTGCAAGCCTACGTGCGGTGAACTTCGTTGAGACTGTAGGAAGTACTCCGTTGGAAACGTAGAATCGATTAAATATTCAAACGAACATAAACATCGTATCTAGATTTATTGCACATAACGTGTGTGCTGTGTTGAACAGCGCTGGTTCTTTGGTAGAGAAGAGACACGAGAAACTTTGTGCTTACGTTATAGACTAATTACATTGACTCTTATGCAATTTTTATTTAGGGAAAAAGACGTACATACGTTTCCTGGTTTAAGTAGAAATATGTTTAAGCGAGCTTTTCTCGGGAGAGGGAAACTTATCCGAAAGATAGTTAAGTGGAGACTTAGATAAATTCCATCGTAAATTTCACAGTCAATCAAGAAACTAAAAAATTTGCCTCAAACTTTGAAAATTCAAGCTTCTATAAATCGAGAATGAACTTCTTCTTCGAAGATACCTTTACGTTTAATACAATTCCTGTTCGTTGCCTTCTATCGAATAATTCTAAACGTAGTAAAAATCGATCAAACCCGATCGTCGCTCTAAAAAACGTGGAAAAATTAACACGATTCGTAATATGCACAGGTCTACACTCTTAAAATCCTACTAATCGATAAATCATTAAAAACGCTCGTTTCAGTAGCTTGACGCAGCAGTTGCGTCGTCCTGCAATACAAAATCACCGGTATACTTGTCGAATGAGCAAATTATCTGTTCGAACATCTCACGAGACCGCTGAAAGCTGTAAATCGTCTGATAAAACTGCTCTTTTCACTGGCCCATCTGTAACTTTTAAAAAACTGTAACTTTTAAGGCATTCGATAAGACACGAACAAGAGAGAAAGAAAGAGAGAGAGAGAGAGAGAGGCGAAGGAGGAACGGTAGAACGACTGTGTCGGTTTGTAGAAGAGACGACGAACGACGTGGCACGGACCGTTAACGAGCATCGAGGAATCGGGGGCCGTTTTGGTCGATGAGAAAGGGCGTAACCCCGTGACATTCCTTTCGACGACGAGGCATCCTCCGGTTTAATGGCCCCTCGTACAGATTACGGAAAAAGAAATTCGGCTCTGCTTCTCCGTGGAACACGGACACGTGTTCGGCCTTATGATTTTATAAGAGACGAGTACCCTTACGCTCGGTTGGGAGCACACTCTTCAGGAGGATGGGTTAGGTTCCTGGAACGTTCGGATCCGGCAACCTTCCTTTTGCCACGTTTTTTGGCCGAATGGTAGGTTTCGAACAGAATTTGAAGGGTTTGGAGAGAAGCAGACTGGTTTGCAAGAGTTTTTGTTGGTTCGATAAAGTCATAATACCGTGGGTAGGTTTGATGTTGATTGGCAGAAAAATTACTGTCATTTTCCTTCAGGGTAAATGTTGGAATTATTAATTTCGTTCTGAGAATAAACTTTTCTTTTTTTTTTTTGTAATTTAATTAATTAGACGTTCTGCGAAGTTTCTTGGATTATGAATGACAGGCTCCACGGAAGAATATCAATCCTTCGCGGAACCTTCTTCCGTGTCATATATCGACGATCTGTTCCGTAATGCCATACGTATCGATGTCTTATACTTAAACACCTTGTGGCATTCATCGGATTGTCGAAACGAAGTGTATCATTTTACCTACGCAATTTCATACGACTCTGCGTACTATCAAACAGATTACTTGCTGCAACGTCTTCTATGGTGGAAAAATCTACCGCCTTTGCTTATTCTTACGTAACAAACGCTTCGATCGTCATGAATAACTAAACCGGCGTATTGTTCCCAATTTTTCTTCCGGAACTTATACTCCTTCAATATCGAATGCATCGACAAACGTCATACAACGCAAGCAAACTTTAGAAACACCCATGATACTTCTTACGTCTCTTCTAAAAATTCCAAACGACTATTTCTCTGTTATCAGACTTATCGTCAAATCTCGAGCAACTCAGTCGAACGATTAAAATATCCAATAAAACTACCGATGCAAAACCCGTGATCTTCCTTATTTCCCTTTCAAAAACCTCGGTTCCTCGATAACAAACGCGCCATAGCGCGAATCTCACATCAAACCACGTTCAACAGTGTCAAACTTCGAGGACACCTACAAAATCCATAATATTCCCCGTGTCTCTTTCAAAAATTCCAATTTTCCGTTGTTGTCAAAGCTAAACTCCTCGGTCAAACTCTCAAAGCACGAAATATAGTCGCCAAACGAAAACTACTCGTCCTTTTTCTCTTCCAAATCTAATTCTCCGATATGAAACGTATGATCGGCGCGAACATCGCGCGAAATCGCGCCAAACTTCGGGAACACCCAGTACAGGCAATGTTCTCGGTGTTCCCGCAGTGTGTGGCAGGTGGAAGCGAGCTCTCGCTTCCAGGAAACCTCAGGAGCCCGCGGTGATGTGCGAGAACGAGGAGGACTACGACGACGAGGACGATATAAGCGCGGTGAGCAGCCACGTCCCTAAATTCTTCTCCCTTTCCCTTTGTCTCCGGTCGCATCCTCGTCCCACTCGCTTTTCGTACGATTCCTCTGTCCTCTTTCTCGCCACCGTCGCTCCTCTTCTTCCTTTTATTCGATAGCCGGCTCGCCGGATCCCCCTTCGCAGTATTTGTTTCTCAGACGGCGCTAATTTTCGGCGTTACGGCTCTATCGGCCGAGGCCGATCTCCAGATCGCCTCGGGCAAACTTTGGCTGCCTTCGACCGCGGCCTCCCGCCTCGTTAACCCGCCGAATCGAAGAAACTAGACGATTCACCAGGACACCTGTAGATTGGCTCTGTCACTTGGTTTACGCACCTCGACGTCTGGCGCGTGTATCAGCTTCTGAATGATTGCGAGAACAGATTGTTGAAGAGGTTCAACGATTACGATGAGAAAAAGTTGCCAATTACATAGTGATATGCATATCTACGTATTTACGACAGGAATGGGACGAGAGGTTTGACGAAGTTTGTGTTTGTTTTGATCGATTTGATTGCGATAATGCTTTTGGTTTTTCTTCTTATTTAGCTTTGGCCTTTTTAGACTTTTCCTGTAGGTTCATTGCACAAGAAGATTGCAGTAGAGGTTCGATGATGACGACGACGATATTGATGATACGAGAGTAATAATTATTTAGCGATATGCATATCGTTTATGGTATAAGTGGAACGAGACGTTGGACGACGTTTGAGCTCGTTTTCAGTAAATTTGATCGCAATGGAGCGGATGGTTGTCGGAGAGTAATTTGTAGTTGAAGGTGGAATTATAGAATTACGATGTTTACTGTCTGAGAGACTCGACGATTTTTTATTCGTTTAGTTTGATTTAGTGTAAGGTGGTTGCAGCACACCGAAAGGAAAAAAGTGAAAGTGCATAGATTGGTTTTGACGTACGATGAAAAGTGAGGAAGATAAGATGTCTCGGTAACAGGAGAAGATAAATTTAACGAATAATTACCAACATAAAATTAATGTCTCGTCATTTTTCATCGTTTTTTTTCGCTCGTTCTTTTTTTTACTCTTCTATTAGAAATTATAATCTTTCTGAATCTGCTACATCGAAAGGGTTCCTAGTAATAGAAGATGGTGGAACGATCGAGAAACGTTGTAAGAAACGATCGATCGAAGCATTTAAATCAGTAGAATCATACTTGTACAAACAGCGACAAGGGATTATCCTTTTCAGCAGCCGTTGGATGAATAATAACGGCAAATGGGGAAGAAGAGAAAAGGCCGCACGTGTGCGCATAAGTGCGTCATCGCGCCAACATACGATCGCCATTCGATAAAATCCACCACGGATTTACGACGATCCCAGGATCGTTAGATCATCCGGCGCGATCCTCGCGAAATTTGCCACGTTCCAGCCTGTGTTCTCTGAGTTATTGCCTTGTTCTGCCTCGAAATGGCGAATATAACATAACGTTTCCGTTTTCCCTTCTCCAAACATCGTGGACTATGTCATATTAAAAATCACCAAGGCTTGTTTCATTTATTTCACGTTGACCCCTCTATTCGTAGAAAATATCATGTAATTTAATTACTATCACAAGATTTGTATAAAAAAAAGAATTCGATTTATTCATCAGCACTGACAAGATCTTAAAATAATGAAGAAAATTAAGATCTTTGTTCGGCAGTGATATTTAGATCTATTATTAAACGTTTCTAACTTACAGATACGATGCTTACGATTAGGATCTAATAATGAGAACGATAACAGAATAAACGTAACGTCGTCGGTAGATGTTAATTAACGCTCTTATCTAGAAATATATTAACAACCCGTTTATGAAAACCGTACGCCTACAAAATAAATATTCCTCTTACTGTTCCCACAGATAAAACATACAGCACCGTTGACCCATTAAATTCAATGGAAAAGATCGACAAAAATGAAATGCCTCGTCGTTCTTAAATCCCTCACGAACGCGTTAAATTATCGCGAAGAATCTCGCTCTGGAAATCGCACGAAATAAATATCCCTTCTCTCCTTCCACCGACTCTCGCCGCTAATCCATTAAATTCACTGGAAAAACGAAGCAGAATTAAACCGGGATGCTCTCTATCACTTTAAATTCCTTAATTCCTTAAGAACCAAGAAAATAATCTCGTTGGCCGCGAACCACGCGCAATCCAGAGGAAAAAAATAAACGACTGAAAAAAACATGGAAGAGGGAATATTCGTTGGTAGCGAAATCCTTGGCGAAAGGCGTGGAATAATTAAATCCGAGGCATCGAGCAGCGACTACGATTCGTCTCGCGTTTTATGCTCGCTGTGTTCCATAGCGGGCCGGTTTTTATATACGCGCGTTGCCGCGCGTTCGCCTCGGCCGATAAATCGAACGTTGAATCGTTATTTACGGGGCGTGATTACCAGCGCGACGTTCGCGCCGAAAGCGCGCCCGCAACCCGGTAGCTTTCCGGTTAATTTATTTTATCGCTAAGCTTCGCCTACCGATGATTTGCCGGCCGTTGCGTTGGCCGCCTTTCGCTTCTCCACCGCCGACGATGCCCCCACCGTGACAATAAAATTGAAAGCCCCGCTGCGTTTTATGGCGAGATTAAAAAACGCGCGGCGGCCAAGGCTTACTGTAAATTGCGGGCAGCCGCGAGCCGAAGCTCCAACGGTGAGCCATCGAATGGAAACCAGGATTCCGTGAGATAACGCCGTAACACCGGCGCAGATTGCCTCGCGAAAAGCACCCGGCTAAATCATGGATCGCTCTCTTTGTTTAAGAGGATCGCGTGATACCAGCCACTAGTAGCATACGCTACACTCGATATATTACGTTGGCCGCGTAATGCAAGAGACGATCGGCATTCGCCGCTGTGGGTAAACCTGGTTCATCTTTGAGCATGGAATGAGGATGTTTGCGTTAATTGAACTGCCTAAGACGAATGCAAGGGCAGTTTTAAGAATTCCATCATATTTTACGCGTTACAGTCGAGCAATTTAAAAAATTTGAGGTGGTTGTTGGCGAAGGTGCCCACGAGAAATACTTTTGATGTTCAACAAAGTTTATTAAACTATTAACACAATCAACATTCAGCAATTTACGGTCAACAATTAACGATTAACTATCAACAATGATTAACGATTAACTATCGAGATTTAACAGTCACGTATCTGTAATAGTGTTTGCTTCGCTATGACGCTAGCCCTTCGCACTTCGCAGCTTGTGACAGAATGAATCTTTGGTTCGAAAGCAAACGGATTCTTGTCTTTGTTGCCCCTCGATATCCTCACGCGTTTATTAGATGCCCGCGACGGTTGCCGCGTATGCATTCTTGCGAATATTCGGCGAAAGAACCGTAGGGATATCGATGGTACATTAGGCACGTCGACCTTACGCTTTCAAAGTATAGCGCTTTGTGTCGCGAAGCCGTTGGAAAGTTCCGTGGTCTAGTGCCGCCACAAATCGTTCGTGTAAGAATGTATCGAAATATGTATGCCACTTAAAAATTAATTTCTTCTCATGCCGTATATCGAAACAGTAAGACAGAATTTCCCTTCGCCGCATTATTTGCCTACACCTCGTCTATTCTACTTTACGCTTGCAACGCTATCTGCAAGCGTACTACCATTACGCCGATCAGATCACATCCTTCACTTTCTATCTCCGAGAAACGTTTAGACAATCAAACGGTAAATCTTCGATACGTAACAGTGTTCCCTGTTGGATAACGAAAGTGTTAAAAAACCGAGGTAAATTTCGTCATAGGAAATTTGTACCTTTGAAACGAACGAATGAAATTGTATCTTTGATATAAATGAATGAAATTGTACCTTTTAATTACCCTATCTCGGTATAATGCTTAAACGACGAAATAGTAGATCAACGACGTAGTATGACTTTCTTGCAAAGTTGCGAACGAAGCAACAAAGCAGCGTTCGAAGACTGTGTCCGAATCTCACCACGAAGCTTAGCTTCCCATCCGGATGAAACATTTGAAACGACGCGATGCCTAAGGAGAACTGGTTCCCCGAAACGAGCGTTTGAAAATGAAACTTCGTAGATAGAATCGGCAATGACGTGAATTTTCACGACACGAAGAATTCCTCGCTTTTCGTCGTTTCAACGACCACATAGGAGTCTCCGTTGTAAAAAATGAAAGTCGTCCCTCTAATTCCTAGCAGCGTGAATTTTGCCACCCGACTTTCCATCCCTCGTCACGATAAAACATTTAGACAATGGCCAAGGAGAAGAAACGCTTCGCCGAAGCAAGCGTTTGAAGATGAAGCTGTCGTCGACCGGTGAATAGAATTATTGCCAGTGGCGTGGATTTTCGCCACGCCAAGGCTTTGTTTCCGGCGATTCCATCGCGCCGAAGCGTGGATATCGCGCGCGCGTTCGCACTTCAGTTCGGCTTGCGGGGGGATGCTCGCGTGCGTCGCGTGCGACTTCCATCCGCCGGCGACAATGCGCTTTTTCCTCGAGTCGCGTACACAACGGGCTCGCTCGGCGTGGAAACGAGCGGCGTGCGCGGCTCGTCCCATTATTTGCCCTCCGCGGCGCGATGTTTCTATCGCGTTAAAGCCGGCGACGGTGACAGGGTGCGATCCGGAAGGGACTCTTTCACGCGTCGGGAGACAGGTTTTCGTCTTACGAGAGCGGACGAACCGCGAGATAATTAAGCCTGATGCTTCGTGTTCGGAGCTTGCAGCGCCATTCGAACGATCCGCGCTTTGCTTCACTTCCAATGACGAGGTGCGTGTGCGAAGACGAAGTTTTTCCTGTTGTCGATCTCTGGCGAAATGGTTTGACAATGGGCACTCTGAAGTAACGAAGAGTCTCAAGTATCGGTCGATGCACTTTTGTGTATGTTGTATATATTAGGTTGTCCGAAAAGCTTCTCTCGTTTTACGAGGCACAACGTTTTTTGTTTTATATTATTTTGTCGAATTACGTACGATGGATTTTGTTCTGTTGAGCTGAACACCGCGACATTTCACAGACTTGGTTTCAGGTTTGTACGAAGCTGCACTGTTGTAAAAAACACGTTTGCGAAAGAAGGACACTTTTCGCACAACTTAATAGATCGATGCAAGTATCGTGTGTAAGTACTCGTAGATTAGATCCTAACGTATGAATGTCTAACTCTTGGCCATTTGCACGTTTCGAGTTTCTACGTGGATTGATACAAGTATCATCAGCACGTAGGTATTACGAATATCGCGTGCAAGTATATATCAGATAATAGCATACGGAATTTTCCTTTAATATTTTATACTGCTTCCGTAATATATAATACGCCCTAAACACGACGTTGAAAATTAAAACCATCTATGAAAGAGGAAATTTTAAAATGACGTAGGAAAATGGAGAAAGTTATTCATTGAAGGAAATGACGAACGATATACTAGAACTGAATCGATCTAGAAAATTGGTGTAGTAAAATTGAACGTTTAATACGTCGCAATCTTAATAGACTTTATGGAAGTATTTCATTGATAATATAAAATGTCGTAAATGCTAGACAGATTAAATATACGCTACATAGACAGTGTATATTTATAGCCAATCATCCACGAAAGTCTAGAAAATTTCAGAAACTCCGTCTGAAAATCGAGAATACCCTTTCCATCGACTGTTCCGCCAAAAATTATATCATTCGTCCACGAACAAAACTCCATTAACGCTTTCACGTCCGACTGTTGTCAAGTAGTCGCCGAGTGCATGCAAAATGTTACAGCACGTTGATGTGACATCGTCACGCGCAAGTCCATGCTTTGCGTAAAGTTTCCCAACTTGAAAATTACCACAAAAACTGGCTATCGGCTAAGGTTGTCGGTAAATCAATGCGAAGCGTCAACACGACAACGACCGGCTGGTAACATTTACCAGGAGCCGGCAAGCTCCGCTAAGAATTCGCAAAACGTGACTAACCGCCCAAGATCGCATGACGCCACAGTGGCTTCGTCAGTTAGTTACACAGCGTTGATCGAACAAAAGCTACAAAATGCCCGTAGACAGGTTAACCCGACGAGTGACCGCGCGAAAGAAGGATCATCGTCGCGGAAAAAGGGATGGACGCGACGAAATCGAGGGGGTTAGAAGGATCTCGCCTTCCGAGCAAGCGTGAGCGGCCGAAGGAAAGAGAAAGAGAGAGTCTTGTCGAACAAATCGGTACAAACGATCGTCGTAAAGCAGTTAAGGCGAGTTTATATACGCGTTTCTCTCGCAGGGCCCCGTGGAGGCGGTCGAACCGAGATGACCAGCCCCGATAGGGAAACCGATAGTCGCTGGCCGAGACTTTCGAAGGCTTCCTTTATCCTGGGGCCGCGGTCCAGAACCCCCGCGGCGTGGAACTTTTTTAACTGGATCCACGGAGTGGGTCCGCAGCGGACTGTACCTCAAAGTTGCATCCTCCTTCTCTGCTCTCTCTTCCTTTCTGTGTGTTTGAAAATTTAAGTTCTCTAAACGCGAACACAGGTACGACGACCAGGGCGGAGACGGATCGCGTTGCCCGGACGATTTAATTCCGTTTTCCTCGCTCGGGTCTGGAACGAATCGCCTTTGTTTCTTCGTTAGTCGCTTTGTACGACTCTGTGTTTCGGTGAAACCGAAGGGTGGACGAAATTCGTGTTTAAGGAATTTCAAAGGCGATACCGTGCTACACTGTTCATTCGTAACCTCCTTGTCGCTGTTCTCGATGTTAACTGTGATTTGATGAAATCCGGACAGCTGTTCTTGCAATTTCTTTCGTTCGTTGGCAGCGTGTTATCGATGCGTTGCATCAGAACCTTTTAATCGCAACGTGTCGTTCATACGTGTTATCAGAATCTTTCGATTTCAAGTGTTGCTAGAGCACACTCTGTTGGAATCTTTTCAGTATTATAGATATATATCTACTATATATTGTTTGCTATATTTACTACACATACATAGAGCAACATTAAAATCTTCTAGATTCAAGTATATTATTAATACACCATGTATATTAGAAGCTTTCAATTCCATTTAATTTCAAGTACGTTAGACACCTCATTTAACGGAATATTAATTTTAATTTCACTACCTCCCTTAATCAAGCGTTTTTAGTACAAATCGAGAAAAATGTCAACGCATGTGTGTACTTATGGGCGACAGTGTAGCTCGCTGAAAAATGATTCACGTTCCTGTCTTCGCGTGTACGCGTCACCTCCACCACAATGAGCCGTGCACCGTATCCACTTGAGCGGTTGAAAGGGGATCCGAGGTCCACCTTTCACGCCCGAGGACAATAATTACCCGCGTCTCATTTATACCAGGCTGGCCGGGGAGCGGCTCGAAAAAAATACCGTGCTCCTTTTACAAAATAACACTCGAACGGGCAGCGCTGTCCAAAAGCCCCGGAATGATCGGCCCCCTAACAATGATCGACGGAACGCGGCTAATTGCATATTCATTGGGCCAGACAGCTCGTAAACAGAGCCTCGAACAACGCCACAAAATTCGGGAACAGGGAGCAATGGTGTTTGAATCCATGGGGCGTGAATCTTCTTTTGGGCCTTTTAGGAAATATTTCTTGGCAGGGAGGATGTTTTGGAAATTGGGTTTTCGGAGCGATCTGATTGCATCGTGAGAAACTTCTGGCAAGTTGCATTAGGAACGTTTTAACGAGTCGATAGCGAAGATTTAACAGCCAATAAAGTATAACGTGCATCGTAAGGATTCGAAGATTACAATAGACACTGTATCTATCCTTAATTACACACATCGATGTATCTCCGATCGCTAACGTAAGTATGTAACGTCTCCGATTACCTTTAGAGATTATCTTTAGCAAATCGTCGTGTTGTAATTAAATGAGCAATAAAAAGTACAAGTCTTGGGCAGAGGTTTCTTTCGACTATCAAGTATCGCAAGAAGCGTCGTACTTTAGATATTTCACACGTCCCTGAACGTTACGTTCGTTCTATTCGTTGCTGTACTTTTTTAATTTCCCATAAATCAGTAGAAGTCCGTACTCTTATGACTAATCTGATATAATTACCCTTCGTGTCACGGGGTGTATCAACGTCTTTTATCGATCGATCAGTCGCCTGTTTCAAAAATTCACGTTTCATCGTACGCACGTTGAAGCTTTAAAACGATAAGAAAATAATTCAATGTAAAGAGAATTCAATTAACTGCTACACCTAAAATCTCAAAAAAAAAAAAAAAAAAAAAGAAAGAGAGAAGAAAAAAGAAGAAAACATATACGTTTATTCGCAACTCCATTCACCAGCCACTCAACCTCCCCAAAAGCTCGTAAATCACGCTGCAACCTCCGACACCTCGCAATCATCCCCTCCCTCCTCTCGCTCTTTTACAAAATTCGCGGAAACCAGCCGCACACGGTAGACGGGCGCCGCACGAAACGTCGTAGCGCAGTCTCCGGCTGAATTTTCGCGGGTTTCTCCAGCAAGTGGCCGACGAAAGTCAGAAAAGGAGGGTAAGAAGGTCCCGTGCTGCACTGACTGGACGCCGTGGTTTCCTGTGCGCTCGGCCAAGGTCAGCGGTCGAAATTCCCGCGGCCGGTCGACCCGGCATAATTTCGGCCGTTTATGACTCGCCAAGAACAAATAATAATTTAGTGGGCGTCTACCGGCTTCAACCCCCCGAGATACGTAGGCCTCGGCTCCCTGGCCGCCTAGCCAGGCCGACACACTGTATAAATAACGAGTGGCGCCAGCCGAACTTCCACTGTTACATTATCTCTTATGGTTTACACACGCCACGGCCCCCATTATACCCCGTCCCTATCCACACGGTTCACTCTCACACACGCGTCAAACAGCCGAGCCTCGTCTCTCTAACGTCTGCCATCTTTCACCCTCTTTCACGTTCGCAGAGGAAGAGAGAAAGGTTTCTTCTGCTCTTCCCCTTTAGACCTTATACGATTTCTTATTAGTCCTCGAGCTAACTCAAGGTGTGAGAAACTTGGAGATCGCTCATCAGTATACCGGGTGACTCTTCTCGTCTCTGGAAGTTGCTTTTAAAGAATGGCTCTACTATGGCAGCTTTTACTTCGTCAATGGGAGTTTCGGTTAACAGGATCGTTCATAGGTGTAGGTGCGTTAGCAGTTCGCCGATAGATCGTCGGATCGGGCAAGCACTCGACATTAATTTTGTACCTGAATAACGAAACTGAGAAATGTGGTACCGATCGATGGCGTAAATAAGCATAGGGACAGGTTATACGTTAATTTATTCGATTGGTTGCAAATTTGGAATGAAATTTTGGGAGAATTTGATTCCAAAGCTTTTCGTGTCTGTAAAACACCTTCTGAAAAATTCTTCTTCCAGTGACTCTTACCGCTGTCTTTCGCGATTCTTATACCAACGATTTCTTTTCTCATTCCTTTCTATTGTTTTCTTATTCGTAGTAGGTAGATCGAGAGAGAGAGAGAGAGAGTAGGGTTGTGAATGTTACGCGATAATTTGAAGGAGCTTATTGGGAAGATTGGAGAGGAAGACTAGTGCCAGAGGGCTCTCGAAGAAGGCTAGTGAAATAGATAGAATACAGTAGGAGAAACGCTGATCGGCCGTTTAACCTCTAATTTCAAACGAGCTCGAGATTCGAGCGAATTAGCTGGAGAAACAAACCGGAGGGTTTATCGATCCTCGCTTCTAGCCGACGGTTGTTCATCGAAGGTGCGAAAAATGTGAAGGCCTCTCTTGAATTATAATGACGCGATCGATATGTACCGGGTGTGCCAAAATTAATTTCGCTAATTTCCAACATTGCGAACTTGATGTTGTACAACGGAAAGAAATTAAAAGAATCGGACTATGTAGTTCAATTTTAGATGCAATAAATCTACGAGTGAATGATTGCGTTGCTTATTAAAACACGTGTAGCCATAAATTCGATCGAAACGCAAGGGATTAAATTACCGAGTCTTCATCAGACTTCCTCTACAGGTATATAAAGATGAAACAATAAATGAAACGACTGTAGATTAATCTTCTGTAGATTTTCAGATTATCGACACTCCTCTGCAATTTTCAAAGCCGATTATTTTTATAGCGTGTAACAAAACACACAAATAAATCGATCAATTCCATTAATGAAGTTTTTTGACTCTTTGACAATTACACGCTAACCTTGCGTCCTGACGCTATAACCGAGAAATTTTAGAAAAAATAAATGAACTCGAATGTTCAGTTACAAATTCAATGTATTGGGTTGGCAACTAAATGATTGTGAATTTTGTCAATACCACCAATGACAAAATCACTTAGTTGCCAATCCGATATAACCATACGAAAGATTGCAAAGTCCACTCGTAATAATTTTTACAAAAGCGAAAGTTTGACAAGATACGAAAAATACAATGAAATATTCAAATTCTGAATAACGACAAACATACTCCTCCTCCTGGTAGATAAACTTACAATTTACTGTTTTAAAATAGCCCAACGGGATTTAACCAAGCGAACAACTCAAACTATCCTAAGCAAAAGTTCGAGAAAATTTCAAAAGCTTCACAGACAGCACCGGGACGTATCTGAAACCGACGTTAAAACGATGGAGCAGAGGCTGTCGCGTTGAATGATCCCGAGAGGAAGACGAGTCAATTAATTGGCGGCTGGACGCGGCTCTTATCGATTTAAAATCCATTCGCTCCGCGGAGTAGCGTATTCTCGCGATTAGTATCGTAATACGTGGCCCGTTGAATCGTCGTTTGCCCAACCCGGCATTATTTTCAACGCTCCGTGTGTTATTAAGATCGGCGATAAAACCGGTGCAGACACGAAAGCGCCAACGATCATTGTAACGTAGACTCGCTCGTTCGTTCGTTCGTTGGTCGTTGGTTGGTTGGCGCGCGCGCGCGCGCACCGACACAACCGGAAGACGAGCTCGAGCACGTTCCTCCGGCGATCGTGTAACCCGTGGCTACCGTGCAATTATGTCTTTGCCGAGAATTTCCACGCGTCACGGCCGATGAAATGCGCAAATACTGCGATTAACATCGGCGCTCTTTTCATTTTTTTAATCGAATTATCTACCGCCTTTCGGCTTCTATTCTAAACACTGATCGGCGATAAATAGGCAATTGAAGTGTGTATTATAAACGGCGGAGGTGTGACAAAAAAGAAAGGGGCACGATTCTGTCTTAGTGGAAAGAAATATGTGAGTACTGGAATAATTTATTTCAGCATTTACGATTGCGGTAATTGGACTATAGCGAAGCATAGTGAATTATGATAATACAGCGATTGTAAATGGAGATATAATTGTAAGAGATATTTCGAGCGATCGAGGAGACGAGAGTACAATTTAGGAATAAATAAGAATTTAATTGATACGCCTTTTGTTATTTATTATTCGGTTCAGTTCGTAAGACGGACGATATGCTGAAAGTTTACAGTACTCGAGCGATAAATCAGACGACTGTTATAATCGAGAAATATGTGCTTCTTCCATTGAAAATTTTCACTACTTTGTCTGTATCGGAAATTTTCGCTAAATTTACAGTTTGTAAAAGAAAAAGAGACGATATAGATATATCGTAAATACGAAAAACGACTTTCTGAATGAGAAAGGCTGAAGAGACTCTGGACACGGTAGCTAACAATACAAATTCTAAAATAATCTATACCAGCTTCTACGATTATCTCGAGAAGTTTCACATCCTAATTTTACCGCGATCGAACAAGCTCAAATCATCAGCACCGATTTGACTTTCTTTTTTTTCATTTTCCAGAAATTTAGAAAAGTATCAAACATCGAAACACGGCCGTCTATACTAAAAATTTTCACCTCTGCGACGTCATTTATCATTCAAACCGCTGAAATGGAGATGAAGGATCGTTAGTCTCGCGATGCTTCATTTGAATGCACAACTTGCGATATAAGTAGATTGTTATCGACGTTCTGGTTAGAGGGAACAAGTCGTTTAAATAAAGGTCAAAGTATCGCTCGGATAGGTAGACGATGGCGTACGTTCGTTTCTTCAAGTACAATTTCCATTCTTCGATTATGTGAACGAATAATCGAACAGGTTGAGTGCTTTCTGTCTGGCTACCTACGCTTTATTATACCAAACTTGCCAATATTTTAACATACATTTTCCACGGATAGCTATTTACGATTTATTCTAATTCCTCAAAATAAAAAATATTCTCCGACTGTAAATTTTTCCCTACAACTTCCTTATCTTCAACCACGTTGATTACGATCGAACGAAGGAATATGCGATGCCTGTTTTGATTGCTGGCGAATTAACGAGCGGACGTAAATTAACAGAAACTTGCGGTGGCGCGAATGAGTGATCCTGTACCCTTCGAATTAATACGACCGGCTAAAAGTATGCTGGCCACATCCCGTGCAGGCTGCAGTGGCAGCTGGCGAATAGCGGGGTACCTATTAAAGTCCTCTGGATAAAGCGCGAGATTAATTGCCCGCATGCAATGGGTAATTGATCAGATCCAGCTCACTACTCGCCTCTGCGATGCACGTGGATCGAGGTAACGCGATCCTTCCACAGAGAAATATTTTGTTCGTTATTTATTTACCTGCCGATATCATTTTTACTCCTTCCTCTCTATTTTTTTTAATCTGGAATTAATTGCGTAAAAAAAAAGAAGAAGAAGAAGAAAATGTAGACTCCTCTCGATTAAATCGTTCCGTATCGCTTCGCTAATTGTATTTGTACTTCTTGAAGATGGAATTCTTGTTTCATTCAGGGAGAAAGATATGTACGTGTTATGTTTTTTTATTTCTTGGAACTTTGAATTCTTCCTCGATCTCGTGCACTTTAGTTCTTTATTATTGAGCGTAGATTAGTCATTTCAGTTGGGGGACAGTCGATGTTATTTAATTTGGCGCAAAATACAAAGAGCGTGGTGAGTTTTGGTAAAAAAAAGACGTGGGAAATTTTAGTGCTTCCGTGATTACTGAGCCAAAGAAAAATTCTGCGGTTAATAAGCATAATCGGTGGCTGTGACTAATACAATTAATTGGCCTCTTAGAACGATCCGGGAAACAAAAGTTTAACATTCATTATAACTCGTATTGTTCGGTAGTTATTTCCCATGATGATATAAATTATAATATAATTACACCTAGTTAGACGCTCGTATTACACCTATTATAATTCCATTTAAAAAACATGCATCTGATTCTTGCAGAATAAAAGTACAAAGTACAAAGCCCCAAGATAAACTGTTTCAAACTGTTCACATGTTTCTCAATCAATTTAAATAATTGTACTAAATGATTTTAATAAGTAGTTTAGAATAATTTCGTTTTCTTTCGCGACTGTAAAACGCAATTAACGAATTTCGCTCAATATTTCAAATTCATCGACAAGATTCAAGCTTTTTCTTTATAAATTATGAAAATTTCAACGTTCCCTTGTACTTCGTGTAGCGAGGTTCGATAAAATCGTTACAGCTTAACGAAGCAACACGTACAATGACTACGAAAGACATTTCCATATAACCTAATTTTCTAACGAAACTATTTTCTCGTCAGACGATATCAAGAAATTTTCCTCGATCGCTAAATTTTCCATCGAACAGATTAACGTGCAAATGCTATGATAAATACAACGATGCGCAAACACTTATCCCTCAGTCGACGCTCTATGTCAATCTATTTCCATCCTTCGATAACATTTTATCCAACCGCCTATTTTATTCTTCACCCATTTCGCTGCTTGAGCTTTAACGTAATCGATAAAAGAAGAAAAAAGGAACGAAATTACGGTTGAAGAATTCTCGCCGTCTTTCACAAGCTTCCTCTCTCCTCTAAACCGAAGAAACGTATCCAAATTCCCGCGAAAGAGCCCGGCAATTCCAAAGAAACCGTGAAACACGCGAGCGAGAGAAAAGGAAGGAGGAGAGTGGCGGCGGGCCAGAAGGTCGACGATATCAATTAATTCGCGAGAGAGGGCGAAAAGACGACGTTTGCCAGGGTGAAAGGGAAAAGGGTGTCGCGAAGACGGGGCTCGTCTCGAAGAATAGCCGCCACAAGAGCGAAGAACGTCGCGGGACGAGGTGAAATGAATTCGCGCGCGTCTGCAGCCGCTGTTCCCATCTCTCTCTCGTTTGCCACGAATTTCAACCCTTCCTCGCGTCACTGCCGCGCTCTTCTTTTCTATTTCATCCCCTCCACCCCCTTCCTCCAGGCTTTCCATCTATCTGGTTGCATTTCACATGGAATTCACACGTCTCGCGTGTACACTCGGTGAAAAAAAGAAAGGGGTGTAGGCGAGTGTATCCGAGGGGTGTAGGTCGAAAGAGGGCGAAGAAGGCGGCCGTAACAGCTTTCTATTTGCATACTGCCTCTCCCTTTTCATCCGCGAGCTCCCTTTCGACACCGGCGTTATTTGCATTCAGAAATTGGCCGGCAACCACCGCCGCGACCTCCTTCCTTCCTTCCTTCCTGCCTCACTCACTGCCACGAGCAATCGAAACTACCCTCTAACCATCCAACCAAGATCAAGATTTTCGTCGACTATCTTGAATCGATGATTTTTGCAAGATTTTTCCCAGAAATCTGTGTGAGATTCTTCACGCGTACAGACATAATTGAAAGAGTAGAACGATTATTCGTAATGAAAACGGGTATTTGTATTTTTTAATCCCACGAAGAATTTTTCTTCGAAATTTCGAAAAGAAACTAAATCTTTAAGTATTTGTTCGTGGTGTTTTAAGAACCTGCTTCGAAATTTCTCCCGAATTCGTAAAGAGACTAGATATTTGAATACTTATTCTCAATTTTCTGACAATTTACCCCTGAGTTCTTGGGAAATTTCTTCTCAAACCAACTACAAACTTTCAAATCTTCTCTCTCTGTTTAGAAGAAGTGAGATTTGTTAGGAAGAAAAAATGGAGTCGTGTCGAAACACTCGCAATTTCTTAAGAACCTTCCTTTCAGTTACTTTCAAATCTCTTTTCGACATCAACCACGAGACCATAAATCTCTGACTGCTAGCCACCTTCGAGAAACGATAAAACCATAGATGCAAACGATCAAATTACTATTTTCAATGTTCTAAACGTCTTCCTCTGAATCGCAATTACATTTCCAAATATATGTAATTCAATTATACTTTCAAATTTCTTTCGAATCAATCATAAAATCTGCCACTTGCTACTCGCCATTCGCAAGTTCCAAAAACGATGAATCTTGAAGAAAAAGGATCAAGCCACATCGAAATATATATACAATCTTCTTCAATCTCCTAAAAGCTTTGCCTTAAGTTACGATATTTCCAAACTCCCCCGGAAATCTACCACGAAATCTCAAACCTTTCACTCCCCATCGATAAAATCCAAAAGAAAACGAGTCAAGCCACACCGAAGGACGATACCACGTACGTATATTGCTTCAATTTCCTAAAAATCCCCTGAATTATACTATTTCTAAATTCTCTAGAAACCAGCCAGCAAATCTCAAAATTATACTCGCCATTCACCAAATTCTACGAACGATAAAGCTCGAAAGCGAACGCAAAACTAAATCGCGTCAAAACACACACACAGACACACACATATTCGTACATATTTCTTCAGTTTCCTAAAAATCCCCTGAATTACACTATTTCCAAATTCCCTAGAAACCAACCAGCAAGTCTCAAATCTGCTACTCGCCATTCACCAAATTCTACGAACGATAAAATTCGAAAGCGAACGCAAAACTAAATCGCCTCAAAACACACACACAGACGCACACATATTCGTACATATTTCTTCAGTTTCCTAGAAATCCCCTGAATTACACTATTTCTAAATTCCCTAGAAATCAACCAGCAAATCTCAAAATTATACTCGCCATTCACCAAATTCTACGAACGATAAAGCTCGAAAGCGAACGCAAAACTAAATCGCCTCAAAACACACACACAGACACACACATATTCGTGCATATTTCTTCAGTTTCCTAAAAATCCCCTGAATTATACAATTGCCAAATTCCCTGCGAACCGATTGCAAAATCTCGAGCCTCTTAGTCGCACCATTCGCCAAATTCCAAGAACGATAAAATTCCAAAGGAAAAAAGAAAGAGGAGGAAAGAAAATTAAATCACTTTCATAAGTCAACCCTCCGGCTACCATTAGCGGATCGTGAAGGACATCTTGGTATCTTGCATGGACAATGGGCGCGGTCGAGATTCTGGAGAAGCAATCCAGTCCACAGGACAATCTGTCAGCGTTGCTGGTAACCGCGGCGCGTTACATATTCGCAGATACGCCGATAGGCGTAACCAGCACGGTACAAAGCGAGGAAAAAAGCGGCAGAGAGACGGTCACGTCCTGGTAAACGGTCGTTATCTATTCACACCGCTCGGACACCAATATAAATGGTAAGTGGGATACACGCAGTACACACCAACAAGAATGTACATGTGTTTCTGGACGGGCGCGAGCGCCCTTACGCGCCGCGATTCAACCCTCGTAATTCCTTTTTCGTTCGGTGCTGCCTTCGTTCGCCGATTCTGCTGGATTCTTCTTTTCTTTATCTTCTCTCTCACTTTACTTCTCTTTTTCTCTCTATCGTTGAATAAGCTTGGAGAAAACGTTTTAACGCGAAGCTATTCGCTCTCCCAGATTTTTATTTATGCAGAATTTGATCCAAAGAAAGGTTCGAGCAGAGCACTCGATCTGAATATTAAATATTTTTTCTATTTAAAGTTTCTATCGAAGAAACCAAAGAGGAACTGCGAGAAAACGGTAGAAGATATAAAAATAGTTGCGACATGTTCGCGAAAGAAGAAAATAAAGTTAGTGAAAGCGCGACTTTTCTCTGATTAAAAGAAATTTGATCCTGAACGTGGAATATTTCAGTGAAAGAGTTTAAAATACGAAGAATTCAACGCGCAGAGAATTTTAGTCAAAGAATTAGGCTGCAAGCAGACGTAGAACGTGCAAAATTTCGTCTAAAAGAAATTCTCAATATTTCACGGTCAATGTTAACTTCCAAGCAAACTTTCGCTGCAGAAAATTCAATGTAAAGAGAACAAAGCACACGCGATTCAAAGAAAATTTTGAACAAAGAATACAAAGTGATTTTTCTAACCAGAGAACTCGATCTAAGGAAAATTTTAAGTACGAAACTTTCGACCGACAACTTTCAACGTATAGAATTTGATGCAACCAGAATTTCGACAGATCGATTTGACTCAAAGTAGGCTTCTTAAATAGAAAAAATCGAAAGAAAACTTCCAACCTTACTATATATTATTTATTTAATTATACATTTAATTATAACCCTAATATCATTAAGTCTACCAAATAAAACTCCAAATAAAAAAATCACAACGAACTCGAGTGCATACAAAACACACGAAGGGTAATTTCGAATGAGTGGATTCGAGAGGCATTCACCGTGATATCGATCGATTTTCGATCTCCATCACGGCTAGAACACATGTTCGTGCTTTCACGATCGACGGATGGATCGATCGATCGATGGTAGTCATCGATCGCGATGCATCCGCTCGAATTCGACATGTGCTCGTATGGATTATTATACGCGCACGTGCATGCAGCCAACTGTGGTACATCCTCGCGATCAACTTCCGTATCGATTTATGCGGTTCTCGACGTTTCGTACCAGCAGGATAACATGTTTACACATTCGGTTTATTTTCACGGTAATTTCAATGGTAAAGCCATTTTCGATTCTATAGGTTATTTATTTTACAAAATATGCAAGATTGGCATCTACATCGACGCGCATTTCAACGTCGAGTGATTTTGAGTATGTGATTCAATGATTTCGTTGCGATTTAAGCTCATTTGCAAAACCAACGTAGTGACACGAAACACGCTTTTTCCGTGAACGAAGTTCAGCCAGGTGAGGTTCTACCACGAATAAAGGATGGTACACTGAACTCGACGAAATAATCCGAAAAATTCTGCGAAAAGAACAAAATTCTTAAAAATGAGAAATCCTAAACTACCCTGCCCGTGAAAAAAAAGAAAATAAAATAAAATAATAGAATCCGTATGAAAATTTCAATTCTAAAAACATCGTTTTTACGCACGAAAATCAATGATAAAGAAAGAAGCAAATAAGAGAAATAGAAACAGACCCTACGCTTTTACAAGAACGAGTATAAAACTAATAAAAACACAATTTTTCTCCGATTAAAAGAACGACAAAATTCCATACCGAGATAGTTAATTCCAGTCGCGAGATAATTAGAATTATCGAGAATAATCTCACTTTAGATGGAAAATTTCATAAATAGTTAATATTAATTATAGCAACAGATCGAACGTGATATTTCTTCCTGCAGCGTTAAATACGAAATAAGGTAAAAATCATAAGAAGTATTTTTTAAAATTGGAGAAACTTTAAACGAACATGTGCGCATGTGTCCGTAATTTCGAAGCCTTAGTCGAAGAGCCGTGAGAATTTCGTGGAACAACCTCGAGTCTAATTGCGAGATAAAAGGTGCACTTCCCTCGCGGTGTTATCGCTGCGTCGGCGCATAACGTGTAAGTTACACGCTCGTAAGCCCGCATTACGCATGCTAGATAATAGGACGCTAATTATTTCTAGCCGCGGCCGCTCGCTAATTTATTATACCCGGTCAGAGCGCTTCTTTCAGCTGGCACCATGGATCATCGGTATATGCACGTTGCTGAGTACCGCATCCCGCTCGTAACCGCGCTAAAAAAATCCCGGCAACGATCGATGATCGATGGGCGGAAATCCTGGCAAATTTTTCGTAATCGTTTTCATCATTATCATTCACCAGGTTTTAATTACTCTGGATTTCGTATTTTTACTGCATCCACTTCTTTTATTCCGTTTTTTGTTAAAACGTTGGCGATTTGTTCGTTTCTGCTATATATATTTTTCGTTTATTTATATTTTGAAATTGCAATTATGAAAATCGTCGCTACGTTTCCCAATTCTAAAATAATTAAGAATAATCCTGATACACAATTGTAGGTTGAAAAGACGCGTGTAAATAATTTTGCATTTTTTAAATAATTAGAACATTCCAACTAAAATTTCACACTCTATCGGTATAATACTATCTCTTTCAAAACTGATTGCCATTTTTCTCGATTACCATTTTTAATCTATTCGTCAAAATCTATTTATCCCATATTTTTAATAAGTAATTTTCTGCCCCATCCAAATATAACAGAATTCTTTCTTTTTTTATAGTTTAATACGAATTTTTTCAAGAACCTACGATGTAATTTCGTCTGGGAATTGAAAGAAGCGGAAAAGAAAGGACGGTCCCATGGACAACTTGCCTTTAGATTCCTCCACTTTCTGCAGAGTTGGCTTTTCCTCCCCACTCTCGATCCTACTCATCCTCCGGCTCCTCGTTTTATTCAAACACGAATGTCCTTATCTGGGATGGCACTTTGCAGCGTGTTTCAAGGCTACAAAAGCCTGTACACGCGATTACGAGATAGGGGATCGCGCGCACGCGAGCCCAACAGCTTCGGCCTTCCTCGAAGCCGAGCGGGTTTCGCGTGGACGCGAGGCGTTGAAGGATGAGCCGTCTGTCCGCTCGCGATCTGCCAACCGATCTGAGAACCAGGTTGACGCGAGTGGGCGGCGCCGATTGTCAGATCCTCGTTAAGAGTGCAACGTGATTTCGCAATAATCTCAGGCCAGTGCTTAGGACAATAGAGAAGGAGAGACTTTTTGGCTGATTTTTCTGCTGAACTTACTCGCGCTGTTAGGCAAGTTTGCTTAATTAATTTAATTACTTGGCAGTTACTTTAGACCCGTTTTTTCTCCATGATTAAACAAAATTTTTGTTTCGGTGCAAAGCTCAGTGACGTAAATTTTTAAGTAGAAATATAATTCATATAAATTTACTGGTTTATTTGATCCTTTTAGAGCATGTAAATTAATATCGAACATGTACACTCGGTCATAAATATTAAAACACCTTGCTGTTATTAAGTTGGTCATTCCAGTTGATGATTAATCGATCAAATTTTGATATTCGCGCAAGGTTTTTTCTCCGTTCTGCGCTTCGTAAAGGAAATCCAACGACAGTTGTCTGAAACGATACTCGAAAGAAATTTTGAGATGTCGAAGAATCAGCCACGTTTCCATCACAAATCCGCATAAAAAAAAATTGTGATTTGTCGGATAAAACAGAAACATTCATCGATTTTTAATGATATTTAAAGGGAACACGAGAGAAATAAAATTATTCGATGGCATAATATAATGAAACTACGAGCACACTGATAACGTGAAAATTATCTAAAAGGGAAGAAAACTATTATATAAATAAATTTACGAACATTTCACCTTTTCAAGCAATATTTCAATTAACGATAAAATCATAATTTTCAAGTAATATTATTAAAAATATATCTGTTGAAGTTTCTAATCGATCGTAATGCCTGCTAGTATTTTTCACATATTTATTCACGGTGACTCAACTTTCGAAAAAGTGACGCAATCCCAACCAATTATCTATACTCTTCGCGCGTGTATTTATGATAATCCTCTTACGTATCGTAGAAATAATCGAAACGCAAATCGAATTAAAATCGAACACGGATCTCCGCGGAATAAGCGAGCCTCGAGCGGTTAATTGGCATCGAATGCACGCGCTTTAACTAAAATATCATTCGATACCCTCGATCGACATTAATTCCATGACGCGGCGGTTTCTTTTTCCTCGGCAATCGGTTATGATTTGCACACGTTACGATAGCCGGCTAGCCTGTATAGTTTTTCCTGGGAAACTCGATTGCAACATTAGCAGCTACTGGATACGTGTATTAAATTATTTACTGTTTATTGAAACGTTATATCTTTGGCGTGCGGTAGCCGACTAATTTCTCGCTGCAACGCAATGATCCCGACGCAATTCCATACTGGTTCTTGTGCAAATTTTTCCAAGCCTTCGTTCGAACGTTCCAGTTAGAAAATTCTAAAATCGTTGCAAGGAATTCTTCCGAGTGTTCGAGAATAAAGAATTTCGTTTAGATATCGGATAAAGTTATTTTGAAAAAGTCGAAAGTTCTCGCCTGGCATAGCGAGAATTCTTTAGTTGGAATAAAGCGGGCTCGTCAACGTCGGCCAATCGTCCCACTTAGATGAAGAGAAAATTGTAATAACATCGTAACTCTGTTTTATGTCGAGATACGTGTGCGATAGATGTCAATTAATTAATGATCAGCTTAATTACCCTGACACTACATTTCTCTCTTGTCGTAAATCGTTCTCCAACCACGTCGTAAATATAGACTAGCATAAAAACGATATAATTGGAAGTGTAAAAGGTAATAAAGAAATTTGTTCAAAAACATAGGCAGAATTTTACAATGACAGTAGCGATTCTCGTGAATGATCCTAACAAACCGTTGGTGTTTAAGTTGAAATTTCTTATACAGTCCTTATCCTTTTATTCTCAATTCATTTCGGAATCGTAAAGTCTATAATTTTTGTCCTCATCTTCCAAGCAACGACTAAGATTCTAAGATCTCTGAACTATGGTACGTCTCGCACAAATTCTACGACAGTTTTATAAAATGACAGTCGATACGATGTTGAATAAACAATAAACAACTATACGACAAAAATCCTACGTGTTTTTCAACATAACGGCATACTTTTATATTATTCGACCGATTGATAAGAACCGCTAATTGCGAAAGTGTACATCGAGAGTATTTGTTAATGAATATATTGTTAACTATATTGCAGTTTTTCTTCAGCACCTATCACGACCTATCCACCTCATTAGTAAGAAACTCGTGGAAAAGTCAGACGTGGGATACGAGAAAGATAAAAGTAAAAGAATGTTTGTTTACAATAAATTAATTCGCAAACATCCTGATCGACCAACTATGTTACGAAAATCCAGCTACGACGCCTTCCCTTCAGCACGTCGTTGAAAATCAACTCTAACAAGCATCGTCATGCTCTGATGCTATTTCAACGATTAATAAGAATTAACAAGCAACTCATCCAGAAATCAGACACGCGTAGAAAAATAGAATGAAACTTGCGCTGCGCGAGGAAAATCGAAATAACAAAAAAAAGTTCTTAATAACAGGGTTGCATCGAGTTACACATGGAACGCATACCATCACCCCCCGTCGCTTACTTCACTGTAGCTCTATTCTCCGCGCGGAGGAGGCAGAGAGGCGTAGAGCGCGCGAATAAAGAAATACTCAGCGACTCGACAGACCTAATTACGAGCCACTAAACCGAAAGCTCGAGCAATCAATCTCGCGCGCGTCGAAAGCGCCCCTTCTCGCTTCGCATCTACGACACTGACGCGCGTTTCTTTTGTTTATCCAACGATCTACACGCCGCGCGCTTACACCCTCCACGCTCTGTCCGACGTGTGTTTTTCCAAGCAACTCGAACGCATCTCATTTCCCGTGTTAGTTCGCACTTGTAGACCGCGTCACGTCGAGAAGAACACGATATATAGTAAGACAGGATTATAGAGAATCAGTCGAGATTCGGCATCTTAATTTTTAACTGTTACTTTTTCTTTTCTCTTTTTTTCATTTAAGATTTATAGTGAACGTTTATAGAAAATCGCGAACGACTTGGTACAATTGCAATTACATTTATTTATGTGGTAGTGGAAATAAAGGTTGGGATATTTATCTACGTACATGGTTCTACACGATATTACATATGTTAAAATCATGGTGAATTTATATGCATATACGCGATTAGTATCTCCATTTGTATAGTTGAACGTGCGTTTTGATTTCTTTAAGCAATGTACACTCTCATTGTTAATATCTTCGCGTAACTTCGTGATCTCATTGATATTGTTTTATTCTGGGATTACCGAGCCATCGTAGACTGTGACGAGTTACAGTTAGATTATTTAATTTTGCGATTTTTAATCCAATTTCATTTTATCGAAAATAACATCTATCACAGAGAACGTAATATTAAGCGTTTATATGGTAGTACTTTGGAGAAACCAGTAGAAAATTTCAGGTTGGAAAATCCACTTCCTTTGAATCGTACGATGATTCTTCGAACATTTTCTTGCGTCTTTTTATTGTACGTCTGCCAGGGCGTGGTACGTGTACTCGAGGGATCGTTTACTGAATTTCGATGTTTATACCATAAATTTGAAAAATTTAAGATAAATTATTACGGTCATCCATGATAATTAATTAATCTTAAATGGGCAATTTTTATTTATTTAGCTGCCGAATTTCGTGTGTATTTTTATGACTATCTTAAATATTTCGAAAATACTTATTTTTACTAAATACCTTGATCTAATTTCTAACATTTACTATTTAATATCTTAACAAATTCGTATCGTATCGTATCAAAGTATTTTCTTTTTCCTTTAGCCAGCGAGTAATATAACAACACAGAAAATCAACAAAAACGGAGACGTCGTGTTTTCTGAAGAAAACTATGCCGCCAATGTGATATTCCGTGGTGTGTTGTAGTCGTAATGGGAAAAGTGTCACGCGAGCGTTGCGATCGAGATAAGCTCGGAAGCGACGAACGGTTTCGCGCCGATAAAACGCGAATATTTGGCAGAGAAGGGAGGAAAATTGGGCGGAGCCGCGCGGACAATGCCGCGCAACTGAGCACCCCCTGTAAGGGGATGAAATCGCGCAAGCGTTGTAATATTTCATATGTTAGAAAACGTTTGATTGCTATCAAATTGTAACGATTTCGTAGAAAAAGGAAGAGGATCATATAGAACAAATAATAATAAAAAAATGCAGAACGGATATGAAATGTTGAAAAATACGACGAAGAAAATGGACCAATAAAGGAGAAAAATTGGAATAACCTAATCGTTGGCTTAAATAATTACCACGGCATTATTTATGTCACTTTCTCGTGTTTCGTATCTTTCCTTGGTGAACCTAAAGTACACAACGATTCCTTCGTTCTTTTGTTACCAAACTATGGGTGTTTGCATCTACCAAAAGTTAAAAGTACAAAAATGTATGAAACGTACATCTACAAAGATGTAATATACAATATTCAAAGTTACTATTCGTTGCAATATATTCAGCGAGTGTATGAAATAGCCTACATACGAGACGTTCTTTTTATTTATGTTCCATACGAATCGGTATATCTACTCGTACAATACCACGTGTTCAATAATTTTGAGCAAAGTTCAAGATTGAAGCTTAACTTCACCTAATTTCCGATTTAGTAGATGTTAACCCTTCCGTTGTACGAGGTGGTTACTTAAACGTGTGTCGCGTCTAGTTATCACAAATGTTAATACGAACGCGATGTATTAGAAGTAACAACGAACGACGTGTTATTAAAATAGGCAGGCGTTTAGAACGCTTGTAAGTTTACAAGCAATGTCAACAAAGTGCTAGCTATCGAGACGTCATTCGTAAACAGTGTCGACTTTCCTTACACGCCTGTCGACGTTATTACCGTTCCGAGGTTTAATTAACTTAAAATTGCATAAATTATCCTACGTATCTCACAATTACTGTCATTAATATCTTACAATAAACGTCATTAATATCTCACGATCTTGCAATAACCACCGATTTATTTCCATTATATCTGCCACAAACTATTAATGTCATTTAGTTCTATAAATAACAGTAGGATTTATTTTCCAACAAAGGTAGAACTTTTCACTTGCACATTGCGCGTATCTCCTCGCGCAAAAGTTGTACCGCGTCCTTCGTTTCTAATAAACTTTCTCTGTTTGATACAAAAACTATTAATAAGCAACGCGATGTTTAAATTCCCTCGATAAATACACAGATACGTTTGTGTTTGAATACTCGAAGGGACGCACCATATGCGTCAATGTCAACAATATACGACGGCTACAAAAAGTATTTGTATACATCACTATTTTTCAATGAAGCGTTTCTTGAGCAGCTTGTATATTTTTTTTTGCATTGTGCCAAATTTTCTAATCGTACGAAAATACCACTGAATAGTACGACATTTACTACAGTTGTATCTAACTAAACTACTATACAAACGCTACAATAAACATACCGCGGAATTCCATTTATTGGAACGAAATTTTAGTTAACTTTCGATTAACCAAACTTTCGCTATTCGAATTCGCTTATCTGAAATCGACGAGCTCCTATCGTATAAAACTGTATCGATATCGATTGATATTAAACTATGGATGCAACTGTATAAACTATTTGCCCTGCGACGAGCTCAAATAAACCGAGTTCGATCGCAGCGTGTGTAAATATTTCTCTCGTAGCCGCTGTACCAACCAAGTGATCGCGGATTTTTGCATTAGGTGGTATTGACAAAATCCGCAATCACTTAGTTGCCAACCCTCAAATAAATCTTCGAACGAAAAAAACAGAAACAAAGCTCACCGCAACGGTTCCATCTGGTCCGCGCGAATTCGAAGGACAGCTCGCTGTCCCGAGGTCGACGCCACGTGGGAATCGTCCAAGCGCGGGAGGGTGTAGCGGGAGCACGGAAACCCGGTGAAAAAGACGAAAGGATGGGGTGCTGGAGGGGTGGCGCTGAAAGGGCGCCCCCGCGCCTTTCCCGGCTGCTTTCGTTTCCTTCTCGCCGCGGAAACGTCGATACACGGCCGCCTGCGATACCACTCTCTGACACTTCCACCACAATCGCAGAGCGCATTTTCAGGCGCGCTCAGGCCACTACGGCTAATTACCAACCCCCGAACGCCAGGGTTGAACGCGGCACGAGCACGACCACGAAGGAGAAAGCATCCCCTTCGCGGCCAAAAGAGAAACTGAGAGCTCGCGCACATGCGCCACCAGCGGCAAAGGCGAATACACGCTGCGTGTGTGCGTGTACGCGTGTATGTGTGTGTTGTATACAAGACGGCATGGTGGGGCACGAGAGAGAGAGAGAGAGAGAGAGAGAGGAAGAGACGGTGCGATGCTTGAAATATGGAGGGAGCAAGAGAGACAGCGATCGCGGATTGATGCCACAGGTAAAGGGCGAAGCAGAGTAAGAAGACAAGAGGGAACATGGACAAATGTAAGTTTTTAAAATTGCTAATTTATTTGTGTATGTATACGTATTAGTAACTTTTACATTGCGTATTCAACGAGTATGTATCGTTAAACTATCGACTTTTACGCAAAGTGGAAGAATACGTGGAATTCGAGTAATTCACATAATAATAATAATAAGATAATATTTTTATGATAATGTAGCGGCACTCGATAACAAAACTTTCCAACGGTTTCGTATTTCCAAGTATTATATATAGGTCGTCGGAAAAGTTTCTTTCGTTTTGTAAGGAAATAATTGATGCACAACATTTTCCGTTTTATATTATTTTATCGAATTACGTATGATCCATTTTGTTCTACCAAAATATGGATCTCTCCTTATTTAGAATATTTTTGTTTCATTAAATTCTATTTTCTGCGTAATAGCGGTCTCCAGGTTGCGGATATACATAAATGACGATGTAGAGTTTTCCTTCAAGTAATTACTTGAACAGTTAATAATCGGTCCAGTACACACGTATGATAAATTTGCAAATTTCACGAAAGTTTCACGAGAGAAATTTATTCCACATTTTTTACCTACTTTTATATTTGGGATAATATCCTATCGATTATTTTCTCCTATTTGACCTGGAATTGACCGTGTTCAAATATACTTGACAAATTTTCAAACTCGAAAACTCGGTCTCGGACGAAAAAATGTTATTCTACGTTTCCTTCCCATTTTTTTCGAAATATACGAAATCACTCGATCGCACTCTGTACGTGAAATAACGTATTGTATAAAATATGCAGAATACGGTAGTAGTCTCTACGTATAATATTCAATGTACAATAAAACAATTTTCCACTTAGCTTCCGTTCTCTTCATTATATTCATAAAGACTTTGAATTTACATAAAAATCCGCGGTCTATACGTTACATTTATTCACCGCTCTTGTCAAACATAATTCGATTTTATAACGTGTTTACATTTAAACTTTCTTTTTCGCGCTACTGTATTTCACAGAGGCGGTCCGCGAGACGAGCGCTGAAGAGGAATAAAAGAAAAGATGATTTTTAAAGAAGATGAAATAAAAGAATGACAAAAGATTCCAGTTGTTCGGAGGTTCGTACAGTTTTTGAAACTTTCTGAGGGAAGAAGGAAACTCGCAAATGGTTGTGAGATGGCAGCCAAGGCAACTAAGAATCGCTAGAATTTGGAACAAAAACGAAAAATGATAATCGATGATCGCGATAACGGATACAGGGGACAAAATCGAAAGTGTGACACGCGATTCCTCGCGATCCTGCTACAGATAGGATTGTTACGCGAGCCAGGAACCGGCGATTAGATTATTTCAACGTTCCTCTTCGACACTGACCTTTTTTCCTACCTCGAATAAATCGCCAAAGAATAAATCGCCGCCGATCGTTTCACCGATACACACGCGAACGCGTGACGGAAATCGCTTTTGTTTCGGCCGTTCCTCGCGAGAAAGTCGCGATAAGACGCGAAATATCGTTCACGAATTTCTGTGCTTGTTATTGCCGCTCGATTACTTTGTCCAGAGCCGAGTATTTGCTAGCGAAGGCGGAAATTTTTAGTTCCTAACGAAAAGAAATGAAGAAATTTTCCATCAGATAAGAATCGTTCGCGAACCTTCGTGTCCGAAGAAGTGGAATTTTTAAAGATTTGCCGTTGATTGGGCGTCAACGAGAACGTGTTGTGTAAAAAAATACGGCACACGAAGTTACTGATAGTTTAAACGGAAGGTGAATACTACGTTCAACGTGGTCTAATAGTAACGAGACTGATTATAGTGGTGGTTCGTAAGTACCGTGATTAAGTCGCCTGTATTTTTCTTTATACGACCTCTTCATTCACATTGACACTAATAACATTATACCACAAATTCCAAACCTTTTTTCGGTCAACATGTGTTACTATGTTTTATCAATATGAATACAGTACAAATTTGTTTTACACACGGACGATCTAATATATGTACAAGATGTAAGAGGATATCTATGTTTGGTAAAGTTTGACTAGAATTTTATAATTTCCCTTTGTATTTATTTTTCGACTAAAAATCACCCAGTGTTTTATATTCTTCCGAAATATAACATCGTATATTTTTATATTTATACAGAAGTTCAATCAAAATCCCGTGCAATTTTCCTTCTTCGATCGACGTTTCGTAATTTTCCTCGACCATTTCTTCCTCTCTGCAAATTCGTCTCGAGGTTCGAGTAGATTTTTTCAAGCGATCAGACATAACGTGTCTCTCACCGAGGACGTGCAGACAGGTGTCGCGTTAAGGCACGAAATTATCGTGCATTATCTGCTGGACAGGGTACAGTAATTTCACGGTTACGCAACGAAATGCGACATCGCGTCCCCTGTCGCGATCGAACACCGGCTATCGCATGATGAAATATACATGTCCATTTTGACGTTTGAACTTGTACTTATCGTTAATGTCGCTCGTCACCGTTATCTCTGACGAACGCGGCTTCTTTGCAGCGACAGGAAGTGGACAGTTATCGAGGGAAGGGGAAAACGATCGTGTGAAGATACCGGCGTTCCTGTTCGTTCCACTGCGATATCTTTTTTTCCGTCTCTTCGTTCCATTTGTTACTTTCGTGTCGTTCTGTACGCGTCGAATCAATACGACCAGCGAAACGCGCAATCTTCGATTAAATGACATGCACGATAAATTAATTGCAAGCAATTTATGAGCTCGAATAAAGAAAGATGATCGTTATCCGTAGAAAATTCTTGTAGAAAATTGGACGAATATCCTGATGTCTTTAATTTCTTTTCATGAGTATACTTCAACTTTTTAAACGAGATATTCATCGTATTATGCAATTGTCGTGAGTAGATTGTTACAATAACGTTGGCTCTTAAACGTGGTGAAAATTGAGCAGGTTCTCTGCTACTTTTGAACGATAGCGTATTTTATAACTATAATTATGCTCAATAACGACTATGAAATTACATTTTACTACGAGTAATAGCGTTATAGTAAAATCGACCTATACTTATGTAAATGTTGCGTAATTATGTGTAGGGTGTGCAAGGGAAAACAGTTCAAAAGTGAAATTTCAGTTTCTCGTTCGCGAAGAATGAACAAGGAGAAAGATTATTTTCGGCCGAAGCGAAGAAAAAGTCGCAACACGTTTGCAAAGAACTAAGATATGAGAGAATTCATAGGAGAGACGGTAAAAAGGTTACGAAAATTTCGACTCTTGACGCAATTATTAAGATATTCAGTGATAGCATCTTGATTTATGCTCGAACTTAACGTTCCTACTGTCTCGAGTTTCCAAAATGTGTAAAAATTAATTATTATCGTCGAAAATAGATTAATTCGAAGGTAGACACGTGTGTGCGAAGATAAAATTGAAGACAATTTTCGAACGAAAAGGAAGAAAGAAAGTAGCGAAATCTCAGCGATGAATGAGAAAGGAAGAATTTAAACGCGAGACGGGAGAAATGTCAGCAAAGTTTCGGCTCGCCATTCTATTACGTAAGACACTGAGCGAACCCGTGGACAGCTTTATGGTTTGTTGGCTCGCGTGCTTGCCGCCGGTGCTTTATTTGATTTAAAAATCAGTGAAATTAAGTTCCATAAAGCAGCCGCTAAACGATCTCAACGGACTGCGAACAGGCGAGCCCGCTGCTAACCGCATCAAATCGTCAGAAAGTTCTCTTTAGTCACGGCCAGAGGCCCCCGTTCTCTTCAACGTATGCTTAGACACTGTCTAATTGACTCGTTTAACCGGCCACTTCTCCACTTTCCTCCGTCCAATACGCTGCCTCCAATTTCCACGTTGTACTTCCGCTTGTTACACGCGACCAAAGCTGTAATTAGGCGTTTCTTCAGAAATTTAACGCGAGTAGGTACCATTAACCAGTTGATTTTCTCGGAACGATAGCTGCACTGAAACGTCGAACGTCTGTACGGCCGCTTAATTACGCTGAATTTCATTAACGTTGCAAGACACCGACGAGCTACCGATCGCGTGAACGCTGCACAACTTTGGAATCGGGCACCGTCTTCCAGGACATAACTTTATTATCGCGATGTTTAATGCAAGACGCGAGAATGTTGCGAGCTTTCCAAGAAATAACCGAGAAAGATACGATCGCTGTACGGTTCGCCAGCGTGCACGGAAACATAGGTCCTCGGTGTCAGAACCAAGCTGCAAATCGACAAGGAAATTATTATTATATATATATGTGTAATTTATATGTGAAAAATTCCAAGTACAAAGCCGACAGTATATACAGAATTTTCTATTTGAAATTAGTTTTAATTTCTTCGAGTCTTAAGGTCTTAAAATATCTATAATCGTAGGTATCGGTTTATCGTTCGATGGAAATTATCATTTAAGAAACTTTTTCGATTTTGTAGTGACAATCGAATCTGAGGAGGACATACAGAAGTTTGCTATAGACACTTTGCATGGAGACTTTTTGGTCCACGATATGGCTTTGCTTGAAGTTACTTTCGCAACGAATCATTCGAATCAACTTCGAACCGTAAAACGGGATAAATGTCGCTTTACCGTCATCGACGATGTAGCAAACATTCCTACGACGCGTTAAGAATGTTTCAAGCCATCTCTTAAAACAGTGACGCGTATAATTCTCGAAAATTATCTCGCGAAACCATCCGCAAGAGAGTGCAAACTAACACCTCGGTGTAGTTCAATTTTACGACGAACTATTTCCCAGATCGCTTTCAAGCGGATAATAAAGTTCATAGAAACACAGTTCACGCGACATTTCCAAAATTACCTGCTAAGAGGATCCCAAAAAGACGGGCAAAAATAACCGTCCTCCGAATTACCCTCTCGCCTGATTTCCAACGAACCATCCGAGAAATCCATCGACATCCTCGCCACCTGACGTCCGCCGCTCTACGTTCCAAGAATCCTAGACGAATCCTGGCAACATCCCCCAGTTGTTGTCTAGGATAATCGGACAGGCGGTCTGCGCTCTAAATCAATCTCTTTTGCTAAATAATAAGCATCGAGTTAAGGGCAGAAAGAGGCTGAAGACGAGGTGGACGACGCTGCACGACGATCACGGATAATTACACGCGCGGAAATTGCGGCTGGCCCAATCTGCGTCCGGTGGTCTACGTCTCAATACACGCGCGCTTCTTTCCCCCCTTGGTCCCTCTTCGCCCCTCCTCTTTCCACCACGTTCGTTCCTGACCTGTACCAGTGGCCAACCACACGCACCGTACAACTTGACGAGGAAATAGGCGCGAGAAGGACGACGAAAAAGAAAAAGAGAGAGAGAAAGAGAGGAGAGAGAGGAAAAGAAACACAGTGAAGCGGCATAATGCCCAGGGTGCTGCAGGGCCCAGAGAACTCCGGGCCTCTCTCCCCCTCCATAAGTATAGGGCTCGCTTAACGATGTTTGTTTTATACATTGGCAGCCTGTTCACCGAACCTGTAATCTTTCTAAACGAGATATTACCCGGGCCCGTCCGCGAAAAACGAAGCTGCCCGCTCGCTACAGCTATAGAACTTGGCGTTCTCTCCTCCGGGTATCGAACTGGCGAAATTGGCCCACCAAAGCCACAAATTGTTCGCCATTCAAGACTACGCTCTGCATAGACAGAAAGAAAAAGAGAGAGACTCGTGTTCGGCATCCGGACACGGGAGGTGAACTTAGTTCGGTTGTGAGAGTCCTTGGAAATTTCTGGAGCGAGCGATCAGCGGACATGGTCGTTCCGGGGACATGAGGTCGGTGAATGGATTGGAAGTTTAGGGGATCGTGACATCCTCGTGGCCTCGGTGTAGAGTTTCGTGCAAGACATTCTACAGAATGCGAAATTTATGTCGCAGCGGAAAGTTGTGGGATAAGTTCGAATTGGTAAATTAGTTCAGTGGTTGAAACATTGGGAAAATTAAAATTGAGGGTCCGAGTGTTTGGAAATCTTGTAAAGTTCCTATAGCAGAAATCTTTGAAAATTTATCGAGAAATAGTGGTTAGAAGAATGGGCTTGATGTTCAGGAGATAGGACGATCTTAGTGTTTTTGGTGTGAAGTTTCATGCAACTCTACATTGGAAGAAGAAACTGTACAGTTTGGTAAATTAGTTCGGAGGTTGGAAAATTGGGGACTAAAATTGACAAGGTTTCTTTTTAAATCTTGGAGACCCGGAGCGTCCAAGCGTTTGCGAAATTCTGCGAAATTTCTGTAATACGAGTACTTGACATTTTAGGAACGTCGATTAGAAGAAATCTTCAAAAATGCAAAGCAAGCTCGATGAACGACTTCGAAGATTGGAGAATACATTCGTCGAAGTTTTTGGAGCTTCGTCAGAGTTGGAATATTCAAATGTTTGAGAATCTTGCGTAAAGAACCTCGACGAAATATAAAATTCATGTCACGATGAATGAATTATCATACGAATAATATGAGCTATACTATATAGCGAATATATTAATGATATTTACATATACAATTAATGTATTATACATTATATAGTATTACTCAAGAAATTAGAGATTAAAAAGAAAGAGATTACTCAAAAAATACGTGAAATTGAAATTCTATATATATATATAATTCTATATATAATTATATATACATATTCTATATAATTCTAGATATTAGTACACGTTTATTAGTTACATAACTGCACAGTTATGAATATACGCAATGTATCGTAGAACCAGTTGGCAGAACTACAATTTTCTAAAGCGTTAACTTGCCCGAAACCAATGCACCTAAAAATTCACGAGCCTAAATATTCCTTTAACTTAGCTTTTGTTTTTAACTCCCGCGCAATATTTGAAACGGGTAATTTGAAATTCAAAGGTGCGGTAATTATTGAAATCGCAGGGAAAAAGAAGAAAACTACAGACGTAGGAGAGGAGAGGTTAGAGGTAGAAGAAACGATAACAGAACTAACAAATGCGACCGTGGTATAGAGTCGTGAGTTGGAATCACGATCCAGATACACACGCGCGTATTGTACGGCGTATGGTTCTTTCCCGAACTATTATAGTTCGCCTAGATATCTGTCCCCGTGTTTTCCATCGCTCTCGAAACTACCCCTTTTACGTATTTCTCCCCTTCGTAAAAGTTTGCGCTTGAAAGGATTTCCGATCGTCGAAGGACTGGGGAAAGTGTGCGCCGACCATAGAGGCTTTGAATCTTTAAAACGCGATGAAACGTGGTTCAGGACGGGGTATAGTCCGAGCAAATCGTGTGATTGGTAGATCGAGACAAGCTAGATTTTACGCTCTACTCTAGCCTAGATGAAGATTTCAATAGTAAATTAATTATTAGTAAGATTTCGATACATTTATGCGACACTTAACGAGGCAAGAATGCGCAGGATGCACGTGATGCGAAGGAAAAAGCACAAAATTTAAAGTAGACGAAAGAAATCTCTCTTCAGGAGTTGAACTCAGGAGTAGAAGTTGAACTCTTCGATGTTCTACGAATTAACGGTTTGATTTAGATAGAAATTTCTTGCTTGGAAAAACTTCGAAGACAGTGGAAAAATCTCGCCCTCGCTCCACTGATGTAAATCGATTAATTTTACAAAATATACGCAATTAAAATTAAAAATTTTGCTTATCACGATCCAATAGTTTATGAATTAATCTTTGAAATTGGGATTGAACCTTCTTCGAAAATGCGCATCTTTGGCAGGCAAAGAAAAATAGCTGCTCTGTTTGCGAATTTGCGAACGAAACAGGCCAAGAGCCGATCAACGCGATTTTCTGCGGTTTCTCGTGGCGACTTCTCGTGTTTCGCCTGGCAATCCGTCATTTTTCTCACGACTCTTGCCTTACGCAACTACCTTCCGTCACGAGGGACAGCGATCGGTAAGTCTGGCTCAACAAAATCGCGACACATCGTCCAAATTAAGTCGAATCGCGGAAAAAGCGCGACGAGTACATTTTTGTCCACTCGACTTGCCAAAGAAACTTGATATTTTATAAATTACGAAGAAAGTGGAAAAGTACGTGTTTAGTTTTAAAATCAATTAAAAGAACGATTTTAATAATTTCAAGAATGATTGACAGAGAACTGTACTTTAAAACTGCTATTTTGTGAAAAATGGAAAATCTCGCTTATCACGTTTCTTATATGTACCCTTTAAATATAATGTCGTAAAAGTTGTAATGTCTTCTATCTTTTTACCAGTTATATCGAGATTGAATTTTGCTTGGCCAATTTAAAATATTAGAATTTCTAGAAATACACACTGGCTCACATGTTCACAGCTAACAAACGCAGGAGCACGCTCCCTCTATTCGGTGATTACAACAACCAAATCGATTCCAAGAGTTCAATCATTAATGGATAACTACCGCCTATTGTCATTCGGAACAACAAGTAATCAAGTGAATCAAAGAAATACATACTATAATTGGATAGAAACCTCAAATAAGAATATAGAGCACATTTTCATCAAAGTTGATTTAACGATAAAACATGGTCCTTCAGTCGATCGTTTCAGATATACACGGTCGCAGATATTTTATTGCAAAGTGATATAATGTTGAACACGCGAAGCGCGTTAGGTATGAAATTTATGCAACAACGTAACATACGAACCACCGCTTCTTCTAAAAACGAATTAAATGTTCTTTAGACGCTCACTCGAGGTTTCCATTTAATCCAACAAAATGAACACTTACCGGCCGCTTTTGGTGATGACCATTTCCGTGCCGAGTTTATGGAATTTTTCCCAGAGTTCCTTGCCCTCGAGGGTTACCTTAGGATCATCCACGACACCGTCTTCCTCAGGATGATGAGGAGGTACGAGGGGATGGTGAGGCCCTGCGAGGGGATGATGCGGTGCCAGAGGGTGTGGCGAGGTGTGCAACATCCCCGGGGGTAAGGGAGGCCTGAGTGGCCTCATCGCAGGCCCACCAGGACCACCCTGATGATGGTGGTGCAACGCTGCCGCCGCGGCCGCCAGGACAGCTGCTTCTTCGGGCGTATGTGGGCCTAAGCCTAAACCTGAAACAAGATTTTTCTTGTTAGTTTTGAATATCGAGGTGCGTACATATTTTTAATGCAGTTCGATTAACTTCGTATCAGAAATTTTTAGGTAAATTCATCGGGGATTATATTATATTGTTAGCTTAAATTTTTTATTTATATATAGCATTTCTTCTTGGAGAAACAGCCTTTAGATCCACATAGTCTACTTCGTATGCCATAATAAATTTTTGAAACTAGGACGGATCGAATGTGATTGAATTAAAGGAGATATTACAAAAAATTGTATGTATTAAATTTTAGAATAGAAGCGTGTTCTGCATCTATTCTGTATTTGTTGACCTTTAATAGGATTAATTGATTAAATCAATGGATACGTAGTTAGAAATGCGATGATTCTCTTACAATCTCTTTTGGTTTCATTGAACGAATTGGACTAGAACGATGTATTGGAAAAAATGTTACTATTCTTGGTATAAGCTCTGAAGAATTAGGTGAATTTCATTACTAGATACAGATACCGCATGTAGCAGAGTATACTACTTTTTTAAAGGTTCTTTCAACTAAATTCCAACTATAATTCCAACTTCTTTCTTGATTTTTTTCTATTCAACTAATATCATGGTAACATATATATTTCTGTTCTCAGTGTTCCAATTTCCCTCCAGTTTCTTTCATCGTCAGGCTTAAATTTGGTTCAAATACACGTACTACTTTATTCTTCGTTTCGATACTCTTAATTATTCGATAATCGTCTTAACGTCAAAGAAATACCATGCTCTTTTTTCCCATCAGCTGTTTTTGTAGATTCGTATGTAGAAAATTCCGAGAATTAATTCTGGTCGTTTCGATAATTGCCTGGTACAGATCCGATGGTGAAAGTGGAACTGCATGAGATTAAAATACCGAGAGAACCCCGAAAATGATTTATTTTATCGCGGCAACTGTTAAATAACTGTAATGCACGGGACGATAAACTTTATCTTCCGCTCTGGCCGCCGTGAATCGACAACAATATGCGACCGCGAGTGCCGGTTTGATAATGCACATTTGCAATTCCCTCGGTTGTTTAATTAAAATATTATTAGCGTTTAATTACGACCGAATTAATACCATCGCAAAAATAACAATAACGTATCACTTTTCGCTCTCGTTCGACGAGCGTAAACCCTCCATGGAAAAATATCCTGCGCGGAACGTTTGTTCGCTGGTGACCTCCGTTTCATCATCGAAGAACGTAAAATTAACTTTTTATTATGACCTAATTTTAACAATCACTGAATCTATCTCGGTATTCAAATGAAACTGAACTTCAGGTTTAAAGTACTAGATAATAATATACATCTAGGTTTGAAAATGCAATCAGCGAGACCTGAAAATTAATCAGAGCTGATTAAAATGTACTGTAACATTTATTAAGGAAAATTGAATTTCATAATATCAATGAATTTAATAATTCGATGATAATATCTACTATTAGATATGAAAGAATATAATCTCGGTTATGTTCAAACTGTTTCTCTAACGAATCGGAATAATTTTTGCAACCTCGTTTCATCGCTAATCGTGTAATTAACTTAAGTAACACACTGAACTAATAATTGTATAATGCGCGACATCGTGTGGCAAAAATACAAATCTGAGAAGAATCGTCAATGTTACAAATATCAGAAGTTTGTGTCGGATAAATATCGAACGATGTTCGCGTTCCAAGGTTGCTTTCTCAAAGAATCGAAGGGGAGAATCGAAGACGTGGTTTCCATCGCGATCGATGCGATCGATACGAGAGAAGGGCAATTGGCTGGAACAGAGATTGCTCTATTGACCCTCGAACGCGTCAGCTCTATTTTTAAGGTGCTGCGTATATGTTGAAAGAATTGCGAAGAAGCGTTCGCGAGCCGCTCGCGATTTCCCTCCAAAGGAAGGAAGGAAAAGAGAAGAGAGAAACGAATGTACCTTCCGGCAACTTTCAAACTTCTTGCAACAGAGCAGCCAGAGGGCACGAGAACAGGGGCTGGAAAAAGTAACCAGTAGTTTGAACGGGGGTTGGAAACTGTCAGCCGATCCACCCTCGCCAACTTTAAGCGGCTGTCTTTCATTCTTTATCCCTTGATCTCGTTGATTCTTGAATCTCTGAGTCCCGTGTCGCCGATCGTGTCTCAATTGCCACGATTATTGCAAAATCCTCTTTTCTAAACTGTGGATTCTTTAACAAAGCGGAACGTTGTCTAGTAACTTTGACTTTCTTCAGGTTCTTTTGCCATTGTTGAACAGAGTACGGTGAAATATTCGAGTTGATAGATTTTTTAGTTGATCATGAGTAATATTAATTTTGCTAAGATTCTACCGTGATCTTCGAGATCGAGGTTCAACCTTGAACAAATATGGTGAACAATATATATATATTACACATTGTGTATATTACATATATGTATTGTATATATGAATATGGTGGATATATAATATATAATCCTCCAATATATTGTACATAGATCTTACAATTTGAACGTGTACTAAAAAAACACTGGATAAGTATCGTGTAAACTAGAAAAAATAACGTTTGAGTAAATAGCGCACACCTTCGAAGGAATTAATTTTAATCTTTTTTTAATAGAACCCACTATTTAATCACGCAATTAGCTAAATGTTTTCAGTTACTCATCGCGTTATATCCTATTATAGCAATGTTTGCACAAATCGAAGTTATATTATTATATCGTCTAATTTATCGTTCTATGATAAAAGTAGCATGGAAGTGGACGCGAGATCTTCATAAATTCGTCGGTTCCCTTTCAAGTAAATTAAGAATCAATTACATGCGACACTTAAGATAAGCAAAGAAGATGCGATCGACTTTGAAATTCCTATTAGCGGTATCATCCATTCGCTTAGTTTATCGATATCTTCTTCCCAAATGAGATTACCAGTCCCAATTAAACAGATTGCCGTTTATTTTAGAATTAATAATCGCTACGCTAACACACACACACACACACACACAAAAGAGAGGAAAAGAAAAAAATCGTTGGCAATTTTTACCAACAAACAATCTGCATGGGAAAGAGAACCTTCTATCCGACCATCGACCGCTTTTTCATGCGAACAATTTCATTATTTACAGCAGCCTATCCTTCGATTCCCAACATGTTTTCTCTACTTCCAACCAATCACGAACTACCTGTTGCACCAGGGGCAAAAAAAGAAAAAAAGAAAATAACCAGCACTTTCGTTCGCAAAAATTTCGTTCGACCTCCGACCGGTTACAAAACTACACTTTGGTCTAAAAAAAAAAAAAAGAAGGATGTTAACTACTATACAACCTACACTTTTGTTTTATTCTATTCCATTCTATGAAACGATACACCGTCATCTTCTTTGTTCCAACAATTCTACTTTTTGAAAGAGTAGATCGTCGATTATCGTTAGAATGTTAATCACAAAAATATAGGCAATTAGTAACGTATTTATTAAAAATTATATATGTATATTTCCCGATTTAAATGTTCGATTTCAATTAAGAAATTACTATAGAATTTGTTATATAATATATCGTATATATATAAATATAATATGATATAGTCTGTATAATATAGGGAATAATAAAACGCAATAAATTCAGCATAAAAAACGCATAATAAAATAAACGATAATACGAACATCCGTATTTGAAAATCGTACCATAACTTGTTAACTAGAATTTTCCAGATCAATTGCGCGATAATGGCTTATTCAAATGGACTCGTCACTTTATTAGTTCGAATAATCGACATTTTATCCTCTTTAAGTACTGTAATTTGCAAATTTTGTTTTCATCGCATTCATCCAACCTCTGATATATCCTATAAATAAATAAATAAATAAATAAAAACAAAGAGAGAGATAAATTGCTAATTACATGTCTACCTAAACGAAAATGATATTTTATTCCGAAACTTTCTGACGTTTCTATTCTTCTTTATTTTTATTCGCCAATAAAATCTCGAAATTATTCATAAAAATTGCAAATTACAGACTTTAAAAGAAAGAATATTCTGAACTTTTTCACCGTTCTTTTTTTTTTAATCTTTATTCACCGATGCAATTTTGGCACATCGAAATTGCAAATTACTCTACTTCCTTAGAGCAAAGAAAATGATTCTTTCATTAGTCCTGTTTCTCAACTTTTTCAACGTCTCTGTTCTTCTAAATTTTTACATATCAAACCAATTATCAACAAATTACCATCTCCACCAAATCAGCTTAACGATTCGCGTTTACGGAGTTTTCCTTTGCGGTGACTTTTTATCCACGATTTTAAATGAATGTAGGTACTTGACCGAGCCGGCTGCGAATTATCATTCATAACGATGCAAATCACGATTATATTATTTATGACTAATGACGCGGTTAATAGTTAACAACACGGACACGGCTCCCGGTATTTTCTTTCCGTTTCAATCAATTACCGAGCGCGACGGGGAAAAATGCAAACCTGTTGCCACCGTTAATGACTTCATGATTGTTATCATACAAAGTCTGCACGAGCCGATCATTAACTCCATACTGTTTATCTGTCTCGTATACCGTTCCTTCGTGCATCTCGTGTTCTTAATGTTCACCGCCGTTCTCCTTCATACTTTTTACGTACAATGAGCTTCGATTTTGTTATAGTCGAAGGAATAAAAATTAAAGCCGCTATTTGCATTCTAGAATTTTACACAATCGAAATTAATACATCGTTCAATAGACGTGCAAAATGTTAACAACCTTAAAATCGATCGACTCTTTTTAATAACCTTTGATCTTTACCTGTCACTTACCATGCCAAAGACATTTCTGCTTTTAAGAAAAAATGGCAATTATAAGATTTAAGCGACGCCTTTGATTCTTACATATTCGATAAAAAAGGAAAAGTAAAATCTAAAGTCGTGATTTCAATCCCAGCATCATCACTGAAAAACTGGGCAGGTAATCTGGTTGAAAGTAAAAGCGTAAAATTTGAAGTTTCAAAGTATAGGAAATTTCGTGATATTTCTCGCGTGGTTAAAATTGTTAAAATTCGCAGTGGCCGCATATTACACGCAGAAAGCTTGTACAATTTGCTTGTTGATTTTCTTCCACAAGCTTTGTAACGGAGCAATTGCATCACGATGTTGATATTCCTCTCGGCGCGCAGCGGAAACCTGGTTATTAATAATTTGATAATATTATTTCAGCATAAACGAACGATCCACGCGGTGCAATTAAATTGCATTGTTGTTGCGTCGTCGTTGAAACTCGCCGGCCCCGTGGATATTTCGACGAATTTTCGGCAAAGAGCGCGACAACTTTGGAAAACCAGTACCTTCAACGTTTCGCGTTCGACGCAATTATTCGTGCGTTACCACTCGCCGAGATAATTACTGCTGCTCGTATGTTTTATATTTTACATGTTAATGACGATGATTCATCGAGGTCGTTGCATGTTTCGATTTCCAAACCACTTGTTGGCTCCAATCATAGATAGACAAAAAGAATCCATATCTTCTTGATTTACGTTTACATTAAAATATTTAATATTTTAGAGTACGCGATAAGAACTGAATATTTTTCTCAACTGAAATTTATATTAAAAGATTCAGTGTCTTAAGACACTGATAATAACGTGATAATAACAAAGTATATATCTTTCTCTACTTAGATTTATAATAAAAAATTCAATACCTTCAGACATGCGATAATAAAGCAATATTTTCCTTGACTTCTATTATTACTCTGAAATAAATTTCAAATTTCACCATCTGAAAAGACACGTACGAATTTAGGATTACCATAAATATTTCATATATTTTTCTCGATTTAGATTCATATTAAGAAATTCAATACCTTTTAAAATACGTGATAAAAAGTAATATTACCACAAAGTTAAAAATACTTACTTTTTTCTAACCTAACTCGTCTCACTTCAGAAAATCGCTTCATAAAGAGGTTAAATCAGAGTATAAATACCAATACATATACAGTATTATTATATATATTAAGTATGTGATTACCGTACAAAGCTTCGTTCTTCTTTTGAATCGCTTCAAGTAGAATTCCAGCGATTGAATTTCCAAGGGAGCAATTATCGAGGTAGAACGTCGATTGAACATGGATCAGAAGGAAGGCAGAAACGATTTTCCGGGTGAATCGCGTACAACAGGAAAAATCGAGCGGTCAGTCTCGATAAACGATCGCTCCATTTTTTATCCGGGTGAATTTCACCTGGAAACGTGGACTACAATGCCAGCCGCCATTAATTGCGCCGCTTTCTATCGGTCGTCCGTTTTTATCCTCCCCCCTCCCCCCAAGAGCGGAATACAGGGTGTCTCGAAACGTGCATGGCTCGATTCAACTCGATTTCTTCCACCAGAAATATTGCACAAAATATTTACACACGCACACCCGTTTTGTTAAAAAATCGATTTGTATCTGACACTTCCATTTTGTTTAAAAATCAGCTTCGAAAATAGAATGCATTTATCGACACTCATCATGATATAAAAAGTTCTCTGTACTATTAATCAACTGAAACTACTGACGTTCGTTACCACTTACAGAAAATATCGTAATTCGAAAATATGATAGCACGTAACAATGTTACAAACAAATAAAATTAGATTAACAACAGGACACATTCCTCGATGCTTGTCACGATACAAAAATATGATCGATTCTTTCGTACGTATATATCGATTTTTTCTATGCGTATTATACTACCAACTTTTTACATATCGATTATACAAAACATGTTATAATTTGAAAGTATTATGACACGATAAATAATAATTCAACTATTAATCGAGCTTATTCTAATGAGATATTAATTGTGATACATGGAAACAAAATTTAATTCTATCGATGGTTGTTATAACGTAAACGATACTATAGATTCTTTAATATATCGATTCTCTTACGTGCGCTACTAGCATTCGTTATCGATTATAGGAAATGTTATAATTCGAAAATATGTATTAATTTATTATTTGTAGTTGATCATTTGAAAATATTCAGAAGAATTAATTTTAAAAAAAATGTTACGATAAACCAACGCTTATTATGACACGAAATATTTGATCGATTAATTCTTTGCTATATCGATTCTTCTCCTTACATTATTGACAATCGCAATCGATTATAAGAAGCGTTATAACTCGAAAGTATTATAGCACGACAAACAATAATTCGACGCTTAATCAAACTAATTCTAAAGAAATAGTACCTAGTTTTTAATAGTGATGCTTAAATGATTCGTGGAATGAGAATTTAATCGATATGAAGGAATCGTGAACAAGATACAACTGAACGAAAGTCTTAATTATTAAAGAAAGAAGAAAATACTGTATTTACGAAGAGTTACATTACCTAAGCTTTCCGCACAACAGCTCGCACATTACACAGGTAAGTACGCAGTACATTCACTAATTCACCAGTTAACCAAACGAAAACAAACGACCAACAGTTTATCAAAGTTCCGCGAACACAACGCTAACCTATCTTATACCTGCTTCGTATACGTCGCGTCTAAACTAAACATCAGTAATTACGAAATCTGCGTAGATGTCTCTGCGGTCGGACGTGTATACCCACCATGGCGCCTATATTCAAATCGAAATCTAATTAAATAAATATTCCATTAAGCTGAAATAACGATCAACTCTGAATATTTTTGCGCAATAATTTACCAACTAACGATATGAGATAATTTACAGATTATAAATTATAAATTAAAAATTGATACACTATGAGTTTTAGTAACTGTTATACTAAAAATTGTTCATCATATTGGTAACAATCATCTATAATATATATTATATATTCATTGCCTTTATATATAAATCCACTTTGTAAAATTATAATGCCTTTTTACATTTCTTATTTTATAAACTTTCTTTTGCCTGCTAACATGTGCTATGTACATAGCACAAATAATTTCAGAATTTTACGAGCAATAGAATGATTGCAAAATTCGTTTCTAGAAATTTCCTTGTTTATTAGTGTACTTGTTATATCCATTATTTCTTATTATCGTAAATACTTGCACTGTTTCAAACACTGATATTGTTTCCTTAAAAGTCGATGGACTTTTCGTGTATAACTATAAATTCCCAATACGTAACAATGGATTTTAAGACGCTTGAGCTGATATGAGAGAAATTTGAGAACTAAGAAATGGTTGGTAAAGGAGCATAGAAGATTTGTGAGCACAAGAGTTTAGAGTTCGGGCAGAAGCTATATTATAACTTGAATAGTTCTTGAGCAAATTTCGAGTAAACTTTGAGTAAAAATTTGAACAAAATTTGAGAAATTTTGGTAATGTAAAGGATCGAACCGATCGAACGTGTTTTCCTGGAATAATCGACGATTTCGCGACACCCGGTCTGCTTTTCCCGTTTTCTTTGGGCGTTTTCCTCATTCCGGCCGTTTTCTCCGGGACCACGGGTTACGCGGTGAAGTACGTGGCGCGAATTTCGAATGCGGCGAACGTCGGTCATGCCCTTGGCGAGATTAATCGCTGACCGGCTGCGGTCAGTTGGCTAGCAGCCCGGGTAGAAAAGAGGAAGAGGCCGAGAAATGACGGGACAGACGGCCAATAAGAATGACGGATCGCTTGTTCCCAATGACGTATCGGGGAAAAGCGCTACCGTGCAACTTTTCTAATTCTAATGTCTATAAATCGCTTTCTAAATCACTAAACTGATCCTTTCGCAACAAGATTAACGTTAGAAAATTCTTCAAAGATAGATGACGTTACGTGTCAAGATTTATCCATTAAAAAGAAAAGTTGTAGAAATTCTATTTATGTTTTATCGAGGGTAGATTCCGTTTTATTAAAAGAAGAAGTTTCAAAAGATCAGCGGATGTACGATTTATGGATCACTTTCTAACTCTACTGCTCCTTTCTCAAGCAGGTTAACAAAATTCTAATTTTCATTGGGACCTTTCATTAGAATGAAAAGTTTTACAAGTTGTACGAAGATTAAATCGATTCTCGAGTTGCGGTCAAATAAACCGAAGATGGAACAGCGATGTTTCAACGAGATTCTCCGAATGGTTTTGTATTAAAATAACAAGTTTTAGAAGTTTGACGAATGTACGGTATACAAGTAGCTTCCTACGTCGATTTACCGGTCCTTCTCAAGATGTCAATGTTAGAAAATTCTTCCAAGGTAAACGAATTACGTACAAAAATCTTTTTCGTTACAAATAGAAGTTGTAAAATCAGCTGAGGATTGAGTTCCACTGTATCGAAGATACAAGAGCGATAATCGAAAGAACATTTTTTTTTATTGTATGTACAGTAGTCATTGTATAGTAGTTGCATGGACGTATGATCGACTTAGAACGACGTTCGATGGTGTTTGCAGCGAACGAGCGAGTGCTTTGCATTTTCTAGCGCAGTAGCTTAAGTTTAGCGACAAACGATCAATAAAGACTCCGCGGTTTAGGAGCACGCTTCGCGCCTATCGCCTTCGAAACGAGCATCGGGCGGCTCTTCGTCGACGGATATTCTTCGCACGTCTCGAGATACTCGGGCCGAGGGCCGCGCCGGGGAATGCAAACTGACTGCAATTTAAGAGCCGAGGGAAACTGCGAGACGAGAGCGCGAAAATTTCCGCCGTTCATACCTGCCAAAATCGATCCGTCTCCGCTTCTTTCAACCACCATTGTCACATTCTCTTCTATTAAGAATCGTTCAGGCTTTTTCCACTAAGAAGCTTGCAAGCTTTATTAAACGAGGACCACTTGTACAGAATAGTCAGAGTTGAAAGAAATCAATCGATATATTGGTTTTCCATTTAAATGTTTGTAAATGGAATTTCGTATATTTATGGGGAAAAAGAATTGCTATTAATTATAGCTTTTAACCAATATGGCCTCACAATTGAGAGTATCGTTAGCGTGAGTTTCGATTAAATTCCATGACCGCATTTGCACCAATTACTAGAGATTTCAATTGTGCAGAATCTGATCTCACATCCTTGACAATTTCAGCAAATCAACGAATGCGTCTCGAAATATTCGCAAGCTCTCGCAAACCATTTGAATCTGTTCCAAAGACACCGAGATTAAAATTAAAGCGAAGATTAAAATTCGAGATATTCGTTGAGGTGTACAAGATTCGTGTACAATAGCGGCACTAATTTAATTATGAAAAAGCGTGTTGATGCTACATGCTTTACGGTTTCGAGTTTTCGAAACCGTTTAGAATCGCGGAATTCTCAGGCCAGCGTGTTAATTTCTTGAAAGAGTGCGGTTGCTCGATTGGACCTGGTGCGACGAGTACGCAACGAAGACAACACGCGTCGACGGGCTTGGCGAATTAATTCATCGTTGAGGTAAACGAAGGGAATAACTAGCTGAAGCGGATGAGGTGGACGCGTGTAATAACGAGATGTCAGATAAGACATCGAGCGAGGCGAGTCGGCTGAAAATCGCTTCTCTCCGCGCTCCGATTCGCTTGTTCGCGCTGCTAGCGTGACACGCAGCCGCGTGCGACCGATACTCGACGCCGATCGCGCTCTGCACGAGATCCAGATCGCCGGAAATCGGCGCACGTCACGTTGCGCAGCTCGAAGACAGTCTCTTTGTGCGCTCGTCACGTCAAACGTTTGCAACTTCTTTTTGCACAGACTTTTGTTCAACGATCGCGGATGATTGAATCGTTCCTTTTTTGTGGTTTACCCTGACTATTGAATAAAGCTTCTTGCGCTCCTTTTTGGCACTCGAACGTTTGGCCGAATTACGTCAGAATAAAGATCACGTTTCCTTGGTTTGGCACCAAACGTTTTTCCAGAGTTTCGTCCAATGAAAAATAAAAGATCGAATTGTTTCTTCTTTCGTGAATTTTCCTTCCCGCCACCCTTTCCGTTTTAATTTCCCTTACAGCGAATATTTTCATTTCCAGGTTTCGTTTAGTTGAAATGAAAAATGGAATTGTCTGTTCGTTCTATCTCTTTAGTTTGCATAATTGACATCGACGCAGTAATTGTAATTTTGCAGTTTGATTATTAGGTTGATCGTGGTTTATTTGTTTAGAAGCGAGGAGTGTTTCGATACAGAAAATGATCGAAAGTGAAAGAAAGTAATTCATACACTGTTCGTATTCTTTTTTAACTAGAATTTTTCTTATTTCTAAGGGAAAAGGATCGTGGCTATTCTTCGTTGGAGTTTTGAAATTGCTTTGAAGCAGTCCAACGAAAAGTCGAGGCGATTTCGTGATCAAATATTTATGACGATTAGAACAATTATAGTACATTTGAAATATCTTAGTCGCCATCGTTTATGAATAATTTATTCGTTCATAGGTAAAATTATTATAATTCTCGACGTTATTCAAAGTCAGAGGACACGCGTGACACTTCAAGGCGCTCGCAGTTTTGCATTGTCGATAGAAACTTCCAAATATTTCTAGCTTCACGTTTTCCAAGAACTCAATTTCTTCGAAAATTGTTCGTTTCTTTTGTACCATTGATTCGCGTTTTCACACTATATACCTTCCACGGACACTTACGAATTGATATAAAAGGAATGTTTCTTCCTAAACAAACTGCGTCAAATCTTCCACTTTCCTTCGCGGTATTCGTCGAAAAAAAAAAAGAAAAAAAAATGGTTCAGTATTTTCCACGAAGAATCACAGAATTTTGCTTACGTACGTTGCATTCAACACACCACTGTCCTTACGAGTTAACGGTTTTCAAACGCGAACGTTCGAAAAAAATTAGAAATTTGTATTCCCTCGCGACGTCTAAATCAACGAAGTTGATTCGGCGGCCCTTGTTTTTCAAAACTAACGATCACTACTGTCCCCTAAACCGTTTCCAACGCTCACAGAACTGCAAAGTTTCACTATTCTCACGAATCACACTGTCACAATCGCAATTGATAATATCACACCACGAGTGCTCATTTCGTCGCCGAAAAAAATCTGCCAAACGTGTTCATCTTCCTCAAGAAGTTTCACAGGAACAGGCGAACGCATAGCTCAGAACGAAAATCACTAATTGCTGTGGAAGATTGGCGCAGAAAATCGAGCGGATGAACTGCCCGGAAATCATAGTTGTTCGTCGTCAGTTCGCGATCTCAATTTGGCCACCTTGCCTTCGTTATTTCATTGATTTTCCAATGGAATCCGGATCGCTGTTTTTGGCTGGTTCGTTATCGGCTTCTCGATATCCGGGAAAGATACAGCAAAATCCATTTTTCCAACGATATTGCCTGCGCAAGGATTTTTGGAGCAATTTCCAGCGTCCGATTAAACCGGTAGCGGTTGCTGCCTTTATGGTATCATTGCTCGGACGATTTCCAAGTTCTGGAACGAGCAGGAGCAGCTGTTAATCATCCTGTTGAAGCAGAACCACGGGCACAACACTGTGACCCGCGATGGCTATCAACGCCGGATTAATTCACAGTTTCTCCGGCCGAGATTTATGGAGATAGCGATGCTTAATTCCTTGCGGTGCGGCTCTGTTGACAGCTTTTTTATCTATGCTCTGTTCCTGCTAATGGATCTTGAACACCGCGATCGCTCTTTTCTGCCCTCTCTTCGATCATTCGTGTCGTTTGCTTCCATCTATTGTATTTCTTGCATGTCGAAAAATTGAAGATAACTGATAGAATGCTTCCGTAATCACGCAGTTGAAATCGCGTCAGAAAGTATTTTTGCTAACTTCTCTTTCCAAACAACGTAACACCGACGCTCGAAAATTTCCAGCGCTATTTGAATTTTGCACGAGTACCAACTTTCTCGTATACTTCTTCCTTCTACAATAGAACCAAGAATATCGTAATTCCAGCTTTTATCTTTAGACGTAGTTAATAATATAGTTTGATATGAGAGTGATATTACTGATAATAAAATTGTTATTTACTCGATGAAGTGATTATTTAGTTCTTTCGAAATGCCAACACGTGGCAAACCTTCGAGTCTTTGAACGAGCGTTTCTTTCATATTTGAAGAAGATCGAAAGCTTTAAGAGACAACTGATAGCTGCTGAAGTTTTCGACTTGTTCGTGTTAACGAGTGTCGTTTCCTTTTCTTATCCGTCGTTCCTTCGATGACTCGTGGATTGTTCATCCGAGTTGCTCCGTCTTAACAGCTCCGAGAAACACCTGATAATAATCGACGAAGAATTTTCATACTTTTAGCCTCAATTTCTTACTCTCTTTTTTATTTCCTGTGAAAAATTTCCTTTTTAAATGACCTGACTATGGGTTTCTTTTTCATTCGAAGAAACTTTAAAGGACACTTGATTACTCGCGAACAGCTTTCACCTTTTAAAGCGTATTTTATCGAGTGAACTTTAGGTTGTGTTTCGGATCCTTTTTCGAAACAAACTGAATTTGTTTCTTTTAACTGGGAAGATCTGCTAACGTAAAGGGGGAATTAGATCTTTCTGACGAATAAAACGAATAAAATTTCTCTGATGGCGACGACTACAATGCGCCAGCGGCTTAACAACATGGCCGACATTGCGCCAAAGAAACGCGCCAAGAATTCTTTGCGCTCCTCAGCTCCGTCTGCTACGTTCGACGCCGGGAAAACAGAAGAAATCCTGAAACTACAAGGAGTAGCTTTCCAAAGTGTTCTGCATACTACGAACAGGACACCACGTTGATTAGAATCGCCAAACCACCATTGCATTCTCACATAGTCCAAGGTCCAAACTACCGATCAAAGATTCGAAATCGTTTTCAAAAATAAAATCTATATTGATACAATATCTTACGTTTAAGCTACACTGACATCTTTTGCCAATTGTATCCTGAATTCGACGACATCGTATTACCAAACAGCGAAATTCCAAGTGGATCGATTTTCTCAACTAATGGTTTCTATTGAAAATTTGTTTGAATTCGTAAATTCTACTCAATTCTTAGGTTTCGTAAAGTAGCAATTTCAAACAATGGCTCGATACGATCGTCAGACCTCGAAAATAATTGTATCCTCGTAAAATTCCTATGAAACATCATTCGCAGAATTAATTCGCGCGGAAAACAGTGTCTTTACAAAAGTCGACATTTACAATGAGAATCCGGATCGAATTATCAGGGAATTTAATAAAATATTAGTGAAAAGGATCACTTTGTAATTCGGATGGTCGTCCGCGATAAGCCAGAGGATTTAAAGGCGAAGAATAATTACGGGGCGTTAATTAGCCGGGTTTTGCCGCGTCGGACGGCGACCAGACGGGTGTTCGCGAACAAAAGCACCACTTTTCCAGACTTTTCCCGTCGGACGCGTTGCGTAAGACGCGCGACATGTGGAAACCGAGCGCACTTCCGGTTCAGGATGGCACAGCGCCAGGACACAACCGGCGAGACGCGAGAACTTTGTCTCGGAGCTTGCGGAACTTCAGAATTCCTCCTCCCCCACCCTCTTTTTTTTTCTCATCGCCGAGAGATTTCTGATTAACCTGAAAAATACGAACTTTGATTTTCTCATTGTCGTACGATATTCTAAATCATAGTGTGCACTAATATTAGTTGAGTTATCGGACATCGTAACGTTGCTAGTAAATTTTGAGGAGCCTTCGAACTATTTCGAATTTGTTAAATAATCTGTAAACGAGTAAAATAGAAGTGGAAAAATGTGAGTTTCCGTTTCGTACGAGCAGAAAGTGGAAGATATTTTTAAATAGCTTTAGGACACACGGATATTTTTGTTAATTTCGTGTGATAAAAGGTCGTTTGAAACAAGTGATTTATGGAAGACAATTGATGATGGTGAATTTGAAGTATGACAGAGGGCAGCTTGAGCTTCCATTTTGTATTCAGCTGACACCTGACGCTCACAATACACGTTTGTTTTAATTCCACTAAATTATTATATTTACGACAAGTTGATTAATTCTCATCTTCCTCGGCAGAATTCCTTCAAACGTTCATTGTTCTTTAACTGTCAAATAAGTTTCTTACGAACGACGGATTCAATGTATGTTCTGTTTTAAATTGGAATAAGCAAGAACAGGAGACCGTAATCAAAAGACTAAGACTATCGTTGATCGACTTTGAATCGACCGAGGAAGAACTTCGACTTTGGTTTATTTCTGCAATTTGGGGGATCGGCGAATTTTTCCGCAACTTTAACTCGCTGCTGCGTCGAGTTTCCGCTTTAATTTTATTTTAATTACCAGCTGGCACGAAGACGCTCGAACTAGTAATCGAGGCGTAACGAATTTTCATTTCCTTTGCTTCTCCTTCGTTTGGTTAATACATTTGTCTTCGATTTTTGAACGCCAGTCGATGATGGAAAAAATGACACTTTCAAAGTGAATCTGCGTAAAAGCATCTTGCTAAGAAGCAAGCAAACACTTTGCCAAAAAATTGTTGTGTTATTTTTTCACGTAAAATCAAGAATTGTTTACTTGAAAAATACCTAGCAAATTCTACGTCATCAAATTAAAACATGTACATTGATCATATTCCAAAACGAGTTATTAAAATTCTTTCTCTATTAGCGTAACAATACACCAAACAATTCACTTTTCCTTAAAAGTTGTTCTTACTTATTCGCGAGAAAAATCACTCTCACATTGTTTCGTGAAAACAGACACGTAAAACGATGCAATTTCCATTTAACCAAATTTTTCCCCCGTATCTGTCACTGATCTATAACAAATCTCTGCAAAATTCTCTGCGCATCAATTTTTCTTCGTCTTCCAAACGAATTATTCTCGCTCGTCTTTGATAAACCTGCACGAAATTCTCCTCACAGCAATCATTTTGCGTTTGCCAAACAGACCAGTTTCACTGTGTAATAATAAACGATATAACGTAAGAGGAAAACATCGAAACGGCAAACCATGTAAAAGCACGTAATCTCTGAACGAAACTCGGTAACAACGTCGTCTGATTAAAGTGACAGGCGGCGAGGCAAGAATACGGTTAACAAAGCGAACGAACGTGAAACGTCGCTGCAGCCAACAAATGTATCCGCGGCGTGGATGAATAAGCGATGAAACGGTTGCATCGCGTGGCAGACGTCCGTCTCTCTCGATCTTCGATCAATCGTTGGAGAACCAGCAACGTCCAAACGATCAGAACCGAGAAATATTCCGATTTCTGCGATCAGTGATACGCGAAAAGCGGAGAAAGTGAGCGGCTCGGGTGAATTCCGCGCCGAAATCGCGGCGGTTTGCGCAAACCGCGCGCAACAAGTTCGACGCTGTCGCTCGTAAAACAAACCAGAGCCACGGTAATTAAATGCCTGTCGATTTTTCCGCGGTTGTTGCTGGTATTTCGGCGAGCATAAGGGAATCGTGCGACATGTATAGATTGGCGGATTTTTATGGACATAATTTAAAGCATGAAATCTAAATGGAGATTCGTTTTAACAAATAAAAATCGCAACGAGTATTATACTTTCTAGCGTATTCTATTCGACTGTATTATTTCTGATTTTTCCACCATTAAATTTCCTATAAATGCGCGAAAATCCGCAATCCAGTCGTGTATTTTTTCCACACGAATTTCCTCGGTTTTTCGATAAAGCTTTTTCGATTTCTTGCCGGAGTCCTTCGATGTTCCGCGCGTAACGATGAATTTCGTGTAGTCTCAGTCGGTTCGAGAAACGGAAGATGATTTATGGATGAACGTAGGAAATTTGTATGGCCGAGAAAGGATTTTAGAATTTGAGAAGGAGGTATATTTTGATCGAATATATCGAAGGCTTGTTTGGTTGGAAACAATTTCGAAATTTAAGAAGCGACGGTGTATCAGTTTGAAGTAGAATCTTTAGACGAACGCACTGAGAGTTTAGTTTGGCTAAAATAATCTGAACATTCGGGCAGTGAACTTGAGAATAGAATTTTGTGTCGGATTTTTCAATTTGAAAAGGACCTGTGTTTAAATTTCAGCGTTTGCAAACCGCATTGAAAGCTTATCCCAAACAATATTATTTTCCAGTCTGACAGATGATTCACCTAAATGCGAGAATAGAAGTTTCACACGGAGGAATTAATTTGTCCAACGCAATTTTGGAACCGAGAAAACGATTGTGTTTAAATTCGACAATGGAAGATTCTGTGAAACGCGTTGCAAGCTTTTTTAAGGAGAGAAGATTCACTTCGGTGAATCGCAATTTGATTTCTTTGCGAATTTCGAATTTTAAACTACGATTATTATGAACTGCAGGCTCGTATGAAAGTTTTATGGAAAGTTTCTCGGAACTTGTGGAGTTTCCTGCCGTATGAATCTCAAAATTGCCAACTTTGGCGCTCGAACAATGCTTTCTGTCAGATCTCTTCACACACTAATACTAAACTTCGAATATTTCTCAGAAACCTACGAAAACGAAAGCAAGCCGCCTGTACAGCGAATTCTACATCCGCCAAAAATCCAATTTTCTTCCCAACTTACCAAAAAACTAACTGCTCTTGTCGACTGAAACTTCACCGACAGAATCAAACAGAAACTCATCCACGTCTCATTTTGCAACTCGCGTGGCATGTTCGCGACCGATTCAAGAAATTCCACCGCATAGTTAGATCGAATTTCAAGTTTGAGCAACTTGCTCGCTGAATTCTGGCCGCGAGACTAGTATTCGAAACTATTCTTAAGGAGATTCTAGCATTCGCGTGTTGTCGTCCAGTGAAACGAAAATCTCGTACTCGTCGCTACTTGAACCCCGAATTAAACACTCGCTGCCACTGTGTTTTAACGTCTCAATTTAGATTCTACCGGTAGCCAGAAGCAAGATCTACGAGGTGTATTTGTCGCAACATCTGATTCATCCGATCAACGTGTCTTTTTGCGCTCGAACACGATGTTTATCAGATTCTACGATTCGCTTATCAACGAAACAACCTGTTCTCGCGTTGGACATGTCGAAAGATTCTCAATTGGAAGCTAAAATACGTTTAGCCGAGAGATTGACGCGTGATCCATGTTTTTCGTCCGTTTATTTTAATAGTTTTTTGTTGTATAATTACTTGTGTGAATGGTTACCGAGGATCTGATCAGATCCAGGCAGTTTGTGTAAGCTGTGTTTGTATAAGATGTTGCTTGTTTCGCAAAACGATTAACCAGCAGCGGATGAACACGATGTTGCGTTAAATGGCGATCTCCCGCGAAGAATGAAACGTTTACTCTTCGATTTTGTCGAAGATAAACGTACTTATGTAGATGGCTTAGCAATGATTCGTGCGTTGTTAACGAAATTACGATTTTATTTGGTATTGTTTCATAAAAGTAGGTTCCTCCTTATCTATCTGTAGCCTGTATTATATCGGGAATATTGTAAAATAAATCTAAAGGTTGTATAGTATACTGTACTTTAGAAAGTTATATTTTCTTTCAAAAACTTGTTTATTATATAGTAGCAACTGTGCGTATGATTCGCAAGATGTTCGCAAATTAACAGTTCCATCTATCATTCGTTCTCTTTTCCACGTATTTGGACTTCCAGGAAAGACTTATCGTACTCTATCAAACCTAAAACACATAGAACTTGGAACACAAGTTGTACGGTTTAAAGAAACTAACGATTCTGTTCTGTAGTTTCTTGCAGAGAAGACTTCATCCTTTTGTATCGACTCAAAATTCTTATTTGGACCAAGTTTTGTGTAATATTAATAATCTAACGATTGTATATAACACATTTTTCATGTAACACCTATTGTCATTTCAAAAAAGACACCGACCTTCCTGTTTCAACTAACCTTTTCACTTATCATATTCGAAACTCTAAGCGCGACTTGTACGACATTAACAAGCTATTGTCACCTGCTGTCTATTATTTTCTTCCGAACAAGACTATTGATTTAAAATATCTACGTGTTACACTCAGAACTTGAAACATTAACAAACTCTTTACATCCGTTGTGTTTCAGAAAATATCCTAACCTTCTCTATCGACTTAGAACGTTTAATTATTTCTGGAAAAATTCCAAGAAGTTTCAAAGAATGAATTTTTGTCGAATCTACTGTCTTCTAAAAGATACTCCGATCTTAAAATCAAGCACATTTCCTACAACGTTAACAAATCAGACATTTCTCTCTTCTTGCAGAAGAGACTTCAACCTTCCTCTGTCAACATAAAACATATTGTTGTACTGACAACTTGAAGCATAATTCCTACGATATTAACAAACTCTTGCCACCTACTGTCTTCTAGAAAATAATCTAACCTTCTCTATCAACTGAAAACCTTTAGTCATCGAACTGAAGTTCAACGCGAACAAACAAAATTAATTCCTGCAACTTTAACAAACTCCTCCCACCTACTGTTCTCCAGAAACTATTCCAACCTTCTTCATCAACTTCGAACCCTCACCTACTCCATCGAAGTACAACATCACCAAAGCAAATTTTCCTCCTTTTCTCTAACAACCGAAACATCTATTTGTTACACTGCGTTACACCTAAAGCTGTATCAATTGCACTGCAACCTACGAATCCTAAAACCGTGCACCTAAACCTGCAAGATTTACACATTCCACGTGGTTTACATCTTCCACATCGTCGCTACTTCCTTCCGAGCCTCGGATCACTTCTTATCGCTCGTATTACACCGAAAGCTCGGCTACGTGTAATCACAAAGCTTGATCCTGGCCGAATCACGAGACACTGTAGCTTTGGAAACCGGGAAACCGAGTGTAATCTGTCATATGTCTCACCTGGCGGCGTGATGCCGTGAGGATTGAGATGCGGATGATGATGCGGGCTGCTGAGGATCCCTTTTCCCTGTAGATGATGCGCCGTCGGTCCAGGCGAACTCGTGGCTGGCAGATGCGCCGCCGGATTGTAGAATCCAGCGGCGGCCAGGGCGGCAGCGCTGAAGTAGCTGGCCGCTGCCACCGCCGAGGACGGATGCGACAATTCCCTCTGGCTTGGCAACGGGGGCGGCGTTTCCGGCGCGGCGGCCGGGCTTCCCGGTCCTCCGGGTGGCGGTGACGCGCTTCCCTGGGACGACGAGCCACCCAAAATCGGCGGATGTGTCGTCGCAGCGGTCAACAACGACGAGACGCTGAAGTCCGTCGGTCGCGGGGCGGCCGGCGCCGGCAGGTGGCCGCCGGATATGTGTCCGTTCGGGTTGCTGGACGGCGTGCCAGCGATCGAGGTCGCGAAGGCCGAGTGCTGATTCAGAGCCGTCGCTGACGCGGGGTACGCCATCCCAGGCCCCCCCGCCTCGGCCCTCGGCCCCGTGTTTGCACCCTCGACCACGTTAGCCTCCAATTCTCTGCGTCTACGTCGTTGACCCTCGATGTCCTTCGCGGAGGAGTCCACCTCCTCCTCCACCACCTCCTCGAGCCGTGATCGCTGCTGTAGCGCGGAGGGTTGCGGAGTGCTGGCGCAGTGGGTACCCCTGCACGCTGTGTCTTGTTCGAATCTCATCGAGACGGGCGGGTCTGCCGAGTCGCGCGAGATTCCTCTTCGAGTGACTCAAACCGGAGAACGGCGTCTTTTTATACTCTTCCTTCCTTTCTTTTTCTTATTTCTGACGTTTGTATCGATCTCGGATTTTACACTTAAACAATCGGATTTCAAACACGCACAATAACACAGATACACTTGGCAATGTTGGTGGAAAATCTTGGCGATTGGTTTTACACTTGGTTGCGGGTGGATTTCACTGAACCTCGCGATGCCACGTTGTCGACCGTCGTGTATGTCTCTGGTGGTCGATTCTTCGGCATGCTCGAGTTTGTCGAGGGTTTAGGAGCAACGTGTTCGAGGTGTTCAGGAGCGTAGGCCGAGATCCTCGCTGCGTTGTCGTCGCGCCCGCTGCGAGCTCCCCACAAAGTCCGTCGCGAGTCGTCCTCTCGACATCGTACGTCTCGTGGACCTTGCGCGTACTCGCGATTCCTCGTTATCTTCGAAGCGCCGCCAAGGCTTCGATCCACCACCAAAAAATTTCTCCAAGACGTATCAAGTCCCGTGCTGTCTGTGGAACTTTGTATCCGGGGATCTCAAAGAAACACGACGAAGCACACTTTCTCGATTCACCCGAGGAAAGATCTTCCTGTAGAATCGGCGGTGGCGCTTAGACAGAGTCACACCGTAAGCCAGAACACCGATTGCTCGGACAAGTACCACTATACGTGCACGTCGAGGACGTGTTAAATCCTTGTGTCGTTCACTGTTCACTGACTCACTGTGTCGTCCACCGATGTCCACTCGAGGCCAGTTCCGCAGAGCACTCACTTCCTCGACACGAATATCAACCGCGTTCGAACGAGGCGAGACAGACACGGCGAGACGCGACGCGAGCACGCGACCAATAGGGTGGAAACCTGCTTCTCGTCGTTGTCTTCGCGAACAGTGCCGGGAAGAGCGGAACGACACGAACGAGTCGGGTCGGAGCAGCGTCCGACGGCCGGACGACACAGGCCGGGGACGAGGACAGTTCGGACTAGCTTCCGATATCCTTACGCGAAAACGTAAGGCAAGAGAGACAAAAAGGCGAAGAGAGAAGAGAGAGGGCTCTCTAAACGAGACACGGTGATCGGGTGTTGTGCGCGCTGGTCGCCTCGGTCGGGGCTGGAGAGCGGACGAAAGGTGTTACTTGGGTGGCGCCGCGATGGTCACTGAGCAGCGCTAGGATTGACACCTCCTCTGGGGGCTCACCCCCACACCTCCCGCGGAGGTGTTGGTGTGCTAAAGTCCTCGTCCGGATTCAGGGCGTGTGTACGCGCGCGTCTACGTGAAGATGGGGGGCGGCCGCGTGTGCGTGTGTACAGACGGAACGGAGTGTGCCTGCGCCGCCGAACGGACGCGGGAGGCGTGAATGCTGGAGGGCAGCGACGCGAAGACTGAGACGGTGCAGGGGCTCCTCCTCCCTTCCCCTTAGACCGTTCGTGCAGCCGCCTAGTGGGGGAACCTGCCACGACAACCTAGCCGAAGCACGATGCACTACCGCGTGGAACGAGAACGGGACTACTAACCGGGTCGCGTGAACAACGAGGAGAGAGAGCTGTCTACCGAAACCCCACCACTTCTTCGAACGGGCGATAATGAGCGCTCGTAGTTCGGATTGGCGTTCCGGCGCCAATCCGAGCGGCGTTGCTCTCGACGCCTTTTCCGACGTTCCCTGTTTCCCTTCAGCGAACGATGCTTCTCTCTCTCTCTGTTTCGTTATCCCCACCATGCACGGATTCTACACACAACGCTCCGGACGTTCTTCCCTCGACTCTCTCTCTCTCTTTCTCGCGCGCGCGCACGGCCCCCACCACCGCGCGTTTAAGGGTGTTAACCGCGAGTACGCCCATTAACACCACCCTCCCCGCGGCACCGGGTTGTCGAGCGGGGGTTTCAGGGGGGTGGGGACGATCGACGTTGCTCGAAGCTTCGCTGTCGAGAACGATGCTGATTGACACGTTGCTGGATTTTCACCGGCCTCGCCGCACACCCACCGATAAAACCAAGCTGCTTTTCGCGATAAGAGCGTGACGCTCGCGGTACGTTTAGTTTAAGAGCTTCTGCAGGGTGTCAGATTCTGTATGACACAGTCTTTTGAGAATATTCTCAATCTCTGGAATCTTGGAAGTTAATTATATGTTACTCTTTCGGATATTCTCAGAGTATTCTTAACATCAAAGATATTTGCCGAAAGTAACGTTCTCGATGCTTCGAATCGAAAGTTATTTAAACTCGCAAGATTGCAAATCTCAGCTGATATTTCTTCGAACTGATAGATAAATAATCGCACGACACAAATATGCAACCAAAGTTACTTATATTCCAACAATTTCATGCGCCTCCAATTTCAGCCTCCTGCATAGAGCCAACAGGAATTCGCGTCCCCGCGGCGCGGCGGGTGGGCGCCGGGTGCGCGCCGGGTGCGCGCCGAGCCTCGACAGCCGGTTTTCACCATTAATCCGGAACGGCACTTCATCAGTCATAATTCAAGCCGATTGGCCGTGTCAAGAGCCGTCCGAGTTTTCCGCGAAAAGCCGAGTGAGAAATTTTCGCGAGCTGTGCCAAAGTTCGCGCTAGTCAGCGTCACGAGCATCACCCCGCGTCTCTTCCCCTCCCCTTCCTTTCTCGTACGGATCGTTCGAAGCGACCTGCGCTCTGCACCGCGAGAACCGTCAACGGAGGAGAAACCATTGATCCCGCCCATTCCGCCCCCACTCGCTACCCCTATCCCCTCCATCGCGCGTCACGTGACGCCTCCCAACAACCCGGTTCTACGTCAGTATCGTGGGTTCCTTCAGCACCTTCCCCTACCCCCATCCCGGTTCCGCCCCCCACCTCCACCGCGAAGCCACTCTCGGTTTTTCGCCCCGGTCGTCGTGTGGCCCCCTCGTCCTTCGCGCCGTCGAGTGTTAGCGAGACGCCCAGCGCGTCACAGTGTTGCCAAATCCGCGAGAGCTTTTCCACCGTGATTTTCAGAAACACTCTGCGCGATAGCCACGCTACGAAATCGGCCCACAAGATTACGTTGCTGCGCTGGACGAGGCGACCCACTGCGTTATTCTATAAAGGAGTCGGATAATCGAGCATGTTTCTGTGGTGGTTTTTCGAATAGGAAATTTTATTAGGAAATATTTCGAAAACATTTCGGTTGATATCGGGATCGTAAAGGAGATTTGAAGATTATTTTGGAGGTTTTCGACATTTTTTATGGATCTTAGAATCTTTTTCATTTTTCTGTTAATTGAGTGAAGAGAAAATTTGATTAAACTTTGGAGATCGAAATTGGAATCGTACAAAGGGGGCGAAGGTGGTTTTGGGATTTTGGGAATCCGTAACAGTTGTGCTTCTGTTGAAGTTAGGGGAAGGAAATTTGGAAATTCGAAATTGGATTTCCAGAGGAATTTACGATTATTTCGAAGGGCTGTAGGCTTGCTACTTCTGTTCCTTTAAAAAAGACAGCTTGGTTCTTTGAATGATTTTAATAGTATATTTCTATCGTTAACGAATTTCATAAATTTGAGGAACACGTAAAACGTTAAAATTATTTTTCGAAAGCTTACTTTTCTCCGAAGTTATTGATATTCGTGCTGTTTCATCCCAACGTGTCTTAGACATTTCAGAAATTTTGTTAAGGAATTAAAACTTTTTTCGTTTGTCAACATTCTGTCACAATACTTGGAGGATTCTAGTAAGGTTAACACATTCGTTGGTCTTAAAATATCGTCTATTAAAAGTATCTTTGTCTCAAACATCTAATAACGACTATTCCAGCACACCATTGTTCTTTTTAATCTTGCGATTCGTTAGCTCGAAATGCGTAAGGATAAAAATGCAAAAGTTGTGACAGATGTATTTTGTGGACGCAACGTGTGCATCAATAGCAAATGAATGAATCAAGGAGCATTTTTCGTGACGACGTTAAAGGAAGCCTGTGACAATTTCTGCACTCTTCTCTACAAGTATCAATCGTACAATCGATTAATATTCGAATAAAAATTCCATTTCTTTTCTCCTGTAAATCTTCCCTTTCGTCAAATTCTCTCAAATTACAAAGAAGATTCGATTTATAACAGTGTCAAGGCTCTTATCTAATCTGTATCGTTAAATAAACTCACTGTAGAGCTTTTTACGCAACAAATTACTTTCATCGATCCTCTCGCCTCCAAAAAACGTAACGTTCAACAAGTTCCACTCAGCGCGAGCCAATCAATTAACGAATGACACGAATGGTTGAGTAGCGTTCGAATCGATGAATCAGTAAGAATATTCCTCGAATCCTTTAACATCCAATAATAATTCGTGTGTAACCATAACTATTAGTTTCGCGTCTAAATGTACAAATCAAAGTTAAATAAAATAATATAGCGATGAATGGTAACCGTATTGTCCCGAAGTGATTCAGCTTTGATATCCAAATCTAGCCGCGACCACATTGAAACCCGTTCACGCGCATTGTGAATCGCATGGCCAGTGTAAATAGAGTCCACGGACCGCGATCGATTCGGCTGGCTATCGTGTTTCGAGCCTCGACAGCGTTTATCGTAGCGCGAGCATTATTGTTTACGCCACGATTCTTTCCTCCCTCGAATCTTGAAAATTTTGAAGCCAAAACGGGCATAGAGTTTGTTCGAAGACGACCAAAATTATTTCGATATCACTGGAGATTCTATCGCGGTTTTTATTCCGTGTCGAAAAATTCGCTGGAGATTTTATTCACAAATTTTTATTCAACCCTTTCACGCTACACAACATCGTACTTTAACGAGCTTTTAGCTAATAAAATGGTCAATGTATTTGTTGTATCTTCTTTATAAAAAAAAATTGCGGATATTAATAATCGATAGAACGTAACGTTTCCTTAAAAAAATTCGATCCTCTAAAGTTTAATTAATGCATGCTCGAGTTACTAGAAAACCATAAATATCTTTTTATTTTCTATTTGTATACGAGTTAATCTAATAAAATATGACCGTATATATATACCTAAGTAGCGAATTTTGATGTAATAAATTTACAATTTTCGTGAATCGTTCTTTCGATTTAGCAGACAGTCGTTCACGTTAACTCTTTGCGGTCCTATGTCGGACCCAACTCGAAATTGTATTCCGTTCGATGTTCAATTTCAATATATAAAATGTGAAATACCGCGCTGTTATATAGCTTGTCCAGGTTTCTCGTACTGTACTGTCAAATGCTTAATATACACTGTTAGCTGTCGAGTATCTGTCAAGCAAACAACCAAGAGCCACCTCTGAAGTAGCAAAGAACACACTGCACGGAACAATCCTTAATAAAAATCTCGTTTAATCCCATTGCATAAAGCAATCTGACTCTTAAACATTCTAATGGAACGACTTTTTGCTATCATTTTGTCTTGAAAAAAGTTTAAGATGCTTTCACCCGGACCGCTTCCGATTTTAATATATGCCATTCCACGCAAGAGAGAGAGAGAGAGAGAGAGAGAGAGAGAGACCGGTGAAATGGCCATGGGGAAGGTTTCACTCTGGATAATTGGTTTCTTGCGAAGATCTTGCGAGGGTTACGGCCGCTGCAGGAAAAGTGATTCCGAAAGGAAAAGTAACGCGAAAGAAGTTACCTCGTTTTCCGGGGGAGGCAAAGAAGCGGCAAGTTACGCGCGATACAAAGGCTCTTCCGTCTCGATCGATACTGCTTAACATCGGTTTCGATGGTTTTAAGACGCGCGGCCACCCGAGCACAGCCGTTCGAACAGTTGCAAAGTTCGCCGCGGGAGCAGCAACAAGCTGCACGGAACCGTATGCTGCTGCGTTAAGCCCTGTACACGCTTACGAAATTATTTTATTATACTAGGCATTCGTTTTAAGCCGAGAAAACCAGTTAACTCGTCACTTGGATAATAACCTCTTCATTTAGAGATCCTCTATCTGCTTACATCCTTGTTTAGCTGCTGCATTAAGCCCTGTACACGCTTACGAAATTATTTTATTATACTAGACATTCGTTTTAAGTAGAGAAAATCAGTTAACTCGTCACGCGGATAATAATCTCTTCATTTAGAGATCTTCTATCTGCTTACATTCTTGTTTAGCTGTTGCATTAAGCCTTGTACACACTTACGAAATTATTTTATTATACTACACGTTGGTTTTAAGCGTGACAGATGAGTTGGTTCCTCGTTTTAAGCACCGTTTCTTTTGAAAATATACGACCAATATTATTTGTACGTTGTAATCTGTATGTAAAATAATGAACATCGCAGTAGAATTCCATGTATTTGAACTGCATTTAGATATCCATCGGATGAAATTTTAGTCAGTGTGCAAAATAATGAACATTACAGTAGAATTTCATCTGAATGAACTCCATTTACATGGCTATTGGAATGAAATTTTAATTAGTGTGTGGCGCAATGAATTCTCGTCGATTGAATCCACTTGTTCGATCATCAACTTCTACCGCATGAATGAAAATTCATAGCTAGCGAAGAAAATCAATAAATACTATTACTATCTTAATTCTATTTACGTATATCAACTTGTTTCATTAAAAGTAATGATGAAAAGTGACGTACGAAAATATCTCTTTAAATTTACGTTCAAAAATTCACGTTTGCTTTCTATCCATAGCAGTAAGACATTTGTTTCTTGAAAATTTAATATCAATCACCTCGCCACTTGAATAACAGAATCGACAAATTTGTGGAAAGTGAAATTGTTGATACGTACTGTGGTCATATATTGAAGCTTTTCTCATGATCAATGCTGTTTTTTTCTGAATGAAAATATGAGCATTTAGAAAAGAAGTCTACTATATATAAGATTGCATTAAATATTTAACATGCGATATAGAGAACAATATATTAACGCTCATTGATTTCTAGAATATAGTAAAACGAACTTAGTTTACAAGTAAGTAATATGAACTGTTACCATAAACGTGACTATAACTTTAATTGATTCGTATTACAAGCGTGCGCGTGGTTTTACAATACTTATTTCTCCGAAATAACTTATCTTGTAAGGTCGTATGTACTGTAACTTGTTCTATAACTTCGTACGAACAAATATCTACATGTTTTACAAAGATATTCCGAAATGGTAATTACATGGTAATTACACGTATTTTGTAGCGTGTTCAAGGCTTTACTCATTACCAGACTCGCAGTTTACTACTCGAGGCTGGTTAATAGCTCCATTCACACATGACTCTATAATCCTAGCGCTGTCACGATGCGGATATATCAATACAGAAACACTTTCATTTTCATGCTCCTATTATTTTCTACTTTGCCTCTTTGTCCTCTATCTAACTCGTATACGTCGACTATAATTCGAAGCCCCGAGGCCAATACTTAAGTAGTTCCGACCAGTATTAATGACTCATCAATCGATAACTACGGACTGATTTTCTTACCACCGAATCCCCTAGGACCTTCGTGAAATCCATACTCTTACAATGTGACTACATAGAAGATCTCAAATATATATTCTCATTGACATTATATTCGTTATATATTCATTATAGATGCACACACGATATTGTAAAAATCTGGAAATTACTTACGAACACGCAATGCATACTATAGAGAGTGATATTACTTTGATATTTCACACGTCATAACATTCTGTGTATCTTCATAACTAAACTAAGCATTATATGCAAATTAAATTCTTCAAGTCCCGTATCAGCCACGTTTGTTAAATATCGGCATTTAAAATTTCCCATAAGTCGATGAACATTGCCAATCTACTCGTCAGCTGCTCAACTTCCACCCCTCTCGTTGCACCAAAATGTCCAGATTCTCAAAACCCCCAAGAGCCCCTTATTCACCAAAGGATCCAAGAAACTACACCAATTTATTCCTATCTCTCTAAAACAGTCACCCATCGCCTGATAAGTATCTAGAATTCGACGCTGGTAAGCGTTGGACGAGACAAAAGCTCGGCCAGGCCAGGGAACGCGTCCGACGGGCTGAAGCAAGAGCAAACTTCGCGTCCTGGAAGGAGCCGGAGAGTCCAGTCGGGGCGAGAGGGAGATGGATCCAGCTTCGAGGAGGAAAGCGCTTAAAGATAGGGGGGAAGAGAAAAAAAAGGGAAGGAACAGGGATAAGAGGACAAAGAGCGTGCATGTGACGGGGATGAAGAGAAGCTAACCAGACGAAAGAGAGAGAGGAGAGGAAGGGAGAGGAGAGGTGGTCATAATCGCGCAGACCGCGTCATAATCCGCGACGAAAAACATTTGACGAGCGCGCCTGGCTGGTAAACGGGCAGCGGGACGGGGCGTGGTCTGAACTGGCTCCGCCCGCCGCGAACAACAATCCCCACTATCGCGTTGTAGCGGGTCGCCAAGTGGGGGGTTCCCCGGTGTCGCGGAACGCGCGGAATCGCCGGAACCGAGGGGTGGGGGGTCCGCGAGACGAGGACGGAGACTGGCGCGGCATTCGTCCCGTGACCACGACCCGAGCAGGACGGAGAAACTCGGCCGCGCCGCTTCCTGCCTTTTCTTTCACGCGCTTCTTTTTTTTTACACTGTGCCTCCGAGCACGTACTCGCGTATATACGTAGCGAAGCGCGTCCGCGACCGCGCCACCGGGAATGGACACCTACGGCGGCCAAGTGTATCGATGTTCGAACGCCGTCTTTACGATCGACACTCGCCACGCTCTTGCCGCGTTCCAGATTCTGTCCGCTTCTTCCCCGGATTTTTATTTGTCATTATTTCGAATTAAGCAATGTGTTTCTTAATCAGAGATTTCTATAATTATAGAATTAGAGCTAGCGAAGGTATTATTAGTTCCAGTTAGGTCGACTTCAGTTCTTGCAGGTATAGATATAACGATCATAAGAGAAGAATACGACAGGGATGTTCGTTTTGATCTTGATGTCACTTTACGAGTAAGAAGGAATGTTTCGATGCAACATGGAAAGAAGTTGTTTTCGTTTACTTCCCAAGTAGATTGGACATATGTTTCTTCTAATGTCTCAGATCATTTGGTAATTATATCGAGGATGTTTTTGTCGATTCTCTGATTCCTTATAAGTAGGAAGGAACGTTTTAATGGAATATGCAATGAAGTCATTTTCCATTTACTTGTCGAGTCAGTTAGACATCATTTTGTTTCACACAGTGTCTCAGATTATATTCTTCTATCCTTTTATACGTACAAATGCACAGAATACACCTTCAAAAATATAGAAAATATTCAAAATGGAGTACCAGTCACAGCATTTAAAAATTTCCCACACAAATTTCCGTAATCTAGTTATAAGAAGTAATTTAATACAGTTATCCTGTCTAAGGTTCTTTTACAATAAGAAAATTTTGCAAAGTTAGAAAATCAAATAGAAACATAGTCTTCTCTTATCGACGAGTGATTTCCATCTTGGTTGACGAAGCTTATCAAATATCATCTAACGGACTAATTTCTCCTTTGCATAATCGTCAACCTGCCTCGACCAATCGCCATCAAAAGACGTATCGACTGACCAAAACCACAATTCCAGGATCTCGGTCCTACGACCGGTCCACCAACTGTTGTTATCAATTTTCTCCATCATATTTCCTGTGCATCGATCATCCTAACGCTGAAATTCCACGTACTCACTGTGCAACATCGAAACCGATAACCGATCTCTCGTCTGACTGTTGCACGCAAGAAAATTGACTCGCGGATGCAAAACCGTCGGTGATAGAAGATTATAGCAGACGCCTTTGAGAGGCGGCGAAGCGGATAAGAGATCGGCAGCTACGGCCTGTTCTGCTTTTATTAGGACGCTTAGCCTCGCTGTGAGCTCGGCCAGGAGATAGTCCGCGCCAGATATTCCGTATTTTCTTGTATAATACGGCCCGCTAAATAAGGAGTTTCCAGGCGACCGGATCCCAGCCGGCGGTTCAACCATCGGCCAATCACCGTGTACCGATCCGATCGGGAATTTAATGCCGGTAATGATCGCGAGCCACGGCTGGCCAAGCCTCCGCAAACCGGCCCGAGTAAGATCTAATGCGTAATTGCCGGTGCAACGGAGTTAGCCCCAGTCGTTAACACTTTGTTCGTTGCATCGTGTTTCCAGTGCCGTTTCCACTCATCACGTTGCGCGCGTTCTATGATTCCACCATGTGATAAATTCGTTGCAGAAAACGATTTCGTTATTGCCAGAGGATCGCAGGATGATTTTCCCACCGCGATTTCATCCACACATTTTTCCTCGGATTTTAATTGACTTTGAGAAAGGAAGAATCGATGGATGTTCCTTTGTTGGTTCCTTCTGCTTGGATTAATCTTGGTTGTTTCCGGTGTTGTTGTCCGACACAGTTATTCTGGTAGCCACAGAGATATGTATGTAATTTAATCGAAGATGGTTTATATCTTTACTCGCGAGGTTTTATAAAAGGAATGAAAATTCCTGACGCGAGAATTATATGGTCTCGTATATCGTCGAATTTCGTTGAATTTTTTCGTTGTTTCGTAGACTGTTGGAAAATACCTGTGATAACCTGAAATACGTAGTTTGATTGAAGATGGTTTATATCGTTAGTTGCGAGGCGTTACGTGGAGATTAAAATTATTGATGCGAGTTTCTTGGTTGTTTCATAGATCGTTGGAAAGTCTATGTGATAGCGTGATATATTGCGGATCATGAAAGTATTCGAACACTTAGCATAGGAAAATTTACTTTGTATCATATAAAACATTAGTGCCATATTCATTGATATATTTATATTTATGATCGTGGTATATCTCGTGATTATGGTTTCATTATAGCGCTATTAGAATTTCAAAATGTTTCGTACAACGTAATATACAGAAAATATGATCATAGCAAGACGTCTAGAAGTGTCTACGATACTTTCGTCAGCAACTGTATGTAGTTTAATTCGATACGTTGTTATACATAGTTGTGCGATTTTATAAAATCATATGGCGTTTCTGTATATTTCTGGTTCGTTTCTGGTAATATGATTTCATCAATTCAATCAAATTTGTTAATGAAAACATCATTGAGAAGATTTAATCGTATATTTACATACACTGGACGGGAGTAATTGTTATCTTGAAACTTATACTAATACAATGAAACATGTGTTACGTAGGGCGAGTATAATCATGTGTGTGATTCTTCAAATAGATTTAATCTATGTATTTTTATATATTGTGTAAACAAAGCTAATAATTTATCATTACATTATACCGTAATTGACGAGGGATCAAACTAAATTATACCAATTACATAGAAATACATTACAGCAGTTTTTACATTTTCATTTTATTCTAAATATCATATATTTTTCATATTAACCCTTTATGCCTCGAATAGCATTTTCTTTCTACCGCTACAAATATTTCACGCTGTTATTTGATAATTTGCTATATCTACCGAAATTTGTATATCGTTACAAACATGTATTAAGTAAATTTCACATGGAAGTTAGCCTCGCGTAAGAACATCCTCTTCGTCTTCTTTTTTTGTCGACCGCAACTATTGATTTATGAAGAAGTTTCTATAAGATAAAGAACGTATACTAAGTAATCATGCGATTTATGGAATAGTATCGTCTAATCGTTAATGATTTATTTCTAAAGTAGATCCAAGGAATAGTACATTATATAATTACCAAACAGTGCAATTATAATTACAATTACAGTTTTCTCAAATTCTATCGATTTCTGGCGAATTCCGAGGAACAGGATCTTCAAATAACTTGCTTTCTAACCCTCGGAATTTTCTAAAACGAATTTTAAACCTTCGCATCGCGCCAGGTGCATTTCTAATGCGTTGACAACGCTGTTCGAATAAAACATTGCACTTTGAAATAAAATACCATCGTGAGTACAAGCTTTCTCCAAATCTATCGATTTTTTGACGAAATTTCGTAATTTCGGATTTTCAGATAACTTTCCTCTTGATCCTAGCAATCCCGTGAAACACTTTGCACCACCGAGCGCGTCCGCAACGCGTTAACGATATCATTCGAATAAAAAATTGTACTTGATGGAATATGTCGAAAATATAGGATACGATTGAAGAAGGATTAATGACGAAATGAAAAGACAGGGACGGGGAAGAGTCGGTGAGACGACAGAACGATCTCGCAAGCGACTCGCGAAACGCGCATCGACCGGTCACCGAGCGGATATCGAACGTTTTGTTGGTCTCGCCGGTGCGATAAAAACGGGCCGCTCTATCATCCCCGTAAATCTCTGTCTGCTGGTGTGCATTTCCTTTGAAAGTGTTTCCTCCGTCGCTCGGTTCGCTGGCCTCCTCGGCTTCTTGCGCTCTTGCGACTTTATTTATCGCGATCCACCTGACGATTCGTCCGCCTCCAACCAAATGTTGCGCAACATTGCGTTGAATTTCGCGCGATATCGCGATCACTCGAACGATTACGACGCTTCTACGATTACTCTCGCTCGATTTTTAACTGCGAAAATATAAATCGAGTCGGACGAGCCTCGGTGTGAAATTGATTTTCCATTTAATTTATTTCTCGGCATCGTTGACTCGGTGAAGCTACGAAGCCGGTAGAATTAGAGTTCCTTGACAGTGGTGTTCGTGATCGTAAAATAACCGATACTCTTGCGTTACGTAAGACTTCTTAGCGATGATAGAAAACGAAAGAAAATTATACGAAACCGTTGGTTTCTCACGGCGAATTTTGTGTCGATCGTGGAAAAAGGGAAAACCGATTTAGTATTTAGCATCGACTTTGAAACTGTTCAAGTTGCAAATAAAGAGAGAATGAACATTGTTTTGCGTTATATAAATAAATTTTCGGATTAAATAGAAGAACATTGGGAATTCTTGATCGAGCAGTTACATTACGCAATTCTGGAATCGATGACAGCGTGTTCGTTGGCGAACGCGACAGAAACGTCGTTTACGATTACGTAAAAGAGGAGAAATATCGAAGCTTGCTACGCGAGCTCCTGTTCGCGAAATTAATAATTCCTGCAACCAATAAATATATTCTGCGGTTCTTGAGTTCCACGTTATTAAAGAAGGTAATAAAAGATGGCAGATTCTTGCGATATTAATTAGTCGCAAGGTGTATATGAAACCGTAAGAGAAGGATCGAGACTCGGCAGGGTAAAATTACTTTGATTTCGTGAGTAGTACGGATACGATAGGATAAGGCTTGATGTTGCTTTGAGCTGATCTTTGGAAGCAGTTTGCATTTGTGGTGCGCATTACCTGCGGTGTATTGAGAAACGAAGACAAGCAGCGAGCGAAACTAATTAGTTCCACCGTGAAAATATTTACCTGCTACTAGAAATTGATACAATTCCCTGAAATATTATACCGGTGAAAACACGATATTATATGAAATTCTGTCGCGTAAATAAAATTTTGTGTCGCTTGAAATTTTAGAATAAACTACACACGAGAATTAGTCAAATACACGTTGCTACGTGTACTTCTCAAGAACCAAGCTATCAACGCAATTTGGACACACGAAACTAGGACCACAGTGTGCATGATGGCGAAAGTGAATGGCAAATTCATCGATTGGAAAAAAATCACGTCGAGAATTTCAACTTTTCCTCTTTCGAAACTCGTCTGGCTTTTCTTGCTCGCGCAATCTCAACTTCGTGGACCATCTTGCGGATGCGCGTAGCAGTATGAGCGTCGAACTAAAATCCATGAATTTGTCATTCATCCAAATTGTTAATTAAACTTTCCTCCTTTCGTGGAAATTCATCGTAAATTTTTCCTCGTAAAATCTGAATCCTATCGGCCTACTTTACCAGTAAAAGTATTACACGCAAACGATCGATTTGTCATTCGTCGACTCGAAATGAGAAACAGTCGCGTCAAAAATCCAGACTTCCCTTCGTTTGAAACTCATATGGAATTTTTTCCACGCAAAGTCTGAACCCTGTGGACTACCTGTCGCGATTCCACGCCGCGGTTCAAACCTCCTTCCGCCACGGTCGTATTTCGAGAACCAAGATCTAACAAACCACGACGCATACCGGCCGCGTACATCGTCGCGCGGCCTATAAATCTCCTCGGCCCATAAACAAAGCTTTTGATGCAAAAGGTCGTTGCAGCATATGCGTGACGAGTTGGTCGGCTAGCAGCTCGCGATGCACACACGTACAACATACGGATGTACGCGCGTACACACAAAGACACGTATATGACGCGAGAGGGCGGGTGGATGCGTTGCCGGACGAGCCGAGGGAACAGAGTTGCTGACGCTGTTGCTGAACCCTGCTGAAAGCTCTCTGACGGCTGAATTTAACGCCAGCCCCGTCGACCCGCCGTGTAACTGGCAGCCTTTGCGCTCCAGGAACGTGGCCAGTTTCCACGATCGCCCTTTTGACTCTGCATCGAGAGACAAAGAGGGATGCTTGCCGCGGGTACATGGTGTTTCGTGGCGAACGTTGACGAGCTTAGCACGAACAATCGAACGTACAGCGGAGGTGATTTTTATAGTTTTTCGAGCGATTTTTCGAGGTAAAGCAAAGTGGAATTGGAATCTTCTCCGATGATTTTCGCACTCTATTTTTTTTTTTTTTGTTCTCTTTTGTTCGCGGATTTTTAGCGTTTATCGATCTGAAACGTACGTTTGAAAATTTCGGGATTTGCCGGTAGAAGAGGAAAGTTTCTCGAACGATTCTAGAGCTTTGTGAGTTACTTTTTAAAGGGGATATTGACGAAGTGGCGAGGTCGACGTGATCGACGTGAAACTATCGTTGGGCACGAAGCGGCATGATTTTTATAGTTATCGGTGGTTCGGAGATTTTCCGAGGTGGCGCGAAAGCTCAGTTGGAATTTTCTTCGGTTTAAGAATTTTGGTGTTCGCGAGCAGAGGAGAAAAGTTTCTCGAGTCATTCGTCGACTTTGTGGGCTACTTTTTAAAGGGGATATTGGCGAAGTAGAGAACGTTGACGAGATTGACGCGAAGCTATCGTTGGAGTAGGTTGATTTTTATAGTCTTCGGTGGTTTTTCAAATTTCTTCGGGACTTTCTTCGATGACTTTTTCACTCTTACGGGTTTCAGCGTTTATTGAGAAATATTTTCGAGACGTCGAACACGATTCCTCGAGAATTTTGAAATCTGTAAGAAAAGTGCAGATTGTTACATTATTTATGAGCTTCGAGGATTTTTTTTCATAGGAAATATTTGTGAAATGACGAAGATTGACGAGATAAAGTTGATTTCTATTATATTTTTCAATCCGTTTCAACATTTTTTAAGAAAGAATATCGACATTGAAAAAGTTGGTACAAAACAACTATTAAACACAGTAGGATGGTAATTTCGCAAGTTTCTGAGATCGTTTTGCAAACTTCGAACGCTTCTTCTATTTCTACATTTCAATCTCTTGCCATTCTACGCGGATAACATCAATATCGAGTAATACAAGTTGACAAAAGCTTATTATTAATGTGAAATATTCATCAAACGTAAGACAAAGGTTTGTTAAATTTGTTTCTTCGATTTGTGAATATTAAGAAGAATATTAAAATTGGTATTAATTTATTAATTTAATTCCATTCGTCGATTCTCAGTCGTTTTATCGGAAAACGTTACTACTGAACTGTACTATAAAAGTATAGGATTATCTTGTAACTGAAATGAAAGATGTGGAAGAAACTCAAAGAGATATCAATCGGCTGTACATATCTGTAATGGATGCGATTAGAAGGCGTTGACTGTTAGCAGAATAAGAGACTTGTTTTCGATGTGGAACCGTCCGCGACAGTAATGGGCGTTGCGTGATATAACTCGTCACAGGTGTGTTCACCACGATATCTCCATATGTTGTACGTCTCTTTCCAAAGGCACCTTACTTCCACCCATCCTACGCTGTTAAACATCAAAAAAATTTGTCTTACAAGCAAAACCTGCCATCGATTGGCATCTCTTCGCGGCAAATCTTCTTCGACGAATATGGACGGAAATTTTCTTCATTCCCACGTTACGTTATTTCCACGTCGACAATTTGCACGCTGTTACTCCATTTTATTTCTATTAACAGAGAATAGGGAAAAAGAAGATGGTTAGCGTAGATGAATATATTTATTGATATTTATAACATTCTTCTCTTCCCAAAACACTCAAGTTGAGGTAAGAAAATTCTCGAAATATTAGGTTGTTGGGAAAGTGTCAGACACGCCTTTTACAACGATGCATCTTTATGCAAACATGAAACTTAATCTGTCGAACGTTTTTGATAGAACAAAATGGATCATACGTAATTCGATAAAATAATATAAAACGGGAAATGTGCATTCATTACTTCCTTATAAAACGAAAGAAACTTTTCCGACCACCTAATACAAAGATGCCTTAACACTAAACTGTCAACTTGCAATACGCGTATACCTAAGCGTGTTATGCGTAATTAATCAAAATAAAATTAATATAACGAAATAGGCAAGTATATAAAATTGTTGAGAATTGTGGATCTCTGAAGTCGAAATAATGTTATAAGAACACTAAATTTATGTCGAGGATTAATATTAAAATAGTAATATATTTATTTCATGGACGATTTCTTATATATTCATCGATACACACTTGCACGCGTCTCAACACTTTCCTCTATACCCGACTGTTAACCGACTGACTAGTTCACGTTCATCTGTTTCGAGACACCGCGCTCACACATTCCTCCGCACACTGATATTCACATACAAGTATCTCTACTACGCATTTAACCCAGTTCAGCACACAAAATTATACATATCTCAGCAAAAATGAACGCTAATATCCTCAAAAACGCTTTAAAATTTTTTGGAAAATAAAAAACCTGATCTTCCATGCTTCTTCTACCGTTAACCCTGCTGCAAGCCTCCAGCTTTTACGTTCGAATCTCGCTCTTATTTCGACGATCGGAAAGACCGATGATTTACAAAATCTCTGGCGCGTTTGCTTCGTTTTCCTCTGCAATGGAGGAAGCTCGTCAGTGATAGAAAAATAAGGATCGACGATTGCTCGGTGTTTCCTCTCGAGCTTGAGAAATCTGTTAGTGACAGAGAAATACGATCGAGTGGAAGATAACCGAAATAACGCAACAGAGCTAAACCAATGCTCAGCCATTTGTAACTCGAAAATCGAATCTGAAAATCTTCTGCGCCGTCCTCTTCTTCTTTAACCCGTTCGAAAACCCGCAAGAAAACGAAAGAAAAGGTCGTTAATCACGGCCGCAGACCGGTGGCCGGATTTCGCTGGCGACAAACAGCCGTAATCATACACCAAGCGTATTACTTACCGCGAAACGTGGGTAATATGAACTGAATCACAGCCGTGGTGATTCCCACATTCCCGGAATAGCGTCACGCCGACGAGGCCGAGTTCCAACCCCATCCACAGGCCGCCTCCTTTCTCTCGGCAGTCTGTCGGATCGTCAGCGACCAAACCTAAAACCGCGACATCCACGACGAACCAATTAGCTTCTCGAACACAAAAATTACAATCTCTGGAAAGGATATTTCGTATTATCGTAGCTAGAGCGGCGGATAAACGGAAATTTGTAAAATAAAAAGCAGACACAATGGTGGAGTAAGTCAGAAGGAACAAGCAATGCGAGAAACACTAGAATTTTAGAAAAAAGTGTCGTAATTGACAAGGATAATCGAGATGACCTGTTATCGACAGATGTTTGGCTCGACGATATTAGCTTTTATTTTTTTTTTTTTTTTGTTAATGTTGTTTATACTAAATGTTAATTATTTTAACAGAAGTTATTATACACAAGTATGGATTTTCAACTTCCATTTGTCCGCCAAGGCGTAGAAAGACACCATAGGTTTACAAAATGGATTTACGTTTGATAAGAGCGACGAATAAATATATTGAGTTGGCAACTAAGTGATTGCGGATTTTGTCATTAGGTGGTACTGACATATACAGTGGCACAGTTTCAGTGCAAAAGTTAATAAAATTCACAGTGTATCGATTATAAAAAAAAAACGTCAAAATGTTTCTTACAATACACGCGATACGTGCGTACGTTATTTTTATGACAGCAATGATAGTTGGAAAATAATTTCCGAAATCGTTGTATGCTTATTACGTGTTTTGTGTTTTCTACGAGAAGAAGATTACGGTGGATGGAAAAGCGAAAAAGGGAAGGGCAGTCGAGTAGCTAACCGGCGAAACGGCCGGAACAAACAACCAAACGGCCGAAGAAAAAGCTGGATACGCCGTCTGCGCGGCGCCTCGCGATTTTCGAATTCTCCGCTCGCGCGTGTGCCTCGGTCCTCTTGATAAGCGTTCGTGCTTGATCGATCGCGGACTGTCGTGGCGGATGAGACGCGCGATTAAAGAGAATTCCACGGTCGAGTGTCTGATTCTTGGATGACAGTTTGGGGGGATGAAAGGTCGACGACTCGTCGGGTTTGCTTCCGATTTTCGAAGCAAAAATCCTAAAATTCAGTCACTGCTAGACTGCGAAATTCGAAGCATTTATAGGACGCTTAAAATTACTAAAACGCACGCAATATGAAAAAATATACGAAATATCCAGAGTACGACGCTTGTTATAACGTTCAACGAAGGAAATAAATTACTTAGCTTCCACTTGTTTAATCACGTTTCTAAAAATACGAAATTACATAAAAATCCGCGCTACAGTCATTTCTGACACTGAGACGTCTACCGAGAGACGACTGATGGATTTCCTCCAGCAGAATGGAATTTTCATAAGTTCTCGTAAACACGTGAAAGTCTCGTCTGAGTTTCGGTGTTAACGCAATTTCACGTCCTCGTGATATTTCCTTGAATCTAACGAGATTGCCGTAATTTTTGATTATTTAACATCACCAAGAAGTGTATCTTACGTGAAACCTATTCGATAGTTTATTTTCTAAATATTTTTCCAAAAGTGAAAGACGCCAGAGTTTTAGACAAATAGAACGACATTTCCAAAAAGAATGAAAATTCAATAAAAAATTAGCAAGATAGAAAATAACCAACTAAACTGGAGGAATTTCAAATAAAACAGGATTTTCGTAAAATTTCAAAGATAAAAATACGAAGAAATTGGGAAAGATTTAAACGAAAGAGAAGATAAAGATCAAGTTCGTTCGACGTATATGGATACTCGAGTTAATTCGGAAAAATCATGCGGAGGAATAGTTCGTCGGGGTAGTTTTCAACGCCATAACAACGCGAATCTGATCGACGGATAACGAGGCGAAAGTGGGAACGCCTAATTGTTGAACGATCTCGTGAAGGAACCCTCGACCGCGATATGTACAATTATCCGGCAACTACTCGGCCCGATTCGTAACAGTCTTGCCGTGTACAACGTGCAGGGACCTCGAATTGTATTTCCAGGAGCCGACTACCCGAGGTTAATTGAATTATCTCGTACGTATGCAGCCTGCCACCCATCCGCCACGGAATATCGCATTAGAATTCGAATATCGTCGACCAAGACCGATGCATTCGGTTCCCTCGTGAAATTTCTATGTGGAATGAAATTACTGATCGAAACATTATCATCTCTTTTATCTTGCAGCAGAGTAAAATTTTTCTTTTCGATATTCGATGAATAGCAGAGGGAGAAAAATTCGATAAAAAAGTAATTAACAAGATTTCCGGTTAAAATAATCTGCGTTTCGATTAGTACAACTTTGTTCATTTTCTAGCATCTTCATCCACGAATTTTCTTACAGAATACTTTTGTCAATAGCATCGCTTGCATTTTTTTTTTTTTTTTGAAAGTTCATATATGATAGCAAAATGTACGATAGCGATCTTGTAATGGCAACTGTAATACTTTCACATGGGTAGATATAACCTTGGGCTGAATTTAAGAAGCAACAAGTGAAGAATAATTTTTTAAATGAAGTACTTGCTTCTCAAGAAGGAATAACAAATATATAAAATAACTTGAAATTTCTATACATTCGTAAAAACAAAGATGACCTAAGAATCTTGTCGTAATATCGTAATACAAGAGGGTGGACGATAAAGATAAGACGACCAATATTGTACGATATAACTTGCCGCGAACTAATGCAATTTTCCTTTCTTTCTTCCTCCCTTTTTTTTTTTTATACAATATAAGACTTGCGTCGTACTATGAAACGTAAAAGTACAATAAAAAAGATAGTCGAACCATTGATAGCGCGCGATAAGTAAAAATTCATCGATAGATGTCGACAAGATGGAAATCAAGAGCAAAGTAGAATATTCGCGGCGAAGATCAGACAATTAATCGAACGCGAAATAGCAAATCGAAGAAGAAACCACCGCGGCTCGGCCCTTTTTCCTCTCTGTTTTCCCTTTCTTTCTCCCTCTGCAGCCCGTTTACCCAAACTATCAATTGATGTCGAGGCACAAACAGCGGCGGCACGGTTTACACACACGCAGCTGCACCCCCGAACAGCGTCGATCCAAACAGAGCGGATATATCTGCTCGTCCATCTGTCGTTGTGTAACGGAACACCGGCTAATAGTATTAGAAATATATATATATATATCTCTGACTAAACTACCCCGCTGTCAAACCACTCGATCGACGCACCCCTGCCCCTCCGTTGGATTACGTCTCTGTAAACGCCTCTCCATCCAGTTCTACCCCGAAAATCTGCTAAAACGACTCATTGTGCTCGTGCACGGCACTGTTGAGTCACCGTTACGCTTCATCTCGATGACTCCGTTACGTGTTTCCGGTTGATTCTTAGCGGTGGACACGATGTTCTTTCGAAAACGAAGATCGTTAATACGGTTGAGAATAGGGGTCGGTTTGGGGAATTGTGGCAGCTACAGTTAAATATTGCAAAGATCGTAGGAGATTCTGTGTAGAAATGTTCTTAATTAATTTCTTTTTCATTTGTTCGTAGGAAAGTTGTTGTCGGTTCTTTGAGAATCGAAAATCATCGATACGGGTGAAAGTAGGGGTAGGTTTGGGGAATTGTGGCAGCTACAGTTAAATATCGCAAAGACTGTAGGAGATTCTGTGTTGAACTGTTCTTAATTAATTTCTTTTTCATTTGTTCGTAGGAAAGTTGTTGTCGGTTCTTTGAGAATCGAAAATCATCGATACGGGTGAAAATAGGGGTAGGTTGGAAAAGTCGTGGGCGCGATTAAATACATATTGGAATAATCGTAGAACATTCTGTGTAGGGATTTTATTAATTTCTTCTTTGATTTGTTTGTGTGAAAGTTATCGACGATTTTTTTTAGAATAAAATCGAAGACTATTAATAGAGATAAAAATAGATGTGAGTTTGGAAAATTGTGAGTCTAATTGGATATTGGAATAGGCGTAGATGATTCTGTATGGAAGTATATTTAATCGGTATCTTCTTTGATTTGAGACGATATTAATTGCTTATTCTTTTTTTTTATTTTTTGTCAAACAACCGCACGAGAATTTTTGCAAAGTGTTACGTAAACTGTAGCTCGCCACTTTCTCGAGTCGCTTCGCTGTTTTACAACAGAAAACTGCTTGAGGAACTAAGAAGCTTCTCAAAGACACGTCAAAGAACCCTTCAATTAAAAGAAGCAGACACTCTGCTTGACAATGGCCCAATTAACCTTTCTTGAAACTTTTAGCAAGGAAGCTTCCAATACAATAACGAATCCGCGTGTACCGAAGAAAGTACAAAGATCAGGAAAATTGGAAAATTATTTCTAACTTTCCTTCGTTTCTAAGCAAAATCATTCCTCTCAGAAAGAATCTTCCTTCAAACAAAATTTCTAAATTGTCAAATCTAAACTTTAAACTCTTTAAACTTTTAAACTCCAACGACATTCCCTTGTAATTTTTATTCGCTTTTCCAAACAAACCTTTTTTTTTTTTAATATTCCTTCTAAAACAATTTCTTAATTTCTAAACCAAAAGAACTTCGTCCAGAAAATTTATTCCTACGATCTCTTTCATCTTTCCAAGCAGAGTAATTTATTCCCAGGAAATTTTTGAATGTGGAAGCAGAAAGAATCCCGTGCCTACGAAATCTTGGCAATAAAATTTCCACGCGATTTTCATTCACCCTTTCGACCAGAGTCACCTGTTTACCAGTTGTGGTTTAAACCGGAGGACTTCAGCGACTATAGTATCTTCTCTAGTATAGTATCTTCTCGACAGGCATGCAACGTTCACCTTCCGATTGTAAACGTGAACGCGACAAGGGTTAGCACGGGTCATGCAAAGCCACGTATTTCCGTCTGCCGTCACTCACCGCCGCCCTACATTGTTGCGTTTGCACCGATCTCTTCGAAAAACGCGCAACGAACGTCGTGACAAGTTGAATTTTCTACAAAAGCCCGGCAGTAAACCGGAGTCAAAGCAGATTCCTGCTCTTCGTTGCTCGTGTACTGGACGCGAGCCATTATTAATGTCTTGTGGCAGGAAATTTCAATTTTACTCGACGCGATATAGGGAAATTTTCTACTTGCTATTTACACGTATACTCTTCGATTCATCGGTTGTTTAACGACGACTAATTTACTAATTTAAAAATAATTTTCACGATGATTAATTTTGCGGTTGAATTAATTTTAACGACGAAGAGTTTTACTTATTCGATTTTTCTTCTCGTTGAAAATTTATGTGCACATAGATTTTCTACGAATATACTAGTTACATATAATCTTGCACCATTCTGTGCTTAATTTTTCAGCAAGTTAAATCGAGCTTGCCGTCAATGTTCAATTTTCTAGAAATCTACATTTGTTTTTCCAGCAATGTGAGATTCATCTTGCGGCAACTTGAATTTCATTTTTCAGTAAATCTACATTTAGCTTCTCAGCGTCTTATTTATCAGAAATCTGAGAGTAATTTCTCAGCGATCTAATACAGATATTCTAGGAAAAATAAAAATTCCTCGAGACACGTACTACGTTTTGATAAAAATATGTAACAGGCTCTAATGATCTATCAAAATTTACGTTTTCTATACTCTCAGAGTTACACGATTATTGTTTCAAAATTATCAGAAGGAAGTATTTCAGCTGGAAACAAGGTGAAGCGTTGTCTATTCGTAGTTCGACTTGAAATAGTGACGCGCTTAGGCTGTCAGAGAGTCTAAAAGCGACGTATCGATTAAGCAGCGACGTTCTTCGGGAGAGGGAACACTGTGGGCTGGCAAGTGAAATTGATCGTGAGCATTAACCTAACGCAAAAGACTACGCTGCTCGATGTTCGTCTCAACTTCGTTTTTTTTTTCTCAAAATCTACGAAGGAAAAGCTTCAAACCTATCTTAGTCCATCTACGATCGAACTTATGCTAATTACGTGTAAAACACGACTTACGTATCAAGAGGAAAAATTCAAGACATTTTAAGGAATCCAAAAAGATTTTCGGATTTATTTTTTACACTTTCCCTTCGTCTTCAAACTCGCGGAATGTGGTACACGATTAATTCGAATTCGAATTTTCTACTCTTCGATCCACAAGTATCTACGTTGACTGCCATTCGATGACTTCTGTGCGAAAAGGAAAAATTCAAGAAGCTTCTTTTTTCATTTTTCTTTCGTCTTTGAACTTCTGAAACATGTAATCGATTCGAGTTCGCGTTTCCTTGTCCTTCGAGCGAGATTACGTCGAACAGATCCAAAGATTTGATGACTTCTGTATAAAAAAGGAAAGTTCAAGAGAAGAAACGAACGAACCAGACATTTTAAGGGAAACGACAATTTGAAGGAATTTCTTTCCTAATCTTTAAGCTCGTGGAATGTTGTTGATTCCAGTCACTCTTCAACCGTGATTACGTCAACCATAACTACCACATAAAAGAGAAATATACTAAACTGTATTAAAAATCTGATATTTGATAAATCCTAACGACTACTCGATACAAAGGTATCTGACTCATACACACGTTTATTGCTTTTGCTCAACGTTCAACGCTTATAAAAACATCAATGAACGTCGATAAAGCTGGATGTTGCGTGGACGATAAAGCAAAGGAGAGTTTCGTACTGAAGCGCGATGCACGAAATTAATCTGTAAGCAGAGTGATAAATCGTGAAGCGTAGATGGCCAATGAGAGATACAAAACGCCCAATTACTCGAAGAAGCAGCGGTAATAATCGCGATGCCGAGGATCGAAGCGACGATCGTGCAACGTTTCTCTCCGCGAAACACGCGAACCACGTCATTATTTCATTGAATTATTAATTCTCGCCTCTTCGTTTCTATCTTTATCTATGGATATAAAATTATAATTTTCCGCCCCTTTCGTTGTCCCTTGTCTCTCCATTTATTTTCCCTTTGTTTCTTGTTTCGTTTTTACCCTGCACGTAGAAGCTCCGACGCGTCGACGACGCTCAAGCGACCAAGGGACAAGTTTTCCCTGGCTAAAACTATAGTTTTCTTGCCTTCTAGATAAAAGTCGCGGACATACGACGCGATTTTATTTTCCTTCCACGGTCTATGTCTCTATAAGAGCGCTAACGTCTCACGTTAACAGAGGAGTATGGTTTATCGCATATTGAAACAAGTTTCCGCGGTGACACGTGCCTTTCAACTGTTTAGTCCATCAAACTGACTTTTTAATGCAAATAATCCGACGACAGACTCGCGAATATCTCTGAACAGACAGAATTTCATAAGAGTCTGCTGCAGGTTATTTCCGAAAGCCATCGAAGAAATCTTCATTCGAACGTCCGTTTGCTCCAACGTTTTCGGATAGTTCACCGCGCGCATAAGGCTACATCGATAAAAATTAAGGTACACAACGAAGATACGAAGAGCGCAGTAGCATTTAATTAGACGAACTCAGGAGTTGCGTGCATTGATAATAATCAAAGGTTCGACTGGATCAACTTAAAATCTAATCGAAGCAAGATTATAAAATTGCGGAACCTCGTCAAACCCAACGTCATCCTCGCCTAAGGATACCCGTAATTCAACGAAACGTAAACTCACGCACATGCAGTTAAAACTTGTACGTCAAGTTCGCAGCTAGTACCTTCAACATTAGCAACTTCGCGGTAAATGTTTGAAATGCAATTCAGTTGCTCTCGTCTCGGCTTCGCGTTTACATATCCGTGCGTATCTTCCTTAAAAAAGTTGGTTCGCCAGGCAACTCGGAAACGGTAAGATTCAACGACGTTAAATCCCGAAACCAACAATTTCTCGATATCTCGACCGTATCCATTGGAATATAATTTTCATTTCGGGGTTAGCCTAACCCCAGAACGACAGAGTCGAACCACACTCTATTAATCTTCGAGTCTTATCCAAGTAGAATCACGAGAAGCCCAGGAACCTCGAAAAATCCGAAATTCTAAATGCCGAATGCCAACGTCAACGACGCGGATGATTCAATGGCGCGTGAACCGACATACCCGATGGGGGGGCTCGAATTTTCCAACGGTTAGAGAAGTTGCAGAGAGGGCTACGAGCGAGTCAGACCTCACCGCGGAGGGTAAGAAACGACGATGGTTAATTAATGGATCGGCACGCGAGGAGGGCCCGATGGGCAGGCTGCCGCGTCTCGGTCCCCCTGGTCCCCCGACCGGTGACGTGAAAACGCGCCTAGCTGCATCCTCTTCTTTCCAACGTGGGCCCGTTTCGGTTCTTCGTTCGCCCCTCCACAGCTGGCCACGAATCTCGCGGCGGAGCACCGAAAACCCCCCCTATTGTCGGGCTGTTTTGTCCCGTCAGTCCTGGCCGCGCAATGCGATATCTATGGGTTTCTTTTGGGGGCCTGTGCCGAAGCCGCCATTATACCGGCTCGCCAACCCTCCCCTCCGAGAACCCGGACTCGCCCTCTGCCCCCCTCCTTGTTGTACCCCTATTTAGCGATGGGCATTGAATCCTCTCGCTCTCGTTCTACGTGACACGCGTGCTTTCCAGAAATTTCACGCACCTCATGGCTAAGACTTTGGTTTGGACAAAAGTCAGATTCGAGACGGTCTTACGGCGCGGTACAGCGACTGAGAACAGTATCGGCGAGGTATCGTATTCGTCACAGCATTTACGAGCTTTCGGGCGCAAGCATATCGAGCTTCGTATCTTTTCTACGACTGCACGAATTTGATACGTAGCACTTGGACTGTATGGTATAGACTGCACCTACTGTACGTATTATATTGTACGTACTGTATGTAGTAAATGGAATGGATGGAATGGAAGAACCTGGTAAAAATACGCTTGGGTAGAAAATAAATAGCTAGGTATTTACATGGCAATACCGTTTGTAGCCGCTGTATAGGATTATGCTGTTATTAAGTTTATGATTATGGGCTTTACCGCGAACCTTGTTCTGGCTGAAGAGCAGCGTTTATACGGTGTTTGTGTGTTTTCCAAACTTTTGCTCGAGAATTTTCCTCCGCGACAAAGGTGATAGAGGCCGATAAAAGGACGACAGTCGTTATCGGAGGAAGAAAGGGTTGGATATAAAGATAAACGATCGGAATGGATTCCGAGGGTTCGTTTTTCGGATTTCTGTGGATCCTTAAATATTTAGACAATTAGGACGAAAGTATCCTACATTTTAACATTAAGCACCTATATTGAGTAGCAGAAAAAACGTGAAAATGAAACGTGTTCACGTTAAATAGAAATCTGTGAAATTTACCTGATCCCTTCTGTACTACCGAAACTCACAGAAACCGAAATGCCAAGCTAATCCTCGATCAGGGACCTACATACGTGGCGCAGGAAGAAGCGATTACATGCTCGAGGCCATCGCTAGCGCGAGCGCGGACACGGTTCACAAGGGACGTGACAGGCTGGCGGGACAAGTCGACTCCCTCTCTTTCTACCCTTTCACTGGGAAACGTGTGTGGAAGCCGCGGAGGACCGGTGCCCTCTCGGTACCTCTAGTTTCGCCTATTCACGGCGGCGCGCACGTCGAAAGGGATGAAAGGCCACGGGAACCGACACGACTACCGACCAGTCCGCCTCTGGACCCTTCTTCGAGGCGACAGAAAGAGCCGACGTTGCTGTGCGTCCTCCCTTCTCTTCTGCTCACTCCCCCTGCCTCCTTTGTCCTTCTCTCACGTCCATTTCTCTCACATTTCGTCCCCTTCTTCATCCGCCACTTCTTCTCCTTCTTCTTCTCTTTCTCCTGCTACGCTACGATCGCCTACTTCCACCCTTTCTAGCTCTTTAAGCAGCCTAATTATTGCCCTATCGACATAGATGTCTTGGATCGGATTACGCCGACAGAACCTCGGAACCCCTTGGACAACGATCCGAATTTTCGGAGCCTTTTTAAACCATCCAGCTTCGCCTCGTGATCCCCGTGATTACGTTGGTCGAGGTGAAGAAGGTGAGAGGAAGATGGAGAGAGAGAGAGAGAGGATTTCTTTCGAGGATTTTCCTTTGTCTCGATGAAGATTATAGTGTTTTTATAAGGATGATTTTTAGACCAGTCTGTGAAGAAAGTTTGTGAATATTTGGTCGCTTTTACTGTTCCATTTTATTCTCACCGTTTACTTTTTTCTCGATGAAGATCTTGGTGTTTCCAAATGTCCAAATTGGACAAATTGTGAATGTGAAATACTAAATAAAAAAAAAAAAGAACCCTGAGGAGACAATTCTGGGCACTTCGATCATTTTTGAGATTTCGTTTTATCCTTACGATTTTCGTTTCTGTCGATGGTGTGTTTATAATGTGATCTTTAGGTTACGCTATGAAGAGAGTTTCCGAATTTTTTCCATTTTTTTTTCTTTTTTTTTTTTTTTGGTTTGATTTTTATTCTCACGAAAATTTTTATCGTAATATTTTTGATTCCGTTCGTTACGATTCTACTTCACCTCGAGGGAGATTCTGCTGTTTCTGTAACGCGATATTTGGGTTAGTTTGTAAAGGAAGTTTGGAAATTTTGGTCTGGTTTTATCCTTAAAATTCTTCTTTGCTTCTTCGATTTTTAGGCGAATCCGTAGAGAAGGTGTGGACGTTTCTTACGAAGATTTTTATCGCAACATCTTTTATTTTACTCTTACGACGTTGCTTTGAATTAAGAAAAGAAAACGTAGAATCGTACGGTAACATAACTTTTAATTGATTTAGCTGCGTGGGAAGTTAGAAAGACTATATAGTGGAAATGTTAGAAACTTTCCATCTTCTTTTTTTTGATATTACTATTTTACGTCAACTGCACACGGGAATCTAGTTATAAAACAAGCTGAGTAACGTAACAAACATAGTGTAAGGAGCGAGCTTCGACGCAAGTTATTCTTTTTACCCGTAACCCACTTTACAGGTTGTTCTTCAAGGTAATTATTGTTGTAAGAATGCGTAAGTTGCACGAGTACGTATTGTTTGTTTTGTAGATACTTTCCTGTTACGCTTGGAATCTCCGGTATACGCTTCTTTGTTGTGACAGAATTTTACGACGAATACAACTAAATGAAACTGCAAGTTAAAATTGCAGTTTTTCTATGGCACTGTACCGTAGCACCATATAATCATGCGATAAATTCGTAATAGCATTCAGTCACAAGTTTCGATATTAACTTCCAGCACACACCGTAGACTGATCTAATAAATTATTCGCATCATACCTCTTCCTCCAACCTAATTTCATTTCTTCTCGGATGAATTTTTACTCTTGCTTAATTATAATCGTACATTTATCATTGTTGTACGAAATTTTCTTCGAAACTACGTTAATTTATTAAGAGGGTACCGTCGATTATAGACGAATTTAATCAACGAAACGAAACATCGTATAAGTGAAGCTAAATTGTGAAGTATAATTTTCAACACTCATCCAGCGGAGGTATTGCTACCACAGCCATGAAATATTTCACTTTATGAAACGAGCAGTCCATCAAGTCCACTTCTCACCTTTACGTAATAATTAAATTTACTAAAAAAAAAAAAAAAACAAATAAAATCACCGTTTAATCGAGTAACAGCGTTTAGACACGATCTAGCAAATAATAATTCACGACCGCCTTCGCCTGCAAGTATTAATTAAAATTTCCCTCGCGTAAATTTCCCACTCGTAATACCAATTAAGAGTTAACCTACGCGAACGATCGTTTAATTGCGACTATGCGACTGTGGTGTCTAATTATCCAACGAAAATGAACATTTCGGAGGGTTAAAGGCGCGTGATGGAGGAAGAAATTGTGAAGAAAATCTGCCCTGCCTCGTGCAGGGCGAAAAATATCACTCATCGGAAGTAAGGTTGTCGATGCAGCCAGCACATGAATATCCAAGCACACGGCGGCCATCGATAATTCAATATCGCACGTACAAGTCCCCTTTTGTCGTGGCATGTCACGCCATAATGACGCGTCTCGTTCCTCGTGAAAATTTCATTCCGCTTTGCAAGACCTTTTCCACCCCCTTGGTACCGATGAAATTCTGCTGCTGCCTGTCGTTCTACTCCTTGTCGTTCGCCTCTCCTGTGATCCCAGCACTTCCGTTTCCATCCACAGAAACGATATAATTAATATCGGCGAAGGTTCGCCTTATAGACGATTCGCCGGAGGAAATTGACTTTACGGGATACCGGTGAAAATTGTTTCTCGAATCGATTAGGAAGGGTCGTTCTGACGAAGGTAAATGGCAATTTGGCATCGTAGTATTGTGTTAGAATTTATTATACGTCTCTTTATCGAAGGGCTGTCTCGATAGACGCAAACGATAATTTCGAAGAATTGCGTGTTTCTCGAATTTCAATTTCGTAAAACTGAAATTAATATTCTTCCATCCTATATTCTCTCATTTAGAATTCCACGACTTTTAGTCCTGAATTTTAGTTTACTTTAGACTTTTTTAATTGCAGGGCTCCTATTAATAATAATAATAATATATATTAATAATAAAAGGGCTGTCTCGATAAAGGCATACGATAATTTCGAAGAATTGCGTGTTTTTCGAATTTCAATTTCGCAAAATTAAAATTAATATTCTTCCATCCCATATTCTCCCATTTAGAATTCCACGACTTTTAGTCCTGAATTTTAACTTACTCTAGACTTTCTTAATTACAGGGCTGCTATTAATAATAATCTTTGGTATAATAAAAATCCTCGAATTTTAGTTTCCTATGATTAACATCGATATTCTTTAGTTTATTTCGAATCTTACAAGTTTGATAAATATTAACCTAGTTTACATTTCTTTATCGCACTGTTATCTCCTCTCACGAGATAATTGGCGATCCGAGTTGTTCGAACGTTCGAAAATTTTAGAATCCAGCTGAATCTTTCAGACGATTTAAGTCAAGTTAGCGTACGTATATTTATCGCATCTTCGACTTTCATATCAAATGCATAAAAATCCTATTTCCTTACGAGATGTGAAGGCACGAAATTCCAGAAGAGGAAAGTGTTTCCCCCCCGGCGGTGGCCACAGGCTCGACTTACTCGGGGAATCGGGGAAAACAGAAGGAAACTCTTGTACAAGTCTATCTATAGACGCGTTCCAGTTCGCGTGGCGGAATTCACGGTGGGGGATGTCGAGGGATACGATGTCCAGAACTCCGGTTCCGCTTGCTTAGACCTGGCTGAAACTTGCTAGATAGGATCGATGAAAAGTTTCGGACTCGCCCCGCCTAAGCCGTCTTCCTTCGACCAACACCTGCGATCTATACGACTGCCAGCCTTTTACGTATTCATTTCCGAACGATCGAAAGCGCGCTGATTCGCCGGGGACGCTCGACTTTATCCACGTGGAAACTGGGTCTCTAATTCGTTGCCCCGCCGCTCGAGCTTCCATTCCGCGACTTTCACGTGGTTCTACTTGTTAAACGATCGCATTTCCCCGTGCTAAGACTCTTGTATATTTATTGAACTTGATTACTTTTTATACTTTTTCTCAAATATTCACGGTACGTTAAGATTCCTCGACCTACTATCCTTGGAACAACCACTTCGATGTGCTAACACACCTTCAAAACTCCGCTTCTCCAATTATGCGTCTCAAAATTGAAATAAATCAACGATCTTGTGTTCTTCATCCCGAAATTCTCATCACAGCGTGTTAATATTCCTTAACCTGCCACGTTAACGTTCCTCCAGTTGTCGAATTATGCATTTCAAAATTTAAATAAAATAATTTCTTGCTATACTAAATATATTCTCCACCCCTAAAGTACTTATGGCAGCGTGTCGATATCCCTCAACCTATCAGCCCCAAGATATTTACTTCGGCGTACCAACGATCCCCTATTCTCGAAGTCCATCCCAACGTTTACTCATCCTGCTCCAAATATCTTGATATTTTCTTTACAAAAAAAAAAACCCTATTCTCTAGACTGTCACCCTAACGCACAAAAGTTCACCCCGCCACTGAAAACGTCGCCGCACTGCAGCGTGTCACCGTGCAGCGGTTAAAATCGCTGGCCTAACCCAAAGGCACCCAACTGCCAGCTGGTACGATTCGATTCGCGCGAATAATCGTAGGGATAGCTTCTAATTAATTCAGAGGCGCGGAAGGTTGGCTTCGCGGCCTCGCATAGGCGAGTCGCGTGGGTGGAAAGGGTTGCAGGCAGCAGACCTGGACACCAATCGCGAAGTCCAGAGTAGTTCAGCCTTACACAAAACGTTTGGCTCGCGACACCAGTTACTTCCCGGCCACTTCTATGCGTCTGCGTTGCCTCTGGGTGGCGTGGGGGCGAATGGGATGGGTTTCTAGCCTCCTGGCGAACAAAATGGTGCCACCAGCTATCTACGATTTTAGACACCAACCCTGCGCGATTATCTAGAACCAACCTGAGGTAGTTTTTCTTCCATCAGTTCTGTCGGCCGAGGTTTTCAGCGAGGCGAATTATTTTCGTGTCAGCTCGAGGTTCACCTTGGAAAGCAAGAACAGGGGTGTAAGCTAGTGCGTAAAGAGACTGCGGGGTGTTTTGTGGTATTATTTGTGGTATTATTTGCGGTATTTCTATGGCACGATGAGTCACTATGAATTGCCATTCTCTAATATTATTCATTTATCGTCACCGTGACTGTAAGTGGACATTCTCATTGGTAGATAGGATACTGTTGGTTTAAAAGGGGTTGGAAAGTTCTTCGAAACATTTTTCAACGACAGTGGACGATTATGGTTATTCGCGTCGATACGTAATTTGTATCTGCATATTTAGTCGCTGCATAGGAAATTGAATCGCTCGCAAGCTTTTACTTCGCTGATAAATATCAGCCAAACCGAATCCCTTCGCAGTTTTTCATCGATTGATAAACATTATCCAGTGAATTTTGTTCTATCGTTAATCATACAACATCTCTAGTGGAAATATGAAAACTTCTTTATCGACTATTGTGAACATGCATTCGCGTGATTTTCTTGCATGGGATTCAGTTCGGAAAAGGCATCGTGAAATTGCCAAACGATCTAACTTTTTATATTTAGCCAATTTTATATTCAGCAAAAGTGAAAAACGATGCTTAATCGTCGGTTTTTGAATAGATAGTGTAACTGATAATTATTATCAGGGTTTACAATCTTCTACCAAAACTATCTTGGCGAGTAAACCAGTAGGTCATTGGAAAGGTGCATTGAATCCTGTACAAGTTACATTGAATTAAACACATGATATTTGAAGAAAACTAACGTTAACTGTGGTTGAAGTTTCGTTCGACAAAATGACAATTTCATACGCTTCAATTTCATAAGTTACCCATTGGGTTGTTCAGAAAGTTCGTGGCATTCTTAATCCCTTGCCCTACTATCCGCTGTAGAGGAAGCGAGTCTATTCGCGCTACATACTTAGACGTATCGTATAGCAATTTTATGCGGGTAATTACGATATCAACGTTGTCAACTGGAGGGTTGATAGGATATAATATCAGTAAAGGTACAGTATCCACGATCTTCTGAAAAATTTCGCGACGAATTTTCTAAATAATCTAAAGTGGATACAGTTCAATTATCCAACTACGGGAAAAGATAGCAGCTTGAAAAAAATGTACGACCAGCTTCTTTCTACAACTCTGCAGTTATGAATATTCTGCATTCGAGTTTGGCAAAATTACAGTAAAATGCAATATTCTGCTAAAAAAAGCTCGCTACCATGTTTGCTGCCTTTGAACGAAACGTTGCGCAACGAAACAAGAAAAGCAATAATTCTACTGTAAAATATCGTCGTCCGAAACGATTACTCAAATAAACTTGTACTTTACAAGTTGATGCTCGTAAACTGCGAAAATTCGAATCTTTACGATTGCAATTAATAAAATAGCTACGCGTGGATTTGTTTCGTTTGCTAAATATTTCAAAAATCCCCGTACCTTGCCATTCTGTTAATTTTCCACCAATTGATCCTTCAACGAACCTACTACCTTCGGACAAACGCACTAACCAAATAGAAGCTACGTCTCACTTACCGACTATTATCAGGTTGTCCAAAAAGTTTCTTTCGTTTTATGAGGAAATAATAGACGCGCAACGTTTTATGTTTCATATTATTTTGTTGAATTGCGTACGATCCATTTTGCTCTGTCGAGATAAACACCGTGACGTTTTACAGGCTTTGGTTTCGCGTTTGTACGAAGCTGCACACATTTGTAAAAAACACATTTGCGAAGGAAGACACTTCTCGGACAAGCTAATACAAAGATCCTCGCACTTGTCTATTAACTTGCCACCATTTGATCCGTCGACGAACCTACAAATCAAATACAAAGTCTATCGTCTTCAAATACAAAGCGATATTCGCAAACGAGAGAACCAAAGAGCTAAAAGACGACGAGAAATCGATGTCAATTTTCCAATTCTCCACCGAATACTTGGTCCTTCGACCATTCCGTATCTTTCGACACTACATACGTAATAAAACCGGCATTTTTCACCCCGGTGGAGAGCATCCTCTCTTGAAATCCAACGCGAAGTCGTAAGAACACCTCGTGGAAGGCATCCACGGTGGAGCACGGCTGTTCTCGGAATGCCGGGAAACGGGAATTCTTGGAACGAATTCCGCGTGTCTGTTCGCGAGGACTGCACGAACAGAAAAGAGAGAAACAAGGGCAGAAGGGAAGAACGGAAGGCGGTCAGAGGTTCAGGAAACACGATCCATCGGCGTTTGGCCGTGAAAACCGCTCGAAGATGGAGGAAACCCATGGAAAATTCCGGCCATTCTATACTCCACAATAGGAATGCTCGCGTGTGTTTCGGAAATTCTCGAATGTTACGCGGATTGGAGAGGGCAGGGTTGGGGGAGAGACGTTTCTATTATGGGCGACGCTTTTCTCCTCACTCGAGTCGAGGGTGCACAGGGCGTCGTGCATCAGCGCGAAACATTTTGTGCGCACGAGGGCTCCTTTCTTCGGCGTAGCTCCGGCTGTAAAAACAGACGTAGAGGTGAGCGCCAATAGAGAAACGCCCTTAGGGAACACCCTGGTCCGCCATAGTACCGCGAGAAACCCCCTTGCAAATCGCAATTTGCATAAATATTCGCATAATTAAAGCGTCCTCGGCGAGACTACTTTAAGTTGTACGAACAACGTTCTCAAACTCGATCTTCGATTTTCCAGAGAACGATCAGATTTGTATACTGGCTACAAATGGTATTTTCTGCTGCCCTTGTTTCTTCATTAAACGTATTTACTATTGTTTCACGTTGCGCGAATGATTTCAACCAATTTGATATATTTGGATTGAAATAACTGATATATGTAATTAGCGATTATGTTATAAGTAGAATGATGTGCTGATACTTTCTGCAATCATTTTATACTACAAGGCACCGATGGCTTTAGTATAATATCAAGGGAGCCTGCACTCAGCTAATTGGTAATTATAAATAAATACAATACGATTAAATAAATAAATTAATTAATGAATAAGAAATAAATTAATTAAATACAATTATAAATAGAATGGGAATATTTTTTGTAACCAATGTATGTTAGGATGCATCACTAGCTTTTTAAATAATGATGGAAGAAGAAGATATCGTGTAGTTTAGGTGGAAGAACAAATTCCAGAAATGGGAAAATTATTGGAATAATCTCGTGGTTTGAAGAAAGTTTGAGTTAGCGAGGTATCGGCTAAGAACTAATAAAATAACCAATGAAACAGCTTGACCAAACAATTAGTACTTGCGATATTTTACGTGCTATCGAATTACGATGATTACGATCGAGAATGTTAACATTAGCTGAACAAGCTTCTCGGCTTTCGACGAGTAGAAGTTACACCCTGATAGTTGTAGAAGTTGTGCTTCTCATTTTTATTACGCTTTCGTATTTTTACTGTACTTACTTCTCATGAATTACCCTCCTCGTTTGTCGTGAATTATTCTCAGTAGCTTTTTCCAGCTTTCCTTTTGCTTCGTTCTTCAACGGAATCTTACAAGCTGCGAATTTTCGCACTGGTTTCGACGTTTTTTCTCAGCTCCAAATGCTAAATTTGTGTTTCCCATCGACTGTTTCAACTTTTTTTGCAAGTTTGAAAACCAAACGTAAAATAAATTACAAACGTTAGTCGAATTCTTTTTGTTCCAAACGTAGATGTTCGCTCGTCTCGTTACGATCTCCATTAACGATAAATCGTGGATTTTTATACGTTTACGAGAAATGTAAAAGTGCAGAGATATAGAGAATATCCGAAGGCACGAACGTTACAGGAAAATATTAAGGTGGAGCTGTGAATCTGCTGCTTTCGGCGTAGCTGGCGTCTGTTAGAAACCGTCACTGAGGTGAGCGCCGATTGAAAAACGCCCTTAGGAAACACCCCGACCCGCCATCGTGGCGCGACAAAACCCCTTCGAGGTAAAACCCCGTTCCAGAACTGGAAATACTCGTCTCTTCATTTGACGAGGGGAGGGGAATTTCCTGGAATTTTCGTTTTTGAAAGAAGAGAGGGAGAGAGGGGTGGGTTTTTTTCCTTTGAAGAAGAAGCGAATAAAAGCTTGGAACAGATTGTTAAACAGGTCGTCGTTCCACTTCTTAACTGTTCTATTTCCACTAATTTGTAAACTGGGAAAACTTGAGTTTAAAACGATTATCACGTCTAATAGTATTTTGTGCAGGGGTTTAAAGCAACTGAATATTTGCTGCTTTCTCAGTAGAATCCTCATTGTTCATTTCGTATCATCGTGAATTTGTATTCTTTATATCAATGACGTGAACTGGTTGATTACATCTCTTTGGAAAATTGAGTTGGAAGAGTTACGAATTAGGGCGAGGAAATAACGAATCTTTCTTGTGAAGTTGTGCAGGAATGCAACTGTCGTGGAATATTGTAACACTTTCTCAACATATGTCTATCCTACCTGAAAAGAAATATGGTCAGGTTTTTAGCAAGTACGATGACTCGGGATTAGATCTAGTTTATTGTAATAAATTGACTATTTGCAAGCTTCCATCTGTTCCAAGCTTCGTTCAAGAGTCCACACCATCGAGCAAAAATGTTCCTCTTTAAGTGAATTTGTTATTCATGTTCCTTAAAAAACATTTATGAACATTTTCTCGTTGTCAAGGTTTTGAAAGTGAAGAAAGTCGATATCTTGAAGAGAGAATTCGCGTCGAATAGGTTTAAAAAAACCTCGCTACGACTTCAAACTCATATTTTTCTGACCAACTTTGTCCCAAAATCCAGTAATCGCTCCAAGAGATATTCGATTTCTTTTTGCTAATTAAAATGATTTTTCTGACCAGCTTTGTCCCAAAATCTAGTAATCGCTTCAAGAGATATTCGACTTCTTTTTTTTTTTTTTGCTAATTAAAATGATTTTTCTGGCCAACTTTGTCCCAAAATCTAGTAATAGCTCCAAGAAATATTCGATTTTTTTGCTAATTAAAATGATATAATTATTTGATAAATGTGTTTCGTATTTTCTTGTCCATTCTGCTTTATACGCGTATTTCAAATATTTTTATCTTCTTTTCACTTCTAACTCGCAGTTTCTTAACGGGATACACGCAACATGGTACACGAGAAATAAATAATACTCGCGATAGGTAGAATCGCCGATGGGTGGTAGGTTGGCGCGTTTTCCAGTGGAAACGGTAGGGGGGAGGGGGGGAATGGGGACTGTAGAGGTTGAACGCAGGCCGCAACGTGGAACACAATGCGGCTCGTTTCACGGCCGGCGAATGTCAGCTGACATTGATTGCGCATCAGACATTCAGTGGCTGCGATTCGCGCCGGCCGCGCGTATTATGCGCCTCCGGCTCGCTTCCGCGCCAGCTCTGTAATTTATAATTTCCAACTACGTATCCGCTCCAGCCTCGACAACTCCCCGCTGCGACACGTTATGCGTTTCGTTTTCACCAAGTTTCACCGATCATATTCCAAGTGAACGATGAATTTCGTCAACGCGGAACAATTTCAAAGATCGACGTTTGCCAACTTTAAATAAAGGAAAATAAATGCAGACGTTTTGTCACAGAAACGACGACGAATTTCATCGACGAAGAAGAATTACAAAAATTGATGTTTAGCATTTTTGAACGAAGAAGAACACACGGCTGCGACGATTTCTTGCCGAGGAAACATTTTGTACAAAGATAGAGGAATTTTTGAACCCTCGACTGGTACAATTGTTTCTGTGCAAATTGTAGGAAATGTTTGAAGATGCAAAAATCCATAGAGTGCGCGTAATGCACAAAGACAAAATGAAATATCCAAACGACGATACTCGTTACAATATTCGAGTGAATCAATCGCCCATCGCGTCTCCACTTTTCTAATTATACTCGCAGATACGAATTTGCAGAAATATCTATTGGATTGGCAACTAATTGATTGCGGATTTTGTCAATGCCACCTAATGACAAAATCCGCAATCACTTAGTTGCCGAGTCGACAATAACGCGTGAAACGAGCGAGGAAATCTCTGCTTAAATTCTATTTCTCTAACGAGCTTACGAAAATGAAAATTTCCATGAACATCCGCGGTCTCTGTCGACGACTGAAATTTCCTAACGCGAGACGTTATCAACGACGTATGTACCTTTCGTTACGCATTAAAGTGGAAGAAACGTATAAAAGGAGATGGAGTAGGAGCAAAGGAGAAGGATAGAATAGCTCGTGGGTCGGCATGAAGACATTAATCGCGATGCCGGCGACGAGAAAAAGCTCGAAACAGCCGAGGTGGGATGTTCGGCCAAGGCTTAACGATTGCCAGCAGCTGGACGGCCAGTTCGCAGAATTTATCATTATTCGATCATAACTCGTTAACCGTGCTTTCTTTATCGGTCGACGGATCCACGCGGATCCGGCTCGTTACAATCCTCTGCGCGAAATTTGCATGATTCCTGGCCACGAGTAATTCCGATACCCGGCTGTGATTTATCTTTTATCTCTGCCCCAACCACTCGCCGCTCGCTCTCCTTCTTCTTCCCTTTCATCTTACTTTGCTTTCGTTTTGTTTCGTGATTCGAGGAAAACGAGTTATTAAGCGGCAGTCGCGTTGCGAGGACGACTCGTTTTTCGAGCAGCGTTTGAGAGAAGATTGGAAAAAATGATCTTTCAAACGAAGAATTTTTATTGTATTCTTCGGGCTCGCGTGTCTTTAAATTTCCCAAAAATCCATCGACAGCTTATATTCAGCAACAAGTATAGGCAGCTACGCTGTTTTTATAATTAATCGATGTCGTCCGTTTGAAAATTCTCGAATTTCGAGCATTGGAGGGAAGGTTTGAATAAAATGATCTTTCAAATACGCGAATTTGCAGAAAATTATTTTTCAATTCTTCTCCCGAGTATTCAAACGTGGAAGATTGTGAAACGCAGAATATCGATGGATTTGAAAGGCAACACTTGGAAGTCTCAAATAGTCGTTTTAGTACTTGTACTTTGCTCGGGGCAAAACGATACTATTCTGCGTTTTCGACTTATTTTCTCACGTAGAACAACCTCCTATCTACTTGTCCATTAATCAAATACACGTACGTGTACTTGACCTTCGATCTAGTTTTTCAACTTCGATCTTCTCAAAAACCAAAACCTCCAACGCAATTTCGTTATTCTCTATTTTCGCCTTACTTTAACTCATAAAGTCTCTCTGACTTCGCTCGTACCACGAATTTAGGATCACCGTGTATTTAGTAGATGAAACCTGTTTGCGTTCCATTTCTTTACTTCCATTCGTGAAATTATCAAATTTGCACAAATTATCCACTTACATTATTAGCTATATTAACATGCATTGAGAAAAAGAATTAGTAAAATTTTAAAATATTCCACACGATACATCGGAATACGAACATAAATCTTTTCCATACCAAGAAATCAACCACCTTTCCGAGCCAGCGCGTATCAAGTTCGAAACTTTATCGTATTAAACATCGAATACGAGGAGTTTGGATTCTCAAACAAACTCAAAAAGAAAAAAGGAAAAAGCAAACGATCAATCACGGTGGTAAAAACGAATCCCACGTTCGAATTCGGGTTAAGGTCGCTCGTAGCCGATTTCACTAGCTTCTCTTCTCCCTTCTCTCTCTCTCTCTCTCTCTCTTTCTCTCTCGTGAATCAACCACGTTGATCGTACCGGTGTTCCGCCGGTTCTCTCAGTCCGTCTTCCTATTCTTTTTCCTTCTCTCTTTTCTCCTTTTTTTATTTCCCGCGGCGCGTGCATTCATAATGGAGGCACGTCACCGGGGCCAAAGCGGAATTAATGACAGACGTCGAAGAGCGGTCGTGGAAACGCGGCAGCCGCGGTTTCACAATGGCTGCGAGAGCCGCGGCGAATACCGGGCCGCGTGCGACCTGGTGGGAGTGCCTCGGATAATAAGGGGTTATTTTCAGTAACCGGGCGGGGCACGGGGTGACATGTCACCACGTTACACGACCCGTTCCACGTGAAATCGCGCGGCCAGCAGCTACCACGGTTCATTGTTCCGGTGTCTTCCATTTTCGGGCAGATTCTTCGTCGAGTTCCTTCGGGATCCTCAGCTTCGGCGCCACGTTGTCGGTGTTTATGGCTTGGCGATCCATGGAATATATGTATGTGTAAAAACGATGATAAAGACGTTGTTGAAGAGTGACATAAAACTGGTATGTTTGAGATGACACGCCTTTACCTTTTATCAACATTTCATATGTGTAAGAGAACATAAACGATAGGTCTTTCTAGTTGAGACGAGACAATTTTAGTTTTCATCAACATTTTACACATATGTGTAAGTAAACATCAATGGGAGACGCTACTCGTATGTTTGAGATGAGACGCCTTTAGTTTTCATCAACATTTTACATGTAGAGATGAACAGCAATGATAGATGCTACTCTTACAGTTGAGATAAGACGCCTTTACCTTTTATCAACATTTTATATGTGTAAGAGAATATCAACGATAGGTGATGTCTTTGTAGTTGAGAACAGACAATTTTAATTTTCATCAACATTTTACACATATGTGTAAGTGAACATCGATGGCAGACGCTACTGTAATGTTTGAGATGAGATGCCTTTAGTTTTCATCAACATTTTACATGTTCAGGTGAACATCAATGATAGATTCTACTCTTATAGTTGAGATGAGACGCCTTTAGCTTCCATCAACATTTTGCATGTTCAGGTGAACATCAATGATAGATGCTACTCTTATAGTTGAGATGAGACGCCTTTAGCTTTTATCAACATCTTACATGTTCAGGTGAACATCAATAATAGACGACATCTTGGTAGTTGAAACAAGATGCTTTTATCAACATTTTACGTGCGTAGATAGACATCATTGTCTTTGTATTTGAAATGAAATTTCTTTAGTCCTTGTCAACATTTTACATCTGTAAGTGGACATGAGTGATAGCCGATACCCTCGTAGTTCAGACGAGACACCCTTAGTTTCTATCAACATTTTACAAACTGACATCAATGATATTCGAAAAATCTATTATTTTCAAGTCACGTTAATCACAAATATACAAAATCCAACTAGTATTTTGCTCCAGTTTCTTACACTAAATACATCTTCAACGAATATCTTCTAACTCCTACGTACATTTCCAGGTTGGTTTCTAATCTTATCCATCGTAATCATGACGCTTATGTCTCGTCACAGTGCGAATGAAACTTCAAAATGTTTTCCACAACGTCAACAATATTTCATATATTCATATTCAACAATATTTCAGTCTGTGAATCTACCATCCCAATAAGTTATGCAATGTGCACGATGTTTCGCACGCTGTTACCACAAATCGCATCATCAACCCCGTGTACATCGACGGTAAATTTGATCAACCTTCAACGAACATCCTGTACCCAACGAAAATCCTGAAAAATCGTTCGTAGAAAAACCGACGACAGCAACAATGCCGTACAATTGGTCGATTCGAACAAAGCGTCGGTTGGTCCCGAATCTCGCAACGCCGCGAAACGTGACGCGGCAAAGGGACCATCGGTTTGCGTTTTCCGGTTGCGGCGGAAGGGGGAACGGGCGAGGTTTAAGCAGAAGCTTGCGTGGACAAGGCAGAAAATTAGCGACATCCGCATTCAGCGCTAAACCGTACTGCTGTCTCTCCGTCTCTCTCCTTTTTCTCTTTATCTCGCTCGGCCATTGTCGCCGGCTCCTCGACTGTGAAACTTTTGTTGAGGCCTCCGTTCCACGCTTTCCCTGGAAAGCCTTGGGTCCAGGCGAAATTCAACCACCCCCGAACCAGCGTCGCCAACTTCGAATCGATACCGAAGAGAGGACCGTTTCTCGTGCGGAATCGCGCGATTCAATCGCGCGGACGTTTATTTTCGCTCGCTACGAGCTTCGATCGTGTCTCGAGGACGCGACTCGGACTTTGCTCGCCGGATGCGATATCGTTTACAGCGGAGGTTGGGCCTCGTGCTCGATGGATTCCTGCAGACGAACGTATTTTTACGATTAATCGGTTTATCGGTAGCTGGTATTAATATTTCGAGATATAAAACGCTTTGCGGCCGGCGATCTTCTCCAACTTTCGTTTCGGTCGTAAAACCTACTTCGATATTTGAGTAGAGAACGAAGTCATGAAATATCAAATATGTCGATATCTTAGGTGCAAATTGATACAATAACGTCTCTATTGTATATTGTATTATATCGTAGTGGAACTAATAATTCGCTGACTGTGATTCGAGCTTTTCAGGAAACTATCGACTATCCTCGTGTTTGCTCTGATTGAAAACCATCTTAAACGAAGTAACCCATTCCAAACGGTGTCTTAAATAGAACAAACAATCCTAAAAATTATCTTAATCTATCAACGAGATAAGATAAAGTATCTCGTCGTGCCAAGTAAACGATCCTACAAAATATGACGACATCGTAATTGCTCAGCACGTACGGTCGTACGAAGATAATTACTCACACATTCCAAACATGTTTTAACACAGGAAGGCAAATATTGGCCGACTTAGCGTTTAGGCAAACTATGTTCCTGAAATTACTTGCAAAACCTTAGGCTTCAGAGGATCGAAAAATAGTCCACGTGAAAAATGTTAAAGGAAAAAACCAGTCTCGTGGTTGCTTCGAAACAACATACTCTAGAAAGTGGGCAAGACCGAACACGCTAAAAACATTCTGTTCCGTAGTTGCTAGAGACAACACTGGCTTGGCCTGGTTTGCTCCGGTTCTGTTATTTTTCTATTACTATTGCACCGCGGCGGTTGTCGGCGCGGAAGAAAGGCCACGGCCCTTTTTATTTCAGTATTTTCCCCTTTGTGCTGGACCAAGGCGGCCCCGAAGGGACGATGGAAGCGCAAGGAATCCTCGGCAAAGGGGTCGGAGAGGGGAGATTTGAAGGCAGAATTCGTAAAACCGGCATGAGAACCCGCGGAATGCTTTCGCATAAAGACGCGACCCCATAAGACTTCATCCCCCTTTTATACGGAACGGTTTTCGCCCCCAAAAAGCGCGTCCCAGCGAGCGTGGACCGTCGTACGCGTGTGTTTGTGCGAGCACGCGGGATCGATGTTTCCTCCTTCATCGGGGAGTGTAGCTCGTGCGTAAAAACCAACCCCCGACAGCCCACCCTTGCTACGCCGCTTCGTTTCTTTGCTCGCGAGCAGAGAAAAGCTGCGTGTTGATTATTCGATGGGACTTTCAATCAATGGAAGATACTAAAGGCGATTTGGTCAGGCTGTTAGTCGGAAAGACGAGTTTTGGGGTTGATAAATAATTTTTCTCTATATGCGTTTCATATTTTTTATCGTTGCCGACAGTCACCTGTTCCAGAGGATGTTCGCCGCTTTTATCCCATGCAATTCCGTTTTGAAGAATTACGATATCGTTTGTACGAATTATTCTTAAAACGAGAAAGAGCCTCTAAAATAAAAGAATTACAAGAGAACGAAGCAGAACCTACGTATCGAGCTTTCCACGTACAGAAAATCAAGGGACAACTGTCCCATTTTCTTTCGTTTTCAGTTAACCTTCAACTCTTCGAAACTCCATGATATTCTTTAGAATTATTGTACATGTTCCATGGAAGCATAGTTCTCTTAATCAGACATTCTCTTCAAAATATTTAATCTTGCTCGCTGCTTCTTAAATAAAATTGCTAAATCGCAGAATTCTTTTCCATGAAGAGTTAACAGACGCGTTTTCTAATAATCACTTGGATCTGACATTTCAAAATCACTGCACGGGATAACTCAATCGCACGGAACAGAGGAATTCGAAGGGTCGCGTGACGCTGCGAAAAACGTCCGAGACGACCGCACGCTTTATTAATTTCTATATAACAGTGATTAGGTATTCGGAGCCGATATCATTACGGGGCCACCTAGAGGTAGGCGCGTTTGGCAATCGGCTGACCACAGCCGACGAAGGCCGACTTTTGTTTGGCCGTTTTGCCAGCCCTGGCGCCACAACGGGATCACTTTAGCCTCCATCCCCCCCGGGAGCAAACGTCTCTCCAGCAACCCTGTGGAAAGACGACTGCAAGCTTCGTGGCCTCTGTCCTCTTCGTTATCCTTGGGTTACTGGGTCCAATCGATCGCCTCCTTCATCGACAAGCCGGTGTCTCTCATACTTTTCACGACACGGCATTTTTCCCGTAAGATACGTACGTTAGCGTACTTACACCCATGTCGCATAAAAATAGCGAAATAACTGAAAAGACGTAAATTTTAGAGGTTTTTTCAATTTTACAAAGAAACGTTCGCGAACTTGGGGGATTTTTCAACGACGTTACGAGGCTGACTGTAGGGAAGATTCTCGCGTAACAATAACAAAAGCAAGTGATTTTTATGAATTTCTTTTTTAGAGCAACCAGAATTTATTTTTTTAAGAATAGCTGTTTTTGGCATGTAAATACTTTTTCAACTGTCATCGTTTCGCAACTTTTTGAAGCGGCGTGCAGTAAACTGAAAAACTGTTTGATTAATCGATTTCCAACGAGGCTCAAGTTTTTATTCGTTCGTCTACTTGTAATATTTTTCGAACATCTTTTTTCTTGTAAAAATAATAATTTGGGCTACATTTCTTTTTACAAAAATAGTAATTTAGGCAACATTTCTTTCTACAAAAGTTTCGTTTTATGAGGAAATAATAGACGCGCAACCTCTTTTTGTTTTATATTATTTTGTCGATTTAATTATTTTACGATCGATCTTGTTCTTTTGAGATAAACACCGCGACATTTCACAGATTTGGTTTCACGTTTCTGTGAAGGTGCACTGTTGTAAAAAACACGTTTGCGAAAGAAAGACACTTTTCGGACGATCTAACACGAAAGACCTGGTTATACGAACCGCAGGTTAAACGCAGTTCTGTCGTGATTACAACGTTCTTTGGAAAAATGTACCGTCTAAAAGCAAAGGTACTCCAAACTTTGAAGCAAACTATAACGAAGAAGAATCGATCAAGTTAGACTTACGACCGACCGTGTCAGACTTTCCTGCGATCGAACTAGGAAAATAAATCAATTTGACGGAGAAGTTGGTCTAAAAGCAAACGGTGGAAATGGAGATTCGATGGAAGGAGGATGAAAATAAAAGTGGTAGACAATTCGCTCGATATTTTTCTCAGTTTGGCGTTATCTGCCGGTTATTAGTGTCATTGGTCACGAATCGATCTTAGGAAACTCGCTTTAGTGACAGCGACAACGAGCGTTCCTCCGGCCTTTGTCCGTTTCCCAAGTAGCCGCCCTTAGCCAGAGGGGTGGCTTTTATCTCTGGGCGGGGTGTACAGTGAGTCACGATAATATTCGCACTGTTCCCACTGCTTGCAACGATACGGTGCTTTCCAAGTGGCGTGGTAGAGGCGCCACTGACAGGACTAACTCTCCGCGTCTTTTAAGTGTACTGTCTCGCGTTAGTTTCAACAGAAGCGTGGAATTGCAGCTCGACGAAGAAATCGAGATCGCGATGATACGATGGAATTTGGCTTTGGAAGATGTCTGTGGCAGTCAATGGAGAAATCGAAAGTAAAAGTGCTCGCGTTGGTAAGAAACCGAGATGCTCTGTCGTCGTATCTTTAGAATATCGAAACATATTAAGATTAGAAAATCGAAAGATATTTCGATCTCTTTTTCGAGGTTTTCGATGTGCGTTAAGAAAGGAGAAATTAGGAGATTGAAACCTTCGGGTGTTCTTTAATTTTTAATTCGATCCACTTCTCCAGCGAAAAAGCACTTTTTGAAAAGGAAATATTTGCACCTTTTGGCGCTGTCCTAAAATACATCAGTGAAAAATTCTAATTTCTATTTACAGATTGGATATTATAATATACAGGGTAAACATTTTTCGTTCGAGGCTTTGTTCCCGAGAAAATCGACTTTGAATTTCAGCTCGGTACGTTATAACGGATCTCACTGTAGATCGTTGTCTCGATGGAAAAATTTAAAAGAAAAAAACAATTTTTATTCTACATTTTCGACTTCTTTTTTCGCGTAGAATCACCCCCTTTCCGCTTGTACCACCAGTTACAAACCACCCTATATATCGTCATATAACAATGTTATTCCCAAATTATTCAAACATCTGCCCATCAGTTTCTGCCTGTTATATCACAGATCGATGTTGATATTTAGCCTGTTCAGAAACAGGATCAGTTTTGTCAACAGTTTTACGAATAGTTTCTAACGAGAGTGAAATTTTCTATAAATCGTCGCACCACTACGTATCGAAACGAAAGTTAAACCACACGTTTCCGTGTGATATTTATCAACAATTATGCGAATGCTCTGACCGATCTTATCGTACTGACCCTCGTCCGCCAACAAATTGTTCTTAATCGGTTCGTTGGTCCGTGTTGCGAGTGCCGGGACAATTTCAACCACCCCGAAGAAACAACCACCGAGGAAACAGGACTCTCCCGAACTTCCTCTGCAAGTTTCCTCAAGCTCCAGCGGATGTCAGTCACAGCGTTCGCGTTATCCACTCGAAACCGGAGATCAATACCTTCCCCGACATTGGAGACCAGCGTTAAACAAACCTAACCCTGTTTGATCCTCTGCTTCCATCCAATGGTTAACGAAACGAAAGTTATCGATCGAATTCGATGGAGATCGCATGTTTTTCCAAGTTTTAATCTACGATGTCTCGATGATCTTTCGATTCAAGTGATTTTTAATACGAACGTCTGTCGTGCGCGTATTGTAGAAATATTTTTGGCGATTCCGAGACGCACGCAGCGAACATTTGTCAATTTCGATAGCTTTGTATTATTTTCTTTCGACGTACTGTTTCTCCTAATTGGTCAGATTACGAGACGTAGGCAGAGGAAGAATTGAGCTTCGTAATTAACGAAGGATCGCATCGACTACAGGCAAACGGAAAGTTTCCTTACAGGTTTCCTCGTTTTCTATCGTTTTCCTGCATCCACGCTCTTACGACGTACGAATGTCTGAGAAAAATATATTTGCAAACTCTGCGACACACGCTATGAATGTATTAAACATGAGACCTATCGTTAGAATGTTTGTGCATTCTCTGTGAAGAGAAGCAAAGAGATGGAACCTACATAGTAATTTTGTTTCGTCCGCTAAAGATTCTGACGAGTGCTCCACTTGGCATATTTACATCTTAACTTTCTTTCGTCTGCCAGCCTAACTCAACGACCGAGACTCAACCTGTAAGTAGGCGCACACAAGGCACGCGTTAAGTGACGATCGCGCGTTGACCCGTAAAATCCAGGCAAAATCGATTAAAAAAAAAAAAAAGAAAAAGAAATAAAACCTACGTAGTAAGAAAGAGATCTTTCGTCTACTAAAAATTATAGCGAGTACACTGCACGCTTTAACTTTCTTTTGCCTGCTACGATGACCCAAAAGCTCCGATCCACCACGTCCGCGGCCAACGTGTCAATCGACGATCGCGCGTCCATCCTTAAAAACCACCCCGAACAGCTCGAAAAAATTGGAATTACCCTTGGTTTTTCCGGATCATCGTGTTCCAGGTACTCACACCAGCGGTACAGTACGCGTCTGTTCTTCCTATCGAGGTCCGTCCTTTTTCTTCCAGCCTCATGGCTGTCAGGAGCGCTGTTGGCCATGGCGCCACCATACGCGGCGCGGCAACGCGACCAAAGAAAGAAAGAAAGAAAATGAGAGAGAGAGAGAGAAGGGGAGAAGAGAAAAAGAAGGACGAAGAAAAAGATAGAAAGAGCTGAGAGCCGGCGTTGCGTCGGGAGAACGAACGAACGAACGAACGAACGAACGAAAGTGCGCGCTTGCTGGTCGTTTTCTAAAAATAAAATGGCGGCCGCGCCGGAGCGACGTTCTGCCGAGGGGACGAAAGAAAAGGGTGAAGAAGGGGAACGAAGAGAGGGGTGGCAGACGGGGTGAAGGGGCAGGGGGAGGAGAGAGAGAGGACCACCGGAGAGCCGTTCTGCGATTAGACTTACAAAACAAACGGCCCGCCGGTTCGGACCACGCAGACCAATGGCGTAGCACACTGATCCCGACAAGGGACACGAGATAATTGGATCAAGAGCCGGCGAGAAAGAGAAATGGAAATCGCCCGGAGGAACGAGGAGAGAGGATTTCGCGAACCTGCAGCCACTCGTAATTTTCGATCGGAACCAAGGGCGACGACCTTGACTCACCACCAGCATCCACCTTTCCAACATGCTGAGAGTAGGGTTTGGCAAGAGTATGTTAGAGATAGCGCATTTGCTGGGATAAGACGTCGTCCGGCTGCGTCTCCAGAGTTTTCGGACTTTTGTCTTTCGAAGAGTCGCAGGGGTTGCAACGGTAGTCCGAATGATTTTGGAGGTTTGAAAGCGTTTCGTCATCGTTTGACGGGATGAGATGCTGCGAGGTTGTCCTCGATCGAGATCTAATTTCCTTCGATTCGACTGTTTCTTGGGAGTTCTCGGATTTTCTGGTCGCATTAGTGGTCCGAATGATTTTCAAAGGCTGGAAGCTTTTTGTTATTGTTTGACAGGATGAGATACGTACTATGAGATTGTTCTTCATTGAGATTTAGCTGCACTTTAATTTTCGTCCAACTGTTTTCTGCGAGTTCTCTGACTTTTGTGTTTCGAAGAGGTTCAAGGGCTGCATCGGTGATCCGAGTGATTTTGCAAATCTGCTAGTTTTTCGTTATTGTTCGTTGCAACGAGATGCTGCGAGATTTTCCTCAGTTCAGATCTAATTTCCCTTGATCCGGCTGTTTTCTGCGAGTTGTCGGATTTTGGTGTTCCTGCAGAGGTTTCAGACGTTCCAAGAAGTCTGCTGATACCTGAATCCGTATCGTGAAATCGCTCGTAGCATACATGCGGACAAATAACAAGAAATACTATAATAACATGAACATGAGAAGGGGAATTAGTTTTATTATATCAAACTTCCGAGATTTCACGGACAAAAGAAAGTTTAAAATTGATATTTGTACACATGAGTTTTATATGATGTTACTAGCTTCTCCACCAGACATTTCTACTACATCGACAACAGCCAACTATTGTACCTCGAACCATATGTACACTACGCCTATTCGTTGCTCATGCCAAATTAATTTCCCCTCATAAAGTCACAGTATCTTTACCACACTTCTTACAACATAAGTGACCGCTGTATCCAATTACAAATCTAACGTTTCAAATAACACAATAGTTGTCAAAGATTTCAATAATTTCCCAATGATCTTGCGAGTTCCCTTAATGCTTCACAACCATTTTAATACCTACGAACGAGGCTGTACATACGAAGAGCCTCGATACACGTGGCCCGATCGTATGACCCGGATCGCGGTCTCTCGCGCGATTAATCCCGGCAGAAAGAGGCGCAGGACACACGTTGGTCCGGGAATCGAACAGAAGGTGGCTCTCCACCTAGACGTTTCACATCGTGGTGCACACGCGGGGATGGCGTACAAGACAGAGACAGAGAAAGACAGAGAAGCAAAGAGAAGAAGAGAGAGAGAGAGAGAGCAAGGGTGTCCACCTCCTAGAAACGTGTAGTAGCCTCTAGCCTCTATTGATCGAACTGCCCTGGGCTCCACTGGAGTGGACTGGACACACCAGCAGCAGCAGCAGCAGCAGCAGCAGCAGCAGTAGCAGTAGCAGCAACCCCTAACCATCTCTTCGTAGGGCGGTGGACGTGTGTGGGTGCGCACGAACGCGAAACCCTGCCGGCCAAAAGACGGCGAAAACGGCTCGAGGCTACTGGTCATCCCCTGGGGGTGGCGGGATACTTGTGCTACGTGTGGCCTCCGCTCCTCTCTCAATCTTCTCCTAGTATGCGTGTGTTTGTGTGCGGTCACGTTGGTTGTGTTGGATAGAGTATATCGAACGCGTATGAGTGCGAGCGTGTGCGAGAAAGAGTGCAGGATACGTACGTAGGTGTGGGGTCGCTTTATTGGACACCGGGTATTGAGCGAAGGTGATCGTCTAGAAGGCGAACACACCGGCGAAATATGAAATTCCAGGGCATTCGAGAGGAGAGGCGAAACGAAGATCTTGTTTTTTGGAAGTTGGCAGATGAAGTTTGAAGATGTTTCGTGATAGACGCTTACCAACAAGAGTTTGCGGCAAGTGTGATCATGTACAGGGTTTGATTTAATTGATTCACGTGCTTCTCTACGAGGGTCGATTCCGCGAATTCGATTATGGCGTATATCCTAAAGTATTCGATGGGAAATTCCGAAGCATTGAAACTGAAGCAATGCGGTGAAAACGGCTTCAGGAAGTTTGGAGGGGTTTTAGAAGGAGCTCGAAGGAAGTGTGACTATGTATTCGACTCGTAATTAATTTAGGTGCTTCGCGGTGTGGCTCGATCCTACAAATTTCGTTATAAGGTAAATTTTAAGGTATTCGACGAGGAAATTGCCAAGCATCGAAGTCGAAGCAAAGAGGTGAAAACAAAGGTTTTCGCAAGTTTGAAGAGGTTTTTCGAGTTTGAAGGAAGCTTGGTCACGTATTGGCTTTGTAATTGATTCAAGTGCCTCTTGGCGAGGCTTGATTTTGGGAATTTGCCTCGAGATACTCAAAATGAAATTCCGATGCATTAAAAGTGATACAAAAAGGGGACGATATTGTTTTTTCGAACTCGACAACATTGCAAGATAACGTTCGTGAGAAATTAATTCTTAATTGGTCACTGTGAACGACTCGATTGATTTACAAGCTTCCAATCGAATTCATTTTTCAGACATTAATTATTTAAATCTTTTATACCGAAACGGTACAGTATACGGGGTTTCAGTTATTTTTATCGAATAAATTTGCAATTATTTGAGAATTATTAATGTCTTGCAATCTATTAGGTTGTCCGGAAAGTGTCTTTCTTTTACAGACACGTCTTTTACAACGATGCATCTTTACACAAACACGAAACCTAATCTGTCGAACGTTGTGGTCTTTAGTTTGATAGAACAAAATGGATCATAAGTAATTCGATAAAATAATATAAAACGGAAAATGTGCATCCATTATTTCCTTATAAAACGAAAGAAACATTTCCGACGACCTAATATTTCGAAGATAATTCTTTGAGTTAGTATCTTGTTTTTTAAAAATCTAAAATAACTTTATACGGAACAGAATTTTAAATTCGACAGAAGTTGTAGGTTTTCTGACGTCTATATGTCGTCCCAGAGAAGTTCTAAGTTGGTAGAACCTTCGAATCCCGAATTCAGTCGCTCGTAGGCGTTCTGACTTCTGCACTTGGACGTTAACTTCATCCTCGCCCACCTTGCTCGGAATAGTTTAACCTGCCGCATTAATACAATCACTTAACCATAATATATCTATCCTGTCATCGTCTAAATTCTTTAATCTCGTCACCTACAGTCTATTTCCACCTACAGGCTAACGTGCCTCGCAAATACCGTTCGTTTCATCGGACAAAATTAAACAAATAGCTTCGAATTCTTTCATCAAATTGTTTAAAGATATTTCTCATTCCACGCAGTAGAAAATGAAGAAAAAAACAAATAGCTTCTCCAGTTCTTCTAAATCATTGTACAACGTTCTTTAAAAATAAAACAAGTTAAAAATGTTCTTTCTTGGAGAACGTACTTTTCTATCTTCTCTCCTTTTAAACATTTTATATAATAATTTAACAAAATAATTCGGAAACCTATGTGTTTAATTTCTTCCATCTTTCTTTCTTCCTTTCTTCGTTGCTTGTATATATAATGATACGGAAAAAAGAAAGAAGAAATTGAAAATTCTTTTTTCGCAAATACACTCCTCTATCTTCTCTTTTCATCGAAATTTATCCGACGAGAATAGGCCAACGAAACGAATTTAAAGGACAAATAAATGAGCAGACTGTAGGTCACGCGAGAAGAAACGAATTTTTCTGTTCCATCCGACGATTTAACCGACTAATCGATTTCCCGGGGGTTGAAAATCCGGGCTTCAACGTGGTCGCGTGACAATTCCAGTTATAATGCGATATCGTTGACAGTTCCATTAACTATCGGCCCCGAGCCGCGTTATTACCACCTTGTTTGTCTTTTTCGTGCTCGATCGAGCGGCGCGTGCTATTGAAATTCACCGGGTTAACCAGCGTCGAACCAGCAAATCGTCAGCGATCATAATTTGTCCACGCTTCGACCCGATCCTATCGGTATTTATTATTCCGTACAACATGCCGTACCGTTCGTTTTACCATTTATCGTTACAATAGTTTGCATTACGCGGATTTTTTAAACGGCGAGGCAGATTTCTTGATTTGAAATTGCACACGTCGATACGTTTCTATTAATTTCGATTTTTCATCGCTTTTTACGAATTACGTATTACAAGTCCTTTACCTTTAATATCAAATTTATTTGTTTGTGGCTGCGTTGTTTATAACATAAAATACTATTACTATTGTGTAAAAAATTGTCTTAAAAATCTGTATTCGGATGAAAATTAAATTCGTTCTTTGATAATTTCTAGTAACGCGTAGCAAGATCGAAAGCTTGTAAGAGGTATAACGTTCGCCTTAATATAAATTTAAGGCCAGTCAAAAAATACAGAAGTACGAATTATAAATACAGAATATTCGAATTATACGACACTTACATTATTATTGCTTTATTTAACTTCTTCACGATTATAATGTTTCCGAATTATTCGAACGCACGATTGTCCATAATGTACAACTATAATCAATAGTAAATTTACCAAAAACAAATCGTACCCGATTACCCAATTACTTGACACGACGGATCGGATCCGCAGACTAAAAAGGCAATGTACTTTAGATTTAAGCATTAGATTCAACTAGAATCGAGCATACTATAAACTCTTATAATCCAAGTTACAGTGCCACGCCAAAATAATTTACTTATAACTCTCAATGAGAATTGATTGTAAAAAGTCTACCAAATAAAAAGCAAAAAAAAAAAAATCCAACAAAGTGACGGTTTAAAGTGTTACGACAGACTGGTCTCGAGCGCTTATTTGGGATGATTTTTATACTGACCTTTTAGTCTCTCTGGAGGGGTTGTCGTCCGGTGTATGTCAGAGACGACTATTTCGTTAATACTTGATTTAATAATATAATACTTGGTTAATATTCGGTTGGTAATATTTGTTTCGATAGCTGTGGCATGCAGGACGTTTAGCCTATCCTATTACTGTTTCTGAGCGTGTGACAAAAGCATAAAAATCCGCAGTCTGGAGATCATAGAAAACGAGTTAACGAGCCAGAGGGACGCCGTTATATCTGCCACATATTCGAAAGAAAAAAAAAAAAGAAGAAAAAATGCCGATTAGATTACAAAGGCCTGGTCCGGTTTGTTCGTTCTAACAAGCAGAAATCACGGTGATTTCGCGCGATAAAACTGGCCAGCCTGTTGTTCCAGGCTGCAGGCCTGCTATGAAACAATAACACGAGCAAACGACAGAGAAGGGGCAGAACACTCCGTTAATCTGTACGGACACGGTCGCGATCCCAAACGATTATCCTCGTCGTAAGATATCGCGAGGAAACCGGTATTCGCGGAGCAAACAGATCGCCTCCGGTGCGGCTACCATACAGCTGTCCATAATGAACTATTCTCGCGGTCGTGATTCGCGTGTCGTGACCACGGCCACGCTAATATTTAAATGGAAAGTCACCGGAATTCCTGTTGCTGTGTTCTCTGTACCGAACGTCAGATACACGGCTCGATTTATCGCTTATTATCAGACCGACGTTTATACGCTGATGGGAAATTAAAGCGTGGAAGAATGTTACAGAATACGTTTAACCCTTTGCACTCTTACGCCGAGTGTGACTCGACGTCAGTTTTTATCTCAGCAGCTGCTTTGTCGAGTCCCATTCGACGTTCTTTCATGTCCACCTCTGTTTTGTGAAACGTACGAAAGAAAAGCAGAATTGCATCTTGGACATTGTTTCAAGATATGTCATACAATTAGAAATTAGAAAATACAACAATATTGCGAATAAAAGTGGTATTTAAACGAATTTGTTTCTTCCTTTATTTATTTAAATTGTCTTCCTTTATTTATTTAAATGTCTTATATTTTAGTTGAAATAAATTTCGAATAAAATACTTAAAAGCATTGGGAGATGCTGATAACGAAACTGGTGGTACAAGCGAAAAAAGAAGTCGAAAATATAGAATAAAAATTCACTTTTTAATTTTTTTTTTTAATTTTTCCATCGAGACAAAGATCTACAGTGAAATCCGTTATAACGTACCGCACGCGTACCGAGCTAAAATTCAAAGTCGATTTTCTCGAAAACAGAGCCTCGAACAAAAAATTTTTATTCCATATTTTCGACTTCTTTTTTCACGTAGAATCACCCCCTTTCCGCTTGTACCACCAGTTACCAACCACCCTGTATAATATGCAAATTTCTACAACAGAATGTACGAACATGCATCTACGTAGGTATTTATCATGCGATTTTTCCATTCGGTGTGACTCAGTATTCATCAACGTCCTTATCCTCCTAACTGTATCTTTCGAAAGGAAAGGGTTACAAACCAAACAAGCTTAAAACTATGAATTACACGTGCAAATATTACAAACAAATATTCGTCGATGAATAGTATTCACATTGTTAGAATAATCGAGAACCTCTTTAGAACATCGACGAACGCAACATCAGTATCTGCCTTGGAAAAATTTGTATTTTTCCATTTTGTCAGTTCTGTACAAAAGTAAAACTTTTACCTTCAAGAAATTTTCTCTATCTGTTGTTATCGGAACTTATAATGTGAGAACGCTTTCCAGGAAAGTTCCACGGTCCATGTTTTAAATAGAACCTATTAAGAAGTTCCATAACTCTTACCATTTCTGCTTTTAAAGAGCCTAACTCTTTAAGGCTGTTGAAATCACACAAACGAACAGACAATCGTTTTCTACGTTCGCTCGTATTTCTGTAACGTGGGAAATACGTTGCAATTTCGTGTCATAGGGAACCTAAGGCGCGGAAAGTTCGAATTAAAGAAAAACGTTCGTATAGCAACATCGTAAACAGGCAATTTTTATTCATTCTTTTTGGATTAACTACTGGTTATAGGAAATTAGATCTTCTTTCGGGACACAGATGGTTAGTCTCCTAGTAGAAACGTAATTTTTCACTTCAATTCGTTTTATCGCTTATTGTATTATACGTTGTACGTGTCTCGCGATCATCTTTGACGGTGCAACCATCGTTGGCGTGCAGTGTAGCATTTGTCACAGTCATCAGAACGAGAAAGTTAAGGAATTTCATTAAAGTTAGATAGCGTACGCTGCGATTGAACGTACCTTTTAGGGAAGAACCACGAAAAACTGAGAAATTGTAGCATTTAGAAGAAAGATTTACTTTCTTCCACGGATAAATGCAGTTCGTACTGTTATAAATCGTATTACCGATAAATGACGAAACAAAAGTTTCAGGTTCGTTCCATAGAGAAATTTCCATACAGAAGCGAACGAGCCTCGTCCGAAATTGATCAATTAGTTTCTCTTTAAAAAGCCATTAACCGTGGCAGTTTAGGAAGTTAACGAACGACAAGAAGAACCGAAAGGGAAGAAATTGCGTTTGAACTCGAAGACTACATTTACAGTCCAGTCCCATATAACTAACAATTATAAAAATTAAAAAAAAAAAGTCTCGTAGAAATTGCTTGGTTTTATCGTCGTTACACGAAAGTCCCCACTCTTACAATTTTCGTCTTCGTACAAGGGAAACTCGAAGAAAAATTCGCGATCTCGTCGTCGAATCGTTCTGCTGCACTGCTGAATCAAAGCAACTCCTACTACCGCACCAAAACACTAGCGAAACTATTGCAAACTATTTTTAACAAAATCCTATTTCCGTGAACCGGGTCTGAAATCTGCTGCAACCATCGAACCATGCGAAATAGCAGTCTAACGTAGGATAATGAAGCTAGTATAAACCGTTGCACAATGTACAGATCGTCTGGTGTGGATTTTTTTAGCTCGTCGAAGAATCTCGAGCGTGAGCGAGTCGATGAGAGTCGTGCCGGATAGAGATATTTAGATTACCGATCGGGACCGATCGTAATGGAGCTACTTAGCTTACGACCGATCCCGTGAACTGGATCGACCTAACCGTTTGCCGATTTCCTTCCTACGAGAACATCGTTGGAGAACGTTCCATGCTGCACGATAGTTTCCAGCGCCCAGCGTTTTCGTCTCGCTTCGCTGAGATTCCAGATAAATCGCAGCACTTAGAGGTAGAAAAACACGGTGTTTCTGGGTTCCTAACTAGAGACGATGATTAGGTCTCTTTTCGGAATTAGGTCAGTAGAAGACATTGGAGCAACGTTCGTACACCAGCTTATTTATTATTGCCTCTTGTATCGAGAGATTAGAGCAGGTTAGAATTTCAAAAGAAGCCAGTTCCACGGAGCAACGAATATGTTTTATTTGTGATATTTATTTGTGATATGTTTTATTTGTTAATATCACAAATGACGATTACATTATCCATAAATAATCTTGTACAGGTGACTTTCAGCACGAATTTGATTGAAAAGGTTGATGCAAGATACGGTAAAAGGTAAAGTAAAAAGGTTGGAGTAAAAGGTAAATTTGTGTTGGTAGAAGGCGGCCGCGTCGCGACGCGTTACGTGACGACGCGGCCTCGCAGCCACCATTAAGTCGCACGCTTGATGAAAATACAACTCACGGCCGGCTTGTCGCTGGACTTTAACGTTCGCGTCGAAAATAAACAACGCCGGCCGACACAACGATTCGTGTCCCGGGCAGACGTGCAGTTTCGTAAAATTCCACGGGTCGTTTAATTACGCGCGAAACGACGCGCGACACGCGAACCCCAATCACGTTCACGTCGCGATTCTTCTCTCAAACGTGCTATGATTCATCAGGCATGAGACAGAGATTGTCGACAAATTCTTCGGAAAACCGATCGTACGATTATCGCGTAAATGGTAAAACGTCATCGTAAAAAAAGACGACATATAAACTGTGTAGTAAAGTTTTAGTTCTGCAAGCGCGCGTTGTTTCTCTAATTTTCCTAAATACTACGAAATTTCCTGTCCAGACTACTTGTAGAAAATTTCTACGAGAGATTGCTATCCAGTAGATGATGAAGAGTACGATCGTAAAAGAGATCGTAATACGTCGAAATTCTTCAAAAAAATTCTACGAACCTTTCTGACGACTCATGAAATAAAATGAAATTCTAATTCTTCTCGCGCCGACCCGTATAAAACATGCAGGAAAAATTACATGTACGATAAACGAAAGATTAAAATTTATTTAGAAATTTCCATCATTTTCCACGATCCAGTAATTAAGCGTCAAGTGATGTTTCCAATGTTTCGATCAACTTTGTCAAACCTTGACGAACGTTCTCGCGAACCATCGAATAACACGTTAGTTCGGGGAGGAGGGGGAGGAGTGGGAGGAGGTGGACGATAGAGGGACAGAAAATTGGGGGAATTTGTTCGGAAAAGTTTAGAGGGGGCGCGAATTCGAGCGGTTGGAAGCTTTTCGAAGGCGATCGGCCGAGCCATTATCGAAATCGCTTGGAGAGGATCGATCGGCCGCTAGGCTATTATCGAATTTGCGTGTTCTGGCCATGGTGCACGCGTACAAAGTGCATCGGTGACATGAAATAAACAAGGTTGCAACGCGTACGAAGTTAGCTGGGCGCATCACGGCACAGAGCCTCGGAAATTGAGGCAACTTGCCATTACGCCGGAAACACCATTGTCCCGTGGCCGACGTAGAGCTCGTTCAATCGAATTACGCGAGTACTCGATCCCCGTTTCACGGCAAATCACCGAAGCGACGTGTCGAGTGCTTGTTTTTTACGGAAAATTCATGGGAAATGTGAAACAAAATTGCCTATTTATTAATTCCGCACGAAGGTCCATTTTTCGAAGGATGTTGATTCATTTAGCGATGATTGTCATAGCGTCTATGGACCACGTGGATGAAAAGAGATTGTTCGTGAAATATGCCGAGAGTCGATCGATGCTTTCATAGGGAAAGAACTATATCATTATACGAAAAATTGACCTAATTCGCACGATTTCAAACTATAAGGCGGTTTGTATCAGTGGAAATTGCGAGCCAAGCAATCCAATCTTAAATAACTTTAACCAACAAGTCACCGATGGATACTTAACCACCTTTCGCTCTAAATAGCCCGACTCACCTGAAAGTTAAAATTCTATAAACGATAAATCAAAAAATTGGATTCAAGGAAATTTAATACCATCGATACGATACAACACACTCAGCGTTACCTTCTCGAACCGCTTCAGCTACGTTGTACAGAAAATCAGCATTATCGTAACTTCAACAGGGCGTAAAGGAACGAGGTCCCTAATTCCACGGGCCGATTTTCACGGTCCGCCAATAAAACCGAGTCTCTCTCCTCGTGGCAGCATCTTCAGGGACCGTCTATCCACCACGTGAACTGTCCTCCACGCTCTGATAACTGCCACCCCCGGTTGACTTACGACCCGCTGCCTCGACGATGCCGTCCTCCTTTTCCTCCTTCTACCCTTCCATCCCACCCTTTTCGTCCCTCTGTTGCTCGCGACATTAAAAGGAGGGGGTGATAGATGACGGGAAAGGCGCCTCGAAGGGACGCCTAGCATCTTCCATTCCTTTGCAAGGAACACGAACACCGAGGCCGTGCACCGGATACGCTTTCGCGGGGACGTAGACGCGCGTGCCGCACCCCCTCGCGTATTTCACCCGAGCAACGTCACTCTTCGTGCTAGGAATTGCCCTCGTGGACGTGGCTGGATCGGATGTGTTGGGGACCCGCTGATGCATTTTGTCCGCTGTAATGCGTTGTTCGCTGTAACGTGACTTGTTTCTTCTCTTTTTCCTCGCTTCTCTGCTTTTCTTGTTCTTTCTCTTGTTCGCATTTTCGTTCCAAAGACGGAAGTGATAGGCGAAGTTACGAGGTATCGGTACAGATTTTGGGGTATTCGTGCGACTTCGAGGTAGATGGCAGTTTACGATGGGAACGTAGTTGTTACAACGTAGGTTCAACGATCGCTTAATTATAAATGAAAATCTTGAAAATTGGATGCTTCAACGCACTGTTGTTCTCTCGTCGGGATGGTACGAAGCGCAACAGACGCAGATATCTCGACAGACGTTTTTAAATTATTCGTTTCGATGTTTGGTACAGTAGCAAAATTACAAAGCACGTTATATTATTTTTATGAACAAGGTGTTCCAAATACGCTGCTTTCTTTCGTCATGTTTCGTTTCGATTTTGGCTGGAAAGGCTCGAGACAGAACTGGCTTGATTGGAGTTACGGAAGACATTGACACAGATCTTGGGGCAATTCTAGTGACTTCGAACTGGTGGTGATAATTTTGCTGGAGGATCTTGCTCTAATTTAGATTCAGTGACCACACTTGGCTTAGTCATAGTTGGATATTTTATATAAACAGAAATAGATGTTCTAGTTTAATAAACATTCCTAAAATATTTCTTTGGATATTCAACATAGTTTCCCTATCTTTTACCTACATTTCATGTCCGAAGAGATACAAATGCGAAGAGCTGAGAACAAGAGTGTTATATTATTTTATTGAATTAAGTTTGATACATTTCATTCTATTACCACAAAATGGATCAAACGTAATTCGATAAAATAATATAATATAAAAGATGTTCTGCATCTACTACTTCCTTATAAAACAAAAGGAACTTTTCGGACAACCCAATACCATGGAAATGAAATTCTTAAATTAAGTTACATCGAATTAATCAACTTGACCGATCTAAACGCTACTTTAACGCGATTTATTCCGCCCGATAAATACGACGCACTCGAGTTTCCAGTGTTTCACCGTTGGATTGTAAAGTATGTGATTTGTTCAAGTTGATCTCGACTCGAAATAAAGAGAAAACGATTTGGGTTAGGTTGGCTTGGCGGAAATGAAAATTTCACGGGATGTTCCTCGGTCGTAGTCGACGTACGCGTATCTGGAGCGAAACCACTGGGGGTGACAGAAACATTCACGAGGGCTGTTTCCGCGGGGTTAGAGGCGAAGTCTTTCCCTGGCTAGTTTTGCTGATGACACCGCTCCCGTGGTGCTGGCAAACCGTTTGTAAACTCGAACGATCGCCATTCCAACACCAGCGTCCTGAGATTTTCATCGAATTGGGTACATCTTTGATTACGAAAGAAAGAAAGATACGCATGAATTTTACGTTCATAGTCTTTCAATTTTAAACTCGTGTTCGCTCGTGCGACGGATGCTTTCGAGACCAAATTCTGTTTAGAAGAAACGGTATCCAGACGAAGCTTCCTTCTTCTTCTTCTTCCTCTTCGTCCTCTTCTTCTTCTTCTTCTTCTTCTTCTTCTTCTTCTTCTTCTTCTTCTTTCATCGACTAGTACGAATTCTATTCCATCTTTCATCTTCAAACACGGGACATCGTCCATCAGTTTTGGGGCATTTCGAGCTTGAAATTTATCCAACGTCCAGCTGGACAAATTGTAAAATACAAATTAAATAAAAAGAAAAAACTTTGGGCTTGAAATTTACCCAACGTCCAGCTGGACAAATTGTAAAATACAAATTAAATTAAAAAAAAAACTTCAAACTTAAAATCCTAATTTAAGTTGTATAAAATGTTCCTCTCGAACCAGCCAACTAAACCTTCTATTATCGAACGTATAAGATATTTGCAATTTCATCCATAATTTTGCAAAATATCTTAGACACCTCAAGCACGAAATTCTGAAGGTTTGTATCATGCACAAGCCTCTTTTAATCGTCAAACATTTTTCCAAAGGAAGCTGATCTACACCAGAAGGTTTCCATACTGATAGCTAGACCGTGTGTGTGTGTGTGTGTGTGTATATATATGTTTATAAAGTATACTTATGTTTAAAAAGTTCAAAGATTCAGGAAGATATACAGAGCGATCGTAGCGTGTATCTACGTAAAGTAACGATTTATCAAACATTCGGCAAATGAAACAAATCTGCGCCCTGTTCGCAAAAACACCGTGGAAATTTGCATAAACGTCGTCGATCGTTATTAACAACCATGCATCGCCAGAGAAATCTCGTAGCCCGATAAACCGATACAACTCTCTCCTCTATCAATCGTCCCATCTCCAATAATCCATCAACAACCTCTGCTTCTCTACAAACCAAATCCTCGCTGCGCTCGGAGAATTACCGAAGAATTCCTCGAAGAACGTGCGGCAACCCCTCGGAAGATTGGCAAGATCCCTTTTCAGGGATCGGCTGACATAAAGAGGAACAAGAGCGAACAGAAGCAGCAAGTGAAACGCATGTCCCGGCGCTTTTTACGGGGTTTCGGTCCGACGACATGTTCCAGGGCCCGGAACGAATGGGCCAAAGTCCCGAATAAGAGAAAAAGAGACGATAGACAGGGTTTAGAGAGGAGGAGGGAGGAATAACAGGGAGGTGGGAGTTAACGCGACGAAGAAAAGGGACCGTGGAACACCCCGGAGATCCGAGATCGAGTTAAGATAATTGCTCGTTTGTTTAAACATTTGACCGACCGATGGGGCGGCTTTTTGCTCGCTTTCTCACCGCGTCCATTCTTTTTCATCCTTTTTACCAGCCTCTTCTTATTGCTCTTTACGGCCATTGGCTCGTGGTACAGCACACGTATTTCCCTAATCTTTAAAGGGTGAGTTTTATACGAGCTGAGGTTAAAGAACGCGATCATCAGGCTGCGAGTATTCACGCGATCTTATATCTTTGTGAATGGAACTGAAGAAATGGAATTTGAATAGAAATAAATGGTAAAATTATTAATTTACGAACGAATTATCAAATTATGAAAATTTTCATCCACGAGAATCTTCCTTCGTACTCGTGAAAAATGCGTAGAATTGTTTGAACATAGGTGGCGAAACGAAATGACCAAAGATTGTGGCATGTGAATTTAGTGCAGCGTTTTTTTTAATTATTATTATTTAATTTGTACTTTACAATTTGTCCAGCTGGACATTTGGTAAATTTTTCTAACTTAATTGCTAAATGTGGATGGCTATTCCCAGCGGAATACCATCTTTGAGTTTGACTATTTTATTTCTTCAGTAAGGTCAGTGGGGTGTTTTCTTCTTAGTCCCTTGATGCAGCATTTTTTTTTAAATTATTATTATTTAACTTGTACTTTACAATTTGTCCAGCTGGACATTTGGTAAATTTTTCTAACTTAATTGCTAAATGTGGATGGCTACCCCCAGCGGGATACCATCTTCGAGTTTGACTATTTTATTTCTTCAGTGAGGTCAGCGGGGTGTTTTCTTCTTAGTCTTTTGGTGCAACGTGATTCAAGAAATAGTTTTTCAGAGTTTAAAATGTTTCAAAAATAGTGCACGAAATTACAGATATTTTGCGTGTTCTAAGATGAACTTTCGACCAGGATAAAAGGACAGAGTGCAACAAAATGTTACAGTATCGTGCAATCCTAAAAGGATATGGTCTGTGTCTGCAAGTCTTGATTCTGTTATCTCGTGAGTTTAAGATGCTTAGTTTTTTAACTTGTTCCTTAATTCCAGATTCAGATTCCCAGCTTAGAAATTATTGTAAAAAATTTGAAGTTAAAACCGAGAGGATTGCGGACATCAACACAGAATTTGTAGTCCGCTATTTTTTTATAATTTCCGCACATGACATTGAAAAATTGTTTCCCATATGTTCTGAATTTTTATCTTGTACGACAACAATTCTGACCGATTAATTGGTGTTTCGACAATATTGATAAATTTTATATGACAACTGCAGATGTTTTAATCCTCGTGAACGAAGGCACGTAAATAAAACTGAAATTTATGGTCGATCAGACAACATGTGTTCTGACTCTGTATCTTGTATGAAGACATAAATACGTTCCATTAATTGTTTTCTCGACGATCTTGCTCAATTATTTTATAAGAACTACACGTATTTTAATTCTCATGAACGAAAACGCACAAATAAAACTGAAATTTATGGTTGATCAGACGTGTGTTCTGAATCTGTACTTCGTACGAATACGTAATTTTGATCGATTAATTGTTTTCCCAAATTGATCAATTTTTTATAACAACTGCAGGTATTTTAATTGTCACGAATGAAGGCGGATAAATAAAATTGTAATTTATGATCGATCAGACAACATGTGCTCTGAACCTGTATCTTGTACGAATACGTAATTTTCATGGATTAACGGTTGCCTCGACAATCTCGATCAATTTTGTATAACTGCAGATATTTTATTTCTCACGAATGCAGGTGTACGAATAAAACTGAAATTTCTAGTCGATCGGATAATATCCGCTCACTGCTTCGTCATATTTATAAAACACTTTTCAAAGGACAGCCAGCAGTAGACTATCGACTGATTTCAACGAGATCTCGATCGATACTAGATGATCCAAGTTGTAACAACAAAAATCACACGTACAATTTGTAGCAAAACACGTTCGAAAAATCACCTCTACGGCCACTTGTTCTGCACACAAAGAGGAATCATCTCTATTTACCCAGTACTCCACCCTAACAATAGTTGGGCGTTTATCTACCCCCGTTGACTCGTCACGGATCCATCTCATCCAACAAACAGCTCAATCAAGAACCCGTAAACACGTTCAACCGCCTCAACCCCTCTCCCACTAAAAAAAATCCTTCTCTCTCTCTCTCTCTCTCTCTCTCCCTCTGTTCAACCAAACCAAAAGAAACGTTCTATCGACGAAACCGAACGGTGGCATAAATTCGATAAATCCCTGGTTCCTGTATCTGCTATTCTCCTAAACGGGCCACAGATTCCTTCAATTTTTTGCTCTGATCCCATAGCGGAGACGAGGACACGGAATTAAAGGATAACAGTGACGAACAGATATAAGAATCCTTTTGCACGGATGGGGGATCCGCGGGCACGATGGGTCACGAGGTCTCCGAGGCACGCATGGTTGCACGTAATCAAACACAATGGCCCCAAGGATGCAGAGGCGCATCCAGTGGCAAAGAGACAGTCGTAGAAACCATTTCGCGGCCGGTTGATGACGACACAATGAACGAAAAATCCGGCGGAGCAGGCAGAATGGAAAGAAGCTTGTGGAAGAAGACGCCGCTAGACGAGGATGGATCTGTTTAACAGGATGATGCAGCCTGATGAAAAGGAAAGAAAAGAGCCTGGTGGAGTATTTCTGAGTCGATCGTTTTCCCCGTGGGCATTTCAGGCCTAATTTCCCGCGGACAAAGAACAAGAGCAAGGCCCTTCTCGCCGTCTCTGTTCCTGACCGATGCTTTTTGTCTAGGCCAACCAGTCTCTCGAGTCTTCCTGCTTCGAACCAGACGATCGGCTCCTATTTCTTTGATGTTTCATCAACGTCCTTCCATCGTTCTTTATCTTTCCAGCCGTTCGTCGTTTTGTTGCGAGATTCTTGTTCTTGCTCCTTTTCTTCGTGCTACTCTTGCTTCGCTTTTTTCCCTTTCTTCTTCCTCTTCTCGGCAATGGTCTATCGGTTTGCTGGTTTTTGCCACTAACTACGCGTAGCTTGGATGATTATGGTGATGTCTGTCCCCGGGATCCAGCTTCTTTATGGCTGATTGCCTTCGCTGGAGACGTGTATCGCGCGAAGGCTTAGATCGTGTCGCGATGAAACCCTTCGCAGGCCACCGTAGAGGAATGTGCATCGCAAGAGTTAGCCATCTCTGGCCGATTGGATGCCGCGCATCCACGATCCTTCGCCGTGATATTTTTTGTTCAAGTGGCAGTTAAATTATTACATGTTACATATATATACGTCACTTCGGATAACGACGAATAAACTTGGTAAATAATTCCTTGTTGAAATTCAACATGAACTATTTGGTATTACGTGCTACGTTTCGAATAATGACAAATTTAATTAATCGCCTTCTGCAATCTTTCTTTTTAAGCGTTTTGCAATTAAGCGTAAGTAGGTAGCTTCGTTGGAAAGAAGAAAAGAAAAAAAAAATCAGGCTATTTTAATAAATCTGTATCTCTATCTTAACAGGTGAAGGTTACTCGTAGATACATAAGACTTGCATCTACAATAGCAAGTTCTTCTCGCAACGAACAGCGCCGCCTAACGCATTCGACGAATACAGCCACTCATAAATCACGCGGAATCTCTTTCTTCAATTACGAATCCGCTTGTCACTCGAAATACCAAAACAGATTTGCAAACGCCACAAAGAAAGCGCACGCATCCTTCGATATTTCCAAAATTCGATCAGCTTTTCGTTTTATCTGCTAGGTTTGACCACAAAGAGAGTCCTCGAGTACGCTCGGTTACCGCGACAATGGCGCTCCATAGTTGAAGCAAAACGTTGTCGGTCTAGAAGGCCTAATTTTAAGCAAATTTAGGCCCCGTTCTACCATTTGGGCATCGGTTAAGCGTGTCGCCTGTCTACCTGGCCGAAAAGGAGAGGCCCGGCCCCGTCACGCTTATCCAATATTTCTCGACATTGTCACGCTCCCCGCCTCGAGCACTTGCCTCGTCATTGTCAAAGACCCAGGACTCTGAAGCACCGTGGCAATTGGATTAAACGTATCCATTACCATTGGATCTCGTCCTTTCCCCGGATCTTCTTTCGTTCTTCGAATTTTGCAAATCCGCACGGATACGTCCAAATAGATAAATAGAGAGAGAGAGAGGAATTAGAATTAGGAGGAAGTAAGGAAGAATGGGCTTTTCTTCGAGTTTGTGTTTTCCATCGTTTCCGGCTGGTTAGACAGAACATGGTCCAAGAGTTTGGAATGGTTCCAGGCAAGCGTTCTTTGGGGTTTTAATGTTTCTCGGGATTTTTAGGACTCGAAACGTTGGATTGTTAATTTTGGAGATTCGGCTTTCAGAGGTATTTACGTTTTATTCGTTGCCTCTAATTCCAGCAACTTCCAATTCACGAAACAATGTGAAATTTCTTTGTTTGTATTATATTATATTCGAATAAAAGCAAAGATATTTCGATCGATCTAATTCTGTGAACGAGTCAAACAATATCAGACTTGCAAAACTCGCGAGTCGCACGATACAGTAAGACGATCCAACGATATCAAACTTGTAAAATCCATACTTTCCATGTGGCGTACAAGTAAAGGAATAGGGACAAACTCTCAAAACTGGTGTCTCGCGAAACAGCCAAATAACATCGCCATAAGCGACAGACCAAGTGGATTTCCTATTCGGTTGCGAAATTCTTACTTGCCAAGTCAGAAACAAACGACAGGAGGCAAGCAAATTCCCGAAACTTCTGTCACAAGCAAACAACACACATTGCCACAAGCGACAGACCATGTGAATTTCTCCTATTCGGTTAGAAAATTTCTACTCGACTTATCACAAATAAATAACGAAACGAAAGCAAATTCGCAAAACTCTCGTCTCCCGTATCACAATCGAACGATATCGTCGGTAGCAACGAAACAACTTGAATCGATCAGTTTGTCACGACTCGTGTTTTCCATGGTCGATCGAACAAGCAAAGAACGCGAAACTCGGAAAACTCGGTTGTACCGCAACCAAGCAACATTAACCAGAAGCAAGAAAGCCAATGAGACCGAGTTCGAAAAGCTGGCGGACCAGGAGGAGGGCCGGTTCCCGATTACCGATCGCGACGATTTATTCCGTCAGAGCGACGAGCAGGCTGCCCTTTGTTCTCGGTGACTTACATCGATAATCCCGCTCGGTCCCGACACGGTGGCCCCTCCCGCGTCTCCCCTACGTGTCTCGTGGCGCAATATCTCGACGGCGAGGCTCGCACGCATAAAGGCAAACCAACGGCCCTGCTGGGTCCAGGCTGCGGTGAAACCGGCGCTTCAGCCTCCTCTCTTCTCTCTCCGATCCTCTGCCGTCTCTTTCCTTCTCCATCTTCCCTTTCGCTCCGCTTGTGTGTGTACGCTTGTTCAACGTTCACCGCCCCCTCGGCCTGGCCGTCCTCGTGGCTAACAAGAGGATTCACCATTCACCTGTCACCGGGTCCGAGGGCGGTTAGTTATAGTTTATTTATCGTTTCCACGTAGGCTGGTGTTTGAAATACGTTTACACCGCTCGTATGTTCACCCTTTCTTTCGGTGTGGGTATGGCGCCGGCGTGTGTGGTCCGGCGCATACCAGCGAACGCGGACGGACAACTATTGTCCGCGCGGCGTGCATCCGCGCGGACAGTTGCAAGCCGACCGCCTTGCACCCGGACCAGAGATGTCTTAAGCAGATTGCCCCGGACCGCGCATGCACCGGCCAACGAGCCGCCACGGAACGCCACTGTAACGCGGCAATTTCGACGACTCGCGATATTTTTTCACTTTCCATTTCACTGGCATACGCTGCTTCTTCGTGACAGCGTCGTTCCGCTTTGCTCTTGCAACTTTGTGCCAAGTTTTTCGACGCTCTTCGCTGTTTCCAGGTACGTAGGTACACGTGGTGATGCTGGTTTCTGAAACGTCGCGTGGAAAGGTTCTTTTTTTTCTGATATTTGCATTTTGTAGCGTTCGCGCAGCTCGAACGTGAGATACGCGGCGTGGATTTCCTTTATTTTTAGAATATATCGATTCTTCGGAGGGATTTTTCTAGCTCAATTACGTGGGTACGTGGCGTACTCTGGAGCCTCCGATTTCTGGGACGGAAATCTCCTTCGTTCGATGCGCGAAGCGACTGGAAACCTTCCGAAAACCCTCGAATCTTTCCCTCTGCTATTACATCCTTCAAAATGATAACTTTGTTGAAAGTTTCCCTGCGACGCTACAATCCTTTCCTTACCTTTTCCGTTTATCGCATAGGTTCAATATGAGAAGAGCTTCCTAAAAGTAGCGTTGGATCTGTACATGCGAAGCTTTTAGTAAATTAGGTATTTGTAAATAAAGATAGAAAGAGAATCGGTAACTTGGAACTACCCAGGCTACTACCCTGTCTCCACGACCATAGTCCCATAAATCTCAAAGAAGAAAGAAAAAATAGGAAAATTAATCTAACCAAAGCTAACTTAACGCCGCCTTTCCCCACAAATATACCTCATTTTCCATTTCCCTAAAATTTCATCGAAATATCTTCCGAGACGCGTAAGATTTCCCGATTTTAAAGACATCGCCACGTTGCACGAAACGCTCTCTCCTGGCCGCAAGAGCGGTAACTACTCCGTCATCGTTTACCAAAATAATTAACGTGGAGCAGAAAAAGGACGCAGACCTATGGAAGTGTATCCAAAGTATTAACGGGACGCAAACATTAACCTTATCCGATCGGCAGATCTCTCGACAAGGAAAAAGAGGAAGAACGACAGAGATAAAAAACAGATTCGATACTGCCGGAGACCCAAAACGTAAAGGGTAGTTCCTTGTTGGGTAAAGAAGGGGGGATAAAGAGCCTTCTTTTCTTTACCTGAATATCATAGGCGAACGTTTGACACGTGATGACAGCTCATGGCGCCACCAACCCCCTGGTGTTCCATGGCACAGCGGGGATTCCGCCTCGGGGCCCAGAGATTCTTTTGTTTCAGCCTCATTAACGTGTTGCCAAACCCTCGACGTTCCACCTTGGGGAGCGTCCTGGCTCCGTCAACGACCTACTCGAGAACCATGAGCCACCACTACGCTCCACTGCAACTTTCTAACGGTCGCACGAATCCCGCGGTATACGCGTCATCCTGTCTTCTGGACGTTGTACAACGACTTACAACGACTTCTTATTTCGTCGGAAAGCACGATTCTAATAGCAGGCAGATTCTAATCTTATTTCCGAAAATTGACAGACTACAGAGATCGGTGGATGATGATTTCTGATTAGACGGGGTGCATTGGTTTGTGTATAATATTTTTTGTGGCTATAAGGTTTTATTTATTGCGCCTTATGTAAATCTTAAACGTAGATGGTGTAGAAGGGCCTCCTCCTAGTGAGAATTTTCATAAAATTGCAGTGGAAGGTCAGAGTGTAATTTCCTAGGATTAGGAGATGGGACGAGTCTACAGATGTTGATATCTTGGGTAGTTTGGATGGGTCGATTCGTACAATATTTTTATTTTGTCAACGTAAGGAATGTTTTTATCCATAGTGGGTTGTGTAAATTTTGGATTAAGAATTTTTATAAGACTGTAGGTCTGTGTAAAAGGGCCTTTTAGATTGCATGAGAGAGATAAGAAAGATCGATGATAACATCTAAGCGATACAGCACGAGCTATTTAGTTTGAAGTCAGGGAATCTACGAAATAAGTTTCGACGTTGGAAATTGATGAACTAGAAGTCGTTAAGCGAAGAGATTGCTAGGCTAATGTCGGACAAGGTTTCGTCAAGCGTTGTCCTAGGTTTCAGCAAATCTCAGTCAATTTGTAAAACTCTGACTTTTCCTTTCGGGGACAGATAACTCATAATTTACGAGATTCCTCCAGACCTTGACAGAGATAGCGCAATAACTCTTTCCGACGCCTTTTGGACATCTCTGAGAATTCTCGCGACGTTTTTGGATTTTCAGTTTGGAATTTTTAAAAGCTCCAAAAATGATAGTACGTAGGACAGTACACGATATACGTGTGTGTCTAGAAAATTTTAGTGTGAATACCCATATCTTCGACATTTATGCAGAGGTACACAAATTGCTCTAGAAGAGTTCAGTTTTCTCCAATTAAAAATACTCTTCTCTGTAATGTCTAAATTAAATATTTAATTTTTCTATAATGTCTTTTCCTTATATTTAACTCCGCCACGATCCTTGTATTTTGTATATTTCAAGCTTACTCTTTACCCTTTAGATTTAAGCATTAGATTCAACTAGAATCGAACATACTATAAACTCTTATAATCCAAGTTACAGTATCACGCCAAAATAATTTATTTATAATTCTCAATGAGAATTGATTGTAAAAAGTCTACCAAGTAAAAAAACGTTCGACATAAAATTGTAACGAAAAATCACGTGCACCAACGATTAGACCGCTGACGCTTATGCAATTTTATATCTTTGCACGTGTGATTAAGGAAACGTTTATTAATTTACTCCAAATACTTTGCATTTTTTATATATAATTTGCAAATTACATGCCGTCTGTGGACTCGCGGAATCTCAAATTTCCCAAAACTGCGTTAACACCAGTTTATCGATAACAATTCTTTCGTGTAATATTTCGCTGAAACTCAAGGTGCTTTTGAATATTACGAAAAATACGACCGAGCCGATAATAACCGAAAGAACGCAGCGGGGTTATTTTCACGCTCGCTTATTTCGTGCTCGTTTCTTTGTCCTGGCGGGTTACAAGCGATCACGCGGAATTTTTTCGCGAAATCAGTCGTCAGCGATGCGTGGACGTATTGTTCGCGACCTAGGCACCGTGTTAATTCCTGTTTCGCGATGGTCGAAAGGATATACACGCGAAACTACTAACAAAACTAACAACGCTGGTCCTCTCGTGATGGAAAGACATCAAAAAATAAAAAAAAAGAAAACGAAAAATATATATATCTATACATATATTCAACGGCGTTGGTCGACTGTTTGTAATGCAAACAGTATCGATCGACGAGGGTGGCTGGGGGTTGAAAGTGGCGGAAGGTGTAACGGTTTGTGTTTCCTTGCTGATTAAATTACAGCGAGCGTGAAAATGCTTCGCTGAAACCACTAATTTCTAACGGAAATAAAAATACAGAAGAGCAGGTAGTTTGATAGAAATATTCGCCAGCAATTTTCAGCCCAACTTTCGTGACTGTACAAATAAAAAAAAAAAAAAAAAAAAGGAGAACCAGAAGCTATCGAATGGCGCGTGCGTGCGTGGTGTAAAGAGTAAATCGTTTCGGTTTGCAGATTTAACCGATTGCTTCACCTTCTGTGAACACAATGGCTCGCCAAAGTATTTTTGTAGAAACCTTTCGTAAATCGTACTAATCGCTCTGAAATTTTATTTATAGCAACGTTTACGATTTAGAAGCGTACGAAAAGAACCGTCCATGTTATTGAAGATCTGTGAAAATTTACAACGAATCAGGTAAAGAATCGTTTCTGGCGTGTTTCAGGAGACACGAACGTACGTGTTTAATTCCACGACCGATTAAAAAGACAGTTTGGTTAATACGGTGTTGATCATCGAGTTGACAAATTATTCGTCGTGTTTTGTGCCTGTGATCTTCGATCATGTTAATCATATTAAAGTTTGAAACGGCTAAATGACGGCATTGTCAGACTTTACCAAAATTTCTGTAACTTTCGCATACACATTTTCAAATTTTCGCAAGTTTTACCAATACGATCGCAACAATGGTGTCTCACCGCAGTGCTAATGGACGTTTAAAAGGTTTCATAAAATACGTACGTTAATGTTGTTTCAAACGATTAGGTTGAGAGCATAGTAAATGATCGGAAAGTGAAAGGTTTCGATCCTTTGGCCGATTAGGATCCTAACGTTGTTCGGTTTCGTGTACCTGCGACGAACACTTAACTGGAAGTGGTTAGCTTCCTGTGCAACTAGAATTGTTTTACATACCACAGTGTTTCTCTTGTGGTTCCTTGGACAATGACGTTTTTCGCAACAATTGTGATATTGGAAGTTTTCCATATTAAAGACCATTCATCGTTAACAATTCTAACGTTCAAAATCCAATTCGTCAAGTTGACACAACGAGACTCTTTTCTTTGGATATTTCACACGTGTATTTCTACACCTTAAAATTTGGCAATAAAATAAGCAACAGCTGAGCCTCGAAGAAAATTCTAAGAATCTACACGCTCTTGAAATCCCTTTAACGCTAGAACTACCACACCATTCAAATTGACTGGTTTTACCATTTTATTTTAAAATTCCTACTTCGTGTTATATTTTTTCCTCCACAATGATGTAATGACTGTCGCAACGATAACTAAAAGAATAATATAACGAATTTTATTTTGCTTTTTATGCATTCAAACTGAAAATAAATTTGTATCAAGGCTATCTATACCAATACCAGTCAAAATGACCGATACTTGTCAAGGTGTAAAAGGGTCGTGCAATTTGTTTATCGAACTTCAATTAACCAGTTTCCTCGTTTTGTACAATTTGCCACACGTTTTTCAAATTTTTACCGCGTATCATTCGATATGACGATATCAGTTATCGAGAAAATTCCGGATCGATCGCTGGATCGCTACATGCTAACGCTAAAAATATCACACCATCCGAAATGACTGGTTCTACAAATTTTACCGCGTATCATTCGATATGACGATATCAGTTATCGGGAAAATTCCGGATCGATCGCTGGATCGCTACATGCTAACGCTAAAAATATCACACCATCCGAAATGACTGGTTCTACAATTTTATAAATTTGTCAAGCCTCGTTTAGGGATAATGGTCCCAGATGGATCAATAATTCCGAAAATGTATTACATAACGTGGAATTGCTTCTTTAAGAAAGTAATAAATCAATAAATATAAAAATGTTCTATTATCGCGTATTTTTTAGAGACCAGACATTTTCACTGGTTTTGGTAGACATAGCTTCGTGTTAACTATCGATAGCGTTAAATACCAAAATCCAATGTACCAGTGTAACGTAACAAGCTCCTTCCTTTGGACTCCTCATATATTTCTTTGTATTATGACAGTAGAAAGGAAACGTAAGGTTTCTAATGTTCGTATCAGTGTCTTTCCTATTTGAGCCTTTTCGCCATCTTCTTAGCAGCCGCCTATTTTCTAACGAATATTACATTTATTGACTTGTCAAACGCAATTCTATTTTATAAAATTTATATTTCAACACTCTTTTATCCCCAACCGTACATTTCCGTGTCTATTACTCTTTAAGAATTCCCCATAAAATAAGAAACCATAACCTGTAGCGGCACGCGAGCTACAGGACAATTCGAACCATGTTGTTTTGCCTCGGAGTATGAACATCGTCAAGACATACATAATGTAATAATAAATAAACTCCGGGCCAAACAGTGTCGCCGCTACGTGCAACCGTCGAACAAAGACGGATTGAAATTTTCCGGTACTCCCCCGACACGATCGTAAGGCGACCAATTTTTCAATCTCAGTCTGCAGCGATTTTATTAACTTTATACACAGTGTTTAGCGAATCAGTTTGCACCGAGCGTCTTAGCGAACATTCTCTGTATTTATTAATTATTTTTAAATACATTTGACGCTTTCCATATCGAGTAATCTCGTCATTTAAACCACACGATCAACCATCCTCTACAAACGGAAAGAAAACTCGGGAAAACTGCACAGTCTCTAAAGACAATTTAACCCAGTCAAAGTGCAGCATGCAAACTAAGAGCAACGCCGAGACCGATCAAGACTAGCGAGCGCAAACTCTCGACACACGACCGATCGTGTCTTGAAACGATAGAATTCGGCGGGACGACGATTCCCGGTGGAAATAGCGAGGAGTAGATCGATGGGAGGCGGGTGCTCCGAGTCTGCACGGCACGACCGCAATTCCATCCTTTTCAGCGGCCGCTGGCCGCGACGATTCCCGGATGCCGGAGTCCCGCCGCCGAATACTGCGAATTCCACGGCGTCCCGGCGGCGGATTCGGTGATTTGCCGCCGCGACACGCCGGACACGAAGCGGCGCTTGTAACGCCGGCGTGTTCCGCCAGTGCCGATAAACACTTCAAACCCGCCTCGATGTCCCCGCTTGACAGTCCAAGTTACGCTGATGAGCCGCGAACGAGAATCAGAGAAGAGAACACCAGCACCGACTTTCTTCTTCTTCTTCTTCTTCTTCTTCTTCTTCTTCTTCTTCTTCTTCTTCTTCTTCTTCTTCTCTGTTTGAGAGGGGAAAGAACGAAGGTAGAACGGTGCTGATTTCTGAACGTGGCCTGCAAATTGTTCTCAGTCGACGATTCGATTGTTTTGGAAATACGAAGTAATAGGTTGTCCGGAAAGTTTCTTTTGTTATATAAGGAACTAACAGACGCACAAGGTTTTTTGTTTTATCTTGTTTTGTCGAATTGCGTACGATCCATTTTGTTCCGTTGAGATAAATACAGAGACATTTCACAGACTTGCTTTCGCCTCTGTATGAAGCTACACTGTTTTAAAAAACACGTTTGCGAAAGAAAGATATTTTTCGGACAACCTAACGGAACAGCGTTTGACAGACGCTGTTTTATTTTTAAGTTAAATTTAGGGTTAGGTTAATGGGGGTAGGTTTTATCGTCTTTCTTAAGGGTTTTCTCCGTGGCAAACAACAACTTTGCCGGAATTAAATGTTTAGAGATCTTCGTTCGTGTAACCTTGTTACGTAATCCTATGATTTCGATCCTGCGATAAACTCGTAGAAAATTACGCTGAATTTTTCATTTATCACGCGTTACAGACTATTCCTTCGGGATATCGAAGTAGAACCACGAAGAAGTTTGAAAGAAACGGTAATATCAATTGCACCGAGTATAACGAACACACGAGGATGCTGTTTCTAGACTCTCGGGTAAGTCGAAACAAACTTTAACGAAATAGAGTGGAAATTTCAACTCGCAGCTTGTTCAAACCCATTTTGTAACCTGCGCGATGACGTGGATCGTTAAAATGGCCACGGACAACGCAACCCGTCTCATCGCCTCATTTGTCAAATGCCCTAACGAACCTCGAGAAAGTCGAACAGTATCGACGGCTAAAATTTCAACTTACGATACAACGATTTCAATTGCAAATTCGATAGAGTGCAGATTCCGAGGGAAACGTTCAAGAAATACCAAGATCCTCTGAAACCCTTCCATCAGCTCGTAATATAAACAGAATCCCCTCGTCTAAAAAACGTGGTGAGGCTGCCGGAAGTCGCTCGATCAGCGCCAAGCAACACGAAATACTCGATTCCACCTTGTCTAACCAATCCGGCTTATCACTATGCATAAGACGAGAGAAGAGGTGGGTTGGTTCGATAGAAATCGGACAGGACATAAAGACCCGGATCGGTATACCATTAATACTCCTCTCTCATCTAGCCAATCCTCTTACTCGCAAGAACAGTATCCTCGCGCCTTGAGTCCCCTTTAATTAGTCAGCCTTGAAGAGAGGACAGACTGCGGCGTCTGTGCATAAGAATCGGACAGAGAATCGCGCCGATTCCCTCGCTTACTTAACGAGAAGAGGAATGCCTGGCTCGCCTTCGTTAGACAGAGAAAGATTATTAATTTCTCTGTTGAACCGCGTGCCTGAGAGAATTCGATCGACACGGTTGTAATATCGCAGCGAGACGAGGATGAAGAGATAGATACTTTCTCGGCGATTCGAAGATAACGACACGGCACTGAATTTCAGTGTAAATTATTTTGTCAAATTTCGAAGCAGAGGGGCGAGTTATTATTTCGTATTTTATAGCAACAAAGTATCTCCGGAGATCGGGGAATTTGCATCGAATTCGCCGATGTTTCCAATCGGCGATGTATTTCGATCACGCGACTAACGTTAAGTACGGAATTGGCGAAAACTTGCGAAATTTGAAGATGATCGAGGACTAAGATAGCGTAGTAGGTTGTTCGAAAAGTTTATTTCGCAGGTGCACGACGTTCTTTGTTTTATATTATGTTATCGAATCGCGTACGATGGATTTTGTTCCAATAGAATGAAACAGGGATATTTTCTGTTTTATATTATTTTATTGAATTACGCACGATTCGTTTTTCTTCCTATAGAGAAAAAAATGTGCATCCGTCGTTTACCTGTACAACGAGAGAAACTTCCGGGACAACCTAATAGTAAGAATTCTGGGAAATTGCGAAATTTCAAAGCCTACGTTTCCGGTGCACCGAGCCACGAAGAAGATCCAATAAGAACTGCTATTTGATCTCTGAAAAATTTCCAAATTTCCAGATTTAGGCTTCCCAGCGTAGATAGAGCTCTGGCAAGTTTCGGAATTTCCAACTTCGAGCTCTCTCTCTCTCTCTCTTATAAAGAAAACTCCAATGAATTACACGATGAAGTTCCAGAACTTCGATCTTCTAATGCAAATGAAATTATCACAAATTTCACTGATACACGTGCATACATACGTTCACGTATATGTACGTACCTGTAGCTAATTGTATAAATATAATACAAATAAAATAGCCGAAAAATAGCGAAGAGAAATGTCTGGCTTGCCTCCGTCAGAGGGAAAGATTATTAATTTCCGTTGAACCGCGTGCCCGAGAGAATTGGATCGACACGGTTATGTATGTGTGTGCGTTACGTATGCGAGAAAGAGATGCAGATAGTGGTCCTACGGTTGGAGGATAATGGCCCAGCACCGCGACCAACGCCGGACAAGGGAGCACGAAGGACGAGGAAAGACTTCTGGCGCCACTCCGGGCATACCACTCGCTTTCGTCCGGCATGGCCTCTCTTTTCCTTTGCTTTCTTTCTTCCTCCACTTCGTTCTTTCTTCTCTCTTCTTCGCCCTGTCTTCTGCAGTCTCTTCGCTTCGACTTGGCTCGGCTCGCTCGCGTACACGCTCGCGTCTTTCTCCGTTGTTCCAGCCTCGATCCCACACTGATATCAACCGGCACCGGAGCCTAACTTATTGTCTTATTATTGGACCACCTAGAGAAGCGGCCTGCTTTTCCATTCCCTGGGTTTGAGAAAGGGACGAGGAGATCGAGGAGAATCGTCGAGAGACTCGGCCAGAGTGTTGGATGATCGCACGCGGAGCTTTCGGTGGCTGCGAGCGTTGGGAGAAGAGCGCGGGATGACGAGGGTGGTGACGGAAGCGAGCTTCGGACGATTCCGACAAGCAACCGATCGATAGATCGCGGATTTTCTTCGTGCCAATTCCTATCTTCCTAAACGTAATTAAGCGAACGCAGTGCAAATAGGAATTTACTTTATTCGTCGTGCTCTGTGTATTTTGTACACCGTACACTTTGTACGCTGCTTTCTCATATCGCGGCTTTAGGCATTTTTGCGATCTTAAATTTCCCGTAGACGCGCAGAAATCCGCAGTCTACTAATTGGAAACGAGATTGATGGTAAAAGTTGAAGGAAGTTTGAAGTAGTTTGCTGTTTATTGTATTTCACAAATGGGTATTATGGTTGCCTTGGATTTCTCATATGTAATAATTATGCATATGTTATTGGGGCAGAGAGAATGGCTCCTAACGGCAACTAATAATAATTATTAGATAACTATATCTAGCAGTAATATTTCTTTCTTATGTAATCATCATTTTATGTATTATTACGTACTGCCATTTAATAATTAGACTGGAGATACTCTAAAATCGATACACCACAGACTTTAATAATTTTTCTCTATTAAAAATTATTTACCATATCGGTAACCGTGTTCCATACTGTAGCAGTTGCGATCATTTATTGCTCTTGTTATTATACAAATCCATTCTGCGAAATTATAACGTCTCTTCTACTTCTCCTCTTAGAAACTTTCCATTGCTCGACGTTATGTTCGAACGAGTTACGAATAGCGTGAATACACGCACGTACAAACAATTCAATATTCGCTAGAAATCCTTAAACAGAGATATATTACGGTAAGCGTGGATAATAACGATCGTAAAGGTAAAGCGTTGCGAAACCAACTGACAGTATCTTACATTAATAGATGATCGACGATCCACTCTTTATAACTTTTATATTAAACGATGCTCGATCTGCAACATTACCAATCGAAGCCAATAGATCAATGGCGAATTCTAAACTTTACCAGGCCTGGTCAAACGACCGGTTTCAAAATTTAATTCAAAGATGTACCTTCGCTGATACTTCTTTCGTTCGACTCTAACTTCACGTAAATTTTCCTATTAAATTAAATCGGAAAATTGATCGATCAGACGACCGAGAAATTTACGCGAAGTTAGACGAACGAAAGAAGTAACAACGAAGGTAGAGAATTGAAAATGAAATGTTGGAACCGGTCGTTTGACCGAGCCTGGTAAGGTAAGCGTTAGTGTTAAAAGCACCGTAAGAAATCGCAGCCCTCGTGCATACGCGAGAATGATAATGTTCGTTCTACTATAGTAGACAAGAAAGCGACAATGTCGCCAAATTGTCAATCGTACGTCGTATCGTCGTTCTCTGTGTGCATTAACATAATGGTAGAAGAAGTTCGAGTCGAAGAAGCGCCATTATCCGCAGTTACGAGTGAAATCGTTGCCATTACAGGGAATGCCTTATGAGCTCGGGCGGGTGCGTAAAAGTGCCACTAACTAACAGGTTCTATAGAACGCCATCGGAGGGTATAGTAAGCAATAAATTGCGCACAACAGCCGTCTAAGGACGGAAACCAAAGAGACACTTAAAATCCACTGTCTCTCTCGTGGAACTGCATAATTTAACTCGACTCCATTAAAACTTCGGATAAAACGGTAAAACGGAACCGTGGAATAATTACGATCGAGCAACTGCGTTCCCGCTGGGCTGAAATTCCCAGCTGAAATTTGAAAACCCTACAATCTTTCCGTAATTTTCCTGCTTAATGTACGAATGGCTGCCAGAAGTATTTATACTTCTCTACGTATATTTACTTTGCGATGAAACGTTTCTCTTATCAGTTTCTTTATCTCATCTCGATCATATTCAATTTTTGTCGTCGTACGAAAGCAATTAGTACTTTTACGCTACTTCGACTTCCTCAATTACAACGAATGCAAATACCCTTTACAGTGTGTTTTAACCAAACAAACAAACAGAGATTAGATTTATTTTTCTATTACGTAATTCTTAATTGTCACGTTCATTTCTACATTTAATTCAATTTTTGTCGTCGTACGAAGGCAATTAGTACTTTTACGCTACTTGGGCTTCCTCAATTACAACGAATGCAAATACACTTTACAGTGCGTTTTAACCAAACAAACAAACAGAGATTAGATTTATTTTTCTATTACGTAATTCTTAATTGTCACGTTCATTCCTAGATTTAATTCAATCTGCGTCCCGATCGAAGCAATGTAAATTCTAAAAGCCGCTGGAGCTACAACATTCTTCCACCGATCATTCCACCACTATTCTACCGATTCTAAATCTCGACGTTGGTTCCCTAAATTTCATTCCAATTTCCAAATTTAATTCTGTTTCCCTACTTCTCCCGATAGAAACCACGTAAACATGCCGAAGCTTCTCATCTCTAAAACTGTGGTATTTCTCTCAGATCGATCGTTCCACTATTTATCGCTTCACAAATCCTAGATTTTCGCTTTTTCCAATCTCGTTCCGTTCGAATCGCGAGCCCCGGAAACTTGTCGACGTCTCCCCTCCAAGAAAAACCAAGGATCCGCGTGACGCACCCTCTTGGCCCTGAGTCGTGTCGCGTCGTAAAGCAATTAACAGTTATGGTAATAATCGCTAACGATCCCCTAAACAAGGCAGGCCTAAACAAGGACAGGCCGAACTGAGGGGAAAAAAAACAGAGGAGAGAAGAAAAAAAAAGGGAGGAACGAGAGGCGCAGGGCAGTGGAAGGAGGCCGAAAAAGGAGTGGCCTGAGTGGCTTTGGTAGCAGGAGGCAGAAGAGGCGGCGGCCTAACGCGACGCAGAAGAAAGAAGAAGAGGATGACTATGACGATGAAGAAGAAAGGGAAGGTCGATCGAGCGAGGATTATACGACTGGACATTTCGGGCATTTTTACGAAAGGGACGCGCAGGAACGCGTGTTCTATTAGCTAAGACAAAAGAGCGGCGCCTAGGCGGGGGACGGGACCCCCGAAACTGTCCGACAGCGTTTATTTATGCGGCGAACCGCGGAAAAAGATGTAAGTCCCCAGGGTCCCTTCTACGGTGCATTCCGGCCCCGGCTCTACCACCGACCGACAGGGATATTATCTGCCGCAAGGATATAATCGACGTGTCCTCCGACTCGTGAGGACACATTTTTGCCGGCCACTCGTACGAGAACCAGCGTCGCTCGACACGCGTCCTTCACGCCGCTGTTTTTCGATGTTTCAGGAACCAAGCGGTAAAGAGCATCGTCGTTCTCGATCTGTGCTTCGCGAATGAAAAGCTTTCCGAGGGACGTTTCGTTTTTTGCGCTTTCAACGATGCCGATCCAACGATAATTGCAGGAAACGATTACTCGATACGCGAATCTTGCGTGCCGCTGTATTTTTCCTGTTTAGGAATCAAGCGATAGAAAATTAACATTTTTGAACTGTGTGTTTGCAAATGAGACGTTTGCGAGGGATATGCGATTATTCGAACTGCGACAATTTTTTAACGGTGCGACTGATCGATATGGAATTACGAGAAACGATTACAAGGTTCTTGGTACCCTGGTTCGGGAATGAACAATTTCTTAGCTTCTCACGTCCATCGAAACATATACAAGTTGTAGCTGGCGTTATTTCTCGATATTTTCTAACGTTCGAGTAATCATAAACGTACTCGCAACTCGTATATGAATCACGATAAATATAAAAGAACCTCGCAAATTTTTATTTCGCATAATATTCCCAAATTAAATTCAATTGGATTTAATGAAGGAACTTGCCTCGATCCAAAGCCTCGCCACTTCGCGTAAAATTCCGACTGATACGAAATTCTTAAATAAAACGAGCCAACTCGTGGAAAACATTCATCTAATAGACGATACGTGCACGTGTATGAAATCTATGAAAAATTGTCCAAGTACTTAGGAGTTTCGTTCGTGGACGAAGAACGAGCCATTTTTCACGACAGTCACACCTCGTAGATAGGATCGGACATTGTTGCAGCAACAACAGTCGGTGGACGCCTTTTTCGCTCGAGCAGGCTGGCGTTTCTTGTTGCGTTTTATTTTGCACAATGTCGCAAAGCAGAGAGAGAGTGGAGCCTGGCGCAATAAGCGATGCACTCTCGCGCAACTTTATCGTAATCGATGCAAATTTATTCCGCTCCTCTCAAAGGACTTTGTTCTGGCCTGATCCTCGATATTCCTCCTCCCTTCTGCCACCCCCTTACGACGTTCACTCCCTTGAAAGAAAGTAGATCTTGCAGTCGACTTTTCTTCTTTTTTCTTCCTTCTTCTCTTTAATTTTTTCCTCTCTCTTTTTTTTCCCTCTTTTTTAATGAATAAAACAAACTGCAACTCGTCGGTGCAAATTCGCTATTGCTTTTCGTTTTCCTGTCTTTCTTTTTGGCTCAAGTAGCGCAGTTCCATCGATAATCGTCGTCCGCAGGACGGAATTATCGACGAAGTGGTTGGTAATCGAATTGCGTTTCAGACGGCCAATGCAAGATGTTAGTTTCGGAATTGCAATGTTATATCACGAAGGTGGAAGCGAATAAGCGGAGGAATGGAGGTTCGCGAGCTTCGAGCTAATTTATCTTATTTCGACAAGTTTCGAAGGAATAAAAGAATTTTCCATTTCGTAGCGACAAAATCTTGAAGGCCGAAAGTCCGCGATATTTGCCAAAAAATCACAAATATTTTGAGTCTGAAAATTTTGTATTTCTCGCACGAGCAAAAGTCCGGAAGCTTGCATCACTTAAACACATGGAATTTCGAAATTTCGAACAAATCTGACCGTCGGAGAACAAACGTGAAATTTGTAGACATGCACGCGCTATAAATTTCTGTCACGCGGCACGCAGCAACGTGAAAATATCCTGGTAAATAAATACGCGTACGTTTCGAGATTCTCCACGATATTTCCATATACGAATTTTATTTCCCAGGCCTCGGACAATCTCGTGGAGCGGTTGTTGAGCGATTAATGAAGGCGTGCGCGGCGCACGAACTTCTACTGATATTCGCGTGCCGTTTCGTGAAAAGGACGATAATTATGGCTGGCGCGAAAGCACGTAACGTTCGTGTTACCGTAAATTGCCGGTCGAGCACGGCATTGTGCTCTTGAAATCGGTGATTAAAAAAAGAGAAAGCTGGCAATGGTTTCCTTTCTTCAACCGTTTCCACGAAATAAACAGACGTAGATGGAAGAAACGATGAAAATTCTTACGAATCTAATCTTTCGCAGTTCAGTAGGCTGTGTTCTTAACAACTATAGTCGTATATTTTCAAATCCATAATCTCCAATCGTTTAATTTAATCCAGAGGATCGACGCATTCTAAATAATTCAATTGTTGAGTTATATGCTCCAGCCTCGACAACTCCCCGCTGCGACACGTTATGCGTTTCGTTGTCACCAAGTTTCACCGATCATATTCCAAGTGAACGATGAATTTCGTCAACGCGGAACAATTTCAAAGATCGACGTTTGCCAACTTTGAATAAAGGAAAATAAATGCAGACGTTTTGTCACAGAAACGACGACGAATTTCATCGACGAGGAAGAATTACGAAAATTGATGTTTAGCATTTTTGAACGAAGAAGAACACACGGCTGCGACGATTTCTTGCCGAGGAAACTTTTTGTACAAAGATAGAGGAATTTTTGAACCATCGACTGGTACAATTGTTTCTGTGCAAATTGTAGGAAATGTTTGAAGATGCAAAAATCCATAGAGTGCGCGTAATGCACAAAAACAAAATGAAATATCCAAACGACGATACTCGTTACAATATTCGAGTGAAGCAATCGCTCATCGCGGTTCCACTTTTCTAATTATATTCGCAGATAGGAATTTGCAGAAATATCTATTGGGTTGGCAACTAAGTGATTGCGGATTTTGTCAATACCATCTAATGCCAAAATCCGCAATCACTTAGTTGCCAACACAAAAATTGAATTATTTCACGAAACTGAAAAGTACTTGGAATAAGAAGAAAAGGAGGTTCGTTCAACGAACACGATCATAAAATGCGAATATATTCTTTGAGCGATTCTTGGCAAACAAATTTCTATCAGATGACATCTTGGACGAATTATTCTGATAGATGAAATTCGAATAACTTTGGCCTGCAATTCCCGCTACGAAATAAGACGTAAAGGAAACAAGAAGATATAAGAGAAAAAGGGGCACGATCGGTGATCTTAAAGAAAGGAACACGAAGGAACGACACGATCACAATCAGAATCACCTCGGGCCCCATTTAACAACGACAAGCATAGAACACGACCGCAGATCAGTGGTCACCCCATTTGACCAGGGCCCTATCGTTGATCAGCGCTGGTGCGAATGACAAATGTCTGTAGGGTCATCGTCCACTTGTACATCCAAAATACCAACGACAAAACGTCTTCTTCCCACGAATCAGATCCTCCTACTATATACAGTGGCTACTACAAAAAGTAGTAGCAAATCATTGAATCTATTATATCTACACTTATATACCAATTAATTAGATCCGACTATAATAAATTTCATTATCGCAATAACGTTCCATAATGTGCCACGTAATAATTTTTATTACCATTTAGTAGTATCTTTATATTGGGTTGGCAACTACGAGAATTTGTTGCTACCAAAAAATGCTTCAACGTTGAAAAAGAAGGATTTATAGCAATACTGTCTTGTTAGCTATCGTAATTCGAGTAAGAGTAAGTCATTCGCGAAAGTTACCATATTTTAGGCGTTCAGCATGCGATGTTGGACTATGCAGATGGTGCATTTGGTATCTGAGAAAGATAGCTTATTGTTCCATGACATTTCGTATAGTGGCACTGTAAGTGACAAACGTCAAGTTTCTTGGAAGCGAGAAAGAACTTCTCTGATTGATCTGAAGCGAACAGTAATCGAAATAAGAAAATGTTCTATTGTTCGCACTGATGCGGTGAAAATTCGTCAGAGAAGGAATTATATTTGTAAAAAAGCCTGAACGTGCCATTCATCTAAACTTGCAAATACAGAAAGCACCAATTCTGTTCGTCCTTAAATGAATTGTATAAAAACGAAGAACATGTTCTTTTTACATTTATCACAGACGTATGTGTTTTATAACGTGAGACGATGTTGAACGATGTTGACATCACCTTCTAACGCTATTAATAATTAATTATACCGCGGATGTTTAAGCAATTTTATATTTTTATAAATACAATTCAAGAAATGGAATCCAAATAGAAATTTGTTTGCTCGAAATCGTAGCAAGCGCTTCGTTTTTTAATATTTTATATATTTTTGCATATTATACGCATCCGGTAGATTCTTGAAACGTTAAAATTCCTCAAAATGCATAAACATCCGCGGTCTATTAATTATTTACAAATGAAAATTGCTCTTAAATTCCGTATCACGATATTTCCACTGGCATATTGGACATTATTCGATAAAAAGAAAGATAACATCTTTTAATTTTTCCACTTGCAGTGTCGTCTGGCAGAACTCTTCGATTATTGAGCTGTCTACGGTGAAGCTCGTCGATATAGTTAAATCATTATGATAATCGTGCTGCCTTGTTGACAGCAGACCACTCGATAAACCAGAACCTAATAAAAAAACGCTTCAGCGGAAAGTAAGAGTATAAATACTCTTATTAGTATATATTCGTACTGCTAAAATACGACTCGTCAGTCGAGAATTTTCTATATTATTTTTATTTCGCGTGTCTTCGATAGACATCGTGCGAAGAACAACGAGTTGGGCCGGTTTATCTTGTCCCTGATTGATAAATTAATCGGCATTAGGAGACATAACACCGACACTGTTCGCCAGATCGAAATCGAAACGAACGTGGTTCGGGTTCTGAAGATTCCAGGCCTCAGCTCGTTTCACGACAGATCATCCAACCACCCTGACATCATCAATAACGTATCTGCTGATGTATCTAGACGTGTCTGAGGGTTGACACAAGACTTTCTTGCATCGTCGTTTTGTATAAGATTCTGTGAAAAGCTTCCTGCAAATATAACGAACGTTTTACGAAAGAGTACATCCTCCGAGAAAGGTAACATTCTTTGAAACTAAACTAAAAAAAAGAAAAAAAAAGAACAAAATGGAACGCAACCAAACTAAGGAACCTACCTACAAAACTATCCATAAACGATAAATCCGCTAAAAAGCAAAGGTCCACCACCTCGTAACAAGTATCCAACAAAGAGAGCTAAATAGGAGAGTTAAAAGTCAACTGTCCCATAAACGAAAAGCTGAAGGAGACTAAACAAGAAAGCCTACCTGCGAAACCGTATCCCATAGAAACGAAGAATAAGCCGCAAGCCTCACTGCAAAGCAAACTTCCACCGCCTCGACTAGCGAACTAAGAAAATTGCATACGTATAGAGGAGGGTGAAATTTTAACTGTCCCGTAAACGAAGCAAGGGAAGGTCCCGCGAGAGCCCATCGAAATACCTTTACGTCTCCATAACGCGGCAGTCTTTCTCTCTCCCCCTTCTACTCGACTTTATAACGCAAAATTAATAGAGCTTATCCCTGGCAATTTATCATGGGATTACGGTGCAAATACGTCAACGGAGGGACCAGTCGTCCACCCCTTCTCACCCCCTTTCGACTTCTCGTCTCTTCGTGGCCTCTTCCCGTGGTCCATGGCGCGCCATAGGCGCAGCAATCGCTTCCTGTGTCAATAAACACGGCTCACCCCGGCACCCTAATTCAAACCAGCACCCAGGGGGTGATCAACGAACCGGTGCCATCCCTTCTCCCTAATGTTCCTTCCTGAATTTTACAGTCTTTCCTTTTTCGACTCCGATACCAGAGGACAGAGACTTCGTTACCACGTAATCGAGGGTGAGCTGTCTAGTCGAGGGTGAGCTGGTTCACGATTGGACCGTGTCTGTTGCGTGGGGGAGGGTGGAACAGGTTGGTTAAGTGAAAAAGTAGCTAATGGAATCTTGTTCGTGATTTTTGCCCGCTTCTTTTTTCATGGTGTCGATTGGGTTTGGTTAAGTGGAAGGTATGGTGCGTGTACGTGTACAAGGTGTGCGCAGGGCCAGGGTGGTGGCTGATAACGCTGGGAAGATGCACGTCGAGTGACTTTTAATTAACAAGAGGCACTAGCGCAGGAGGCAGACTTTTTGTCTTTTTATTTGTACGTAAGTTACGTTTAGACCGCGGATCTTTCCGCGTTTATTGGAAGTTTCGAGGCGCGAAAATGCCCGAGTTCTATCTTTTTTCATATTCACGAAAATATGAAGTCGCGTTATCATCCGAATATCCAAAGTCCAGTTACGATCGAACGCTCAGAGGAGAGTCAGATGTAAATACTTGGCTGGTTGCTTGTTTTAGATATTGTGAATTTAAATGAAGATATTTTATGGCAAAGAGTATATCGTATTATCGGTATATTAGTACCATCATAATATTATTTAGTTGAATTTAGAAACAGAATTAAGAAAAATTCGATCATCTTCCGATGGTAAGTAGGAGAACAGTCGATATACTTAAGAAAAGAACGAGTTTGATGATTTTGTATGAACCATCGCCGCGTTTTGCTATTCTAAGAGGAAACTTATAAGACAATAAAATCATCCAGTGGAGAATAAAATATTGTACCATAAACGACAAATTGTGCGCACAACATAGTTACCTAAAGGCATCCAAAAGTTAACGATGTTGTTTCAGATTTGTTATCAAACTACAAGAGATTCTTCTATCATCCTTCTATCTATCAGTGCTAGATAATACAAAACATTTGAACAATTTCAAGCGAGAAACTTTGCAAGCTACTTATAATACTTATCAGAGAAATACAATGAAAAAATTGACACAGAAAAATCACAGTTATTAGTATTAGAAAATTAAAAGAAATTCCAAAGGTATGTACGATAAAACATTCACGTAGAATTCACATAAAAAATCAATAAGAACGTGGAAAATTTACACACGAGATTTCACTTTCACGAATTCGTTTCGTCTTCGAGGGTCACTGATTTTATCGCACTATAAGCAGGCAGGATTTGTAAAAAAATATTCGTTAACATAGTCGTGGCGTTGATCGTCACGAGCAGCCGAGCAATTTTTTGTGACAGTGGTCGAGGAAAGGGTGTCTCACGGGCGATTATGCGCGAAAGGATGAACACCGGCTCGATTTCGAGCATTGGGGTCGCAGACGAAGACACGACACCCCGTCGTATCGCTGTCTGCCCCCCGGTGGCTGCATTATTTGTTAGCAATTTTCCGAGCTGTCGGCCGGCCCCTTCTACCATCCGATCCGGCTCGATCGTTATTGCGGTCATTGTCATTGTAATCCGGCCGGGAATAATGCATAATACGAGAGAGTGTGCCGCGTGTGCGTAGCATCCAGTCACGCCGATGCAGCATCACGTCCGCGAATCGATCGGCTCACGGATCTCGACGTATCGTTGGATTAATCGTCTCTTACGAAAATACTAACGTCGCCTTCTCTGTCGTATTTGTTGAGGTTGACTGATAAAAGAGCGAGTGGATGAATTTGTAATAGGAAAATATATTTAAATAAATAAAGGTATAAATTTATGCTGATCCAGGTCCTCACTCTCATAGTGTTACAATACAATAGAATCGATAGGGAGTACGTTTATATGTTTATAACAAAAGGACATTACCGAAAAAGTTAACTAGCTTTAGCTAAAGGCTACAAGGAACATAAATAGAAATTTGTTTATTAGATCTTGTTCCTAGACCTTGTAACCCAAAACATAATGCACATTCAAATCTCTCCTTATTTAGAATATTTTTGTTTCACTAAATTCCATTTTCCGCGTAATAGAGGTCACGGGTATACATAAATAAAGATGTAGAGTTTTTCTTGAGGTAATTACTTCGACAGTATTGTAAATATATTTTCTAAAATTCTGACGTGTATTCTAAGTATATTTTCAGGTGGTAGGAAATAAGACGCTTTTTATTTTCGTCGTTATCGTTGGATTAATCACTTCTTTGAAGGATACTTAAATGTAAATGGTCTAAATATATTTTCAGGTAGAATAGTGAAAAAATTCTTTCTTATTCTTACTGTTATCGTTGGATCAGTCATTTTCTCTAAGAAAGCAAACATCGCCTTCTCTATTGTGCACTGAATATATTTGCCAGTATACTTTCTAGAGTTCTAAATATATTTTCAAGCGATTGTTAAACAGATACTTCCTTATTTCTGAAGCAAAAATTTTCTATGAATTTCCCGCAGCCGACCGAGCAACGTGGTTTACCACAACGTTATAAATATTAAATATATCAACTGTCTGCGAGATATAGTTGAGCGACTATGAGGATACGAGGGAAATGGAGAAGGAAGAGCTAATTGTGTGTTGCGAATAAGAGAAATGACGGAGAAGAAAGAAGAGAATCGAGCCAAAGTAGGAGAGTGCAGTGTGTGATAAATCGGGTGGTACAATTCAATGCAAACGTAGTTTATAGCTGCTTGGTTTAAGCAGAATTATCTTAAATAATACAATAAATAAATAAATACACCAATTTCTCCAAATTTCATATAATTATTATAAAATTATAAAATATAAACATAAAATACAATACAATATAATACAAGAAGAATACAATATAAATATACGAACTTCTGGAATTCTCCGTCACAGCCACAGTATTAAACCACAGAATTTGATAACATCGATCGATCGGAAAAATTGCGCGAAGGATTAATTGCGTCAACGCAACGTTTTTCCTTCTAATAAATCGAATAACACGAGTGGCAAAACCCGTATGTGCATTATATCGATGTAGAATCATCAGCTCGTAAATAGACGATGATAAAGCCGGCCACCCTTCACAGATGTACGAGGTATTAATAAAGCAAAGGTAAAAGGGGTGGTTACCTGGTTACAGGTTCTTACTGTCTTACTGTCCACGTGAACCGGTCGATGTCGAAATCCGATTACGCAATAAAGATTCGCAAGGGAGTAAATAGAAGACGGCGAGGCTGAGGCGGGTTTTGCGGTCCGTTTATCCCGCCACGAATCGTAATTTGTAATATACCGACGTCCCCGGGATGAAAAATAACGCGCTCGAACGGCGAATAACGCGTCGACGTGGCCGACCTGTCGAACGGTACGCCTCGATGAGCCAGGAAGACGTATACCGGGTGAGACAGCCGATGTTCGTTCATGGAACCAGTCGACTGATTGATGAGACCTCTTAAGTAACCCTGGATTTGCGTAATTTTCAATTTGCGAAACCGAGAGGGCGATGTTCGATGTTTGCAGCGAGGTGTTGCACCCACGTTGTCTATAAGCGAGTTCCACGTGATTTGGATAATTTTCCAATGACATTTTTATAGAAAATTAGTAGCTTTATGAGTACACAGAGATAATGCAATTTGAGTTTCAATAAAAAGACAGCTATCCATTAGTCAACCTATAGATCGACATCTCTGAGTTTGAGAAATTTGAAATCGAGATGGAGAAGACATCAAAGTTCGAATCTATTTACAATCTTTTTCCTCCGTACGGTGTCATCGATTAAATCAGCAACTAATTAAAATTTTATCCGAATAATCGATATAAATGAAGTGATAAGTAGCTGCTTTATTACCAATACGATAGAGTATAAATCTAGATCATTCTTATCTCGTGCACAAATTTCGTTACAAATTCTACTATTTAAAAAAGATTCATTCTTAGAATCTTGTCCGCTTCCAAACCGCATAATCGTTTCATCTTCTATCCTCTTGCCTCGCTATCCGGACTGAAGATATTTTCGTCAACAATTATAGAAAATTTCAGAATGCGAAAATACACAGAACTCGCGTAAACAGTGAAAAATGTAGAAAATATCGTAATAATTAATCAACAGAGTCAATCTCTAGCTGGCTTGTATCGTTTAAGTTAAGTTGACAAAAAATACAAATTTACATAAACATCCGCAGACTACCCGCTATTAATCAATTCTCCGTTGACCGGCAATTAATTTTCCGTTTCTAGTACCGCGTGACAGAATTCTATAACTGTGTCCAATTTACTGGATCATGCAGCTGACAGCGGCCACCCGGTAGATCGCGTGGATCGCAACGTAAAGCAGCGTGAAAAGAAACGAGTGCCGGCTGACACGTAGCCCTTTGAACCAGGACAGGTACATAAAGATATACAAGTGCAGGCGTCGCAATTCGGCCGGTTCCACGACGTGTAATCACGTATGCAAATGGCGACGGTACGCGCGCGCGCCAACGCCAGTGGAACGGGTCGCAAGTAATGCGTAACTGTCGATATCGCGGCCGTTTCGCACGCTGACAGGACAATGTGCACGCGCGACCGCCCGCGAGCTGGTAATTTGTACCAGGGGAACGTCCGGTTGCGCTCGCGCGAACCCGCCGCGGCTGTTTCGTCCCACCAGACGCGTTCTAACCACTCGTCTCTGTCATTCTAACGAAGCTTAGCGATTTAGAACGGTTCGACGATCGTTAACCTCTCGGTCTATGATTTTTAAGACACGATATTTAATTAACAAGTCGATTGGAATATTATACGCAGACTGCAGATTTTTGCGCAGCTCCATATTCTAACGAAAATAATTTGAAGAGTCGTAACGCACGTAGAAAATTGCGAACGCCACATGTTGACATAATTCGTTCGAATTTCTACTCCAACGTCAAAGGTGTCGTACGCGAAGCTGATAAAGTTACTCGGAAAATCGGGGGACTCTCACGTGTGCACGAAGAATCTATTTCCACCCCATAGGATCCATGGATGTTATGACAATGATCGCGATGAAACGACGAACGAGAAGCGATTCGACGCAATCACACGTGGACCTGACACGCGATCGTCGTCACTGGTTGCATCCGTGGAAAAATGCCACGTGAAGGGGAGGAAATGTCACCGAGCGGAACCCAAACTACAGCCGGAAGTCGGTGGTCACGTGGCCAGGGCGACGCGCGACATTGTGTACGGTATAATAAAGCGTAGCCTATGTCTGTCTTCGTGGAAACGTAATAGTTCTCTGTCTCTCTAGCACGCTGATTTATGGTAGGATACGTAGCGATCGCATTGGGACAGCCCCCTTTCTGTCCACGTTGGGGTTGCGTTAAGAGGTCGAGGGCATCGGGATCCGGCCAGAGCAATTGGGTTTACTGGTCCCGGGGATTGGTCGGGATTTGCTTTGGCTAGACTGATAGTATCCGTGGCGATTAGTAGATTACGTTCGTTTATGCAACATTATGTAAGACCTTGGCTCTTGAGAGTTGACTCCTAAACGATAATATAGTTGGACGTCAAATAGGCTATTTTTATGCAATTTCTGTATCTTCGTTGATACGATTAAGGCACATGGAACCTACGTATCGATTTATTTTACCAGTTAAAGATCGTAACAACTACTTGGAATATTCTTTCGGGTTAGGTTATCCCAAAAGCGTCTTTTGCTATCTGCACGCAGCCGCTTTATCCGGCAAGGTTTATATTTACAAACGTGAAACCTAATCTGTTCAAGTGTCGTGGTTTCTATAGCAATGGAACAAAATGGATCGTACATGATTCGGTAAAATAATATAAAAGAAAAAAAAATGTGGTGCATTATTTCTTTAGAAAACGGGACAATCCTTATGGTATATTGTACGCATTTTATACATCTTTGTTCTAACCAGAGTTTCAATAAACGTATGAACATCAGCGGTCCACTCACAGAGGACTATGATAATTTACGTTGAATTATTAAGATCGCGGACATTTAATTTTGTTTCGTATTTTAAACGCGGTTAGATAAAACGCAATCGCTTACATTCTTAACTCTAATAATCGAAATCCTAACAAGAGAAGATACTTTCGTAATACGTTTCGTCCCAACGTGATTTTTCGTAATCTCGCGGAATAGTTGCAGTATCAGTCTACATCCGTAGGTAGAAATTATTTGCAAATAAAATAGTAAAAGTTATTATCGACGATAACGTAATACGGTTTTTCAACGTTTTTACACAATTTCATCGAGCTTGATAACCAAATAGCCAGCCAAACCGAAAAGGAAAACGAGAATGTTCTTCATTTAACGAACGAGAAAATCTTCTACACCGAGACGACCACTAACCCAGCAAATCCACGCAAAACGTCCCTTCACTGACCCGACAAAAATCCATATCTCCCCGGCTGGACAAGCCAAAGAAGGGTTGTTAACGGAACATTAACTCCATCTCCTCGAAGCGTTTCACATAGAAAAGAAGCAATCTCTTAATTCTCCGACTCGGTGGGATCACAAATTTCCTAACTCATTCTCATTTCGAGCACGTACCCTCGGAAAAAAGGAAGAGAAGGGAAAAAAAGAGGAGAAAAAAACGGTCTGGATAGGTCGGCAGGGGCGGGGAAATCAGCGTAATAGAGAGATCGGAAGGGGAGAATGGTGAGTCGAAGCGATCGGTCACGGTGTTCTTATGTTAATACCGCGACGGTTCTGCTCTGCTCGTCTATTCGAGCGCGCCGCACCAGCGTGGCGAATCCTCGAGTTTATCGCGGGGGTGTGTAGCCACTGTAACCACTAAAACCATCGTCGAAGCGCGGGGAAGGTGGCGACCAGGGGGTCGCGACGACGACGACGCCGCAGAAATTCAACGTTACGCCTAGGTGGAAACGGGAAAATCGATAGAATGGGAACGACCGTGGCTTGTCTAAACAGATCGTAGTTGAATAAATATATCTGACGGCAAGATTACCAGATATACTTTCGATTTTATATCTTCTATTAACTTCTGATCGAATTAAAGACAAAGTCACTTTGAAGTAAGGTAAGCGGAGCGACAGATTTTGACCGACGAACAATCTCATAATCAATGAAATGAGAATTAAAGAGTCTTCCGGAAATTTCCTTCCAATTATCCTAATTACCTAAAATCTATAATTTCATGGAAATTGTTAGAAATCAGACCAAAGACCATTACGACTTCAGAGCAGCGAATGAAAAATAAAAGATCTTGTAACGAGCAAAAATTTCCTATCGAACACTTGAATTATCTAAAATCCACAATTTCGTAAAAACTCGCAAGGAGATCGTATCGAAAGTCAATACGATGTCAAAGTGTTCGATGAAAGATAAAGAGTCCTCTGAGAACCAAAAACTTCCTACCAGCTACTTTAATTCTGCCTAGAATCCCTAATTTCGCAACAACATCGTAATCTCAAAGTGTCTCGTCCAAAATGAAAAATCCTCCAAAAACAAATAACGTTTCGCCTACTCGTCAAAAAGTTCTCATCAGAATACTCAACTTCGTAAAATGTGGCCAAAAAGAAGATCACGCGAAACAAGATAGCCGCGTACATCAAACTACTCAATGAAAAGCGAACGATCTTTGTTGAAACGCGCGGTACCAAATTCATCGCGCGATTGATCAGAAGGAGCAGCCATTAACCTCACGTCGAAGAGTCAGTCGTGTTGATCGTGGAGCTCGCTGGCGAATTATTAATCGCGCGTTCAAGTCCGAATCAATCAGGCGAGTGACGCGACCGGCTGATAAGAGGTTCCAGGCGAGTAGATGGAGAGACCACCCTGGACGAAGTCGATCCGCAACAACCGAGAGACCAGGGGCCGATAGTTTCCGCGATTGTGAGAAACCATCGGTCCAGGGAAGCTGTGTGCCAGTGATGTAGAGGGCTCTCCTTGACCCGTAGGTAGAGGGAGGGCCTGGTGTTGTACCCCGCGGAGGTTGACTCCGGCACGGTGGTCCAGGTCAACAAATCATAATCGTGGCCGCGACCGGGTAACGAGAGGAGAGGCTGAATGCATCTTACCCGTGAGAGGTTCTTCTGTATACAGGGTGGCTTTCGTTTCACCGAAGACTCGGTCATGTTCGTATCGTCGAGTGATGGAAATATGGTTGTTGGATGGACGGTATGGCAGTATAACGGTTTTCAGAGTGTTTCGGGGGATTGGACGTGTTGAGAATGATAGTTTTCGTTTCCGACGAAAATTGTTCTGAGTCATCCTGTAGAGACGATCTATCGTTATACGGATCTTTACGAGTAAAGTTGATGTAAGTTCGATATGAATGATTTGCAGTGTTTTGACATTGGATGATACGCGAAGTGGGGATGTTGTAAATGGTGGTTTCTATTTAATTTTGGTAAAAGTTGTTCTGAATCATCCTGTAGACTCAATCGTTATACGGATAATTTATGGGTAAAGTTGATACTGGCTGGTTAATGCAAGTACCAAGATTTCGAGAGTTTTGTAATTACATGATTTGCGAATTGCGGATTCATGAATGGTTGGGTTTGTTTTCGTTATACACAGGATGGCTTTCGCTTCATGGAATTGATTCTGCATTGCTTGTTGATGTTGAATGGACGATGTACTACGAAAATTTTTTAAGCGTTTTCCTTGTTCTTGCTAAAATTTGTTTCCAATCTATGACTGTTCCACTGGTATTTCCATCGGTATTAGTCATCGCTGTATTCCAAATCTTCATCATAAATTCACCAGTAGCCAGAGAACGTTTGACCGAGAGGAATTTAATTTCCACTGCTTGGTCCAGGATGACCTGGCCGCTAAGCCACGGACACGGGCGACTAGGATCATAGTATTTAATTCGTGGTTCATAAATCGGGGGCATTCGTGCGGGCCCCACGTCCGCGAGTCGACCCATTGGGCTCCGGGACCACCTTGTCGCGGCGCGGCCGAGCGTGGGCCCCAGACGCTCCGTGCGCCACGTTACGACCTACCTGCTTCTCTTGTTCTTGCTCTTGTTCTCGCTCATGACCAGCCCCCCTTCCTCCTGCGCCATACTTTCTCCCTACGCTGGTTCCTCCACCTTTTCCGCGTGTACACTGGGTGACTGTTTCTTTTTCACTTCACACGATACCATCTCTATGAGATAGCGAGCATGAGCGAACACGAATTCGAGCTGAGAATCATTGTGATGTAAATCAAGATTTGGAGAATTCGAATCTAGACACGCGTGTTTCGATCCTTACAGATAATATCGCCTCTTTGGTTTCTTTGGTAGAACCTCGAAGAGAAGTTCGAAGAGGTTGGAATGAGTTTGAAGAAACTCGAAGACAGATTGGCGATGTTTAGGAGGTTGGAAAGGGAGGATTGGGGCTAAGGTTAATATGGATGATGATTGTAGAGATCTCGAGGAAGAGTCTGTGGTAAGGACACCTGGGATGCGTCCGTTTTGAGAAGCACTTAGGGGAAATTGGCCTGAAAGTTGCTTGATCGACGTAATTTTGGAGGTCTCTATTGGCCAGATGCTTCTGCTTCAAACAATAACAAATCAGTCTTTGCCTCTGGTAGGTCGGTATACGTAGAATCTTTTATAAGTCTATCGAATTGCCCATTTGTTTCTAAGCTAGTCGCTTCTAATCATCACAGGAAGTCTACCAAAATCGAAGGAATCTGCTATTCGTCGCCATAAGCTTACGTACAACGCTATCAAACCCAGCCAAACTCCCTCAAACATAGAAAAAACCTCGTGAAACCTCAGAAACCAGGGAAGAATCCTCCGTCTTCGGTACAAAACGGGTGCATCCCGAACAATATCAGCGATCAATTAACAAAAACCAAAGCCAATGAGAACGAAGAACATGATGGATGATGGTTGAATCGCGGCATCGAGAGAAACGAAGCTCTCTGGCTGGCTCATTACCGATGCACGCTCCTAAAACCAATTCTATGGATGGGCCGGTGGTGCGCGACGGCTAACGAGACGTCTATATTATTATGCCTTGGGAAGAGTGGCGCGACGTGGGCCCCGAAACGGGCAGGCTTGCGTCGGATATTAGCCGCGGGGCCCCCCTCTCGTCAAAGGGGCCCACGGATAGAGACGAGGAGAGCCATTCGGAGCCGGGGACCACCGTGAAAGAAGGGAGTACACTCTGGACCTCAACAGCTCCTCCTCGTTCCTCCTTCTCCAATTCCGTCTCTCGCTCTATCCCGCTACGCTACTCTCTCTTTCTTCAGCATCTCGCTCGCACTCCCTCAATCAGCATCGTTTCTCTCTCTCCTTCTTTCAAGATCAGTCTTTTTTGCCGCTTTCGCCTCACGGCCGGCCGTCCACTCGATTCTCAGCCGACGAAAGCGAGTTTCCTCGGCTTTACAGCCCAGCCTGCCAATAACCGCGAACACGTAATTTCCTACAGCGCCTACCATACGCATTACCCGTCGATTTTTTGCCCCACGGCCCGCCTAACCAGGTGGAATTTATTGCGGGGAAATGTCAGTTCGGCCGCCACCCCGCGCGAGCCGCGGCGATCGTTAGATCCAGGCCGGAGAAAATGGCCGGTACCGGCCCCCCGCGCTGCCAACAGGAAGCTCGGCGGTTTGAAGACGTTGGAGAACGTTTGGCCGAACAAGGATCATCGACGTTCGAGAACCACTCGTGTTAATGATCGCGATCCTGTTAACAGGTTAGAAGCTTGAAGATGCCGGACTGTAACAGAGGGTTTTTTGCAATAGTTTGTGAAGAGTGGGTGGACAGTGATATCGAATAAACGTGCTGTGCATTTGTTACGAAGATGTCTGGTAATTCTCTATGGAAATTTTAAAAGGTAGCTTCATTTTACAAACGTCGACGAATCAATTTCTGTTGTTGCATCTTCTTATTGAAAACGAACATACTGTTCGAAGCATTTGAAGGAAAATGTTGTATGAAACTCAAGTTTGCACTGTTTTTCTGTCACCTCTATAAGAGGAGAGATCTAAACGATTTAACGAGAAACCTCTCATTAAGCTTCTTGTCCCGAAACTCAAATAATTATATGTATATTCGAATTAATATTCGTGATACACGTCATCTCGAGTTCATTTCAACAAGTCCTGACAATTAAAACACTAATCGCTGATTAGACGTTTAATAATCCTCGCTTTCAGGGGCTGAATCAGTGGCGCACCTGCCAAGCAGGTGCAATCGCTATCCGACGCGTTCTATCAAACCAGTTTCTCTTCTGACAGAATCTTGATCGACCCCGGTTGAATCAAATTCACGGCTTTCAACCCTGGGTGAGCACACGACGTATCAAAGACGTTCATTTTACGTCCACTTTAAGTCTGAACCACCTAATCTCACCACTTAATATGCGTGTCCTAAAGATATCTGGTACAAGACATTTGCATAACACTATAGGTTATTACTTTGCAATTTCTCAGCAGACAATTATTTTCATAATATTGCAGTATAATTATCTCATCAAAAAGCTAGAATAGGTAAGAATTTTTACAGTAAGAGAAAAGTTTGTTGTAGAGAATATTGAAACGACCTGTAGTAGAAGGAAAAAGTGAGGAATCGTAAATTCATTTCCCTTGAGATAGAGAGAATGGCACAAAACCAGTTTAAAATTAATTTTCATAAACTACATGTGACAGTAACACCGACAGCGAAGACTTCCAAGTGTTAATTCTGCTACGCGTGTGTGCCACCTTGTACATGATGCTGTTTCCCTATAGCGTCACACTTTTTAGTGACATTCTCTTCGATCCTCCATTCGGCTTCGATTTTCTGGTGACACTGTCGCGACAGTTATTTCTTCTCGTGCAACCCGTATAGATTATTCGTACAGGTTTATTCAGATTATGCGCTATAGCTTACAAAGAAAGGAAAAGAAAATACATCCCGACATACTTCATTTCTTCAACGAATATCGAAAGCATCGTATCTATGGAATAAGGTAAACCCGCGTGTTAAAAAGTAACTAGATATCGTGGTATTAAATTGCGTGAACATAGCCGCACAAAAATGTGCAACCCTGCGCTGTTATACAGTGTCGCGTGAGAACGTACCTTAAATCCCCAGAATTTCCCCCTGACATTGAAACGTCCTATATGAGGAACAAGAGCTTGGAGATGTCACGCAACGGACTAAGAAGTTTCATACTTCGCCACAGCGACACAAATACTGTGTGAAATTATGTTTCGTAAGTTAGGATCAGAGAGAAGGATCAGCTTCACGAACTCAGGAAGTTCAACGACAGCCCAGATCCTCGAAAATATCTTCTCCGAAAATTGAAATAGCCTGTATGCAGCGCGATAAGCCGAACATCATACGCCTCCTCCGGCGGAGAGTGGGAAGCTCAGCTTCCAGTACGTGATCCCAGGAAACGTTGACGAGCGGTGAATAGGCGGGGGGTGGTAGCAAAAACAGCGAAAGGATCTTTATGTTCCCGTGGAGGGATGTGTCGGACGTGGTGCACAGCGGGCTCTGGGTAATTAAAAGACGCAATTGTCACGTCGCGGAATTAACGTCGGGCCGTGGTGACCGGCGACGTATTTATTAGCTAGCCTCGCGGATCGATGTGCCTCAGATGGCGCCACTGTGCCTTTCATCTGGGTGGTGGGGGAACGGCGGTGATTCGAAATGAAATTCCACAGGGCTCGGCTGTGACAACAGTTCCACCGCCATCGGTGGATCTTCTCTCCCGTGTCTTATGTTTTAATTGTTCTCCGCCGCCGCGTAAATCCTAATTAAGACTGAATTATTTGGCTTGGCCGCACGCGAGCCACCGGCCGAGCGTAAGAAAGCGGAGCCGCTCCGATCGCGAGAATTCCGCTCGGTTCCAAGGACGATCCGTTCGGTCGGCCCCCGTCCCTTCCTCTTAGCGTTCTCGTTCCTCTGTTACGGCCTGTTCCGCTTCCTTCTCGCAAGGAACTCGCGCGCTTTGTCCAACGATCTAACAACTGGGGATCGACGCTCTCGCCGATTTTCTTCCAACTTGACGTGAAATTAATTAAATACTGAGAGTTAGAGGAATAAGGGAATTCGACAGACTGTCTTCGAGAACATCGAATTAGACGAATTGACAATTAAAAACTATTTAACTTCTATTTTACCAATTAATGTTAGCCTGACCTAGATCTACGAAAGTAAAACCTATCGCAGCAAACTCTTGGATTTCCCGATTCTCCGCAAAATGATAAATATCAAGGACAAAATTAATTATCCGCGACTCTACATCTTCGTGACCCCATTCGTTTCGCTTGCCATGAAAAAAGCCAGCAAAAAGCGGTCCTCTAGTTCCGGCGCCAAAATAACCACCCTTACAACACTTGGAGTTTCTTGCGCGAGATGATGTATCATTGGAGGACACGAAGAAGGAGAGGAAAAAAAGAGGAGGGAGAAGTAGAAGGGTTGGTAGACGCGGCGAGGGGGTGAAATTTCACGCTGCGCATACGCAGGACCATTTAACGGCGTCTGCCACTGAAATTTGGTCGCGCGACGCCGAACCCGCCAAGCGGAAATCAAGAAAGGCGGTTTGGGAAGAGTAACGGCCACTAAAAGTTCCGGAGAAATTACCTGCAGCCGCCTAGTACTAATTTGTCAAATGGACTTCTCGTTTTTCTTCTTTTCTTCTACTCTTTTTTCCGGCAGCTCCGGAAGATAAGGCGAATATATTCCAAGTCGGAGAAACTGGGTTGATCTACGAAAATTCCGTCCTTTTCAAAGTCTCTGTGCTCGCCTTTATTCACTTTCGTTGCTGTTGCTTGCTTGCAGCTGTAAATCGATCGATAGTGCAACTGTAGTTGTACATTCATCGATTCTTCCTCGCAGTTGTAGATCTTTGGTTCCAGAGAATCGTTGGATTTGCTATTACGACAGGGCAGGTATATTTTCGTTTAATCTTCTTCCACTTCCTGAGCGCAAATTTCTGGCATTTTGGAGTTTCAGAATGTTCAATGTTTCCAAATAACTTCCCTCCTCAACTCTTCTAACATGATTTTTCCAACATCCACGATTCTCACTATTTTCAGAAGTCACCTGTTTAACACTCTGACATCCCTCAAAATACACCAGTGCAATTCCAAAAGACACTCAACCACCGTCTCCATAATTAAACGTTCAACGAGACGGGCAAACGTTTAACGTTTAGACTACCATAGCAATCGATAATGAAATCGGATCGAACAAGAGAAGAGGAAGCTAGCAGAAAGAGACAGAAAGATAGAGGAGAGGAAGAGGTCTCGGGAGGCGCCTCCGACAAGGACGTCGCTTAAAGCCCGGGATCGGTGGATGACTGTGCATTATCGCTGATTCCTAGGCCAGCCACGGGATTTCCATGTCCGGGGCTGGCAGAGAGAGGAGCCACCGCATCGCCATCAGCATCGCCCGACCCCACGACTCGACTTAGCATAGATTAAAGTCGCGCACACGCCGGCAATCTGCCGGATGTTTGTGCGAGCTCCGCCACGAGAAATCCAGCCGACCTATTCGAGGTGGGGATCCTGGTTTAGATAAAAATCGGCACGATCGTTCCTCCACCTTTACGAGGTAAGCGGCCAACCCGTTGCCGACTTGCAGTCAAATCGAAAATTTTGCTGAGAACGTAGGACAAAATCAGCGGTGCGACTCGATTCAGGTCGGACGAATTCGGCAAGTTCTCGCGACGAGTTATCGCGTCGCGATCGCGTTACGAAGTTTCTCTTTTCGGAGCTTTCAGATATTTCAATTTCATCTTTCATCTTTCGAGTGAACATGTTCCTCTGGTGTTTTGTGCGTTAAAAACAGCAATGTATATCGTGCGGTCGTAGAACAGATCTTCTAGAGTCTTTGGATATTTCAATTCGCTTGGTAATTTGACGATTTGATTCGCCTAATTCCCAACTTTCCCTGTTCGACAACGATATACTGGAAGATTTGTAATATTCTCTATTGAAAATTCCATTCCACGAAAAAGGAAAACGAAAGACACGCAGAAATCGACCTGCAAGAAATATCCGCAACATCATCTACTTGACAAATGTTCCGTTTATAGCCACAACGCTATAAACCGGCTAAGCTAAAAAGTTTCAACGACATCCATAGAAGTTGGTCGAACCTCGAATCGAATGAAATAAATGAATCACCTTGTAGATTTCGCGGAATGAACCGGTAGGTCCTGGTAGGTGGTAAGTTTATTAAGGCGGGTTTGAAGACTGTGTTTGAAAATTCACAGGCAATTCCCGAGCCCCTTCTACATTGTTGGCGGGTGGTGCGGCGTCGGCAATGATGTTACCGGTGAATTTTGGCTATGTGCCAGCGTGCTTCAGAGGATTTACGTCTGTTTAATTTTATGGTATTTCACGGTCCGGCTGGGGATGAAGCTGGACCAGTGTCTCTCAAAGACTCTCCCGCGAATTTCCTGGCAAAACCTAATTTTCGGATCTCACCGATGTTCGACCCATCGACTGCCCTCAACTCGGCAAACGCGCAGCAGCTTGCAAAATGTTCAATTCCACGTACGATGTTTCACATATTTAAAATATCTTCTACGCTATATCCCCTTTTCGACGATAATTTCAAGAGGATTTTAAAGCACAGCGCGCGACTTCACAACCAAAGTAAAGCCCTGTAAATAATATAGCAATATTTAGACTGCGCATGTTTCTACATTTTGTCTGAAAATTTAAGTCTGTGAAATACTGTGTAATATACTGTGATATGCTTAAAACAACCATTGCAGTCTGCTCGTTATAATAGTTAGCGGATGAAACAGATTTCTATTTAAGTTGCTCTGTACAAAATGAACGACTAACTGGTAACGCGTACCGCGAAAAGACACTGGGAACCTGGCGTGGCGATAAGGCTGGTCGGAAGGCAAAAAGGGCAGAACAGAGGCGATCCGGGTGAGCGATGCCGCAATTAGCCAGGATGTCTCCGTGGAAGCGGCGGTGGCTTGGGAGCAGAGCGTTGGCGTAACACCTGGTCGCCGTGTCCGCGTCGTGCTGCGGTTATTGCCGCTGAAAATTTATGGAAAACGACCAGCCAGCGTTGATTAATGCGCGCGTATTACGCGCGAGCTCGCGCTGCCACCGGCATCGGTCCACGGGGTTAATTGCCGCCGGATTATTGCGTCATGGTGTTGCGGGTCCAGCTGAGCTGCGCTCTACACGCGACCAATTTTTAACCGGTCAACATGTTGACGCGTGTTCAACACGAGTGCGACCACTTACGAACGATCTTTATGTTATACAAATCATTTTGCAATTTCATTGCCGCTGGAACGAGACGCGACAACTTATCGCGATTACGTTGATAGAATTTGTAGCGGGTCTGGAAATCTACGTGGAAGCTACAACGTATCGGGTACAGGTACATGCAGTGGCTACAAAATGTATCGATACACCGTTGTATTTATAGAATTTACATGCTTAATTGGATCTATTGGGTTGGCAACTAAGTGATTGCGGGTTTTGTCATTAGGTGGTAATGAGAAAATCCGCAATCACTTAGTTGCCAATCCAGTAGCTATATTAAATTTCGTATCGGTTGCAAGTATCTTCGCGTGGCTACGAATTTTCATGTTACGAAAATGAAGCGTAGAAACTGGTTAAAAGATCTGTTCATTGGCAAATACGTACATTTTGTAGCCACTGTGTTTAAAAAGAAAAGATCAGGAAAGTACTCGAGTGGTCAATAGTTCGTTCCATCAATGAGCTCCAGTATTTTCTCAATGAAGTCGTCCTTAAGGTTTTTCATATATTCCAGATGATTATTCAAATTGCACGCTAATCTTTTACTGGGTGTATGTTTGTAAAAAACGTGTTTCATCTTCTATGATACATTTTCGGAGTCGCTTGAAATTTCATCAACGTAGCTACGACACTCGCGCCTCGTTACGGTGCTAATGTAGTTTCAATACGTTTCGCATAACACACACGATATATGTATTTCAGTTAGTGAAAAGTAAGGGTAGTTTTTCTTACGCTGTAAGAGAGATATGACTTCCTTTAATATCGAAAGTTGTTCATCTTCCAGAATTCTCATCTAAATGTAGAGTGGCTCGAGATTCGTTAACTCGACGTAAAAGCAAAAATAGTGAAATCAAAATAAAAAGCCCTATACAAGTTTGCTAAATTACATTCCCACTTCCTACTTTTATATAACAATAATTTTTCTTAAATTGCTCATCGACTAATTTCGCGTTTCAAGAATCTTTTCTAGTCTCCGGCTCGATCGACGTTTTGAAAAATGTTCTCGCCTAACTCGCTGAACCTTGGCTTCCCGAAAGAAATAATATTCGCTGGAACGAAGAAGACAGACTCGTCGACTAATCCACTCGTAGCCACCCCCTCTAACGTCGGTGTTGCACGAACAAACAAAACAGCGTTCTCAATCAGCCACCCTCTTTCGTCACGAGTTAACCATGCCGGATCCTGGCCCCAGGTTTGACCCGTTAAATCTCCAGTCGAATTACACGGGGTAGGAGGGGGTGAAGAGAGGGCGAGTTTGGGAAAGGGTAAGGAAGTGGAAGAAGAAGGAGGCCACTAAATTTCGCCTGGTTCGTGCACACACCGAGGCATACGAGTAGGACGAAGCCAAGACGGATTTAAAATTTAAATTTTATTTGATTATATTTGAATTTAATTTCGTTACTTGTCCCCGGAGGGGTGGCTCCTCGATCTCGCCACTTTACGCTCGCGCGCACGCGTGTGCACGTCAAGAGTGTCGCTATTTTTGTGTCTGTGCGAGTGAATGTAACAGGGGTGCAGCTGGTATTAGAGAATGTTTAATGGTAATGACATAGGGTGGCTCTGTATGGGGGAGATATCGCGGTATTTCGTTAGCCGAGAAGTAAACAGAGGGAAGCGTAACAGGCTGGATGATTCCCTTGGAAACTTACACCGAATGTTCGTCTAACGATGCTATATTTGTCAAATTTTTCAATTTCATTATCATTACCATCGGCGTTAGATTCTCCAAAAACGGAACAACTACCCCGCTTCCAATTAATTAATTTGTTACAGCGGATAACGATTTTTAACTATCCCTTGGCGTCGTTTAGCTTATCAAAACACGCGTCAGATCTAACAAAATCTACTAAATTAAATCGATCCATTCGTCACGAAGAGCAGTTTAAATAATCTAGCGAAGTATCGTGAGTACTTTCCAATTCCAAAAGAAAGATTCGAGCAAAGCCTGTGATCTTTGCTACTCTACAACCCCGAAGCCTGGCAACTCCCAAAAACGCTTCTTCTCGCCATCTCGTCATAAGAAACCGCCGCTGTTTGCAAATCCCAAATACGATCTATTCGCGCAAGAAGTCTTGAAAAAATTCCAAAACGTCGTTCCAAAAATTCCAAGAATCCAAAAACGAGGGACACGAACGTGATCTGAAACCTCTTGAGTCTCTAAAATCTGAGGATCCATCAGCTTCCAAAAAGCCCCATCCCTTCTCCTCGCTCTCCAAAAAAGAACCGCCCTTAGATCCGATCCAATCGATTTACCCGCAAGAAGCCTTGAAAACACGTGCGACGCAACGTGCCAAAAAGAAGCCACTTTTATCCAAAAAGGAAAGTGCGAGGAGAGTCGGATTACCATCCGGAGGCAATGAAGGTTCGCGGTGGGGGAGTAGATTCCGGTAGGATTTTCCGTACGTGTTCGGCCCTGGCGGTGACGAGTATCTCGGCGGCGGGGTTGTTCGGGGGTGGGTGTCATTCTGTGTCAACCACAGTGCCCTCTGACGATGACATCGTGGAACGCGAAAGGGGATGAAACTGGCTGCGGCGTTCAACTCTGGCCTGGCCTCGCCAACCAAGCTGTCTCTCTCTCTCTCTCTCTCTCTGGCTTTGCTTTCCAACCCCCACACCCTAAAACCTTCCCTCTATTCGTTCCTCTGCACACCCCTTTATGTAAGTACAGGCCGCGCGCACACAGCCAGCGTTTGGCGTGGAGTCGTCGCTTCACACGGACGCGTCCAACGGCCGCGGGGGCGGTTTGCTGGAACGGGGGTTGGGCGGCGGTGGCGACGTAAACGCGAACATAGGTAGAAGCCTCCAGGGCGGCAGTCGTCGGGTTTAAGCGAGGGGGTTGGACTCTGCCTCTTATTTGAAGACAAAGTGGATCGGATTAGAGATACAGATTTCAATTTGTTCGCTTCCACTCCCCCGGACTCTCACATCCAACCCTCTCTCGTTTGCGAGCCGGTGAATATGCCCGAGTTCTTTCCCATTCTTCCATTTACCACGGTACATTCTTTGCGACTCGAACGCAACAACGTATGAATATTTTCCAAAATATGTTTTTTCAATTGCCACGTTTACGCGTCCGCACTTACAACGCTGCAATTATTAGGTTGGCAACTAAGTGATTACGGATTCTGTCATTCGATGATATTGACAAAATCCGCAATCACTTAGTTGCCAACCCAATATATACAGCGAACGTCTATGAAGACTTCCTCTACGTAGAAAAAAGAGGAGGAAGGTTGCGTTAGGTTAGGTCGAGTTGCTTCTTTACGAGGGACATTTAATTCGTAGAATTGCGTTATTCCGGAAAAGTACTTTTTTTTTCTTGTTGGATGCTTTAGTTCGAGAATAAATTTTGACGTTAGGTTCGAATAAAAATTCTTCCGTGGTTTGTGTACTTTGTACGTATTTTTGAGAAAACGTAGCGATTAAAATTATTTTCGGGGTGCCATAATACCAAGCATAGCCGAGCATAGCAGCGACAAAGCGGATTTCGGTTAAAAGTTTACGCGGAAGAATGAAATTTCCTTAGAAAATGTTAGGTTTCAAGAAAACAGAACGATTCGAATTATTTTCGAGAATTCGATAAGCAATGATAATTACACGTTATTATCTAAATGGAATAACAACCGGCCGTTAGTACCATGCACGAACATGTTATTATCACATATTACGATCACTATCTTCGATTAAACGTTACTTGCAAATACTAATAGCACCGCCATAAAAGTGTATACCATGAAATTATGTTCGTAAGAAAGTGGGGCGAAAAAATCCCACCGAACTCTTTCCTCTATGAATAAATGTAATCGTGAAAAGGCCACGTTTGATAAAATAGTTGCAATTCCAGTTTCGAGAGCAGACGACGTGAAAGTGTGAGTTGGAAGGATGGTGGTGGAAAGTAGCTGTAAAGAACACGGAATCGACAATCGCCGCAGGAAACGCAGAAACGTTTGCCGATCGTCGAACGTTTTTGTTATCAGTCGACGTTTAATCGAACGACGAAACACACTTGACCCGATCGCGAATTAGGAGACAGTCGTAGCGTTCTCCTTGCAACGAAAGCATCGGCTCGATCTCGCCATTTTTCTCAAACGATCTTCCAGTCCGTTGAAAACATTTTTAAAAGCTAATTTATTCATCGATATTCGATTTTCGTTCGTTCGAATAATAACAATCGTTGCTGTTATTTGATATCGTGAACGAAAGTAGATATTTGTTGAGTTCTACGTCGACCAATTTGCGATCGTGATAACGATAGAACCAAGTGCATCGTTTTATGTAAATAGTTACGTTTGTTTCGAATAAATATCGCGTTAACAAAATTGCTGGAATTATCGTAATATTTCGTGATAAAATAACGGCTATTCGATACGTGTTCTTGCACCGTTTGTCGTCGATGACTTAATTAGTGCGGTTACGTTTGCGTTCATCGTGGTAATGAATTCGACGCAAGATAAGGTACCTTGCGTTGTAAATTCTTCAGATTCCTAGTAAGTATGACACTAATTGTAAAAATATTTCTCCGCATTCTGTTTAACTTAAACCTTCGCCTGTACCAATTTACGACCTGATCGAAGCATCTGATTCTATGTAACACGCGAGACGTGATAGTATATTTCAACACCTTGCAAGAATCTTATTTTTCTTAGCAGCGAGATTAAAAGTCATTTTAAAAAGTCAATTCAAAACGTCTCTCGAAAATCTTGCAAAGAAAGTGGCATTGTACTAAGAGAACCCGCAATCTTTTCCAAAAACCAACATCAATTTCTCTCCGAACCTATTAAAAGAAACAAGAACAAGAAAAAAGAAAAAAAGCAAATGCAACGGGTTTGCAAAAACCACGAGACCTTCAAAGAAGAAAAAAGAGAAAGTAACGCAGAGAACGAAGAAAATCGAAAACTAGCAAAATCTGCAAAAGAAGACAGAAAACTGATGGAACATTGTACCAAGAAAAATCGCTTCGAAACTCCAATTCCACCATCTCTTCGAAACTTCCGAAAGAAGAAAGAAGCGAACACCGAACTTAGAAAAATCAACGCCTTCAAGAACCAACCTTGATATCTCTTCGACATCTCTCAAACAAAAATAAAAAAAAATAAAATAAAAATAAGAAAAGAAACAAAAACGAAGAAAACCTGAAACCAACAAATCCAAACGCCATCTTCGAAATCCAACCTATCTGTTCGCAACCTCCGGAAAAGAACGAAGAAAGAAAATGAACGTGAACGTCCAAGGGACGCCAGGAAACAGCTCGAAATACTTTCACCGGCGAACAAACGGTGCCCGTACCGTGACGAACAATGACCGAGACGAAGAAGAAGAGGGGGTGAGAGATCGCGTTCCGAGATCGCGTCGAAAGGGTTGAACTCGCGGCCTTACAAAGGAAACGCCGACGTTCTTCTCGCGATCGTGGCCAAGGATCTCGCCCATGGTTTCTCTCAACCGGTCGCACGTATATAGATCGAGTGACAGAGCGAAGAGGCAGAGGGGAGAGAAACAAGGGGGTAGGAACGAGGGGGTGTAGAAGAGATGGAAGGGGATTACACACACCGTCGACAGGTCGGAAGTCGGACCTCGGTAGTCTGCGCCACTTCCTTTGAACCCTCTCACTCTTTTTCTCTCCCGGTTTCTCTGTCCCTTTTTCTTCTTCCTACTCTTCTTTCTTTCTTTTTCTCTTCTTTTTTTTTTTTTTTGGAGGGAACGCAAAAGAGCTAATTAATTTCTCTCCTTCCTTCTATCTCGCCCCCCACCCAGGGACCAACCCTCCGTAGACGCGTCTCCTCCGCCGTTTATTTTCGCTGGCGGCGAGAGCCTCCAACGGAGGGATGGAGATTCGAGAACGAGGGTGAAGAACAGGGGCAGCATACGAAGGAAACGGCCTCGTTTCCACCGAAACTCACAGGATTACGCCGCTGTTCTTACGAAGTTCACGGATTTTTCTCTTTCTTCTTTTTTCTTCTTTTTTTCGGACGTTCTTCTTCGCAGAATTTTACGACTTTGTTGTTCGGTTGGTGTTTAAGGAATCGAGAGATGATCGAAGATTCGCGCACAGGGATTCGCGGTCAGGCTGATTTGTAGTAGTCTTTGGAGGATTAATTTTGAAGCTCGAGAATACTTTGCAAATTTTATACACGTTGTCCTCTATTAGTCGAATACTCTGTTATTGTATTGTGCTTTATCTACGGGTTACGACACTGCGATTCTACGTGATGGAGTAAATACAGCGCTCGAATAGTTAAGCGACAGGAGATGTTAGTTTCTAAAATGTCAGATAATCTCTTCCGCAGTCAGAAGTCGAGTAACTTTCCTCTCACTTACCCTCGGAATATTCGCAATGAGTGAATTTTCTGATTTCGCGATCTGCCATTTATGAAATCGACAAGTATTTAAAAATTCGTAAATACCTAAAATATCAGTTGTTGTCCGTGTAGGCTCTTCTTCGAAGAATATTCGTAAAGATGAATTTTCTTCGAAATCGTCGACAGACCGCCGATATTTATGCAAATTCCTACCTTCGTAAACTGGATTCGAGAAACAGAAATTGAACAGAGATTTGTTTCGGCTGCTGAAAATTACAACGAGTACTCTACTTTGACAATTATCGATCTTGCGCGTTCACGATTTTCGTTATCCGTGAAATCTCCAGATAGAACGAAGTTGGAACGGTAGGTTTGAATTGTACGGCGATGCAAGAAGGGAAAGGGACAAACACTGTCGCGAGAATGGAAAGATCGGCCGAAACGGGGCGAGGCTGGTGTCGGTAAATGGAAAAGCTACGACTCGTCTTTAATTAAGTCGCGAAAGCCGGGGCTAATGAAGTCGCTCTATAATTACTAATTAATGTAGAAAAAATTGCGAGATAACGAGAGGCACGGGGACGAGTTTTTCGAGGAGTTTGAAGCTGTTCGCGGCCCGCCGGCTGACACCGCCGCGTTGCCACGCTCGCATATTCAACGCGCTTTCAGAGCGCGTGCGCGTCGTTTTTCTTCTTACAAAAAAAAAAAAAAAAAAGGCAGAAAATGTGACTCACCGTATCTTTTGCTATAACCTTCGCACGTTATCGTCTTTACAATTAGAAAACCTCGTTCTAATTCTTTATTTGCCACGCGATGAGAATCGTGAAGTTACAATGCAAATTGTATTTGTTGTTTTATATCGTCGCGTGTTGGTCGTCTAAAATGATATTTACGTCCGAATCATTTTCAGGAAAGTCACCATGTTCGTAAACGCGAAGCAACACGGTGAAATTTATTTTTGACAGAGAAAGAAAAGATGCGACTCGTCGTATCTTCTCCTATGATCTTCACGCGTTATCAGCTTCGCTATTGCAATTGCAATTTTTTATCTGCAACACGAACGTAATGAGAATCGTAAAATTGCAACCCAGATTGTTATTCTATCCTGCTTTACGTTGATTGTCTAAAACGTCGTTTTAACTGAATCTCCGAGATGCTCGCGACATACTTCAACACCATCAAACTATACAACTAAAACATGTATAATACAAATAAACGCACAATGTAAAGCAACCACCGGATGATCGTTTTTCCCAAACTTTACTAAAATCGAAGCGTAAACGAACGTTCTTTCTCGGTCTCGATATTATTGGGTTGGCAGCTAAATGACTGCGGATTTTGTCGATACCACCTACTGACAAAATCCGCAATCATTTAGTTGCCAGCCCAATACGTTAGAAATAAAGAAGTATAAAAATTAGATGAAAGAAAGAAGTATATTAAAAATAAAAAATTCCCCTTTCATACCATACTACACAAGCAGCAAACCAAGTATATAGCCATTCATAAGAATAACAAGTAGCAATAGCTGAGAGTCTCAGACGAAAGTAATTATTTTAATTCGAAAGTAGAAATTTTGACCAACGACCCGAACTCGCGTTCCACCGAATTCACGACGACCAAACCGCAACATCTCTACTTGAAGATCAACCACATCGCGACACATTGTCGAATAAATCCACGAACAAGAAGCCCGACACATACAAACATTGCCTTTGGATTTCACGTAAGAAACGCTACCAACAGCCATTTCAACCTGACACACGGTCGTTCGATGGAAACGTAGCTTAACGCGCAGGTAACCGCCTGAAATCGTTGCTGAGAATACGAGAAGCATGTCCAAGTGCACGTCGAAGGAGGTAATCGCAGCTGAGAAGCATTCTACGCGGTAATTCCACGGCGAAGACCAAAGAGGGCTCGTTAACGAGCTGACTGACGACAAAGGCGAGGACGCTAAATAGCCAGCCGCTTATTAGTTTCCCCCCATTGTGCCGGTGCAGGGCGAGAAACGGGCGCGCGTGTTTCATCCGCGCAATCGCGGAGCGGCTCGCAATTATCGGCGCGAAACGCGAGCCGGATAATTGGGACGTTCGCTAATTAGAATATTGCGCGACCACCTGCACGCGTGCCCTTTGACGCGGAACGTCGTTCCGCCGAACAACCGACAAACCGGCTTTTAATCGGCCGACTCTCAGACCTGGAAAATCACATCGCGAGGCTGCAGTTGAGAAACCGAACGATCTTTTACGCTTCTTCGGAGATCTGATGTGTTTTAAGTTACGAGAGTTGCTTTACGCGACAAATTCTGTGGCTTTTCACATATCTGCGCGAGTTTACGATATTTAATCGGTTGAGAAACTACGGAGCTTTAAAAATTTTAAGCGGAAATGCTTCAGGTGGAAGCAACTTTTAAGTATTTTTGCCAACACGCCAGGTTTTTAGCAGATTTCTGGTAGAAACGGAGAGAATGTCGAAGATCGAGGGAAATTTCTACGTTGCAATATGATCAAAATAGACCTGAGAATATTTTCACCAATTTTATAGGTACAAAGGATGCAGATCTTTTTCGAGTACTGTCGGTGTACAACGTAAATATTTTCAAAGCAGTGGCAAGTGTCCTTTTTTCGTTGCGAAACGCGAAACGTATTTCCGACGTGCAGGGCACGTCGTTTCTCAGCAAACGCTTCAAAACTGAATCTACGATAATATTCTTGTTACGAGTTATTTTAGTTTTACGAGGTAGTTTGGTCTCGACGTTTTATATTTCGTGTCGTTTTTTTTTTTACTTCATTTGTCCGATAGTTTATTAGATATTGGATCGAGATTCGTATATGCTTATAGCGATTGCACTATATACAGTTATCATTTTCTCTGGCTCTCTCATAATACCGTTGTTGATAATAATCATGAAGATGATAATTTATGAGAATTTAACTCGGCTATCATAGTTTCGTAATGCAGATACCAGCGGTTAAGATCTCTAGGTTTCTACAATGTGCTTGGAATTAAATCGATCGAACGACTTCGATGAATGATTGCATTTAACGGATCTGTGGAATTACAAATTTCTAAACTGTTCGTAGTTAAGCAGAGCATGAAGAACACGTGCATCTGATTTCCATAAACAACACAGCCCATCGAATACTATTTACAAAGATTTACATATAAAATATAAAAATAAATGAAAGCGTGTGAGAAACATTTCGAAACTTGAAAAATTCCCTTCCAATCAGCACAAATCAACGTCTACTTGTTCAAAATATCAGCTTTTCTACGACTAAGATTAAACAGTTACGTTTCTAGATACTCTTCAGGAAGCTCCAAACCCCAAATGATCGCTTTCAAACCAACACAAATCAAGGTTCATCGGTTCTACACAACAAGCAAAGTCTGGAAGCTTCCCAAAACGCTTCAAACCTGAAAAGTCGTCTTCAAACCTACATAAATCAACCTCCGTCGCATCTTGTTCGCGAGCAACGTGGAGAAGCACCCAGAACAGCTTCAAAATCGTTCTCAAACCTACACGAATCACCGTCTATCGTTTCTGCTCAACAAGCAACGTCGGGAAGCTGGTCAAACGTTTTCAAACGCGCAGAAGTCATCCTCGAACCTGTACAAATCGACGTCTCTCGCCTCTATTTACCAAACAACGTGGAAAAACGTGTGAACGATGTTCGGATCTCGACTAATCGGTCTGGAATGAACACGAAGCAACTTCTATATCGCTTCAGCTCCGCGATCACCGTCGGAAAACTGTCAAACAACTTCAAACGGCGGAAAATCGCGTTCGAATCGACACGAATCAACGTCTGCTTCTGGCAAAACATCAGCTACTGCGTAACCAAGATCTCGAAAAGCGACGTTTCCGGAGCTGAATCGGCGGGAGATCGAGGGAGAGCCAGGGAGAGAGCGGTCGATTGACGACTGGTCGCGCCGCCAGAGGGCTCCAGCTCTCGCCGTCGGGGCACGAAAAAAATGCGAAAGGGGGCCGGGAACAGGACTACACGAGGGGGATGGCGGAGAGAAGGCGAGAGGGAGAGAAGAGGAAGAAACGGAGGCAGCTCGCAGAGGTGTGGCTAGCCGAGTGTTCCAGAGTGGTTCTTCTGGTTTCTGGTTGGCTCTACAGTCGACGGGAGGCTTAACCAGCGAGAACCGGACCCGGGCTTCCCTTCTTTCGCCGGTTTTTGCCCGCGTCCGTGTCTCATGGCCAGTCGTAGGTGTCAGAATGCGCTTCGCTCGGTCTGGCCCAGCCGATGCGATGCGGCGCGCGGCGTCGAGAGGCGAGGGACGGCCGCGCGCCGGAATTACTCGGCTATTGAGATCGGCAGATAGCCCCGAAGAAATCATAGTGGCCACCCACGAGACGGGGCATGCTCGACCGTGCCCCTTCGAAGACCATTCGCTCCGTTTGTCCGCGCGCTGGTCGACTCCGACCCACACAGATCGTACCAGCCTGTCACCCCGGCCAAGCTGACGCTGCGAGACCGCCGATTTTTCTTCCTATTACGATTTTTCTTTCCTCCCACTCTGACCTTCTTTCCTCGCCCCTTCCATTTTTAGAAGCATCGGTATTTTCACGAGTTTCGCAGCTATCGAGCTGCAGTTTCGGTTAAGGTCGATCGATGGGTCGATCGATGATTTTTGGAAATACGCTCAAACGTTCAGAGAGCATACTGGGACCTCGAAGGAAACGATTACTTGCTTATGTAAATAAATATTTTATTTACGATATGGTACATTTACAACTAGGAGCTTCATCGTGTATTTAGTTGTGATATATTTATTTGCGCTATGTACAATATGTTTTGTGGTATCGAAGATGTGGTTAATTATATTTAGATATGACACTTCTAATTATAATATGCTTGCTTCTCGGACAAACATCAGGAAACATCTGTTTCAACCGAGAAGCGAAGATTGTTTCGATCTTTGAAGTTCGTACGTGTGCGTGTTTGGTGATAGAGCCGTTGAATGAGTTACAAGTATACCACTTTATCACGATCTTTCCTCTTTCTTTGGCTTGCAGATCCTTGCAAGTTGAATTTTCAACTGGTCTCAAGTTTTCGCACGAAAATTGAAAGCTTCGTCAGATTCAAGAAGATTGAAACATTGCGGAGATTAGATCAAGATGCAGAACTTTTGCACATTATCACCCCAATTTTTCTCGCAATCTCTTTTTCCTTCGTCTTTCCACTCTAAGTCGCTCGAAGCTTTTCCATAAAACATAAAAAATTAGTATATCTTCGGTCATTAGAAGGCACGAAACATTGAATCTTTCCTTTATATTCATCTTCATCGTCAATTTCGTCGTTATATCACGAGATTCTCGTTCGATTCTCGTTCGACTCAGATTTGAAACGGCTTCTTATCCGACTCGTTGCAATTATATTTTTAAGAACGCGTTTTACGTCAATAAACTGTCAAGACCACCGATCGACGATATATTTCAGCGCGTTGAAGCCGCAACGATTGAAACAAATTTGGCTGTCGAGATAACGTGACCGTGTCGATAATTCCGCGAATCATCGCAAGAATCGCGCAGCGCGTTTAATAAGCGGTTAAAGAGCGGAAGCGTTGCCACGCTTATATTATACTCATCTCGCATCGCCAGGATGTGGAGTGCCCTCAGCACCGTCCCCGTGGAATGAGAGTTATTTATTATCCAACGGTGCCGACAGCGAATAACACCGTACACCTATGTTGTAAAACTGTCAAAACACGTTTGTCCACGCTGTTGGCGATTCGACGATTAAGACGAGCGAATCGTTGCCATGTCGAAACGTTTCGTTTTCTTGGAAACGCTGTCCAAACGATTTGCATTTAAATTACGAGCGTATATCACTGGCACGTTGTTCAGTCGCTTTTAGCGCAGGGGAAAAAAGCAGGAATTATAAGCGGAGCTTCGAAAGGTACGATGCAGTTTAAATAAAGAAATTGGCATGAGAATAGAGGTGTGAATATTCCTTTGGATCTTGAGAAGATCTCGGCTCATCTACGCGGTAATTTGCCTAGTATTACTTGGCACTGTATTTTCTTCTATTGCTACAAAATGAGTTAGACATAATTCGATAAAAAGTGTCGCGCGTCCTATCGTTTCCTTGTGAAACGAAAGAAACTTTTGAAACAACGTGATATTTAGCGAGTAGACTGTGTCGATCCTTGTACGTTTACGGGAAATTTGAAATTGCAAAAATACACAAAATCCACGTAACACGCGGAGGCGTAGAAAATATCGCAAATGTAGCTACTTGTTATATTATTATTTAATTTATACTTATTTTAATAATATATACTTATTATATATTTATTATAAAAGTACGAAATTCCTTAGAAATACGCAGTCTATTTAACGGTGAATGATATTAATAAATTGACAAGTTGCAGGTCGTAGATCGTAGACGTTCCTTTTTCTACAATTTTATAATCGTGCAACAAGATAGGTAATTTGTCAGTTGTATTTACTTGCGAAATTTTATTCCTTTCATTGCCACACCTTTCGATATATTAATTTCGTGGATGTATATTAATACTGGAGTCTTTTACAATTTCACTGATAATATTCGTACAATTGCGCAAGACAGCCTAAAGATGGTTGAGATTTGAGGATACAACGCTGCCATTTTATTAATCCTCGAGTAGTATCGTCGTAGGTAAACATGGTTTAGGCTAGCTTTAAATTATATTAAATAATTTTCAGGAACTTAATATAGCATAACAAAGCAACGCAATTATAGTAAACCAATTGTACAATAATTACGAGTTTGTTCGACAACGTGATATAACGTACAACGTGGCGACTTACAAGGAAACGATCTCTGCACGCACACTCCGACAGCTTCGATGAAACGATACCGCCAACTAAACTCCTTGAAACTTTCTTCAAATACATCTGAGAATTCGAAGAAATCTTTGCGAAAGCAACCACGCAATTGACAAAAAGTAAGTGACTAAGTGACTGCGGATTTTGTCATTAGGTGGCAATCGCTTAGTTGCCAACCCAACAGAAGATAATTAATTTTAACGTATCGTTAAATAAAGTCGTGACGTAAAATCGTAACGTATGGTAAAATAAAGAACCTGAAGAAGGAACGCGACACGAGTGGCGAAAGAAAGTCGATGTTATACGATCGAGAAGGGAACTGTCGGTGGAACATGACGAAAATTTGAAGAGGACGTGAATCGCGTCGCGGGACGAAGGAATTTCGAGAAGGAACGCGACGGAAGGATTCGCGTGGAAATAACAATCTGCCGGAGGTGATTACCTGCTTCGACGGGCTTGGGCTAAATCGTAAATTTCCGTGGGATCACTGTAATCTGGCTTATTGTTACATTCTCTCGACTACGTGGGTGTGCTACCGCCGTCAGGCTACTCCGGCTCGCTTCGTATTTTCCTCCGAGCGATAGTGTTTTCTTTCAATTTATAGAAAAATATCGATGGCACGGTCGATCGTAACGAAAGGAGCGTTCTTGCTTTTATAAAGCTTACTTCGAAGAAATCCTTGGTTTTTTTGTAAATATGTATATATATATGTCGAGTTAGCATTGGAGTTAGGGGCATTTACGAACCTTCATTTGGATTAGCCATTTTTTAGTATACGATATAGATGATAGTTAATGGTAGAAATATGATTATTACAGGATAAAGTTCGTTGGCAATAAGCAATTTCACTGCACAATAATTGTTGAGGTTATTGGATGTATGAACAGAGGAACGCGTGGATAGATTGTAAAGTAGAAAATATATTTTAATACAGAAGTGTAAGTGCAAGTGGGAATATAATTTGAACTGATCCAGATCCGCACGCTAGCAGTGTTACCCCATAACTGAAAGTCCCGAAGCCATCGTCGCCTGTCAACTGTCTATGGTCTGCCTTCGTCTGAATCTATTGTCTATAACGAAGAGGTGCTACCTTTTCGATTAACTCGGGACGCTCCATAGAAAAGTCATGGGCTCTGCTATAGACGAATATCGAAATAGTTGGACAAACTTCCAACGATTCGAGAAGCAAGCAATGTAAAAATCACGGGACGCCATTTATTAATATTCGTAAATATTCCTCGACAATTTAATTCGAATTTTCTTGATAACAGTTGCGTTGAGAGAAGGATTTGACAGACGAATTTTTAGTAAGCAAAAGATAGAATATTTCGCAGGTTCGGTGCATTAATTGAAACGTCCATGGAGCTCCAAGAGAAGCCAAAATACTCGAGATGTGGGCGATTAACGCGCGAGGCAAACAGAGAAACTCGGTCCGAAATATTTCGAGAATTCGGTCGGATCTCGTGTGCGAATAAATATCGACGACCAGACGTAGGTAGAAATATGCTAAATCCACGCATTATGCTAATATTAGTCCGCGTAGACGTTCGCGTGGCCACGCTTTCAGCGAATTCGCTGGCCAACTTGCCGCCTATCTGTCGTAATCGTCGATGAAATAACGCGTACGTGTTCCATCAATTAATTTCTCGCGCTCTTTGCTCACGCCTCTGCAAATAAATTGATCGAACCTATGGGAATCATCGGTGAACCCGATCGTGTGTACGTAGTCGACGTTTTTTCCACGCTCGAGGAATTCTAATCAGAGAAATCGATATTCATCCAGCTGTTATTATCGCCGCTATTTACACGAGTTTGAATTTTTACTGCTCTGGACTTTTGGACCACCTTGTATTTCATTTTATTATTTATATTTTTGTCCGCTTCAGCACAGATCATTCTGAAGAGAAATGTCTTCACAGTGATTCCAAATCATACTAATCGGTAGTTTATGGATTGTAATTTGGAAATCATCTAGTAGTATTATAGCTTCTTTTTTTTTCTCTTTAAACTGTTCATAAATTTCATTGATAAATAACGGCAGAGACTATGAGAGTGACTCGAGTCAAATATTTCTCACGCAAATATTCTTGTATATTATTGTAAGGTAGATTGGTATAGCAGACAATAAATTAGAAATTCAGCTTCTTTAAGTTTTATGCTTTTTTTACTTTTAGACACCATCTTCGCGATCATCGACACGATCAATCTCTAGAATGATGATTCTTCTCTTGAACTTCCATTTATAAATCTGCTTGTATAATCGGGATTTTTAGAGTGAATTTTTGCCCATAAATCAACTTATACAATCGTCCCTATTCTTCGACATTTACTCGTGAGTCACTTTATAGCGATAATTAGACTATGGATATTTATACAACTTCATATATCTATAAACAGTATAATTAAAAAAACAGAAACTAGGTAGACAGTGATTTAGTATATTTACTATAGCGAACACTCTATTCTGGACATTTTATATATTTTTGCACATCACGTCCACGTTTTGTAAATTTCTCAAAATTCTCATAAACGTGACAAAAATCCACGTTCCATATATATAATTTTCCAAATTACTTACTTAATATTCATATCAATTATAATAAAATTCCAATTTCCAGTTCAAATTCCTGCCTGCGAAACTCCCCACAAAACAACGGTTCAGCAAGCAAAAAACGCGCGTTACATCGTAGAATGGCGAACTCGAAAAATCTCGCAGTTTTGCGAGAAGCGGCGAGGAAAATCACAGGCAGAGCGCGAGGACGCGGTGGCCAGTCGCACGGCCGCGCAGCCCCGTGACAAGCGGTCACGCGAGTTCCTTTAGGCGCGCGGGTCTCGCGCTGCTGCCCTCAAATTGCCCGAAATTATTGGCTTCTTTTGTTTTCCCGTCATACGCCGCGTGCTTCGTCGTTCCATGTCATTTCTACCTGTCTCCGTGACGCGCCACTCTCCCACCGCCCTCGCGCCTGCCTTCCACTCCTCCGCCTCCTCTTCCATCGGCCTCAACGCTTGGTTCCCGCGCGGTTTTCCTCGTTCGCGCTTCGAGGATAACCAGAGTTCGATGAACCTGCTCTACTAAAGGTGCGAGCTCTGATAGCAGTGGACAACGAAGATTCGAATATTCGTGTGGGAAAATTGGTACGAAGATGTTTGAAGGAATGGTTTGATCGGGTTTGCAAATGTTTCAGGGTTTAACGATCAACGCCATGTTTCATTTTCGACACTTTTTCGTAGTTGAACAGTGAACGAATGCAACGGATAGTGGGAAATTCCTATTAAATGTTTGCTAATGTGGTTGCATTGGGTTTGAGAATGTTTAAGGACTTAACGATTAACGCCATGTTTCATTTTCGACGTTTTTTCGTAGTTGGACAGTGGACGAATGCAACGGATAATGGGAAATTCCTATTAAATGTTTGCTAGTGTGGCTGCATTGGGTTTGAGAATGTTTAAGGACTTAACGATTAACGCCATGTTTCATTTTCGACGTTTTTTCGTAGTTGGACAGTGGACGAATGCAGCGGATAGTGGGAAATTCCTATTAAATGTTTGCTAGAGTGGTTGCATTGGGTTTGAGAATGTTTAAGGGTTGGACAAACTTCTAACGACTGAAGAAGCAAGCAGTGTAAAAATCACGAGACGCCATCTGTCAATATTCGTAAATATTCTTCGACAGTTTAACGAATTCAAATTTTCTTGTTAACAGTTACATTGAGAGAAGCATTTGGTAGACCAATTTTTAGTAAACAGAAGATAAAATATTTCAGTTTTATCACTTTCCGTAGCTGGACGAACGTTCTTCGCGAGAATAATTGACCGGGTATGAAGATGGTTAGATGAAACGTTCCATGTTCGTAACCTTTCGCTGATCGAACTTCTCCTTCATTCTGATCGCTCTAATAACTAATTAGTAAAATACTGCGACCCTCCAAAAGATAAATTATATTTGATTCCATACACGTTATTGACAGCTATCGTTGTTTCGGTTATTGCCATCGTTTCAGTTAAGAGAAAAGAGGTTAATGCCCCGGACTAAATGATCAGGTGTCGCACGTACAAAAAAATCCTCGCTGCACACAGTGTAACAAGATAAAACTCAGCTTTTTAGATTAAATTCCACGTAAATCCTACTCCAAACTGCGTAAACTCCACGGAAGAGCATCTTCCCATTCATAAACCTGTCTTACTTGGCGTAACTGTTGCCGGTTTTGCAACCTCGTTTCAAAATCGATTGGAAAATTAGGCAAAGCATGCGATACTCTTCATCATCGAGGAATTCGAAGCGAAATGGCCGGAGTTCAAACGATCGGGCGGAAATTTGCGAACAAACATTATATGCTTCCTGATACACAGATTCACGAGTGGTGATCCGCAGGTCTGTAGGAACGAAAGGAACTGCGGAGGCGCAGGTAGGAGTTTCTTGGCCGGAGTCGCTCATTATTGCGTCCATTGTCGTCGTTAACGTGGTGGCATTGTGCCGCAAATGGCCTGTGAATATTACCGCGGTGTCCTTTACGAAACCGGCCCGACTCCATCGCCCCGCTACCAGTCCACCGACTTTACGAGGATCGCCGAAAATTCCGCGCGGCCGTCGCGAGTTTCCCGCGATTTACGCGTTTCCGACTTCCGGCGAGCGCGACGGATTTACGGGCCAGCCGGCTCGCGGCCAATCCAACCGCTTTGCATTCGCCCATTTTATACGCGCCACCGGAAAGATCCCGTGGATAAAGTGTAAATTTCTACGACAGAAGTTCACCACGTTCGTTTCATCTTCTAATGGGAATTTTAAGGATGAGTTAAAGAGTGTCGGAATTGCTTCGCACGTAGGATTTAAGTGAACACTTAATTAGACATCGGTATGCAAGTTTCTGAAAGAGACCTGAATTTTTATTTCTCGCATACTATTACCATTTGAAGGAGAATTTTTAGAAGCTTTTTTAGCGGTAGACTTTAGCATCTACCTATCGTCAATTGTAAGAATCACGTATATGTTTATATTATATCATTTAACGTAATAGTCGTATTGGATTTATGCGCTGTATGTAAGTTAAATCGCGTTAGAAATAATGGGGAATTTTAGAAGCTGCAGCATTTTAGTGCCTAGCTGTGATTAATCGTAAGGTTGTTCCAAAAGTTTCTTTCGTTTTATAAGGAAATAACAAACAACGTTTTTTGTTTTATACTATTTTATTGAATGACGTACGACCGATTTTGTTCTATTACTACAAAATCGATCATATTACTACATAATTCGATGAAACGATACAAAACAAAGAACGTCACAAATACATCAACTTCCTTAAATTTCACAAAATCCTACACTCTGGATAGAAGAGATAACGAGGGGAAGCTTATTAAACATTCATCCACAGCTACCACGTTGGAAAATAAAATTGGATACTGTAAAATGAGCGCAGAAACAACTGTAAACGAGAGGTTGCATTAACGTAACCTGGAAGCATGACAAACCGGCGAGTTTCACTTCTGCGTGACTCGAGTGGATTCGCACAAGCACCAGGTTATCGAGGCGAGGCCCAACGTATATCCACGACGCGGACACCTTTCTCCCGCCATTACACCGGTCGTTCGGAAGCCATTACACGAATAAAATTAGGCGACGGTCCGCGAGCGAGGCGGCCCAGAGAAAAAAGCGACTCTCGGGATAAATCTTAAGCAACGTAAGAAGCGGCCACGGCGAGTACGTTCCTCATTCTACGCGGGCCTCGATCAACAGCTGATTCGAGAACCGACTCGAGACTCTGCGTCCGCCTGGGCAAAAAAATTGATTTCTCGATTCCGAGTACCGGATCCGAGGCATTGCATCCCCGTTTCCGATCGCGTCGGGTTCGCGGAACGTCGAGGCAATCGAGCGAATTTACGATCAACCCTCCAGCCAACGAACAACAAAAGTCCGAGCACCGTGTTACCGTCTCTTTCTCGTTCGAGGATTCGTATTCGTAGCCACCCTTATGCCTAATACATCGCGAGCACTCGCGGCGAGCCGACGTTTTTACAAGAGCCGAGGCCGAGACCGCAGGAGATTTCGTCTCCTGGAAAGGTGATGCGACCGATCGAGGCCCGATATCTCGATCGGCCGGCAATTAATAACGTTGATACGAGAGCCGTGCAGTGACGCAAGTCCTACGGCGATCCTGCGCCGAGAGAACCATCCACCGATCACTCGCAAGATGAGAAGCGTTCGTGTAATACAGGATGACTTATAACCGACGTTGCCGCGGTTCAAAGAGGGTGATTCCGCGGGGAATAAGAAGTCCAGGACATAGAACGGATTCATTCTCAATGGAAGCTTCGTTTCCGAGAGACTCCGCTTTTGATGTTCGGTTTGCAGCGTGTGTGCTTCATTATTCGACTGCTACAAACGATAGATAAGACGATACACCAGCGTGATAGAAATAAAATGACAACTTTGGTAACGTCTTTTATATCGATGTTTAGGTCGGTTGAGATTCATGTCGAGTCCGGTGAAGATCAGGCAAACTTAAACCGGACTAGGTAAATTGTCCATAGTTTGGTACAGAGACGCGTACTCTGTTTGCTACTTGCGTGACGATCAAGAAAGGTAACTGACGTAGAAAGCAGACGAGATTATCACGTGACAGGCAGCGTGACCAATTTTCCGTAACAGCGTGCGCGTTGAAAATTATTTAGGAATCTTAGACAAGCAACGATTGATAGAAAATATATAAAATTTTGAACAAAGGATTAACCTACCCTATTTTGTCCTACCTTGTCCTCAGACCCAAAAATCGTACCATACGTTCCTCACGTGTTTCCCACGTAAAATCATCCCTAGTTACGCTACCAATGGAAACCATCCTAGTTGTAGTACCAATGCCAATTACGGAGCACCCTGAGCACAACGCAGAATCTGACGCGAGCTAAACGGAGAAGAAACGTTGAAAGAGCGGACGAAGGTGAAACAGAGACCACCGTAGGAGAAGTGGAAGAGAGAGCAGTGGATTACGTTGGAGTAGAGGCGGCAAAACGTCCGAACGAAGGAAGATTGACTCGGTGCGTGTGGGCCGCTCTCCCAGCATCAATTAGACGGCGCATGGAGGAGTGTGCACGCGTGCACGGGCACACGGATGGTTGCGTGAGTGTGCTGTATGCACCGGTGCACCGGCGTTGGATCGTCCATTGTGTTCCATCGGACCGGTGGGCTCGCAAAGATGGCCGTCTCCGCGGAGCGGAGCGGCGTGGCGCGGCGCGGCGCGGCGAGCCGAGCCTGGAAAACGGCAAAAACCGAGGCCGGCCGAGACCCGCCAAGTGTTTCGGGGCCGCGACAATTAACGACCGCCGGGCGAAAATCGTTTTATGTTTTCATCTTGGCCAGGCCGCGCGATCCTTTCTTTCGAACCTGCGAGCTGATCGACGCCGAAATACGCCCGCCCATTCGTCGCCTCGTTGCGAGAGGATAAATTGCGATTGATTTGTGCGGCTGGTGGATTCGTTGGATGGACGTCGACGATCTTCGCGGCGTTGCTTGCGTTTCTTACGAAACGCGTATCGAGTTTTTTTTCAGACTGAACGACGAATTTAAGAAGAACAAATATATCGACGATGCGATTGGTTTCAGATGCTGTTAACGGTGTCCGAAGCGAAGATTAAATTTGTTACGGTAGGTTGAGCTTCGAGGGTGAAAAGGCTGCTTGGAAGACACACGCAGGAAGGGGTGAACGATCGTAAAGTGTGAATCGTCGAAGATACGATTGCTTTCACGTGCTGTTAACGTTTCTCGAGGCTGGAGTGAATTTTTTTTATCGAGTTTAAGCTTCGAGGGTGGAGAGGTTGCTGGGAAGAAACACGAAAACGGGTGAATAAATATATCCGAAGATGATTGTTGTTAACAACATGCTTTGCATGCTGGAAGAGTTGGTTGAAAGAAGTCGAAGAAGAGATGCGAACGAGTATACCGAAGATGAGATTGGTTTTAAGAGACATCAGAATTTTTGAAGCGCGGATTAAGTTTCTTGTGGAATGTTAATTTTCGAGGGTGAAAAATTGGCTGCAAGGCATCCAAGAAGGGATGAATGAATATATCGAAGATGTAATTAATTTAGGAGCCACGTGACATTTTTAAAGCGTAGATTAAGTTTCTTACGAAATGATGAGTTTTGATAGCGGGACAGGTGATTAGGAGAAATCTAAAAAGGAATGTGAACAAACATACCGAAGATACGATTGGTTTCGGAGGATATTAACAATTTTAGCGTGTAAATTAAGCTTCTTATGAAGCTTTTATCTTCACTTTAATTAATATTAATTACGAAAAAATACAAAAATTAGTACATCGAAGACGTAAATTCTTTTTAGAAGCTATTAACATTTTTGTTAAATGTAAATCAAGTTTCTTAGGAAACGTTAAGTCCTGAAGGGGAAACGGTTCGTTAAAAGAAATTCCAAAAGGAATGTGAATGGATATATCGAACATATAATCGTTCTTAATTCTTTTTATTTGACACTTTTAGAATGTAAGCTACGTCTCCAACGTAATGTCAGGTTTTGACGAAAGAAGAGTTTGTTGGAAGAAATTCACAGAGGGATGCGAATGTATATATCGAACATTTATAATGTACATTACGTTTCTTATGGAATATTAAATTCCAAGGATAGAAAAATTGATTGAAATACAGTCAGCGTTCATTGGATCGAGACAGTAATCCGATATTACGAGTGTGATTCTACTATTAAAAATAAGTTAAAATACCATCGTAAACGTTACTTAAAGATGATCGAGATAATATTCTCGTGTGGAACGTTGCGAGGAAGATTGCCGAGCGCAAAATGTGATTCCCGATCGTCGAAGAGAAAGAAGACAAGTAATTAACGCCGTGGCGGACGGGCCAAGATGAAAACATAAAGCGACTTCCGTCCGGCAGCCATTAATTGTCGCTCGCATCGCGGCTGATACCCCGCGGAACCGATCAGTTCGCTTTTTATCGATTTCTCGTGCCGGGAATTTTTAATAGTGACACCACGCTTCACGTACTTATGAGACCTGGACCATTCGCTCCTAATTAAGCAGCACGCTCGACCGATCCTTAAAATCAAACTTCTCCATCGTTATTCATGATTCGGGGAATTTATTGCTTTGTATTTTCTGCTTTCGACTCGCTACATTTTAATTACTGCCGGCATTTCCAAGCGATATCAGGTTATCGGTTACAGGCATCGAGAAATCGGAATAGCGCGAGGAAATAATTTGTCCGTAATCTGTCTCGCCTAATGCGTACTGCAAAATAATCTCTTGGACAGAAAAGCAAGTAATCCATTGGCTTTTACATCATTTTAAATTAGATAATTATATTAGATAATTTCTAAACATCTGGAATTCGTGTCTTTTACTTAAGATTCCACATAGGAAAAGACGAAATAAATCCTTCCTTTAGTTGCAAACTAAATTAACATTCGTACAATGGTATCAACGTGTCGCAGTCTTTTAATAAATACAAATATATCTAGGAAATGTTCATTCGCGACAAGCAGATGAAAAGCCATCGAATATCAAAGTTCAAACGCTTCTAATACCTAGGAATCTGATTGCAAAGAAAATTGCAAGGACCAAGTACGCGATTCTATATAGCCTTAACTCTTCCTGCCACGATCGGATGGAAACTTAAAGAAATCCTTCGCAAAATCCTCGGCCACGATGTTACCGTACAAACAAATCTCATAAGACCAAGGATAAGTATGTATATTAAAAAGCAGGATTTACCTGTTTTATCAAGTCGGTCGATTTCCCCGAGAGGGATTCATCGCAGCAACTTACGGAGTGTTGCGTGAAAAGGTCATTACGCGATTAATAATCTCACTCCTTGCTTTTGTCACGTTTCCATCTTAGTTATAAACGAACTCACCGCGCAATGGAATAACGTTTTCATTTAGAGCGAGTTTCTTCAACCCGCCAACCCCTTTCTCGCCACCGCCGCCGCTGCCGCCGCCCTCCTCCATTTTTCCTCTGAAACACCCCCGGTCTTCGTTGAATTTTCATTCGCGGGTAAACCCGGCGCAGCCACCAGCCACGGGCAAAACGAATAAAGTAAAACAAGCGGACGACGTCGCGGAAGGAACTCGAGCAACCCTCTTGATATATGTATTTGCATTCATCTAGTACGAAAACGTGCACAGCCGCGATATGTACGTAGAGCGCGCCGGTGAAACCGCTTTTCTCCTCTTATTTTCATGGATTTACGCTCAACGAGAAGCACCCTGCATTATTATACCACGCTGGACGATATACGAGACACATCGCTAAATATCATTCCTTGTTTTTGTTCCGCTAATTTCGCAACGATTCCTCTGTTTTTCAAAGGAAACGAAATGTTGTTCATATGACTTCTCGTTTGATTTTCTCGTGTCTCGAAATCTCCGTACGATTGGACCTTTGGAGGATGAAACGTGCTCCGAAGGATGCGTATCGTTAAATATCCTTGCGAACTGTTGCTTCGTTAATTTCACCTATCGTCCCTTTTCGATCGTTGTTTGGTTTTTAAATTTACTCCCATTTCCCGAGTCTTCTTCGCCTCGACGAACAAGATACGCTGCAGTACGTAGAGTATCGTTAAATGTTGCTGCCAACTTTGCTCAGTCTTCTTTGTCTATCGTCTACGTAAATCGAAGCATTTGTACGTTAAGAACCGAGGAACGAATGCAGTGATTCCATTTTGGAAAATATCTAAATCGAAGAAAAGCCAAAGCTACGAAATCCGAATATAAATCAAGTTCCAAAATGGAGCATTGTAATTATACAATATACGCATATACTAGAAACTATATATACACGATACTCTATATTTGACTATATAAACAACATATCGTAAGGTTGTACGCTATAAACTGTACATACACCGATACGGTCAGCGTACGCATCCTAGAAACCATAGGATACACCGTACATTAACATTGCAAACTTACCAACGGAACGTCTTTCTACTTGAAACCCCGCGCCAATCCAACCAAGCTATGCAACCCCACCGAACAGCCGAGTAATCCAGCCAAGAAACCGCAAATCCTCCCGCAACGAAACCGAAGCTAACGCCGCGCCGCGCCACGCCGCCAACAAGAACAAAACGACGAGAAAAGAAAAAGAAAAAAGGGAAGTTCTACAAATCTCAGAGGGTTGACATTCGTCGTAGTCCGCGTTCCGTAGAACCGTCAGGCATCGTGGACAAAGAAAGAGCGCCGCGGTTCCCCCTGTCGAAATTATCCATCGCGGATGAATAATCCTTCATCGACGAGCCTTCAAAGGCAACGACAGCCGGCTCTCTGTCGGAAGCAATCAAAAAGATCCAACACTTGGCCTCGGCCGGGGCCCTGTGACTCTTCGTTCCTCTTCGTCGTATCGTCGTCCTCGTCCCCTCTGTCGCCGATAAATCTCGTCGTTTTGGATTTCGCCGTATTAAGAGGAGCAAAGAGGAGAGGCGAAGAGGGTCTTTTCTCTCACGGCCGAAAATAATACCGGGAACGGGGCCTTTGGCGGTGTTGGCCTCCGCATAGCGCCGGCGCCTACGTTTTTGCGACGCGTCCCGTCGCCCAAACGCCTGGCACATGCACCGGGAAGAATAAATCCCCGGGCATACGAGGATTACTTGGTTCGTAGTGGCGAGAGGCCGCAGCCACGCCGAGGGTTGAAGACCCCGTTTCCAGTAAATTCGCGCTCCGCTTCTCTTCGCCTCGCACGAACACGCGGATGCTGCTGGGTTTTCCCGTTTGCGAAAGAGGGCGGACCGCTTCCGACGAGGTTTCTCCAGAGTACGAGCGTATCTCTGCTTTCGGCTCGGTGGCTGATTCGGATACCTTCGAGCATCGTCCATGGTTTTCCAATCCAAGTTCAAGGATGGTAGACAAACGGACGTTAATCGGAGCTTCTGTGACTGCGATAGGATGCCTGTGGGAATTTTTAGAGGCTACAGGCACCAGGTTCTCGAGAGGATGATCGGTGGTTGATCTTGTCGCTTTGGAGTGCTATTAGTAGTTGGCGAAGATACACAGATGTTAGTTGGAAGGTTTCCTCGGAAAGTATACTACTTTTATATTTTCGAAGAATTATTTTCCATATCTTTAAATTATCTTCTTTGAATCATCAATTCTCAACTGGTATCGTCCAGTCGCTAACGAGCACGATAGCTTCGATCAAACTATTAAATCATCCATCTACTTCGTATTTTATACGTCCTATATATCGCATTTTGCATGATAATGACGCTCGATCGATGAAAAATACCAATTAAAATTAATAGGTCCGAAGTTAATAGGCTGCGAATTGAGAGTGTTTGAACGAGAATAAAAGATATCGTTTTTTAATATAATAGACGCACGGATGAGACTTCAAAGGATCATCGACGAAGAGACGCATCTCTCTCGACGAGTGGTGGTTCGATGAAATCCGTGAGAGTCGAAGTCCGCTCGGTCGGAATGGCCACGGAAAGAGAAACGGAATGAAGAATTAATATCCCCGAGCCCCCGTATAATCTGGCCTGTGACGGCTTGGCTTTCCCCGGATGCCGGAAAACGCGAACCTGTGAAATTAAAAATTCATCTGGCTCTGGTACCGGATGGGGGTGGTTGGGGGCGGCGGTAGAAGGCGTGGAGCTGTCTCTGGTGAAAAATTGGCAGGCATTTATTTCCTCGTTAACGGGACACTGCAGCGTGTCCTGCTCGTGTCCCCGTGACCCGATACTATTAATTTCCTTCTGTTTCCCTTTCGAAAATCAGCGGAACCCAGTGAAAAATTCTAGGGGCGGGACGTTTTTCCACAGTCAATTACAGGACCTTTTCTTCCGCAAATTCTTCGGCATCTTTCAGGATACTTTCCTTCTGAAATTTTGTACTTTGGAAATTCTCTTTCCAGTGGAATTCTCCTCTCTCTCTTAAAATCTTTTAATATTCTTCCGCCAAATTTCAGAAAATTTTTCTTTCGGAATTCTTCTCTTAGAGATCAGCATCCTTTCATTCTGAGATTCTTTGACATCCTTTTACCATCCTTTATCTTTATCTTTCTTCCGAAACTATCGAATATTTTTCGCACGATAAAAAGCTTTCTTTCTTAAATCGCAGAAATTTTCTTTGTGTCTGTGATAAACACCACCTGTAATCCGGAAATTATTATTCGTCGCCCAATATAATATCGTCTCGTTGCAGCTACAACTAGCGTTCGACAACAAGTAGATGCGTAGATCGTCTTCCGCCTTCGAACAAGCAGCCGCTTTCACCGAGAATGGGGAACGACAGGGTAGAACGTTAAAATATTTACGAAAGCAGAACGACACGCAGAAGACCCACTTTCACGACCAAGCACTTGCCAAAGACGTTTGTCCGTTCGGAGAACCTGACCTCCGCCTAATGAAACGGCCAAGCTGCACAGGGACACAATGAAACGCTCGAAGGTGTCTTTCAGAGGATGTTTAGCACTTATGATAATCGGCGGTTGGCCAGAGCGAAAAAAAGCAGCCCTCGCGACAGAAGAAGAACCAACGCAAATTACAGGGTAGACCGTCTCTTAAAAATCTACGCGACCCATAACAGGTGCCTGGAGAATCGACTGAAAAGCTAACCTGAACCGACGTCAGTCGAACGTTTCAACTCGGCTGCTGCTGGCCATTAATCGATTAGGCCTCTTTTGGTTAACTGAAACGATCAAACGCACTCCTCTGATTCGCCACGTCCAATTACTTTGACCAACTTCTGTCTAATTAATTTTTATAGGACACCCTGTATAAGGCTAACGAACGATTCCAGCTTCCGCTGGAATATAACCCTCATATATGACACAATGTTTTCACGTACGTGGTCTGGCCATAACGTTTAATTATGTACCCTGCTGTTATAAAGGGTTCGCATCAAAGAAACAGACTAATTAACATTTTGTGTATCGTGGTAAATATATTTTCATTATTATATTATATTTCATTATATGTATTTCAGAGGTAAATTGGGTCGATTCTATTTCAGTCTATTTTTTATACCGTTCCGCGTTCCCACAAAGTTCGACAAAATCCTGGGATGCTCGTCAATGCGTTTACAATTTTCCTTAACTGATAATTCGATGAAGCAAAGATAATAGAAGACAGAAATAGCAAAGAATTTAAAGAAGATTCAGCGATCTAAATTGCCTATCAAATTGCCTATCAAACAAGGCCGACAAACACCAAAAATAGCGTACATCTCGCTGAAAATAATTTCTAATAATTTTGCAAACTATCGCCTACGATAAATTTGAAAGAATAGTCTCTACGATATTTAACAAATCAATTAAAAAGTAGAAAAGTCCTATTTAAAAAACATATACATGTACAACAAGGTAAATAAAAAAACGCAGTCGGAAAACACCAAAGTTAAGTTTCAGTGGAAATAACTTGATAAACGTTCGTCCACGATAAATTCTAAAAACTATACTAGCCAGGATTTCGCTATTCAACGAAATATTCTCGATGAACCTTGACAGAAAATTCTACGAAGAAGTTTATTCGGCGTCGTTGCATCGTAACGTTTCTCGCGTCGATCAATTCGAAGCGAACCGTTCAATTCGAAAACCGCAGAGGCAAGTCAGCTCCTTTGAGGCTCACCTGCTGCCACTTCCTCCGTTCGACCGCAAGTCGTGGGCGAGTTCGCCGTCGAATATCTGCAAATGTTTCGCGACTACACGCGCGGAACGCGCGATACACGTACCGGAAATCCATCTGGGTTCGCAGAAGCGTGCGTGCACGAGTCGTGGATTCTACGCGAGGAAGAAACACACCGCAGTATCCTTCCGGCTCCGGAAGACTGGCTTTCATCGTCCACTGAGAACTCGAGCGGCGGCGTTGAACACCGGAAATACGCGCGCTTCCGAGTATAATGTCTGAATTACATGTTTATTGAAGCATGATCTTTCGTTCGCAGATCAGGGTAAAACTAGTTCTTGAAATTTTGGGAATTTTAGTGCCAAAGTGCTTGACCCGTGCGTGTTCGATATAATTTCATCGACTTCGATCAAAAAACAAAAATTGTATAAAAACGGAATATACGTGGATTTGATGACAAGTTCAGGATTCAAGTTTCTTGATAGCGCGATAAATATTGATAGTTATATTTACTCAGCGTAGGTGCTGGATATTGTATTTAATTGGATGTGATCTACGCGGAAAGCTTGGCGAATACGGTGTGTTCACCTCGCAAAAAGAATTGTTCTATAGAATTTTTCCAGGTTACGGCGAATATGTGTTAATTACATTTTCTCAGTGAATATTACGTTACATTAACGATGTTGTGTTTAATTACATGTAATTTGTATGGAAAAAATACATGTTCATTTTGTGAGAACTGTTTTATGGAATTTTTAGACGAGTTCAGGAAAAATAATGTTCAACTGTGAAATAAATACGCGAGTTTTTTTAATTAACGTCACGAATATTCCATCTAATTGCATATGAACTTACGTGTACGAAAAATGTTTCGATTAGATGTTGACCTGGTGCAAAGAGTTTTTTAAAATACTCTATTTTCTATCTCGGAAAAATATCACAAGCTTGATGTTTCGAACAGTAGAAGAATGCTACTCGAAGTACTCGGATTTATTTACATTTAAATTTCTTAACATCGGTACCAGCTGATAATTAAACGAATTCGCGAAATCTATACGCAGTTACACTTTTCTGGGAAATAAATGGAAACGCTCGTTAATTTCCTGAAAAGCGAACCTGCCGTTCAGGTTCATAAATCCACAGATGGGAATGTTTCGCGAACATTCATCATCGAGTGTCGTTATCTAAACAGCGGCAGTAAATCTGACGGGGGGAGCGCGTAATCGGAGATTCTAATTAAAAAGAGGGCCGATGTTGTTGCTATTGTCGAGCTCTTCCACGTTGAGGAACGCCTCGAACCGTGACTATCTGAAATCGCGGCGGTCGCGTGGTGCCATTTAGAGAATGACGCACGATGTAACCGCGGCATTAGAGCAATGTAAACGTTCAATTAACGCCCGTGCTATATCATTACGCTGTCCCGTTTTAAACAGACTTACTACGCCTCTTTTTTTCAGTCACTCCGTTACACATATTAATTTGTCGCTAAATTGCTCCATTTTCTTATCAAACGAACGCGTCAAGCTTAGACTCGAAGGATTTCGTTCAAATGTAATTTGTAGCTCGTATAACTTCAGATAAAATAAAATAATATACTAGACAACGATGGAATTACAGATTCGTATTTAATTGCCGATCTCTATTGCGATCAAGACTGATATAATCGAGCGATTTATGAGCGCACTAAATCATTTTAAAGAGAAATTCGTTAAGATCGTAAAATGATATATAATTGTTGCTCATTTTTCAAGTCTCACTTGTAGTTCATTGTATTTGTGAAACGTATACGTAGATATACGAGGTGAGTTGAACTGGAACTGAACTCGAGTTAAGGAAATGGTAAACAGTAGCTTGAATTTTTAATTTCCACGTAATTTTAATCGGAGAAGGATGAAGACGATTGTAAAAAATACAAAGATACTGCGTATCTATAGGCAAACACATACACTCCTAAGCGTTGCTTTTAGATGCGACAAATCTTTCTCATTTTTCTTTTTTTCTGACAAGAAAGAATATCATAAGTGCCATATCACTGAATCTAGTTAATCACAGTTTTAACGCTATACTAAATATGTTATATATATACAGTGTTGTATGTGTTACAGTGTTATACGTCATATATGTTAAATAAAAGTCAATTTTCTCGTAAACTGAGCCTTGAAAAAATCTTATCACATATTTTCTCCTTATTCGTTCATAAAGAATCACCTCGTGCCCGCTTGTACATGTCATTCGACCTCACCCTGTATATATAATACACGAATATAACATGGTAAAGTATCATATCATAAATAAAATATTTATTCACCAAAGGAACTCGTCGTTTCTTTCAAAACTCTCGCATGCTCTAAACGTTTGAGCCGCGTATTTTTAACCGTGTAATTAACCGCGAACATTTACCATTTCTTCGACTCGAACGCGCAGATACGCGTCGAGAAGTATCCATGAAAAGATTAAAAACAGAAGCTTCTTACCAGAGCCGAAGCCCCAAAAGCTAAAGTAAAGATCCTCGAGCAATTTAGTAAATGGCACAAGGCAAAAGAGAGAAGTTGACCGGATACGCACGCAATTCGGTACCATCTGCACTTCCTCGTTGATAGGAATGGCCACCGCAGCGCTTTGCTCGCGTGACGTAATATAGTAATAATGGTCCTAGTTTTTTTGTCGGGTAGACGACAGACGTTGGTACGGACAAAGGACCGGCATGACGGTTTCTGCGGTTTTGCGGACGAACGTTTTGCGGGCCCCCGAATTTTCGAACCTCACTGAACCCTTGTTTCCCTCGGGGACCTGGCCTTTCACACCGTTCCCGACTGACGGAAGCGACGGAAGGGACAATTGGACGCGTCCGCGGGGAAACTACTTCCTCCCACTTACGCTAATTGCGAGAGCAACCGATGCCTCGCTCGAGGACAACCGGTTGTCCAAGAATTCTTCGGAAAAAGTATAAAATTGACGTGCCCTTCAGAAAGAAGGAAAAAGGACATTTTTATTTTCTTTTTTCTTTTTTTTTCTTTTAAGGGAAAATTTCTAATAGCGCTTCCTTGAAAACAGATAGTAGAAGAACCGAGGAGTAATCGTTGGAATATACTCTTCGCAAGTTTGAAGGCTGCAGAAATCGCAGAAAGTTACCGAGGACTTGGAATACGTTGGGAATAGGGTCCCGAAGAATTGCGGAATTATTGAGAATTTTAGGGAACTCTGGGAACATTCGCAAGTCCGATGCAAAGGCTGGACGAGGATGAAAATTAACGTGGAATTTTAATGTCACGAGATTTTATAGGACGGAAGTTCGAGAATTGTTTTAAGAAATCTGAGAAAACGTACCAGTCGCTGCAAAGTATGGAAATTAACGGATCGAACTTGAGAAAATCTTTTTCGTGTCAAAGAATCGTAGAACACACGGTACGCGACTAATCGGAAAATTTTGCGAAATAAGAAATGGAATTCAGGGAAATTCGATACAGAACGCAACGGCGAAAATAAAATTCTAAAGTCGTTGATTGTCCGAAACGTATTTCTAACTTTATTCGGAGCAGTGTGTGATCAACGTTGGCTTTATTTTCGTCGAAACGAATGGAACCGATGCTAAAACGTCATAACGCACGGTATAACTGCTACGGCTTGTTTAATCCGATATTCAACGGGGGTGGAGTTGAGGAAAAAAAGGCAGCGCCAACGGTGGAGAACTTTTTTCTCGGTGTCCGCTAATGAATCGACAATTTACGAGAGTTTCACGGGTCGCTGCAGCCCCGTACATTTTGGCATGCTCGTAGCTGCTTCTCATTCATCCCTCTTTTTCTCCTCCAACCGGCCAGCGATTTTTTCTCCACACTGCTCCTAAAGAAAACAGCCGAGGATCTTGGAGGAAGATCGTGAACAGGCTGTGTCAGTGATCGATGACTCCAACATCGGAAGGGGTGGCTCTTCGTATGGAAAACGAGGGGAAAAAGCGGACCTGAGTCAGGGAAAAGCAAATTTCGCAAGCAACTATATACTTCTTCCCCATTTTTCCCTTTTCTTTCTTTTCAGAACGTTAGATTAACCAGAAACTTTACAGTAATTACATATTTCACGTTGAAATTGTTTAAATAAATACAAATTAGCAGATGCTGCGACAGGGACGCAGCAACATTTTTTAGAAATTTATGTTCAACCAAAAAGTCGAACTAAAAATCAAGTATTTTTCTCTTATAATAAATTTAAATACTAGAACTGCCTTGTTACTGCTATCCAAGTGATCGTTCGTAATAATCATTCTCTGACCTGTACCGATAATTTTGTACAGTGCAGCTTCGAACGAACGAATGAAGGAGAACAGTGAACGAACGAAATTTAGGTTCTAAAGCGTTCGTCTTTAGTCTCCGAATTGAATTGGATAGAAATAAGAACTTAACAGAGTGAAACTGCAATTTAAAGTTCTCGTCTATGGTAACCGCAGCAAGAAAAATCTTCCTGTCTATTATAAGCTCGTTTGTGGACACGCTAACGTGACCGTCACGCCTCCGCTTCCTGCGTTCCACTTGTAATCTATTCCATCACGGCACTGTGCCGTCGATAATTTCCAATAATAACAAGAAAACAAGACGAATCGCCTAACCTGACGTTTCTCCTTCAAAGTAGCTGATCCGACTTACGCACGCAGTTTATTCTGTTTAAAGATCCATCGCGTAATACATAGCATAACGTCAAGTGCGATAAATACCTTAGCAGGCTGATCGAAGATTAATTTCAAGTAATCGTCCAGCCAGCTGTTCCCCGGTGACTTCCGATGGCACATCCGGAATGGAAGCGCTCTCTAAGATCCGCTGCGGTCGACGTTCTTCAAGCATTTTAATATCCTTCAACAGTGACATTTCAGTGCTTTGACACCTCGAATATAGATATTTTTAATATTCTAACTTTGTAATTCTTGTTTTAGTAGCGAATATTTTTAACGGTATTTTAATATCTGTAATATCATATATTTGAATATTCTAATTTCAAATATCAGTATGTTTCCACGTTCTAATATTTTTTAATATTTCAATATTCTCGTATGTTCGATATTTTTAATATTTCCAATAATGCGATATACACGTGTACACCAGCTTTCGATCGTGCTACAAAAATACAGAAAAAAAGATTATTTTTGCCGTTAAAAGGCCATAATTACGTCCCGTCATTTCAGATCCGTACGAAACGTTCGAGTCTTAATATCCAGCCGTACGTGTATAATGGAAATGGAAAAACAGAGAGGAACGAGCCTGGACGAAAGAATGAACGAAGGGCGTTCATTAGGAATCGTACGGCCGGAATTTCACGGTGGCTAACTGGCAACGAGAGACTCCGCTCGGATCGGCCGCGCATACTTATTTTCACGACATCCGCGGCAAAAGAAGCGACTATTCGACACGGTCCGCTGCGCTGCCGATGATAGTACTTCGAGTGAAATTGGTCAGTGTGCTGGGCAACGGCTAAGGCCGTCGAATCGACCATAGTTTACGGTCAAGCAACCCCACGTAATTTCCATGGAACACCCTATGGCTACTTCCTTCTTGTATCTTACCGCTTGCTGCCACTTCTTTACGAAAAATTTGTTTTTCCTTTAAATTTCTTTTCAGAGGAAGAAAATAGATTATTTGGTAGATACGGTGGCTCGGGAAATTGTTTCGACACTTCGAGAAACCTTTTATGGTGCGAAGTTTACGTAGCACTTGCAGTGAATTTCGACGTGACCTGCGAGAGTTAAATAATTTTTTAACAACGATTTTTTAGCTTTTTGTAGATAGGTAGGTAAAAGTAATTGACGTATCTTGAGTTCGTGAGTATTGTGTTGGCAACTAAGCGATTGCGGATTTTGTCATTAGGTGATATTGACATAATCCGCAACCACTTAGTTGCCAACCCAATAATAAGGGATCTGTGTCAAGGTACAAATCAGGAGGCAAGTACTTGCGAGTTTGGAAAATGGTACCTGTGAGTTTGAAAGATTAAAAAATCAAATAGATGAGATATATCACGGTAATTTTAAACTGCTTACAATTTCTCGTTCATATAGCATTGTTAATTAAATCGGGTATTTCCTGCACGCGATTATCGTGATTGTATTGGCAAAATTTGTGCATCTAAAGATGTGTATACGACAGTTACGAGATATTTATTGGCAGCATACACTTCCAAAAATCATCAACGTATTGAATCGGTCAGTTATTGACTATGTTAATAAGCCACGATATTTAACGAGACCATAATATTAATTTAATTGTACGTTTAATTAATATTAGTTTAATCGTACATTTAAGACTAATATTCATATTGTATACTGTATTTTATAGTATTCTAAAATACTAATTTTGTACCGTAACTTCTATGTACATACTTTTTCATATGAATTTCATATTTTCCTAATGTAAACGGTGCCAAGGAAATATGAAAAAGCTTCGTATAACGGACATAATAAATTCGTAAAAGAAACTCTGTGCTGAATGTTTGAATATTTCCGCGAGTCGCCGTAGATTAAATACAATGAGCGATACTCGTGTCACGTTATGGTGTAAAGGAAATTTCAAAATGTTTCGTACAATGCAAATAACATATTCGTAAAGCAAATTCCGTGGCAAGCAAACCAATATTCTCGTGAGCCATTGTAGCTTAAAATGGCTTAAACAGGCGGAGTAAAAGAGCGAGAGAGAAAGAAAGGAAGTTGGAAAAAGCGATGCATCAGGTGGAGAGGACAAGGAACAGCGGAATATCGCGCGACCATTCTGATTCAAATTTTTCGACCACCGTCCGTTTCCACCCCCGTTTCACGGGACACCAGAGCGTACAACGTTTCCAACGGCGTTTACAAAACACCGTTTGCCCGGAACACCCGTTAATCGTCCCGGAAACGCGAGTTCCCTCTCGAAATTGTTTGTCGCCCGTTTTCCGGCCCCGAAATCCCAAAATACCTTGCGCAATTATAAACGTGCGCGGCGGACATGTTAAACGGAAACAGAGGCGGACGATGAAATTACTATGAAACTACCGAAAGAATGATACAAGAACGAAATCGTCTCGAACGCTGGATTTTATACGTTTTGCAATTTACGACGAAATTTCCGATTTGCGATATTAAATAAATTACGAAATTAAAGTAAAGATATGGAAAATCGTGTGAAACTTTTATGATCCAAAAAATCACGACGATCGATTAAAAAGATCTCGTGAGAATTGTCAATAAGAAATAATAAATATTTGTGCAACGTTGAACGAGAGAATTTTCTATCGAGATAATGTCAGAGTCAAGGTAATGTAAATTGACAGGTTTTCGCAGAAAGAACAATTAACTACGATTGCCATTTTGCTATACGAAGGAATGTTTACGAATAATTAACCGCTGGTAATTAACAGCGACATAGCGTATCGGTTTAATTAACGCGCGATCTCTTCGAGCGCTAAAAGATTCACCGTTTAATCGATCCTGTTGTTTGCAGGCTCCAGATTCGATTCGACACGAGGGAATGAAACTTCCACGAGCTTATTAGCATCGTACGAATTCGCGATTTGATATCTCGTAAATTAGCGATTGAACGAATTTCTCTTTTTTCCTTGTACGATCAAAGGCACGTTATACATTAAGACCTTTACGTATTTCCTGTAAAAATGACGTATAATAATGTTTTCGGTCTGAAGATTACATTTCCAAAAGTTGGAACTTTATTTCGCTGAATCAAATTTCAATAAATCCTCTGGAATACTCTTATAGTATTATCAGAACGATAACAGTAACAATATAAAAAACTGTATGTTCAAAGGCAGGAAACAAAAATGCAGATTTTATTTCAGCAAAACGAACTTAACCGAGTCTTGCAGGATATTTTTCAGTATTCCGTGTGTAAATTATTGCTGCGAGCAGTGGATCATGAAAAACAATAACAGCAGTATGAAAAGAAATAAATAAAAATTCCAATTTTAGTTTCCTAGACAGAGAGGATGAACTAAACAAGCTGTAGCAAACAAACGAAACTTTTCAAATAATTTCTCCCGTCGAAATTATCGCCAGAGGCAGCGGATCATGAAAACCAACAACAGTAGAAAAATTCCAGATAATAGCACCGTCTAAAGCTTACGCTATTTAATCGGCGGGACGCGCGAAACATCTCAACTCTATTTTACCAACGAAACAAAAATTTCTTAAATACAAAACATACGAACTAAAACGACTGACTAAGTAAAATTTCGCGGAATAATTTTTCCGCGCCAGAATACGTGCCACCAGACGCGATGCATCATCAACTTAAGACCCTTTCAGGCATCGCCGAGCATCTGGAAACCTTCAATTTTCCCCGCGATGCCGGCAAGACATCGATCCAGCCATAAGGCCGCTAAGAAACAAGCGCAACACCCCTCGAAACGGCCGTTAACGCGATGGAAGCTCGTTCCCAGGACAAGGCAACGATAATGGCCCTGTTTTGACAGCGAGACGGCCCCGTTCGTGAAAACAGAAGTACGCCTTCATTGTTGTCGGCGCGTGGAAGCAGAGCGTGCGGGGGTGGCGCGCGACAACCGAAGAAAAGTAAATCATGTCCGGCCGAATCATCCCCCGTCGAGCTGTGTTGACCAACAATGACCATTGTCCGGCCGATACGCAACCACTCGAAATGATCTCCGGTCACAAGTCATTAGCTTTCCATTTTAAACCACCCCCGCGTTGTACGCTCGCTCACTCTGGGGACAAGATCCTCTCTGGGGGTGAGTTCTAGGGATCACGCGAGATTCAAGCTCGTTGCTCGTTCGTTCATTGTTCGACGACCATGTATCTTGTCCAGGGAATTTGACACACTCAGGGGTGAGTTGTTTGAATTGTTCGAAACGAGAGATGGACGTTTAGATGCGAGGTTCGGGTTCGAGTTATTAAAATGTAATCTGGCGAGCAGAAGTAGCTCGACCCATATTAGCCACGTTAGCAGTTTCTTCCTTCGTGAAGTTATTATGATTCTCGTTATAATTTAACCGGGAAATGCGTTTAACGTGCGAGATGTGTATGTTGGTGTAAAAAAAGGATCCTCGATTTGGCTCAGAATTCAGCTTATGGAGTTTGTACGAATTTGTTTGAATGAACAGTCAACGAGTTGAATTATGGTGGACAAGAGAATTTAATTTAGGATTTTCTGTTGACTATCTCTATTATTCTGTGCTTCTTCGCAACAAGTGTAAAGATGATTAAGAGAAATAATTCTTTGCGACAGAATCCACACCGATCATGTACAAATTCTACACAAAATTCGAAAAGGATTCATTTCTAAGCTAAGCCTAACAATCGCGCGACAGATTATGAAAAAGATGAACATGAAAATCATTTGAGGAATATCTTACGAAAGTGTCAGAGAATCGTAAAAATCGCAACGAGACTCTACGATTCTGAAACTTTATCAATGAAACTCTGCTAAGTGGAATTCTAAGGAATTCTTCGACAGTTCCAGATTCCCGTACAAAAATTGGAAAACCACACAAGTGGCTGCGAGAATCTAAGATCGAGGAATCTTAAGAAGAGCAACCTGCGCGATATGAAAAAAGCAAGGACAACCGATCCCAAAACCGAGGAAAAAGGAGCAAAACGAGAGTCTCGGTTGTGGAATGATTTACGAGCGGCAGAGGGTTGGTGGAAAAGGGGCGAGGATGAGAATCCCTGACGTAGCAGAGACAAAAGGACCCCCCGATAACCAAGTACGGACGGACTGTCTGTCGTCGGGCTGTCAGTGATCGTCTACGAGCGTTTGGCCCGTTCGTAAGGTCCACGCGAGGAGGATGGAAAGAGTTTTGTGGAACCCGCGCTGCAGTCGGGCAGACAGAGGCGCCATCTTAGTCTGCATTCCATTGTTTTAGATGATTCATACGCGGCCCCAGACCCGGAGGGCCTCCTAATTTATTAGTTTGAATATCGAGCAGAGAGAGAAAAAGAGTTGGGAAGAAGAAGAGGAAGAGGAGGATGAGAAGGAGGAAGAAGAAGAGGAAGAGGAGAATCGACGAGACGGGCCAAAGAATGGCGAAGGGCGAGAGGAGCCGACTATCTGGGTGGCCGGGGACCGTCTCTTGTTTATACTCTCGTCTCCCGCCCTCTTCGGGCCCTTCTCCGCCACCCTTTCGCCTCGCCACGTCTTCTTTCCTCCTCTTCTCCTTCGTTCCACTTCGTTCTTGTCGCTCTTTGCGTTAGCTTGTCCCTTCTATTTCTTATTTTGCTTGACTATTTCGAATTTTGCTCATTTTTTTGCTAGGACCCAGCAGTTGGTCGTTTTCTGACGAGTATACTCGTCATGAAGAAATGGCAGTATTCTGTGCTACGACGAGTATACTCGTTGTGCGTAAAAGTAGTTAGAATTTGCCGCTTAAATTGCAAATTAGCAATCGCAGTAAATTGCAATAATAAAATTAAGACAGATTAATTCCATGTTGTATCGGTCACACGTACCATGTGTTTTACGAGTACACTCGTCGTCACACGAGTGCAAATTTGGAATATTGTGATGTGGTGAAACTGGGGTAGTTTGATTTAATAATACGTTAGTAACACGGTTTTTCAGAGTAGAAGTTTGAAGTATTTTGACGTGGTGAATTTGGAATAGTCTGATTTGGAGAAATATTGCAATAATATTTGGTTTGATTGTTTTAAAGCTTGGTCAGATTAAGCGGAAATTTGGAATAATTAGACGTGGTAAGTTGGTGAATTTGAGATGGTCCGATTTGGTCGAGTATTTGAACAATATTTGGAGATCATTTTAAATTTCGATTGATTTTGGGAGAATTCAAACTCTCTTAGTGATCTCTTTTCGTAAATGATAACTGTGGATGCCTCAGAGCGATGAGTTACTAGTATTCCCAATGAGAGAATGAGAATTTGATCTGAAGAGAAATTTGACGAGTTTTTATTATATTTAGACAACAATTAAAGAAAAAAAAGTCAAAGTGTTTAGTTCATTTTAGAAGAGTTGAGTTTGATTCTTAAAAAAGGCGAAATCGATGCATTGTCCTGTACGCAAACGAATACAAAGATGAAGATATTTTTTTTGGATGGAGGACACTCTATCGACGATCGTGGAAGCTAATAATAACCGACGAAAGCAGCGGGGCGGATTTTTTAAATGCGCTTCGCCGCGCTATGTAAATTCCGCTTCCCGGCATTTCTTTTCGTTCGCGCGATTCCCTCGCGAAATTCCGGGAATAAAATGCTATTCTACGGATCCGTGTGGCACACCTGCTGTACGTGATTCGCCTGTCTAACGTTGAAATCCTCGGGAAAAAGCTGCCGACTACCGAGAACCCGCACGATCAGGGGAAAAACGTCGCGTATTATTAGGAAGACATTACCATGACATGTTCATTGAGATATATAGACCCTAATTGATCTGTACGCTCCTAAAAATAAAATAGGAACGTACTTCCAAGTCTTCCTTTGGTTAGTTAATCTCTGCCTACCTGGTCAAAAATTTGGAATTAAGAAATACTCAGGTAACTTGTCTTTTCTCCCAGATGGACGTCCGTATGTCTGAGAGTATGAAACTTGCATCAAAAAATTGAAATGAAAAATACGAGGAAAGATACAAAATATGAGAGAGTAACCAGACTTTGGTCGTATAATATTTTACGAAATATTTCAATCGTCAGAGATACACCGTTGCAAATTTATACGATTATCCTTTATATCCACTAAGACGCGATAGTCCCGATAATCCAGAGTTCTCGTTTCAAGACTTCCTTTAATAAATCAATACATTTCTATCTGTTCAAAACCTTAGAATTAGGAAATACCTCCTCTTTTCATCCAGACTGACATCAGAGAGTGACTATCGGCGACTGGAGTATGAAACTTGCGTCAAAGAAACTGAAAGGAAAGGTGCATGACAAAATACACCGTGTTACCCTTGACTGGACACCACTGACCAAGTAGCAACATCTAACAAACACGAAGAAAATGAACAATTGGTCCAATTAGAGACCAAAGGATATCTACGAAATTTATACATTTTATCTGCGTAAATAAGAAAAGAAATTTAATTTTACCATCAGTGACATCCACATACTCTGACACGTATATCAGATACGAGATAACCCAACACTAATAGCATTATGATCAACTATCGCTCGGACCTCAACCGGGTTAAACCCAGTAGCCAGTGTTACCTTTGACTCGCCATCATTGACCACCTTCATTGTCGCTGAATTAGCGTCATCCTCTCGTCCCGTATCTCCGGTGGAGCTTACGCAGCCGTTTACGAGCGGCGGTTCCCATTATCCTGAGCCATGAGGCCCCATTCAGCTCTGCTTCTGCCACTATTCCCATCCCGTGGCTGGCGTGGCGTGGCATGGGCCTAGTTTTCATTCATCTCCAGTCCGCTGATGGCCCCGTTGACCTCGACCAGGACCCGGGATGAATATTACGTCGGTCCGTGCCGCGCTCGTAATACACTTCTCTCTCTTCCCCCTTGCCCCTCTTCTCTCGTCTTCCTGGTCTGTTTTAGCTCGCGTAGTCCGCCTGCTGGCACGTCCTTGTTCCACCTTGGTCAAGCAAGCCACCTTGCTCTTGCTTCGTAGCCTTTTTTTTCTACGTTTGGCCGCGACCCGGCCGAAACGTTCCCATAAGATGCGTATCTGGATACGTGCCGTGAGGCCGAATCGTTTGACGGAACTCGAGCCCTCTCTTTTTCCCATTCGACGCGTTCTCCACGACCAGGTTCTCTAGCACGAAGACGTGACCGCGTCTTGGATAAGTTTATCGCACGAGCAGAGGATGAGCTTCTGGCGGGGGAGGTGGTAATGGGAGGAAGTGGTGATCTTTGGCTTTGCTTCTTTTTGTTAGAGTCTGTCTGTCGGAGACGGTTTGGAGAGGTTTGTTGAGGTTTGCTTCGGTTGATGGGGATTCTAGAGTCGATTTCGGAGATGACGATGGCATAGATTTTTACATAGCCCACTTTGAATTACTATGAATTATTGATCTTTGAATTACGTAAGTGAATTTCTTTGAAGTTCGTCCGTTTTGACAGAGCGGTTTGCCGCGGTTTGCATCGACGGATGAGGATCTCGGGACTGATGATAGCGTAGATTTGCATGGTTTAACGATAGATTATATAGATTTCCCTATAATAGGATAACGTAACGATCTCTGAATTGAGTAAACGAATTCTTCAATTTTCATTCTTTTTCGCAGAGCCTGTTGGACACGGATTGGAACGGTTTGTCACAAGCTGCTTCGACGAATCGTCATTTTAAATGGAGATTTCGGAGATGATGATGGCGTGAATTTCTAGCTAGTTTAATGGTAGGTTACATGAATTACGGTGTAGTGGAACAGCGGAATGATCTCTGGATTTAGTAAGTAAACTCTTTGACTTTCGTTCTTTCTGGCAGAGTCTATTTGTTGGATCGGGAAGATTTGTCGCGGTTTGCTTTGATGGATGAGGATTTTAGAGTTGATTTCGCAGATGTTTATGGCATGGATCTAAATAGTTTAGTGATATAAATGATATAGATTATAATATACATGTCCCTGCATTAGGATAACGATGTTTGAGTGAAGTAAGTGAATTCTTTAACTTTGAATTCTTCTTAGCATGGAGTCTGTTTCTTGGAGGATTTTCAAGCTGATTTCTTGGACATGGAGGTAATAACGAGGTAAACCGATGGTTTCTAAGTTAGGTAACGAGCTAAATGATCTTTTAATTTGATGGTTCCTCAACGTTATTTGATAACGATCGAATAAGATGATTTAAACGTTGTTAATGATGTACTGTGACGTGTACACCAACCTCTGATGAAATGAATCCTGTATTTTCATCGGAGATATTATTCTGGGCAAAAAAAGTTTGTAACTTGAATCCACCGTACGTCGTGCATGACAAGACATTCGAGGTGGACGTTGATCGCGGAGACGAAATCGTAGAGACGCGAAATGATAGCACGGCCAGTCAAGGGGACACGCGAAACCGGTGAATGAAGCACGTCGGCCTCGAAAGTGTGGGAATCCTTCTTTTTCCTAGCGTATTTCAACGCGGTGTGCTCTGAATTCAAATAGACGCCGGACTGTGTACACGTCCGCGAATACGCGTTGCTCTTCCTTCGGCTGCAAAAAGTTCTCGTATCGCGGGACACGTACGATCCTCGTCCTTTCCCGTCCCGCGGGAAGGTGCACGAAACGCAAGAATTTTATAATTCTTGCTTTAAACGCAGAGGTTCTTCGTTTCGAGGCGAAATTTCATCTCACCGAAGCTTCGCCTTCGTTTCGTTAAATATAATCAATTCTAAGCTTCGTCTTCGTTTCTTTAAATATTTATCAAATCATTGCATAATTCGACGTCGTTTTCTCTTCGCTTGTTTCTTGTATCGTTTGAACGTTGAACGAACTCGTTTGTCGTCTTCTTTCAAGTTTTTAACGCTAGTTACGATTTATTTTCCTTCGTATTTTCCTTATGGCTTAGAAGTAACTGCTGAAGAATAATTTACGGTTTCATAATTTACATCCATCTGATATTTCTAGTGTCAAACTAGAATGTGGTTACGATTGAGCCACTCAAGGTTCAAATACTAAACGAAATTTACCCTGATACACTTGGAAGAGAAAAAAGATATATATTAATGACGTTATCCGACATGGTTGATCATTTTTGGTAATTTTTGTACAGTGGTCAACATATTTTCTTACATCCGTAGATATAATTTCTTGCCTTTATAATTGCAGAAAGATGGTTTCGGCTTTCGTTAACGATTCTCGCTTAAGAACGAGTTATATTTCTTTGCTGACGACGTTTTGAAAGATTGAATAATTGACTGTTGAAATTTGATTATATTTAAGAGGTAGTTTGATGGCGGACGAAATTACACAAAAAAGGGAGGGTTAAGGTAAATGAAAAATAACGAAGAACCGCTGCTACAAACGAACAGATGCGACAGTTTTTCTGATGCAAGTGGTATTTTTCGGGATAAACAGCAACCAGGATATTTATCGTCATTACCGCGGTGAATTCAACGAACTGCACAAAAACCACGACCCTCGTCTTTCCGAGAGAAACTTCTTTTCTCACTGCTGCGAGCTTCATGCTTCATGCTTCGAACATGTGCAACGAAGATGATGTGCGTTAAATGTCAACCGTCTTCAAAATTTTCTACACTTTAATATCCATAGCATATTACGGTAATTTAAATTGCTTTTAAATTCGGAAGGATCAAATTATTTTTAAATTATATCAGCCACAAGAGAATGCGTGCAACGTGTTATTAATACGATTATTCTACTAAAACAACTAAAATACATCAGAGATAAAAGAAAAGATCGCGTAATCACGTTATACTGGAACGATTAAATATTACAACGCGGGTTCTTCGTCAACGACACACGAAAAACACGAATTTCTCATAGCCCAAGAAAAAAACGAATTCGCTGTCGAAATAATTAAAAACTAAGAAAAGCTCTGTCATAGCCGAAAGAAGAATCCTTTCTGGAGATAATTAACAGCTAAAAAAAAGAAAAAAAAAAGAAAGGAAAAAAGAAAAAACTTGGAGAAAAGGAAGCGAAGAATCCGGTAAAAAGGCCGCTATACTCAAATTTTCTCGCCCGTCAGAAACACTCGCGCGCCAAAAAGACCTTAACAAAAATTACGAAGAAACACAGGAGAACGAAAAAGAACTACGTAGCCGCTGTTACTTGTCTCGACCATCCGCGAGATGAAAGGGGTGCCGATCGCGTGCTAATTAAAGGGGAATAAAAAAAGAACTATCTCGCGGCCGCGGTGAGAGTTTCGCTTGGCCATGTCAAAATCACAAAGAAAAAAAGGGGTTGCGATGGTTAGAAGACGTTAAAAGAAGAACGAAAGGAAGGAAGAAGGAAAGGAAGGAGAGGGAGGCAAGAGGAGGATTACACTCTTCCTCGGGAGGGTTCTATGAAAAAAAAAAAGGGGCGAAGCTGGTCGAAAGACGAGGCTCTCTGAGAGGGAGGGGAGGGAGAACAACCCCCTTCGTTAGGAAACGAGGCGAGTCCTGAGAGGTTCGCCAAAGAGTGATGCACTCGAGGCCTGCATCCCCTAAGTCGAGCGATGAAAAAACATGGCCGACGACGAGGACGAGGACGAGGACGACGAGTCGAAAGGTTCTGCCATCGAATTCATTATCGACTCTCCGCCTACCGAGTCTCGATCGACTCCATCGGACGTCCGCCAAGGAAATTTCTTCGTCTGTCGTTTTTCTTACCTCTTCATTTTTTCCTCTCCCTTTCTTCTTTTTTTTTTCTTTTTTAGTTTCTCCTCAGCGAGATTTTAATTGCAGATTGAAAATTCCGCGACGACGGTGGACGACGAGCAGTCCATGTGGACAATATGGTTTGCATTGGACAGTAATTCGATCGACTGTTTTTTAGTCGCAGGAATGAGATGGACGGGGTGTTTGACTTACTTGGAACGTAACTAAATAGGGAATGAGAGATTCGTTGTAGAAATTTCAGAGTACGAGATAGAAAGATGGGAAAGTAGAAGTTTTGCAATATAACAATCTTTAAAAATCTCTCGTCCTGAGCTATGGTTAAACGTCAAATCTTCTTGAGAATATTAGAACGTTACGTGTCGTAAGCGATACTTAATGATTTATACGAACGATAGACCTCTACAACTTCTTAAAACCCAAACGAAGCTAAATTTGTTCTAATCTTCCGTAAAATAAAAATTGAGAAATCCAAAATCACAGAATATAAAAATTCGTATTTTACTAAAGTCAAACACAATCAAATAAAAAAGTTATCACGATCTTAAAAGTAAAACTCCATCGAACTCCATTAGAATTATCCCTAAAACTTACAAAAATTCCACATATCGCAATCTCAAGGTAAAAACCTTTTCTACCAACCTATCCAAAACTTTCAAAGTCTTTTTAACTCTTAAAAAATTTTATGTTACGACGATTCGTAAAACTATTTAAAATGTTAAATAACAGAATTCCGATATTAAAGTTGAATTTAACCAAAACTGTTGAGAATTCTGGATCTTAATCGCCGAAATAAAAGTAAAGGAACACTAAGGTTACACTTAGAATTCATATTAAAATAGTTCTAGATTTATTTAATAAACGATTTCCAGGATCTTCGTCGATATACATTTGCACGCGTCTCAGCACCCCCTTTGTCTCGCCATCTTCCATACCACACTGCCAATGGAACAGTTACATTCATCTGTTTTTCGAGACGTCGAGCAACACGTACTTCCAAACTCTCATATTCACATACGTGTGTCACTACTACGCGGACAAACTAGCACACAAAATTATACGTATCTGAATAAAAACTTTCACGATCATTAACAGAATAAGAATTCGCAAGACTGTCGAAAGGGTTAGAAAGGGGAGTGGGGAACGTTCATCGACGTCGTAATCGGCCATTATTTCCACCGGTGCTGATTGAACGGTCCATCCAATCAAGTTGGTCGCATTTTCCTAATAAGTACCGACTATAAATCCATCGAATTATTTTTGCCCGTTCTCCAATGATTCATATTGCTTCTTTCGAGACCTCCTGCGAATCCAGACCGTGGAAACGTGCAACGAATGTTTACTTCCGACGCGACCACAAGGGGCTGACCCGATCAACCTTAATTCCAGCTACCATTCTGGCGAACGTAGATCGTTTACGGTCACTCGAGGTGCAAGTATTACCAGTTACCCTCCTATGCACGCGTCTCATATCGTAGAACGTTTAAGATTCACCGATTGTTTTTGGATTTTTAATTTTTCACGGGGGAACACTACGTAAATCATTCGCATTTTCTATTGTTCGTTCCGTATACGACAATTGTAAAAACATTCGTGAATATTCGAATAATTTGGTAATAGGAGATGAAAATCTTGAAACAGATAGGTTTTGAATATTTTCTGCTGATTTTTTTGATACATTTATCTTTCAGTCTTGTATGAAACAATTATGGAAGAAATAAATGAAGTTACAATGCATTGACTATGGATTCCTATACAGTCCCATAGTTGCATTAATATAATCAAAAAAGTATTACGCAAACATTTATTTCATCCATTCTATTTCATTAAATCTAATAACAAGTATAATTCACTTATAATATTTTTTATATTTTTCCACGTTATTTTTTTGCACATTTTTTGCATAAAAATCTGCAGTCTAATTGTACGACATCGATATTTCTCTCTGCTTAACGATCGATACAAATACGACAGAAGAATGCTACGCTTCAAAATACAAAATTCCACAATACGTGAATATTTGTACATAAAATAAAAAGAATTTCATATTACAACATGAATTGCTTTAGTCAGCAAACCGTCTGAAATATCTATCTGCTCCTTCGATTAACGGGAAGCTTCAAGACAGAAAATAATAGTCTTCGATGCATCGTGACCATTTTTTCCACGATACTCTGAACCGCCATTATCCCCTCAATTACCAATTCAAAATTCGACTCGCGAATGCTTAAACCAAATAAAAGCAACGAGCACTCGATCGAATTTTCATTCGCGACGACCCAGCGTCGTTCTACTCGGTGCACTGATGGCATCCCATGAATGGTACCTCGTCTATTCATGCGATCCGGCAAAGGCCGTCGACAGAAGCGTCTTCGAGCGGTTCGACTTGACTAATTGGCAATACTTGACCGTCGAACACGGCCATAAACGAGCACCGCTCGATCGGCCACGGAGAATTAAGCGCAAAGACGCGTCCCTTTTGCTAAAACGTGTCCTATCATTCCGATTCCAGGATCTAGCTGGTGCATTTATGATCGGCGCTCATCGATAGACCTTTGGGAATTCCGTATCTACACGTGAAACGCAACTGATCGCATCGACCCGCTAGTTATCCTTGTTACACACGGAAATGCTGCCGGCTTCCGGTCCGGTCTATAGCTCGAGTTCATTTAACGACCACTTTCGGCGATAGATCGTTTCAACTGTGTACTTGGATTGCATAATTGGCCTGTGTGTTCGATTTCAAATTCTTTTGATCGTTTTCCACACGATCTTTCTAACGTCAAAACGTATCATCGGTTTGAACAAAACATGAAGTGCCATAAAAAGCACACGGTTGACCGTATTTCTTAAACGACTTCACCTACGAGATAATTGGTACGATCGTACGATGACGCCTCTTATGTTTTATTCGCCTGATCGTGCATATAAAACTGTGCGATTTTGGTTAGTTAGCTGGAAAAAGATCGTACATTGAGGGATTAAAGAAGCAAACATTCGAACGAACATTATGGCACGAGTGACGAAACGGTCTCTTACATGGTATGCCCGGCGGTCACCGATCCTTCGGACCATCCCTGTCCCCAGGTTTCGCAATCAGGCAGCGTAGGCCGGTCAGTTTGTTCTAATCAGTGGTGACCGCGAGTGCCGAGGCTAACTCGATCAGCTAACGAAGCTAATTTTCCGCCGTCGAACCGGCCGCTGGTTCCGTTCACCTAACCAACGATCCCAAACCACCGCAAACACTTAACCCGTTGCTGCTCCCGCGGGAATCCACGGGGGTGCTGGAATCGGTATCGCGATCACGTGGACGAACGCTACGTAAAAGAATATATGCCCCCGGTGTCCGGTAAACTGACCGCGATTCCGCAGATTCGAACAAATATGTACTGAAACTGACGGGGAACGTGAACGAATGGGATTCTCTCTCTCTCTCTCTCTTTCTCTCTCTCTCTCTCTCTCTATCTCTCCCCCTCTGTGTGTGTTTTCGTAGTTGCTTCATGTACCAAGAGATCCCGCAGGGTCGTATGGACAGTGTAAATGCGGTTGATGGTGTTTGTGCAACGAGGAATCGGGTGCTGATGTTAGAGCAGTTTGAAGACAGCGATTTTGGTTTCCGACTTGGCTATTTGCAAACTTTCGAATCAATAAACGCGGCACGTCAGATTGGTTCTCGAGTAGAGAAGGATATATGGCGAATGGAATGGGTTTTATCGGACGATATGATATGGATGTTATCGTTGGTGCGCAAACATTGGTAGATGCGAAGAAAAATAGCTACACCGGGTGTGGTTTACTTATTTACAGAAGAACACGAGGTGATTCTTCTGACGAGGTAGCGGGATATTATTCCCAATTGAAAAAAGTTAGTATAACATGAATTTTGAAGGGTTCGTAAGAAAAACATTCGCTAGCTAAAAATGTCTGCTTCCATTGGAAACAAGAATCTTCAATTTCTATACTATAGCTATAAAAAAGAAGATAACTGATTTGTAAGAATTATTTTCTAATAACACACCGACGTCAAGCGCGATGATGGGCACCATAAAATTTGCAATCCACGTAATCCGTGGAATCGCTCGACTTCCTAAAGGAAGTTAGAAGATTCCATCGAAAATGTCCAATTTCTCTATTATAACTGTGGCAAAAGAGCATACTCGTGTAACGATTGTCGCTGAAAACGTTTTTCCGCCGACACATCTCTCTCGAATCCCTCGTACCCCTGCGCCCTATCGCTGCAGTGGCCCAATCCATGTAGAAAGTCTACCACCATCGTATGAATCGAAAATTTCCAGCTGGATATCAGACTCGAACAGCACGCTATTGCGTAATATCAGCCGATATCCTCCGGTTGTCGGCGTCATAGTAGAGGCGATTTGCATGCGTGGCAAACGAGCGGGGGCCTGGTCCTGCATAAATCCAAATTTGAGTACGCCGGGGGACAACAGTTCTGCCGGTCTGTCGGCGCCCTTTCATGTTGGATCATACTTCTGTTTGTCCCCCGAGGGCTTCTGTTGCTCGCGTCCTTTCGGACTTTGGCCGAGAGGAGAGTCCGCGGGACCCGCCACGACCCGGACGCGAAAAGACCAAGAATAGGAAGAGAAGGAAGGCCAGACACGAAGAGAGGGACGACCGAGGGAACCAAAAGAACCAGAAGGAGCAAAGGGAAAAAAGAAATTCACACACATACGCGCAGCCAGAGAGCGAGAGAGTGAGAAAGAGAGAAAAGAAAGGATTAAAAGGAGCCGCATTGTCCTGGCGGATCCGCAAGAATCGTCGGCCGCCGGATGTGCGGCCAGAGTACAAACGCGAAATCGTCTCTTTCTCTCGGTACCGGCCCCCTTTTCTTCCTTAAGCTACCCCCTTGATCAACCACCACCCCGTCGATCATCCTTCATGAATAGTTATGATACCGTTTCTCGGTGGAACTCGGCGATAACATCAGGACCACACATGGCGGCACCGCGTTGATTGGCGAGTACGGCTGTTGTAATTAGTCGGTGGACGGGTCTGGTAGCGTTTTGCTCCGGCCACGAGGCTCTTCGTCGCTTTTTGTCGTCAAGTCAATCTGGCTACGGATCGTACAATCTCGCTGTTTTTCTTCTTTTGCTGGAGACACTGTTACGCGGTTCGATCTCGTTTGATGGGGCATCGTTTGGCTGATTCTTTGCGCGGTTCACGCATAATCGATCGCACGATTCTTAGGAAATTGAGTGCTAATTGTTGTTTTATTGCTTGAAGCGGTGAAACTACTTTTTAGATTGTTGCAGAAGGTTTCAAGGGAGATTTATTAGAGGAACTTTCGCCTAGATGGAGCAACGTTCCTTCTTCAGGATCATTTGGAAGGATTGTCTGCGTGGCTCTTGCATAATCGATCACACGATTCGTAGAAAATTGGGTGCTAATTGTTGTTTCATTGCTTGAAGCGGTAAGAATATGTTTGTTAGATTGTTTGAAACGGTTTGAAGGAAGATTTATTAGAGAAACTTTAGCGTAGATGGAAGAACGTTCCTTCTTGATGATCATTTGGATGATTCTTTGCGTGACTCTTGCATAATAGATTGCATGATTCTTGGGAAATTGGATGCTAATTGTTGTTTCACTGCTTGAAGTGGTAAGGTTTTTTAGATTGTTCAGGAAGGCTCAGAGGAAGATTCATTAAAAATTTTATATAGTTCGAAAAATGTTCCTTCTTGAGAATCATTTGGATGAATGATTTTTAAGAAATCAAACGATACCCGTTAATTTACTATGGGAATATCGGACACCAAAGTAGTAGGAATTTGTATCGTTTGAATTAGTTTGTTTGAAAGAAGATCTATTCAAGAGAATTTTCTGTAATTAGAGGAATGTTACAAATCAAACGCTGATTATTATCTTGTTAGGGAATTTTGCGTTGAGTTAATATTTCATAATTCAAGATCGCAAGCAACACGATAATTTTGAAAAATTTCGATAATTTTTCGCGCTTACGTTACTATTTATACCAACTTTTTACATTTATCACGAACGAGGATTAAAATATCAATGAAACTGATTTCTAAATAGTCGAAAACGATTGTTGCATAAACGATGGCTTTTAAATTGGATTTAAGAGGCCCGAAGCTAATTCCACGTTGAATACGCACAGAAAAGGGCACTCAATTTGCCGAGTACTTTCACTGGCCAGCAATTTCTCACGCGGCGCTTACTCCAAGACGGTGGATCGACTTTTTCGGGTGGATTTCCAATTTCGTGCAAAATTCCAACGTTTCGCAGGTGCACGCCGCGTTAGCCGCAAGAAACTCCGCAATTCCCGATGCTGTCCGTTGGTTTTTCTCCTCCCGTTCGTTCCTGATCCGTCGTGCCATAAATCAGCCTCGTTTTCGTGATACGTATGTAAGTAACGTATCGTACGTGCGAGCTCCGTGAGAAACTAGAGCAGAACATGACCGTTTTCGCTTCTGAGTATCGATGTTTTCGCTCAATCATTACGATCTTCTCTCGTTTGTATTTTTCCAACGAAGAAATCCCTTTGTTAAATTGTTCCATTCTATCCTGAGATTACGAAACTTTGGAACTCGTAAGTTTGTAAAATAACACATAACCGGAACACATTTTTTCCATTATTACGCAATAATGCCGAATATATCGAGAACGATACAGATAGTAACAAACAAATATAATCCAATATTTCAATTTTGAAAATTTTTCAATGTAGAAATGTCCAATTGCGACCAATCTTCGATAGAGAAGCAAAAGGTATCTGTTGCCATACAGCGACACAAGATCTATCCTCTGATGTAGCAACAACCAATTAAGTCGCCATATTACTAAATACCATTAACTATTAAAAGCACGTAATTCGATACTAAAATGCACGACTAAAGGCATCCACAATTAACTCGATAAATTTTCTCGGTTCGAAAACGACTTCCAATTAAAGACCACCTAGCCTACCAACGTAACACCTTAACCTATCAATTAGCCATCGACAATAGTCCCTGAATCCTAATAGCATCGTCTTGAAAGGTCCATCCACTTGATATGGACACCCGGTCCTAGCGATCACTCATCGATTATAGCCGGCGTACAATTATACACGAGTCCCAAACGGCTCTTAACAACCTAAAATCAGCTCTCCCTTTTTCCCTGCGTTTCACTGCCTCTGGTATCCGCTTCTTCTAGTATTCTACGAGCGTGTTTGGTATCGTTTGGTATCGGTATCGACGCGAACGATCGCATTAGGGGCGGACGACGCACGAGTACACAGTGTGTCTGTTTCGTCATCGTCGCGTTTGGATGACGGTCACGATCGCGCGACATCTAGCATCGAGCTGGTTTCTCGTCACCTGGGCCCTCGTGGTCGATCGTGTTCGGTTAGAGAGGATCGTGGCAGGTATTCCTACAGCGACTCGTGGCGGATAGACGCGAGACCTTTCACCGAATTTCGCCGCGTAAAGGAGAAAACGAGCGTGGTTAATAGCGCGCCGTGGACGCACGTACCTACCCGCCGGCAAAGGATCAAAGGATCACGTCGCTCCTACGCACGTCGCATCGTCCGGCTGCGGCACGCTGATTCGTGATGGGCATCGCACCGATTGCATTATGAACACCGGCTTCCTCGGACGAACAACCGAGAGGAAGTGGAAGAGATCGTGCAACTCCCGAGCAGAATGATTCTGCTTCGTGCCTCTTTGGTATCAACCGGAGCAAGGATTATTCGTGCGATAAGGAAAGCGATGCTTCTATATTGCTCGCAATTGTGAGTTGCTATATGGCCTTATTCGTATATCAGCCTCTTTGTCAAATCGGTTGACTTCGCGAAATAAAAAGAAAAGAAAATTGACGATGTTGTACGAGATACTATTTCAAGTAGAATTTGATCCGTGTGCGGTTCATATGTGACGTTTTTGAAGACAGAACACGCTTGGCTTTAAAGCTGATATTCGTGTACGAACGTTGATAACTCTTCAACTATCTTGCGTATCTTCCTACGTTTCTGGATATCTGTTCGAGACAATACACGCGTCGATTCATTGTTCTTGTTATATACGAGTCCATGTTTAACAATCCAACTGTAATAATTGTTGATAAATTTCCTTTCGTCACTGTGTACGAAATTTCAACATATAATTTAAACCCGTCTTTTATCATCGATTTCTTACGCTTTAAACGTTCTATCTTGTATCTTCTCGAGAAAACACCTTCTACCATTAAAAAAGTCTTCTTGTTCCGTGCTCCATCTTCGAAGAGGTGTTGTACGAGTCTTTTAGCGGAGGATCGATGGCGGAATAGATTAGTGTGGTTGTGTAACCGGCTTGGGTCTCGCGATGCAACCGGTGGAGAGGTATTAGGTCAAGTAAGTAATCTTTTAGCGGTCACGGCAGCCAGTGAATCCCTTGGCCACCACGATGGATGTATATATCCTGATTGGTTTCCGTCCCTTCGATCGTCCCTCGGTTCTTCGTTCCACGGCCCATTTTCGATATTAACGCTAATCGTGCTTGTGCCTCGTTGTCCACCGGCTTCCACCACGCCAGGGACCTTTTGTGCCACGAACAAATTCGCTTCGACAGTTTCCACCATCGGGGGAGTTCTAGTCCCTCTTGGTTATAGTATAGAGCAGCCAGGGTTGCTACATATTCTGATAGACTTTGAATGTCGATCCAAAGTTCGTTTAGCGATGTCCGCGAGGTAAGTTGATTTCTTCGGAGAGGTTTTAGGTTGTTCGAAGATTTTTCAAGGACTCGTGAAATTAGCTTGAAACTATTTCGTTTAAACGACTTAATCCATCGTCGATTCTAATTCCTAACTTTTCTCGAATAATTGTTACGTATTATAATAATCGCTGTGAACGTTGAATTATTTACAATTCTACCAATTCTTTCACAATTTTCGTCAACGTCGATTCTCGTCATCGATCTCGGAAAGAAAGTTGGCGAAATAAATAGCACGATACGCAGCTGTTTTCAATATCATTGAACGTAATTAGCGAAACGAAGAAGTCGATGAAAGTCGAACCTTTCAGGTTCTAACTGAGCAACCAGAAGCATCGCGAGTCAGTGGATGGCTGGCAAAACCGTCGAGCAAGCTGCGCCACGTAGATCATCGTATCTTTCAGAGCGATCGGTAGACGACGGCGTCGTCGACGACGCAGAGAAGCTGCGCCGTGACGCGCTTGTAACTCGATGACTCGATGGACCAGGATAAAATGTCCCAGTAAGGGGATGGAGAAAGGGTGACGCGGTTTTATCTTATCAGATCGAGAGCGGCTCCCGTGGCGAGCTCAAAGTGCTAGGCCAAGCCAGACCGACACGACTACCAACCTCTAAAGATAGCGATGGCTACTGTTTCCAACTTCGTTTTCATGTAATTCTACCTATGACATTTTACATGTAAAATTCAAGAGAAATTACAGCAGCACGCCTTATACTAGCTTGTTACATATCGCTAGACTGCACATGTTTGTGTCAATGTTATTAATTTTATAATATTTTATGTATTTCTTTACATTATGCGCAGTCTTTATATTCCTGCACATCTCTATCCTTAAATTTGATAAAAATTTGTATTTCTCATTCTCAAATTTCTTATAAGTTTCTTCGATATTTTTTAAATTCCCCAAGTTTCTTATAAATTCATTAAGTTTCTTATAAGTATCCTAAATTTCTTATAGAAATCTTCACATTTCTCGTCAGTTCCTACTTCTTCTAAATTTCTTCAATTTCTTATAATCCCCTTGAACATCCTCGCTCTACGTATCGCTGTATTTCTACAAGCAACAAAAAATTGCTATACTCTTCTCTACCAAACACTGGTCAATCTCTACGAAACACTTTGCTCTGGTCTCAAAGCTATCGCTACAATGAAAGAGCTAGTGATTCCCTGCTGCCTCATTACCGTAATTAGAACCTGCAAGATGATCTCGAAGCAGCATCTCGTTTGGACGAACCAATGGCAGCTTACGAACATCCAAAGAGGAAGAGTAACCGTGCCTGTTTCAATCGAAAGTTTTTATAAATCCAATGATCGTCGAATGTAGAAGCTGGTCCCAAGTATGATCGACGCTAAACGATCGTGTTCCACAGAGGCTTACGATCGATCGCGGTTGAAAATGACTGGTCGAACCACGATCCATGATAATATCGTGCATCGTAACGAGAACGCCGCTCGTAATTAATAAATGTCGCGTCGATTCTAACATCGCAATTGCCCAGCGATCAATTGGATTCGCGATGCATCGAGATGGCCAGATGCGCCAATATCTTGATCGCGTCGCGTCCAGTTGTCAATTACATTTGTTTTAACGCGCTATTCGCTATTTTATTCGCCTTCGTAGGTAAACGAAAACGGGAATAGCGAAACAGAAACACGAAGCATTACTTCGATAATTTAATCGACGTACCGTGTGCGTCATTATCTCGATCAATGCGTCGAAGATATAAATCATAGACAACATAATCCTGATGATTACGACTATATATAGAAGTTTGAAGAAAAGTTCTAACTGTATTTTGACTGTATTTTCGCCAAAATTCGATCATCGATGCGACTATTAAGTTCAATCACAGGTCACTGTCGAGTTTCCCTTGCAACCTTTGAATCAAGTCAGAATCGTACCACCACCATCAAACTCGAAAAGATCTCCAACCAGTGTAAGATACCTGCATCCTCGATCATGAATTCAATTATTAAATTCAATCATAGATTGCAATCATCTTTTCCCTTTCGATTTCTCAAACATATTGGATTAACCATCGTCACGTTCTAAAGCATCTGCAACCAGTTTAAACAATTTAAAATCTCAATCATAAATTGAAGCATTAGATTCAATCATAGATTACAACCACCTTTTACCTTTCAACCAAATCAGAATCCAAAATGTTACCATCTTCGCATTCTAAATTAAAGCATCTGCGACTAGTCTAAAACATCTAAGATCTCGACCATGAATCGATCTCTTCAATTTGATCACAGATTGTAATCATCTTTTCTCTTTCGATTCTCCAAACATATTGGACCAACTATCTTCACATTTTAAGGCATCTGCAACCAGTCTAAAACATCTAAAATCTCAATCGTGAATTGAACTGTTAAAATCAATCATAGATCGCAACCATCTATTTCCCTTCGACTTTTCAGCCAAATCAGAATCATCCCACCATCGCCGTGCTCTAAAGCATCATCGACCCGTTTAAAACATCAACAAACATCAAACAGTTACCATTTGACCAAACAGTCAAGCATTTCCTCAAGCCTTCATTTCGTAGATTAATCTTTAAACACCGTCAAACAGAGTTCCTCGTTGTACTAGACGGCACAGGAGGCGTGTAACGCCGATGTCAAGAAGCTTCTTGTCCAACTTTTGCGTTCCGAAAGAAGCAACACAGTCTAAATGGCTCCGAACGAACCTCGTCTCAGCGTGCAAAACCAAACACAGAGGAAATTCTCAGTCGATTGCCTCGCAAGATCGCGAGTCTTACAGCCAGGCAAGAAGAAGCGGATCTCAAAGGATCTACAAGATGATCTGTGACGCGAGGAGGCGACAGCCGTCGACTCCTCGAATAGACGCCGTCCGGTCATCTCTATTTCTGTCATCGGCGAGGTTGCGTAACGTGCACAGAGGCAGTACACGTATTACGTACGTGGACCAAACGCGAGTATCGGCAGATGCAAATAACAAGGATGACGATTAGCGTCCGGCGACCTGACGACCTCTTGGCCGGTGGTCCAATTTGCGGCTGCTTTGTCCAATTACCAGTCATTAGCCATTACCATCGGCTGCCGCAACGACTCCTACGCCGCGCGTTTAGCTTCCTCCAGGCCCGGCCAGGAACCGTCTCGATCGCTTCCAACCAGATCTTAGCTCGGATTGTTTGACGTACGTAGATATGGGATATTTATCGATACGCTGATCATCGCGATGGTCATCGGTGACTTACGTTACTACGTTCTTTAAGACGATTCAAGTACCATAAGATATGTTTCATGGACTAAACAATCTTCGACGATACGTTGAAAATGTAATATTTTGCAAAAATTATACGTCGTGGCGTAGCATATTTCGATCTATCGCGACGTCGTGGGCAAAATTCGCGTGTCAGTCAACGCGTTAAGCTCCAAGAAACTTCTCCTAAAGAGAGTTGTACCATTTTATGCCATTTTATTTTCAAAATTAATTAAAAATAAATCAAATATTCATTGTGTTTCTTAACTCTTTACGAGAAGATATTAAGACTTTTAATACTCTCGATATATGAATCTTGGATCATCAGACGATATAATCCACGGGTTTGCGCTTACGTAGACAAAGTCTGCGAAGATTTAACAAATATTAAAAATTTGTTACACGTTATAAACTTAAAAATCAAGTAGAATGAGCTTCTTCGGAAATTTTTTAGTTCGGAATATAACACGATAGTTTAGAAACACAAATTTTGGCATTGTCTCGTGAACCGTAGGAACTCGAGGAAGCAAGAGGCAAACGGTCGATTTGTCGCGGCCATTCTTACGGCAGCTTCCAAATCGGCGATGGTAGGGAGCGCGAGTTGGCACGATAGCTGGAGCGATTTACATGCGTGAGACGCTGCTCGATCGTCGTAAATTGGGTAAACCAGCTAATCGGGTCGAATACGTGTTTTAACTCTCATTACAAAGAATAAAATAGCCACTTCTAATAAATTCTGACCCTGACAGTCTCTTCGAGATCTCACAATCAGACACAATCGCAAATTTTAGGAATACTCTGTGATCTATTTAACTGATAATCGCCATATTATGGATGAAACACGAGACTTTAGATTAGACAAATTATTTAATTTTAGATTTTATACTCCGATATCAAATAAAGATAAAAATGAAACACTAAATATGTAATGCTAAATGCTAAATCGTGATTGGAAAAAATACGATGGCTTTTTCAAAAATAGCAACGAATTGATTTATGTCACGATTCATGACGTACTATGATTCTCAACCCTCTGTTTAAGGGTGCGTATTATCCTGACACCAGTCACCTAGACATCTCAAGGCTCACGCGACACCATAAGAAGCTCATTTCCATGCCATAGATTTCATTAAACAAGTGCAACTTTAAGGTAGCTCGAGAAGAATATCGCGTATCTAACGCTATAATGAAACAAATACATAAACAGGATAGAGAAACGTGCCAGTGTCCAAACGTCCAATAAAACCACCCTCTACGTCATAACCAATCACAAGCTCGAAATGGCGAGACCCTAATAAATTCCTGCTCCGAGGATACCGTAATCTTTCCATTCACAAACCTCTTCTCAACGAACTACAACCAGAGCCATCCAAAAGGAGCCCCAAAAAGCACCCGAAATAAAACCAACGAAAAGACGAAGAGGAAGAAGAACAACAACATACAGCGAGAAAGAAAGAAAAAAAATAAAGGGAGGCAGGCAGAACCGGTGCCAGGTTAGCGCGGCAAATTATCAATGAACATCACTCGGATCCCTGAACTCCGTTAAAACAACAAGCTGCGCGACTCTAAAACTAGAGAAAAATGGACGCGCGGAGAGGCGTGCGTTGCGCGAGGGATGAACGAAAGTCGAAAACGAGGGACGATCCTCGCGCATACAGCGAGGATTCCCCGAAATTCGGGCAATTTTAACGGCGCAGGCGCCAGCTCTCCTACGAGAAGGGGCGCTGAATGAGCGGCTCAACATGGTCAGCGGGGCCCCAGAGGGCTAACAAGCCGGGCCCGCCTCGCGTAATGACGGGTTTCGCGCGCGCGGGGCCCCGCACTTATTGCCTTTTATTTATTTGGAATCGTCCAGAGCCACACAGACGGACCCAGGACGGACGTGGCACGGTCGAGAGGCCCACATCCGGGCCCCAGGGGCTGGCATGGACCCGTACCTCTCGCGATTCATTAGCTACACTAGGATTAACGGCCAATACCGAGAGACTGCGCACGATTTATGAGTCGTCAGATTCGAGATCTTCGCGACGCTCATAATTCTAACGGACAGATGACGTGGTTCGGGTTAATTGAGCAAGGTCGCGCGTTCATTCGGATTATACTTGGCGAGACACGGGGCCTGGTAGAGATTTTGGAGAACATGGCGTTATCGCAACGTGATCAAATATGAAAGAAAATTATTGTCGGCTGCAGAAAAATTTCCTCCAAAGGAACTCTCTTCTCACGATTCTTCAAATCTGTTAATGGGGTGGTACGTGTATGTAGTCAAAAATATGAAGGGAAATCACACTCTACCGACTGTAATAATTTTCCTTCAAAAGAACTGTCTTTCCAGAGTCGCCCAAGTCCACCAACAGGACAGTATCTTCTAATGTATCTAATGTGTGAATGTTTTTAAAAATGTCAAAGAAGATCGTTATCAACTATACAAATTTTCCTCCAAGAGAACTATGTTATCCGAATTCCTCGAGATCCACAAAAGTACGGAAAAGTTCGTGGCCCGTTCGCCACCTATGGGGCCGAGTCGAAAAGCCGGGATCCCAGCGCGAAGAGGGGCAAACGTCATCGCCGGCGTCGTTATCGTGGCCATAATCGTCATGGTGGCCGGTGACCGGCGTCATCCGGCTAATGGCAGAGCCTCGAACATCTCACCGTTTAACGACTCGCCGGATCAGCAGGTCGTGTGTTTTCTTAACGACACCACGGGCTCGAGGAACCGCGGCAACATATAATCAACACATTTTTATGTCCCGCAGCCAAACTCCACTCTTCTGAATGGCGAAGCGCACGCTCTCCCTCTCTCTCTCTCTCTCTCTCTCTCTGTCTCTTTCGTTTACTTTCTTTTTTTCTCCTCCTCTGGTTCTGGTTCACGTGGATGAAAAGGAAGAAGAAGAGTAAAAGAGATAGAAGAAAGCAAAATTACTCGACCACCTTGGGCGCCACGTCGCGCGCGCGCGCTGCCTTCTCTCGCAATTTGCCAATGGAAGACCTCGCGGATCCACGAGGAGATCGTTCATTTGCATTTTACGATTTTTCGAAGTGCAATTAACGCGGCGCCTTCCGCTCCTCGCGAGCCTTTCTCTTTCTGCTGTGTATCGTGACACCCGACCCAACACGGTCCAGAAAATTAAATCTTTTGTCCACCGTGGAAGCTCAGTCGTTTCGAGAAAAGTCTAAGAACGCGTGAAAGAATATTCAGTGACATAGAGGAATTTGTTTTAAATTATATATTGAAAAACCCAATTGAATAATTGAAAAACCCAATTGAATAATTGAAAAACCCAAATTATCGTCGATCAACCCTATGGATATTATCAAAATTCTTGTATTGCTTAAAATCACTTTTGAAATTAAGAACAGAGTAAGGGATTCTTGAGACAGTGAGATATTTGGGTCATATTACATGGTAAATTTTCTTTGCGGTTTGCTAAATTTAGTTATAAATCACCTTTTTCTGGGAACTATATTTGGAAATAGATTGTTTAATTCGTGTCCTCATTACTCTCTTAAATTCTAAACTAAATTAGATTTAGAATAAACTAAATAGCTTTACTCTAATAATTCTAATTTTAAGATATCTACATCCTTATAGCTACTCGATGAGATTTTACTGGGAAAACCAGCCATGAATGGAATTATCACGTCCTTCGCCTGTGGTCCTCGTGTAAGCAACAAACAAATAATCCATTATTAATTACCAAGATTTGCTTGCTCGTTACGTGTAATCTGATGACTAGACATTTCTGCAATAATAAACTATACGTATAACGTGAAACATCCTGTTGGGTGGTCTAACATATTGGAAAAGAGAATCTTCAACGTGTTCGATACGAATATGTACAAATACAGAGAACTCCAAGAATTTGGTCAGTTTTTAAAAGTATCTGTTCGATTTTATGGAGCACGAGAAACTGTGGGAATGAGACAGAATCAGTCACTCCAGAGGAACGTTTCTTTTTCTTCCTTCCTGTCCTTTTCGTTCTCTTTTTCCTTTTTCTTTTTTTTTTCTTTTTTTTACGGACAACGTTCTGTTGGAGCTGGTAGAATTACATCATCGGTTCAGAACGCGCGGTTGGGTCCGCCATTAAATCAAAATCTACATTCTCGAACGTGCGATCGTGCCTCCTAACCATAATACACCACCAAGCCCGGAATATTCATGAGAAACGAACATTACAATAGCCTTTGAAACATTCTAGTGACTCATAGGAAGGAAAGAAAATTCCAAGAAAAATCAATTGAATTTTTCAAGAAGAATAAGAAAATATGTGCAACAAATTTAGAATAATTGAGAAATAGACCCTCAGGGTTCTTGCACAATTGAACTAACATTATTAACGAAATGTTACAATTCATGAGTCATAAATTTATCGCTGTTAATAGATTTAATAATTGTAGTCGCTTGTGTCTATGAATTTTAATCGACGAATTAAGCTACATCTTCTTTCGAAGTTCTTTTATCAAATGATAATTCACTACCGATTATCTCACAAAACAAGAATCTATAGAAGATTTTATAATATCGTTCCAAAAGCTAGATGCGAAATGATGTAACTGATCATAGATGTAACTAAAAAATTGTCCGATTTTACCTCTCACCTAAGGCGACTCTTAACATTTTAATTAATCATTACCGCACCATTTCTAAGCATAAATTACACGCTCTAGAAATGTGACTCTACCCAAACTGAGAAACACGACATTTGGTATCTTACAGATATCTTAAAACACTTTAAAAAATGTACACAATCTGAGATATCTACGGAACAAAATTAATTACTTTTTATATAACAGCTAAACAACGATTAACATCGTCGTGTAAACTTGTTAGGAACCACGTTTAACAGACGTTTAAATGTCGCGAATTTGTCAAAGTAGAAAAGAGGACGAAGAAATAAAATGGTAGCAGACTGTTGGATGGCTGTTCCGCGAACGGCTCAGGAAGCAGTTTTACGAGGATCGGTCACCGTTCGGTCGTGGCAGCATGGCACTACGATTATCTCGTTTCCACGGAATAGCCGAGAAATGCTACCTTAGAAAACGAGGAGGTGGACCTGGACTCGAGCGAAGCCGCATAAAAATCGCGCGCAATTACCGGTTGCAGCCTGGTCCTCTCAGCCACGAATTCGTCGCTCGTGGTGCCTCGATTTCTCGTTCATTTTTTTCACACTGACCAACCGTGACCCACTTCTTCCACGCTTCATACGATGGAACTATCGGTGTCCTTTTTACGCTCGTATCTGTGAATTTTCCCTCCAGACTTGATGAATCTTGAATACAAATCTTTATATTCACGTCTAAAATATTAAAATTGTTTCTTTGTTATACTATTCGTCATTCGAGAAAATCCGAGAAAATATACTAATGACTGTTTGTAATTGCAAGAGGGAGGTAAACTAAACTGCCACATCTTGTTAATAAAATTATTTCTGGAATTATTTCTAATTTTATTCCAGTTGTATATAATCGAACTTCATGTTTGTTAAAAGACACTTTTATTTCATTTTATTTCTTTTATTTCTTTCAGATCTGTAATTTATCGAATATTGCGTTTTTGAAGTATTCGGAGGTTCAACGTTTGTTTCTATGGCCTTTAGAAAATCGGCAACGAAGAATATTTTTTTTTTTGGACAATTCGTCATTCTGAAGTTCAACACCTTACCACGATTAATTATTTTAACTCTCCAAAAAATTCATCATTCTAAAGTACAATATCACACCGCAATTAATACTTTCATATCGTTACATGTTATGTATTTTATATTGTTATATCAACATCGTTACATTACGCAATTTAATTTAAGACGTTCAACGTAGAAAATATTTTGTAAAATCTTTGAAGAAGGATTCGGCCACATTTTGACCGAAAATATTTCCGTTTACCTTTGGAAATGACCGAGCCAAGATTTAGACCATATTACACTTCGTAGAAATAAGAAGCATCTCCTCGAAATAGTACAAGTTTCAAGAGGCTGATGGAAAAAGCCACAGTCGTACAATTAGCCGCGGTAATTAGCGAAAATCGCGGTTCCTTTCGAGTGCGCGTAATCTTCGAAACGTATTGAGAAAGAGGGGAAACTTGGCCACTAAGAAGGGTAAGTTTGGCCATCATTCAGGGTACTAAAGGAGAGCAAGTTCGTTGCGAATTAATTAGCCAAAAAACGAGCCGTCAAACTTCTTATTCTACTAAAGCTATTCAATTATACTATTCAAGTTATAACACCTGCTGAAGCAATCGAAAATCGATATCTATGAAACTCTTTGAAAAGCCACCCCTAAGATACCCGAACCTGAAGAACATTGTTTACTTCAGAGAATATTGTCTATTATCTTTTAAGAAGAAATATGAGTATTTTAACATAATGAATTATGTTTGCTAAATTATATGGCAAAGATCATTTATAAGAATTTAATTTATTTTATAAATTTCATTTATAAGAATGTGCCTTATAAATTAAAAATAAGGAGAGCTAAACGAAATAGAATATTAAATATAGTTCAATGTAAGGAAGCAGAAGTTTAAGCACAGAATATATTGTACTATGTATAATATGTTTATATGATACATGTATATTGTGATACAATATTCTTATACTTCATAAAAAGATATCATATCGAAAGCAGTAACAAAATGATAAGAAATTCAGAATGGAGAATTTAGAAAATAATTGCCTATTTTTTCATCGTCAAGCTTCCAAGGAAATAATAATTGCGTTCTGCGTGATGACCTAAGATATAAATTTTATAATACCGTGATCCACGATTTTCTCTAAACTCTCTCTACACTATGATAGCGTGAAATTGTGTTTGGTAACAAACATCCCAAACTCATCGATCCCAAAAAAGAAAATTGTATATAATGTACTAAATAAAAAGAAAGATCATATTATATTGTTACACATATAAAATAATAACATTTCATTAATATACGATATTAATAAATTATCTAGAACGTGACGCTGATACGCAACCTCAAAAAACAAAAAGGAAGCAGAGTAAAAGATAGAATTCTCTCAGATTATCACCCCAAAAGGGAACTCTCACCGGAAGCTTGGAGGACAATTAGAAGATTCACCTGCGTTTTTCGCGATGATCCGACGATTATCCTCCCGTCGACACCGCTTCTTCGCCCCGGGGGTGACACGCCTCTTGATCCTTGGACCAAGCCACGAGTCACCGTCGTCATCCGCCATTGCCGCTCTCGCTGTTTCACCCCTTAACCATCCCTCCGTTCCCTCTGTTCCTTTGATTTCCAAGGCTTTTTTGTTCTCGTTCTCCCAACCCCCGGGGCTGGTTCGCGCGATTCCGCGCGCTAGTTAAGCCGTGCCGCCGACCACACCACCTTTTTCCTCTCTCTGCGTTAAAGTCGTTCAAGCGGGCAGAAGCGTACGCGCGCGCTCCACCAAAGATCGCGTGGGTAAAACGAGGCCCGCCGGGGGCGTGGCGGCTCCCTGGTGGTCCATCACTGGCCTGGCCTCCGGTTCCTTTGCGTGGGCAACGAGGAAACCCCCAGGGAACGCGTCTTACACAATACTTTCAGTATATTTCGATATCAGAGTTCATGTAAACAGGGTTGGTTTCATCGACGTTTTGGGGAGGTTTCAGGTTTGTTGAAATCTTAGAATAACATCTTTGATACGATCTTTGAAATATAGATAGTCTCTAGAACCCCGTACACGAGTAGATCGACGGCACACTTAACGATAACCCTAAGGTATATTAAACATTTTACGATTCAAAGTTCAACGTTTCTGACTCAACGATAAGTACTATGAATCTTCGAAAGAGATAAGTATCCCTAAACTTGCGTAAACGTCAAACTTACGTCGCGTGCCGTCTGCAACCGATAAACACTCACTTCAGCGGAAGTTGGAACGTTGAAAACTCAAGACGAAATTATGAGACATATGTCAAACATTCTACGATTGCAAGTTGAAAATTGTTAACCACCGATAATATTACAATCGTTTAAAGAAAAAGACAATGACAATTCGCTTCGCCGAGTCCCGGAAGTTGAAGAGTTCGAGCCATCCGAGACGTCCCGAGGAAGACGTTCCCAAGGCAACGCTTTCTTCGCCTTTCGATTCGCTGGATAACGGCGACTCCTCGCTTCCCTGTTCGCGAGGCCAGAAGCCTGAAACGTTTCTCGAAGACGCGTCGCGTCGGAGATCTCAATCTCGCCGGATCACGATCCGCTATTAATAACCACGAATGCGGCCGAGATGGCTAATTGACCGCGGCGCTGTCCATTAGGCCGTCCTTTCGGCCATTTCCCCGAGGCTTCCCGCGCGACTTCTACTCGATTCATCTGTCCGTCGTCGCTTACTCGTCTATCCTCTCTCGCAGACGTGCTCACAAGCGGATTCCACTGGTAGAACGACAACGAAAACGACGCGAGTCCGCGTCCCAGAAATCGTAAAAGGTAAGTTCTCGATGCCGATCGCGGAACCGAGCGAACAGACGGTTTTTATTTTACGTAATTAGGGGTTGTCGAGGAGAGGAAACGACGGCTACGAAGAAACCAACGACGAACGAAGCAAACGGGTATCGAAACGTCGAATCTGCGTTAAAAGTTTCCCTCGAGGATTACGGTGGAATCGGAATGTCGATTGGGCGACTGGCTAACAATTCGCTGCTTCGGCGTAGGAGTAAGTCTAAGGGTTGTTCATCCATCAAGGGCCAACAGTTACGTTGTTGCATCTTCTCATTTGCAATTTTTTTCATTCAATTTACATTACGCAAGATAGATTAAGGATTTTAGTACTGTCCTCTGTAAAGTGTTTTATGAATATGATTAGCAGACTGCAGGTTTTTATGCAAATTCATATTTTTGAGAAGCACTATACTTTGAATATTTTACATACTTTTCATGTTACGTGCATTCTGTGCAATTTTGCACCTTCGTATTTTTTATAAATTCATAGAAATCGTAGGATTTTTACGTAACATATAAAATCTAACGATAAGAAATGTAAAGTACTCTAGGTCTTTATATGTATAACGTGAAATTATGATAGACTATCGCTTGGCCCTTGATCGATTAAGGTCAGTTTCAAATGATCTGGAACGCCCGACGAGGGATTTAAGAATTAATCCTGTCGCATTTTTTCGGTCATTTGTGCGCAGTTGTATTATACTTTTCTAGTGTTATAATGAATATAGAAAAATCCAAGTGTCTTATTAGAGTTAACTAATTTCCTTGGTTATAGTTACTGACAATATAAGGAACATAAAAATAACATGAAAAGAATTAACGTAATTTCCTTTGGTAGTAGTTTCTAAAATTAATATAAAAAGCAAAAGTTTCTAAGATAAAGTAGAGAATTTTTCCTTGCGAATCCATCCAAAATGGATCTCCCATAAGAACTCGAAGCAATGAAACGCATACATATATGTATTTGTAAGAAACGAAATACAAAATATATTCTACTCACGTATACCGCAATGGTATCATCCAACGATTCATCATGAGACATCGAACGTTAACGATGGCTCTTCAGAGTTTTTCTTTCCCATTGATTCGAATGTTCTGGTGACCGCCACCCGTGTAAACTCGGTATCTCGCAGAAGCATCGCGTGGGCCGATGGCAGGTGGGAAGATCAAGGGGTGTGCACCAGGAAATATTCCTCTCGCGGACCTGCAATTAGAACGGACGCGACGTGGGTGAGTAAAGGTGGACAGTAAATCAGCCCGAGTTTAAACTACGACGGCCTCAGGATGAAAGCGAGCATCTGCAGTAATCGACGAGATAAGGATGCTGCATCAGGTGCCACGTTGCACAAATATGACTTTTCCTCAATTTCATCTTTTCGACAAATGTACGATATACGTAATAATTGAGTGTATTCGTTGAAATTTAGAAGATTTTAACAATTAAAAAGTTATAAAGAATTCAAACAAGATAGAGGCTTGAAGAAAAGTCTTGATCAAGTTATGGGAAAGCAGGTATAGAACGGAGTACTTTCCCTCTTTTCTAACATGTAACAGAAATTTATATAAAGAATATACAATGGATATTCTAATTTTTACTATAATATAATACTTTGAACAATCTTGCAAACTTCACCGTACACACAGAACACGCTTTAACGATTCAAGGCTAAAAACGATTCCCCATGCCGAACATCATAAATCTCTAGGTACCAGATCTAAGAATTTTCTACCATTCTGACCCTACTACAAACCTCGATCACCACCCCAAACCAATCTCCGATTTCCAAAATCCACGAAATCTCACGCATAACTCCGAACCCCAAACGTCAAAAAATTAATCACGCCGGTCCCAGCCCGGCGCCAATAACCACAAGGGCGTGACACTGAAAGGCATCAGGCCACCGGGCATAGATAATAAAACCAAGCAAATAACGACGCACAAATTCGTCACGGCCGCGATAAACGATGGAAGATCGAGACCGTCACCCTTAACAGACGTTCCCTGACAAATAGACGAGGCTTGGCTCGTACAGTTCGAGGGTGAGGAGACTCCTAGGCGAATTCATAGACGGCCAGGAATGCGCAATATTGTCGGCAGTCTGTCACACATTCGATCCGGCCAGCCTTCGAGATAAGGCAAACGCGCGCGCGGTCGTGCTCGTTTTATTACACGCGTCCAGCGGTGGCCCGCAGATGTATCAGACAATAAACTACGGCCTGTTTGGGATTTGTGGGCCGCGTATTAATCTTACTGTATTTATATGCCGGCCCTCCAGAGAAAAAGCGGCCTCTGGATCATCAAGAGACGGGGCAAGAGCGCGAGCGCGCGACGAAAGCATCGATTTCAGATAAAATCGAGGCTTACCCTTGAAAAAAAGGGATTCGTCCCGGTAAACGACAGCACTGGGGATTGTTTCGAGCGTGGGTTAGATCGGACACGCTTGTCCTCCTTAGCTGGACGATTTTTGTTTTCTACCTTCGTTGGTGGCCCTCCTTTGGCGCGGGGGTTGGATCGAAGAATTGGACAGTGTATTTCGTGGACGATTCAGTGGCAGAGGGATGCTATCTGATTATTATATTTTACGGTGATGCTTTTAGCTTCGGAGCAGGTGGTGTTTTTATTCGGTTCTCTGCGGAATAAAGAAGGAAAATTAATTGCAATCTTTTACAATGATTACTGAATCTATAAGAAGTTTGAATTCATCGATTCGCGTTGTTTCTTAACTTCTTCTTTTGGAAAATTGCGATACCCATAGATACTATATAGATTCATTGGATTCACGCGCAGTTCGTTTTATAGTAGGTAGCTATGTAATGTTAAGTATGTTTTACATATCGCTATATGTCTCTTTTTTAATTCTTTTACATATGCTGTCTTTTTCGCATCAATGTGATACAAGTATAGAATGTTAACGCATTTATAGAAAATTTAAGTGCGCGCAATACGCAATAAATTTCCTAAAGTAACGTATTATGATAATGTTACTACTCATAATCTTTAAGGGTAACAAAGCTCTGTTTAGTTTTCATTCTCTTAAGTATGTTAATAAAAAATGTGAATTTCTAGAAATATCCGCAGACTAGCTATAAATAATATTTCTACTTCTACATGTATGTTATAATTTAATAGAAGAATTTCATTACACTAATAATCCACTGTTTAAATATTAAGTTTGCAGAAATAATTATTAATAATTTTGCATTGTTCTCAATGAAAATCAAAGAGAAGAACGCAAAGATATATTCAATAAAAAGAAATAGTAGATTGACGTACTACTCGTCTTTCGATTTGCGTTTTTCGTCGAGCAGGTGCGTATCGACGTTATGTTAATGGGCATTCAGAAGATTTTGGTTAACCATATGCTATCCAACGAGGGTGGAGTGAGGCCAGAAATACTAATAGAAGCCGTTCGCAGAAGCAAGCTTGAATAAACGGTGCCCCGTCCAGCGAGGTCTAATCATTTCTGGGCGCCTAAGAAACGCTGGAACGGAAGCCAATTTGTAAATTGCCTCGATAAACCACCAAACCGATGCTGAATTTGTGGCTGAACGGCTCTCCACTCAGCTTCTAGCTGATGGTTATATCGAGAATCTCTTCTTATTGCATCGTTTTCCTGTAATTATAGGGTTTTTTGTATTCTAATTGCTGGTACTAAGACCTAATGTTGTCTTTTTACATATTTATTTCCTTCTTTTATTTCCTTCTCAATAATTTCAATACAAACAAATTCTTTTTCAACTAAACGTTTTTATAGAAAAAGTTCATTTTTATTAATTTTTTTTCTTCTCACAGTAAATGTAAGTCTTCCAGTTAATTATAGTAATCCTTGATAAGCACAATTCTGCAGTTTATTATGTTAATATTAACTTTTACCAAGTTACAAACTGACATAATGGAGAAAAATGAAACATCACTAGTTTCCAATTTTTATTATCTGTCTTAGACAGTTTCCAGGCTAAACTCAGCTTTTGCTAACTGTTTTCACGCTCAATGTTCAAATTTGATGCATTTCACAACGAATCTCAAGACGTGCTGTTCTGCGAATGCAGGCACGATCGGCCGATAAAAATCAAGTTATCTCGGTGTTCCGCGACGATCAGCCGCGTAACGCATGCGCTGACGCCATTAGAATATCGTGGCCACATACCGGGACCCAAAAACGAATGCCAGCCAAGGGAAAAGGGGTGACAGGGCCGACCGAAATGGAAGGGGTTAGCAGGATCGCCGGCGCCTTTGACCGGGAACCCCGTGGCGCGCGACATGCCTCGTCTGACCGCCATTTAGCGTGAACCTGTCTCCAGTGCAAACCACTCCGCTCTCGAAACTAGCCGTTTCGTTTTCAAAAACAAAATGTTTCATCCGGTGACAAATACTTTTCGTCATGGCAAACAAAATTGAAAATGTTATGTACTGAGAGAAAAAGAAAGGTTGATGTTTACAAGATGTTGTGAGTTTTTCAGATAATGAGTAAAGAAGATACTAGGAGAGACACTGATGATGATAACCTCGCGAAATATACACTTACTTACGTGTAAAATTGGAACATCATATTTTAAAAATTCTATGGAGAGTTAGGACAGCTGCTACAATAAGGAAGCAATTCCATTGTACAGTAATTTAATTAAACCAGCTCAAAATCGATCAAATTCAAATCACTTTTAAATATAATAACGATCTTATTTCTCTAAGATACAATCTAAATATTGGAACTACTTTCTTATGGCTGCAAGTCGTTTAATTGTAATCGATTGTTGTTAAAGAACCTTAGTATGTACTTACTGTTCGTACGAAAGTGCTGAATTATGGATGTTCAAAGGTAAAATAAAAGGATTCATGTTGCTGAGGTGTTATGGGTTCTTTAGATGGTAAACATATGTAGGAGACACTGGAAGAGTGAAAAGAAAAAGGTAATTATTTTTTATATATTTTATTAGCGTATTAAAATTAATTACCATTGAGAAAACTTACTATTTGCATAAGAGTATTAAATTATAGATGTTCAAAGATAAAGTAGAAGGACTGATATTGTTGAGAAATTATGAATTCTTTGGATAATAAACATAAGAAACACTGGGAAACATTGGCGATAATTATCGGAAGAAATACCTGTTTATATAACCATAAAATTAGACAATCGTTTTTTAAATACCCTATTAATTCACGTTGATTACTATTAAAAAAGAACTTACTCTTTGTATGAACGTTGCGTTGCAATTATTTATGATTACGAAAGAAAGTTGACGTTCTCGGAATGCCGTCAATTGTTTGGTTAGAATACGAGTCACTAGTAATAATTGCTCCATACAACATCTAATTACTAATCAATCAAATTACTAATCGATCAAACTATTTTATAATTATTCTATAAAAAATTAAAGTCAATCATTGCTTAAAAAAACGTATTACTTACTATTTTCATGATGTGATTAATTGCGACTGCACATGCTGCAAATATTACTTCATATAACGCTATCACAGATGGCGTTACAATGAACGCGCGAAGAGCATCCATAATTGAATAATTATATTAAATGCAATCGTGTTATTATTCCTTTGATCTTAAAAGATAAAGAAATAATTATGAGTCAGTGTTAGTTCGGGGCTTAAATAAATAAAAAAAGAAAGAAATACACATAACATAACATCATTTAACGTGATTCAATAAAAGATTAATTTTAATTTACTTACTTATAATATTATTTACTTTATCACTTTCATCGCGTCAAATATAAAACTGTGAAGAAAATAGAATAATGTAAAAATTAGTAGATATGCCAACGATACCACTTGAGAGTTAATGGCATTGATATTAAAATATTTATCCAAATAAATTACGCTTACAGAGTCATTTAAAATTTAACATTTATGTACCTAAACAATCTAACGAGTAAAACTATGCGACGTCTTCTTGGTTGGCAAAAGCGGTGCCAGGATGCTACTCCATTCCACCCACGCGAAGTCGTGGTCTGATCCCGTGGTCGAAATTTCTGTGTGTTTGTCGAGCGGCGGTAGTAGGTCCCGGAGTTATGTTACGGCTGGCCATAAACGAAATGAGAAAACTGTCCGGCCGCCGTTGAAAAATCTCCGCGGAATACAAATGCTTGATTTTTTCGGGCGGCGCTCGCTTTTGGTTGGCCGCGCCTACGATGCTTTTTTCGGCCCCCGGCAGAACGTTTCACCTTCGACAAATGGCATGCTGATCGTAATTCCAGAACACGATGATAATAATAATAATCGAAATTTTGTCGGTCATAGCTCAGATTCATGATTAATTCAATCTCATTAACAGATAATATTGTTGTTACCAATATTATCAACTCGATCAATTTGATCAAGTTTATCAATTTTATCAAATAATTCAAATTATACAAACGAAATAATCTACCATTAACACCAGAACTAGCAAAGTCGTTAAAATGACGGATCTCAAATTTTATATTACCAAAAGCGTGTAGAAATTTTTAGAAAAATTATCGAAATAGAAAAATGCTTATAAAGTTCTATATTTCGTTTCTATAGCATCAAATTTTTGTAGTGATACGAAAGTACTACGAAGTATTACGGAATTTAATATATTTAGGCCTAATTAAATTGTGCATGAATGCTATAATAAATACAATGATATGCCAATACCTCCTGTAACCACTGTATAATAGAATCACCGAACCAAATATATTGTATATTTCAATGCTTGTTGTAAATCAGTAGTTCTAGTGTCAAATCAGTACAACACAGAAATTCGCCCACTCAAATCGTCAAGAAACACCAAGTTGTCATCGTATACCTCGAGTGGCTCTCCATCAAATCTCTCCACGAAGTATGTCGAGCATTTCCAAATTAACCAATAAATTAACGAAAGTCGGAGAGACAGTCGGTCTTGACCAGTCGATCGGTGGCTTTTCTTTCGATTCATGGCTCGCAATTAATCTCGATCTTGTTCCCGTAGCATGCTGCCGTGGGCCTGCACGGTCGTTAATTCGGCGCTGACGAAGGCACCCGACGTGGTGGTGGGGCTGGACGGGTAACAGAGGAGGGAAGCTGGGGCCCGCTTTCGGGGCCCCGTTCCGCTTGTAAGAAGCGAACACGATGACATTCGTACCAGGGCCCGAGAAAACGAGTCGGGATACATGGAAGCCTACACGAGCGAACGGACGATTCGGAATCAGATGTTATCTTTGACGAGGGCTGCCGCTGGTGGGGGGAAGTCGGGGCCCTTTCTCGGTGCCCCGCGCCAAGATACGGATCTCCTTGGCGCCACCGTCTCCCGGGCCCTTCGCCACGGGGCCACGCAAGTAGCGATGGCCACCTCTGTTCTTCTATTTTTTGACCTCGCGAACTTTCGTGCGGTTTAATTGCGCCTCGGCTCGGTTACTTGCCTCCTGATTGTCTGCCGGTGCTGGTGATAAAGTAATCTTTCTAATTTTTGTTCCTTTTATCGTTTTTTATAATTTTGATGATATCGTTTGACTCTTGATTCAAATCTAATTTCGTTTTTCAATCCCTTTTCGCTGAAGTAGTATTTTTATGGAGAAAAATTTTAATGTTTGAATTGGTGATTGTTTCTATGATGCATCGAAAACATTGACGAGTATGTTAGAATTCTTTTAAATGTCTTAACAACCTAAAACAATGAAGAAGTGTGGCTTAAACATAAATGGTCCATTTTATTCATGGAACGTGAAAAGGTATGCTCGCCTATATTATGCTTACCTTATGATTAACCCTGCTACATTCTTTAGGTCCCTTTCGATCTAACTATGTTTCTTCATTCCTTAATAGTAATAATTTCTTCCAACGTTTCCTGTCCACCTTCCAACAATAAAGACAGTTTCACAAAGAATCATACATCCACACGATCTTCACCTCTCCGAAAGTTGGCACTTGCGTATTCCTTGTCTCCTTTCTTCACAGTCTCGTAGCATCCATAAACGAGCATTTCCCACATTCCACTAACGAACGGTGGAAAACAAAAAGAGAGTCTGGCCGATCACACCAGGTGATTCGTGGCCTCTTCAGTCCATCACTACGACAACGTGGGCTGCTGTCGGGGCCTCGAAATGCTGGCTTTCGAGGGCCCTAAACGCGGTTTAAACGTAACCGATACCCCAGCGGGGGTCCCAGCACCGGTCCTCTTTGCGTCCGCCATCGAAAATTCGTTTTGACGATTGACAACGGCACCGAACGAACGATGAGGAACGGCCGGTCAAACGAACGAAACCACCGGTTTTCCTTTACCCAGACCCTCGCGTTCATTATCGTGGGCACGCGTGTCTACTGTGCCTTGGATGATCCTCCTCGTATCGAGGGATCGATCGAAGCCGGATATGTCCGGTTGAATTTACCGAGGGGACACCGTGTTCCAACCGTTATCCTGAAGACGTTACTCCGCCTGGACCGTGAATTATCGTACTCCCGTGTCAAAGAAACGCAGTTAATTTATGGTCCACAAATGGTCTCTCTTGCACAATTCAGGTAGTATTAATAATGAAATTTTACAAATCACAAGTCACAAATTACAAATTACCGGTATTAACAAATACCTTTGCATTATAAAAAGAAAGGAAACTTCACAAGTAGATTTTATAAATTATAACTCCATTGATTATTCCATATTTCCCAAAAAATTATAAAATCGTAAAAGAGTAATCTATAAGCTATAACTTATAACTTGTCAGCTTATTGTCATTAATAGTTAGTCAAATATCGCGCAAAAGAGACCGGGGACGTTGTTTTTCGTGATGCTCAGCCAGATGGCGGTTCCTCCTTGACACGAAATCTACGGTGAAATAAAAATGAGAAATTGGTTTATTTGATTTTACAAATAAAGTGATTTTTATACTATCGTCTATTTATATTTATTATTATATTATATATCTTCGCTACATTTTCAACGTTACGATAGAAGAATGTTCCTCTTTTGTCTTGCCTCTTTACCTTACCCTTACCTTTTTTTGTAACTGGGCTGAAATTCTCTGCAATTTAAATTTAAGTTAAAATAAAAAATGTACCTGCGTTAATAAAGTTCCATATTTATCCCTAACGAATAGTTAACATTTTATAGAATCTATACGAACTTTTAGAACGTGACTAGAGACATATATCTCAATCGCTTTAATATCCTCACATTAGACAGACACAGTTAAAAATTGGGAAACATGAGAGAAGTTGAAAAGGCAAAGGACACTTCAGAAATCGAGCCCACAGTTGAAAGCTCGAGCAGACGAGATTTTAATAAACGCATCTAACGCTGCGTCATTTCGAACAATAGAAAATTGCACGTACGGTATGCATCGGCATGGTTGAGCAGATACAGCGTATAATTTAGTAACAGGGGCCGGGGGTTCCATGCAAATATCGAGAACAATGAAACGACGAGGCTCGCATTAATTAAGTCGTAAGCAGAATAGGAGACGTTCTTCGATTCGTTGATCGAGCGTCGTCGTCGCTCGACTACGACTCGCGAGGAGAGCCGAGTTAATTGGCTCTCTAACCAAATAATTGACAGTAAGTAGGAAATGAGAAGTTATTCCTCGTAGGAGTTGTTTGTCGTCTCCCACTTTTCTTTGCCCGTCGCTATCGCGAATCGACTTCGGCGAATTAACGAGCGAACGTCGTAATTAACCACTGTCAGGGAATCAGACCCCCCTCTTCTCCTTCGATGTTGAAACTTCTTAGAATTCATCGAGTTCAACCTCGATCGCAATAGTGTCGTTCAATGAATATTAGACGATTCTTAGATCTCCAACTATACTCAACTATGCTCCACTCTATGCCTTTCTTTACGAAGATTATCTTTCATCGAGATAAACCATTCATTCACACAAGAGAGACTTGACCTCGTGAAAAACGGGATTTACAGGGACCGATAATTGGTAAATAATCTCTTCAAACTTGTCCTATGCCAGAATGATCATCATCTACAACAGAAATTGTCGCAATAAGCTTATCGTTACCACAAAGGATTTTCCTAGTTCCCGGTAAATGGACTCTCTCTAGCATAGCAACATCCTTTAGTGTAATCCTGCTAAACTAGACTTACGATCAACGATCCCAAGTCCCTCAGATTTACTGAATCGCGCTCGATTGTCATAAAGCTGTTGTTCCAATGTGTACCTGAAATATTCTTTCTTTTAAAATGGATCCCACCCCAATACAAATGCAATTATGTATTAAACTAAAGGACATGACATATTTTTAAATAAAATCTTAGTTTGTTTTAAACATGACTCAATACACTTTTTGAATAACTATCTAAAGTTCACTATTTCAAATTTATAAGAATCGTCATTTCTAAATTAAAAAATTCCTATAATGTATCTAAGAACAGTATTGGCCCATCGAATTTAATCCTCGGAGGAGTAACATCTCATATGCACCACCTTAATCTGCGCATTTTTATGTTTTCTTAATAAATTATATATTTACAGGCTCTGAGATATAGAAATGGAAGGGTACCTATAATAATTGAGGAGAGAACAAGCGACGGTCGTAATGGTCATGGAAGGGAGAGGCTGGCGCCGTCGAAGATGACCAGGAAAACGCCCAGTCTAGGCAAGATGACGTTGTAAATATTTTCTGTCATCGGTCGGCTCTGTGTCAGCGCCCGGAGTCTTGTCTTCGCTTTAATAAAGGTACTGGCAGCATGGGTACCTCTTTGGAAAGTGCGTCACCTGAGCCTGGTATCGGACACTGATGGTGCGGATAGCGGCCCTTTGTGTCCTTCGTGTACCCCTCTCAGCCGAAAAGATCACCGCTCTCAAAAGACCTGCCCTCGCCATTCATCACTTCCGCCGCGCTTTCGGTCCCGAGAGCAGCGAAAAAGTCAATCTGCAGATTCTCCGTCTTGAACGTTGCTTGATTGTCAAAGAATGAATAAAAAAAGCTATGGAAATTGTAATCGAGGTCTTCGATGTACAGTGGCTCAAAAAAGTATTTGAACACTTACCTTAGTAAACGTTCATGTATATACTGTATGTCTTATACAAAATGTTTTGAAATTTCATTAGTGCTGTGTACAATCGTCCCGGGAAGTAAGTTAATGCTGCTGCTAAAAGTTTACCTCCCTTTAAAAGTCCGTACTTTATATAACGTGCATAATGTATTCATAAAATATTTCTACAAGTGTTAGGATACCTTTGTGAGTTAGTGCTCAGGAATTTTTCTTATCAACGCTAATAGGCTGCTCGTTGTTAGTGATGAAATCATGGCCATTCTTACAGACGATTCTCTGTAAAGAAGATTCTACTTTACTATGGATTCTATTATAAAAGCTCCGTAACATTCGAAGCTTTCAATTGCAAAACTTTTCCCAGTAACTATAGGGTATGGTTACCTTCGAGAGGAATTTCTTCGCCAATAGAACCTGCAAAGGTCTAGTAGCATACGGTTAACGCTTCTAATTGCAAAACACGGTGCTACTCTTCCTTAACATGCATCGAAAGTGAGAGTCGTAGCTCTTCGGGACGTAAATTCGCTCATTTGTACTTGCAACACTCGGCGCAAGATCGCTGGCGTAAAAGGCGCGCTCGCGCCATTCCGAATGTCCGGCGTCCTTTATATCGAGGCGGCAGAAAAGGTAATTTGCAGATTCCAGCGAACAGGTTTCAACCGAACACACAGTCGGGGTGCTAATTTGTCCCGACGCGGAGATAAGGATCTGGCAAAAAGGTTCAGCACAAAACGAAGCAATTAAAATGATAATGCGACCAGACGGGGACATCTTTTATTAGCGGCCTAGCGCAACTCTATGAAGACCATTCGCCAATTTCATGATGGAATCTAAATCATAAACCAAGTACCTAATCTAACAATTAAATTTATATCGTTGTTTGAACCAACGAGTCGATAAATCATCTTTGCGTTCCATAATCCATACGTCTTCTAAAATTCCTCATCGAATTCCTCACTGTAGTAACAGTGGCATATCTTTTAAAAGACGACTGTTAGTTCTTATCCATGTAAGAATTATCTTCCTCGATTTTTCGTTTCTGAACTTCCTCCAAACAATTCAAAAGCCCATTTACATATACAATCGATTCATTGCCAGGATTCTTCAGCTTTCCAGCGCCGATACGTCACGTCCCAGTTCCAGAAGGTTCGTCAGACATCCCCGGTCCTCGTCGGCCAAAGGAGGTAAGACAGAGAAACGTTTACCTGGCTGACGACGGCGGCGACGCCTTTGTCTCAGGGACCCCGGAGATAATTAAAAACCGAGTAAAGCGGACAGAACGCGCAGCAGTCGGTAAATCCACTTGGAAAGGGACACAGAAGGGAGAAGATCGTATCTTGAATTTACACCCATCAACCGCCACCTTGTTCCAGCCACCTTCATCCATCTACTTGTGTGTAACCAGTCGCCGGATCCTTGGTCCTCGATGATGGCCAACGATACGCCGTTGCTCGACGCTGTAAAACCCGATGTTCGACAGGAGTTCGGCCATCGGGCTACACGTAAATATCCGGCGTGGAACGTGGATCTACCGGTACATCATCCAGCCTCCTTTCTTTCCGCCTGATCGCTGGTATTTGACGGCAAACGCGTTTTTTCCTTCGTCGAGATCTTTCTCAGCGATTCCTTACTGCCGCGTTCCTTCTTGCCTCTGGATACTTTACGGAGTGTCGCGTGAAAATTGAAATTCGAGATATGGAAAGGCTCTCGATCTTAGCCCGTGCACCGGTGTGACGAGTTTATTAAAATGGTTGCTCGTTAAGACACCAGATGGAAGTTGGTACCAGGGACTTGTTCTTTCATCCAAGATCAACGTCTCCCAGGTTTTGTCCGATCAGTTTAACAGGTTGTTCGGGATTCTTCGAACTGGTAAACTGGAACAGGATGAAACAAAAGCAACCGAAGACGTACAATTTAAAATTATGGACCACTGTTACCACTGTACCTCTGAGGTTCTTATATCATTCCTAGTAGTCGTTGTTCAAGAGTCGTTTATATTCTTCGAAGTCATGAAAACGTATCGCGACAAAGAATAAAGTTGCAACTTAATTAATTATGAAACATTGGATGCTTTTAAAAGTTAAGATACATGACTAAATCCAGATTCTCAAAATCTTGACATACACAACTATGATTTTCAACTTATCATAAATAAATTACATTTCTCTAAGATAGCTTTTCGTGTCGTGGGTGACGTATAAACTAGAAGCAGATTGAAGTTACAAGTGAAACAAACGGTAGCAGATTAAAAGGGACGTAACACCGTAGAGTCGAAGGAAACGTCGAGGAAAGCCAACGTAACTTTTCCTCCGGAAGTTTCGACATGATGGTTTCGCTGCAGTGGCTTATGGTTGAGCCGATGTTATTTGTCATTAGAAGAGAACGGCGAGCTTCATTATCCGAATAATTAAAGCTTATTATATGATGTAGCGGCGCTCGTTATCTAACCGGTTTCGTTGATGCGCGTCACAGATAAACTTATCTGTCGTGTAGGAGCGCTTGTAACGAATCAATTATATTACTTATGTAAGCGAGCGCGCGGGTTTCGCGCGCTCCGCCACTTATCGCGGCGAAACTAGCGCTGAAACGTTTTATGCTGTCCTGATAAGCGACCGTTAGCATTATAATGCGCGGAAAAGGCGATCTACGGCGGTCGATCCTTGTCTGTTGGTGGTCTCGTGCCCTCCGTTCTGCTCGGTTGTCAGCACTGCTGGATGGAAATGAAGAATCTCCGTGATAAACCATTATCTGCATACGACATTAATAATACGAAGATAAATTGTATATATCTTGTGAAGAATTGGAATTTATCTTCCATAATTAAATTAAGATCTAAATTTCTCCAAATTAATGGCTAGAACCATTTAGACAGGGCTATTTGACTCGGAAGGATGTTTGAGTCGAACTAAATAATCCGCTATGTAATTCAGTAAAATCGGTTATGAACAATTTTTAAACTTGAAAATAGATTACATATTTAACTTCTAATTAATGGCTTGATAAAACAGTGAAGTATATTATATACATTGACAACTCTATAGCTATATATTTTCAGGATGTTGAAGCCCAGGTGACTCAAATAACTCTATTATGCTATATACTCCTAGATGTATTTACTCTAAAACGGTACATAAAAGGTAGGAAAGGAGAAGACATTCTGTATTCTCCATACACTGCGAACAGCAAAGTTGCTGAAGTAAGGTACACCGTGCTGAATAACAAAATCGTGTATATACAAACGATCTTCCGTCTATTTCGAGAGACACATCAGTCAGCATGCCGAAAGATGGTCTTCCAAGGATTAGCCTCGGTCGCGGGATTCGGCCCGAAAACCGCGAGCTGCAGTCTAGCAAAACTGTTGGACCGGTTTTTTCCTCCTCCGTCCCCGAGATGATCGTCTGGAGGTATTCAGCCAATTCCCATTTCGCGTCGCCATGCATTTATGCCTGAATACAAAGTGCGAGAGGAGGTTCCCTAAAAAAAAAAAAGAAGAAGTGAGACAGCGAAGAAAACGACGAGTCGGAAGAAGGAGGAAAAAGGATAGAAGGAAGGGAAAAGGGAAACCGTTGGATTCTCCGTAAATCTTCCATGCGTGTAACTCTTCTGACGAGGAAGCCACGGCGCTCTCGTTGCGCGGAGCGGCCGGAGTTGTTTATGCTTTCCTGTGCAGCGCTTTCTGAAATATGCAAATCGCGAATTCGCATAATGGCGTTATCGCAGTAGGATGCCGCCGTCGGCGACGACGTCGAGATAGCTGAATCCGAGCGGGTCGAGCTCTTTCTTGACATCAAACGGCCACCGCCGGCTCGCCAGCCCCATTGATTTGTCCCTGAGAAGAAACATCTCAGCGGGCTTTTCGTACAGCCGCGATAAATATATGATCTGCGAATCCGCCGAGTGATCGCTATGACTCACGACGATTCGACCACGAGGAATACCAAGTCGTTCGAACTGTGAGGTCGATCGCTCCAGCTCCGTTACTCGATGAAACGTTCGTGGATGGCTTTCTGTATTAGCCCTGCTACGTCCTTTGAGTCATTTATGATCCAATCACATTCTTTTATCATCAAAAAATTCGTAATTTTATAGATTTATAAATAGTGATGAGACTTAAATTTTTTAATAGATAAAAGTTTGTCTTCGTCTTGCACTCGGTATTTCTCCATAGACATATGTATCTATAATTTTTCGTTTGTCAATATAAATGATATATTCTACTGTTTATCATGCCTCTAATAACCTTTTCAAATGTAGATCCGTTAAAAATAGTTCATAATTGAATTTAGCGAATTAAGAAGGAAATTATTTAACTTAACTCAAGTATTCTTCTGACTTCCAATACATGTCATTTCTTGTTCCAACAGCATGTTAGTGTATTCCTCAACACATTCAGTATTCCCTTGTTGAAACGAGATTAAAATTAGTATGTAAAAAGAAAAGATTCTTCCGGTTTGACGACATCTCTTCTCCGACTATCTTTTAACTGATAAATCGGTATCATTTGTAATCGACTTATACAGAAGTAAACCCTAATGAATTACATTTAAGATAAGCTAGTAAGCTGATTGTATGTGTTTTGAACCTCTCGCAATATCGTCCTTTTTTTTTCATTTGCAAATTGCTCCATGGTGAACATTGCTGTTTCGTGGTGTTGTTAACCTTCTTTTTCCAAGTACCTGGAATCCACCTCTTCTCGCAACGATCTAAACTGCAGAAAATTATATCGATCCGTGTCACGCAAGCCTTAAAATGTCGCGTTTCACTCGCATGTAGTCAGTCTACCGGCGGCAGCCTCGGTGGTCTTGCATTTACAAAACAGCCAGACGAAATGAATGAATTATTCAGTTTCGTATAAATTAACTTAATCATCTTTTTACAAATAAACGATGATGGCGGCATATTAATACAAAGAAGATTTCGATAAGCAACCTAACAAAAACTGACAATTCATAGAAAAATAATCGATCACATTAAATACTCGTGAACTTCTAATGTATCACTATATTAAATAAATGAATGTTCTTTTTGTCCCCAATATTAAACAGAATATAAGGACTCAATTTTAGACGTAATACATCATCGCCATACACCTCTGACGATCCGTCTACAACATAGAGAAGAACCAAATATGTAGATGATGACAAGATGAATACATCGAATTTCCAGGCAAAAAATAATTGTCCAATTCTACCATAGAGAACAACTTTAAAAGCAAACAAGAAGAAAAAGAAAAAGAGACACAAACCTGTACTCATTATGCTCGTTCGATTCAAGTGGTTAGACCCGACTCATTTATTTCAGGCGACGCAGAAACAGGAAAGACCGAGGCAGAAAGAGAGACAGGCGAAGCATCAGGACGGAAGAAGGAGCGACGCGCGCTGAAACGTATCCGCGGTTTATTATTATTTTATTCGGATGTTCTTCGTCGCGTTATACCCCATAACCCACCCTCTTCCCTACACCTTTTCCTGTGGCACCGTCGCAACGCCACCCCCTTCCCTGCCACAGAACCACCACCATACTTCTCTGATTCTCCCCCACCGCGAAGAGAGAGGAGAGACCACCCCTCGGTGTTCCACGCTCGCTTCGTAGCAGTCAAGTCGTAATCCCCCTTCACAAGGTCCTTAACAGGCAGGGCAGGACCCGGCCGAGTACGCGACAGGGACGTTAAAATTTAAGGTTTCCGTCGACACGTTGCGACCCATAAATTTCCTCGCTCGAAGCCGTCGCTCTTTCCTTCGGCCACGCTTGACAAATTACACCAGCGGCATCCCCGCGAAAACTCTGCTGGAAATCACTTTGCCGCTTACTTTTATCGAGATCGATTGAAAAAATAAAACGCACGTGAGTGAATAATCGATTGAATGGATCATACACTACCATTTTACCTAAATTAGCTAAAGAAATTCTGAAGATAACTTCTTTTATATTGTACATGTTATATCATATTTAACATGTTTACAGGGTACAGTGTTATAGTAGTTCGTCTTTTAATCTCCTGACGAGGTTAACTGCAATGTTAGCGGAATGTTAGAAATGTTTTCTTAATAGACATGGCTCTCGTCCAGAAGCTTCAAACTTTGTTAAACGCGGCAGTGTTAAGTATAACACTGCACAGTGTAACAATGTCAAGTGTGATAACCCAGACTATGAAAATGATATGAATCTGGATACATCCTAAAACATAATAAAATCATTTTTACAATGTTACACTAAATGTTATGTCACCATAAAAAATAACTGATACAAGAGTTATATAATTATACATACCACTAAAGATTCTACAACCAACATTTTGCGATTAGTAACATTTTCTTAAAATCCTCAATAGTCCTGAGTAATCATCTTATCCTATTTCACAGGACAGTTAAAGATACATTTACAAAAACGATTCGCTTTATAATATATCTCATCTAATCAACATCTTCTGAGAATGAAAACTTTCAAATGAAGACAAATTCGAAGAAACGACTTTTGGTCAACTTCTGAATGAAAATCGATCACATGGATCGATTGAAATGTAATTGCATCGGTGGCGCTTTCTATGATCGATACAACCTTAATGTCAACTTTGTTAGGTTATGTGGTTCGAATGACAAAAAATGACATAGCAAGTGTTTTAGAATACTAAATGATCGTAATGGTTTAAAGAAGAGATTTAGAGAGATCTTCTTTCTGGTTCTTTCCCTTTTTTGATGTATATCGAGTTCGCGAATGTCTAGACGATGAATTTATATTCAGACAATGTCTCCTCTAGAACACAATCCATTTCAGAAAGTGACTTTAAGAAGATGCTTCATTTTTTTATATTTGAAACGTGTTTTTATGTTTCGTGTGATAGGAATTCGTTTAATACATGATGCATTCTACGATCAGAAAAATAATTCTACTTAAATTCTAAAATAATTCTACTGAACGAAACTTCATAGCCATTATATTTTTAATTTTCTTACAATTTGGACGTCTTTAATGTTTAATACAGAATAAGCCTTACCTGATTAACAGAATTATCATGAAAAACGTTTGAATATTGCTTTCATTTTTATAAAATGTGTCCAATAGTTTACTCGGAAATGTCATATTTCGCTAACAGCGCTACCATTGGTTGATTCAGGACCTGAACTCTATTATGAAAAATGATGAGTTTTGTTATTAAAAATCTTATTATAAGAAAAATTCGTAAAAAGTTTTAAAAACAAAATATGTACATTCCAATCGTCAACTACAATATTACAGTCTCTTTCAAATTCGAAATATTAAATTTTGAATTTTAAATGTCAATAGGTGGCGCCACTAGATGTTCATTTATTAACCGCCAAAATTGTATTTCCGGTTATAACAGTCGAGTCCATCGTCGTAATTTTCGTTAAATTACATTTTAATTGTGTCCATAATTACAACTTAAACGCGAATCAAGTGATAAACAAATTGTTTAATAAAAAAGTATTCATATTTAGAATAGTGTCACGTTTTTAACGATGTTTCGTTGCGTTATAACTAAAATAGAAATGAAGCACTTTGACATGATTTGAAAAGACTTTGTGTAACTCAGCAACATCAGAACATCAAATTAAAGGTATTTTAGATTCTATATTTATTATATATTTTTGTAACTTTCATATAATGATAAGATGTTTTTTATTATGTCACTTTTATATATTTTTATTGCATAAATATGTAACTTTATATATTTTATATATATGTATGAAATTTTGAAAAACTAAAGTAATTTGCAATCCTTTATACATGAAGCTTTTTAAGATTTCATAAAAGTTATATTTAATATAGCTTTATTTTTTATTTAAAAAATGCTAAAGCGGCAGGTGCTGCTACCTACTCCTCTATCGTTAAATAAAAAAGGTCACCTAACCATCTAATTACCGACAGTTGATAACTGACGCTCGTTTCAAAATTTAAAAAATTCTTGGTTTCAAATATTTAAATTTAAATAATCATTATATAAATTTTATATGTATAATTTTTTTATTTTGCAGTTTTGAATAAATAAACATTTATTGAATTACTACAAAGTTTCGTAACAAGAAAAACAACATAGCCATTTATTCTCAACCATTTATTTTTTCTTTTTTCTCTGTATTACTAGAATGTTAAACAAAACAGTCTGTTCCCTAGTTGCATAAATTTCAGCACGGAAAATAGTTCGAAAATGTTGCAACTAACAAATACCAAAGACTTATAAAAAACGGTTCGTTCACGACTTCTGTCGATCAAAGATTTTGAGCAATCATCGGGACGAATTTTTTATCGTGTCAAAATGTGACATATAGTATAATCAATATTGAAATGTGGTTTTACCACATGCAAAAATTATCGTTCGAATTTTAACAAATTGTGCAATATAAAGAACAAAGTGCGCGCTACCCATTCTTCTCTTTCAAATACATCCTTTTTTCGGCATTAATACATACATGTATTGCTCTCTTCATCTGTATGGACACAACTGTCTCCACATTTTGCAATTTTTGGGAAACAGATTCTCGAAAGAAATTCTCAAGTTGCATTGTACATTATGATTATAGATCCATGAAACGAAATATGTTAACACTATGTTGATCAATTACGTCATATAAATTAACATTAAAAATTCCAATTTTTACATAACTTCAAGGTTGTAACTTAAACATATAGTAGCTCGAAGGTATTCGAACATTTATAAAAACATTTTATGTTTTATAAGTGCTCAAATATTTTTGTATGCCACTGTGTATGACAGATATATAATCAACACAGCGTTTCCATTCAAAGATACAGAGAGATCTGACGAATCCAGTTAAAAAAATAGATGAGAGAGAATTTCTATTCCAGAATCTTGTTCCAGAAAACTATTCCCATCTAATGAAATCATTTCGTGCTTAACCTTTAATTTGTCATGAGGCCTCGCGAAGGTTTTGTTTGATTCATTTCTTCTTCCGTAACAAAGTAGTATACGAAATATGCTCTGATCCTATCGTGTACTCCATTACTGGTGTAAAGAAAAATAATTTGCAAGGGGTTAAGATTTGTGAATGCTCCTCGTGTTCCCCAAATATGTCGAACAGAAGGAGCATAACAATTTACAGAGACTATAAAAATAATGTGTCTACCATTCCAAAGTTCGTCTTCTTCTTCTTCTTCTTCCCCCTCTCCTTCTTCTTCTTCCCCCTCTCTATCGTGTTCCTTTTTTTTTTTTACAAAAGTTTACAGAGTCTTTCTTTGTGCCCTTCGCGTGTCTATAAAGTTTCCTACTTGTGTACTACGGTAGTCATAAGTAAGCAACGATAACGAGATTAATACTGTTTGCTGAAAATCATTCTACAACGAGTGTTACTCGCTGTTTTACATAATACACGCGATTACTCATACATGATTACTCGGTTGACCATTATTTGTTACGCTAATGTCTTTAAATATATTCGACATACGCAGATATTATTCGTAACTTTGAAACATTCGTTCTGTAACGACAACCATCTTTGATTCAAGTAGTTCGGAAGCTTGAAAATCTAAAAGATTGCAATTTTAACAATTAGATGGTTTCAAACGTTTTAAATGTCAAACAGAGAATTTAACTAAACAAAAATATCTCTATTTAAAACTTTATTATTTAAAAATTCACTCGAATGTTTCAACGATTTACATCAAATCTTTTGTTTAAACATTGTATACTTGTCTGCTGTTTAAACATTTAAATCGGACATCATTTTCTCTTACTTTTGTTCTAATCGGTTTTCGTACATATTCATTTTTTTGAATGATGATTACTCGTTTTCAAAATGTAAATTTTACAATATGGTATTATTTATTGCTCGTATTGTCCACTGAAATTAATATCTGGAATTAATATCTTTTCATTCTTTTTTTTTTGTCATTTTTATTTTCGTCAATACATTGTTAGTTTAGTACTGCGAGTAATTTTTCTTTCTTCTTATACATTAAAGAGTAAGAATTGGGGTTCCATTATTTTAGTAACGTTTTTTCAGTCTACTCCCACTTGAGATTTTTCAACTATAGACAGCTTCAAAACACCTTTTATCACAGATAATAAACATTTATTTGGTGTAACGAATCGAAGTGCTTTCAATAACAACAGTGTTCAAATAAATCAAAATTTTTCCCAATAGGAAGAAGACAATGTTAATGCATAGTCAATCGTTAATGAAAATCTGAACGAGAAAGAAACGTGGGTAACAAAGTGAACAAATTTTTATATGCAACACAAAGTGCGAAAACTTACTAATTAATTTGTATAAAAACTATTAATTGTATTTTTTATTCTTTTTTTTTTGTTTTAATAAGACTCAAAATTCAATTGTAAGTCATTTAAATCCTGTACTCTACCACTCACTCTATTTTGATTAAATTAGGGAACATTTTGTTTACGATTAGAATGTAATAGAATAGAAATACAACTTTTTTTTAATAGTATCAAAAGAAGTTTTGTCTCTACATTATCAATATAAAGCTTTTTACTGTTAAATATATGTTCTGTAAACAGTGTTTTGAACATGAGAAATGTTGGAATATGTATATACAAAACTATATTACATTCTTTTATATTATACACATCATACTACTTTTATCATCACTTATATCTTTGCTGACATGTGTATGCGTGCGTATGTGTAACGTGTGAATCATTTAAGTTAAATAAAAATATAGGATATATAATTTTGTAATTTTGAAATTAAACGTAGCATCGAGAACATAAGAAGTGGAAAGACGTAATATCAATCAAAGAAAATTATATTTCCTATGCGAATAACAAAGATATAACTGACGAGCTCAAATTTTATACATGTCGATAATAATCTGTACATGCACACCACCATCATATATGTGGATAATATTTTACAGTATGATGTACATATATATCCGGTAAAGAATATCATTTTTTTACACTCTATTCTACAAAACTGACTCTACAGTAATGCTTACAACTTCTTCGATATAATCCCGTATTTCCACAGAGAATAAAGAACTGGAACGATCCAGATTTCCTGTTTAGTGTCCCCGGGAACACGTTTTGAAAATTGTTGATCGCGGAACACGCGATCGGTGCGTTTACGAACACCATTTCTGAAAAGCACACGTTAGTTCTATCGATTCTGAATGCATCAGATAAGAATTCTGGATGGAATGCTTTCGTTAGTCTTATAATTACATAAATTCCCGCTTATGAGAACCACAAGGCAAGATCTTGCAGGAATGCGAACCTTTTAGGGCGAGTTCGTCTAGATGGCATCACTGTGCCGTTCACAATAGATTCCAAACTCATACAAACTGATCATTAGATTCATTAATACTGGACATCAAGTTGTTAATAATATTTTTTCACACGATGTCACGCAATATTACAACACAGTCGACAAAAGGAAAAGATTCTCTTCGTGTTGATCATATATGATTTTTAAGGTTATTGAAGTTAGAAAAATGAGAATGAGAACTACACAACTTAAATTACCAGATCTTCAATTAAGCGTAAGAGAATGAGATTAGTAAAGATTCGTTTCGTTACGAATGATAGATTACTTTGTTAGCGTGGAAACTTCACAAAGCTGTGCTCTCTATCGGCGACGCAGCCCGATTAGGAGTGCAACACCGTTCAGGAGTATGGCACAAATCCGGTGTATGCCTACCGTCTCGTAACTGAACGAAATCTAAATCTGCGAAAAAATTACTTCTCATGGTACCGACTGCGCTGTCGGAACCGAAACTATGCTGCCTGCATAGATCCACGTTTTTATAACATTCGGTGTACTCGGTTAAAGAGTTAGGTAATTTTCCATCATACATCGGCGCCGTTTCAATTACTGTCTTCTTAGAGTTACTCGACTCGAAATTCGTACAATTTTGGGTGGATGCGGTGCAGTCTTTTTTGTTATCTACATTAGTCTCATTTCGAGTATTGTACGAGAGAAAATTATCGTTCTTGGAAAGACTCGAATTCGAATAGAGACTATCTGTATAATGAAGCGCAGTATTATTCCTGAAACTGCTTTCTTTATGGAGATCCTCCTTCTGCAAGGTGTTAAAAGGCAAATAATCTTTATACATCTTATCTTTGTGTTTGGCTGTACAGTCTAATACTGTGAGACTTCCTTGCCTAGACAATATACTACCGATATCCGAAACATTACTTTCCTGCCTGGTTACCCTATCGTTGATAGGCTCATCTTCGGTAACTTCTCCCGCGCTTACACTTACTTTTGATTGTAACGAAGTACCAGCTTCGGATTGACTGTTCTTCTGCGGCGAAAATGCATTCTTTGGCGTCTCTTTTGTGGGAGAAATCTTTGTCCTTCTGAGATAAGAGCCGGCCGATGATTTTGAAGTCTCGCCTACAGTCTTCTTCGTATCGTTATTGTTCTTACCATCAACTTTACTTTCCTTCTCTACCACGTTCATTGATTTTCCAATTTGCCTCAAGTAGGAACTAACAGAATTCGTATCCGGCATTTTGAACTTGCCCTCCAACTTCGTTCTCGAGTGGCCGCCACTCATCGAATTATATTCACTGGATTTCTCCGCCGACTTGGAATTCAAATTATTATTCACTTTGTACGAGTACTTGTTATCGATAATGTATTCAAGAGTATCCGACAAAGAGCTCGGACTCGCTCTGCCCACATACCGTATTTTTTCGATAGTAGGTATCCGTTTCAAATTAGATTCCGTTTCATTTTTCACGTACGAATCCTGATTATCGTTAGAAAAGTGAGCAGGCGATTCGGTCGACTTGATAGTTTGCCTTGGAAAGCAGCCAGTGAATCCACTAGAGTCCGGAGAAATAACAATGTCTGGTTTATCGACGGAAGCTTCCTTAGACCTCGAGTTTTGCCTCGAGTAACGACCAGAGGTTCCAGATGATTCGTTCGTTTTACTATTTTGTCTCGTATACCTTCCTCGAGGAGTTATCACGTCAGGCACTTGAAGAATATTGCTACTAGGCACAGTTTCTTCGCGTTCCAGCGTGCTGTCGTCACAACCGCTGCATCGTTTCTTCTCCTGGTGTACTTGCCCTTCTTTAATAGGCTTCAATTGTGGCGTCAGTGTTTCTGGAGTCGTGGACTCGCTCGTACTCGTACTCGATCCTGTGTAGTTTCTAACATCGAATTCCAAATGCGATGGCAATTCTGCACCCACTGATAAATGCTTTGCTAACGCTTTCAACCATAACTGCATCACTTCGAAAGGTGGCCTCTTGTCGGGATTCAGGTCGCAGCAAAGAAAGGCGATCATATAAAACATTTCTGGGCAATTGGAGCAAAATTTCTCCTTGAATACGTTTTGGTTCAGGCCAAAATCTGAAGAGCGTGGTAAATAATCGGGATCGGCTTGAACCCGGCCAATGATTTCACAAACCACGATACCAAAGCTGAATATATCAACTTTTTCGTCATACTTGTTGCCCTTCATCATCTCAGGCGCCATCCAATATGGATTCCCGACTACTGTGTATCGTTTCTTTCGCTCTTTCTTTGATGTTTTCACCTCTCCGTCGGAATGTCTGCTGTATTTGCGACTGTGGGGGGAATTGCCATTCTGTATTATCCTGGCTAGGCCGAAATCGGCCACGACTACAGTCTTATCCTCGCGTACGAGACAATTGTGCGAGTTCAAATCTCGGTGAATGATATTCATGGAATGTAAGTAAGCCATGCCAGCGGCTATGTCTTTAGCAAACGACGTCCGTTGCTCCCATGGTAAGATTTCGTTCGTATCATGAAGCAGAGCTCTCAGAGTTCCACCCGCTATGTACTCAGTGACCAAATGAAGCTTTTTATCTTTGTACAGAACACCAATGAATCGGAGAACATTGTTATGATGTAACGAACGTAACACAGCAACCTGTTAAGGGCAATAACAAAGAATAAAATAATATACATAAATATAGGGATACATAAAGGATCCGGTGACGGTGAAACGCAAGCTTACCTCTTTTAAAAAATTCTTTTGAGCTTCTTCGTCTACTCTGTATAACTCTTTTAGCACCATCACTTCGTTGGTATCTCTATGTGTGACTTTGAACACTTGCCCGAAAAATCCAGTACCGAGCAGTTCACCCTTTACTAGATCACTGGCGCGAAATATTCTTTGATTCTTTGGTTCGACACGAAACGATCTAGTTCTGCTTAAGTCACATGTAGGATTTGTGGGCGAAGATCTATAAATATATTACAAATATATTACAGAACAAACTTTAAAATAAATATATATTCAGGCATCGATAGACATTATGAAAGCATTTCATTTGAAACTTGATCTGTACCCATCAAGCAGTCGCGACATGGAGCTACTGCGCTCTTTGTGCATAGGATCCCTGGTCCTCCGCAATTGTCTGCTTCGTGTCCCACTGATATATCCTTCATCCCGGCGTTTAAATAGACGTTCTTTATTTTCGGGACTTGTTCTAGGACTTGCAATCGATGTCAACATCGCTGCGGTCGGCGATGAATATGCGGGACGTCGAGACACTGCGTCCGGATCGTGCTCAATGGTTAACTGCAATGTTCAATGCATTTTGTTTTTATCATTAACTATTTCTTGGACAGATAGTAAAGACATAAACTGCCGTTGTAGGATAAAATTTACCTGTAAAACTGTGTCGGAATGTTGTATTAGATTTTCAATGCTCTCTATAGGCTGATCCTTAACCGGAGTGCCATTTATTTCGAGTATGCGGTCACCGATGTGCAAAGATATGAGATCACTGGACATATTCAGTCTGTAACACATTTCACATGACATTTCTAATATTCATAAATATATGATATATGTATATATTTTTTAAACAAAACATGCAAAACTGCGTGCATTTAATTCATATTTAATTTAGATATTAGAAGTGAAATTAAACAGTGGAACTAATTTCCATGTTTATTTGTGACCTAATACATTTTCCCTCTTTTTCTTTTTAATTATGAGATACACATAAAATACAGAGCACAAGAGATATAAAATACGAAAATGTGAAAGAAATGAGATATATTTGAATGTAAAATGTCATTAAAATAAATATAGAAGTATGACATTAGAATTGAAATCATATTAGTGAAATAACATGTAGCAATTGTCTGAAGTGCATGATTTAAACTTTCACGTCATCCTAAATATTACATGCTCACACATCTAAGCAGCACATATTATGCAGTAAACAAATAATATTACACACAAGGAAATTATTTTGCACAAGATATATATTTTGCGTGCAGTTAAATAGCAGATACTAAAAGATACACATTTAACTTATAACAAATACAATATCTAGTGCATATTATTTATTTGTTATGCTGTACCTATGATTAGAGAAGTGGCAGCATAGTCTAAATAGAACCTCCATCACAGAGGCCAGCAGCTTACTGATTTTTCCACGAACATTTCTCATTAACCTGCATTTTAGTTCAAAGTTATTAGAGGCTGCTCATCTATTTTGCTTTATTTATTTATTTTTAAATAACCACATTCATGCATAGTGTTAAATATTTATAAAAAAGCTACAACAATATAACTTTACAATGGCAGTACTAGTTTATTTTAGAAATGAATGCTTTCTATCATCTCTTGTTTTGCACGTTTGTTTTAAAACAATATAAAAAATTGTTGACATTATTTTATAGCCCTGTATCTTGTTTTTAGCTTCTAACCACTGAATGATAACAAATGTATATTCCTGTACATACTCAGATATGCGAAGTAAAGCACCACAATTTCGGGGATTTGGAGTTGGGTCTAATGTCAATTTAATTCCTCTTTGTTTCTCAGGATCAGAAGAATTTGGAGGTATCTCAACCAATCTGATGCTATGTGGTTTTCTTGAGAACGGACAATTAGCTGTCCTATTGATTGGTTGCATCTGTCTCTTGTAACAACTCCCACAATATAACTTGGATCTTTCAACTAGTGCATAACTCTCTCCATCTCCAATGAAGGCTCCACAGGAGTTGCAGGCAAAGCATTCTGGGTGAAATTTGTGATCTCCTGCCAACATGACAGGACCTGTAATGATTTGGCCACAACCTTGACAAGCTTCACCATAGGCAGCCCCATAATCATCCTTACAGAACAGTAAGCCATCTTTCTCAAAGTACCATGTGGATAGACCAACATCACATGCTGAACACCTAGAATATGATAGCTTCATGAATGACTTATTCCTATTCATATTACAACTGAATTTCAATGACAAAAAAAGTGTTAACACAAATTATTTTCCAATGAAATATCTTTAGTAGTATCAAATTTTTATAATCTTATGAAAGTACTACTAAATGATACAAAATTTAATATAATTGGACCTAATTAATTAATAAGTAAATGCTATAAGTGCAATGGTTTAAGAATACTTTTTGTAGCCAATATATCATTTTTTTTACTTATTTTTACCGAAAGCAATCGATATGCCATTCTTGATTTAGTGCCTGTATGAATTCATCTTCATCAATTGCATTGAGACATCCAGCACACGTTAATGTCCCACCACTTTCCCTACTTCCCAGGTCTAAAAAATATTAAAAGCAAATTTAAATAAAGAATTCACTTTTGGTTATAGTTTCAAATCATTTTTTATATTAAGACTATCAAACCCATCAAAATACAGTGATTTTGGGTTTCCTGTTTATGCAATTACTAAATAAGTAAGGCTACTTTTGGTACTTTATTATGTAATTAATATTAGTTTATGAGATAAAATCGTGATTATTTGTATAGTATAATCATTTATATATGATATATTACACATTAAAGATTAAAGACTTGGTAGTTCTAACGTTAAACGTTTCGTCTGTATCGAGTTATTTACATTAACAGCAGTACATACGTTTTTGCATGACTTTCATAGGAACGCGACGCGTACTAGCGATAGAAATTTTCCTAAGTATTAAATTCCGAATAATTGGAAGTTGTTGCAGCTATGAAAACAAACACGGCGCAGTCAAACGGAAAACAGAGCGCGTCAGGGACGTGTAGTAGGAAGGAAACGTGATTCACGGTTGACATTAGGTAAGCGTTGAGAAAGCAGTTATCAACCAGCTGACAATAAATCGACCAGTTCTAAGGCGATCGAAACTTGTCAATAAGAAAGGGACATCAGCGGAATTATGAAATGTTTCGAAGCATTGTTTTCCTTGTCAATACACGATTGAGATGATACAGTTGAAAAGAACGCATAAATAAAGTCTCTGGAAGAGCGTGGGCCAACAGACTTGGAAGACAGGACGCCCACGCGATCCTCGAAGGATCGAGCGTACACAAAATATCATCGATCGATTCATTTGTTGCGTACACTACTTAAAATGTTACGTATATCACACTATGATTTCGGCCGATTCGTCTAGAAATAACACTCTACTTTGCCGAAAAAGACGTACCGTTTGACGAAACTTCATCCATCACAGCATCTAGAACTGACACACTCCCACTCCGCGCTTCAGCCACTGAATATAGAGCGAGCAGATTCGAAATCCATTCTTCACGTTACAGACATTGCGCAGTAGCGCGAAATTTAAACATCACGCAGGAAAAATATACATCGGTTGGAAAGTATTTGAACACTTGCGATTGGGAATAAAAATAGATGAAAATAAATATCAAGTATGTTTCATTAAATACAGCTTATTTACACAAAAATATAAATATTAATTTTAATTAATTACTAAATAATAATCAATGTAGTATAAGGATACTATAGGTACAATAAGAATGTCCACTTATTTTTGTCCTCGACTGTATCATAGAAAACTTTCTAGTATATAATGTATATGTTACATAAAACATTTTGAAATTTCATTATCACCAGGATGAGACAGTCAGGTTACTCTCTTCTTGAATCATTTTATATTAAAATAAGAAGTCAATATAAAACAGCACTGATCAACATTTTCCAGAATTAATGTTTATTTAAAGATAGGAAAATTAGTTGATAAGGAGGTAGTCGTTTATTTTTCACAATACTTTTGGTCTTTGATTTAACAGAAATCAATACAGATGCAGTTTATTACATCTCAGATATATGTATACCTTAAACTAGTCTTTGATAATGTATCAAGATTTTTATCAAATTCCAAAGATAAATGTATGAAGAATCGTGCAAAATTAATACCATTTCTTTATTATAACATGCATATTCTCTGTGAGAATGTCTATTTTAGATTAAAATATATATAAGTAATGTAATATAAGCGACATTATCGCGTGCAAAGATTAAAAATGAGTATATTATGATATTGTACTTATTATAATGGAAAACTTAATTGGATATATGTTAATACATATTACTCCATCTCACATTCATTGATACAGCTTAATCTCGAAGATCCGGTCTATTCATAGATAAATTTCACATTAAAAAAATTTTTTCAATTGTGTTATCTATAGCTAGGCTGTGGATATTTATACAAATTCATGTCTTCATGGAAAAAAGTAAAGTTTCACTTACTAAATATTATAATATCTACACTACTTCGAATATTTTATCTTTTAATTTCGAATAAATGCATAAAAATCTGCAGTCCATCCATCACTTGAATTGTCAATTCCAAGTATGTACTATAAAACTATTAAATATTATGCGTGTTATACGATACACTGCGAATTTTTATGTATTTGTGCAAAATTTAAAGATACAAAAATGCACAGAATTTATGTTAGATACAAAAGTATATAAAATATCCAAAGTAGAGTATTTCTTATAATTTTTAATAGACAGGAGAAATCTCTATTTAAGCTCTATTTTTTTCAATTACGTTCATAAACGTATAAATTTGTATAAAAATCCGCAGTCTAATGATAATCTAAATACTTTCGTGAGCCATTGTACGAGTCTTTGAAACTGGCATAATCCAACTTTTCTTTCAGTTTGTCTCGAATTTGTTGATTTCACTGTACCTTTGGTCAACCGAAGGTCTTCAGGAAATAAAATGTCACTGAGATATTCTCAACATAACATCAATGTGACACGTTCAATCGATTGCACTCTTCCCCGGCTGACCTTCTCGAAATATTTACAAAATCCGGATAATCCTCGTCCAGCGACAACTTCCGGCACTCTCAATGCCTCATCGATTATTTGGGCACGAGTAGCCACAAATAACGGTCGGTTGCTTATAACATACCTCTACACGAGTAAAACTGTACAACATGCTTACGTCTGAATAATTTCGATCACAGTAAAGATTGTGCAGGGCCGTCGTCATTCTGTTCTCTCTGATGTCTTCGTTTTCTTTCTCGACCACTGCTCAAAATAATCAGTATTCTTTTTTTATAGTAAAATATTGTTAAAACAAAGCCAAAAGACGAAAATTTTCTGTTCAGGATGAAAAGGTATAAGAATTCTTTTCAATAGTTCATTGAACAATTTTTAAACCTTTGCTTGTCTTAAACAATTTTTGTTGATGAGATACTAAACAATTGTTTGTTTTCTTTTTTAGCAGAAATAAAGCTAATAAAAGAACGGAGAATCTCCAAATAAAGAAATTATTGTAGGAATGACGAGTTATCTCCTTGGTTAACAAGTTAAAAGAAGATTCGAGAGTTACGTGAAAGATAAAAGCGTCAAGGGCATTTCAGTGTCAACATGTTTTTCAAGTTCTAGGACGTAAGATATACAGCTAGACGAGAATATGAAATATTTAATGAGGCTCAGACATTGAACTCAACTTGTGTAGCATTCACAGCGAAAATAAGGAATAACGAATCTGTTTGATCAAGTGTCTTCCAGACTATTTTGAGCAGTGCGAATAAAACGAATCATAATCTTTTATGATTCTTGAATATTTAATCCGCATTGTTATCTCTGGTGCTAATTTTATCTTGCATCGGGTACACGAGCGGCCTTAAAAATGTCTTAAATGAGATAGAAATTCGTTGAATGCACAAGTTTCAAAGTCTAAGCTATCAAAGAGGATAGAAAAATCGTAAACATAGTGGAATTCATTGGTACGTTGTAAATCCATCAAGTTAATGTAGAACTAACATCGTCTGTTACTTCATAAAAGAATTTAATTCGATGCGTTATTACAGTACTGTTTAGAGATTTGTAATAAATTTTAATAAATTCCTTTCAACTTTCTCCGCATCAACTTGATGGATAATCCTAATCTAAGAAGGATCGTAGCCAATGCCGCGCGTCTTTATGCAATTGCATACATTTGCGTAACGGCAATGGCGACGAATGATATGCAAGAGACGCGAACTTTATTTCGGTACCATAGTTCTGGTAAAACCTTCCTTTATCGCATTCAATCGAGCAACTATTCAAGCAATTATTCAATAATCATACTGTATCTTATTTCTTCCTGTTGCTGAACTTTGCTTCAATTTAAATTTACCAAAAAACAAACTAAGTTCTCACTACTTTGTATGTTTGCGGTGAATAACTTTCTCTTGTTCTTTCTACGAAGGTTGATCGTCTAAACCGTCACTTTTAAAGTTAGGAACACGTTAAAAGAGTAATATTGAGCAGTAAAATTATGAATTATTTTGTCCGTAATATAAATTTGATTCAATTACTTATATGTGACGCCCTTGAAGTTTGCAGTCCTTTTTTTTCAAGTTTTGCTCCAATTTCTTTTCAAGGGCATTCGAAATATTGCACAATACCTTTTCTAGGCTTCATTTCAAGATTATGAAACGAAGGGCAAAATAAATTTTCGTAGCAACACACGACTAACCTCGCACGTGCTGCAACAAAATTGCAAGGACGACAGGTGTTAACATTTGCATAGCCGTTTCTCGCTTTCAGGCCGTTATGAACCTATCTGTTGTTACCCTCTAATTCATCTTGTTCTACTCAAGGATAACAGTAGTTTGTAGATTTTTATAGCTTCTAAATTCTCGAAGACTTTTAAAAGGAATGTTTAATTCTACAAGAGCTAAGAAACACCAAGTTCTTTTTCTTTTTCTTCCATTTGAGATAGAAAAGAAAATAGATATTCCCATATCTTTCTGTCAAGATTTTCCAAGAAATCTTTAATTCTATAAAATCTAAGAAATCTCGTCTTATTTCTCTTTTTCTTTTACTTGGAATAAGCCAGAAAAACGAAGAAAGAAGCTAATACCTTTTACATTCACCAGGAATTAAATCTTTAGATTTCAAGAGCAATCTCAGAGTCAGCGAGAAAAAATGGCATTCCAGGGGAAGCAGTGACCTGTAACAATGTAAATTCATGAATGACCAGGAAAGAAGATTCCCAGACAGGTCGGTTCTGCATGAAAGAAAGAAAAGGGGCTTGCGAGGTACGTGGCTGAGGCGCGTGCAATTATCCCGCTCATTAGAACTCTGTTAACTGGCACCACTTCAAAGGCTATCTGGTCCGTTCTTCTTGCGTTTCCGCAATAGCTAGTTCACGTTCAAGGGCATCAACGGCACGTACTTGTCGCTTGGTCGGAATTTGTACTGGGAGCACAACCGGTTCGACTCCTCTTCCGCGTAACCATTTCTGTAACAGACCAACCACGTAACAATTACATCGATTACGATCGATCATTTCATTGAAATGTTACCATTGACAGTGTTGTGAAATTTTAGATTATTACGATTAATACAATCTACATGATCTGAAAGTTTATCGAAATTAATTCTTTACGACAAGTGTGTTAGAAGCCATAAGAAAAACCCATAAACACCATCACCATGATCATAAATCATCACCAACTGATACCTTGTGGGAATTTTTAATAAAACTACATCTAATCGATGGTCATATGTAGTCATATACAGGTTGTTTCTTCTTGAGAATATCACGCATCACCTGGAGGACTGTTTTGAGGAGGAGGACCTTGTAGGTGTAAAAGTCCCGCGGCGAGTTAGGACACTCGTACCGTGTCGAATTCACCCAGATATGGGGACAACTGAGGAGAGTCGGTGACGTAATTATTAAGAGCGTATTTAGTCGTTGAACACTGCGGGAAGATAGTTTTCGCTTCTACTTTTTATACACATGTTTTATATATATGTGCGTGTTTTGGATTATCCAAACGATACTAAAAATTTCTTTCTTTTTTCAGGGAAGTATTAAACGAAGAAGGGCAGAAAATACCAAAAGCTTTTCTTCGAAGAAATATCAAATAGAACCAAAAAAATATAAAACAATTCTTTACACTGCTAAGAGGGTAAAAAATGTGACACTCTTTGGTATAATTTTCAAACATTTCCTTTTCTTAAAGAATTTTTACTGAAAGAAGACTAAGAAACTTTTTCTTCTTCCAGTAGAATATGCATGAAAAATTTCGAACAACTATTATTTGAACTCAGTATTTTACAATTTCTTTTCTGTATAACTTTTTAAACCATTCAAAGGTTTAAAAGAAAAAAAAGTTTAATTCTACACACGATCGAAAAAAGGAAAAAGATTTAATTGCTTAAACAAGTATTAAATTTAATTATTGATTAAGAAATTCATTAAAATAGTATTCGAATAAAAATCTTCTAAAATAGAATATTTTCACAAATTAAACAAACGAAACTCCCTAAACAAAGAAATTTCACACGAACATAAATTCTTCTAATGTCTTTGAAACCTACCTCTGCCATTGCGAGCACGGACGCCTCTCCTGAAAGCAAGTCACTTGTATCACGTTGAAGAAAAGGGCACCAAGGGTGTTCGCCACTTCGGAATTAATGTTCTGCAGGCATCTACGGAACTTGGCATCGCAGTCACAGTGGGACCGTGTGAACGGTGAATGGTTGCATATGCCATTAATGCACTCTTTAGGCGATATCGTGATCGGACAGTGGTCGTGTTCTCTGCAACAAGCGTCCTCGCTTGCGTGGTGACCAAGGTCGTCGTACGATTTTGCCAAAGTGCCTGGTCCACACCATTTTGTGCCTGGATAGATCAGTCCACTGCCTGGAGGTTGGTTCTGACGCAATACAGAATATATTATTTTTTTTACAATTTCCTAAATTCTGACTCCTCTTGCACAATAATGTATTAGCTAATAATATCAATGAATTTTGACAATTCTGAAAAGTGATAAGTATAAGTTGTACGCTTCTTGTGCATAAACAATTTTTTATAATTTTATTATATGTCTTTTTTTGATATGTTATATTTTTATTATATGTATACTTTCGTAATTATAAGTAATGTAATTTCTGAGATTTCATGAAGTATACACATTGTCTGTGTATAAAGTTCTAATCTATCTTAAATGAAAATTTAATTAACAAATATATGAAATATAAATACTTTGGTGTGTGGAAATTCTTTTAGTACATTATGAAAGTATGAATTTATTCAAAGAATAGTATGTTTAATCAACTGTTATTTAAAGTATTAATTCTTTGGGTAATACATTGTACAAGTGCGATTTTATCTAAACAATAATGATTAATTTTTATCATTAGTAATGTTACTAGAAAAAAAAGAATTCTACTTACTGCTGCGACTGTCTGTATAATCTACTTCTACCAAGCGAATCAAGCGTTCAATCAACTATGATTTTATTCGATTTCGTGATGAATCAACGTCTGAAGAGAACGATCGATACCTTTCCCTTTTCACGAGAAGCTTTACACGTTTCTTCCAAGTCTGCTACGAGGTTCGCCGACATTTGTCGGACCTTTTTCGGGTCAGCTCCAAGGATCATTTTCTGAATAACACCACGGTCGGTGTACAAGGAGCAGAAGGGTGCACTGGCTTGCAATTCAACCATTCTGGACATTGTGGTGTCTGCCACGAGAACATTAGCTTCGGTTTCATCTCCCCAAAGCGTAGGTATTAACAGCAGAAATACTGCAAGCATCTGTTTAAAAAAGCAAAAAGAAGAAAGAATCCAGATTAATTCACCAAATCCAAAATATCAAATAAAAGGAATTTTTCGGTCAATTCAAACTTACTATTATTATTCTCTTACATCAATTTATCTCACAAGGATCCTATATGTATTCATTTGATGTTGATAAATATTTATATTTTCTTATTGAATATCTTTAATAATTCTGGTAAAAGGCATCGCAAAGCTAAAATTGACAATTTATTAAAAGTGTTCTTGTCATCAGTGACATCATTAATCGAAAGCAAAACCTGCTTTCGCTGCTGATATTCTATTATTCTGTAAAACGATCACTATATCTGATTCTTAATGGAAATAAATTTTTGTTCATTAATTCGTTTTTTTAATCTTTGATTAGATGAGATTATACTCGTAGATGAATGTTCTCAACGGGGACAGTGGGTCGACAATCTGTAAACGTTTCTCAACTTTGCCGTGACTACATATGAAGTGTACAAATACTAATATTATTGTGTCTTAGCCGCATTTCGTCCTCAATTTCACTTAAGTACACAATATTAATGCTTGTGCAAAACCTGAATACTTTTTATACTCGTAGAATGTTATGATTAGATTATTTAATGTAGTAGAATAGAGTATCTTTTACATTTCTGTTGAAAAAGCTATATCCGAATTTTATATAATATTTATGTATTGTTTATGGTCCAAAGATTGAATGCTGAATGTTAATTAAGCTCTGTATTACAATTAGCCAATTCATAGAAAATGGATCCATCCAAGGATATATTGAGCAATATTAACAATATTAACAGTATTATCAAAATAGAAAAATTACAAAAATATTATAATACATTTAATACAGAATTAAAACATGCTGATATTGTAATATATATACGTACACACATATTTATAACTTTTTCTTAATAATTTTTTTTCATCACAATAGTAATATGAAACATTCGCACATATCTACAATAATTCTTCTTTTTCTATATATTTTTATTAAAAATATCAATTTCCATAACTGACAATAAATAATATCTTTATTTTCAGATTAACTTTAAAGTCTGCATGAACACTTGGATACCCATACGTTTCACCACAGATATGTTCCCATCGTAACACCTCATAATGATTTGGGGACTGGAGAATCCTCTAATTATGACGACGCGGATCTAATGGAAACTGATTGCGTTACGTGGACAGGACAACGTGACGTTTTTTTTTCTTAATCCAACATTAATCGTTGCTCGTTGAAGTAACCGTTCAAATAAATTGACCCGCAGGAATTCCGGTCGCTTTAACGAGCGAGTTAGGGGGTAGATCAATTAAACGTTATGAAACGATGCCGTTCCTTTGCCAGGCGTGTATCCGTCATGTCCATGACAAGGATTTACCTTGACATGCCAGACGTTCATGACCAACGCATTTTATTTCTTTTCTTCTCCTTGACATATTGATCAAACGTTCTACTTTGTTTGTTGCGTTGTAATTTATCCGGTAAGGATATAAGACTATCAACATTTAAATGTATCATCTTTAAACTGTCACTTAACTCCGATAACGCAAAATTAATTTCCATTCATGATTGCATTTTTATTTATACTAATTAAAACCGATTGTTACATTTATCAATATTTATTAACTGTATACAGTTGCCTGGGATAAGATTAGAAGCAAAAATTGGATTAAAGAACTTCGTTTAAAGTACCAAGACATACCCAAGTACTTACGCATTTATCAGTATGGAAGATTACAGTTCAGTTCAAGATGTTTATTGAGAGATAGAGAAATTATTTTTAGAATAGCAAGATACTACAAGATAAATGACAATTGAAGGTATTAATAAATATGACTACGTGCATTTGCATGTCCATCAACGATCATCTTCTTAAGCTGGCAAGGCAATCAGACCAGAGAAGGTCCATGAATCAATCCTTGTGTACATCAAATTGATCTAGTCCCCTTTGTATTTTTGTGTAATTTACTTTGTAACTTAAATAATGTAATATTCATATATGTCATAGCAAAATACATGAGTTTTTTTGCCACGTACTTCTTTTATATTTCTTTAATATCATCTACAGGCCAATGACGATTCTATCGACACTATCACCATCAAACCATTCACGCAATAGAATAATACTCATTGCAGCGAGACAATGCAAAAGCACTTACTGTCGATTTACAAAAATCGAAACGTCCAAATCAAAAGCGCCCACTAGACACTGTAGCGAAGATCTCAAGTTCTCCGGATCACATCTAGATCTATTCAAACCCCGTAAAAAATCGAAAATTTCTACATTATATAAAAATAAAAATTCAAACTTAACATGTACATAAAATTGCAAATTTCTCTATTAAAAAACGCACAATCTTCTTTTAGCCTCGAGAAGTAGAAGAAAATCTTGAATAGAGGATCGCGAGCAGAGGATCACTCGATATCTAAGGTTTGAAATCGAGGAAAGAACACCCGAAGTAGTGACTTGGAGGATCGCCGATCGACTAATGCTGCTTCACCTTTCTAGAGAATCGCTTTCAAAGATCGTTCCAAGGACGACAATCTTCGTAAGGTCGCTGGTAGATAAGGAACAAAGACCGAATCGTTTTGAAGGCTCCGCATCCACTGCCCTTCTCCCTGACGCGTCGAAATCGCGAAGGAGATCGAAAAATAAAAGCGGAGATGAGACGCTGGAAGACGAGGGCGATAAACGAACTTGCGAATCCCTGTTGCGAGTCATTAGAAACTTAATACTTAAATGATTTTAAATGGCTTTTAAGTAACCTTCGGAGATTGACGTGAATGTAAATTATCGTTTTCTGTGCCTACGTTCTTTATTTGTCTATGCAAAGAAGAATATGAAACGTGGAAAGACCTTTAGATACTTTGTATGTTGTTGTTTACAGAAATTAATTGTCAGATAGGCCAAAGACGATCGAATTAAATACGTGACGAACTTTCCGAACGACTTAATAATTGGATCGAAGTCAGTGATTTTTAGTGAAGTCATTCAATTGTATTCTATTTTATTATTGATTTTAAAAATTGTTCATCCTATCTTGTCAATTATATCGGTATAGGACCATTTTTTGCACTATATATAATATATGATTAAAACGGATCTTTATGTTGTATCATTCTAACTGCTAAATTCATTTCCAGATTAATTTGGAACATGACCAATGTCTCGTTACAATGCTGATGATATTTCAAAATATTTTATACGACACGTACGATATGCACATAAAAATTTTATACTGTAAGTGTGGAAATATCTTCATGAGCCACTGTAAGTAATAACGTCAAATGGATAAATCGACGAGGATTGGTATCATTCAACGACACAGTCCATTCGATCGACAGAAATTTAATCTAATTAGCGCGATTAGACCGTCCCAGTTCAGACAGTCGAGCGAAATCCTACGAGCCTCACGCGAGAATCATCAACCCTATATAGCGAAATTGAGCCGGAATCTGGGTCAGCCGGTCTCGTTGACGAACTTGTCTCTTGAACCTGCGCCAATTCACACCGAATAGCTCTATGATCAACTGGTAAATTAAGCGTGACTCAACTATACTGACCCACCTTCATCTCTTTACAAGGGTCACCCATCATAAGTCATCATTACACCTTGTTTTATCCGACACCATCAACTCCTCATAAAAAAAATGATGTAAATTTCTTTGTTTACTAATCTTATTATGGTTCATGACTTTCTTTTTTATGGAAAGCCTGTCTTGATTTTGGAAAAAATGTATACTATTACTTTAAGTATTAAGACACCCATTTATTGAAAAATTCTAACAAATTTTCCAATGAAATGACAGATTTGTAATATAGTAACTATAAAATATCAAAATACACTGAAAGCCATTGACTTTGTAATAAATATTGACAGGTGTCTTAATATTTGTGACTGCCAGCGTAAAAGAATTATGTTATTAAAAGTAATTTATTCTAAGGCATGAAGGAAAATTGTTTTATAATATCGAGTTACATGTATAACGTGTATAACGTGTATACCAACTGCAATTACTTATATCTGAATTTAATTTTAATCTTATCTTTTGTTTTAGGCTATAAACATTACTAAGGATTACAACAGAAATTGTGCATTTACAAAATTAAATGGAAAAAAAATCGTAACATAATAACCGTTCACTTATTAATTATAACCCAATTAGGTAGGCTAATAACCATTAGCATGGTATGACCATCAGTCACCAAATTACTTTTTAATGATTCCTATTATCCCTTTCCAGAAAGAAGACGTGCAAATAATTCTCCATCCACAAAAGCAAATATCAAGGAATTTACTCTATTGCTCAGAAGTATTTGGAGTGCATATTTTTGTCAAAATTGAAGTATTGCTTTTGTCCTTTAGTTTCTCATTAATTTATACATTTTATTAACATTTATGTACTGTTGCTATAAAAGTATCCAGCTACTTATGAGCAACAGTGTATTTAGGAAAACCTACCCTGCCTCCACTCTTACCTGTTTCATTACAAGCGGACTATCTCCAATGACGAGGAATATTCGTACAAAGCCAACAAGAACCAAAAATCAAATCACGATCCAATAAATTATATCACGCTAAGCTCATTCATAAAAAAAATGAAAAAGCGAGAATACAAAGCACGATGAAGTATCATAACGAAATGTCGCGACGAGTGGCCGAGGAATTAACAAATTAGCCAGGGTTTGACGTCAAGAACAATTTACGAGGAATCGTTGCTCGTTACGCGTACCACGCGCCGCTTAAATCGATCAATTACCCTGTGGAAAAGTGCGCGTGCAGTGGTGAGTATGTTTATCGCAATTTCACCCGGTCAGGATCGCAAAGGATAGGCAAATTCAGTCTCAGATGGGTCAAATCGTCCGTTCTGTCTTGTAGTTTTAGACGTTGCAAGTGGATCGGTTTAGTAGAAACGGATTTTATGAAATTGATTTGAAAGATCGAGTAATAAAAGTAATAGGAGACACGTTCGAGTCGAGGAAATAACGCGAAACTCACTGAAAGAAGAGACAAGGTGCGCAAGGGACTGCCAACCAACTCCCACCTCCGGCTGCGCACCCCGGAAACCGCAACGCGACTCGAGTTACTGCAGTGCGCAACAACCCCTCAACTTACCTTCACTGATTCTGTGAAATTCGTAGAGTTGGATTTTAAAGGTAACCAAGGTGCCATTGGCAAATATTTGGAGATTTAGTATTTGTTAATTTGAATGATTATTGTCGAATGAAACACTGGACATTTTATTTTAGACAAGTTGAAATGTCAATAGTTTAAGGGGTTTACATTCTCTAAATTCTTGGATTTTTAAACCTTCATATTTCTAGATTAAAAATTTTTAGATTTTTTGGCATTTAAATTCCTAAATCCCGAATTGACTATAATAATTGTCCAATTCTCTAAATATTACAAATACAGCTTTAATTTATTACCTTTTTAAATTTGGTATTTAAACGAAAATTTGGTATTAAATGAAAATAGCGCATAATTACAATTTCTGTCTTAATGGTTTAAATATTATTTTATTTTATCGAAATATTGTGGTAAATGAATCGTTATAAACAAATGTTGAACAATGGAACGATCGCTATTTTTATGTAATGAATACATTTCGAACATAGATATCTTAATGAATGTGTAATTTCACTAACAAGAACTACAAATTTCAAAGGTGAATACAATTTCACGCAAAGGTGTCTCCTTTCGCTCAATTTATCTGAAATTCAGTCCTAGTATGTACCGAGTGATTCCGCTTCCTACATAGACGATTATAAAAGATTCCTTTTGCGTAGTACTTAAATATTCACATTGTTTGAAAAGTAAATTTTTCGGGAATATCGTTTATCGATTCTTTGCGCGTATTCTTTTAGGAATTATATTCTGAATAATGTATGCGTCTGAAACGTACGCGTCTTGAATATAATTTTACACTTTTTCAATTTTATATCTTCCGCTGAAATTATAACTTATCGTTTCCAATTAAAGAATTATATAAAAGCAAAAAATGAATGTATCAACAATCAACGCATTTTTCATTTCTGCATTTTGGGACTTTTAGATTTTACAATTCCTATATTCCTAAATACTTAAATTTTGAAAACACTAAAAAAGCAAAAGACGAGAAAGCAAAAGAATAACAAATTAATGTACATACATTGAAGGATAACTCCGGATGGTTTTCACTCTGAATCGGTAATGGTAAACGGCAGTCAATTTATTGTCTCTACAGGATCACGATTCTCGAATGATCTCTTCGGCGGTTGCAGAGAACCGCGGACGTCAAAACAGGGTAGTTAATCGTAGGATGTCCTTCTTTCTGGATAAAGATCCGCTTTATGATCTCTCCAACGGCTGCTATCAAACTGATCGTTGAAACGGGTCGTCAGGATACTAATATTCCGTGGCATACATATACAAACCTACTGGTCCAGATTACACGGGGGAGATTCTGAATCACGTGATACGTCGCATGTTTGCAACCGTACAACATATAACTCTGTCTGTTGTAAATAGATCGGATTAATTTGTCCGCGGCGCAGGATATGCTGGCGACGTTCTTCCTTCCGTCAGAGATTTTGCAATCGTTTTACGCTTTTAATGCCCCTCAATGCAAACCAATTGAGACCAATGCGACTCTCTTTTCTTTAAACATCCGCGACAGGACTGCCTATTGTCGCGGATTGAAATAATTGAGAACGATTGGAAACTTGTTATGGACGCAGTAATTCTAGATTTCTGTACCTCTTTGTTATTCTCTTGTATTACTTGCAACGTTTGAGTTCAATAACGTCTCGCATCTCATAATTGTAAAACCATCCAGAAACCATCAATTTTTATATATTTTTATATTTTATGTCTTTATTATATATTTCTATATCTTTATGTATACAAAGAGTAGTTCTAGATCTTCATACTTTTTCTCGCACCTCATAACTAAGTTGTGGATGTTTATGTAAAATTATATTTTTATCAGAATGATTAAAAAAGATGAAACATGAATATAACGTGTGCTTAAAATCGAAATATTAAGCCAAACACTTAAGTACGAAAAAAGTATGGAAGATTTAAACTATAAAAATATTTCTTAAAGTATATAGTTAATTATACATTAAATATAATAGCTTTTTATGGAATACATACAAGAAAACTTTATTTATTCGCATTAGGACTTCATTTTATTTCAATCACGCTAAAAAAATAAAAATATCGTTTTGTTCGTTACATAGTCTTTCGTTCTCGACTCGCGTCTATTTCTAATTATAGCGTACGCTGTTGTGATCAATTATTCTCTCATAAAATTTCAGCAGAAAAAGTTAAAGCAAAAAATAGAAATATCCCTACGATAAAAGGTCGAGTATAGAAAGAAGGAGGAAAAACATTGATCCTCGTCGAGATTTATACATTTAGAATGAACTTAAATCTAGAATCTAAGGAATCCATTCGACTTCGTTCGTTTCGTAATTCCTCGTAATGGCTGCTCTGGTGTTCGCCTCAGGTTTGCTAGTACTTTTCTCTTCACTTCCGGACAATTTATGGTATACTTTGCTTCCTGCACTGGCCACCCATTGGACACCATCGCCGATTTTTTCTCCAGCTTTACGAACCACGTTTCCAAGGTTCTCAGCTGTAAAAGTATTCGGATCCACGTTGATGTCCAGACTATTGTTGCCGTGAGGACATCCAGATTGAGAGATGATGCTCAAATCAAAAGGATCCACACCGGACTGGGCCAAAAATTGGCGTATCTCGTCCACATAACTCTTGTCTAATTCTCGGTGCCTGGAGAGGATCGTCGCACTTTGACGATGAGCGAAAGTCAGCTTCTGGCATGTAAAGATACCAGCGTAGTTCACGTAATCTGTAGCGAATACTACGTGAGACGCACTTCCGGCTACACCTTTAAGTAAGTTAAATTGCTGGTTAGTGTGAGTAATTGGACAATTCGTTAGGGGGAAGTTGATAGCGGAGCCAAACACTGACGTGTTTGATGAAGTAATACTATAATATTTCATTTCACATATAGTATACAATGTTTTATTTACATATAGCTTTAGTGTAGTACCATGCCGCTATATACAAGGTGTTCCGGCAATTGTAGTACAAGTCTTGCTTTCAAGTAAACAGAATTCGAAGATCTTTTGTTGACAATTAGATTTAGTACACGCGCATGATAAATTTCCAAATTTACTTCCTTCGAGAACAAAGTCTCTTACGAAAAAATTGTATTCTACATTTTTTACTTATTTTCACGTATAGAACAACCTCTTGTCGGTTGTTTACTTTTGTTCAAGCCAGAATTAGTCAAATTCAAGTACTTCTTGAAAACGAAGCGTATGAAACAATTTTATTCTATATTTCTAACTTGTTTTTTCATGCAGAATCAGACTATTGTTGACACGATTGCCGCAATATCCTGTGTATTTAATTGTATATATCTTGTTATTCCACTATTTGTTTAAAAGAATGCTTGATCAACTCACGTAAGAATATATAAGAGAGTTTATCTCACACATTCCAATCCAAAAAAATTCAATAAAAATCTCAAACGATTTCAGACCAGTTAACACCGCATATCAAGTTACCAAAGGCTAAAACCATAAAATTGAACTCAGCCATGGCACTACTTTACCATGACTCAGATTCTCCTTAAATCCTTCTGGAACGACAAAGATATATATATTTCGTGGAACATGATCACGATACTTACTAAGAGGAAAACGAACTAGCATTCGTGCCGGCGTACTCGGCTCCGGAACGCTCAATTCACCGGTGTAATGATACTCGTGCTTCAATGGCGTAAGACCTGTACATAGAGACGTCGTTTCATTACGGATAATTCATCCCACTTGCCAGACAGTTATCCTATTGACATGCTTTTATGGGTCCTGATGGGATCCGGCGTTCACCTTCTTTATTAATTCAAAAGCTTTCAACAATATATACACACCCAACGCGTCATCTATAAGAGAAAATCTTGCCCTTTTCGAAAATTCGTCGTCGATTATTGTTACTATAGTTCATAATGCCAGATGCACCTTTACAATCTCTATTATCCTTTGTGTCTCTACGAATCTTGTTTCAGAATTTTCTCCTTTCATTGTTCCTCTTTGAATTTTAGATTTCTTCAAATTCTGAACACTTTTTCTATCGTTAACCACTTCGTTTTCATTCGACTGCGAATGTATATGCATTTATTGAAAATTTAAAGATGCAAAAGTACATAGAACGCAGGTAATGCCCAAGAATATCATAATATTATACTATTTAAATATGAAAAATATTTAGATTCAATGTCTTTAATTCTTCTTTAGTTCTTTAATTCTATTAATAATATATAATATTTACGTGAGAGGTCCTCAATTTATTGATCACCTGGATTTTCTTTTTCTTACCTAATATTGGGTGATTGGAATCCTGCGTTATGACGTATTCGCCCGGTTCTTCTCCACGAGTATAGTTGTAAGTGATGCAATTGCTAGCAGTCGATGTTTTCTGGATTACGTACCACACACCTAAAAACTAAATTTGCTAAATTATTATAAACATATGACAGAATGAAGTTAAGAAAATTTATTATAGACGAAAATATAATTAACATACTTTGTTCATTTGAAATCCCGGCATGGGTGGCACGATGGGGCAAGCCCCCATGTGATATGTGTGTGGCCTAGCCAGGATAAAGCACCCCAGTAGGAATGTTAAAAAGAATAGGGTCTTCATCTGTGAAAGAAAATTTTTATATTAGAAAAAGCGGAAATGACAATTATAGTAGTGACCTTCTTATTATTAAAAATTTTAATTTTTATCAAATAACACTTCTAATTATCAGCTATATTTCTACATATCAGGAAAATCCCCGAGAAACAAATTATAATCATCCTAATTTACAGAGTCAGTGATTTAGTAAAGATATATCAATTATCAATAAATTTATCTACATAGTTTACAAAGTCAATGATTTCCCTATAGCAATATAGTTCACTTAAATAAAATTATTTTTATCTTTATTTTAAGATAAATGTATACAGATATCTCATTTCGTAGAATAAGTCATAAATGATAGTTGTAACAGTAAACAAAGAAACTTAAGCTTAAATCGATTCATCGTATATAATTTAATAATACGACTCATTATCAGGACTCTTGAACCTGAAACAAAGAGCAAAAACCATAGCACGTCCGGTAACGCTTGAATTTTCTATAGTGACAAAAAAAATATCACTAAGAGCGAAGACTAAGATCAACCTTGATGACCTCAGGGCTCAGTTCCAGAAACTATTTATCACAAGAGAAAAGTCATGTTTCTTTTATTATTCACGGTTGAAAGGAGAACGATATATATACTTCGCGCCACTACAGCACTAATTAGCGTAAGACAAGATAGACAGGCATCAAGTCTTTGTTTGTAGAATTATAGATTTATATAACAAAGTAACAAGCCAAGAACCTCGATTCGCTTAATGCTATTCGTAGCACAAAGATATTTCTCCTTGAATGAAGAAAAGGAACTAAATTAATACCATTTTATCTTAAATACCTTACAAGATATTTAATAAAAATTAGCATTTTTAAAATGTATTTAATAAAATTTATCAATAAAAATTACTATAGCAAATACTATAATAGAGTATTCTGGAGCATATGAAAATATGAATCCTGTTTAAATATATCTACTCAAGTGGCGACTACCATTTATGGCGTATTTAAATTGCAAATGCAAAGATAAATGCAGGTACAACGTACCTACTGATGTAAAACGTAACGCGTTTAATATGTTAAATTAAACGAGCATACTCACTGTTAGGTGACGTTGTCAAGTTCTGAACTGGTACTGTAAACAGTAGCTTCAGTGGAGGATTTTATGAGACATTCCCCACTCTCAATCCAATTATGGGTCACGCATACTTTGAACGGATTAAACACGTTGTTTCTAAAGAATCTGTAGAAGTACATCGATTTCTTTTGTTGCCTTTCGTAAATCTTTCTTTTTTTTCTTTTCCATTATACTACAATGTTGAATTATTAACAGAATTAGTACAGAACACAATATAATTAAGCCATCTTTGAACATTCTGAATCATTATTTTATAACTACACGGTGTCATTTTTATAGAAAAATGAAAACAACAGAATCGATATCTTTTTTTTAAATGTAAAACATCATAAATATGCAATATCCTATGATGTTAAATTTATATTTATTTTAATAATAGGTTATTGTTTGATGATTTATTACATACAAAATATGAGATAAAATTTTCTAGATCTTATACGTATCTTTTCTCACAAAAACCAGTTTGTTTACGTCCATTAAAAAAAGCTGAAGACACGGGTGCCACATAATTTCGCTATACCGCTGCTCGCGATGAGTCATCCTTGTTCGTAACTAAATCACGTTAGTCGTTCTAGGAATTGCAAACATCACGTACAGTTTTATTCTTTTTATTTCTCTGTGTAATAACGTAACTTAATTTACATTATGAAATAAAAGAGAACTGAAAAATCACACTTACAATAAAATATAAATCCTGAAATTTCACGTTTAGATAAAATACATTTAAATAAAATGTAGTCATTTATTTCAGGATAAAAGTACAAATGATATATTTTCTTAATAAGCGTGTGAATTTCTCAGTGATACATATAATATGGCAACAGCGATATATTCTCAACTGAATTCCTAAGACCTAGTGTGCTATCTTCCTTAGAATACTTACAATGCTTACTCCGAATTGAGAAAAATAATTTTCTTATTCAATATATAATGCAATGATATTTAAGAACACTTGTGAAAGCACTTATTTTGGATGAAATGAATAAGTAATAAGTGAAGAAGAAAAATCTAAGGTAAATCCTAAAAATATACAATAATATCACCACACAGCTTCATCAATAACGTTACACAACTTTTATACAGCAAAAATGAATCATTCAAACATTAATCTCATACACAATATTTTTTGCTTGAGTATACAATGATTTATTATAACACCTATTAAAAATTTGTGATATTGTTCGAATATATTATAGCAAAACAAAAGTTCGTTACATAAATCTTCCATAATGTGAAATAATGAGTGAAGTCATAAAAAAAATTGTTAAATGCGTTCATACGTACGAATAAATTAACATTTCAATATACCCTGAGACATATTCTCTATGCAGTCATACAATTAAAACGTTACAGTATCTGTGTAGGATATATTCCATCCATTTGTATCAGTCTTCGGTATTATAGCGATGGTATTTTCGACATATCTAAATCGTTGAAGTAAGAGTGTTTCAGAATAGCACGTGCAGATATTCTATGCACAGGATCATAGATAAGCATCATTTGTAGCAGATCAAGCCCGTCTGCGTCTAATGTTTTAACTTGTGATTCCAAATTGTTTGTTATCCAATTTGGAAATGTAGCTTTATAATCTGACAATTGTGTTACGCCAGGCCATATCTCTTCGGTAGGTGTCCTCAGTATCCTGCAAAATATCTGTTATTAATTTATATTCTATTAAATAGCAAACTAACATACTACTAACATGCATACTCAACATACCGAAATATTCTAAACAACTGATCAATTTCACTATCTCCTTGAAATAATGGTTTTTTTGTTGCCATTTCAGCAAATATACAACCTATACTCCAGATATCAATGGCACATGAATATCTATTAGTACCAAGAAGGATTTCTGGTGCTCTGTACCATAAAGTGACTACTTCATGTGTATATACTCTGACTGGTATGCCAAAGGCTCTCCCAAGACCAAAATCTGCTACCTTAATCAATCCTGATTTGTCAATTAATAAGTTTTGTGGCTTTAAATCACGATGCAATATTCTGCGCTTGTGACAGAAAAGAATAGCACGTGTAATCTATAAAAACAAATTAGAAACTTATTTCAATTTCCACAAAAGTATTATATAACATTAAGTCAAATATGACTTGCCTTAAATCATGATATAGCCTGTGTAATGGAGATTTTATTTTATATATTAGGAATATATTAAATACCTGAAATAAATAGGATTTAACCATTTTTGGCTCCATTAACTTTCCACTACCCAAAGTATCCATATATTTCTTTAAATCCATAGTAAGATATTCGAAAATTAAATATAATCTGGTCTCTTCCATCAGAACATCCATTAGTCTGACAATATTGGGATGTGGCAATTCTTTAAGCAAAGAGATCTCACGAATCGCTGTGGATGGTATTCCTTCATCGTCGCTTTCTAAACGAATCTTTTTCATTGCTACAATCTCTCCAGTTTTCTTATGCTTTCCCTTGTACACTACTCCATATGTACCTAAAAAAATTTTGTTTGCTGTAATACTACTCTTTCATTTTCACATAAAACAACAAAAATCACAACTTACATTACAAAAACAAAATATAAAAAATATACTCATAAGCAATTACTTTACAACTCGATTAGATTTCTTAATAACTACAACTTTTAAAATACTTATCTTTATTAAAAGGTTATTAAACCTCGATATGAAACACGAGTCTAAAATTTGCAAACTCAATAATCAATTACAATATAAATTACATTAAAGACTAGTTGTCTACATTTTTACATAGAGTTAGACGAAATATTTTTGGATAACGAATAAAAAGAATTCTTAAGCAAAAAATTAGTTAAAGAAGCCCAATTTACAAAGTACTATTCAAACCATTTACCTTCACCGATCTTTTCAATTTTCACGAAATTCTCCATGATAGATGCTGGTTATTAAATAGGAAACTGACAGATATATTCTTTTAAACGTTAATATTTAATATGACTTGAATATGTATCAGAAAGTTTCCACGTATACCGTCACGTAACGATTAAATTCAAACGTCGGTACGCCATGATATATACGTTTGAATGTGCAATGTTCGGTGTGGTTCGTGACAAGTCGGCATTGCTCTGGCCAATCCTGGCATAGATACGTCACAAGTTGCAATAGTAACGCGCTCATGGAAGTAGAGCGGTTGCCAGCTGTTGCTTGTAAGCCCGCGTTTTTCCCCTATCCGAATAAAAATCGTAATTATTAGACTGCAGATCTTTAAGCAATTTCATATTTTTATTAACATAACTAAAGGAATGGAGATAATATTTCTTATATATATTTTTGCATATTATGTGCATTTTGTACATCTTTGCACATTTAAATTTCCCCATAAATGCATAAAAATCCACAATCTAGTAATTAGAATCACGAAACAGATTATATTTTAAATGAATGACTTAACAATATTGAGTTTTAATGAATTTACATAGCGACAGATGTTTTTGGATCTAAATATTGAAGCGATTCGAAGTTAAGATCCAATACTTACAATTTTAGAATCCTGAATCTTTCAAATTTGTATGACTCTTGAAAGTTTTGATAGACTAAATAATTTTTTAAATTAATAACTTCGTCACACGAATTTTATATATTTCAGCCTGGAAATCACGATATGTTGAAATATACTACAACATAGAATTTAAATTTTTACGAAATATTATATTATATTTGTGCATTTTCTTCCAAGTCAATCACATTGTCAAAAAGTTGTTACTCACACTACAAAAAATTTAGTAACGTGGGTCACCGACGATCCCCGTGGCGATCAACGTGTTAAAGGAAGATAAGAAGCTCGATTTTTATTCATAGTGTGTAACCTAATCTGCGTTAAATTGACTTCGGATCTAATTTATGACTTCAGTTATTAAAAAGAAAAGATTCTTAAAGTCATTTAAGAATGTTTATTTTAAGAAAAGAGAAAAAAAACATGATTTGTGTCAATATACCTCTCATGTATTTGTACATACAGCATACAATGGGAAATTATATAAATTGGTGTTGCAAGCGCATTCGTAGCATAACAGGACTGCAGTCTTTCCCACTTTTTTTTCATGAACAAAAAATAAAAAATAATCATCATCGTCATCAAGTACAGAGTACTTTTCTCATCCACATCCTTAACAAATTTATTTTTCTTTCTTCAATGTTTACAATATAATTACACAACTACAACAAGATTGCTCGGATGTTTTATCTTATAAGCTTTGCAATTATTTTCTATATTTTCTATTTAGAACGACTTCGAAATAAAAACTGTTTCATAATCAACCTGGTGGGATTGTCAAAATCAATGGGCAAAAAACTCGGTTGCACCTGTGCTGAGTGTTATCAATCCTATACTCAGTTTAAAAACGGTTCTCCATTCTATCGGGGGAATTGATAACCACCGGTTGCATAGCCAAGTCCAACACCACGCTGAGTGTGTGTTGTAGCACGTGCTACCTCATACTGTTGTTCCATATTATTAAACATTTCTTCCTGCTTTTTCAGTATATCTGGTTTAGCACCCGCTGCCGGAGTAGTCGGCAAATCATCTTTAATGCCCATCAATCGTTTAAACTTTGCCGTTACTTTCCCATCTTGGTCATGAGTGAACGTTGTTCCCACCCAGGTGTTTGCAGTAGAAGCTGCTGTAGATGTTTTACCTTCATCTTGTTTTGACTGCAAATAATAATATTTCATTAAATTAAAAAGATTATATTTCAATGTGATTATCACAACGGAAAAATATAAGTATATTGTTTGTTTACAAAACAAACTGTTTATAAAACAAAATAAAAAATATAAGTATATTGTTTATTGTTGTACTTGGTTGTATTAGTGTACTTTGAAAAGTGTACTTTGCTATAACATAGTTACAAACGAAACCTTCTATTCGATCCAAAGATAATATAAGGTTTTTTTAGCAACAGATGACAAATCCGTGAAAATTTATGAGAAAACTAATAACACGCTTAATATTTTCAATATTATCTGAAATCGATTTCAAGAGGACCCAATTTAACAAGAAAACAATTTTGATAATATACGATTGGTTGACAAAATACTGTATTTTAAAGTTGCTCTCATATGAAAACCAAAAAATATGATTTATCCTCCCTTTCCCCTGTGGTCTTCATATAACATCGATTTAAAAAATCATCAATGATTACCTTATTTGCCCATAACAGTTTCCTCTTCTGTATCTGTTCCGCATACTTTCCTTGCGTTGCCGTGGCTAAAGGATTATAATAGTTCTGTTCGTTTTGAACACCGGGCGTAGCAGTATCACCTTCCGGTGCTTTAAGTTCAATTCCTAATTTCTCTAATTGAGCTAATTTGTTTCTGCCTTTTTCTTCCCTATAGCTCATCGTCCTAAAGGGCGGCGGAGCCCGGTCTCTCGATCTAGATCTCGATCTCGTGCGATCTTTTTCCTTATGATAATTCCCGAATCGATCGTCCCGATACCGATCTTTCGATCTGTCGTCTCTAGAATGCCGGCGATCTCGATCTCGATCTCTGTCCCTGTCCCTGCGTCTATCTCTGTCGCTTCTATCCCGGTTTCGATCTCTTCGATCATCGCGATAGTGATGATCTTTATCACTCTTTTCCCTGTCGTCACTCTTCTCGTCCCTACTCGATCCCAAAGAACTCTTTTCCTTCTTTTTATCATCGTCACGAGATTTTCTATCATCGTCCCGACTTTTCTTTATGTCTCTGTCCCTGTGGCTGCTTTCTCGTTGTCTTCTATCATCGTACGACGGCCGACGCCCCTTATCGCTCATATGTCTATTACGGTCAGATTTATCTCCTCGTTTGTGCTCGTCTTTCGAATTTGCTGTGTGATTCTCATGATCAGATCGCCTGTAAAACGATTACGTTCTGCAGGGTATACCACACAGATTCGTATTATTATTCTGTATGTAAGGCAAACATTATGGTGGTAATGTATGTTGCAAGTTTGTTTGTTTTTTGTCTCTTATAAAGTTCAAAGAATTTCATTAATTTAAGTTTAGAGATGAGAATACGCATATAAACAAACCAGCTTACCTCTGGTCTGAGGGGGAAGGTAATGTTCGGGATGAGTCTGTTTTTGATTGTGCAGCTGGACTATGTGCCCTTTCACTACTAGATTCCCTGGACGAATTGTTGTTGTTGCTTTCCTAAAGAAATAAAAATTATCCACGTTACTATACACCTTTCACATATTCTATTAAGCGAAACATAAATCTCAATTTACATTGCAAGAACTATAAGTATAAATCAAACATTCTTTTAGTACCCTCACAGTTTGGCAAAAATCAATTTTTCGCTTACTGCAATTTTGTAGTATAACTTCTCTAGCTTTCTAAACTGTAAGTTTATTCCTTTAAATTGTAAAATTTACAAAAAATAATTCACAAAATTTCAGTGTATGTAAAAATTGAATTTTGCAACAGTTATAATTACCAGGTAAAAATTACTACATCCTAATACTTTTGGTATTTAAAAACAGAGAGCACTCTTAAAACATAACTTTCACGAAAATAACATAGAAATCTTTATTCACTGTAAACTTTTTCCAGTCAAATTTCTGGTAGATGAACAGAATAAAAGGAATATGAGGGCCCTTCATATTTATCTGCTTTAGCAGGTACTTATATTACCCGAATATGTTTGTACATGTGGTTTCTTTGATGGTTGATTTTTTATTAGTGTTACCTTCTTCCAGCTTCCTCTACTCACCTCTGTCTTCTGAATAGGACTTGGGGTAGTCTTGAAAGACCCTCACACAGCATAGACCTTGCCGAGGTGCGTAGATATTGTATCATGTATTACCAACAGAGCTACGTGTTAATATTTTCTCACGAAATGGCACCATTCCCATTTACTTATTATTTAAATTTTAAATATCTCAATCTCTACCCTCATTGTTTCTGCCACACGGTAAATCAGGCTTTAAGGTCATGTCTTAAACTTCTCAGAATTTTGTACATCATGAATTGTGTTTTGGTAATATTATTATAGCATATTAAAAGATGATGTAAAAATAATAAAGGGTAAGAGTACATTGCATCATAGTGATATAATGTAAACCATATTGATATTGATTTCACTATATTGATATTAAGTCCAAAAAAAACGTCATAGTAAAAAGATTATCATTACATTATATATATATATCGTCTTATATCCTTCATTAGTATTTTTATAAGAAATAATTAATCACAATTGTTTCAGTTCATACAAAACCACTATGAAACAATTTTTTTGCTAATTTTAATGCAAGGCTTTTCAATTTCCTTTGAATGTTTAATACAGAATACAGGTGCAATAGGAGTGCTATTGTGATATTGTATTTTATTTACATGGTTTTGACATGACCTCTAGAAACCAAGTATTGAACCATTTTTTTACATATATATCAGGCATGACCCTATACATATGTACAGCCCCCATAAAGATACCACATCTTCCTAGTAATTGTTGTAACATTTTGTACTTATTATCACAAACAAACATTTTCAAACATTCAATTCCACTGTACCTCACTCATGTCCATTTGTACTGGATCGTAGTTAGCGTCACTGGCCCTTTTATTGGTATCACCATGCATCCCATATGGTATCTTTAAAACACAATATTCAAGATAAACTGTCAAATAATTTACAAGGAACAAATATTTCATACATTGCAGACATTAATTAATATTAGACTAGTAATACTCCCATAATGAATATCTATAAGAACATCAACTGAAACTTTCATACTCTTAATTCATAAATTAATAACTCAAAATTAACAATATTCAATAAATTTGCAATTAGTTAGTTTGCAAAATAGTTAGTAAATATTTAAAGAAACATTTTATATAACAGCAATTTTAACAAATAGCTTTAATGATTTTTATAAATTGTCTTGGTGTAATCCACATAACAATATGCTATTTGCATTGATCTTTGAAGAATAGTACAAAACAATCCGTTCATCTCTAGTCGTTAAAGTAATTACTGAACGTTCTACTAATTCATACATTATCAAAATATAATATATTTGAATTACATAAAATATTTAGATCAAATAAGACATGATTAAACAGGGAGCCACTATACATATATTCTTCCCGCGGAAATCGTTTCATTACATCATTCAACATATCAATTAGATTTCTCATTTTACTGACTTGAATTTTTGCTGCAATTCATATTTTCTTACCATACATGTCTATGTTATATACGTATATCAGTGTAAAAATTTCTTAGAACGCAGAGACGGCCTGATAAAATAAATCACTATGCATCTGTTTACGTAGAAAATTTGGCTGAAATGAAAGACACTCGTGTGCCATCGCAGGATTAATGATTAACAAATTATACATTGACTTAAGAACCTATCCTAGAAGCCATGTCGTGTATGTATACGAAAAGTTTCTTAAGCGTCATGGATGCCTAGGTGAAAATACGCCATCAGTGAAATAATCGTAAAATAAACTAATATTTTATTAACAAGTACACACTCACCTTTGGATCTTCCGAATTGTTACTATTGTCTCCGTCACTAGCGTAATTCGCTAACGAATCCATAATGGCGTGAAAACGAGGCACGAACTTTCCGAAATTGTTACGACTATCGCGACGCGTCGATCCTAGGCTGCCTTGCGCAGGAACGCCATTGGTCGAGAGTCGAAAGAGAATGTTTAACAAGCGTGTATTTATGCTTTCATAGCGCCTCCATCGAATAAGGTTACCGAGACGGATATGGAAGAAGAGAGATACAGGAAATGCAAGACGAGCGGGGAAATTAGGCGCGAACCTAAAAATCTTCGCACAATTTTTTACCATTTAGTAGCCAATTGATTCAATATTGCGTCACTACATTTACATATATATATATATATATATAAACAGCAGTAGTTAAATGTAGCGCCATAGATACGGCAATATATATATATATATATATATGTATTGTATTATACATTATATATATATATATATATATATATATATATATATATATATATATGTATCTATGTATTATAATATTACATATGTCATAATGTAATACATTTCCATTGGATCAAAAATACATTCTATTATAACAATTACGAAAGATAAACAAAAATGACAGTTTTTATTTATGGTAAAAAATAAATTAGAATAAATATTTTTAGAATTGAAAATAATATTACAAACCTTTTATTAAAATGATCTTCAATTTCAATGCTGCATGCACCGCCCTATATAATTAAGTTAAACAGGTACGAGCTGTCCGTGAACCAGATGCTAATTAATTCTATAATAGTAATGATTCCTCTGTCACTCAATATAGTCGGTACACCTTAAAACAGTTATGCAGCATGCCAAATATATTCTGAGATTTTACAAACAATTCTTAAATCATTTTTAAAATATACTAGCTTTATACAATGGCTACAAAAAGTATTTCCACATATTTCTATTTTCCAATAAAATGATTTTGTACCAAGTATTATATTTCATTTTCATAACCATATATAGATATAGATTGTGGATTTTTATGCATTTATGGGAAATTTGAAAAATGCACACAATGTATATGATATGCAAAAATATACAAAATACATATTACATTTGGTAAATGAAATAAATTTCTATCTTTTTAGTTATTTTCATAAAAATATAAAAATACATAAAAATTTGCATTTTAATCGTACGTACATATAAAATATTACTATGCTATATTATGTAATACGGAATTTAATATTAATTAATGTGAAATGTAAATACTACAATAAATAAAGTAGTATACAAAACATTTCTTCTAATTTTCACCATATAAAAGCAATCAGATAATTAACCTCTTATAAAATACAAGTTTTTATTTAAATTTATATGTTTTTAAACAACCAATCTACCTTGCACATTAAAATTTTATCCACATGTTTTGTTAAATAAAACAATCTACACAAATCCATAGAAAATCTTCGTCGTACACAACAATACTATATTGACAACAAAGGAACTCTCCCCGCGAGGAACAGCAATAAAAACTTAACTCGCGGTGGTATCTTTATTTACAAACGAATTCCATCGCTTGACAGCATAACCAGGGATATGCCGAAGGTGCACGAAAGGTATTGCAAAGGTGGGCTGATGCTAGAGAGCACTCGCATTGACGTTTACGCGCGGAGAAGCGCGAGCCGGTGTGCAAGGGAGTCGTGGTCGTGGAACAAACCGGGACGCAACAGTCGCTCACCAGACTTCGTACTGGAACCATCGTGGAAGGTATCATTTCGCTCTTTCGTGACATTTCATGATTCAAGCCTGGGATACCTGTTACGAACCTCATCAAACGGAACGATATCTTGATAGAGTTAAGCTGTCCGGGGTGAGTGATTCCATTCACGTTTTCTTTCATTACGATCGCGGAAAACTCGGTAGCCCGGGCAACAACCCTTCGATACACCGATCGAAGTATCTCGGTACACGCGTACGGCGACCGTTGATTCTCTCGTTCCACTCGGATCTATGTGACCCCGTTTTCATCTTAAATCATAGTCAATTGTTTTTAACGGACGACATCCTCCGTGGCGAATTTTTCGCCCACTATCGTGGCCCTTAAACATAGGTTTTCTACGTGTTTTTACACGATCTTCTGCTAGTTATCCAATTGTGAACCCAGAACATGGTTTAACTAATAGAAGTGTGACGAGCGTATGATTTATGTGTACGTATTTCCTCGTTTCACACGTGTGATTGGTTTTAACCAGTTAATGACTGATTTCTGTCAAAAGAATGTGTAATTATGTTATTATCGATTTTGGTACACTTTAGTGATGTGCTTGATGGTATGTCATAACTGGAAGTACAAAAATTTATGCGTACATAGTATATTATAAATATGTATAATAATATTATGCAATTTATAGTGGAGGACAAAAGAATATATGAAAATCACCATAATTTTAGACAACAGAGCTATAATTGACGAGAACAATTAAATTGTGACGTATATCTGTGGAATAAATGACTATTACCAGCATGGTAAAAAATTTAGAACAAAGTTAGTATTAATGTACTGTGATTATTATACACAAGTGTGACTTTTTCTTTTGTCCGTCATTGTATACCATCGTACATACATATATAGTATCATATTTATGTATTTATTGCCCCACCATGATGAATTTTCATTCCTTCAGTAAAGAAGTGCATTGACTGTCTTCTTTTTTCGTTACTTAATCAATTTATCTAAAATACATAATAAAGAGAATATAATAATAATGATTATAAGCTTAAATCCTGGACTCAAGAATTATCTAATTATTTTACATTCAATTATCAACTTATATAATATATTGGGTAAGAAATACGATACATTTTTCTTTAGGTAACTTCAATTGTTTACGATTATGACAATTATCCCGCCTTCGGTTTCGGTACAATAATCATAATTTGTGCAAGTCCATTTCGAATCGACTCGCGATAATTCGATTGAAATTCTACATAGCATTTCATTACGTACTGGTGAAATCGTACGAGTGAGTTTGATTAGGTTACAAGGAGAACTGTACTAGCTTCCACGTACGGCATTCATATTGTTTATAATCACTTTTTTCTGTCACGAGTACACACGAGCATGCCTTTACTCATTTACGTACAAGTCATAGGAGTCACGAGTTGATGATTTCTTATCGATCGAAATTTCCATAATGCTTAATGGCAGAGATTGCTCGATAACCAGACTAAGGATATTTATGCAATTTCATAACAAGAGACAAAAGAATAAAAAATTACGATGATTTTGATTGCGAGTAATTTAATCGAGACTCTCTTGGATAGCTGGATATTTAATAAGAGTATGACTTGCCGAGTTACCAACGATACGAATAACAATGAGCCGACATTATGAATAACGTGTATCAAAATGTCCATGAAAATGATCCTGCAAATACATTTGTTCTGCACGTGTTATTCTTTTTTAAGCTATGATGAAGTCTCGCATTTATTTTCTCCTTTTATATATTCATGTTCTTTCTGAAACAGACATTTTATTGGAATTAATTTAAAAAATCAATAAGAATAAAGAAATTAGTAAGTACAAAGAACAGTAAATACTGAATTAGGTTATAAATACCTTACTTGTAAATAAGGTTAAGTTGGTATCTTTTTTAATTTATTTCTTCTTTTTATCTCATGGGTTATTTACGTCTTTCTGTGATCCTTAAATCGACTGATGCGTCAAAACTATTGTAATTATAGCGTGAAACGTATCAGTTAACAGAATTCGTAGAAACCAGTTCCATTCTTTTTATAAAGATGATATCGTGGTCGATATTTATTCGTTCTAATTGAATCTTTGCGCTATAACGATGCAAATAGCATGTCACATTGAATCACTTGGGATACATCTTTAGAAAATTGTATACATACAGTGTTATCGGCAATATGTAGAAGTAATATGTAGAAGTAATTAGTAACGTTACTATAATTACAGTTTCACATCGATAACAATCGATTCTATTTCTAAAACACGCGGACTTACAAAAGGAAACTTCATTCTACATTTTCAACGTATTTTCTCATGTAGACCAATCCCCTGCCGATTGTCTGCTTCTGCATAGTTAAGAGTAGACAAAGTCCACGTATACATGATACCTATAATTCACGCTCAATCTTTTAAATAATTTGACGTATTTGGTTATTCTTGATTTTCGACATATTTTGAGTCATAGAATCTCGAATATAGGACTACGGGGTTATGTCTCATGTGAAGGAGATTTGTTCGACAGAAGTTGAAATTCGATCGCGTCGTTAATAGTGGCGGAAGTTGAGAATTTCGAAACGAAATTTAAAAAAAGAGCCGCCACTAGTCTCGCTTCTTTGTTCTCTTGAAATTACGTTCTAACCTTTGTGATTTCGTATCGACCGCGGAGGGGAGTATATTCGGTTCCAACAGATGAAAAAGTCGCTTTAGGGACACGCTGGAGGACCATCAAGTTCCTCGTCACGGAAATCGTCAGAAATATCAAGGACAGAAAACACGAGCCGCCGCGACCAGCCGGAAATTAATTTAAAAAATGCGATTATCGTAGAAAAAATTATTCCGTTCCTCGAGACCGACGCCGGCAGCCACGTTCGACGGTTATTAATTAAATCTGGCTTACGCCATTGAACTTTTTGTCAATACCTTTCCCGTTAATTACGGGTCAGTTGTATCGAGCCGACTTTACTCTTACATTACGCCGTAACACCAAGTCGGATATCGTGAAATTTGTAAAAATACCGCTGTGAAACGTTCCAGTCTTGTTAGTAGGAATTATTAAATTCATGGAAATTTTATATCCGAGAACATCGAGTCGAAGAGGGTAACTGTGTTATCGTTACGCACGAATTTACAGTAGCTCGAGAGCAGACAATGGTTTTTGTGGAGAAATGAATAATACAGGGATTTACATTGAAAATCGTTCGATATAGTTAGAATATAATAACGAATTCTTGCAACGAATTTGAATAAAATAATAGCAAAGACTAATTGATTGCATTTAAAAATACGTACTAATAGCATCGATACCCAGAGGACTGTGTTATATTTTATTCATTGTCGAAGTGAGAGACAAAGATATTTGTAGTTGGAATATAGGAGTCAGAGGAGGAGTAAATATTCTCTATATTGTTAAATATATTTAAATATTTATTCTTTTGCATTTCAAATAAGATGTTATTATTTGTTATGAGGTGTACATATATAGTTGTTTAATATTTTATATTTTATTGATTGTTATACGTGTAGTGAATTGGGGGTTTTAAGATAAACCAAACAATTAAAGAATATAATATAATGTAAAACCGAAAATTCGTTCAAATTCCGAGAGAGAAGGACTAAGTAAAATAAATAAAATAAAGAATAACAAACATATTTAAATATATATAATGTGATACATATAATGGTAACATTTCGTCGAGACAGGAATATTTATACAATACCATTAATTAATGATATTAATTATAATAAGTATTATTCCGAACATTCTTCTTCAAATAACTGCATCCAATTTATCGTTAATTAAATTTTTAAGGAAATGTGGTTCTGCATCTTGTCAATCTGTTTCCAAAATTTTCTTAAGATCCTCTTTTAAATATCATATACTATTTGCGGATTAATCTCTGAAAATATTTCTGTTTTATTTCTGCAGTAAACCAATTGTACGAGTAGTATTGTCCCCTACTAATGAGAAATTTGTTTTGCTGTAGACTTAAATGAACATGGTTTCGAGCTTTTTGTATTTTTAATTTTCCCTAAACATGTAAATTTTATCACGCAGTTCGGAAGGTTTTCAACGCAAGAAAATGAAAAACTAAATAATTACGAACTTGCAACCGACACACTTGGATTAAAATCGTTCTCGTTTTATTTGAGCGCGCGTGTATACGATCTCTCGGAGGTAAGGATATAAAAAAAGAATATATTTTATCGAACGAGCGCGTAATAGGGAAACTTTTATTAAACTTTTTCTTTAAAATATTTGTGGAGCAACTTATTAAACTCTCTTTTCAAACTGGTGCAAGTCTGAAGAGTTGTTTATTCGAGACCATCCCGACTTTCAGGGAATTCTTAATTCACGTCTCTTATACTTGCTACTAAAAGTGTAGGTCCTATTGGCTGGACACTTTAAATGTTTCTTCTAGCCGCCTTTGTTCCTTTCTTCCGGTTGTTGCCCGTGCTACCGGAAGAAAAGGAGATCTTGAAGCTTCGTCTTATTTATCAATAACATTTTCTTTCAAGTGTGTAATTCAATTATTATAATTAGTTATTATCGTTCTTCTCGCATCTATACGACCCGAAATAAAAATTATATTTCGATGGAAATATTAAATATTATCAAAGTATAGATAATACTATATTAAATACTTGCTTTTCGTATTTAACACTTCATGGAAATGAAGAAAAATTCTATTCTTGTTTGATTCTTTCATCCCCTTTAAAATTTTCAGGATACCTAATCGTAATACTAAAATATTGAAGGCATTAAAAGTATCGACCGTCGTAAATAATTATACCTTCTGCATGTTTCTAGTCGTTTGCTTATAGATGACTGTAATAATTTACGTTAGATTACCAAAATTCCAGCTATTTAATTTTATTTTATACTTTGCTTCCTCCGTAATAGAAATCGTTAGTAAAGTTCAATTGCATTAAAAGTTCCAAAACTGAGTAGTCTAACCCTAAATTGTCATGATACCCAGTAGCTTAACGACACACCAGTCGAAAGACTTAAAATCACATAATGTAAGTTTAACAAGGTCCAGCCACTACAGGCGTTAATTATCTCTTATATACTCAGTGATAGGTCGAGTTGGCTGAGATCTAATTTCCGCTTAAACGGTCAGAGATATCGAATCCGTCGTAAGACGATGTACGTAATTTCTCAGATAGATGAAGACGAGCGTAGTCGCGTATCGACTACCGTTACCCATCAAAAACGCTCTACAAGAACAGTACGGTAAAATTCATTGTGCTCGAAGGCGTTGAGCGAACGTGATTTTACTTTTACCGTCGCGTGAGGGATGTAATCTTCGATCGAAGAAATTCTCTGTGAGTCCGGATTCGTTCGGATGACGATACACTATACGGGTTTCTTCCTCGTTTCTTTCCATCGTTGGTCGTCTTTCTCCTTATGCCTGTCCCGTTTTCTCGCTCGAACTCGCACGCGCAACGAGGAAGACTCGAGCATCGGCATGGTTCCGTTATCCGTGGTAAATACACGTCGAGCATCCTATACGTTTTGCCTCCGGTGAAAATAAACAATGTACGCGGCAGCGTACGTTACTGATCCGATCCATGCACACTATTGCACACACGGTGTGCGGTAAATCCAAGATTTCACCCGGAAATATAATAAGGTAGGATCGTTCGAGTCACTTAAGCTTCGTCATTTTAACATTTAATATCGAACTTTGCGAACAATGACGAAATTTGTAATTGTTTACGAAGGTATTCGAGCGCTTGTACCTTTCGCGAATACATTGTGCGTCCTATACGAAACATTTTGAAGTTTCATTAGCACTGTAACGAGACTCGACTGTTTTCGATTATATCAACGAAGTTTGAAATAAATGTGAAAATGTGTATATATGTATACTTGTAAAAGTTGCAAGATATTTATACGAAAAATGGTCTTATTAGGTTGTCCTAAAAATTTCTGTCATTTTGTAAGGAAATAACAGGTGCGCGTCATTTTTTGTTTTATATTATTTTATTGAATTACGTATGATCCATTTTGTTTTATTACTACAAAATACTGTGCATCTATTATTTTCTTATAAAACGAAAGAAATTTTTGGGACAATGTAATACATATTAATAAGCCACGATATTTAATAGGATTATCTTTAGCAATAATTGTATGTCTAAGACCATTTTTCGTATAAATATCTTGCAACTTCTACAAGTATACATATATATACATTTTCAGATTTGTTTCAAATTTTACCATAAAAGGAATGCGAATTGCATTCATGGATTCGAGAGTCCTTCTTGCACTAACTTCGAGTACTATTCATCTTCCTATGATTATACAAGAACGTTTTAATATACAAGATCATATGTTAGCAATTGTCAGAGAAGATATTGATTATTCCAACGTACTCTAACTATATTTTTCAACTATTTCTCGATGATAGACACGTAAGTATTTCGTAATGGAATCGATAAAATTCTAATTGAAGTCGTAAATCAGCGGCAACGATAACAGATTTGGGATCTATTCTCTCAAGGTCGTTTATTTATAGAAAAGCATAATAAAGGTGGCTGGAATATTTCAAGTTAGCTTGATTATATCGAGGAACTTGGTAAAATCAATCGAATAGCTAGCTATTGTGGGAAGCGCGTATAAGGAAAAGGACATAGTTTGATGCAGTTCGACAATAAACTTCATTCAAAAGCGGAAGTTCGTTTTCAAGTGGAACAATACCAGTAACCATATGTATCACTTTTATGCCAGCAAGTATCTGTAAACATACAACTTTTTAAATTAAATTACCTCACAGTGGCTGTGCGAAAGTACGACTATTTGAACACTTATCATAGAGAACTTTGACGAATATGCTTATTATACAAAACTTCTTGAAATTTCGTTACCACTGTAATGGAACACGTCTATCATGATCGTATTGATAAAATTTGAAATAGCTTGAAATTTTCACCGAGACATATAATTAAAAAGTTGAAGAGAACGCGAAGATAAAGAATTTGTTAAGCAACAAGATGCTTCTATAAGGTTTGACAATTACAAATTCCAGTTTCATTGTTGTATATCAATCTTAAAAAATCGATTTAATCGGTTTATAATATGCTATTATACGTAGCTGTGCTACAAAGGGTACAATCGTTGCAGTTTGATAGAAACTTCCATTTCAAATATTCTCCTCTACCACCCCAAGCGAATTTCCTGTCAAGCTACGAACGCAATATAATCTCACTGCTCTCGTAACGCACCCTTTACACCATGTATAGACGACTATGCATATACACGAATCCAAATTGCTTTGAGCAACAGTTACGATATTAGACCTCGAACGTAATAGCTTGGATCCTTCTCAGGAGCCACAGGATCCACGTTCATTAGCGGCAAGGAAGATGTAGAACAACGATACCAGACCTTAAAATCCTCGGCACAGACTAACACCATAAACACGATATTCGTCTCTCTATCCGGAATAACTGAACGACTGGTTTATCCTTGAGACCAGCGAAAGCTCTACTGAAACACGTAAACCGAGATCGAGCACGGTGGATCCGTTTGTCGAGCTCGGGAATCTATAGCGAGTGATGACGTTAGACGGAGGCGACGAGAGGTTGCTTTTCTTTTCGCTTCGTACACGGCTAGACGAACAAGAGTGAGAAAGAAGGAGCGAGAGAGAAAGAGAAGCGCTAGTCGAGACAGATTTTACGATCGATTCGAATTACTCATTCGTGCTGTTGCACGACTCAACGCCTAATTCAACCCTATCATCTCGCAACTCCTCACCCCTGGACCAGGGTTCCCTTTCTCTCTTCTCACCCCTCATCGGTGTTTCCCGCAACCCTTCGTCGATGCAAGAAACTACAGCCAGGGCTTTCGAGAGTATATTATGCAGATATGACAAGTACCGCTGCGACGTCTCCCTACATGGCGATTACACGTTTGATGCCCCTAGTTTTCAACGCAGCTGTTGCACGGCTGGCTTCCCGAGCATTGCCATAATCCTTCCGCGGATTTACATAGCAGCTCCAGCGAGTTCCTGATTACTGAGCTTTTAAGCGCGAGATGTGGTATTTGTCGATTGCCTGATTGTGTATGAAGACGATGGGATCGTTTAATTTTGATTATGAGTTCATTTCATTTGGAAAGTGTTTACAGATATTTGGATTCGATGGGGTAATTTAATTCGAAATGTTGAAGTCTTTACCGATATTTGGTGATACATATGTGTAAAGGTGTATAAAACGATTACCGCTGGTTCATTCGAAGGTAATGGAATTATCGGTAGTGTTACCGTATTTCAAAACGATGAATTACAGCTGTTTAGAAAAGTAGTCGAACGTTTAGTATAATCAAAAGGTACACGAATAGAGTTAATCGGATCGATCGTCACGATAAAAGTAAATTACAAAACTCGTTTAACGAATGTCTGACGAAATTATTCGTACACGCGATATAATATCGAAATTAAAAATCAGAGAACTTTAGAATTTCCGGTGGAAGCGAACTGCTTGCATCTCTCGTTATCTGGAAGATTTATGTAACGCTCGAAGTTCCGCCGACGTTGTAAATTCTTAATAGCGGGTTAATGAACAGTGGCGATTGTTTCTCCGGAGGTAACAAGCTTGAACAACATATAATTATCGTGTAACGTCTCGGCATATATTAATTAACACTTTCAATGCCATCAATACTTCAATGCCGGACTATGTTTAATATTTAGCTAAAACAACAACCATTAAACATGTCGTAAGTTTATTAATAAGAATTTCTCACAGTTTGAAGCTTTAAAAGTTCTAGAATAATAAAAATACATTCTCAGGTGTAAATTTTGTTTTATTAAAAAATGGCTTAGAATCGGTTACCTTTATCAGAGATGATAAATTATAAATATGTTACAAACTTATTAAAAATAATTCCTCGGTTTTCTAAACTTGAAAATCTCACGATTACAAGTCCTAAATTTTTAAATGTGAACCCTGTTCCGTTAAAAATAATTTTAACTGAATTGCTTCTGCTACAAACGCTCTGGACTATCATTGCTATTAATTAACCAGCAGTAAATTAAAGATTAGGGAATAAATATATGGTGGGACACACGTGGATAACACCTGCACGCAATGGTGACCCTTCTGTGAGAAATATCATGCGTGTCCTTCCGCCCACGCTTCGCCCTAACACGACAACTTCAAGCTTCGGAATTGGGTTAATGAAATCATGGAAGCGGAAGGCCCGACAGTTCAGCCTCGTGCAGTGCTGTTAACTCTAAAGACTTAACATCGAACAAATTACCGTTGTCAAGGCTCCCTTACAAAAATAGCGTCTGAAATAATTTCGATTTTATTTCATATTTTTGTTCCCAAGCTTGACAGTTACAACACGCATTGCAATCTAATTTACATACAGAGCGTTCCAGGTTGTTGCAGTCAAAACTCCTCGGTATATTTTATGAGTATAGATCAGAAAAGGATATATTGTGTAAATATACTATATTTTGAAATATTTCATTTGACATACGAAATTTAAAGTTTTAAATTAAACTTGCAACTTTGAAAATTTTACTAATAATATTAGTTGAAATGTACGGGAGCATACAAGAGCACAAGCTTTAAAAGATCTATTTTTATGTAACATTTTTTCCCGATATGTACCCGTAAAATATATTGAGAAGGTTTGACAAACCTGGGATCTTCACATTGTGTATGTAAATAAAAAAAAATATTTCCACGTATCGATCCATTAATGTGACTGAAAACGTGTATTTTATAAAAGTACAAATAAACGTGTTTTACGTAACTACAGAAATATGTAAAACATCAAAAAATGTACGTCTGGAATGGAACGTAATGAAAATTCGAAATTACGTTCGCATTGAACGACAGTCTGAACAATAGTCTGAGTGCTGATCTAACAGAGTTCCGGTAGAGCACCAGGAAACCCCGTTGAACGTAGCGATATTCAGATTCCGAGTGAAAAAGTCATTTTCCTGGCTGGTGTTCTTGCACTGGTAAGACGTGCCATTACGAGATTGGACAACCGACAGACAGGGACGAATATGAATATCTATTGCGTGCTCTCTTGCAAAGATAATGGGTCGAACGAAGAGCACGAGTAAACGGCGATTTCCTGTTCGAGACAGGAAGTCGCTTTCTTTTACGATCCTTGAAAATCGTCGATGAGGAATGCGACGACTCTTCGTAAATATTACTGTAATTATTCGATCAACTTCGATGGATGTTTAAAGTCTCCCTTTATAACTCATAACTTCTTCTTTCTCTTTAAATTTTCGAATAAAATATATGCGAAAGTTGGCACGGGAATATTATAAATTTTGTTTTATCGGCTTTGCAGTGATTCTCGGATTTTTATATCTCGGACTTGTCGATTTAAGAAACAAAGAGGATTTACCTTTTTTTTAAAAAAGGATAACGTTTTAAGAAGATTCGACATGAAATTGAAACAGAAAGTCAGGCATAACAATAAGAACTTTCTCACCTTTTATCGAGGTATGTGAGATATTTTTTGCTACTAGGGAAATACAATTAGGTCGTAAACGACCGTAGAGACGCAGCAGGGTTAATATTACAGAAGATTCTTATGCGTAGAATATGATATAATCTTGTTAAAGAGTTAGTGAAGTTTTTTTCCAACATGTATTTTACGAACAATGTTTTTCTTAATTATCCATGGTACGCAAGATTTATGTGAAAAAATTTAATTAATCCTGAATATTTAGTGCCACGGTGTATGCTCCGTACCTTTTTGTGCAAAGAAAATTTTAAGAGAATGCGTGAAACGTGGCGGCGCAATTAGGGAGACAATGTGAGAAATTTATCTGACAATAATGATAGCCCGCTGCGAGATTGTTAAAAAATTCACCCTCTTAAAAGCTCGAAGCTTCTAGCGTCTTGAAAACACGGCTTCTTTCGAAGTGTATAAAATTCTGGAGAAAGGAACGCAGCAAGGAAACATTCCACGACGAAGAATTTAGTTGCATCAATGGTATCCTATAAACAGAAATAAATTTTTTAAAAGCGTGTCTCGTATTTTTGATCGAAGTAAATGGCTCATTGTACATTAATGATATTTATCATACTACTTTTTGTATGACATTGGTAATACTATACTGTTACTATTTTAATCTCCGTGATGTAAAGAGACGAAAGTATTTATTACATTTATGTATTCGTAACGAGGTCCCGAGGGAATGAACGCGATAATTATAGTCGCATCAAACGTAAGGCTAGATTTCAAGGTGCACACAGCGAACGTTGACGTAATCGACAACCTGTTCCCGATGACGTAAGGAACTAGTCGTACGGAGGTCACGCAGATACCGTAACTCAAGAAAAATCTTCGTCTATGTATCCATTTCCGAAAAAAAATTTTATTCTCCCAGTTTCTTCATTTGGAGTGATTTCTAATTAGTTCGTCATTAATCTGTATACTTTGATAAAACTCATATACAGTTACTTCAAAGCAGTCAAAGTCACGATATTATAGAAATTACGAGCAAGAGGTTTTCTCGTAATATTTTATTTTTCATTTTCTTCTTTTTAATTAATCTGAATTACAGGAAGGATAGAAATATTATGATTAATGCCAACAATGTGATATTGTTCGAGCTGGAAATGGATAGTGGAGCTGTAACTGTAAAGTACGATATTCAATCACGCTATATTTGTTGTATACGCATAATCACGACCGTTTCCGTTCTCCGTAATGCGGACCAGCAAAGTATTAAACGAATCCCGACCGCTTAAAAGGCGACGTTCGCACGCAACTATTTATAGCCGGGATGTATATATTTGCATTATTTGCAATGGAAAAGAATGACCGGTGTAAATTACAGTGTGAACAGTTTACGCACGTGACGAGCTTGATGATCTGCGTGAAACTCCTTAAGTATCCTTAAGAAACATCATGCATCGCCAATTAGAATTATTTACACCATATTTGGCACACGTACCTCTCATCACTTGCACTACTTTCTCTTTCTATCCTATTAAGGATATAGACGCGATAGATCAGTACCAATCATTCAAGATATAAGCGTAAATTATAGACGTGACTTGCAAGTATCAGTCTAAACTTGTTGACAAAAAGTTGTCATTTTCTAATTATCTAATTCTTTATTACGCGGTGCTTATTCATGTAGAAACATGAATGCGCATCTCTGAATGCGTTTACTTACTGACATTGATAACTTTTTCACGCTAAAAGTTCCTGTATATACACTCTCGCTTAAAAGTTCAAAACGTGCTATGATTTCAAAAGAAGCAAAGAGGCGGAAGAGTCATCCTTAAACAAATATCTTGTTTACGATATTTTATAATATCGAAGCTGTAATTAATTACATTTAAAAATAATGCTCGTAATTATATTATTTTTATTTTTCAGAAAAATGTACGAAAGAACTTTCTTTCGCTTTAAAAGCAAAGGGTGCTGCAAACTTCGCCAAATGTATATACATACCACCATTCTGTTTCAATGGGAAAATTTTGTCCGATCGAATCATAACTACAAAAAGGAAATTTTCTATAAGTTACATATGTTAAACATTAAGAAGATTTTGATAGAAATGCGATAATTTTATTATTGATTATTTACTTCGGTATAGGTTCTCGTAAAAAGTTTTCCACTAAACTTTTCATTCTGCGGTGTTGTACGTAAGTGCGGCGAGCTTGTTACTCCGAAAAACTACTCCCTCGCAATAGGACGAGTGGAACGATCATTATGATCTTATCAGAAACGGCAAACGAGCCAGCGTACGAGCAATTTATACAGTTATCGCGAATCTGGACTAGACATCGACAGCCAACAAATTTCACGGTGCACTTTCTGCTCGGTGATGTTTCAGCCGCGGCCTTTGAAAACACACGAATATGTGTAGAAGCAGTTTGTAGCTAGAACGAAAACATTCGAAGCTTCCATGACCTGTTGTTAACCCAGTTAGACTTGCCATTCCAGTGCACGCACTCGTTACAGGCTCCGCCGCGTTTATTCCATATTCGAAAGCTGATTGCAAGATAATCGAAATACGGATCTACTGTCATAGAATCGTAATTGACACGAAGTGGAGCACTCGAAGGACAGGCTCTAGCTAGGAAGAGAGACGCTTGTCGTTGCAACTGGCGGAGACACTTCGAGAATGCCAGTCTCCGTCGCCAGTAAGCGTCGCGTCGCGTCGCGTCGGTGGAATTAAAGTCCAAGATTTCTTCGAATCGATTGGATAAACAAGTAAATTTGCTTAGCCGTTTCACTGTTTGCGTGGGTTTGGAAGCTAACAAGGAGATGGCAAAAAGCGCAAAATCTCCAATGATTTGGCTATGTGCATGCTTTTAGGCTGATGGTAAAAGAGCCCCTAAAGTATTTGAATACGTGACTCTTTGTTTTCAAGAAATTAATAAGCATTTTTTATACTTTATTTTGTATATTCCTTTAATATCAATATTATCTTTTTTTAATATTAAAGCCTTACAATCTATTTTGATAAATTTTTGATTATTTTTTTCATTTTAGTACCGATTTAGAGCTAATCTAGTTCTGATATTATTATAGTACTCCCGAGTGTTCTAATGAAAACGTTTAAAACGTAAGAAATTGCCGCGCCAAGAACATAATTTCTCGAAGGCGAAGCGCCATGCACTGAAATCCTGTTGGGGCTGTTTCACCATCAACCTGAAGTATCGAACGCACATACAGCCAACTCGTGCAAGATTTCTTAGTTCTCGCCATCTCCTTGTGGATATGAAACAAAGGGAGATTGGGGTTTAACGACTGTTTCAAGGCTGTAGGAAGAAATAGCTTTCTGTGTTTAAATATTTGTGGTTAACAACGTCGACGGCCACGGTGGTGGTCATCGGTGACGCACGTTACTAAATTTTTTAATATGCTTGAAACGATTAAAACGAGACAAATTTCACGGACCAAAGTGAAGACATTAGATCAGAAATTAGACAAAATTGGGAAAAGTTACCAAATTACATAATTATCAATTGGAAATGTGATTATAGATATTTGAAAGTTGAAATGTGAAAGTCATATTGTGTATTTTCCAGGTATTAGATTATATGCTTTGATGTAGATTTCTGTCGAACGCAACATTTGCGTACTTTATTTCATGAAACAAAAGCTCATTTGCGTGAGAGAAACACAATAGCGTTGTAACGCGCAAGAGGAAAAGGGGTAGAAAATAGCCTTTAGCTTCACACGGCTTAATAATAATCGAGCTGTCAGATGTAAAAGCGAATTCCGTCCGATAAAACTGTACGGCAGTCGCTCTACTTCGTGCAATAATTCACTCATGTCTTCTTTGCGAATTGTCGAATGACTTTCTCGATAATATACAAATGATTCATTTTCTTCGAATACGTGACTTCTCATTCTTCTTTGGAGAAGATATTTTTATGATTTTCTCCTTCTTCGTCGATGAATATTCCTTATTAATCTTCCAAGATTTTGTAATATAAATTTCTCGAATTTTTAAGTCTATTACGATAATACTTGTGAGTATAATTTCTTCTCTTTTATCGATGAATATTCCTCGTTATAGTTGTTTATTTGGATTTCAGCCTCACAGCCTATTACAAAGTAGCTCGTAGATATCCACTACATATATCGTACATTATAATATAAATATTTACATACATCGATACATGTTCAGACGTATACCCGACACACGCAGATACACGCTGTAATGTACTAATTTAATTTTTATTATGACTCGACTAGCATTAATTTTCTTATTTTCATGATCTTCCGTACAAAGTGGAATATGTTTCTTATTTCCTCCACGCTCCTAGTATTTAATAATTCTGAGAATTCTTTTTCCCTAACTGTTCGTGCACAACAAGTACTGACAGTACTGACAGCAATATTCCTCATTAAATTTTCCAAGATTTTACAATATAAATTTCTCTTGTACACGCATCATGGTGATATTTATTAGAATAATTTTAGTATCAATTTTCTATTGATATTTCCAACGTTAAAATAAACTTCACGGTCGTATATTCGTACGAACACAGATTCAGCTAGGTCCCAAAATACACCGGTATTATTGTCGATCGATGACCGCGTTATCTCATCCGCGAACGTTATATCAATTTATTGCTAAATAGTATTTATTTGTCCGATAGAGAAAGCATTGTACAGTGTATTCTAGTATCAATTTCGATCTATCGTTTTGTTAACACAGTCTTGCATTAAATCGCTGTAAAAATTTGTTGTGCCTGTATGAATGATTGTCTGTATGAAATCTACAGGAGGTTGGCATGATAAGCGATATTTCCTATTTTTTACGAGCAGCAACTTCAACATAGTATGCTATTAGTCAATTTTGTATTATCCACGTTATCCATATACAATTTAGTTTCGGACCTAAACATGTATTTGTTCATTCTTTTCAAAATTTCCAAAATACCGTACGTAATAACATTAAAATATTAGATATTAAAATATTGATCGTCTTAATAATTACTATATCCTTTGCTTCTACGAAATGTCGACTTATTAGTTATTTTTCAAAGAATTATATCTTTGAACCTAACAGATCGTTTAATTATAAAATAACATTAATGTCAAAAAGTGAGCAAAAATGTGCTTGATACATGTTTCTCTTGTGACTTTCAATATGTAAGGGTGTTAAACGTTTATCAACGTCCGATGCTGTTTTCATCGATTACTGTAAACTAATACGTTTGCTAATCGGTCTACGACTTCCTGATTTTCTGGGTCACATGAGGTGAGTCAGCTAATCTGCTGTTATGAATCAATATCCTAGAAACTAGACGTGACACCAGACACATTTTTTATGAAGAAAGAATTAGATGTCTTGGAAATCAATTTCTAAACAAGCAAGCTTGTTAAAGTGAAATTGATTGGGGATTTACTGTGTGACACAAGTGGGACGTGAGAAGGTGAATTAAGGTAAATTAGTCGAATTTTAAATTTGACGGAAAGGAGAAATAAATCGGAGAGAAAAGAAATTCGTTAATTTATATTTCTTTCCGTGTTTTGAATTTTTTCTTATAACGTAACGTTTTCTTACATCATTACGGTTATGTTAGTAACATTTAAAATCTATTTGAGTATCTGTATAGAAGCTGCAAGATATTTATTGTGAACATATATTTAGTCAAAGATTCGTATATAGTATAAATAGCCATCTTAAACGTAAATGTTAAAGACAGCCCCTCCACTGACGAGGAAAACATAAATAAACAAATCATAGATTTTTGCCTATCTCTATCAATGATAAAAAATATAACTTAAGGTGCAAAGAAAAATATATAAAAATACCTAGATAAAGAATCAATTGAATTACTTTTAAAATTACCTATTCAAGATGACAAATCTGCCTTGTTACCAAAAAGTAGACGGGCCAGAAATTGAAGGAAAGTGGGGACTGCATAATTGAAGCTATATAACTATCGCGGTAATTCTCGTTTCCTTCTCGAAGGCATTAAGACGGTCACTAACTGGTGGTAACATCCGCGAGGGAGGACAATGATTGAACGAAACGGACGGATGTTTAATTGTGAAGAGCCATGTAAGAGGACGAATGAAAGCGAGCTAGGTGACGAGGTATGCCGTCATCGTCTGATTTCTTCGTGATGATGACGTCTCCCTGTAATCGAAAGATCACTCCGATAATGCTAATTATATACGTGTCTCTTGCTGATCGTTCTTTCTCTCTTTCGCTCGAAAGCGAAAACCTTACTGAACAGGTTCGTGGAACAAGCAAACGGTGAAAGATTATGAATCTCATAGTACAGTGAATTCTACAATTATCAGATCGTTCTGGAATAGCGAAGAAGATACGATACAAGTTCTCATCCAACTTCTTCTCTTTTACGAATGCTTTTAAAAATATGAATTTACATTGAAGTTCGCGGTCTATTCATGAATTAGATTAAATTCGATGAAAATCTGTTGCGACCATATTGTATCTGTTCACCTAAATAATTCCACCCTGTCGTCACAGTATTCAATAGCATATCTCTAATAAATTCACGTACAGTTGCATGAAATATGGGTCTCGAGCGTGTTGCATCGGTCATTGTTGGCTACATGGCATTACATGGAATGGAAGATATGTAACTATTGATTATATATATATATAAAAAACTATCCATAACTATATAAGCGTGTGTGTGTGTGTGTGTGTGTGTGTGTCGCATGATACAATATGATAGTTCTATGCATCTTATCTAACAAGTTTTGAAACATGATATTCGAAACGTTTGAAAACTTTGGTTGTTACATTCGGAACGAATGGAAATCTTCAGGAGATATAGAGTTCTCAAAAGCAAGGAAATGCAATATGGAACGTGTAGTAATGCGATCAGAACGATGAGAACCTCCGTCGCGAGGGTCAGTTCTCGTAAACCCGACGAAAATAAGGAAGTTGCGGATTACGAGACGTTTGTACTGGCGAAAATTGAGAATTACGTGAGAACGTTGGTCTTGAGAAAAGTAGGTTACGCATAGAAATTTGCACCATCCTGCTAAAACTAAGTGTTCGTTTTTACTAGATATTTCACAGATAATCTAGAAGACTAATCTTTTGACAGAATGACAAAATTACGAGCAATTAAGAAATCCCACAAATTATTGAAAAAATTATTACGTTCAATGATAAACGTTATACTTGATGATTTAGAGGCACGCGGTATTTATAATTCCATTCTTGTTCGCAAGCAATAAATTGAATAAATCGTGTCTTCATAATTGTAAAACACAAACTTTTTTCCTTTAGTAAGTAATTAATAGTTTCTATTTATTGCAGATAATACTCTTTGTCTGTTTAATAAAATTACAATATATTCCATCAAACAGATTTCGGGTAATACACCATACAAACTTATAATACACAGATCACGTAATGAACCCTCTCATATACACACGGAAGATACAGATCAAGATAGTATCTCCTTTTATCAATAAAGGAAGCGGTTCCTCGATGAGACCAAAGAATTGATATCCTGGAAGTACAGTCGTCCTTTTCTTTATTTAGTCCTCGTTCATAACTCATAACTTATGAACGACGAGTTTCTATTGCGGCCTCTTTGATCGCCTTCGTGCTTCGTGTAGGAGAAGAGAAGAACTCTTGTGTATGGTCGTACAATCGAGCGGTCGGTTATTTGTATGTGAAACTTGTGTCACGATCGTCTGGCCCATGCCATCTTTGGAATGGAGTGTAATTTGCGAGTCCAGGAACGCATCCGGAAGAGTTCATAAGATCGAAGATGAATAACCGTTGTCGAAGCACTATTTAGGGGAGAGTCTGAATGGAATGGATGAAAACCATAATAAAACCATAAACAAAAATAATAATTACTATTAATTAAAAATAATCACTATTAATAATAATTTACTTATGTCAAATATTTAACTCGATTTATTCATTTATAATTTCTCTGATACTCTGATTCCAGCATCCGAGGTATTTATAAGGTAGAGCACCGGAAGTTGAGCGTTCTAACGGACGGCGTTCCGCCACATCTCGATGTAGTGAGTTCAGTTTGACTACTATCTCGTATACTAGATCCACGATGATCTGTGCGATTGCACATTTTCACTAGAGGAATTGAAAAATCAAAGAAACGAGTCGTAAAGCCGCTATTTCATTTCCGTTTAAAATGAATTGCTTATTGCTTCTTAAAAATAAATTGGTCTGTTCCGTTCAAAATAAATTGATCATTGCCCCATGGAATATTCGTACAATAGCGTATGGTTAAGGTTCTAGGTCTATAACTTTTCAACTTATGAAACAAAATGCGTAATTAAAATTGTATTTGCTAAATACCTTCATAATAAACAAAAGTTTCTCTTTTTGATTTAGACATACGTAAAAGTGGACTAATAAAAATGGAAATTAAAGGAGGGTCATCGGCATAATAGACGACCATAGGTCGTCAATCTTGAATCGTTTGTACCTGCTTTTAAGAGAAACTTTATAATATATATAAAATGTCGATCACGGCGTCCACGGAGAGAATGGACACAACCAAGGACCTGCCCAAGAAGAAGTTTATTAACATCAATCTTCTCTCGTTGAAGCTACTGTTATTCCTCTTTTTTGGAGGTACATATAGAATAAATATCATGATTGGAGAACTTTATGAGAAGCGGACCAAATAGTGCAATTATTATGGAATTTGTATTTATTTTGTAAATATAAAAGAAACAAAATTCTTTAAAAGAATTTAAGTAGAATGTATTAATTAATTTTCTGCATTTTGTTGACAAAAAAAGTAATTTATTATTCCATCTGTCCAAGAAAAATAATAATATAGTAGAGAATAAAAATAAAGTAAAGGAAATAATAAGATAGATATGATCAATGTTATCGAAGATTTCAGAACAGATACATATATTGCGATATTTATTCATATCTAATAAAGAAATATTGAAATATTTGCCACCAATATTGATGTCATAATTATCTTTTTAGGAATGGGATGTCTCTTCCCTTTTCTTCCTTTACACATGACTGAAATGGGATTGAGCATCGACCAGATCCGAATGATCTCAATAATCTCGCCAGCAGTCGCGATCTTAGGGCCTCTGTTTGCCGCTCCAATCGCAGATAAGTTAGCAGGTCATCAAGGAAGAGGCGACAAAACTTCAACTGGTCGTTACCTCAGGGTGATGATTGCCATTGCCTGCTTCCTCTCTGCCATTTTCTATGCTTTTCTTCTATTGATTCCTACAGCTGATCGCATTGAACCTCCAAGAGAAAGAAAACCTGATCTAAAGTTTAGCTGCGATCAAACAGGAGCGGTGGTGTTGCAAGAAAGATGCAAAGATGATATTTCTTGCCACAGATGGTCTGACGAAACCAGAGTTGGCCCATTGCTTCTGGAAGGATGCAATTATGCTTGTTACCCTATAGGATCAAAACGATGGGATTCCGACGATAACGATGGTTCCACTACTTCTGGAACGACCAATTCCGATGTTATTGTTCTAGATGGCAGTGGCGAAACAACGGTGATTCCTCTCGAGAGTGAAATATACGCCCAGCTAAATGTGCAGGTAAAAAGCTGAACCAAGTGCCAAGGAATAAAAGATAATTTTGGTAATATACGATTGATTGAGACGACATATTGAGTTTCAAAATTGCACACTTATAAAGAATAAAGAATGTGATTTATTGTGCCCATCCCCTGTAGTTCTCAACTGTATAAAGATAGAGTAATTTAAATATATGAAATATGTTGCAGGAACAAGAAGAAACGAAAAAAACGCGAAGATTCGCCATGCCTGAAAGCGAACCACCTCATTTATGTTTTAAAGAGGGTGATAGTGTTGTTTGTCATGTTTACACCAAATATTCAGGCAATTTAGCTATAAATGCTACTCTGAAACAAGCCTTGAACAATGAAAGTGATCGAAATTGGTGTGCATATCCTCTGGCTGAGTACTTTGCTTGTCGTATACCTCCTGAACTTGAAACCAGAATGGCAGAAGTTTATCAGAGTTGTTCCATTGAATGTAGCTTAGCTGATCCATATACTCTTCCAGGTAATACTACTATTTATTACACTATTAGTAGACTGAGGATATTTATATTTAAAGAGATGAAAGCTAAATTGAAACTTGTTTGACTCACTAATATTATAACAAGTTTGAATATAAAATATAAGTAATATATATTAATTCCAGATAGCGTCCTCATAGAGAGCCAATGCCAACAGACAGAAGATTGGACCCACCTAGTATTCTGGACATATTTAGCTATTCGATCAGCTGCAGACATTTTCCCAACAACGGCTGTAGCTCTGATCGATGCAGCAGTTGTAATAGCCACCAGAGAAACATCCTGTGGACGCGGAGACGTAGGACGACAGTTGGCCTTCGGTTCGCTTGGCTTTGCCATCTTCGGTCCTCTAACCGGCTATTTATGCACTCTTATAGAAAATTTGAACTCTTTCTATTATTTGCCAATCGGTATACACGTGGTTATGATGCTTTTGGCAGCCTTGGTAGCTCTTTGTGCGAACGGGATGCCTCTCAGTCCACCGGAATGGTGGTGGCATACTAGAAGTGGCATGTTAGCACTTCCCATGAGCGCCATCAAGAGATACGGTAGTGAAACTGTCGCTCTAGTAATTGTACTGATAATTATGGGGACTTTCTGGAGCGCCATGGATAGTTATCTACCTTTGTAAGAGTCATTGCGTAGTCGTTTCATGTTGTTGTTAGAGTACAGTTACAGTAAATGTATGTTCCGACGAACTGTCGTCATGATGAATACGTGAAACAATCAAATATATAGATAGGTTCTTATGAATATAGAAATTCGTGAAAGTATTCAAACAGTTGTAGATATCTTTTAAGGGATAGTTAAAATCATATAAGATGTTTTTAGATCATACTGACAGAATATTCTTTTTAGACATCTACAAAAGTTAGGAGCTGACGAACTTCCCATTAGTGTAGCTATGACAGTCGGAGCTGTTCCAGCGTTTCTATTTCTTTGGAAATCTGAACATTTAGTTGACTACTGTGGTCACAGTAACCTTCTCATCACTGCCTTCACTGTGTATATTATTAGGTAGGTAAGTTTTTTATATAATAAAATTTCTCTTGTAATTCACATATTTTAAAAAATTGAAAATATTAGGTTTACTGGTTTAAGCCTCGTAGCAGAACCTTGGTGGTCTCTAATTTTCGAGGCTCTTGAAGTATTCACGCTAGGTATCATGTGGGTTACTGCCATTCTTTACCTACGACATCTCGTCCCGCGTCACTTGACTGTGACTGCTCAAGCATTACCTGTGATTGCGCATTTCTGCGTTGGTATGCATTCTGAATGCAATTTTAAGATTATACTCGATGAATTCATACACGCAATTTAGTAATTTCAATATTCATCCATGTGTCATTGTATATTGTGGTAATGAACGTTTTTAATAATTCGTTTCAGGTCGATGCATCGGAGCCGTGGTTGGTGCTTACATCAGCGTCAACGAGTCTGACATCGTTGGCTCGTTAAGATTCGTTTACCGTTGTATGGCCGTCGCTGCTGCGGCTGTTGCCGGTTTATACTTCGTCCTATATCACGGCCTATTAAAACCGCGATGTCATGCACATACCATACAAGGCCCACGACAACCCCCCACTATCGTACAGGGTAAGTGGCGTTTTGATGATTTATATGTATAATTAACAATAATATTTAATTAATATTATGACTGATAATTTGAACTAACTATTCAATTTATCATGCAAGCTGCTATTAAGGAATATGAATTAAGTGAGTAGTTTTCCAATATTAATTTATTGATTCTATATTATCGTTACATTATATTACATTCCCAATGTTTGATGATTTTTTTATTAATATGTCTTATTAATATATCTTATTACTCTTTTTTTTATTGCTGTTTTTTTAGCGATGAATGGAAATGGAAATTACACACCACTCAGGGTTTATCACAACGGTATGGGTAGAAAAGGTCAATTCCGCTATTGAAGAGTTAAAGAATGAGGAAAAAGAGTGTTTAACGACACTATAAATGTCATGTTACGGTGCTAGTGATTAGACTGTCGTTGTTGTTGCAATTAAAAACAAAAGATTGTCATTGTTATACGACATATGTATGGAAAGTGCGTTTATCAGTGCTCAGCCTTTAACATTTCTTTACTTTCTATCCAAACTCTTACGACGAAATTGTCAACTCTTTGATACTATCATTAATTTTCTTTTATACAAGCAATTTCTAAGAATTAATTTGCTCAAGTGTACTTCAAAATGTCGAAGCGAGATTTTACATTTGTCAATACCAAAATGAGATTAGAGAATTAGAAGGTAGAAGTACTCAGATTATGAGTGAAGCATTTTGAAATCACTTTTTGCTTTAGTTATCTTCTTAATTTTTATACATTTATAATTGTACGATTACAATTTCTTTTGATAAAAAAAATAGAATTACTTTATATATTTTTTTTTTAATTAAAAGACTCATATTTTCATGCTTATTTTTTTAATGTAAAGAACAAATTTTAAAAAATTACCTACTTAATTTTTGAGTACTTGTATCTAAACTATCAATGAATAGTAATATTGCCGGATCATTACTACTCTAAGTGTAACATCTGTAATGCTTTTTCATCGTCTCAATCTTTGTATCCTTCATAGGTACACAAGTGATATATTAATATCGCGGAAAAGTTACGAATTCGTTTCGTAACTCTGTTGCGTTTCAATTCTTTGTATACTTGACTGCGATCACGTAGGTTTTACGTGTTCATAATGTATTTATAAGAAAAAATTTCTACAGACTTGTTGTATGTATCTACTGAAAAATATTTGCCTCCATGTGTAGGGTATAAGACTTTAACTGAAAGATAAAAGAAAGTAATATATTGATTTTTGGGGTCGAAATGTGTATACACACAGACGACAAAAAATAAATGAAATTAAGCAAAATCTAAGTTTTTAAATTCAAGATGCAATTGAAATCGAACAAAGAAAGAATACCAATTTTCCCAAAATTTTCTTCCTTCTGAATCTCCCCTCCCTCCCAACGAAAAACAACCAGAAGACACTTTGCTACAGAGTCTATGAAAAATAGCTATGCTTAACGGTTTGAAAGAAATTTATTCTTCAGATTCAGCTTTACTTAAAGTTAACAGATGAATTTGCCATTTACTATAGCTTGAATTATTTTAACATGATATTATACATATAATACGTTAGTATATATAAAACATGCTCAACATTTTCGTGGCCTTCTTTTCCGCCATTCTTGCTTATCTATTCGCTTATAATGATTGAACATTTAATATTTATGTAAATGTAACTATATCGTTAGATAACCATATGAAACATATCTATACTGACATTAAAAATATTCATACATCAAGTTCTCCATCTTATTCGATAATTCCGAAAATAATAAGTGTACAAAAATTATTATAAGCTGAATTTGTGCAAGAAATTTCCTGCTCTAACAATTATCAATTATGTAAAAAAAACATTATTAGGACTTTTTACATCATTCATTTTGTATAATATTTGTACAAAACAAAACTATGACAACTTTCTACTTATCTAAAAATAAACAATATTGTTGGTATTCTTATCCTATTAATTGGTATTACCTATAATTTTAATTAGTATATAGCTTAATAAATTAACAAAACAGTTTCCAAAAATTTCGTGAAAAATATATACCTATGTATCTTAAAGATATTGAGTGATCAATTAGGAATTTTTTAGTACAGTCAAATGTACGAGAATTGCTATGACAAATTCAAAATATCGTATCATCATGTAAAGATAAATAGAAATGATAAGGTGTTTTCTGTGATACTGATTTCTATACTTATAATTTTTCAAAGCAATACTCGCACAACTGATTAATCATAAATAATAAATAGAAAATAATTCGATTAAAGTACTAATGAAACTCACGAAAGATGTTAAATAACTATTTTTTAATTAATCATCAATAATAGTACAGTCATCTTCAGATTCTATAGTACTGGTTATGCTCAAATGTTGTCCTTTATTTTTTGTTACATTTACTATATCAACTTCACCTGTAATGGAAAAATGTCCTTTTTGTGTTTTAGCTTCTTTCCTCGAATTATTATCAATAAATTCATTCGCGGCAGTCTTTTTAACTAAATCGTCATTTATATTACTAACCATTTTCGAAACATCATCAACAACTCTGCAAGTAATTGAGTTTCCCTGTCGCGATTCATAGAACTTCAGATCGCTTTCCTTCTTAACAGAAATACTTGAAATATTGCTACTTGAAGCAGTTGACTTATCCATAGTTTCTAGCATTTCAGAAACGTATGGCGAATTAGCCTCTATTAGATCCTTTAATGATGTTTCGTTTGGATCGGGCAACTCTTCAGAATTTTCAGCTTGCTTGCTTTGAGAGTTCACACTCTGTTTTTGTAAGAACTGAATAAAATGATCTTCGTAACTGGCAGATTGCTTATTGCCCTTTTTTACAGACGATATCGAAACATTATCCTTTTTCCCCGATTGTTTATTACTTTTTGTCAACGCAAAATACAATATAGACCTATCATAATTTTCCAATTCCGCAGAATTTATTTGTACAGATTTATCTACCAATAGAACAGAATGGTTGCCTACAGCTCGTTCTATAGTGCTTCTCTTTTTGAAGAAATTTATTCCATCGACCACATTTGTATTACCAACCAGATCAGATGGGCCCATAATACCGTACTCTATTTCATCGTTAATATTGGAATCCTCGTCGGATTCATTTACGCAAATCATATCAAGAGGTATTTCTTCGCGCTTTCCGCGATAAGTCTTGCGAATATTATTCTTATCTATAGACTGAGTAAGTCCCATTTTTGTTGAATATTTTCTCCACCTATTATATTCACGTATTATTCTGTCATTAATGTACGCTAATTGAGTCACAGTATCGCGTATGTCAGAATGAAACTGTTTGATTAAAAGACGAGCGTCGGTCGGTTCATAGTTTTTAAATTCCTCTCGTTTAGCCGTATCGAACAAATCTTGGAATTTCATCTTTAAATGAAGTAGAATACTATTAATCTCTTTGCCATGAGGAAGTAACCTTTGGTTTAATGTTTTCGCGTTATGCCTTTTTTGTACATCTTGTTTCACTGTAATAGTATAATTATTCTTAGAAGATGAACTTAGAAGAGCAACAGGTACTGCTTTGTCATTACTATTGGAACTGCTATTGGAACTACTAGTAGGTCGTGGAACTCCTGACGGACCGACAACCGCTACGTCTTCTGAATCACTTTCGATCTCAATGATATTCAAGTTCGTGTTCGTACGCGGTGCCTGCGGCTTAGGCAAGAAGAAGCGTGGTCGATGTATTAAGTTAATGTTCTGATTAGGTATAGTAACCATTGACGTTGGCGTAGAATGTAGTGTCTGGTATAAATTCACTTGATTCGTCTGGTTTAGCGAAGTAGATACATGACGACGAGGTGCAATAGATGATGAAGATTGCAAAAAATTAGAATTTGCAACAACATTCATAACAGTCGTGTTATATATCGTTGGCTGTTGAGCAATGGGGAGATTCATTCTATGATGACCAGGGCTTACTTGAGATTGCGAGATAATAGTACCATCCGCTCCAATAGTGGTATTTTCGCATTCAACCATCGTTTGCTCGCATGAGAGTAAAGATGGTAATATTCTATTGTTATCCGTGCAAGTGTCGTCTGATATTCCGATATATTTATCAGACATAGATATACTATTACCGTTGGAAAATTTTGTTTTGCCACGACCCTTTTTTTTGCGTTTGGGAATAGCATTTGGTACTATTTGTTTGGGTATGTAAGTTTCATCCTCTTCTTCCGAATTCGAGCCATTTCGTCGACGCTTCCGTTTTCTTCTGCGTGGACAGCATTTCGATTCGTCAGTGTTCATTTTATCGTCTATTTCCTCTTGAGGCAACTTACAATTTTGATATATTCTGCAATCATTTAAAATACATGTAATTAAATTTAAGAGAAATTTTTTATTTTTTTATTTCTATTTTAGTAATTGTTTACCTATTTATCGTTTGAATATGCTGAAGCAAGGCCCAACAAGTTCCTCTAGCATTATACAAATCTGTGGGATCACAGACAAAGCATTTCCATCTCTCAACTGCTTCAATTTTTTTTCTCAATATGGGATCAAAGTTTCTTTTAATACATTTGTAACAGAAAGTGTTACTACAAAAGGAACAGCAGTATAAGTTACCACCATTTGCGCACCATCTACAAAACATATCTGTATCATCATCACCTGTAAAATATAATTAAGAAAACCCATCAAATTTTGTTGAGTTTTTAGATGTAGATACCAATAAAGTATATACCTTGCTCAAAAGTGCCATCGCCATAGAAATCTTTGCATTTTGCACACAGTAATGTATGTAATACAGGATGTTCAAACATGTTATGAGCATCTGCTGGTGCAGAGCCAATGTGTGCATCGCATGCGGTACAATGCAGTCTTTGGAACTGCACTACTGAGATATCTAAAACACATCAATTTAATAATTTTTTAAAAGTTTACTCTCCTATGACTTGTAAGTCTTATTATACATTAAGAACTTAAAAACTTAATTTATGAAATTATATTTGTTGCATTGAATACAACTTAGAAAACATACGTGTATCTCACTAGATCACTATTGTATGTTTTTTTCTATCAAAAATTCTGTAAAATAAAGAATTGTGGTATATGTATCTTAGAACATAACTTCTGTTATCACATTTGTGTTTTTTTTTAAATTCACGTGAACATTTTTACATCGTAAAAATATGCAAAAAAGAGCAGCATGTTTTATCAAATAATGTTAAAAACAAATATGTTGACAAAGAAGAAGTTAACAGACGATGAAAATGAATTGTGAATAAATATTATAAATTTACCATTGCCAAACATAAGCTTGTAATAATTATATTCCTCTTGAGAAATAGGTATTGGAACATTAGTGGTACTCGGAAGTAATTCCTTGGGAGTTACTGCAATATGAAGGTTAGACATTATATTTCACGATAATTCATAGAAAGTCATCTCGCGAGACTTCGCGACCTCACCGTTTTCTTTAATGTCTACCTCCTTCACTTCGTCCACTTGTACTTCAAGCATGTTTGAGATATCCATTCGTGTAAGCGATAACATACAACGTTACGTTTCAAAACACAGGTTATCGCACCGCCATTTTCCTGCAAGCGCACCGGTCTGCAATTTCGCCATGAGATCTTTCGAACGTTCAAAAAGATATGTTGTAAGGAAAATCCTCTATCTGAGCCTGTCTGAGTAATTGTAAAACTCTAAGGAGATAAACTTTTTAAAAGGCATACTTTTCTTAATTGTTAAACAACATTCTGAAGTCATTTAAGTTTGACACAATTTTTATCACATAAAGAATACTAAAAAAATTCATTGAGATATTTTCATACATATAATTAAGGATTGTAAAGTTATATATTCAAAAGAACGGTAAATAGTAATAATAATAATAATAATAATAATAATAATAATAATAATAGTTTCTTTCTTAGCTTCCCAGCCAAAAAAATGATAAAGTAAGTTTTATTACATGCAATTATTCTGTAATACAGTAACGTAAATCAGTATCTCACAAGAAAAATTGTATTTAATGATGTAAAATAAATAAGTTATATATATATATATATGTAAACCAGTACGAAACATTTTGCAGGAACAGGGACGATGATATAATGTAAATTACTATTTATTTATCAATATAAAAAACATTGCTGAGGTCATGACAGACTTAAGTGAGCTATTTCTAAAGTAAGTTTGAATGTTCGATCGCGCGGCCGACAACTCACCCCTTTGTTCATCACTGCGACTGCGGGAATAAATTTATTTACAAATGGCGATCATTTTTCAGATTTGATTATAAAACGATTCAGGCTGATTAAGAATTCTCTAAGTATACAGCTATGACTGAAAATGCGGAGAACTCTAAGAAAACATCATTACAAAGATCTGCGGAAAAATTAACGGAGGAAATTCAAAGTATGGCCAATTATAAAAGTCTTTATGCTGAAATTCAGGTACTCGCAAAGTACATAAATATAATCATTAGCCTCATTAATAACAAAAATTGATAACTTTCTCAAAACAAAGATTTGAATATTTAAGAAAGTTTATCTATTTAAAAAATAAGAAGGGTAATTCTAATTAAAGATAAGATTACAAAGAAATATAGAGCTGCTTTTAATGTGGAACCTGAAATGCAAAGTATTCGAAAAATCAAAAACGCTACAGACAATTTTAACCTCTTTTTAGAAACTTGTTGCTTCTACTGCAGTAAAGAGAGAAGACTTTAAAAATACATTACTGGAGGCGTTAAAAAGTAATGGTTTAGAAACAGAAATTAGAAATACTGTATTTCATTGGGTCAGATCACAGGTAGACATAATTTTTATTAATTTTTATCTATTCAGAATTTATTGTCTAAACGTGAACTTTCCTTTTAACTAAATATTTTTAGGGTTCTTTATCAACTGCAACAGAAATATCCATGGAAGAAGTAGATCTAACTTATTTGAAAAAAGCTCAAATTCAATGGGAACGTAGAATACAAAAGTCATTAAATTCAACCTGTAATGAATTAAATGTGCCGCTAGCACGCATAAGACCGAACGCAGATCGCGAAGAATTTGCTGAAAAATGGAATGAATTAAGCACTTATGATATCGGTGACTTTAATATTGATTCAGTGAATAAAAATTCTAGCAAAAGTACTGAAATGATTATCCTAATAAATTTAAATTTTCTTTTATTTAATATTTAGATCTGTCACAATATAGACCTCTTTATGCCCCAAAAGATTTTTTAGATGTACTGTTTTCTATACGAAATCCAGCTTTCAAAAAACATTCGTAAATATGCATTATTTTTTAAATAAAAATCACATTATTTTTCTCAATATTAATAAAAAATAACAATTTTCCAGGGACGAATTGAATTGGGAGTTCAGTCATATACAAATTCGTGTAAAAACACTCACGCAATTGGTATACCATTTTTTGTTATACTTTTTTTAAATAAATAGATATGTTCGAATTACAGATAATATGAATAGTGAATTATTATTATTATTTTTTTAATAGAGACGCGTGTATTTGGAGTTAGCAAAGGGTATGTCATTACTTGGTGTAAATCCAGACATGCCAAGTTCAGAAAATTTTGGAAATCTAGAAGAGGAGAGGATTTTCATCGGTGAGAAGGTATTGAAAACGAATCACGCTCCGATAGCGCAACAATTCTTAAAGCGTGGGGCTCCTCGAGCACTTCGTGGCAGTCTTTGGTCCCTTGTATTAGGATCCACAGTAAAACAAAATGTAAAAATGTTGTTAAATGTTGTTTCTTTTCTTAAGAAAAAAATTACAGTCTGAATATTTTTTAGGATATAGAATATTATGAAGAATTAAAAAATATGGTGTTACAGTACGATATCGTTATAGATAAATTGATAATCAAGGTAAATCTTAAGTTTTTTAAATAATTTTTAAATTTTTTTTCGTTCATTCTCCCAAATTATATTTCCAATTACTTTTATTTTAGGATGTGCAGTTAACAGCACGAAATGACGATCAGTATTTTGTGTTCGAAGACGTTTTATATAAAACAATGTTATGTTTTTCTCGTGATTCGGAAGTATTAGCACCAGTTACAACTGACAGAAGTGCTGGAGGCCAAGTCATACACGCTGTTTTACAAGGAAAGCCAGCCACTTTGGAAAACACCCTAGTCTTCCCACCAAGCGGTGTGATTCCATTTCATGGATTCACGATGTATGGTATAATATATTAAGCACTGTTTGAAATCAATATGAAGAAATCTATGACCATAAGAAATACTAGTCCATAAGAATATACAAAATTCAATGAAGATGTGATTTAAATATTATTAATATTATTAATATTATATATAATATATATATAATATTTTAGCTACGCCATTTTGTTACCTATACGATGACCCGTGCGCAATGTATTATACGTTTCGAGCTTTTTATTTACGATATTGGTTTCGATTGCACACCGTATCTAGCCACGAACAAGGTATTGTAGCACTGTGTTTGCTTTTTGAGAGGTTACTGCAGTGCCACGAACCATTGCTTTGGATTCACTTTAGAAACATTCACATACAACCGTAAGTTCAATTTATTTTGTACATTCATACCATCATTAAACGATATTTATTTTTAGGGTAAGAATTGTTTTTAAGTGGATCATGAGAGGCTTCAGTGGTCATTTACCGCCAGAACAGTTGCTTTGCCTCTGGGACTTAATTTTAGCATACGATTCGTTAGAAATTATCCCTTTACTCGCGGTCACTATTTTGAGCTTTCGAAAAGAAAATTTAATGCAAGTTAATAATCAACAAAGTGTTGAGGTAGGAATAGATTTTATATTAATTATTCATCTGCCAATTATTTATTTACTACTTCTTATTTATTTAAATTTATTTTGTTAATTACTTATTTCCAGGCTGTTTTGGCAGACTTGTCCTCTTTAAAGGTTGTTCCATTATTGCAATTGGCTTTGTTAAGAGAATAACAGTAAATGAGAAAAAGAAGATACATAAGAACTTGATTTAAATATACATTTCAAATTTAAGTAGGAATAATCTCTCCTCTTGCGTTTGCGCAGATTGATATACGTCTTTATCTCTCATCCATGATTTATGGATTGTTATTACAATAATTCAGATTATTCAGCAATTCGTTGGATGATCAAACATTTTAAACACTCCGATAATTGAATAATTTAAGAAACTCATAAATCCGTCGACATCATCAATTTCGTCAATGATAAAATTATCGCCATTACTTTCACATATGGCTGGAACGACGACCAATATTCTCTATACTAGCAGCTGATTTCCGAACGTAACTGGACATATATAGGGTGCCTTACAAATACAAATGTACGTGTGTTTAATAAAAATATATATTCTAAAAATGTAATAAACATTTTAATAGAATATAAGATTATTAAATTTTTTATTCAATAGTTGAACTTATCTTTTATAATTCAATTCAAATAATTATTAGTACAAGAACAATTTTATATAATAATTTGAAATATCACTTCTCTTCTTTATTTTACTATGAACTTACGTATATTGAGCTCTGGATAAATTATGCTTTTGGTTTTTAATTATTTACTATGTAATACATTTTATTCAGATTTAATAAGATATACAATATATTCCTTTAAGATTAAGTTTTTTAGAATATTTTATGATATTTTCTAAGTACTGAAAACAGTTATAGATAATTTGAATTTTTTACGTTCCTATTGATAAAAGTTTTTCTCGGCCTTCAACCCTTTTATTTCTTGTTTCTATATGACATTTTATTTCTTTGGGACACATTGTATGATGTTACTTGTGATCGACAAAGATAGAAAAGGTTTTTTGGTGGGGGGGACTTTCCTGTTTCCGCCTGTCAGCCGTGGAGATCAGAGACGCCTACCTGCCATCGTCGTTGTGTTTATAGTAGCTGGTTCTTTGTTAAATTGTATTCTGTGCAAATATCTCGTGAAACGCGTGCAAAGCCACGCCAATCAGCAGCTTGTGAGTAGGAGCATTGCTGAATTTCATTTTTCTCCGTTTCAGAAATTATATTTGATTGTCATTGTTATTACTTGCGGAGTTACGACACTTACGACAGATAAGGGTGGGGTGGTTCTCACCCCCAAATTATTAGTCATGCACAGCTTGTACCAGTGTCGAAACCCTCCGTTAGCGTTATCTTTTCTACACATCTAGATAACAACAATAAATCACTTAATCACAAAATTTAACAAAACTTTTATAATAAATAACGATATATTCATCCACATTTTTCTTATATTTTTTTACTAAAAACAGTTATTGAACACCGCTTTAATTAAAATAACTTGTTTACGTGTAACATTATCTTTATCAGATTACATGGTTTAAACAGAAGTTAGTCCAGAAAGTGTAAAGTTGAAAACGTCAAAATGGCTTGGCGTTTCAAAGCATCCAAATATAAAAATGCAGCTCCAATTGTTCCTAAACCGGAGGCCTGCATTAGAGACATCTCAGTTGGCTCATATCAAACTTACGGCAATAATATTGCAGCATCTGCTGCATTTATGGCATTTAATGTAGATCATAATGGTATATTTATATATTTTAATATAAATTATATATTCCATATTTTTTTGTTAAATTATATCTTTTTTTGTTTTTTTCAATCAGGATCTAATCTTGCTGTGTTACCACTGGAGGATTGTGGCAGAAAAAGTAAAACTATGCCTTTACTTCATGCTCATGCAGATACAGTAACAGATATGGATTTTTCTCCATTTCATGATGGTTTATTAGCCACTGGTTCACAAGATTGTCTTGTAAGTCATAATGTTTTTCACATAATTTTTTTATATATTGTTTTATAACTTTGTTTAGTATTTAATTAGATATCTTATAAATTATTATGTTATTTATTGTAGGTCAAGTTGTGGCACATTCCAGAAGCTGGCTTGGAAGAACCTCTATGTAATCCTGAATGTACATTCTCCCACCGTCAAAGAAGAGTAGAGGTGGTGTGTTGGCACCCTTCAGCTGAACACCTTTTAACAACAGTATCATATACGAACCTGTCTTTATGGGATGTGATTTCACAACAAGAACTATTTTGTAATTACAATATCATATTTCTTACTAGGTGAAACGTTTTCCAATAGTTTCCAATTTAGTTAATACTGCTTTATTATATTACAGCCAATAATGAACATACAGATGTAATTCAGTCTTTAAGTTGGAAGCAAGATGGTGTGATCTTAGCTACATCTTGCAAAGACAAACAACTGAGAATAATAGATGCTCGCGCTTCTACTTGCATTGTCAATTCTTGTTCCAGTCATCAAAGTATCAAAGATTCTAGATGTGTTTGGCTGAATAATAGTGACAGAATACTTACTACTGGATTTGATGCAGCTAGATTAAGACAGGTTTATATAAGAGATTTGAGGCATCTAAATGAACCAGTAAAAATGTTAGAATTGGATTGTAGCACAGGGTGAGAATTTATTAATGAATAATCTTATTAAATTGATTTTACCATAAACATAAAGTATATTCCATAGGATTTTAATGCCTCTGTTTGATCCCGATACAAACATGCTTTTCCTGGCTGGAAAAGGAGATACTACTATTATGTACATGGAAGTTATGGATAAAGATCCATTCCTAGTTGAAGGCATTCGTCACAGTGGAGAGCAAACGAAAGGAGTATGTTTGGTACCAAAACGAGCATTAAATGTGATGCAAGCCGAAGTTAATAGATTACTGCAACTTACGTCTAATATGGTGATACCTATTATGTATCAAGTTCCACGAAAAGTAAGTGCATTGTAGTATAAAAATGCAGTTTGTAACATATTTCAGAGAGATAAGAAATACCGAAATTTCTATTCTAGACGTACAGGGATTTCCATGCAGATATATACCCAGATACAGTAGGGTGTATTGCACAAAATAATGCAGCAGCCTGGATTAAAGGACACAATATGCCTGTTCCAAAAATATCCTTAGATCCTGCTAAAAGAAATAAAGGGGAGGAACCTATTGCTGTAAGTAAATATTTCTATAGATTTTTGGGTACTTTTAGGTTTAAAAGATGTATAAAACATAGTAGGATTTTTCATAGAGGACATAGAAAATTATAATAAAGTTTATCATTTTTTATGAATATGATTTTATTAAATTGCACGCTTATCATCATCATTTCATTTCATTTCATTACCCATTTTGCTATCCAGTTTGCTAGTTCTGAAACAAGTTTTTGAAAATGTCTTTTTGTAAACATTTTTTTAAATGTGTTGTGTGACATTCGATTGTATTTACAATTAATTTTTATTATACACTATAGTGCAAAATGAATAGTAGCGCAATGTATCAGATAATGTAATTAAGCAATGTAAAATTAATGAATACATCATGAAGATTAAAATTGCATTTTCTGATATTTTGCTATTTGTGTGATATACATATGCATATGAGAATAATATAGAAGTAGAACATGATCTAAATATTTTCATTATTTGTGCTGTAAGTTCATAATCTTTTATATGCATTTTATTTAAGAAAAAAGTTTTGGCTGATAATGTACGTTTTATTTTGCATCATTTGATTTTATTTTCTCATGTTCTGTGTATATTTTTTCACGTTTCAGATATCCAATGTATGTTTTATAGTTTATACATTAGCACCATTCAAAGTGTTATTCCTGGCACGTGTAATTTAAGTGGCAATTGATGTTCTGTAGCTTATTCTATCAGCGTAAGTAATTCTACGTATGCGCGAGACATAGTTATTCTTGTGTTCTTAGGCGAATGCTTCGATATACTCTTTCTTTTTGTACATACATTCTCAAACTTTTTGCTACGTTTAGGTGTAGAAAAAACAGGTTTCGAGATTGTTGTTTATTTGCATTGTTCCCTTATATTTTCTCCGCAATTACAAATGTGCAGATAATGCGTATGTACATGTGACAAGCTTGTAGAAATTACATATATCATTGACGTAGAAAGAAAATCTTGAAAATGGATGTTGGACTTTGCTAATTTCGTTCAAACAGTTTGCGTTATTAAGGAATTTACTCTCAGGTACATAAGGGAAACTTAGCGACGCTCAAAGAAAATGAACGAGAAATAAAAGTGGAGCAGAAGCAATCGACCAAACCTATCACCGTCACCACGCCGAAAACTTACGCAAAGACACAAGAGGTGATCGAGAAAGAGCCAATGCTCGAGAACGATATCGAAAAGTTAGAAGATATGAAGAAAATCGAGGTTGAAGATGACAAAAATAAAGTGCAGAACGGAGGGCAAGTGATTCCACCGAAGCCTCTGCCAAGGTCGTCAAGAACTAATAGCATTTCCGAGGATGAACCGAAGCCAGTTGCACGTCCTCGTACATCGCCAAGCGTGGGTTCAGTAGTTACATCCGTGAACCCTAATGCGATTGGGGGATATAAGGTTGTAATCTGGCTATAAGAGAAAATAATAGTGTTATGAAAAGAATTTCATTTTACAAAATGTTCTACTTCTGTATGCTTGATGATATCGTGTGCCCTTATATACCGTTTCATTTATTTCATTACAGTCATAATCACTATAAGTAGCTTATTACGAATAGATTTTTATTAGAAGAACAAGAAATAATTCTTATTATTTCTTTGTTTTTAGCCCCGACTTGGACCAAAACCATTTCAAGCAAAGTCTGGCAGTCAAGAATTTTCATTCGACAAGATATTTTCGGTCCCTGTTGCACCGAATAGTGATACTAATGGTTACCAAAATGACCTGAACAATCAAATAGAGAACAATACAGAATCAGAGAAATCGCCATCATTTAATAATGAGCGTATGAAAGAAGCGGAAAATGGAAAAAGCGATTCTAGTTCTTTGGAGGAGGATGCTAATTCAAGTGATTCTGGTTATAAACCGAAAACGCCAAGCACTGCGGAAAGACGTAAAGTATTTGAGATAAAAGTCAAAGATGACTCACCTGAAAGCGAGGATCTTGGAAATTTTGAACGGGGCAATGCAAATAGAAATTCTATAGCTGAGAGAAGAAGGCTTTATGAGAGTCGTTCTGTGTCTGTAACTGATGGAAACTTAGCCGAGAAAGCAATGGGGTCGCCAACGATGTTGAGGCGCAGAGATTCGTTTAAAACTAAAAGTGAAGTAATTAAAGAAGACGAAGTTAAGAAAGTTATCTCGATGTTGCGTCAACAGAGCATGGATCCCCGCTTGGAAAAAGTGGATAATTCTGTGACGCCAACGCCTAAGAGAACATCAACTGTGTTTGGTAAGAAAAGTATAAGAAATAAATACTTCTTTTATACAACAAATACATTATTAATGACTTACGTTTATTGTATATAGGTAGGGTATCGAAATTTCGACATCTGAAAGGTACACCTGGTCATAAATCTACGCATATTGAAAATATAAGAAACATCAGTCGTCAGATATCTGGAGAATGCGATGGTTTTCATGGTACTTTGCATTTTGTATAAAATGCTTCACTTCTTATACAAGAAATTTATCTTCAATAATTACTATATCATTACAGCCAACCCTGATCGTGTTGCGGTGCCACTTAGTGGACCAGGTGGTAAAATAGCAGTCCTTGAATTGAAGAAAACCGGAAGGCTACCAGATGGTGTAATGCCAGCGTTAGTACATGGTGCCACTGTAATGGATTTCCAATGGAATCCATTCGATAATCAGCGATTAGCTGTCGGTAAAGGAATCAATATTTTTTAATTATTGTAATATTTTGTAATGAAAAAATTTGTCAAATGATAGTGATATTATTGTTCCTTAATAGCATGTGATGATGGAATGATCCGATTATGGGAAATACCAGAATCCGGATTAGCAGAGCCAACAAACGAACCAAAACACACCATAAAGGCTCATACCGATAAAATATATTTAATCAAATTTCATCCATTGGCATCAGATATTTTGGCATCGGCATCTTACGATATGACCGTGAAAATTTGGGATCTGACACTTTTATCATCTTGTGAAACGGCTGTTGCGAAGATTACTCTAATGGGACATACAGATCAAATTTTCAGTTTAGCGTGGTCACCATGCGGTCAGTATCTCGCGAGTACGTGCAAAGATGGAAAGTTACGAGTTTACAAACCAAGATCTAGCGATGTGCCAGTTAAAACTGGCAAAGGACCTGTTGGTACCAGAGGCGCACGAGTTGTGTGGGCATTGAAAGGACAATTTCTCGTTGTACTGGGTTTTGACAAGTAAGGATTTATACGATTATTTGAATCATATACTGGGTCTCAAAAAATATGTGAGAGATATTTATAGAATCTATTCTAGACATCAAAACAATGAAGAAAGATTTCTATACAAAAATATTGATTCAAGCTTATTTTTCAGGTTACATAGCTTTATTTTAGTTTTTATATTTAAAATCGACTTTATGAATATTCTCCACATATTTTGTGACACCCTATATAGATTACAATAACTTGTTATTATTTATATTTTTTTCAGAGTTTCAGAAAGACAAATATATGTGTTTAAAACGGACAATCTTAATACTCCATTAACTACAGTTGGATTAGATGTTTCGCCTGCAATTTTGATGCCATATTACGACGAAGACAGTTCAACGCTCTTCTTGACAGGACGTGTAAGTGAATACCAAAAAGTTTAAATACTTTATAAGTGATAATAGAAGATAATAGAAGATAGAGATAATTTAGAAAATATGTTTCATATAAAATATATTTTTAGGGTGATTCTACAATATATGCTTTTGAAGTAACAGAAGAACCACCATATTGTTGTCCACTTAGCCATCATCGATGCAGCAGTTTGCATCAGGGTTTATCGTTTCTTCCTAAGAATAAATGCGATGTTGCTAGTGTAGAATTTGCATCGGCTTTAAGATTAACAAATAACACAATAGAACCTCTAAGTTTCACCGTTCCACGTATAAAGGTAGATTTAATATAACTCGAAAAAATGCAAGGACAATAAGCTAATTTTAATTGTTTCAGAGTGAACTTTTCCAAGATGATTTATTCCCACCAACAAAAGTTACATGGAAGCCAACTATGACTGCTACTGAGTGGTTTAATGGAGCTAACAAACAAGCGTATAGAATAAGTCTAAAACCACCTGGCATGGACAATTGTAAGCAATGACTAATATTTTTATTAAAAGTATTATAATAGTATTTGTATTAAAAATGTTATGAATATTTATGTTTTATATATAGTAACTGAAAATCAAGGCCAAGGTGTAGTTACCGCCCCAGTTGCGGCAAAACAACAATCAGCCACTCCATTTTCTGTATCTGCCCAACCTTTCAACAGACTGGGATGGAATCCCGACGTAAAAGCTAAACAAGAGGAAGTAAGTAAATATTTAAAAACAAATCAGTGAGTATCATCAAATGAGTATAGTATCGTGTCGTGAAATATAAAAATATAAAAATTCCTTATAGAGTGCAATCATTTTTAATTACTTTGGCATGCGTTCTTTTACATGTTTTAATTCTTTTTATAATTATTGCTGCAAATCCTTAAGACATTGCAAGGTATACCATTTCTGTATAAGCTGTATAGAACTTCTTAATATAAACTTAAAGGATTTACGGTTGTATTCCTTACTTGGTCTGAGGGTGTTGTTAATGTATGTGTGCTAGATCCAGAAAACTATGAGCAACTTTGTGGGCGATGTAATACAGTGCTCCTTGGAACAGGATCACATGGAAGGTGTAGAGGAGCACGAATGGGTAGGTATCATTTTTTGTAAGGTTGGAAACAAAATAATTTTTGCATTATAATATTAAAGAATTTCGATCATATTGATATGATCATATCTTTATACATCGAACTTTAATAATACATTTGCAATTTCGTTATTTTAATTACAGGATGAGTAAAGATTGTGCGACATCGGTAGGTCATTAAAATAAAACGGTAAGATAAAATAAATTTATATGTAGCTGTTCGAAACGTAATTTATTTATAAGTTAAAAATCACAGCATGAGGGAAAGTATTTCGATATTAGCATCGTACATGTTGAGAGATATTTATAATTGGAATGATATTTCCAACATAAATTTTTGTTTGGAAAAGTTAACGTGTGCGATTTTCTTCAATTGTGGTAACATTTTAATATAGGTATAATTACCTAGGTTATTGTACGAATTTTATTTAAAAGAAACGGAGGACTGGATATTAAAGTATTTCCAACTTCGCGTTAAAATTCTCGTAACATATTCTATATAGTTCAGTGAAGAAGTCCTTGTAAAAAAATGCCATTGCAGTCCTTGTTATAAATGATTTCTATTAACTGCCATTTGATTCATTTGATATTAAGGATGACTACATAGGATAATTAACAGTAAGAGCTGTACTAGAGATTTAGATTTACAGATATCTACCAGAATTTGACAATAGTTTCGATTATATGTTTATGATTTTGAGATCACGTACTATTTCAAAGTGTGTTTTTAGCACTGAGTGAAAACGAATCTACTGAATAATTTTGTTGTGTTATTTCTAAGATTTGAGAATGCTCTAAATTAAAAATATAGAAGACTTTTTAGTGTATTAATTAGAAATGGGCATTGCTTGAATGGACATCCTTGTAATTGCATTTAAATCGGAAATTAATTAACAATTTCTTTAAAAAATGATTAAATACTTTTTAAAACCAAACTTCGTCTGATCAATATATTATTTTTAAAAAATAATGTTTCTTTTTGTAAACAATTTGTTATTAATCAACAAGCACTGCTCCTTTCTATTGCTAAATAAAACAGTATGTAATGATCCATAAAATAATCAGTCTCAAAAGAATGACATATGATTTATATAATATTGTATACCTATTAGTGCCACGTACCTTTCTTTATTTAACATTATCAATGATACTCTCAGTGTATACATTACTGTAATCATAATCATCATACGTGTGATACTAGCGAACGATACTTTTTTCATGAATGAAGAATAGAAATTTCTACAATACATCACGCACATGAATGAAAAAGTTACATGTACTAAGTTATAAGTCGACAGTTATGTTATACGGCGAAGTATACACACAATAAGTAGTTGTACGTTCAGCGTTTTCCTGGATCTTAAGCGGTTAACAACCATGTCGAATATAATGAATAAACCAAATTTTATACTCTTTCAATTGCGCCAAAGTATTTGTAAAAAATATCGAAGATCCACCAAAATGTATCATAGCGCGAAATTATTCTTTCAATTCATTGTGCATTTATGATTAGAATGTCGAAGCGTGAATTCCATATTTATTGGTAGTCAGGAAATGAGAATGTTTTTAGATTGCAAGTAGTATAAAGATGCCTATTTTGTCTATGCAATATACACTGAATTCGTACTGTTTAATGGTCTAATAGAAATTAAGAATGATAGAATGATTTACCATTTCTATAAACTGTATTCATTTACAATTATATACAAGTGTATCCTATTCCATTTAGATAGACCATTTTTTATACAATATTAGGTTGTAACATAGGTAAATTCGGTTAAAGCCAGTATTTTTCTTTATTTGATTGAACTTACTTATATTACAACCCAATAAAATAGTCGAATCATATGTAACGATAGTTTCTTGTAACTGTTAAGAATGTAATGGCGTTCCTATTCCTGTGATTGAAAGCAGTTTTGTATAAACAAAGATCCCTCCATTTTAGTATATCAATTTTCAAATACGTCTACAAGCAAACATGGAATTTACGCTTCCATGCGAGAATCACGCACATTTTATACTTTTATATTTCAGCATCGGTAACTTAATAATCATATGTAAAAAAGAGATTAATCATGGGTGCTATGCCGTTTCGACAAACCTTAGCTTGTAGTCGCCAGAATAATGAAAGTACGACAAATCATACAATTTGTTTTTTTATGATTGCTTAATTTGCTCAACAATCCAAAATAACACATTCCAGTATTGTATTTTGACATAAAAAAGGCACGGGATCATCAATCGTAAGAAATTAAAAAGGTGCCAAAAGTTTCATGCAACAATTGAAAGAAGAAAAAGTTCATAAATTAAGTTTCTTATACAATGGATTGAACGTCTTAAAGCATTTAAGAAAATTGCATATATTTTTCTCTACATTTCTCACACACATTTTTATACCATTTGTTAGAAACATAAAAGTTCCCTTGATAAATCAAAGATAACAAAACTTTTGTAAGCATCAAAAGCAAGAAAAAAGTAGAACAGAGAGGAACAAAGTAATACTTCGCTATGAAAAGAAAAGAAGTATAACTCCCATTTGCATCGTCCGCGTTGTAGTTCACATTTGTATGTCTAAATAATTATCTGTCAGATATTCTAGAACTGAGAAACATCATTGTTGCATATTCTATTACCCTTACCTTTTTATATTATTGTATTTTTTAGTAGGTTTATATATAAGCAGATCAAAAGCCATATATATAAAAAGTATTATGTAAAAATGATATCTGAAAAAGTTATTATAAGTTGCACAATAATTCCTTTTTACCTCTATTTTTAAATTTTCTCCCATTATGCCCTTGAGTGAAACTATGGATTGTAACAGAATTAAAAGAATATAAATGGAAAAGATGATTATAAAACAGATAAAAATTGTTTCTAACTTATAATGCTTCTCAAGAATACTATCTCATGTGCAACTCTTTCATGCCGTGAATTTTCTTTTGTTATGAACAGTAGATTTATAATCACTCTCAGTAATTAATGCGATCTTTCGTAAGCCGCGATTTGAAAATCTTGTTCCGAAGAAATTATTTCGATTGCAACAAGAAGTTTCTTAGTACTCAATATTGCGCTATGACTGATCGCTAAGTAATTTTATCATGTAGTGACATACCTTTGTATCGACCTTATACCTCTTACATGTATTTCACTTATAAAATCTTTTTATCAAAAATATATATCTAATGTGTTCTCATAATTTTACCCTCATATTACTTATACTTCAACTTCAATAAAAATATGATGGAAAAAATTCGACTGAATAGTACAATTTATAAAACTTCAGGAATGTTTTATTTAAATTTATGTAAACAACAAATTTTATATGAAAAAGTAGTTCCTTTTTTACACTTATTGGTGAGAAGTGCAACAAAGAAATAATTTATATATAGATGTTTATTTTAAGAAGTAATTATCCAACTCTATCTCTTGGAATTAATCTAAGTTCAGATCCATGTTTAAGAAAAATGTTTCCTGAAATTAATCACATTATAAATATATTGCTTAAAAATTTTCTCATAAGCATTATTTTATAATATGACGGACTTACCTGCTGTTTGTTGTGGATTGATACCTATTCCATCATCTGTGATTATGGCAGACGTTGCTGGAGATACTTTAAATTCTTCAGCAGCAAATTTTAATACAGCAGTGAAAGGTGTATTATCTGGCACACTAAGTCTGCAATTATAATTATACAATATTTAATAATCATTAAAAATTTCTATTTAATTCACAAAATAAATTAGATGCTAACTTAAAATGATGAGAGCTTATACAAATCATTATTGAAACAAAGTAAATAATTAAAAAAGAAATAAATTTAATGAATTTTATATAAACCCTCATTTCCATTCAATGATTAAACAAGGATTATGCTATTACCATCCAATATCTTTTTCAATTTTATGCCATATTGTACCATTGGGATGTGTTTTTACTAATTTCATTCTGTTGTACATTATTTCTGAAATTTCTGTAGGACCATTTAATAATACTTCTATTACTTTGATAAGATGCTCATATTTGAATTCACAATTTGATATCCACTGATTTTCAACTTGTTTCATATGACGAGCAAAGTAAAATATGCTATCAAGGAAATTTGTGTAAAACTCTGAATATTTTTGCATCAACTTCCAAAGCAATTTTTGTTTTACCTTTGTAAGAGCTAAACAAACATTTGTATCATTGTGGACAAGTCTGTTTGACAATACCTGAACTATTAACGCCTTACTTTTGCTGTTGTTATGTAAATTAGCAGCAAAGTGAACTAATTTCGAATGAAAACCATCATTAATCATTTTATGAATATATTCCAAAACCTCATACTCATTACCATTACTAATTAAAGATTCCCAAGAAATGATTAAAGCTTCATCCTGCATGTCCAAAGCAGAGACACCTAACTTTTCTAAAGACTCTATAACTATATTTGTACAGATTCCGTTAACTAATATTCGTTTAAGAAAATCATTGAATCTCTCATTGCCACAATATTGAATGTACAATTTTAAAAATTCATCCACAATATCAGTTGATATGTTAGTGTCTTTCAAATAGACCTCTAGTAATTTATCACAAGCATTTTTCAATTCAGAACATTTATACAAATTTGATCTACTTTCCTTTAACCAATGGCTGTGAAGATTATTATCAAGGACATTTTCTTTGCCTATTTCATATGCTTTAGCAATTGTGACTTCAATAAACTGAGCACATTGAAAAGCTTTGATAACATTCTCAATACTTGTTTCTTGGCTAACTCTCGGATTTTCTATGAGTACAAGAAAAGTGTTAAACATTTTCAATACTTCAAGAAAATCAGCCTCTGACATATTTATGTTATTTTTATTTACACATAAAGAACATGAATCTTATGATTCAATAAAATGATGTCTCGCACCAGAGTAACTAAACTTACACTTTAAATGGGAGTTTCGGATCAGAGGTAAGAGTTATTTTAAAAGTAACTTTAGACCTGTAACAAATGAACATTCCTGTTATTAATTATTAAGTTAAATCATAAACATTAAGAAACCATATGTTTAACAGGACATATATTTTGAAGCTATGTGTTAGTTTATGTATGCATACACACGTAGTACTTCTTTCCGTTATTTTTTAAAAAATGTTATCGATCAGAATACGTACGCCATAATTATCTAATATTGTTTTGTGAAAAATGGACTTTTTATATGTACGATTCACTCCGAAAAGTACCTTAACCTCAATCGAATGTTACTCGCTTGATTCCTACGCAAACATCACGAATCATGAATATCGTAAAACCAGAATGGAACACTATCACCACGTAGCGGTGAAAAGATTGAACTAATCGCTATTGCTGTCTTTGTCGCATACTGTTGCACATTTGCCTGATACAATTACATATTCTTATCGCATAACATTGCGGCCTTTGTCGGAGAATAAGCCATGTGCTATCACCTATTGGATGCGAAAGAAAAACAATAACTTAGAAGATATAAGGATAGATGATAGCACACTTTGTCTATAGTCAAAGAAAGTAATAGTGTGCGATAAAGGCATATATATACACAATATGTGTATTACTCATCACAGAAGTGGTAGGAAATAGTAAGGATAGACATATGTACTCATATTAGACAAAGAGGACGATACTGTATGACAAAGACAGCAATAGTAATTAGTTCCGTCTTTCCACCGCTACGTGGTGATAGTGTTTCAGTATTAATCGTAATGAAAAAAAATCGAATAAATTTTCATTAATAAAAAGAAGACTAATTGAAAGAATTAATTTGTGAACTTTAGCGATTGCATCTTCCAAATTAAACTCGAAATCAATTGTTTCCCTGCATCTCTGTAAGCTCTCTAGCTTACAAAAAGCATATTTAAAAATTTACAAATTCTATTCAATAGATCGAAGCATTAACTGGAATAATATTTAATTTCTGACAAACTATGTTCGATAAGAGCAAAGATTTAGTATTTTAGAGATCGTTAAACAGATCGTTAACTAAACTAAACGGTTGATTAATTTCAATTGAACGTTTATTAAAGCCTTTGTATACTTAAGTTACAAAAGTCTTAAGATGTTACAATATATGTACTCCTTTTTCAGCGTTCTTTTATCGGGCTCTACATTTCATTTTCGTAGTATTAAATCTTTAGAGTTACTTGCAAGTACTGAAAAAAGATTAGATATTTAGTAAAATCGAACTTAATTAATCAGTATATAAATACTATAATAAATACAATGATGCGTAAATACTTTTTGTAACAATTCTACGTTACAATAAATTTGATTTTTAACAGTAAACAAATAAATAGAACGCATCTTTTAAAATGTTCACCAATAGCTCTTGTAAACTCAGAAACAAATAAATTTATATGTTACAATTAATTTTTTTTTACATTCTACGTTATTTAAATATACAAAGAAAACGTTGAACTTAAAAGACCAAACTGTGCCATTTAATAATCTACAGAAAACAGTATACCATTGAAGAGCTACAAATATTGTACTTCAGTACCTAATAACACAATATTTATTACAATTCTAATTAAAATATTAAAATATTTTTATAATTAAAAAAGTTCCTGTTTAATGTATTAAAATCATTACATTACCTCCAGCCTATCTAATTAAAAAATAAAATAAGTAGATACTTTTATTTCACTGCACTTGTTATTTTGAGGAAATGCTTATATATTTATATATTTATACATACATAAGAAGAATAGCAAATCATAGTGGTGTAAATTAGTATACTAATAATTTTTTAAAAATAGTGTCCTGCATTTATGGTCATAATATTTTTAAGCCATAAAAACATATTATAGCAGATAATAAAGTTATAACTTAATTAACTATAAAATGAAAGGGATGATACATTTAAGAACTAAAATATATTATTGAATTTATAAATTTTCGAAATCTTGGCTTGCACCATTATGATTTCAATCTGTCAAATATCTGAAAATTTCATGCATTTTAATTACTTTAATGATTATATACCATCTTAATGGTACAAGTTATATCTTTGTAAATTCAATTCAATATTATTAACGATACTAAATCCTTGCCTATGTTCACTATGGTAATATATAACTTTGTAATTAATGACGTGTATCGAATAATTTAATTTACATATGTATACATACATATGTATATAATCTTTTACTAATTACTTTTCGATTTATGTATTCGCTGCCCTTACTTTGCACTTATTAAGTTAATATACATACTATCCCTCCCAACCAACATGCCGCATACGCTATAACGAATATAACTTACATTTTTTTAAAATTCTGCTGTAACAGTTATCTCTAAAAGAAAATACAATTCATCAACCTTCACATTTATTATATTTTATTATTCCTATTGTGCATTTCATCAATTAAATAAAAAGTAACACGCGCGGTTAAAATTTGTGAAATCGCCACGTTACGGGCTTATCGCATCGTAAGAACTGTGATTGTGCCGTTAATGTTGCATTAGTGTGTTGCATACCATAGTTTCGGTGCGTTAATTTCTATATACGACACAATGCAATAGATAGTAGTGCGTAAAACGCATTCAGAGAAGTTGCACTTATCCGGAAAAAACTGGCGAAAGTTAAGCCTTTGTACTATTTCGATAATATTTGGACAATTACAAATACATACTTGTAAAGGTTAGATAGAATTCGGAAAGAACGAACTACACAGATCGCAAGGTTCAATGCAGCTCTGATAAAGTAGATCAGGTTTACACGCAGAGAACCCAGAGACGAAAATGGATAATAGTAAAGTGGATGAAGAAAATCAACGTAATATTAATGATGGGGACTGGATTTGTCCCGATTCTCAGTACGTAGCTTTCCTAGGGGCAACGTTGCTGTATGAAATCAGCTTTATGCTTTAATCGCGAATTTACAGTGGCCACAAAAAATATTTGCATATCACTGTATTTATCACATATTAATTAATCATGTCCATGTACATTAAATTTCGTATCATTTAATAGTGCTTTCATGCGACCATAAAAATGTGGATATCATGAAAATGAAATGTAGAACCTGATGAAAATACTTTTTGTATCCACTGTAGTTTCAACTTCGTTCAATACATATTATTTATACTATCGCTGTGTCCCTTTACAATGTTTATTTCAATTGGTAACACTGATTCTGTAATAAATCATGTGATATGTAATAATGTTATTTGCTTGAGAAAAATGTTAATTATTAAATGAGTAATTTAGTATATTGTTTTTTATACTTAAAGTTAATTACACTATTATGTATACTATGCTGAAGTTTGTTCGTAGTAATTTATTGTACTAAAGAAATTTTGTATTCACTAGAGTAAGTAAAACAATAAGATGTTTAAGACTAACTTAACATAAGTCTTTTGTATTTTAAAATATTAGTATGAACCTGTAAAATGTTGATATTTAAAGATATAAAATTGTCTATTTATACATACCTATTGTGTGAGATAGTGTCTTGATACTGTTTAATATTTCAGATGTGCCAATGTAAATTTTGCAAGAAGAAACTCTTGTAATCGATGTGGAAAAGGTATATAAAAGTCAATATGGTAATGTATAGTTTCTATATAATTTTCCTTATGATAATGTTTTGTTCCTTACAACTTTTTTAATGTGTTGCTTTATTAATATTACAATATATAATATTATATATAACAATTAACAAAAGATATTTTTATGCAGACAGAGGAGAGTGTCCTAAGAAAAAAAAATTGGGACAAGAAATTGGTAAAGCAGCTGCAGAGAAAAGTAGAGGATTATTCAGGTAAATAATAGGAACATATATAACAATATAACGCAGAAAGAAATTATTCTCTATTATATGAAATAAGTTTAGAATAAATATTCTAAAAAGTACAACATTCAGGGACAACATCATAATATAATTTGATCAGATTTATTTAAATGATTGGTATTTTCATTTCAATAATATACAGAGTTGTACAATATATCGTATATCTTTCTTTAACTTTCAATATACTTAGATTTTTTGTAAAATATTTACACAATGAGTAAATATTATACATACATGAATAACAGAGCAAATAAATGATTGTATGTTATGATATCTTTATATTTAGTGCTGATGATTGGCAGTGCAGTAAGTGTGGAAACGTAAATTGGGCCCGGCGACAGCAGTGTAACATGTGTAATGCGCCGAAATTCGGAGAGATTGAAGAACGTACAGGATATGGAGGAGGATATAATGATCGAGGAGTCGTTGAATATAAAGAAAGAAGAGATGATGATGACGAGTACGATGAGTTCGGGCGTCGTAAAAAGAAACGAAAGATTGAAAACCGCTCAGATGACGATTCCAAAGATTCTAGGTATAGCAGCCCGCCACGTAACAAGTCTAAGGACGAGGATGAAAGAGATGAAGTGGAGAATGAAGAAGATCAAAATGTAATGTAAATGTAATTGATGTTATTTTATCGATAATCAGAAATATCAAACACATTTGAAATTTCAGGATGAAGACGAAGAGGAAGAGGAAGATGATGAAGAAGATGGTGATTTATCGAAATACGATCTTAGTGAATGGGATGACTTTGCAATTAAGAAAAAGTAAATTTTCTCATGATTAACGTTTGTATAGTAGATGCAATACATGTTGTTAATTTTCAGTACAAATGGGAGCACTGCATCTTCAGAAGAACAACAATCAAGGTAATAATAACAATAAAAATGGAGGACCTATATAAGCAACTTTCTCTTACTTTCATTTAGCAATTTTCCTTTGTTATAAACAAGATCAATAATAATCTTATCATCATTAGAGAATTTGAGAAAATAATAATTATATCCATAAAAACAGGTAACAAACGTTTTATATATGGACGTAATATTTTTTTTACAGAGATAAAGATGACTGGCGCGATTCAGGGACATCCAGTCAATGAGAAGATGTGCAGAAGGAAAGGTTTGACTTGGGTTTCGGGTATAAAATTGATTGCGACAATGAATCGCGATATTAATGGATGAAATTGCTAAACGGCACATTTGTTTTAAACCTTTTAGAGATAGCATTATCGTATTCCTTATTAGTTAGATTCATAATGACATGGTTAAAAGGAAGATATAGATTTAACAAGCCTGATGGAGATCATAATACAATACTCGTTAAATAAATGATTTTTTACAGGTGAGAGGAAATCCCATGAGCGAAAAATTGCTCGAGTACTAAGAGATATAACACAACGCAACAAATTTAGTGATTTAGTAAGCACCTTTGGATAAAGTGATGGACGATATACAACTTATTGCAAAGGGAATCGATTAACAAATAAGCTTTACATTTCGTGACTGAACTCATAACTTCGTTTGACTCTATGGATGGAGAATAAAATGTAGGTTACTTATTTGCGCAATATTGATCTAAATATTGCATAGTAATGTGGAAATTCGTAAAATGCTTGACGCAGGTAGAATATTTCGCTAGTAAATGAAAACAAGAAAAAAAAAACAGAAAAACAGAATGACCTGTAATTCTGATATAATTTTATGGATGATGTGTTACACGACTCGTTGTAAAAGCTCTGAATTACGAACATAGATGAAATCTTATTTCTAACTCAAAATATAAAATCTTCGAGAAAGCTCTCTATCATGTCACACTTCTAAAAAAGTTTCTCTATGTACGTTATCACAAAATTCATGACATTCTCATAGTCACTTACTTCACTTTGATTCGCTTAAAATATTGCTCAAGCTGCTTCGAAAAAAATTTTTCTTTTATTTTATCTTTTATAATTTATCTGTTTGCCTCGCTCTTTCTCTCACGTTTTCGCTCACTTTTTCTTTTCTCCTTTTTTCATGCATAACATCTAATGATTAAATAAACATAATGTAGTATTAAAAAATCATTCCCTAATGAATATAGATATGTATTGATATCTTCAGAATGAAGAAAAAAAAAAAGATACATTTTCTTGTTTTGACTATCACAGATCCGAGTAAGTTGGAAGCAGCCCGTTTTTTTCAATCGAAAAAATATGATATGAGGTATGTCATCATGACACCTGGAAACCTCTAAAAACCTGTGTTCGGTTCTCGACGGGCAGAAAAAAATACATATAGAGTAGGAGTGTGCGGATACCCGAAATTACGGATCTCGGAGCCTCAGCTCGGGTCAAGATCCCGAAAGTTTATCAGCGCAAACATATTCGAATACCCGTTATTTGAAACGTGGTTTACGATTACGTGGTACTCGATTCCGAATATAATTTTTCACATGTCATATTGTGCAATATATTCCTTGGTTTAAAATTCTTACATATGATTACAACTGCAAAAGTATAAGTTGAAAGTTTAAGTACAATGTAATAGAAAAATTATGTTCTGAATTGAGCGTCGGATCCCGAATCGAAAATCGGGTTCTGAAGTAACGGGTACCCAATTATGTTTATGTGTCGACAAACCGAGATCCCGACACGAACACGAAAAAGATTCCCGACCCGATTCTAGGCCGCAATTTTGAATACCCGCACAACCCTAATAATGTTATCAAAAAATCTTTGTGACGCCCATTTTCTCGAATAGCTACGAAACTCATTATCGATCAATTCTGATACTGACTTCTTGTAAATATCTTTATTTTTCATTTATAATAAAAATCATTCATCAACAACATAATTGTTCTTAGTCAATTATTCTTTTTTCTTATAATTATTACACTACGTAGGGTCATGATTATGCACAGTGTTGGTCACAAGGAGGAATCGGTGAAGGGAATAAAAGGGACGGGCGATACTGTTTTAAGGAGTATGTTGCAACAGGGATACATATCGTATATATGTACAATTATGAATTTGAGCTTGCTTGACTGCGTTTTTTTTTAATTATTTAGTGATAAAAGGAAGGATGAATTGTTCACCGGCGTATCTTCATGTCGTTCCTTCGAATACTTCATTAATTCTCGCACAATTACTTTATCACGAGCAATTGTTCGAATAAAAAGGAAGAAGGGACGCATTCATATCCATCTTTGTTTTTATGTTCTTTCTTTCATTTCTCGTTCCTCCTGATCCACAAAAGTCTCTAGCAACGATCACCGTATATTCCGATCGACGAAATAACGATTACTACGAAGAAAAATCAGATTTTACATTAGTATTTACATAAATCACGTAACGCCACGTGACATTCGTAATATTTCCAATTTACAGAGAGAGAGAGAGAGAGAGAAAGAGAGAATTGTGATACGAAAACGATATCCTCTAAGACGATGGAACAGATTTTGGAGTCGCGAGAGACATTAAAATGGCTTTTTAATGTCGTGATTTAAGAATAAAACGCTTATCGATATAATAACACATACATAAACAACACCGTAAATAAAGAATTGGACGAGAAATCTCGTTACCGCCAGTCACGATAAACCATTCCGCGAAAAATGGTATTACTATTAATTATTCTCCATAATCACATCAACATTAGAACCTTAACAAATTCGACTTCTTTGTCCTTTACAAGATCGCGCGCAATAATTTTTATATAAAGTTTTACATTATCCGAAAAACTCGTGTTCGTTCGTTATGATCGGATTAATTGTCCTCGGATTAATAAACGCAATTGTCGAAAAGGACACAGAAAGGCCACCACAATCATAAATCATCGTCGTCGCGACGTCTATCTTCGATCAGACAGCTTACACGTTAGTTTTATTTCGGCATAAAGAACTGCTGATGCGAATGCGAGTTTGGCGGCGGATGTAAAGTAGGATGTGGTGGACCGCTACCCCTTGTCCCTGTAGCGTAAAGTTGTTGCTGGAAGTTATGGAATTGTTGAGCATAATTTGGATCCGACATGCTAGGTCCACTACCGACGAAAGGGCTGTTCTTGAAATTACTAGTAGCACCACCCATGCTCGGAGGTAATGGCTGTGTCGCATCCGGGGCAGGTCCTAATCCCATTGGGCTGCCTTTGCTGCCGGATACGTACATACCAGGATTCGGTTGACTGGGAACTTGCGATACCATGTCAGGTGGGAAGACTTTATCTGGATCCATTGAACCGCCTGGAAAGACGCCGCCACCAACCATGTGTTGCATTCGCATTAAATTAGGCTGAGGTCTCATATTGCCGACAGGTCTCATCGAAGGATGTACACCAACTGATGTGTTCATCGATTGTCCGTCCATCCTTGGAGAGCCTCCCATGCCAGGAAGTCCACCGCTCATGGTTGATGGCATACCAGTATGCGGGCCCATACTGTTCGGTACACAACCGTTTGGGAAGTACTGAAGATTTACAGACGGTGTGCCCATCTTTGATTCTAAATTAGACAAGGGATTCGTGAATCGTTGAAGGAAGTCCAAACTCGGTGGTCCTCTTGGCGTATGACCAACGTTGGGCCTTGCTGGTAGATATTGTATCGTGTTTGGAGCACTAGGTTTTACTTGAACATTCGCTCCGTTATAAGGACTAGGGCCAGTCACATGACCTGTCATTAATCTTGGCGGCGGTGCATGAGGATCGCCACCAGGATATGCTCCTGTCGCATTACCTGAATGGCTACTCATCATACCATGGCCCATGATAGGATGACCCATTTTACTAGGTACACCGGGACTTCCTGTGTGTGAAGTTGTCGGGCTATAACTCGTTGGTGGTCCTGCCAAACTCATACACATTCCTCCTACTTCGCCCTGTTCACTGGTCGGACCACCCATATGACAACTTCCATTCATTTCGCCACCCATTTGCATCATGTGCATACTGTGCGGATTCCCGAACTGCATCATCCCGGTGTTCCCGGAATGAATAGGTCCTTCGTTACCTAATGAATTGCTAGCTGCCGTATTAGTAAGTTGTTGACTCATCTGAGCTAAGGAAGTTATGGGATCAAAGTGATTTGTACTCATTGCGGTTAAACTGCCGAGTCGCCCTCCGATATTGTTGGGATTAAGAGGCACATTGTCTGAAGGTTGACTCACGTTCACAGATGGTCTACCGCAAGGGAAGGAGGCGCTTGGACCTCCCAGAGAAGGTACCACCGTTGCGTTTCCAGAATTACTTGGATTTGTAAGACTTGGATTTGTAGACTGTTGTTGTTGTTGTTGTTGTTGTTGTTGTTGTTGTGGAGGAGGTTGTTGTGGTTGTTGTTGCGATTGTTGCTGTGGTTGCTGTTGCTGCTGTTGCTGCTGTTGGGGCTGAGTTTGTTGTTGCTGAGTATCTTTTGTTGATGGCGGAGATGTGTCGGGTTTCGTAGTAGGTGACGCTGGTACTGTTCTTGGAGGACCCATACTATCTGGTATATTCGTGTTATGCGGTGCTGGACTACTCTGTGCACTTGCACTAGACTTATTTCCGGGTTTTCCAGGATCAACTGGAGTATGCGGAGCACCATTGCCTGGTGTGTGCGGAGTATGAGGAGTATGTGGACTGTGTAAAGAGCCTGTAAACCCACGATTCATGCTATCCATTTGAACTGGACTTGCACCTTCCGATCTAGCAGGAAACTGATTGCTGTTGTCCAAAGTTCCTGGCAGAATTCTGTTTGGTATCTCTGTATTGCTGGCCGTATTCCTGAAGACATAGAATAAGATAAAATTATAAACCTACGTTAGAAAGGGAATTATACATCTGTAAGGTATTGTTATACAAGTATACTTACGTAGATAAATTGCCATCCTTTAGACTCGTATTTGGCTGTTTCTGTATAGTCAGTTCCTGTCCCTCGAAGGTATTAAGATACTGAATTTGCTGAGGGCTTGGAACCGGCATCAGATTCGCTTCCTTAACACCCGCTGCGTTCACTGCCCCAGTGTGTTGCTGCTTTTGCTGGGCTAAGGATTGCAGCGTGCGGCAAAACATACCATCCACTATGTTGTAACATATAACACGATCAATTCACCGCGTAATGTTTTTAAGTAGTGAACTTTTAAAATATTTTACGTAATAATTATAATAATCGTGGTTACTTAGTTGTTGCATTAAGATCCTTCGAATGCGATTCAATGTCAAATATTATTTAACATATCAAACAATATTTTAAGAGATAATATGATCGACTATTACAATAAAGTAATTATTCTATTATTTGGTCTTACCATTTGGAGGCTGACTGGTGGAGAAATCTAAAGATGAATCTTTTTGAGCAGTTGTTCCACTAGGACTAAGCGTTGAGATGTGCGAATGAGAAACAGGCGTTCCCGGATTACTATGATTAAGTCTCGTTGTTGATACAGCCGTTGCATTTCCAACTGTCGGATTCGGAGAGTCTTGACTCGTCGGACTTTGTCCTGGTAGATGGTTGGTTCTCTGATTACCGATTTGAAATTGTCTATTGCAGTCTGCGGGTGAATTTAGAGCTGAACTTGCGCGAGGTGACGGTAGGGATAAATTGCTGGTTGGATTATTAGGTGAAGAAGGGTTTGGGCTTTGTATCGCAATTGGCACACTCGCAGATCGCGTTGTTTGATGATACGGCGGTGGTGGCCCTTGACTACGCGGGACCCCAACCATATTAGCACCTCGCAATGAGACTCCAGTTCCAGGACTTCCAACACTGGCCTACAATATAAATAAATATTATATTAAAACGTTATACTAACATTTTTTAAGTATACTTTTTGTTTCAATAAATAATGATAGTTACCCAATAGTCATTAATCTTTAATTATTTTTCAAATACAATCTTTAATCTTTTATATTATATTTTACCTTATTTTTTCCATCAAGAAACTGATGTTGCAATTTATGCCAATCCATAGTTGGAGGACATTGAGTTGGTACAACTGAAGGAACGTTCGTTGGAGGACACGTCGATACCGCTGTTCCTTGCGTCGTGTCTAGAGTATTAGCGGTTTCTTCCTTGTGCTCAGGAAATAACATCATTTGCATTTTCCTAATGGTTGCTAATTGAACTTCTCGATGTTGCCTTTGTTGCGGAGTTAAATTTTCGTCTGGAACTTTGACACCTTGCAGTGATGGCTGTAAACTGCCTGGGCCTGGGCTGGTTGTACCTCCTAATAAATTGGGACTATGGCCCATCGTAGTACTATTAGGAGGTTGTGGATTTGCTGTAATAAAAGGTATGCTTCTAATGGCATAAAGTGTACACAAAAAGGTACCCGTAAAAAAATTGGAAACATATTTGACTACAATACAAATATAACTACATATTACCTGAGTTACCAGGTGAATTTGGTACAAGACAAGGCACATCTATATTTGCATCGTCCAATGATGGTTCAGAATTACCAAGGGTATTTCCACCATTTAAGTTCCTAAGGTTAGGTTGTTCATTCCAGAATGGAGGAGCATTAGGATCAAGAGCCGGTAGATCAGGAGGTTGCTCATTTTGGAAAGTATTGTTTGTACCTCCTTGATGACCTTTTTGTTTCATCATTGCAAGGTTGTTTAACCATTGTGCAGGATTTTGACGAAATTGGTTTACTTTATTTGGATGTTTCTAAGGTGATAATAACATCATGTTAGTAAATATAAAAATAATGTAGATTTTTCTTTAGGAAACTTTACTAGATACCTCTAGATACTTCTTAGTGCCAGGTTGTGCACAATGATAAGCAATAATTGATGGATATTGTCCTTGCATCACTGCATCTGCACCTTTATTTGCTAATGTTGTAGAAAATACAAAAATTTGACTTTGCTGTTGCATATACTGAGCTTCACCGCTTCCTGTGCTAGTTCCCATCTGTTTTCCAAGAACATTACTAACTAATGGTTGAATACCATCTGCAGTAATCACATTACCACTACAATCTACAACAATGAATAAAACAAATAAAATAATTGCACACAATAATTAAACATCAAGAATATAAATAATTAACAAAAGCATAAGAATTAAATTTAGTCCTACCAGGTATATCATCTGTGGGATTGTTATGATCACCTTCTTGCTTCACTGAGTTTAGAATTGGTTGATTTGCACTATTATTTTGATTCTCTCCGGACAATGCACCTTCTCCATTGGAAGGATCCAAACAAGGATCCCTAGAGCACTCTGTAGTGTCTTCTCCTGTTGTATCATCATTGTTACCTCCGGTGCCTTCTTCTTTGATTTTAACTGGGTCTGCGTCAGGTTCCTCTTTGACAACAGTGGTTGGTACGCAACTTGGTTCGCTGGGCTTCTTTTCTGTTTTCATGTTTGAAGCTATACTGGATGAATTATCCTGTCAGACCTTGGTCAGGTGAGTAAAGATCAAACACATGGCCACTATCGTCCGCAATGTGCGGAGTAACAACGCATTCGAAACCAGTGGTAGAGGTTAACAACGAAAAATATCGTTGACCGGTACCCGTGCCGAACGTGTCCTTAAAAAACGGTGTGCAACAGCACTCCCGAGGAAGGCATGTCTCTGTGGATCTCTATTAATTTTCCCGATGATAATACTTCTGGTGATCGTCGATTCAGCTTGTTTTCAGTCATTTAAATTAGGTAACCGCGAAATCGGATTCCTACGCATGGAGGAATCACGGTTGTCAGCGGGCGACTGATACAGGAATACGAAAGTTAAGACCAATACCACGAAGGTATCGGGACGAAGAAAATATCCTAAATGTCAGCCTCGTATCCGCAGCGAGTGCATAGCGTACCTCCGGCTTCAATGTCGTATGTAACACCACGTTGTAATCGCGTAAGACGTATTCAAAACATAGAACGGGGGCCAATGCACGCTGCACTCAAATTTCCTTGCCATTCGCGAGCATTGTTCTCCAACTTTATTTGTCACTTCATGGTCGCTTTGATTATTTATTTCTTTTACGCACGGCTGCCAACTGCTCGTCGAAAGTTAGACATCGTTTTAACGCGCCTCGAGAAGGAAGCGTTCATACCTTTTCCCCGATAAATAGAAAAAGATGGAAAGAGGCCTACCACCAGGCGTACTTGACTCGTTCCTTACACTTGATCGCCTGCAGGGTTACTATTTTGGTCTTTCTTTCCTTGTATTTTTCACCATTCTTCCGCAGCTTTTAGACGTAAGTATGTATACATATCAGGATACGTGTACCTTCCTTTATTTCATTTGGTTAAGCGGGCGTTTTATTTCACGATATCTCCCTAGACAGAGGCTGCATTTATTTAACGCAGAATCAAAACTCTGTAAAATTAAATTTGGAATACGAGAGACCAGGGACGAATCGAGTGATACCGGTGCCTGGGTTCTTTAACTTCAGTTACTTTTTTACTTTATGTATATACATATAACGTACGGTCCCCATATATGGATATACTTTCCAGGCGGTATTTTTAAAATGTACAGTAACATTGGAAAAATATGATAAATTCTATTAAAATGCTAGGGTATATCTAAGCTTTTTCTATGAACGTTTAAGTTGAATAGAAACTGTAGATAACTGTGATACCTCATAGGTGTTGTTTGGAAGAAACCACGAGATAGAAATATTAAGTTCTCATGGTTTCTAATTATACGATCGATTTAGTACAAATGGAACACAAATGCTTTTTATGTACATTCAGGCGCGTAATATTTCATATTATTTATAGATTAAGTACATTAAGCACGTATATCACAATCAGCATTTTTAATATTGGTTGATTTATAAGAACTTTTTACAGGTAATAAATTTCGTTTAATCGCGATATATTAAAAAAATCAAACAATTGAATGCAATTGTAGGAATAATCAGTGAAATAAATATAACCTAGGCTTTTTTCTTTTTATATTTTTTCACTTATGTTCCAACTAATTGTGATTTAAATATTATACCATATGAATAAAAAATATTTAATCTGAAACACAAAAGAATTTACTATTTTTATATATTACTAAAATATTTTTTTATACAGTTATCATTTTTTATATTTTTCAGATTAAAATAATTCATATAAAAATGTCACAATTGGAGCTAGATCCTCAATTTACACAGGGTTTGCACCTTCTACATTCTACTAATAAAGATTCTGCGGAACAGCTGCGAGCACTTTTAGATGAAGCAATCAAACAAAAATATGGGCCATCAAAGATGTTATCGAATGTATTACACAAAAAGGTAATTAGATGATAATTAATTTAAGGACATTATGTTGAGGGTTATCCAGAATAGAATACTTCAATTAAGGTGGTTTATATTAATTAAGTTATTATAATTACAGAGTTAGTTCTGATATCAGGGCACTCGTGAAGCATAGGAGATTTCATTCACGTAAAAAGATATCTAGTATTTGATCCCTCTGATCTAATGTTGTCATTTATTTTTTGAACTTCTATCTCTTAGATTCTCTGTTTTTAGTATATGATGGAGGAACCGGTGCTGAGTGATCATAGTAGCAGCAGTAGTAGTAAAAAAAGCAAAAGCTCCTCTTCTTCTTCCTCCAAACATTCAAGTAAATCAAGCAAAAACAGCTCTCCTGTGAATTTACCAACTCGTGACACACCACCTGATATTATCCAGACTGATAATACTCTGGCATTAGAAATATTAGAGGATGATCTGACGTGTGTTATTTGCAAAGGAATGGATGTTGGAGCAAGAAACAGACTTGTTGAGTGTTCAGAGTGCCATTCCTTGTACCATCAGGAGTGTCATATTCCACATATTTTAGATTCTCAAATAGATGTTCCAGGACTGGTGTGGTATTGTTCAAACTGTTCCAAATCTCAGGTGTGTGTATTCACTCACATTATAATTTATTATATTTTTTGTACATGAAATATTTTGATAATTTTTAGCAAAAAATGTTAGAAAACATAAAAGTTATGAAGTAAGAAATCTCCTTTCTTAATTTATAGGTTTCAAAAGAAAGGAGCTCACCAAAAACAGTGATAGAAAATAAATCTAAAGAACAAAAAAAATCTAACTCAGGTAAGTTTCTTATATTTTATAAAAATAGATGTATTTTCTCTTTCAATTAAAAAAGCAGTCATTACCTTGTTTAATAGGTGGTGGAAACAAAGTAACACCAAATATTCATATTATAAGTGCAGATAGAAGATTAAAGGATATGATGAAAAAAGCTAAGCAAGATAAACGAAGCACAAATACTACTCAGAGTTCGAAGAATTCTCGGTCCAGTTCACCAGCAATGTCTTCAACGAAATCTCAGGAAAAATCATTACTGTACAAAATCAAGTCAGGTGTAGAATGAAACTCTCGCTCATACGAATATTGTGATAATATTGTATAATATAAAAAAGACCCAAACAAATTTTATAATTTCAACATTACAAGTTGATTAATTAATTAAAAGATAGTCATGATCGATACGTTAATATGTATATTCTGATAGCAAAATTAATATGTTTTGCCAAAGATAGTATAAATAATCTTTAAGTAGATAATATTAATTTTATATACCACAGCAATTCCCAATTTTATGCTGAGAAAACTAAGGCTTTTACTTTTTATATTATTATGTACTTTCGTTATATGATTTTCTTTGTTTTTAATATAATTCATTACGAGATATAAAGAATAGCAGCGCGATGTAATTTGATATTGTAACGTTTAACTATAAAAATATAATTTTTTGTACAAATGTACATTAATTTAAATATACAAACATAAATGTGTAATTGAATTTCTGTAAAACTTTAAAAACCTCAAATAAAAAATGAAAGAAGCGATTGCGGGTACTCCGAAATAAGCTTTATGAGTGTCGAGTTCATTTATAATATCAATATATTTTTGCAATTTTTCAAATGCTTATTTGTTTGTCCCTACGTCCCATTGAAAATTTGGCAAGAGTCATTTCGTTCTCGAGTGTTACTTAAAATCTACTTATATGCAAGATGGGGGGGTGAATTCTATTTACATTGGGCTTTTGGAGGGTTGCATCTACACGCGTACGTCGATAGATACACGCTCATACACACAGCATACACACAAGTAAAGCAGCATCGCATTCACACATTAATTACATTCATCGTTACATGCGCACATACTTTACGTAGAGGCTATACAACGAGAAAAGATACATTCAAAAATTCATAGGAATGAAAACGAGCCCGTTTTACATAACTTTTTTTTCATACACGGTTCCCGAAGTCGAATATATTTTAAGTTATTCTTGCAGGGAACAATCATCCCCCCATCCTTGTTTTCGAAGCTTAACAAAGAATAATCTTAAACTCGACATGACGTTTGGAATCGTCTATACTACGAAGCATGACATTACTAATCGACTCATAAACCGCTAAACATTTCCTCCGTTAATTACAATACAGTACATACGTTGAATGCGGAATTGACAAGCTTTTCAGATGGATGGAGTCAACTGTCGAGCGTACAAATTATCGAGAAATTCTGCTATACCACAAGCAATTCTGAATATTATACTTAAACGTCCCCATATCTTCGTAAAAATAAACATTCTGCAAAAAATTTGGAATTAGTACCAATGAACCATGTATTCATGGATCCTAAGGTTCTCTTAAAAAAACCGAATCTTTTTACGTTAGGAAATTCTTTAATCAAAAATCTATTGGGACAAAAAGACTTGCTATTGATATCTGCAGCATTAGTTAAAAATAATAAAAATATTAGTGATAGTGAACATCGAGCATTTAAATGTTCCAAATTCCAGAATTAGCATCTTCTTTTAAATAGTAAATAATATTCTTTTTATGTTTTGTTATAAATTTTTTATATTATAAGCTTTTTATATCATACTAATGTAATTATATTGCAAGTATTTAAATCTTGAGTTTTGAACAAATAGACAAATGATTCAAGTAGTAACCAATAGCACTTCTGATATGTTTGAAATTATTTAAATTTGTTTGAAGCTATTTTCTTCGAATATTTTCATTTTTTTCCTCCTACAAATATGCAAGCGCTTTATATATTATTTAGATACTTCTTAATGCTTTACGGAAACAGAATTTCATCGAGATTTTGCATGTGCACAATATACATTAAAAAGTGTAGCATGTTACACGACCTTCCATCGAATTGCGCTCGAACGTATAATGTACTTCACGTACCATATACGATATTTTACATGAACTTCTGAAAATGAGCATTCTAATCGTTCAAGATGTACCACGCACCTGCAGGGATCCTCTAACTTCAGACAATAGAGTCGAGACGTATGTATATACGAATATGTGTGCAAATATATTAGTGTACGTCAATCTGTGCAATGTGAAATAATATAAATTCAAAAGAGTTTCATATATTATAAAAATTATCGATCCTTATATTGTGGACGTTACATAATATTACTCGAATAACGAATAAACCTATATAAATATATAAAAAATGCAAGTCAATTTTACAATTCCAACAGTTTCATTAATATATACTGTTTTTTTTTTTCTATCTCTTCCATGCCTCGATGATATAAAAATATTGATATCGATAATAATAGTAATATAATTAACATTTTATGGAGTATATACAATTGGAACCGTACCATCCACAATTGAAGGATTTGCAATATGTTCGTTCAATTGTATCCATGCATATACGCTTAACAATTTGTAAGCTACAACACAAACTATCGCTCCTCATCACCAGACATCTTCGTTACATGTTTTGTATAACAATATATTAATTTAATGTAGAGCAACTAAAAAATTCCACTAATATTATGGAATAGTACTCATACAAGGAAAAATGTTTTCTTATATTTCTACATTATAACAATTTGTTCTATAATTTTCCATCACTTTATTTTAATCATTAAATTAACAAAATTTAACTAACGAAAGCGGTCTCTTTTTTCAAAAATGTTTAATAGAGAAAGAATTTTCAACTACTTCAGTAAATCTTTAATTAATAAACAGTGATTGTACGTACAATCAGAAAAGTCAATTGTAATTATACAATTCATTACTGTTAATGTATGAATATTTATATTTTTGTTTTCAAAATAACTCATAAAAATATTCAAAAACTAACAAGACTAAAATTCCTATTTAAATAATAAAAATAATAATTTTCTGTCTATCATTTTAATTTATTTCATAATAAATATTTCGTTGAATTAAAAATATTTTATAGACGATAAAGTGTAATAGTAACTTAATCGTAAAATTAATATTATTGAAATTGAGTCGAGCGAGCACGTATCTTTATTATGTATAATCTGTATATTTATAAGCTTAATATAAATACTACTGTCAACAGAATGATTTATAAAAATAAATCCATTACTCCAGTCAAAATTAAATAATTTCTTTCTGGAAGACTACATCTAATAGCTTCATATAAACAAAATAAAATACAAACACCATTCAGAAAAATGTTCTATTTCGCACGTTTATTTAAAAAAAGAAATCATTACCTCCACAAAACAAGTCTTTTCTAATTATTAGAAAGACATATATGTGTTTTGAATTTTTTTGTGTAATTAATTTTGTGTATTAAATTTTACATACAAAGTAGAGGAAGAAGATCTCATCCCCTAAGGTATTTTATAAATGTTACTATCATTTAATTTTGTCATTCCATCGATAGAACCTTCATAGAATCATTTGGACTAAAAATTTTGCTTCGCATTGTCTTTAACTTCAAAACAAAAATAATCATTATATTCACCACTATAAATTCATTGTACAAATAGAATATGTTCAACAAATAAAAATACTTGACAAAATAATCCTCCTAAACTTACAGTACGTGTTCCTCTTTTTAATTCAATATACAAGAAAGCTGACCTTAATTTCACAGGAGATAGTGATTTAAATACATATAAAATAACGCGACTAAAACATTACAAGAGATATGATAACAGAATGAATGTATAAATAATAAAAGCTCATTTAAATCCCATTCTCCATTCTGTTATCATTTGTTCATGTATGTGTGTTACATATTATATGTAAAATATCGTGTGAAATATACATTGAGAAAATATGATATACATGGAATTAAATTATTACAGAATTTCGATTCGCAACTACATCATTTCCAAATGTTGTATCGTCGTTTCACGTACACCAAAAGTTCAGTAAAACGACTTTATGTTTCAGAAAAATTACAGCACGTATGTTGACGTGTATCAAAGAAAAAGTAATACATTAAATCACATAGGACAGATTGACGTATCATTTTCTGTATAGATAATCCGGTCATCAGTATATAAATAAATACAATACATATAATAGAGAGATACACAGGTTGATGGTAATCGACAGGGAAGCTGAGGGCCTGTAGAGCAGATAAAATACACGAAAGTGTTAATTAAGTACAAGAGTGAGCTTGAACCTCAGCTTTCCCAAACCTACCATTCACAAAATTATCAAATAATTGGTTACGCGATTCAATCGAACGTTTAAGTAGGTCTGTTCCGGTGTAACAGTTCCTAAAAAAGCGCATGGAGAAAAATTGGCAGTGCGCAATGGGCAGTGAATCGAACTGTTATTAAATACCTATACACTGGAATAATGAATAGTATCAGGGACACTTAAATGCTTCCTTTAAAAAATGCAATTTTTCAAACTGAGGCAGTCTTAGGTAAAGTAAAATGGCGATGTAATCCCAAGAAAAATACTGTTCATCGTTGTGTCTTGTTAAACCTTCCTTTTTTTCCCGATACGTTTAACTGCGATATTATTGACCAACTGGCGAAAAATCCTGAAACTCTAATAACCGGCGAAAATACAACCAGACATGTATAAAATTTTCCCTTCTACTGTGTTTTCTTTTTTGTCATTTTTTTTCATTTTTTTTTTAATTCGCGTTCATTAAGAGTCTAGAAACTTCCTCGCCGGTATACAATATAAAAGATCTTTCTCGTTTTTTGCATCTATTATGTGCTTTCTTTACGCTTAACAATATACCATAATAACTATTGTTGAATGGGCAATTAGTCGATAATTATATCTATATAGATAATAATACAACTTAATGGTAGTAAGAGCAATAATAGATATAATATAGCTCCTATAGTGGTTGTAAAATCATTATATGATCCACATAGTGGCCTTCCAGATCGTAGCAACAGTCATATATATATAAATGTAATCGTATAAAGTAAATAAAAACAGACTGAAAAATGAACAGAAAATGTAATAGAAAAGAATTCTTTTTTTTACGTACTAAATATACGCAGATAGGCCTAGAGTAGTCTGAACTGCTCTCACAACTTTTAATTGAGAAGCCAATTCTTTTTCCTTTCATTTAACATTACTTTAATTGCCTTAATTTAGTGTCGTTCCTTGCTCTCTCACGCTCTCTTTCTCTCTCCCACTCACGTTTTTTCTCGTTCGTTCTCTCTTTTTTCTGAAAAAGGGTTCTTTACCCTCAACTTATAATACATATATAGACCCTCTCTAACTAGCTCACTACAATCCGTGGAGGTGTATGTTGCGTGACCTTTGCTTTATATATTTTTTATGTATATATATATAATATATAACATATTAATAATATATATATCGTAATGAAGATAGTAGGCATAGCCACTCGTGCTCGGATCACAGACTACTTGCTGCCGTACTCCCTTTGTACAGACAGTCTGGTGGACACTATGGCTTTTTCTCTTATTTAACGTTCCCATACGTTATTTTTCTTCATGTTATATATACTACGTATACACGTATAGACATTCGGCCAACAATGAAATCATTAATTTCCATTTGTTTTTTTTTTTACTTTTTTTTAATAAGTATTTTTTGCACGAATTTTGTATCTCAAATCCTTAAAACGCGTAGGCGGACCAATATTCAGCTACGTCACCGGAGATATAGTTTTTCGATCATAAGATAAATTATATCCCTTACTAACGAAGATTCCACCGATTGCATTGAGATTCCCTTCGTCGTTTTCTTATAATTTGTTACAAATATACTATATATATATATGTATAGTAAAATAAATGAAATATACAATATTAATAAAAACAGATCAGGTTTAAAGGTTAGAGTTCATCATTTTCTCTTTTGTTACCATTTTGCTAACATCTGTACGTGTGTACGAGCGTATTTCGATACGGCCATGACATATAGACGTAAATACTACAGCCAGGATTAATTTATCCTAAGAAAAACTATCGCCTGACTAGCCTTAACGAAATCGCACGTATTTTTTACGGCATTGTTATTCACATGGTGTGTAGATTTGTACATATGTAACGAGGTGTATCTGATGCATGAAATGGAGGCACTAGTCAGTGTTTCTGGAGAGATTGACGGGTCCTGGGATAGCAATGAGGAGGTTGTGTCAGCAGGCACTGGTTTCCTCTCCTTCGAGTGTGCACGCGACATTCTCTAGCCTGTGGGCTAGATGTAATTTACGACAGCCTGCGTCTGTCTCCAAGGCCTCTAGGATCTATGCAATATTCCATTAATTAAATTACCAATCAACAAACTAAACATTTTAATAAAAAAGAGTCAAGCTTTGCTTTCAAGATACTTACTTGTTCATAATACTTGCTGACATAGATGTAAAGTTCTTTTAGTGCTGCGATCACATCAAACTCATTCGCATGTGACGCACTCAGCTGTTGCATGGCACTAGACATTTCTTGATCAGTGATTTGTGGCAGTCTTTGTACATCTGTGTAAAAACGACCCACTTTCTCTCGGTAATGCGGTATGTCCTTGGCAAAGAGTAACTTATTCGACGGTGAATCTTTCCCCAGCCTGTGTTCCGTCATCGAACAAGAGTCCATAAATGTTTGCGCTATCACGGAGAGGCTCGAGTCAACCGTTGTGGACTTATTTATATCGAACATGAAGTCTGGATTCTTAATAAAATTCACCCAAAATCTAAGCGGCAAACTATTCGATTTCCATGCGTGTGGTACCTCCGGGTCAACGATCCCGTGTTGCTTCGCAGCATCGTCCAGGAGATCGAACAGCCATTTTACAGCACTGGGTAATGCTTCATTCGCTGTTAGAATCGTATTCAAAAAATCATCGACGAACTTTTGAACGGTACCCTTCGTCGATAGTAATCTCGTTAAAAATATTTCAGGGATGGCTTTGTGTGTTCGTTCTGGATGATGATGCTTGCTACCGGTGAAACCCATACCTGGCGGATAGTGACTTTCTTCTATAGGCCTTACCAAATGATATAATCGTTGATTACCTCCATGACCGCTTTCTACGTCGCCGTTTGCTGTTATGATCGGCGGTGAATGTTGAGATTCGAAGTATAAACCGCTAACGGGATGATTGTACATTACAGGACTAATTAGATTGTGATTAGGTGTGGATGGAAGATGTGTGGACGAACAGTGATTCGCGTGACGATGTAGGTGATGGTGATGTGCATGGTGGTGAATGGACTGCTGCTGATGATGATAGTGCGATGGTTTACAATTGTGACACGGTGGTTTACAGGCGACGGAAAAACCATCGTTCTGTCTAGGAATCAACGACATCACTGCTGACTCTTTCACACCATAATGCGCCAACGTGTTTATCTTTTTCCATTCGCCGCTGCACTTTGACGTGAGATCCTCATCCTGAAGAGTTAAATGTCCGCCTCTACCGTGTCTCCATTCCAAATCTACGTCATGAACGGACGGCCTCAGTGAGAAAGGAGTATTCTTGTAGAGAGCATCTAGGATCTTGGACTTCACTTGATTTATAGTATCACAATCTAACACCTTGCACTGGATTTTCTCATCGAGATCATCTTGGACGACATGCAGAGTGACCACGCTGTGCTCAATCTGCTCACGGAGTAGCCTTTCTTCAGATAACGAGTATCTAGCGTCGTACGTAATCACGTCCACAGGACCCTTTTCTATCTGGTGCTTTATTGCCTTGAACAATAAAAATAGAGAGGAACCTGCATAGTCTTTAAGGTAATTGTACATACAAAGAGCCATCCAGTTAGTTAGCATCTTTTCTACCACGGATTCGGTCCTTCTAAGCATCAACTGAGGATGCTTTGTGTTCACTGCCTTTTCAATAAGTCTTAGTAAAAGATTCATGAGAATATCAGTCGCATACTCCATCTTACCCATCAGGACGACCATAAGTAATGATGCAACATTCACTTTATCTCTAATATTAAAGTCTTTCTGAGCCTCTAAGGTTTCGATGAACGTTAATACAAAGTATTTATTATTGATCAGTTGCTCGAACTGGATCATGGCAGCATCGTAGTTTGTACGAGACACATTACTACGTGATCTAGGATCATTTAATATAGGATGATGCGTAACACCGGGAAAAAATACTTTCATAATGTAATTCTTGTGGTCTAAAGTCGGAATACCGGACGACTCCAGATCAGCGGTTAAATCAGTCATATCGGTTTGTAGTTCAGCAAATGCTTGCTTACATTCCATCCTAACATTGCTTTCCAGAGTATCCATCTGTATCTGTATCCTTTTATATTCTCTCTCTGCTTGTGTACTCTTCCTTCTATATATTATTAACACTAAAACAAACAGAAACACAAGACCAAAAGTGCCAGCAGCTATTCCAGCAATTGCCTCTGGTGGGATCGGATAAGATTTAATCACTTCGTAGCGCAGATAACCAATGGGGAACCTTAGGCTACGACCCACACGTACTACCACCAAGGGTAAACCATTTTCAGTTTTAATTCCAAGTTCATCTGTATCAGCTGGTTGTTGATCAGGAGGAATACAAACCAATTGAGTTAGAGCAAGCGAAGTCACGTTACATGGCATTGTACCGACAGTAACGTTCACATCAGACTCATCACTGGCAAAAATCAAATTTTCCCCCTCGATAACTAGCGTATCACCTTTATATAATTTAATGTTACGCGGAAAGGCAAGAAATTTCGGGTCTTCCACATAAAGTAAGCGATTTCTAAGACTCTTAAAATGCTTTTCCAAATCTCGTACACTTTCCACATTGTCCATAATAAATGCTATTTTCAAGGATAATTGAGATTCCTTTAACTTTAATGATTGAGGTGGTGTGCTTTGGCTATTAGCAGTAGCACGCCCGTTACGTCGAAGAGTCATGAACCGCTTAGCAACACTAGGACTTGGGCATTCCATCTGCGTCGGGTTTAATACTGTACAAACAGTCCTATTTACTGGCAGTAGTTCATTGTCGAAGTATACCTCCATTTCGGGCTTCTGGATAGTATCTAGATTGGTGCCGTGAACGGTGATCATACGGCCACCGGAAGCAAAACTTGTTAGTGGCTTAATCTCCATAATAGTAGGATCATGAGTGTAGTTATAGGGATTACCAATTAAAGTGCGATTCGCACCATCTATGCTAAGAGTCAGTCTGTCGATTCTTCTTACTCTATCGGATTTACTTGTTACACAAGTTAATCTGGTACTACTCGCTTGCGTGGCGTTAACATGACACGCTAACTCGTCTAGGTAGGCTGATATAGTACTACCAATATTTAAATACATTCCAGTAATGGCAAGTTGCGTACCACCACTTTGTGGACCAACTGATGGGTAAACACCAGACAATCGTATATCCTTGTAATTAAATAACACTGCGCTTTCAGTGTAACCAGCGTCATTACCAACCACTACAGAGGCAGTGTCCGTTGCTTCGTGTCTTCCTGTACGGCAAACGATGCGTACGGACACTTCATAGTCGACTAAAGTACATGGTGTGTTACCAATATGTATTTTTCCATCCACGTCGCTTTCTTTCAGCCCCAAATTACTACCTTCGATAGTGACCAATGTTCCACCTTCGATCGGTCCACTGAGAGGTTTAATCATGTCTATCCTCGGTTTCGGACACTCAGTAAATGGTGAGTGCAAGCAAGAATGCCGGTACACGCAACTATTACCGCACCAAGTACATTCAAAACGCGCATCTCTGGTCACGCAAAGGGAACAATCTGCGTGTTCGCGATGCGAACCCAACACTTCACACTTATAAAGGATGATAGTAGTTTTGTCCACGTGATGATTAATGTTCCAGACAACCGTTACCTCTGCTTCGTATTCACCAGTGACCGCCTCATACGAGTAAACTGTTTTATCACATACTATAAAACGGCTGCTATCGACACGAGCTTGTACTTTTAAATTAGCACCCTCGATCGAGACGATGCATTGAAAACCACTGTGTCCTACTTGAGGATGCGGTAAATTCTCAACCTCGAGCACTATCTCTTTGGGTACACTGTTAGGTAACATCAATGGTTCCTGCCGTTGAACAAACTTTGGACAGTATTGTGCTCCGTGCGCGGCTAAATTTGCTTGATTCTGTGAACAGAAAGTTATCTTTTTTATAACAATACTAAATTTTATCTAAACATTAATACACTTACGTTTTCTCCTGAAATGATACCCTGACAGCTTGTGTTATGTGTACATTTATTATCATAGACACACCAACTACAGGCCCATTGAGATTTTACACACTCTGTACACACGGTATGCCTAGAGCAATCGAAGAAAGCGAAATTTCGTGAGACAAAATCTTTATTTGTTTCACTAGAGCGCACAGATAAAGGTACCAGGACATGATCGGCCCCGTCTGGTATATTCGGTCTTTCAAGTACGGGTGGTGTAGGACAAGATAATCCAAATCCGGTCATTAGTGCATCTATAGGTTCAGCGTTACCAAAAACACATTTGTAATTTGCGCCTGCTGGTAATTCGGGTAAAGTTCTGATTGTTAAGTGAACGGTGGTCATTTGATTGATAGGCATACGATCTGGAAGAACTTGCTCGAAATCAATGCACTGTTGTCCTGTACCTAAAGATAACCATCGTGGACTACTATGACTTGCTTTCTGACAATCTCCTCTAACTGTGCATCTAGAAATATACATTAATATTATTAAACAAAAGAAATAATGAAGAAAAAAATTAGATATTCACCTTTTTTCTAATGAACACCATCCACAATAAGGATCTTTCGCGTCTAGACAACTGCTGCAATTAGTATAACTACTGCAATGTTCAACTTGCACCTTAGAAATTTTAGAAGTCGATAAAACGTAAATATGTTCTCCATCTGGAGAAATCAAAGTATCAGGCATCAATCTGTTTCCTTTATCGATTACAATATTTTCGTAGACGAATGCTTCGTTTCCAGAAAGTAAAACTTTTTTCAGAGAACCGTCGTTAGTACCTAAGAATGCAACGGTATGACTTTCTGTATTAGCTATTGTTACAGAGGTAATGAATTCGTCAGGAAAATGTAAAATTGCTTGTCCCACAATTGGTGACATTCCGGAGATTTTCAAACCCACTTCACAGAAGTGCAAAATGTTGCCCGCTGTCTGGATAGAAAAATAAAGACACAACTCAATAAAAATATGCAATATTTTCAAATGGTAATATTTCAGTTCTTTAAATTTTATACTTACTCCTGCCGCAGGACATTTTCCATCTTGTATAGGACCACTGACATATCCCATGTTTCTATATTTAGTACTACCATTGAGACACATATGGATATTTTCAGTAAATCTTGTTTCAATCTCTTGCAAACTGTACACGCAAAGTGCTGACCGAGACAGCGGTTCGTTCGTGATTCCTCTACTTGGAGAAAATACGGAGACAAAAATGGGATCACCAACGGAAATACCCAATTGCATGGCTATATCACTACCGGCTGGTGCCACTTTCGCGTCTTGCACTAAATTATAAGATTGTGATTTCCCATCTCCTAAATTAACAGTACACTGTAGCGTCACTTCTGTATAACTATCATAATTTGGGTCATTGATACAGCTTCGAGCCAATCTAGAGATGTAACCCTTTTCCTCTTCTTCAGGAAGATGAGACTGTTTTTGTACCAATACAAAATATGCATAGTTGTTGGCATTGAACCCATACACATATTTAACCAGAAAATGGTCTCGATATTTCACGTCGATGTATACGATAGACTGTTTATTGAACGTATACTCCGCGAATTCTAAATTGTGAAGATTTCTGCTAGAAATAGCAGGCACGTCATGCCTGTAATCTCCTCTATTAGTGAATGTAGTACCAACATAGAGTATATTCGTTTGTCCCCAAGCATTGTATTTTTCGGGCCCAATAAAAGCGTATGTAGAAGAGCTTTCATCGTTTGCTGCTACACTATGGGGAATGAATTCCGGCTTAATAGATATGTTTGACATTTTGTACTTTTCACAAGCACCTTGAAGAAGGGAACCGCATGCAATCAGTGTTTGTGATTCAAGATCAGCGATTAATAGTTTGTTTACATTGTCCATTAAAGATGTAGTTATGTCTCTGGAAGGACAGCCTGTTGCATGGCACTGGGGATTATCCAATCTTGGTCCTGAAAACAATAATGGATAACAATAATTTTTTTAGTAATGTTTCCATAGTACAAATATATATATATATATATATCTTTTATAAAATATACAATTCTCATAAAAAGAATGAATAGCTAACCTGTGGAAACATATTCCTCCAGTCTGAGATTAGAATCTAACTGTAAAAGTCTGTTGATGGCACCTGCATATAATCTTCCTGTTGCAGGATCTATAGTAAGGTGATTAAATCGAAGGGCACCTTCCCTCGTTGTATTTGGATCTAGAGGATAAAATCCATATCTTTGACCATCTCCCATAGGAAACTGTGTTACAATGTGTAACGATCTATTTTCTTGCACAGGTGGAGTAGTACTAGCAGGTGTATCTATGGCTGCAGTTACCAGTACCACCAGGAACCAGGTAGCAACAGACATGGATGAAAAGGATAATCGATGAAATGGTAGTAGCAGTTTAGGAGATAACACAGTAGGCGAAATGGGAAATGATACAAATCCCAAGAATCTCATGATGTGTAGGCAATAGTTGACAAAGCACATGCGCACACGCTATGCGTGTGCGTTTGTGCATGTACAAGTCTAGGGTAGGAAGCTTAGAAAATATAATAAGGGTATTTGTCCCACTGGTAGAAGGCCAGTATCAATATAGTACTACCAATTACACATGTATCCAGGCACCGACATGATGCACATTGCCTGGCACCTCTGGAACATTTCAAAACCACAATTACAATTAGTTATTTATTCTTAAAAAAATTTCACACATCACATACATTTTTCACCAATATCTACCAATTAACCAAATAAAAAATTGTTCATAAAATAACATTGACTATATATTAAATTTTAAGAAAAAGTCTAATTTACATGAAAAAAATTAAATAATTTTAGCAAAATAAAACATTATAAGAGACAAAACGAAAATGTCGAAGACACATCAAGATATATCATTAAGACATTTCGAACATTCATATTTTGTCAGGTTTACGTTACGTATCTAAATACACGAACATCCACGATCAAGCCATACAATGATTAAATATAATAATCGAGAAGTGAATTGTCAAAATGTAAATAATGTATCACTGACCGATTTCGATACTAAAACATTTCGACGACGATGTCAGGCTAGGGCAGATGGCTCCTCCACACTTTTTGAGTAACACCGATGCACGCACCGCCCTTCATTAGTACGAGCAGCATAGCTGCACTTGACAGTTAAGGCCAGTGTCTTTGCACAAAGGCAAGGATATTCTACTCCTTGTCAATAATCGTCTAACAAAACACAAACGTACTAAATTACTCAATACTCAACAATAAAATATTCTAGAAACTCATAAACATTCCCAGGAACACTCATAAAACACGAGAATATCCACGGGTAATTACTGAAAAAGAAAAAGGAATTACCTCCAGCATGAAAAAAGCTCGCAGCTTCGATTCGCTCGATCTGATATGATCATCAGTCAGCTCGTGTTAACTTTCCTTCTTTTTCTCTTGATTCACGAAAATTTCATATATACAACGAATTAAAATAAAAGGAAACAAGTTCGATTTATCACGTAGAGTCAACCCTTTTCATGAAAAAGCCAAAGTGTATAACACGACTACACGATGGAATGTTCGTACGCCAGAGTCGCTACGACACATCGCGGATATGCACTCACTATGTCCTTGATACAGGTCTCTGATATAGTATCCGAACGATGAAACAACGAAACGCACGGTTTAGACTTAATGGAACTCCTTATTATCTCTTGTAGTAACGCGTAAAGAGTATAAATACCGTTTCGTTACTTGATAATAACACTAAACAGAGAATCGGAATGAGCCGCCATTAAAATTCGACCGACAGCGACAGGCTGCACGAGTTTAGAGCAAGTTGGGGGCCGTGGCTACGGCATGCGCCGCCGCTTGTTCATTATCTTTCTCTCTCTGTTCCTCTCGTCAAGCTTTTCCCACGGTTCAGTGCCTTTCCTTGGCTAGTTCTATCACTCTCTTCTTCCCAACTTTCCTTTTCTTTCTTACGGTTGTGTGTGGGATACTCTATCGGACTTACAGATGCCGCGTCCTCCCGTGGCTGAAACCCTGTACTGTTTACTTTAATGGTAAAAGCTGGTAAAACTAGTGATATGCTTTCGAACCATCAACCTAGCGATGAACATTCGAATCTCAATCTCGAAACGATTCCAAGCTTTACGAGACTATGGAAATATGAATCATTTTTAACATCATTGGAACTCTTAAGTCTTCCACTACATCCAACTTTTATCTTGAGTCTTTAAAGATTTCGGCACGTCTTGAAAGTCTTGGCAGGTTTAAACACTAATTACTACTATTATATTACACTATACACCACTTATAATTTATAATAATGGTTTGAAAACATGAATTTGCTTAATTCTACCTAGACAGGAATAGACAAGGAGATAATTCTACATGCGAAAATAAGTCGAAAATGTAGAATAAGGTGTTTTTTTAAGGCCTCGTTTTTGAGACAATCAAATTTGAAAATTTGCCAACACTCTCAATATATACAAAAAGATAAATAACGTAAATGAACGTGTTTATGGCTTTCGTTAAAAACTTATGTCCATATACCGTTTAGACAAAAAAATATTTATATATTAAAACTGTTCGTAAAATATTAAATACTTACCAAGCCCTTAAAATTTACCAAAATTCTCAAAACTTTCAAACCTATTTTTCCGAGCATTCAACGTTTTCAAGACTTCTAAGCTCTAAAACGCATTAACAGAGATTCGAAACAATTCGAAGTGTTTCAAATCCCATCACTACATGGACTTGTGAATCAGTTCGAATATGTACATATTTAATAAAATTCAAATTACTTCAAACATGATTCGATATTTGAAGCATTTAGAAGTTTTGGAGAATCCTGAGTCCTTAAAGCTTCGATAATTTTTGGTAGTTTTAATGGATCCTGAAAGTTCTGATAAATTTCAGAATTGATAAGTATTCAATGTCTTATATTTTGTATTATATTTTACCTTCAGTGGCTTGTATGTATAATATATTAACAAGATAGTATCTTATAAAAGATGTATAATTATTATGATTATTATGTAAGATATTAATGGTCTCATTAATATATAATAGCTGTAAAAATAGCTTAAATTTTCAGTCAGTTTTGAAACCTTGAAATCTTCTAAATCATTCAATATTTATCGAAACTTGCAAGATTCAAGATTTATACAATATTTCAAATGTTTTAATTATCAAATCATATTCGAAGCAATTAGTACTGAAAAACTTCGAATCGTTTTGAAATTGAGATTGATTACTACATTCCCATTGTATTAGCTCAAGAAGGCGTCCAATTCAAGACGAACCGATAGTGTTTCCTAGGCGACATACGTAAAGAACGAGAAGAACAAGGTGCTTACAATGGAATTTGACTTATAACTTTATTGGGTGGGTATAGCACTTCTCGTATTTTCTCTCTTTCCTTCCCATAGCTTTTGGTGACACCCAATTTTCCATTATACCTTGTAGCGAAAATCTTCGATGTAAGATGTTTTTACGCATTTTTTTGTTTTTGTTTTTAATCTCCTTTGTACTCACATTCTTTACATACTGCACAAATAAAAACCCTTTGTAGAATATCTCTTCATAAGTCGACTGGTTTAAGTAGTCAAGTCTAAAGTGACTCATGTGTCACAATTTATTATTGTAAATATGTTATTTACACATATAACTAAGCTTCAAACAGCTTAATAACGCTCTTCTTACTTTTCTTTTCGCATTTATGGAGAGGGTTTGGATTTTTTGGCTGTGGTATTTCTTCATTTTACATGTAACAAATACAATAGATGATAACTAATATAGCAGGTCATAATTAAGAACATGATAATCGACGTATAACGTAACTATATAAGACTGGATTCATCCTATCTGTCCCTCTGAATGTATGTATCGACCATTTTCTTAAACTCGTTATACAATATATATGTAAAGCTGTGTATATCTGTATTTTATGTCTGTATGTGTCTCTCTAATATTTACTTAAATGTTAACTTCTTACAGACCGATTACATCTTTGAAAGGAAAAATCTCTATACTTCTATATAAGCCAAACTTAGTATATACCTAAATAGACACTTTTAATATCATAGATGTTTTCTTAGATACAAATACACACTTTTTTTTAAAGTCTCATATGTTTTATGCACGAAGGCTTCCTCAAACACCATATAAAAATTATAAAACAGAAAGAATGTTTAAAATTTACCGCCTAACAAGTTATTATACATGAGTTTATAAGAGTCGGTGCTATGGCCAGCCTCCTTAGGCCTTTTATATACGACAACGTCAAAATTAAAATCTAGGCTAAACTGTCTCACCTCCTGGCATACAGGTGGATTTTATTTTTATTTCTATTCGGAACTGTGTGTTTCACTCAGATTTAAGCAGCGTCGAACTACATTGTGTAAAATGTTTTTGATATTTATACTCCTGCTGGTCCGCTTAGTCTTTCAGCCATATTCTTTATCTAGTATTCAAGTTTTATAATTATTCAACAAGTCCATGAATATCCAGCCTCGTTCTTAATACCGCTCATCCGTAAACTAGAATTTAAGAACTAGTTACGGATGAACTGAGTTATTACAAGTACAAAAAAGGATCGTGATCTACATTGTTTCATATCATGCGACTTCTTATATGTATGTTTAATGTGCCAATATGTAAGAGCGCGTTCAAAGCGCTACGATTTATTTAGGTAAATTACGTATCTGCTTGCAAGGGTGTACTGTATTATGCATTAATAACCTTTTCACTGACGCAAAAATGTTGATAGTAATAGTTTTAGTATTAGTGGTAATTTTATCTGTGGTAGTAGTACTGATGCTGGTGATAATGGTGGGATATTGTATCGTAGACGACAAGTGAAACCACCTATCCCAATGAGGGGAAATCATTTTCATCATCTACTTTGGGTGCATTTTGACGTCCTCGAGGCGACCTCTGTTCGGATTGTGAAGCCTAGAAGTAAGAAATATATATAATTTGCATTACATCTACACACACTAAGTTTCAATCGAAAACGAAAACAAATACTTACAGGACCACGTGAATCTCCATCTCTAGGAGCTCCACGATTACCAAATCCACGACCATTTGCACGTTCTCCACGACCTCGTCCTCGACCACGTCCACCAGAACCACGTCGAGAATCACTGAATTGTATGTCAATGCCCAAAAGACGCTTTTGTCTCCCTACACGTTGTGGATATTCCGCAGCAGCATCATATTCTTCTTCTTCTTCTTCTTCCTCATCTACTCCCTCCTTCTTCCTTTCCAATGCATACATCTTCTTCCAGCGAGTCAAATCTTCACCTTCTCCAGCTTTACGTAAATTGTATTGAGGCTTCACTCTGTTATTACGTAAAGCTTTCCATTCATCCAAAGTTAATTCGCGCGATTCTTCCTCGACAGGCTTTTCTTCCACCGCGTCTGCAGTTATCTCTCCTTCTTTTGTTTCTGTGGTCGTTTGGTTGGCATCTCCATCAGGTTTTTCATTAGCCCAATCTTGATTATCTTGATTTAAACTTTCTCTGAAAATAGAATAAGGAACACAAATTATTAAAACGTGAATTTTTGTTAAATCAATTTTGTTAGAATCAATACTTACTCAATCTCATCATTATGGGTACCCCAGTTATGACTACCAGCACCATCCTTTTTGTCTACTGGTTTAACTCCACTGCTTAAACATGCAAACAATGGATTTATTAATGTTAAATACCTATCGGGATATAATTCAACAAGAATAAATGAAAAATTATGTATACGTTTTATCGGAACCAGATTGACGATCAAATTCACGTTTTCCACGATAATCATATCCTCCACGACCGCGTGGTCCACCACGTCCACGCACCATTCCGCGCATTCCACCACGACCCCTACGCTCCCCGTATTCACCACGTTGATTATCAGTGGAGTTTCGGAACTCTCGAGTTTCACGTCCCTCACTGAAGAATTAAAAAATAAAAGATTACAAAAAGAAATAAAAATATTGTCAATACTTCTTTCTTTTTCTATATTTGTATACTAACCCGGGAGGTCCTCGTCTTAGTTCTCCCTGACCACGAGGCGTTCTTTCACCATCCTCACGATTACGCCTATTGTTCCGTTCTTCTCTACTTTCTCCAGAGAATTTGACATTACGATTTCCACCACCAGTTCTTGATTGCGGTGGCTTTTTATCGCCAACTATATAAAAAAAATCATAATGTTAATAAGTAAAATGGAATTGTTACAAATAGTAAATTTATTAAAAATTAGTAATTTATATATATACTTCATATATCTACATAATAGCTTAATATAAAACAGAAGTACAACAAAATTTATATTTGTAAATAATGCATAATTACAGTTACTAGTGATTTAGAATACATAAAAACTTTTATATTATCAAAGTAATTTCTCATAATATTAATTTTATATTTTGACATATGAGCCTCTTGCTACATGCCAAACCAAACAACTCTTGTCCATCTCTCAATTTCATTATCTAAGTAAATAATTAATGTTTAATTCTTTAAAAAGAATATAGTATAAATAATAAGAAGATAGTATAAATAGTAATAAATTCCAGGGTAAATTTTAAAAAATAATATAGAATATATATATTATTAGTTTTCTCATTTATGGAATTGATCAATGTAGCTTCTGGATAACTTACACAGTCAAAGCAAAAACACATACATATACATATTAATATAATTTTAATATAGTATATCGATTATTTGCAGCAAAAATAATAAGAGCCTTTTATAAATCATCAAACAATAAAATATAATACAATCTCCAATCACCTAACGCAGAAATCATTTTTCATTAAATTATATTAATATCCTGCACATATTTAACGATTGTGTACAAATTTCGAGATAAATCACAGCAGTTTATCGTAATTATTTGTTAAATGACACGTGGGGTCACCATTGGTAAATTCTATTTTTACGATACAAGAACCTCACACTATGCGGTATAAAAAATTCTCAAAAAGTTACAAGAAACATGAACATTGGTACAATAAAATCCATACAAATTGTTCGAACTTAAAGAATAGCATTGATTGAAAGAATTAATAGAAAGAAATGATTAGCAACAGAACGAGAAAATCGTTAAGTGTGCGGCAAAATATCAAAAGCACATGGACCCACGAGGGACTAGGAGCGACGGCCATAATACCGCGCACGAGGCAAGAACGCAATGAAAAATGACTAACCTTGATCTTTCTTCAAATCTTGGACCTTGGAAGGTTGTTGTTGGGAATCCTTGATCACACGATTTTTTTGAGTTTTATTACCGGTTCCTTTCTGTGCGTCCGGCTGCTTACTCTTATTCTCCTTCTCCGAAAGCTTCTCCTTTTTCCTGGCTTCCTTCTTTAGTTCCTCTTCTCGGAGCTTTTCGTGCGGATCTTCGTCATCACCCAACGCTAACGAGAACTTGTTGGTAACGGCAATGCTGTACATATTTTCCATGATGTCTCTTATCCTCTATTCGTCGAGGATCACGCGAAAATTTCACGGCTACTCTTGAGCCCTTGTGTAACAGAGACATCCAATATTTCAATATGGCTGAGTCGGAGAATAGTTCACCACGAGGTCTGTGCTCAGGGAGGGACCGCATAATTGTCTTGCACCCAGCGCGCCACCTCCCCACCAATATTATTTATATCGTCAATTTTATATCGTTTCAGACAGTAAATCACCCTCTAAAATTAAATTTTTAATTTTAATCCTATTGTATTGTCAAAATAACTAATATTCATCGATAAAGCAAGATAGTTTTTCGTACTGCCGTTCTCAAAGAAACCGGCATTATTTCCATGAATTACTTAACGCCAACTGAATAGATTTTCTTATCTTTTATACTACTTTATCTTATTGTCGTACAATAATATTTATACACGCTATTTTTTATTGTATATCATATTTCATAGCGTTTAAATAAAAAATATCAACCAGTTGTATTGTTCGATACCTGATGGCTACGATTTATTTAATAATTGAAAATCTCGTATGACCGCATATTATGCAATGATATTGTTTAAAAGTTTCTCTCGAAGATCGTTTCCCCGGAGTTATTTTTCGTCCGCCGAATTACACCTTTTATGTTACCTGATTAAATTTTGTATTATTTATATACTTAACATATACGTACATATTTACGTTGTATGAGAGTCTATTATCTCTCTGCGATGTAAAAATAAACGTACTTTATTATATCTGAGGATATGTACCTTTTTGCAATTTGCTAATTAGATGAAGTATGTATATAGACATAATTATAAATACATATAGTAAATATAAAGTATATATAATGTTATTATTATTTATGTTTTGTCTTCTTTTTGTTTAAAACATATAGGATATGAATGTAATTGATAGAATTTCAACCTTAATTTAGGTGAAACATTATTATTTTGAGTATAAAATTTATTAAATCTGGAAAAACGTTAAATAAAAGAACACGATATTAAAACTATAGGTAAATCAATAGTAAGATAATTTACGATTTTCTACATGTAAGGTGGAAAATGGTATCAATAGTGTTAAGTATGTATTTCGTTTAACAACATATGACATGTTTTTTTCAATTTGCATTTCATATATAAGTACATCATAAAGTATAAACCATTTATGAAATCCTTATGCCGCATTCTTATGTAAAATAGAAGTTGTGAACATGAAAAAGTTTTAAAATCAAAGTTTCTTCAATTCAAAATACAATATTAATATATAATAATATTTTACAAATAAAAAAATTGTTTTCAATAATATTTTACTATACATAAATATATAATATATACATGTGTTCAACAAATCTTCATATAAGCAATATGTAACTATTATTTTATAACAATAAGTTTCAAATGTACAGGCGTTTAATTACAATAATATTCTTTACACACCGCCTAGAATATTATAATTTTTCTTTCATTTGTTAAATTAGCGTAAAATACTTTGTGAGATACATATTACATATTTTCTACTTCTGAAAACATTTACAATTTATTTATTTATACAAATATTTAGTACCCAAATATGTAATTCAAGTATATGTAAAAAAGAACAACAAATAATTTACCAAAATTAATCAATCCCTTATACAAGTAACAATAATAGGCTAACTTTGTATTACGCGTTTCTTCCTTCGCCACGCCTCTGATTGGTCGGCGCGTTGCTCGGAAAAGAATGCGCGCGCACGAGAATGAAGCCGCGTGTAGAAAACAGTCGGTAAGACGATGCCAACAATACAAGACGTAATAGAAATTGCTATCCTGTTTCCCGAGCTAATCGTCAGTTTAGAAAAAGAAATTTAATTGTCTAATCGATTATAAATTAACTTTATCTTATTATTATAAACCCACTTCATACATATTTACTTATACACATATACACAAGTCGAACCGGGTATATACTACATTTTGGCGGTTCACTAGTTGCACGCGGTATACGAAAGGGTGGCAGAAAGAAAGAGAGAGAAAGAGAGTAGGTGGTTGTACTAACACGAACTTTTTAAGGTGGCGGGCGAGAGTGAGGTGAAAAACGTGAAATGGAATTGCACACGCCGAAGCGTGAGACGCGTCTATTGACAGAAGCGTTGCCGTGCAGTCCGCCAATGTGCGATAGCATGCTTTATCCGTGGAACTGGGGCGACGAGGCGAGAAACGTGAATCTTAGTCCGGGTAGCTCGTGCTCGTCGCCGGAATACAGGGAGCATAGTGTGGTGGCCACGCGAAACGGGCCTCGGTCACGTTCAGGAGGCTCGGAAAGTCATCGTCGTGGTCGACCAAGAGCCGATGCTCTTTCCAATCTTATGATGCAAGGAAGCACCTCACCGAGCAGTATAAAATGTAGTTATTGTAACCGTGTATTCCCTAGAGAAAAAAGCCTCCAAGCACATTTGCGTACTCACACAGGTATCCATTATTTATTATTTTTAGCGTTAATCTGATCGTTTTTCCATGTTTTATAGAGAATAGAAGCGATTTCGATGGAAGTTTCTGTGAAAAAAAGTTATCACACGGCCCGTTAATAGATTGTACAGCCATATGATTTTAACGGTTTGGCCAACTCGGTGCGGTCACGCGTCCCGCCAATCGCCATCATACGTACTTTAAATAATTAAATGACTTATTTGTAGAAACAGCCTGGCGTGAATGAACCGATTTCGTTGAATATGAAATTTTTGTAGTATTTCTTGCATCGAACAATAAAAAATTATTTATAATAGAGGGGAAAAAAATATCTTTTTATAAATTTCGAAATATTCTTTGTTTAAAGGAAAGAAAAATGATTTGTGGCTTTCCTACCTAAATTGCTTTACTGCATGGAAAGTTATTTAAATTCTTTCTTTATTTATTTATTTAATTTATTTATTTTATAAAAATAGTTCGTTAGAGAGCATATGTATTTCTTTTAGGAACTTTAATTTTCACTTTTTTAATCAATCTTTTTATTAATCATTATTTATAAATTGTCATTAAAAAAGACGTTAATATTTTATATATTAAAAATTTAATTTAGTGATTTTTTTTATGTACCAACACATTTGTAGATATTCTTTTATTTTCGAGGATGAATTTTTGTTACAAATGAATAATTATTATTTTAGGGGAACGTCCATATCCATGTGATTATCCTGGATGTACAAAAGCCTTTACGCAATCAGGGCAATTAAAGACCCACCAACGACTGCATACAGGAGAGAAACCTTTTTTATGTACAGAACCTGGCTGTGAAATGAGATTTACGCATGCCAATAGGCATTGTCCAGATCATCCATATGCTACTCTCACACGATCTGATGATTTTGTATTAAAACCAGTATCAGAGAATACTGAATTACCTCATGATGTTACTAGATGGCTAGAACGTTACAAAATGTCCAGGGAAAGGGAGGATAGAACACCTACAGGAAAGAATGAACGTAAGAAAAAGACATGGAAGAGTAGTTCAGAAAATCACAAAAGGGTTAAGTCTAGAAAAGGTCTGATGATGGATGCAACAGGAGAGCAAGAAAATCTAGATTGCAAGCAATCTAATCAAAGATTGTATTGTGGAGAGAGTCAAGACAGTCAAGAAGAAAGTCAAGATGAAGATCCAGCAGTATTACAAACATCTGAAGATGAAGAAATATCAACAAAGTTAGCAATTACTCCCTTAAGAAGACCATTAGATAGACTGCAGCCAAAGAAAAGATGGTTACGTGAAGCTTGTTTGGAACAGCAACTAGCAAAACCTTTAAATTGGGACACTAAACCTATCAATGTACCTATAACTACTTCATTTAAAATTAATGGTAACCAAATGCAGTGGAGCTCACCTGTTGATAATTCATCTGCCTTGTTAGATAATTCATGTTTAAATGCATGTAAGGAAATTGAACTTGCAAAGTCAGAAGTAGATTCTCCTTATACATCTACACAAATATCTTGGGATAGAGCTACTGAAAATGAATCTCTAGAACCATCCGTAAAAGAAGAACCAAAATATGTATTTGAAACATCAAATACATTATCTCAAAACATTTGGAATTCTTCACAGCATCATATGAACAATTTTTCGAATAACACGAACCAAATGAAAACCAATATTAACCACTCTATTTCTAAGTTTGAACCTCCCAAAAGTCCGAATCATACGTATTGGGACAGTAATTTAAGAAACGAAACGACTGAATCTCCAATAAATCAGTCTAACGTGAAAATTCGGGATTTTGCTCAAAAAGATATTTCCAGACAAAATACGTTTATGAACTCTCATATTAGCGAAAATGTGACGAGACCAACTGTGTTAATGTTGGCTGGAAGTTTCAATAATAATAACAACAATAATAACAATAACAATAATAAAGATGCAATTTCAAAAGTACCACCAATTGAATCTGAAACAGGATTAAAAGTAGTTGTTCTTAAACAGGAGGATAATATTATCAAGTTACCAATTCCAGAAGATAGCCAGAAATGGCTAGGAGCTTTAGCTTTGATGGAATTAGCTAAAAATCAAGAAGAGATAGGGAGAGGTGTGAGTTTTAAACAGAACAGAAATGAATTCTCTGAGTTGAATTATACCCATTTATAGACTGTGATTATTGGCTATTGTAGTTTCATATTATTTTTGTATGGCAGAAAAAATAAAAATGCATTTATTGCCATAATGTTGCATTTTTGAACGTGTTAATAAGAAATTCTAATCTGTCTTTCTTGTTACACAATCAAGTAGCATCTTTTACAATTTTCTTTTGATATTTTTCTAATTACGTTATAATGTTACAGTTTATGTTGGCCATTTATTTGCATTTTACTTTAAAACTATATGTTATGACTTTGTCATTATTAATATTCCAAATAGTTAAAATATTTGAGGTTTTTCTCTTTCTGTTTTTCCCGTTTTCTTGAAAAAAATAAATTAATGTGTACAAAAAATATATTATGTTTGTAACTTTGTTAAGATTTAAATGTGTATTCACATGAAATTTAAAAATTTGCAACATATCTTTATTTTGAGGAAATAAAGCCATAACAGTTTTCTTTTATAAAGGTACTCATTATCAGTTTCATGTATCTGTATACACTGTTATAAAAGTAAACACTTTTTGCAAACGATTTTCTCGCAACATATGCAAGCAATGAGAGTATATTACTGTAACATTAAATTATATAAAAGTATTCTTTCTTTTAAAACTTTTGTTGCTCCAGTGAAAGAAAGAAACAAAATTGTTATATTTTGCGAAAAGTTAAACATACTGTGCATATGCAATGTAACTTATAAATTTTATCTGTGCTTTGTGATTATATAGTGATATGAATATATTCTTATATACTTTTGATTTCGAACGTATATGAAACAGAACATAAAAAGATTTGTAAATGAAAAAATTCATTAACTTAATTATTCACTCGATTTGACAAAAATTTTAAGTGTTATTTTCTTTTCATTGATTATACTTGCATATTCATTCCAAAAAATGTATGTAATAACTGTTAACTTTGCCGCTGTTTGATCGTTTTTATTCATACTTTATATCACTTAAAACAGTAATTCATGTGAATAGTTTTCAATGTTTGACTTATTATTTTATAAAATTATAAAATGTTACGTTTTCCTTTTAGGTAATAATGCAACAATTTATTTATTATTATCGGCCATACCATATAACGATACAAAAATTTGTGTGATACTTAGAATATTAAAAAAATTTGCAGAGGAAAATTTTTTGTCGAAAATATTGGATGAAGTTTGTAAAGTATTTAATTGGAATAAATATAATTATTATTTATAAGATGTTATAAAGGAAAAGTAATGGGTAGTGATAAGGTAAACAAATCTTTCATTTGTAATATCATTAAGTAATTTTAACTCCTACTATTTTTTACTAGATGTGTACATATGTGAAATATTTTAATAAATATTTTTAAAAATTTTACGAAATATATTTAATTACTTCATAACACCAGTACATAAAATACATATAATGTGATTAAGAAAAACTTTTTAATTATATCTGGTATTTTTTTCATTATAAATTAACTTTAATACTTAATAAAAAATACATACATAATACCAGTCTCTTAATGATTCAACTTTTTAATATTTAATATGCAATATTGGTAGTGTTGTATCAGATTATTATAATATCATCATTTTTCTTTTGATTTTTTAGTTCTTACATTATGTGATTCTTTATTCAGAACATTGTGTTCCATACATCTTCTTGTAATTTTTAATCTAGTATTTTCACTTCCACGTGTGGGTGTTTTTTTCAAATTATCTAAATTATTTTGGTCCAAGTTTTCTGTATTTTCTTCGTTACTTCTATTCTGTTTTTGATACAATAAAGTATCTCTTTTCATAAAAGATATAGATCCTTCATGAAATTCAGACGTTGCACTCTCTTTGTTCATTGGATTCAAATTATCTTCTGTTTTGTTGATAGAAAAATCCTTAAATAGTGCGATCACTTCATTAATCTTACTACAGTCATTCGAAGTTGCTTTCTTTGAATTTCGTGTTTTTCTAGAATTTTTTTGCAAAATTGTATTCGCTTTAAAGTTTTCAACTGTTTTAATTAATTTCTGAACATTTTCGCTTGTTGCAAGCTCGTCTACATTATCTATTGTTTCATTCAAATGTTCTGATATTTCTGGTGCTAATAGCTCGATCTTGTTAATTACATCTTTTATTGAAACGTTCGAATTGTGTTGCTTTGTGTCAATCAATTTCTGCAACGACAAACTCCTTTTGAATTGATTTGTTTCCTGTTCGGATTGATTAACAGTTTCAGAGTATTCTTCATCGAAAATTTTTCGTCTCGTTAATCTACTATGCGATCTTGTCTTTTTGTATCTGGATGGTGGTGAAGAAGTATCTTCATCGTCACTGAAGTTCATACTAACTTTGGTTAACTTTAAAAGAGGAGGAGTTCGATTACGCCGAAGAGTAATAGGTTTCTTCACTCGAGTATTATTAATAATTGGTGTTATACAAATACTTCCTTCAATGCTCGACTTTTGCACGTATTTACTTATGTCGATATCAGAAGCATCTGGAACTGTGAATTCTGTAAAAAATTAAATATAGTTTTATGTTTCAACTTACATTGTATTTATACATACATAAATACTTACTAGAGTAATCAGAAGGATTAAATATATTTTGAAAACGATAATCAAGCATCAGTTCTTCAACAATCATGTATATTGGATGTCCTTTCAATTTGCACACATTGCATATTCGAATCAGTAAAGAGATGATATTCATTATTTTCTCTTGTTTTGTATTCGAAAAATTTCTCAGGAAATAAGAGAAGTTTATTAATAATAATACATAATCTATACTGTAAAAACGTTCTTGCCAAGGAAGACATTCATTACTACATGATAATATGTATCTTTTTGTTTTTATCAAGTTTTCCTTTATTTTAAATGCACCATGGAAATGTTGTAACGAAGCTGTGGTATTTTTCTGTAATGCATATAATTGTGCTCTAATATGAGTACTTGTAAATACCAAATAATGATATGATGTATTTTGGCAAACATAACAATTACAATCTTTATGACACATAAATTCAGGTAAATCAAACACTTTATTTCGGAGAACTGGTGAGGTACTATTCTCAGGAAGATCTCTAATAGGATCTATAGTTCGAGTTGGCGTTATTAAAACATTTCCTCTATTCATTTTCGCAAGATTACTGTTCATGGATAATTTAAATGTTTCAATATCTAGAATATGTTCCAATCCTTGAAGTTTTACTTCACAATCGTTTAATTGTGTACGTGATAAGTCGATGTAACAGAGGGATTTTAAAATTTCCGCAACTCTTATGGTTGCCCCCAATATTTGTGCTGTTTTTAATCGCCTTACTAAATGAGCGCTAATTTCTTGGAAAGATAATAAACAGTTCATTCGTAAGGACAAATTAACAGTGGCAGAGAATAGTATGTCGAATCCAAACAGATACTTATGTTGAGGTTTCCCTAAAAAAAGTATTGGAATATAATATTACAAGTTACGAAGATAGAAAGTGCGTTTATACACAAAAATTTTACATTTTCTTTCAGAAAGTTCCTCGTTTAAGTTAACCAGAGAATACAAAGTTTCAACAATATATCGAGTGTACTCTTCGTGTTTGATATTTTCTTTGTATAAATAGCAATTGTATAAAATTCTATCGAGGCTGTATAAGTATACAGCTATATTTTTGAAGAAAGAAATCCCTGGTAGTTTTCTGGACTCATCAAGTAATTTTCTAGCTTCATCATGCTAAGAATAAAATATATGAAATAGTTATAATGTTTTTAATAATTCATAGATAATAAACTTACCATGTTACATTCAAAGTAAAAATCTGATAAGCTTATCCAAAAAATAGCGATCGCGTAAATTATATCTTCATCATTATTATCTTTCAATTTGATGACAAGCTCTTTAGCAGTATTAATCCATTCATAATTAATATACCTCAAAGATATGCAACGTCCAATAACTAAGAAGTTAATAATATTCTAATTAATATTATAATTTCCATATGTTTTAAAAAAAGAAAGTTTAATATTTATGTACCATAAATAATTGTAGAATTATCTTGTAATTCAAATGCTAATGCATATGCAAGTTTCCATATATTAATTTCACATTCTTCGTACCTGTATAAATGAGCATATTCACCTGCTATGACTAATGTACGTAAAGTTATCAATGGTTCGTATCCCTTTGCAACTTCCTTCTGTTAATATAAATATACATAAATATTTAAGAATTAATTTTAAGTAAAGATATAATGGAAGATGCAACGATAATCAAACTTACGAGATTTTGTTTTAAACATCTCTCCCACTTTTTTATTGGTACCTGTAAGTATGTCATAAGTCTAGAGTCTTCCTTGATATTTATCAAGCTATAAGCTGGTATTACGTTACGAGATTCATTTTCTCCAATTTCGTTTATTTTTGGAGCATACAATGTGAATTTCGTATTTTCGATTTCGATCTGAGTCCTTTTGCTCACAGCACGCAATTGTGTTACAAAGATGTAAAATTCTAAATTGGCTTGTAAACACAAAACAGAGTAATCCACCTGAATTTCTTTCAAGTTTGAGATAGCTTGCTTAATACATTCTAACATATCTTCATTGTCATCGAAATTTAATGAATGACATACTAACATTTGGACCATGTAAGCGTATTGTATTGGGTTTACTTTTAAAGTTTCCACTTCGCTAAGAACTTTCTGAATTGCAACAGATAGATTAACTTTTGCTTCTTGTAAACCTTTCACCTCCTTTAAACATAACTCTACAAGATCGTATTTTGATAATTCGACAGTTAATCCTAATTCTTCTATCTTTGATTTATCCTTCTTCAAGCAAGCTAGCATGGTCATTTCCATAATTTTCTTGGAAGTTACAGACTTAAGTTTTATATTTGTCCACATGCGAAATGCTTTTGAATCTGGATCATTGTAGTTCAATAGCGCATTTAATGCAGTTGCAGTCATTGCTTCTCTGTACATGCCATGATTGTAATGAAGACTACTTATTTTATGTAATATGAAAGCAATGGGCTTCTGAAGATTGATATGCCGTGATTTCGATTCAATTCCATCAAACCGTATAATAGAAGTAAATAACAAAGAAAATAAAAATATGCTTTCTTCATAAAAGCAACCAGATATTATGCCTAAGTTATAAATCAAGGCGCTAGAGATGGACCATAAATGTGTCCACAATTTGCATTTACATTCTTTCATTTCATAGATAAATGCTATATTTTGCTCCAAAAACCTTCTAGCTATTACACAAATATCTTTTGATAAATCGTTTGTAGAAAATTTGCTAATTAAATTGATACATCTGGTCTTTATAGCTACTGCATTATATATATCTTTTCTGACCATACAATTTTCACTTTGGCAAGATTTACATTTGTCTGATGTCTGTTTGATAAAACATATACTCATAGATCCAACTAGATTCATTATTTCCAATAATAAGTCATTTTTTATATACACTTTCTTCTCACTTTTTATACATGTTTCCCAATATATAAACAATGGTTCTAAAATATGGACAATATTGAATGTAGCCCATTTAATAGATCCTGTATATCCATAGCTTTTTGTAAGTCTTTCATAACTATTGCCCAACTTTTGAATCGTTTTAACATCATTTTCTATTAAATATTCAACTGGCTTTAAAAGTATAAGGCATATAGACTCAAACAATAGGAAACATTGGTAACATTCTTCATCCTCAACTAAAATTTTCTTAAAATAATTGCTCATAGTATTTAAAGTTTTGGTTGGTGACTTAAGGCACTTTTCATTAATATTTTCACATATAATTCTACTTGTTATATGAAGCATATGACGACATATGACATGCTTTTCTTCAATGTTAAATAGTAATTTCGTCTGGATTAAGTAATCAGTGGTAAATGTAGAGAAATCAGATAAACATCTATTTGTTTCTGAATTCATGACTATAATTTTATCCAAATATGAACTAATCTTTGAAAGTAATTGCTTTGTGGAATTTTGATATGCAATCTGTATCATTTCTAATTCATATTTTATAATATCTTTTAATTGTAGATTATCTTTGGAACCTGATGGATCTTTTTGTAGAATAAGAAATTTATTATTAACTGCATTATGCCACAAATAAGCTATTTTTACTAACATATCACTCACATTGTCGTTAGAACAATTAGAACATAACTTCTCTGCTTTTAAATAAACACATACATTGTATGCTTCATCAAACATATACATTGCTAACAAGCAACGAATGATATGAAATAAACTACAAACAAATTTATTATTATTTAATACATTGGTTAAAACTGAACACAGAGCACAAGTTAATTTATAGATCTCTTTTCCCATGGCATAATTTTCTCTATTGCATTTATCTGCAGTGTGCGAAAGATACAATAACAGTTTAAAAATATACCTGTTAATGTCTTCATTTTGTTTGGGTATGATTGTCTAAAAATATAAATATTAAATTTAATACGAAAATAGACGCAGAAAGGTACAATTATTATTTTATTTTATTATTATTTATTATTATTGTATATACTATATATAATTTATTATCATTACAAAAATTACAAACCTGAATATCTTCTATTATACCGTTTAATTCTCCCGTTTGAATTAACTCAATCCATCTTTTCATTTTTCCATCCATGTTATTTATTTTTGTAATAAATATCTGATATTTCAACGAATTGTATACTCTATATTTATAAACCGGTCATGAATTCACAAAGGTTGCAGATCATTTCACATTTACGCGGTGCAAATGTGACATGAAATAAATATGTATCAGTACATATAATCTACATTCAAATAGTGTATCAAGATTTCTAATGCATATTATGATCATGATTGCTATTTGATTTGTTTAGCTTTACATTTTCCCTCTGTCTCTACTAACTCGACTTGTTAGAGGACCATGATACATAGAATAAGTATAGTTCCGTATCTATGTTATGTTTGTTCTCTTATACTCTGCTTCTTCAAGCATAAGAGATACACTTTAACCTAACCTTAATTGATAGGAAAGTGTCTGAAAGCATATTGTTTAAAAGATTACGTTAGTATTAAATTTCAATTAAAAATGAATTCAAGAACTCAAACTAGAAGAATTCCCGAGGTAGAGCCTCGAATAGATTATGTGCAATGCGACGGGTTAGTAGTCATGAAAATGGTAAAGCATTGTCACGAAGAATCGATGAGTAACATGGATGTAGCTCAAGGTGCTCTGCTTGGTTTAGTTGTTCAAAATCGTCTCGAGATTACCAATTGTTTCCCTTTTCCCAAAAACGATGAGATTATGGACGAAGAAGAATATCAACTTGCTATGATGCGTCGTCTTCGATGGTAAATAATATTTATTACTAACGAGTTTATTAGTGTATAACAGTATAAATAAGCAAAAATCTCCTTTTTTTCAGGGTAAATGTTGATCATTTCCATGTTGGATGGTATCAGAGCGCAGACGTTGGCAATTTCTTAAACGTATCTCTATTAGAATCACAATATCATTATCAAACATCCATCGAAGAATCGGTGGTGCTTATATATGATACAGCCAAGTCAGCCAGAGGTTTTTTAACTTTAAAAGCATACAGGCTTACTCCCCAAGCTATACAAATGTACAAGGAAGGTGAATTTACACCAGAAGCATTACGTACTTTGAAGATTGGTTACGAAAATTTATTCATTGAGATCCCAGTTGTGATAAAGAACAGTAATTTGACTAATATAATGATGTCTGAACTAGAGGAAATGATTCCTGAGGAAGAAGGTACTAAGTATTTAGATCTCGGAACAGCCACAGTCTTGGAAAATCAGTTACGTTGTTTGATGGATCGTGTGGATGAATTAAATCAAGAAGCTATGAAGTTCAATAGATATCAGCAGCTAGTTGTTCGTCAACAGCAAGAGAAGAACAGACTTTTGGCTAAGAGAGCTCAAGAGAATGCTGCTAGAGCTGCTAAAGATGAGCCTCCATTACCAGATGATGATATCAACAAATTAATGAGACCTTTACCTGTTCCTCCTAGACTGAATCCAATGATCGTTGCTGGACAGATTAATACATATAGTGAACACATTTCTCAGTTCTGTGCTCAAAGTTTAGCAAAATTATACATTACTCAAAGTCTACAGAATGCCAAGGAATCGAAATCCTCCCATTAAGATAATATTAAATGTAACTACAAAATTTCGAACATTAAACATAAAGAAATAATATTCAAAATAATAAAATTTTCTAAGAAAGTGTATGCATTTATATTTTATTTTTGTTGTTCTATCTTTTTATTAATCATATGTATTTGAAAACTTATTTCAAAGTTCAAGGAAAGCAAAGGAGGAAAAAATTGGAAGAATTCATATTTTTATTCATATAATGATCATTTTAAACATTATTTTCATTGGCCATTTATTAGATATTTAATATATAAAAAACTCATATAAGAAATTGATAATTAAAATTTACGTTGATGTAAAAGAATTTTATTTTCTTTGTGCGTTACATAAGATGCGTAATTTCTCTTTTTAATTCTTCATTCGCAACTGTATAAATGGTTCGTTCAAGTGTACACACCCAGACAAAAGTTCAATAAGCGACATAAGAGTTACTTGTTACTTCATAGAGGCGGATCCGAAATCAGTAGCGGCTCGTAATTTTATACGCCCCGTGTTTCACGGTTTCTAACCTCTAATCACAAAATACTTTCTTCCGTTTTTTTTTCTATTCATCAAATTACATTTCATCGGCCTGTCTATTCCTATCATCTAGAATTTCCTTCCGATTTTCGATATGGATGTGATTTACATATAAGAAATACACCATTCTCCGAAGTCATGAAAGCGTATTATGTTTCGCGGACAGTAGTGGTGTACAGTCGTTTAAATTTTCCATTTATGTGGCACAGAATCGCACACACATTAAAGCACAAATACGTAAATGTCAGTCATACGGGTAAGCAGATCGGTGTAGGTATGTGACCGGGTGCAATCAAACAATTTGAAATAAGGAGACGAAAAGTTGCCGCACCAGTTGTTGCAATTCGAAATTACTATTAGTACATGTACTTACAATGGAGGGCCACCAGGTGTGTAAAACCTGTTAAGAATACAAAAGCGATTGATATATCACTATTTAGTGTTAGATCAGTTTTATGCATTATGACTCATTCTTTTATGCGAACTTTTCAAGATAACTTTCTTCACTTTCGAATGTATTTTCATTGTATTAACGTTAAATGTTTGTTTTTCCAGGTAAGGGCATTATATGACTTCACTGGAGAGCCAGGAACAGCAGAGTTGTCTATCACAGCAGGAGAAATGTTGACTGTTATGAGGGATAATGTGGGTGATGGATGGTGTGAAGGTTTTAATCAGAGTGGAAAGTCTGGATTGTTTCCAGCGGCATATGTTCAAATTGTTGACACTTCAGCATCTGCTCCAAGTATACTTAAATTGTTTCATTACATATGAACAAATTTTTAAAATTGCAGAAGTACTAATTTGAAAGATTGTTATATTCAAATTTTCTTGTGCATTAGATGCAATGACATCATCCCAACAAAGTTCAGGGGATTATTGGGATGATGAATGGGATGACGATTCAGAAGTTGGACAAACGCAAGCGTATGTTCCTCAGCAGCAACAACAACATATGATGCAATTGCAACAGCACAATAGTGTTGATTATGGAGATTCAGTTTCTATGCAAACTATTCATTCTGTGATACCTGAAAGGCCTATACCCAACATACCAAAGAAAAATAATAAATTTTCTACATTAATAAAGTCTGGAGAAGATAGTTATTTATTAGGGATGAGAGTAGCAAATGTTCCTGAAAATGAGAAAATATATATTGAGGAAATTGAAGGTGGACGTTTTAGGTGGAGTTCAAGAGGGGAATCCTACAACTGTGTAGTTACATCTCCTAAGAAAGAATCTAAACTGAAGGGTCTTAAAAGTTTCATAGTTTATCAACTTACACCAACGGTATTTAATTTTTGTATCCTTATATCCTTGTAACAATAAATCACAGAATTATCATTGATTCTTTGTTATAGTTCAACAATATTCAAGTTTCAAGAAGATACAAACACTTTGATTGGCTACACGAACGTTTGGAAGAAAAATATTGTTTTATTCCCATTCCACCATTGCCAGATAAACAAATATCAGGGAGATATGAAGAACAATTTATCGAACATCGACGCACACAATTACAAGAATTCGTTGATTACGTTTGTAGACATCCTGTACTAGCACGTAGTCGCGTATGGGAACATTTTATAACTTGTACAGATGAGAAAAGGTGGAAGGCCGGCAAGAGACAGGCTGAGAAAGATGAATTATTAGGCGTAAATTACTTTAATGCTGTGCAATGTCCTGAAACAACTTTGGATGTTATAAAAGTGGAAATTCAAACGGATGCTTTCAGTAGATTTATAAGCGGATTGGATCCGGTTGTTAAAAATTTTATGGCTATGGCTGTTGATCAAACAAAGAAAAGCCTTCTTTATAAGAGAGAATTTCAAAAAATTGGTCAAAGTTTTAGTGCATTAAGTCATGCTTTAGAAGGCGACGATAGTAGTCGAGGAAGATTGACCTACGCGTTAAAAATAACGGGAGATGCTTATAACGATATCGGCAAATTATACGAAGAACAGCCTAAGTTTGATTGGGAACCTTTGTCTGATAAATTTCATATTTATAGAGGAATCATCAGTAGTTTTCCAGATGTAATTAGCATACACAAGGTAACTGATAAGAAAGATTTTATTCTTTAAGGTATAGTCTTATGAAGAAATTTTGGTATTATTAATTTGCTTTATTCTTTTCCTTTAACTTGTTTAGACTGCTGTACAAAAACGTAAAGATTACGAAAGGTTAGTAAGTGAACATAAAATGGAGCCGCAACAATTGCGAGATTTATCTCATCGAACCGATGTAATAGCACGAGCTCTTCTCGCCGAAGAAACGCATTTTCAAACAGAACAAGAAATACATTTAACTCAAGCAATGAAAACGCATCTCACGGAGCAAATTAAGTTTTATCAAAAGATTGTAGATAAATTACGGGAAGCGTTAAATGCATACGAAGGCTAAAATATGTGTATTTAATATAATGTAAGGTTGCTTCGTTTATAATATCATTTGGTATAATACATAACATTAAAAGTGTTCATTTAGTTCAAAATGTATGAACTATTTGAAATTCCAAACACTTTATGTTGAATTATTGATAAGCGTTGATTACAGAAAAGTTATACAAATTACATATAAGGGGCCAACAGTTTATTTTCAGATGTTACTACCAAAAACTTAACGTATATAGGAATGTGCAAGTATATTTTCTATTTATAGTATTTTTTCACACTTATTTCAGTTGTATAACTAAGTTGATCGAAATAATCAATTAAACAGAAATCATATTAATCTATATTAAAGTAGAAATAAAATGCGATTTCCAGGAAGAAAGAAGCATCAACTAAACGGTATTATTAACGATGCCTAGTAATATATTGAATGTCAATATTAATGTTAATCTCTCGTGGCTGCTACTTCGGAAATTTATAGAATCATTCATTGTGTAATTTATTATTCTTTACGTATTTCAACTATGAATATTAATTTAATTTTCAATTTTTTTACTAAGTACAGTTATATAGCTATATATATATCATTTGTATGTTTCATTACATAGTATTAACAACTACTTGGAATTTAAGCCAAACTTTAAACATATTATATCGAAATCAATGTGTAGTAGGAACATCATAGTAAACTACAGTCTAACACAAAAGTTTACATTACATTTTATAATAAATGTAAAGTTTATTATTTTTTATCACCACAGTTAACAAATATTAATATTATTTGTTAATTATATAATTGTATATTACTGTATAATAAATAAACTTTACAAACACATTGCCATGAATTTAAGGAATAGTAAAGATTTATACTATTATAAATAAAAATTAAGTAAGATGTAAGTAGTTGTAAAAAGATCAATTTATATGGTGTAATGTAAACTTCTTTTGTTAAGTTATTGAATGCATTTATTTATTACACTATTCTTGTACTCGAACTAATTAATTTTTTCATATTCCATAAAAAAAAACATCGTTTTACATGATTCATGGATTATCAGTCCACAACTTTGTATTTCATGAAGGCAGCCACTGTATGTCGATATATCATTAATATAAAATGTAATAATCATGTAAATTTCTTATTTTGTCTATATAATATGCAAACTGAAACTGCTACACATTTATCAGTTAACAAATTATAAAATAAAGCATATCATTGTTAATGTATTTAAAATAATTTGTATAAAAAAATAGCCTAATTTTAAACACAAACACACGCAATTCTGTAAATGTTATTATATGGTTATTATTATTGTTATCATTTGCATCGTCCATATTTTTATTATATTTGCATTCGTTTTCATATCCGAAAGGAAAACTTTTATTAAATGTGCATTAAATTAAAGTGCGATTAATTTACTTATTTTGTAGTTTATAAGCGTTCCGATATTTCTGTTTTATTTTTAATTAACAATCTTACAACTCAGGATGACTATAGAAAAGAATGATTACATTAATGCGATACTCAAACAAACTAAGACAGCTAAATATATATATATATATATATATATATATATATCAGTATGTGTATATATATACATATTTTTTTATTCATCAACATTCCATGAAATAGTAGTATCGAACATCCGTTTTGTAGCACCACAATTAAGATCTTATTAATTTCGAAATACTTGTTATCCGCTTTCTATAGTCCTCGTACTTATAAACCAGTTTTTTCTATTTTTGAACGAAAAAAATTAGTCTGTCTGATGAAGCAATATATTATTAAAAATTTAATCGATCTTATTTTCGAAAATATCGGCTATTCGAATATAATATGTAATTTACAAAAATTTGATATTTTACATGCCTCAAAAAATTAGCGATTTCAACAGCTCTTTTTGTATGTGTGGAATACATTGGCACTGTAAATTAGTTTAATAGATTCTGATTTGCTAAAATTTTCTGCGTAGAGTTGATAAATTTGTATCATTAAATTTTTTTCTAACGGCTCTGATCCTCTGTATCAAGTACAATTAACAATGAAACGTCTGATAATAATCATTCTCACATGCACAAATTGTAAGCATAACAATTGCAAGGCTTGTGCAATGAGAAAAAGTTACAATAGGAAGAAGTTATTCTTGTAATCGGTCGGTACATATAGGAGCTCAATTACGCTTAATTTATAGGCAACAGTTAAAACATTTTAGACAACATTTCTCCCTCCCTCTCGCTCTCTTTCTTTCTTTCACTCTCTTCCTCGTTCGCTCCATACACACTCTTATCAGTCTGACGTTATTTTTTTTCTCATCGAATAAAACTGCAGTAACAAGTTGTTGTTTTCATTGCTATTTAAAATCAGCTTATTTTTATAATCACATTTTGCAATATTCCTGCCGATATGTTTATTCATGTGGCACGGTTTTATCGTTTTCTTCTCTTTTTTTATAATTCGTTTCTAAATACAAGCTAAGCTCCTTTTCTTTTATTTCCTTCTAGAATTTTTAAGTTACAAGCTCATATGCACAATATATTTAGCATAAAAAAATGTTTATTAACGAACCTTTCTTATTAGATGACACGATGCTGGTTATAAAAAAATTACAATAAAATTACGTAATTTTATTAAATATCTGAATTCAAATATTTTTTTGTGAGATATTATAAAGCAAATAAATATTTAGATTAGGATATAGAAATAGAAATCTATTTTCTAAATAAAAGATAAATGATATCTGATTCTAATCATCGAGTAACATATTTTTGAATTTATTTATCTGACATTCCATCATCGTGTCATCCAAGGCACTTTAGAATGGTGCGTTATTTTTTGCGCAATGAAAGACCTGTTTATCAATTGAAATTTTTGATACTACAATGTTTCGACAAGAAACAAAATGATGATCATTGTATGTATCTTAACTTCCATCATATACGTCGTGTTCTAAATCAATTTATATGTAGTTTGTTTAATTTTATTAGAACAATGTCTATCTTATAATTAATATAATTATTATCGATTTCAAAATTATTATGTAGCGTTAACACGAATCCCTTTTTTATATAGTTATGAATTACACGAATAGTGCCCGGTACACGGACGGATGTCTAATATGAGAGTTCAGAGTGATTATTATATTTATTGTTTAAAGATAAAGAGATAGCAATTTATGACAAAAGGAGTGCCCGCTCGATAAACAGCAATAATTTTCTCTATCATAGTATGTATGTAATATATATATGATCCTTCTAGATTTCATTGAGTACAATTTAGATTTATTTCAAAAGGACACTGAAAAAACATAGAATTTTGTCGATACAATTTTCCGCATATTAATACATAATGTATTTTTCCCATCTATATAATAAAACGTGGAATTTGATCATCATCATCGTGAAAAATTAAAATTTGATACATTTCCAATTGAGAGAAATTTTATATCCTATTTCAATGAAAATTTTCAATATTTATTAGTATTAATATCTTTATATCGATATACCATTGAGTAAGAGACCACAGTAACATCATTATCACAAGATTACGATATATACGGTATTGCACTTATCTGCAATTATTTGTAAAAAAATAAAGAAATACCACCAAATACTAAAAGTATTTCCGAACATTTCGTTGAAGTACCTGTTGTAATTCAAATACTGAGTACTGTATATGATTCACTGATTCTTCACATTATAAAAAGATACAAATATAAATAGCTAGATTATATTTCAATTCTTTCTTTTGGAACTTATGCAATGATATATAATCGCTGTAATCTACAACAAAATATTAAATACAAAAATATTTGTATTGAACTATTCATAGCACATTGAAAGTACTTACACATTTACATCAAGGAACGTAACATATAAAAATAATATGTACATTCTTTTATAACACAGCAAAATATATAAATCGTCAGCTCTTATCTAATTAGATTTGTGCTTTCTACTTTCTCCGAAGATGAGCCAATTTGATTCTATGCATTATTTGAAGGACAATAACGATTAATGCTTTTTTAATAGAATAAAAATACAATAAAAACAATTAGATCAGAAGAAATTGCAAAGCGTATAAAAATATAATTGTCTTTAAAAAATATTATAAAAAAGTGAAAAATTCGACATTATATAATATGCTTTTTATATTTGCATCTTGCAAAGAGATAATTGGGGAATCGTGTATGAATTATGTACATTTTCCATTAAATTTCAGTGCAACATATCGATAAAAATATCAGTAGAGCAATATACACGTATGTATATACATATTAAATCTAATTAGTAGATCTCTGTTTTGCAGTTCTTAAAATGTACTAATATCACTATGTAACAGAACAAGTATCTGTGTACACAATGTACATATCTTGCAATACAGTGTACTGTACATGACTCGTATATAAATGTTTGCATTTGTCATAAAATAAAACATGTATAGTAATCATTGAGGGAAATATAAAAACAAATATTGATAAAAATCAGATCTCATACAGTCTCACAACACGATTCCATATGGCAAGAATTCTTTTCTTCTCCTCATTCGGAGTGATCTGTCTTACAAAAAACTTACTTAATTTGTCTTTTGTTTCGTGCTTCTTGAAAAAACGCTGTTTCAAAAGATATATTCGGCCATATCATTCATTCGAATAAGTACCGGGTAAAAAGCTGCGTATCGGTTTTTATGGAATTTAAAACATATTTAGCCAGAATATAGTAAGATGTTCACATAGCAAAAAATCATCTAAACAACTACTATTCATTACACCAAACCTTATAAAAGATAAAAACTTGTCGTTGTACTGTTCACATAGTTTCTTTTTTTTTTCTTTCTTTATACATTTAGCAGATTTGATCGAGCAAGATCTTTCTTGCGTTACAAGATTTCACAATTAGCATTAAGTTTATCTAAATACATTAACTACATCTTTACTTGATCAAATCAATGCCGTTGACATATCGTCATTTAAAATCACTATTGATGGCTACTGGATTTAATTCTACTGTGAAATATATACTAACAAAGTGAGAAGATCTATTTAGAAATTGTCGAAACAAAGCCAACAAAACTGAGAGGGACGATAAAACGAGAAACATTCGGAAAATCGCCTTATATCGCGCGGGCTGTTTATACGTGCATTTAAGTGTGTGTATGTGCGCGCACTCGCGAGCGTGTGTAATTTTGTAATATACACGATCGGTGGCAACCATGTCACAGGAGACCACAATAAAGCGAATTAGCTGGAATCTATACAAACTCTTACCAGTATTTAAATAATAACTCGGTAAGAGAATAAACGGCCACCTGACGGCTTTGATATTTTTCATTAGAAGAATCTTAGCATGACTCAGCTTTTCTTATACTTTCTTTGCTTTCTAAGATACGATACATTCGTTTGAAATAGAGTAGACAGAGCAGTGCGTGTGCTACCCCACAGCTTGAAGCGTTTGTTGCGTAAGTATAATGGTGAATTTGGAGTGATCGGAATGGGAATAGGACTCGAGACCACCAAGCTTGACACCGGCAATGGTGACTCGCGTATTTCCTTCAATTGAGGTTGGTCGGAGGCTCCACTGATCTGGGTTGGTAACTGGGGTTGGATTGCGATTGATCGGGGTATGGCGTGGGGTTGCCGCTGGAGGGGCCTGTTGATCCTGGGCCCTGCTGCTGTTGGCCGCTGTTGAGTGCCAGCCGTTGCATTTGACGTATGACCGTGGCTGCGTGGTAGGCTTGCTGCAACCATGAGAGAAGAGGAAGACATTCCTACGGAGCCTGGCGAGCAAACACATACAATCAGCAACATAATAATCATCTAATTATACTAACCTTCCACCTTGATTTGGCGAAATTCTTTTTAAGTTGTTCAGATACAGTACCATGGATATTTTTATTGCTAGCAGCATTGCCGGATATCCTGAAAAAAATTAATTGCACGATACTGCATTACATATAAAACATGACTGATTAAACAAATATATTTATTAATATAAAATATATTTGTTAAAAATGATATGTTAAGCAAAATATATATTGACTGATTTGTTAAAATATGTTAAGATATTTGTTTATGAGAATTACTGAAAATTTTGATATGTGGGTACATATACATTTCATATTTTAATTTAAAATGAGTTATCAACTATTACACACATTGGGAAGTTTATACACATACTTCAATAATTAATCTTGTAGGATTAATTAATGTATAACGAAATTAATGTAATCCTTCTACTTACTTAATCCATATTTATCTTATTATTAAGAACAATTCAGTTCCTGTAATATTTTTATTGCTTGAATCTTAAAACACGACTCTTCAAAAATTACAAACATCAAATCTAGAAGACGTTCAAAATATTGCGAATTGCGAATTTTTTAATATGACTTCATTACTGAATATAAATTTATGCAAAAATATAATAATTTCAAATAACATAAATTATATACAATATCTAAATGCAATAATGATCTTACCAAGGATGTGCAAGGGCTTGTTTGCAACTAAAGCGCTCCTCGACATTGACGCACATCAATTTGTGAATGAAATCCTTTGCAGACTCACTGATATCGTCCCAGTACGGCGAATCAAATTCAAATTCACCTATAACAGTCTGGTTAGCTTCTTGCTATAGAGTAGACGATTTTATTATGACTTATTTAATTTTTAAATCAATTATTTTATTTGGAAGAAGTACTGTTAGATTCTCACACTGTATGACATAAATTTGTTTCTTATACTTCACTATAAAAAATCCCATTTAATCATCTCTTTTACTCAGACAATACGGATATTGTAATAGAATTTTTAATGTTATTTTTGGACATTAACAACAATAACTTTCATAAAAAACGCGAACACACACAAAAGATCATTTACTTACTACACTAGCATGTATATAGCAGCATACAAAAACTAGAATAATACCTTAAAAATTAAAATTTCAAGTTAATGTGCAGCTGCATGTGTTTGTGAATCCTAAAAGTAGTACCTAAATTGAAGTGATAGTATAGTCCTCCCAAATACTAAAAAAAATTTGTATCCCAAAATAGTTTTATTACCTTTTAAAATTTGTGCAAACAGGTTCGCATCGTTTTCGTCATAAAATGGAGGATAACCACATAATAAGATGTAAGAAATGACTCCTATACTCCACACATCTACAGCTTTTCCATACGGCTTTTGTGCTAAGACTTCTGGAGCTGTAAATAAAAAAAGATGTTAAAATATTGTAAAAAAATAAATCATATATACATATATCCAACTAAATGACAATGAGTCATACCAACATATCCTGGAGTACCACAAGCAGTTGCCATAATACCAGAGTCTTCCATTTTTGACAGTCCAAAGTCACTAATCATGATCTTGCTATCTTCATCTGGATTATAATATAAAAGGTTTTCAGGTTTAAGGTCCCTATGCACAACACCTTGATCATGCATATAATCCACAGCTTCTAAAACTTGTCTTATTAAACCTGATGCATCTTTCTCTGTATAGGAACCTTTTTCGACAATTCTATCAAATAGTTCTCCACCGGTAACCCTAATATAAAAAGAAAAACAGAAATCAAATATAAGCTTATAATATGTATACTAATTTATAGACAAATGAAAACACTCACAATTCCATAACTAAATAAACTTTGTGTTTATCCTCAAATGTTTCCAGTAATTGAACAATATTTGGATGTGTTAACCTGGAAAAATACAATATAAGTTACAATACAATAAGTACAATACAATATAATTAAACACTTAAGAGAAATTCAAATAAATTTATTTACAGAAGCTAAATATTACCTTCGCAACACTCTAATTTCATTTTCTAAAGAATCCTCTTTTCCTTTCAATGCTTTTTTATCAATGATTTTCACAGCAAACATTTGACCAGGCTTTTCTTTACTTTCTGCCAAACGTACTTCAGAGAAAGCACCCCTACACAAATAAATATAAAATAAATAAATATAATAATGGAAATCATAAAAATTGGCATATTACATTACAATACATTAAAAAAGTGCATGAATGTAACATGACTTATGCACTTATATTCAGTTACTAATTATTGCGCCAGAACATTTGATACCCAGACTACTGATATAATAATAGACTGTATGCAATTAACATTGACATATTTAATACAAGTGTTCTAATATGACAATAGAATTTTTAATTATATGCTATAGTACTACATATTGATCATTGTTCTAAACGAAAAAGTACTTGAGGTAATTTGAATAGCAATATAACTACCAAGTGTGTCAAAAAATTATGATAGTTATACAACATTTATTGCTAATGGGAAGTACTTTCTCTTTCCCAATCTGTTACAAAATATCTTGCAACATTACTAATGGAACTTAATATAGTTAAATTAAATATTGTTCACAAATATAAAAACAAAATCTTTTTGTAAATGTAAATAAATTTATAGTATCTATTTTATTTAATAACAATTTATTTTCTTTCTATAAGTTCCATAGTTTATTTGACATAATTTTCATTTGTGTTTAATTGAATAAATAGCAAACATAACCGTCAACTAAAAGATTCGAAAGCGCCACTTTATCATACGTAATACAAATTCTAATTTGAACATTTTAATAAACAGATAAACTAAATGTAAAACTAAAATATCTACATGTAAATAGTTAAATTTGTGCCAATAAGTGGTAGTAATCTTTAAATACTACAAAACGAAAGTAAATTTTATGAAAGATAAGACATTAAAGATGAACCGCTTAGAAATATTTTATATACATACATCGATAATATTAATTTTTTCATAAATCATCACATGATTTGTTAACTTTAAAAATTAATATTTTTAACTTTTCGTTCCTATAAACATTATATGATGAAAAATTTCTTAAAGTATATGATGTCTTTTTGTTTGTTTCAACAAGAACGAAATTAAGACATAAAAATTCAAAGATCGTAACAGGGTTAAGGAAAGTGACTTTGACAATCATTCACGTAAATTTCGATCATAAGTAATAATAATGTTTAGCATCAAATTCATGACTAGAATCAATCATTTTATTAACTCTTTAAGAACATATCCCAAGTTAATACTATTTCGATTATATGCAAATCTTCCTTTTTTTCTTATTTATAGATATTCTTATGAACACTACTAAATATTATGAATATAATACAGTACAATATTTTAAATACTATAAATGTTATACTATATCCTTATAAATATTGTACTATATTCTAAGTATTTTATGTGGATTCTATGCATTTCTGCATCATCAAATTTCCCATAAATGCATTGAAATCCGCAGTCTAGGTAATTCTTAAGTGGTTAATCGAGCAATATCAAATTAATGACAATATGAAAGACACGAATACAAAATTTTTGTACAATTGGTTCTATTACTTTCCGATATATAGTCCGTAGCGATGTATAGTACATACGTTCCAAGCAACTCCTTTAGGATGTATTTGTCCTCGACAGACGGCGATTTATCGTCTTTCCCATCTTTCTTGATCTTTTTATTCGAATCCTTTTTACCGAAGAGCGGCATCTTCGGATCGTGTTATCACTATACAATGATCACTCTCCGATTCACAAAATTCTCTTTTTCAAAGAAATCTTTCTGAACGATGTAACGTAGAAACGTTCGATCTTAACAGGTTATAACACTGGTCAACGAGATATCCACTTAAGAGGCGAGAGAGCAGGGAGAAAAAATTCGTCGTTTTGCCTACTAATAGTTTTTGATCGTTCAGGCAGTGATAAATAAAAAAAAAAAAATGATCGTCGTCAAACGACGAGTCGAATCATCGTTTCGAGTCACTGAATGATCATGAACTCTCGACCTTTTCGCGAGCAAATGATAGCAGATAGCACCGCGTACGCTACGATGCTCCACTTTGCGCTTATCCGTGGACCGATGTTTGACACGTATTCGTTGCGCGCACTATTCCGCTATCGAAACGTCCTATTCCGCGTATCGGGCTCAGGGTCGCGGCCTCGCGCCCTGGCGATACAACTTGTACTATGCAGCAGAGATAGCTCTCAATGTCTATGTACTAGATCGCCTCCACACTCTTTTCTAGTCCCTCTTCCTCACTTTAGCGCACGGCGATATTTCCTGTTGTCGTTTCTTCCGATATTAGAAAATTAATACATATTCGAATGAATCATGATGCTCACTTGAGTCAACACATCTCTCACTCGATGCTTTTCTCTCATGATACTGTAGCGCTCAAACTCAAACTGACCGTATACTCGTTGCACCCATCGATGATAATACAGTAAAGTTGCGGCAGTAACAGTGATTCTCACAATCAAGTATTTTAACGTTACTGGTATGCTTTGCTAGCTGACCGTACATCGAGCCTTATCGTGATTGGTTATCGAGGCAGGTGTATTTCTAGAAAATTCCTAAAGTAGTTCTACTTCATTGAATGTAAGATATAAATATCTGAAACATTTGTTTTTGTATAGCTATATATCTGTATAAATTTATTTAAAATTTCTATGTTAGGAATAATATATTTATGCATCACAATTATAAAGTAAAGCAGTAAGAAACAATATCCATTGATATAGCCGCACTAGGGACTGTATTTGTTTTGGGCTGCAAAATTTATTTGTAGATTGATATCCTGCTTACAATTTTTCATTAGAAGTACATAGTATTAAGCCTCTTCTATTTCTTGTTTAATAATAATTGCCATATTATGAAGAATTAATCTGTATTTGTGAAATATAAGAATAAGAAAAGATTGACTGCGTAGGTACCAATCTGAAAGAAGTTTGAATCATTTCGAATATACATACGTATGCAAGGGCGAATTTGAATGCAAATATGATTCAGTACTTAAAACTTAAAAGTTTTTATAAATTTTTAGTTGTGAATCTTAATCTATCGCTTACGTGAATCTTAATATAGGCTTTACGTATTTAAGGTTTCATATCTACATTCTTTCATATTATACCCTATCTTCAATATCTTATATAAGATATCAAGACTTATTGAAGCTTTAAAAATTCAAGAATTATCAAGATTTTCCAAAGTTGTAGTACTGAATCATATTCGAAGTGATTCGAATTTTCATAGTATGAAAAACTTAGGAATCCCTTCAAAATTGAAATTCAAACACTTTTCATTAGGTTCGACATACTTGTTTTCTCAAAGATGTATCGAATTTCAAGTTATACTAGCCTAAAGCGTTCCTTAATACGTTCACTTAATATAAAAAAGAAGGCTTAGTCTACAAAATCACTTTTAAGATTCGGTAGGGATAATGATGGTCAGTTAATAAAACAGAATCTCGATCAATTAACGTAGCACTTGTGTAGTATAAAACAATGAAATTTATTGTTTCAACTATGTATAATTCTGTTGTCTGATCTTTTATATAATAGAATAGATGTTTGGTAGATGGAAGAAATTTATAAAAATTATTTGTTATGCTTCTTAATTACTTTATCATTGTGTTTCTCCTGAAAGGATTTACGTTTCTTTAATGTAACTTGAGAAACACTGTGAGATATGTTTCAAAACTATTTGTAAATTTTATTGGTTATATTTTATATACATATTTCCTCATTAGTTGCTCAGTTTTTTTAAGGTGTGAAATGTAGTATTTTGGATATTACCAACGAAAAAGGATATTACGAAATTGCATAAATAAAAAACTTCTTTATATAATATCATTATATAAAAATTTATCTTTTCCATTTATATACATAATTGCGGGTTGTGTTGCATAGTTTTGTATATATATGTGTATTTATTTAATTAGTCAAAACATTTTATAGAAGTTACACTCACTAATTCAGAAATAATTTCTGATTCACTTATAAAACTTTAGTATTTTGACATTACAGATTGATAACATTAATAATCTGAAATAAAAACATAATACTTGTGTCTGTTACAGAAATAAAACATGGCTTATAGCAACAAGCACAAAATAGTTCTACAAGCAATTGTACATGAAGGTCTTTTAATTGAAAATAAAATACAGGACTTAATTATTAAATTATTTGGTAAGTAAATTCTTATGTAATGTCAAATCCAATTCATATTTTTATGTACCTATTTTATTGTATCTGTATAAATAAAACTGTATATTTTAGGTGATAATAGAGTATCAGTAATAATAAATCAAATAAATGAACAATTGCAGCCCTTAAACATGTTAATCAAAAAAGCACAGTGTGAAATTACAGGCAAATTATATTGGGTTCTAATAAGTACTACACTTAATGAAGTAACCAGGTATATGTTTTAGTAATTGTTAATATATCAAAATTCAGTTTTGCATAATTATTTTATGAATATTTATAATCATTTAGAATGTTTAACTTATTATTTTTCTTAAATTGGCCTATATACTGTTAAGTCAAATTGAATGGATTTACAAATAAATTATGATGTCTTTATTTTACTTTCATAATTTGTTAAGTAACAGTATCTGTAGAAATTTTGTATGAAGTTTATTGATATTCATGATATCTTCTAGGTACCAAACTGAATTTTCAAAAGAGCAATTGGCCCTGTTAAGGACTATGTTTTCTGAAATTATAACATCACGCAATGGATGCATACAAAGTACAATATGTTTAAATTTATGCTCTTCATTAGATATAAAAATGTCAAAGGCAGGTGCTGAAAAATTTCTGGAGGATATAGTTAATAGAAAATGGTTGATTTATAAGGTATTGATAAAAATTCAAAATACATTACAGTAATATTTGATTAATTTTATATTTTTATGACATTTACAGAATGGTTATTACTATATGGGTGTAAGAAGTATAACAGAATTAATGCCATACTTTAGAGCTACATATGAAAGCAATTTAAATACCTGTTGCCTTTGCAAACAAGTTATTTTTCATGTATGCTATTCCTATCTAATATGCTTTTTTCATGTGAGAAATTTCAACCTAATATTAATAATTTTTATTAATTAGGGCGAAAAGTGTACTAACTGTGACACCTTCTTTCATTTATATTGTTTGAAGAAATTCACCATGGTCCATACTCATGTGAACTGTCCCAATTGCAGCACAGTTGTTTCAGACATTGATCTATCTGGTAATATTATTTTCTTTTTTACCACTTATAAAAATGAAATTAACGAAAATAAAAATGAAATTAATGAATATGTAGGTATACAAGATGACTTAGCAGTACCAGAAGAAGGATATGAGTGAAATAAAAATACAATAGGAAGGTTTAAAAAACAAAAACTAGAAAATGTGAAACGTTATTTTTGTAAATAAATTTTTTATCACAAATATTCTTAGTATTCTATACAATACACGTGTATATACAATACATTATATTTACAAGTATGTATAGTAAAATAGTATAAATCAGTTTGTAAATGCTTTAAGCGTTCTGACTTTTTTCAAATTTTTCTCTCAAGTATTTGAGACCAGCTGCTATACTCGCTTCATCTATACTCCTATTTTGTTTCATCTGATTTTGCACTGTATTACTAGAGTTGTATTGTTTAGAATCAACTGACTGAACACAATTACTCTGATTTATTGTTTCAGTCAAATTATTATGCTCAGTATTGTAATCATTTGTATTTAAGCTAGGGGGGAGTGGTATATCATAAGAATCTATATTTATTTCATTACTGTTTTCTGTATCATTCATTTCATATGAATGAGATTTGTCATTATTATGAATACTTGAAACTGTATCAGCATTTTGAGGATTCAAATAACCAGCACTTCTAAAATTTTCATATACTGGTCCAAATTCAGTGACTCTTATTTTCCTACATTTATGAACCCATTCTTCCTGAGACATCTCATACCAATGAGTTCTCTTGCCTAGAAGTTCTCCTAAAGCTTTTATTTTATTTTCTTTTTCTATTTCTTTATCTCTTTCTATAATCTGGCTTTCACTATTTTCTTTTTCTTCAGTTTCGATTAAATTCTCTTCTGTATTATGTACATTTCCTGATTCATTTTCATTAGATACATTATCATTCTTTTCTCTAAACTCCTCTTCTACTACATCTATAGGTAATCCTGCTCTAATACGTTGTCTAATTTTAGCCGCTTTCAATCTGTTATGTTCCATTTTCTCCCTCAATTCTTTCAATTCTTTTATCTCCCTCTGTTTCTTCTCTGTTTCCTTTCTTAAATTGAACAAATTCTCCTGTTGCTTGATTCTTTCTTCTTCATCTTGTGAAAATGCATAGTAACCAACACCATGAGTTCTAGCTTCATCAAATAAAATATCTTGGTAGTGTATGTTTACTTTATCTGCTAGTTTCTGTGTTTGTTCCTCCCACTTTCTTCTCATAATTTCTATTTCAGGTTCTTTCTCTCCCTCAACATAGTTTTGGTCAATAATATCATTGGTTTTTGGATCAATTCCTTTTTTGGTTATAATTTGTTGTTTGATCAATTGATCCTTTTCCTGCATCAAGGACAAATCTTCGCGTAAACATTTTCTCGTACGTCCAAAACAATCCTCATATTCTACCCAGTCATCCTCATTTTCTAATATTGGGTCAGTTTCATCTTTTGGCAATGGTTCTTCCTCAGATTCATCTGATTTATTTGTAAAGTCAACAAGGAAATTCTCATTAGTAGTTCTGGATTTTTTTAGTCGGTCATATAATCTTGTTTTTGCCTCCAACATTAATTTCGATTTTTTATGAGTATCAACATCCTCAATGTACTCCGGCATTTTTGAATTTTCTTTCCTAGACTCTTTTTCAATTTTCTTGGATTTTTTCTTTTGTAACTTTGATACTGTGTGATCTATTTCTGATTTCAATTTTGCCTCATTTACTTCATGTTGCTTTTTTAAAAGTTCCGCTTTTAAACCCACGAGGGATGAAAAATTTACATTAATCTTTTTCGTGTTATTCATCATGAAATAATTTTGTTGAAATAGTTCGCGATGATTTTAAGTATTTCGGTAACTTGATATAAGTTTTCTCTGATTTGTGACTTTATTTCAGAGCACCTAGTGAAATAAATTAAATATTTTATTATGAATTGTTTTATCAAACGTCAAAGTGAAACAACAATTATAGGTTATGATATTACTAACATTACCTTTGGGGTGTACTTAAATTATAAATTTTAATTTGTATAATTTAAAAAAGATATATATATATAAAATAAGAAAATTTAATCTTATTTTAAAGAATCTCAATTTCAAGTAACATATTCAATAGTTCCTAAATTTTGTTGATATGAAAACTAACACGAATGACTCTTCCGAAGATCTTCATGCCAATATGTGAAATCGGTAACTACTGTTAGGAATACTACATATGTATATCATTGTTAGAATAAAAGAAATCGTAATTTGTATTAAGAATACTATAAAAAATAATTAACATTAAGTAATTATTATTAAAAAGAATATTTACATACAATGTAGGCACATATAAATATTTAATATTATTTTAAGAATTCAAAAAATAAAAACACAAAAATAGAGCAATAAGGATTATTTCTCCTGGTTAAGAAAGTATAAACAAAAATAACTACGTATAACTAATGTTAATGCTTGTAACTTTATATAAACAAAAAAAATAATGTAAATTCTCAAGTTATATATCAATAAATTTTGTATATTTAAAATATGTATTACATGTAATTTTATAATGTAAATTCTTCTGTTCAATATTCTTTTAATCTTCTATTCTCATGAATATTTAATATGGCAAAGTAATAAACATAAAATATATTTTGGAAAATATTCTAATGAAAATTGTTTTTAAAAATTACCAAAATCATCTTTCTCGATGTTTTATCTCATTGAAAATTCCATTAAAATATAATTGCATTTTACAGGCATAAATTTTCATTCTATTAAATTTCATCTTAGTAACATTATTTGTTAAATACGATATGAATATACATACTCGTTATGTTTAGATTAATCTCTTTTACTATTAACAAGAATTTTGATAATTAAATATTTTACTTTACTAAAAAAATGTAAATAACAGAGTAGCATTAAACGAGATTAAGGATGACTCCGCGATATACTCATTCCCTTATATATTACTTAAAATTCGGATCATTTTATGATACAATTTCATAGAATACAATTTTATTAGAATAAACCCTAAACAGTAACAAATTAAATGCTTACGCCATAAATATAAAATTAATGAAAAATTTAAAATAACAGTAAATAAAAAATAAATTGGAAATCCTTTTTTGTAACACTCTAAGACATCAAGTGGTTATCTCAATGTATTAATGAATCATATAAAAACAGTCCTCAAAAGTTACGATATTTATAGGTATAAAGAAAAGCTTAAAATTATTATAATTTAATAAAGGATTAGGTAAATGTTAAATGAATGAATATTAAGATAAAATTATTTGGAGGGGTGCAAAACATTGGGCCTTAGGCTCCATTCTTAAGAGCTGTAAATATTTCATAAAAAAGTTGGTTTACTTGGTTGCAAAGTAAGCGTAGCATGTTGCTGCGTGTATTTAGGGGAATTACGGTTGTTAGAAGGATTTGATCCGTTGATATCTTGTCGCCACTCGTCAATCCGAAAATCGATTGTCGATTATCAAACTCATTCGAAACCTGAAGCTGCCGATCTGCTACTATGTTAGTTTAGTCGTGTAACTTGCAGACTTGCGGACACCAGTTAATGCAACGAACACGTTATTGCACGTTGGGCACCGGTAAGTGGTAAGTAATCACGCGGCGTTCTGTAGTATTTAGTTATTTATGTTTAACGAGTGGTTTGTAGTATTTAGTCATATATATATATCACTTTTTATATGTAAAATATAACAATAATAGTATAAAAATTAGTTTCTAAATATATCTTAGATACTCGTGAGACGAAATGGCACCCCGTAAGCCTGCGAAACATTCGGAGGCAGAGGTTGTAGAGAGAGCTGCAGAAGCCGGCGATGTGTCGCCCCCGAAAAAGAAAAAAACTGTAGCGAAGGCTGCGAGTAAAAGTGACGAGGAAAAGCAAATTAGGTTTCCGAGAGCTGCAAAATCAACTAAAATCGAGCAGACAGAAGGTACAGAAACGGCCACGGCGGTAACTAGGAACGCGAAAATAAAACCCAAGACATCAGCTAAAACCGCCTCAGTGACTGAAAAACCAAACTCTAAAATCAAGTCCGCGCCGAAGAGGAACAAAGAGGCTGCGGAAAAAGCTGATATGAATCCAGTCAACGAGAAGGTGAAAAATGCCGAGGAAACTGAAACGAAAAAGACACGCGCTAAAGCCACAGCGAAAAAGGCGGGAATCAATGTAGACGAAGAATGTACGTATCCGAAATCTTTCTATAAGTTTGTAATATCATTGTTAATATGTGTTCTTTGAATGAGAATTTTCATATACGAAAAACTTGTTTGTTAATTTTTGCTGCTTATTTGATTTATAAGGTAACGTGGTGGTTACGCGGTAATTTTCGGACGCGCATTGGGAATGTGTACAATCACGAGGAAAGATATTAAAGCTTTTTAGTTTAAAATATATACAGTGGCTACGAAAAATATTTATACGCCATATTTATTATAGCATTTATATATTAATTAATTAGATCCAAGTATGTTAAATTTTATGTCTTATAGTAGTGTTTCCACATGACTAAAAAAATTGATATTGTGAAAATGAAATATAGAACCTGTTAAAAAATATTTCATTAGGAAATAAGTGAATCTACAAGTATTTTGTACAGCCACTATAATTTTAGGATAAATATTCTTAGCATGGAATTTTATGAATGTTTTAATAATTCATTGGGAATGTTCATTTAGTGGTTTATACATACGTAAAAACATTAAACATTGTATATGAAGACTGCAGCAGAAAGATGATAAATCAGATTGTTTTGTTTATATGGGATATGTGATACACACATATCACCAAAACTGTCTTTTTATTTAATTTAATTATGTGGTTTTTTCAAAAACATTTACATTAAAAGTAATGGTTATCATATTTTAGGTATTAGCTACATCATTAGTTTTTTTTTATGTAACCTTATGGATTTATCATTTAGAAGGCTTATATCAATTAGTTGTTTCTCTATTTAATTCTTTGTGGAATGGGGTATCTGACTTTTGGGTGTACGAGATGAGAGGTTTTGGAATATTCTATAAGTGAAAGATACATGCCTCAAGGTCACATTTTAAAAGTTATAAACTTTATTTTATGTTCATGAAATTTGTATTTCATTATAAGGAAAGGTTATGTAGGCAACTTAAAGATAAAAATATAACTTAATTTCTTTAGAACACAAATTGTTTGTTTGAGACATACAGCGAAAGTCTAATATTGTGAGACAGAAATGTGATATGGGGAGGACTAAGATCTAACATTTACGGAAGTTAATTCTAACAAGAAATAAGATTTATACAATGAAAATAGTTCAGTTTATTTCGAAAAAGTGCTATAGGAATCATATAGCAAGTCGCTATGTGTCTATAAGTACTAACATACCTCAGAGATTCAGGCGACTGTATGCCTAAACGTGTCTGTAAGGTAAAAGGACTTTGGGTGGCTATTTAACATCAGTCTGCAAAGGATTTACTGTGCTGTACTAAAATACATCCTTTTAATCACTAAATAACATCAAAATCAGGAAATCAACAGGATTGTACTTATTACTGTACATATCTAAAATTTATTATACATGTATTAACATGATGATCATATATTCATTTCAGCTAAGGGAAAGTCAAAGGGAAAAGCCAAAAGAGAACCTGTTAATGAAAATGCTGAAAATTTAGAAGCACCAGCTACAAAAAAGAGAAAGCAAATAAATGCTGAGCCAACATCAAAGGAAAGTAAACCAAAGGCAAAAACAACAAAAAAGAAGGTCGATGTACACGATGATACAAAAAATAAAATTTCTAGTAGAGCTAACAATAAAACTAAAGCAACTAGCAACAATGAGACTGAAAACGATGTTAAAACAGAAGATGATAAATCCAGAAAAGTAACAGCATCAAGGAAAGCAAGGGGTCGTAAAAATGAACCTAATTCAGATGATATTACAAAAGATGATGAGGAAGTGAAAGCAACAGAAAAATTTCCTTCAGACTCGATACCTGTTACCTTCAGAACAGATACTAATAATGAAAGTGAAACTACTGAAAATAATGAGTCAGAATCAGCTCAAACTGCTAAAAAAGGACGGAATGTAAAGAAAAAAGAAACACCACAGAAGAAACCTACGAAAATGCGTGGTAAAGCTGCTTTTAGTGAAGATGATATTGATGCAACGAAAATAGTGAAAGAAACACAAAAGAAAACAAATAAAGAATCAGTAGCTACTACAAAAAGAGGACGGGGGAAGAATGCGGATAATACAACTGCAGAGGAGAAGAAAATATTGAATTCGTCAGAAACTTTAAATAGTAATAATATGCAGAACTCAACAGAGGATAACGGTAAAAAAGAAGATTCAGAAAAAGAAGAGGCAAAATACACCAAAATGTTGGGGTCGCCCAAAAAACTAGATGAAGTACATATAAAGGATGAAATGGGTGAAAATAATGTAATAAGTACATCAGTACACGAAGAAGAAAATTAACAATATATGTTCTATTTTTACTTGATACGTTTCTTCAAAAAAAATATATCATTAATATTTTAATATATTTGATGAAGATACAAATGCTATGAGTATTTCTATGTTTGGAAATTCTAAAGAAATACATACATTGTAAAATTTGAATAATACATTTTGGTTATACATTGTTTCAAAAATGGTTATTTGTACTTTCTATAAAATATTTTACATATTATAGTTCCAGGAACTTCTTGTTAATATAATATTTTACGATTAAGAAAATGTTATTATAAAAAGTACATATAAACACTTCTTAGTATATTTAATAGTTCTACAATATTTAAAGCAGTTAATTTGTTTTTAATAGCAGAATTACTAATGTAGAATGGAGAACAACATTGAACATTCCATCAGTACTTTAATAATTAGTCATTTGTAACACTAGAATGCCAGTGTTATCTAATGATATGTTAAATAACGTTTCTTAATTTTTTTACATTTCATTTAAAGATGAAAAAAGGAAGAAAGCGTGTTTCTTGTTACAAACCATTTACATATAAGAAAATATATTTTGTAATACTTTATAATATTCTATGGTGTATTAAACAAACACACATTGTCATTCTAAAAAATACAATAGTGTTCCTTTTATAGTTTTATTATGTTTTATAATTATTAAGTAAGTACTTTCTGAAATGCATTGAAGAATGACAAACAAAAAAATGTGAGCAACCCATTTTACATTGCATTATTTTGAGTTCAATAAATATTTACATTTAGATTAATATGATTTGATTATATATTGTTTGTAACATTGACTTGTTTATATCTTTGCATTTCCTTCTTTTATGGTAAAGTTATTCTTAATGTTTGACAAAAATATATCATTACTGATACAATATATTTTGTTTATATGCATTTTTTTGCAAATATGAATATAACTTATTAAAAAAATTTTTGAAATTTTCAATCATAAAGATCACGTGTATATGTGTTTATATATGCGGAGATTATGGACAAAGTAATGTGAATATATTCATAAAATAATTATCAATTATCATTATCGAGAAATAATGTGAAATATTTCTACTTTAATAATGAATAGTTAAGAGTTCCTACGATAAATGAGAATTTACCATTTACTATATTTTCACTTTCTATTTTAGTCAAATAAAGATTATTTTGCATTACTTTTAAGACTCAGTAATTATTGTAACTGTAACTGCGTAGATTAACGTAACCTATAATAATGTGTTTCGAATAATAATTTGCACGTGAATACTTCCCCAATTACAATTTTATTTCTTGCTTTTTATTCTTTTTTGTTTTGACAAATGTAAATATGAAAATAGACGTGAATATATACCGAAATATATATGTATGTTTATCTTTATTATTAATATTTGTATTAATAAACTTTTTAATAAGCATAGCAATATGCAAAACTTTGTAATAATGTACATTTCAAAAAATAAAAAGGGTATAAAAGGTTATCAATTTGTCAAATTCGGGCTTAATTCTAAACTAAAAAAGATTGAGCTCTAAAATTATTTCAATGTTCGCGCCGAAGTGTTAATTTCAGTTTTATTCCATGTTCCTAGTAAAGTTACTATAATTTATTTACTGGAAAACTGATCGATTCATTATAAATATGTATTGTTCCTCAATTCCCAGATTTTTTTAAAAAGAGCTTGATTTAGTTTATTGTTTTTCTTTTGATAGCAAACTTTTACAATGATTTTTGTAATGAAAAGCAGAGATTTCAGAAGCCATTTTGCTTCTATTTCGTCATGCAGTTCTTAATGTTTGTCTCGCGCCAAATTCAAATTGTAGATTGCTACATTGCATGTTCTCATTGCATTCTTTTCGCACAACGCCTTCGACACGCTTTTCCTCTTTCTTTTACTTACTACTTTACATACATATCCCAACATAAAAGTATGAAATTACAAAACTCAATTTAATCACAAAAAGAAAATACAATTATAGAAAATTAAAAACTGCCATAATGTCTATCAAGAAGTTAGTGATTTTACCTAATACTTCTTATATTTTTCCACCATCCATGTTCACTGAAACATCATCGATTTTACATAAAAAATAATGTATTTTTTATTAATGAAGAAGAAAAGAATTGGCAATTTTACCTTTAAAAAATAAGTAGCTTTGTGGATGCTCCTTAGTGATAAATTCTCGGAAAGATGGCGCTCGATTAATGGAATGCTCGCGCGTAAAGATGACGTAGTGCTATCTATAAGATTGTAGTAACTTAAAACGCTCTCCGTTGTGGATCAAGGAAGCAGTGAGAAACAACGGCGGAAGTGGGGATCGTGCGCCATTTTCTATTTTTGTATAGCAGTGAACTAGTGTTGTATGTGTACATTTTGTGTGATAAATCGATGGATTATTAAATAATTGACGGAGGACGTGCCGATGTAATGAAATGATATTCAGTAACACGTGCTTCGAATCTCACGCGATCAATTATTATTTTGCGTTCATCTTCTGCATAACCCGTGCGTAAAACCGTAGCCCTCGTTCAGCACGTAAACACTTTTTCTTCATTTCTCTTTTGAACGAAGTGAGAGTGGCCACCGAGAGCCATCGATATTAGAACTGTTACCTGGTTGAGTCTACGTTTAAAACTGTATCGTTTGACCCCCCCCCCCCCAATCGCGGAATCCTTTCCTCGCTTTTAAAGATAAAACTCGAGGCATAGAAGGAAAAACCAGTCTGTGATACTAAACAGTACTAAGGTATATAGCTAGAATATAAACTCAACAATTAGATATATACGTATGTATGGCGTATGAGACGTAGATAGATCTCACATAAAAGATCTAGAAAAAATAAAGTCTGTATAGTGTGTGCTGTGAATTTTACCTTACTCGAAGGATAAACGTGGTAAAAAGCAGAATGTCTCAGGAATCTGTGACAAATGACAAGCAACTGCCAACTCCTAAAGATAAAGGTATGAGATCGTTTAGTTTACATTCTACTACGTTAATTATATGTTTTTATATGTATATGTGTATGTATGTGTATATATTGTAAGTATACATCCATATATATGTATACATGTACATACATATATACATATGTATATTTCATTATTATTGTATCACTTTATATGTATTGCATCCATTTTAGTATTATATTTATGTATATCTATTTATTCATATGTATATATTTTTATTATTATTGTATCATTTTGTGTGCGTGTGCGTGCGTGTGTGCGCGTGTGTGTGTGTGTGTGCGCGCGCGCGCGCGCGCGCGCATTACACACACATACAAATGATCTATAAGAATTATTTCTTTTTTAGGTATATGTTCAAATTATGATTGTAATTTGCTGAATTTTATATATTAAAATAACTTTTGATGTCTATTTTGTTACTACCATTGTAAGATTTGCCATCGTAACATAGATGTTAGTGTGCAATGTTTTTTTGTTTTTAATGAAAAGTGAGATATAATAATGTAATATTTAAGTTATGGTAAAGATAGGTATATTTTAATATTTGTACTTACAAATTTTTATTATCTCCCTTTTAAAATCAATTGTACGTATTTATTTATCACATGATGTAGTTATAAAACATATTCTCTTTTACTGTAATCTTTTATTAAAGCAGAAATTATACCTAAATTTTGATGAAACTTTTAATATGAAAATTTATTTGGGAGGTGAGAATAGTAATACATATTTGATTTTCTTTGAAATATGTTTGAAAGGTTCACTCTTAAAGATATTCATATATATTTATATATATATATAAATTATTGGAATTAATGTTCTCTGTTTTGTGTATAGAAATATCTGTGAATAGCATGCAATGAAAGAAAGAGATTGTTTTCTTATTAGTAATATTATAATTTCAGAAAAGAATATTTAAATTTTGGTTATTTGATTACATATTGCTTGTTCATATGTTTAAGAATAAAAAGTCATATAGTGAAAAATATAGTAAATATAGTAAAATGTGATATTATAATAAGAAATTTAGATAGTTTTATTTATCGCACAGCTTTTTTAAAATTTGTATAGATAAATACTGATGTAGTATCTATAACATGAATGTATAATAATGTATGTATATTATCAAAGAAGACAAAATATTTGTTAAAGATATTAATATTCGTTTCAAGGTATTGAAAATTAAGTTATTTATATATTTTAAATTAGTTAATAAACATGATTTGTGTATCTAACATACAATCATAAATAATATTAAAATGTTATGTAAATGATATAAATAATAACATAATGTGGTAGGTATATATGCAAAAAGTTCATAGTTACAAAATAAACAGGATATTTTATGATGTACAATATTTTTTTTTTAATTCATTCAGTACATTATTATTTTTAAGTATTAACTATATTAGTATTCATTTTCTAACTTTTATTTTAAATATTATTGGTAATGACAAATATGATAATAATTACTGTGCCAAAAAGATCTATTTAAAATTAAATAAATATATGTAGAAATATCTAAATATTTATTTGTCCAGAAAATATCAGTTACAAATTACGTTCAAACGTATCTACAAATAAAACCAGTAAGACATAGGTTGACAATAACGTTCTCAGGGACATACTTGATTGGATTGTAAACTCTGTCCGCCTAAAAACCAGCTGCCGGTTTAGTCAGTTTGTATCGTGCTGTACGACGTGTAGTATCTATGAAAATTTAAGAGTTTCGTTTCTTAGGCGTGTTACATGAACGTAAACGCAATCAGAAAAATTCGACAAATTAGAAGAGATTAAAAACAATAAGCTTCATTCAATAGTGAAAAAATCATATGAATCGATCAAAGTTATACATTACCGACATATAATTTTACATTTCTTTATTTTTCACCGTTTCCGTGTTAAGTTGGTTTGAAACGGTAGTTCTTCGTCCGTCTCGTCCTTCGTTGATAAATATTTGTTCGACTACTTGATACGATTTCAACCAACGAACCAGCAGTATCAATAAAAGTATAAACGAAATAAATTCGAGGAAATTAAAATGAAACTAGACAACATACGCGGTGTTACTGTTATTTCGAATTGGTATCGACGACCAAGAAAACGTCCGCTGGTAGGACCAACAGGATCGCCTCTGTTAGATGTGACTCTAGCTATGCAAACAAGGCCTTTTCGGTGGTCACGCAAAAATAAATCTGCTAACATTACAAAACGGGTTACTTTTCGTAAGTACTTCTGCAGTGAATAGCCAATATCTCATTTTGGAATTAAAGGTTGGAAAGAATTTATCACATCACGCATTCAAATCTTCGCTAAGTCTAACACCAATGGCGGAACTTAAAGTTCGTTATTCTATATCATTTGTACACAAATTCAAGTGGTTCGATAGCTTTTAATGGCTATTAAGTAATTCGAAAGTTATTATATACTATAAATTTTATAAACTTATATTTGAAATATCTTTTTAGCTAATTAAATACAAGTTATATTTATAGATACCTTAATACTTACAATGGTTATCGTAAAAGATATTGGCACATACCGTTATTTTTCAAAGAACCATTTTTTAGTAGATTCTACATTCCATTTTCATAATATCAAATTTTTATAGTTATGTGAAAATACATATTAATTACATGAAATTTAATATATTTAATTAATATGTTAAATGCTATAATAAATACAATGATATGCAAATGTGTAGTCGCTATATATAGTAGTTTAATTTTGTTTTTAATACAGAATGAAAAAACAGATAAATTGACATATATGTAATAAAAATATATAACTCAATTAAAAAAAAATACAGATGACCTTGAAATCTTTGAAACGCCTCTACTTCCGATGCAACCATATGTACCACGTGATGCATCATATATAGAATTCATTTAATTTTGTATAATGAAATTTTCTTCTGCCTCATATAATTTTAACGTTATAACTTATGTATCATATCATGTCAGATTATATTTTAAATAAAGAAAAATTTTAGATTTTTCATAAGATCAACAACTGCTTGTACTTAATAATAATTTTGCCTGTGCATATATATATGATGCAAACTATATACAACAGAATACTATTAATGTTTTATTTTTAACATTCTAAAGGAGGAAATGTGTGTATAAATAGATAATACATAAATTTATATTCCTTATTTTAACCATTTTTCAGGAGATGAAGCAATTATATCTATGTCGGTGGCTGGGGAGGTAACCGACACTTCAATTATGGAAGTAGGCCGTTCAAGACCTCAATTCCAATATTCCCGGGTACGATGTGTACTTTTATTATTAACCTACGAAATATTCTATCGAAATGTCATTTACGATTAACTTCTTAAGCGGATACACCGGATATATCCACCACAGCAAGTCGCTTGGGCCTAGTGGATACACATACATTCTCGTTTATATATTGTATTAGGACACCTGCTAGTTCCATATAAAACGTGTCAATTAATAGGTACCAAGAATTAATCGATTAGAATTTTATATTCATGCGACATTACATATGTAAAAAGCAATGTTTGTATTTGTATAAACTGCGCGTAAAAATAACAATAATATACTAAATTATGATAATTATGTATTGACCTTCATAGTTTTCTAATTTAAATTCTATTGAAAAATTTTAAGACGATCTGTAATCATCTATAACATGCGCGGAGTTAAAGTTCCTAATATTTATGAACGGGGATGTACATCTATCGCAGCAGGATAATTATATGATACGTTAATGTTAAGGAAAGCTATCCGCTTGTGTCAGTCAAATGTAGAAAGTTTAGTGGTTCAATTTAAACATTTATGTTTACATTTTGTATCTTTTTACAGCGTGTGTTATTATTATTCAGAAATATTGGCACCAATGCTTTGTTCAATGACTCGATTACGAAAGCTGATCTCATCTTTTCGTATCATTGATTTTGAAACATCCATATAAAAGATTAATCTATAATATTAAAAATTTAGAATTTAATTTAAAATTATAAATTATTGAATAATTTTCTAATATCTCATATACTACTGTACCATAACATGAACCAGTCAGAAGTCAAACTAATTAACTTTATCAAGGTCAGTCATTTAGTTCCTAAAGAATTAAGTATATATATATATAAAAGTTGTATTGAGTTGCTCATTCAACTGCAAATATCACTGCAAATTGCAAATATTCTTCCCCACTTAAGAGGTTAAACATGTATCTTAGATTAGATTTTTTGATTTGATGAAATAATAATTCATGGACTAATCTACAGGAGGAATTGATGCTGATAAAGAGTTTGCCATTATCTAAGAGGAGGCCTGACTTCTTAGATACTTCATATAATAAGTATGTTTATAATACTACATAAATTCTATTTAATACTGCATAATATCTATTTATATTATTTCTATTGTTTTAACATTTTTGTTTAATTTTATAGTTATTTCTTATGAATTATGTTCGCTTATTATTTCTATCCTTTTTTTATTAAGTTCGCGTGGTGTATGGGATCCTGAACGTTGGCATTCGGATAGGAAGCGAAGTGATACACCACCGAAAGACGAAAGAACTGGACGTGGTGATCAAGTTACTGAAAATCATAATAAACGTCGCAACGGAGATCCAAGAGAACGAATTCGTAAAGAACAAGACGGCATAGTATTGAGTCCTCAGCGTAGAAGTTTTAATTCAGGTTGTTTTGTCAACGTAAATCAACCTTCGAATCGACGTCCTGAGAGTCCAATAGGAAAAACAGAGGTTGTGGTAATTTATTTAAAAAACAACTATTATAGAGAGATATTAAAGTTACTAGAATTATAATAAAATGCATGACAAAATATTACTTACAGGTTAGTCATAGGGAACCTGTTCGTCGAATTGGGAGCGGCAGGATTTTAACTCGCGATATATGGGACTTCAGACCTGAGAATGAGAAACTGGAACCTGCTTTTCGGTCTGGAGCAAGTGGTAGTACTTCTATGCGTGATCGTGACAACAGGGATACTCGCGATGGAAAGGATCGGGAAAATGCAAGGGAAAGAGATCGTGATCGTGATAATTTGCGTGAACGGGACGAGAGGAACGAACGGTTTGAGCGAAGATCATTTGGTCGTGACTATGGTGATAGGGATAGGGAACGCGATCGAGATAGAGCAGCTGAACGGAATGATCGTAATCATCAATCAGAACGTGATAAGGATCGTGGACGCGAACGAAGATTCAGTAATGATCGCAGGCGAACATATAGCGAAAATCGTTGCGATGCAGATGAACCAGAATGGTTTAGTTCTGGACCGACATCCCAGCATGATACCATTGAGTTAAGAGGTTTTGAAGACATACCTGAAGAAAAAGCGGTGAATAATAGCAATAGCAATACTAAGAACAAAAAACAAACTCCGGTACAGAAGAAGCGCGGGAAAAAAAGTTCGTTGGAGAAAGATGGAAAGCAAACTGAAAATTCAGCAGGTCCGAAAGGACGAAGTACACCGACCGCGATGGATCAACCTATAAACGTTGTACCTGCTCCTCATTCGCCAATCTCAGAACAAAACGAGTCGACGTCTCTCGCGCAAAAACCGAATCACGATTCCAACGAAAGCGCTGTGACCGAACAAAGTTGCGAAACGACAGATAATTCTAGCACCGCTAATCAGAATCAAGAAAATAGTCATCCTGATTTTAATCTAGATGAATTCTTGAAATCTGACACATTCCCTGGCGTACCTGGACTTTTAACCGTAAGTCTGTCTCATTTTGTATTTATGTAAAACGATATAGTATTTAATAATTTAAATAAAACGATGGATATTAATAAAATTACATTTTATTTATACAGAATGGAGTTGGCTCAAACGGAGGTTCTTGTTCCCGATTTAGTCAGTGGTTTAAGAGGGAGAGTCCTGTTCAACAAGTAGATAGTCGTAGAACTTCTATACAAGATGATATATTGAACAATCTCCTTAATGATATTACTGAACCAAATATCCAGATTCCATCAGTGACTGAATCTAATACATACTTTGCTCCCATTTCTCCTGCTAATACAACGGCAACAAACAATACTACATCCACTACTGGTGTAAAGCTTCTGGAAATGCTACAACGTGGTAACAAACCAAGTCAAAATGGACAAGGGGATGCAGCTAGCACTGTCATACCGATGATGAAAAGTTCATCTATTAAAGATATGGGTGAGAATTCCTACTATTAATTTTTTTATTATTATAACAAATAGAACACTATATGCTTGACTGAAAATTTTTTGCAGAAGTTGGTGGAAAAGTTGTGCACAGTCTCGAAGAGTTGGAAGCACGCATGCGAGGTGGCGCTCCTCCACCTACGTCTTCGACTGATCAACCTCGTGTAAATAAGACTGAAGAAGATCTTTCTGCGTTTAAAAAATTGGTAATATTATGTGTATTATATATACAATAAATTACGTTACAATTTTATCCTATTTTTTTTATATATAATTTATTTATAATTTAGCTTGCTCAAGTGACTGGGGGACAGGCTATACCAGCGGCGAACGGTCCTATTTCTCAAAAACAACCTGTAACATTAATACAAGTAAGATAATCTTTTTATTTGACATCAAAATTGCACAATGTTCTGTTACATTCGAGATAATGTGTAATTTTCTGTAGTTGCTTAACTCACAACTGAAAACACAAGCAATTGCCCCTCAACAATCGGTCCCAGAACCAATGCATGCTACAACATTTAATCACGCTGGTTCTGTTGGACCAACTCAGCACCCACATCAGGCACAAATGCAGCACGAAAATCTAATGAAAGTATTACAGATTCAACAGGTTAGTAAGAAATGTTATTTCTAATTTAAAGAAAGAAAAAGGAGAAAGGTAACAATATTCTTCAACATTGACTATTTTTATAACAGCAACAAAAACAACAACAGCAACAGCAGCAGCATTCAGACATGTTGTCTATGATGATGGGTGGTCAACGAATGTTAGGTATGAGTCCAGTTCCGCCAGAAATGCAAATGATGTTGAGTAACGCTCCAACAAGTCAGGAACTCCTCCAAAGACCAGAAGCTCAAGCAATTATTCAAGGTCTTCAACAAGGAGAAATAACTAGACAACATCTCATACAGCAACTACAGGTTTGCTTGTTTAACTAGAAAATAAATTTATGTTTGAATTTGTTTTTAATATGTTAATCTACAATAATGATAATAATAATATGTGAAATAGAATCCAGCCATGCAACATCGTCATAGAGAAGTTCTAGTAAACATTTTGAAAATGTATGGTGGTACTACGCCCCGTACAATAAGTCCGCATCCTAGTGCACCCACTCCTCAAGATCATATCTTGCAACAGATGTTGTACCAACAGCAGCAACAAAGGATTCCATCCCCTATGAACAATGGTAAGTTATATCTATTGTTTATTTGAATAGAATTTGTAGTAAAAGGGTTTATGTTGATTACTTTTATACGTTTTTTACACTCGATAGGATTCACTTGTTCATTTTATTTCAAACTAAAATGTTTTTTAAATCAACCTTTTTTTATAATTATTTCTGATACACAAATTTTTCATTACTATACAATTAATATGAAAATTGTGCGATCATTATTTTTATTATTAAATACATTTTTCATAAAGTATATTGTAATATTATAGTATAAATATGTATGTTACTGTTTGGGATGCAGCTTATTGTCCACCTTCAATAATATCTCCAAATTTGACTGCTAGCCCCAGTACATTAACAGTACAGCATCCAGGTAGAACATAAAAAATAATAACTTTTTTTTATTTTGCTCTTCTCTTGCTTTGTGGTAGTAATAATAAGTAAACCGTATACAAGAAGGAAGAAGTGATCAAGTACTTGATATATATTATTTTAAAGAAATTGTAATTTTGTTCTTCACAACAATTCTTTAAACTTATTAGGACAGTGATCTGTCTATCTGTGTAGTGTTGTCCATTTAAAGCATGCTTGATATTTTATTATTTTTAACAGTGATGCAACATAGGGTTCCTTCACCGCGGGAGATTGTCATGCATGCTCAATCTATAATGCAAAGTGCTTTAATTAAGAAAAAGTTGGAGGAACAACGTGAAAACTTCCGGAAGCGACAGGATCAACAGCAACAACAACAACAAGCTCAACAAAGAGCGTCGAGCCCCGTTAATTCGCCAGCAAAGCAGACCATGAGCCCAACGCCACTTGCTTTTACCCCGACGTCAGTGTTACGTAAAATGACTGCCGATAAGGAACCCGAGGGTGCGAATCAGTCTAATCATCAATTAGAATCGAAATGCTTATTTCCATCTACAGCTAATGAGAATCGTAACAACACATTTAATACCAAAAAAAATATTTACACACAACAATCTGCTTCTTATGATAATACAATTGAACTTACTAATCATACAAAGCATGGTAGTATGTCTGGGACTGAAGCTTCGAGAAATTTGCAGGAGATCGATAATGATGGCAACAATAACGTAGACATAGAAGAATCCGCGTTAAAAGACAAATATACTTCTTCTTTGCTACAACAAAAAGATAGGAGTAATAATTCGAACCTAAATAAGACTGAGGAGAATAGGCTTACTTATGAAAGATCATTGAAAGAAAATACCGATAAAGAATCGACCCTAAATGATGCTAATAATAATAGCCCTCTTATTCTTGACAAACTGTTAACAAAGCAATTCGAGATTGAAACGATAATAGTTGATAATAATAATATATTAAGAAACGCAGAGGAAAACAAGATATCAATTTTACAGAATGATGAAGTTGTTACTTAAACCACTCGGTATTTCGCGAATTTCATACATAAAAAGAATTCATAAGTTTGTGACTATTATCCGATGTGTAACATTATTTTTTTTTATTTTTGTATTAAAATGAGGAATGATAATTTTGTTTTCTTTTCTTTCTTTTTGCTTGACACCTTTAATGTGTTTGAGATTTAATTTGTCTGCATTTTGCTGCATGTTATACACGAAAATGAGTCTTTTAATTTCGAATATAAATATTAATCCTACTTTAAAAAAAAATGCAAAAAAAATCAACTAGTAATATAAATTACATTTTCCTTCATAGACTAATATATGAACATATTACAAAAGAAAAATATGTTGAAATAGTTTTATAATAAAACACTTTATAAATATATTTCATGCTTTTAACTTTTTCTTTACATTTTCATTCTTCCTTTAATGGAATGCTTTGAGATAATTTTGTATTTTAATGCATGCACTTGAGATCTTGTAACTTTCATCACTTGATATGGTTAAAAGAATTGCATGTATTTAAAAACGATATTTATGTAAAAGTTAAAACAAATTAGGCAAAGTATAAATATTTCTTTTCATTTTCATACACAATTTGAATGAAATTAAGCATATTAACAATTCGTATTTTTCTTTAATCCTTGTTTATCGTTTTATTTTATTTGTTAATGAATTCAAAAATAAAAAGACTTATGATCTTAGCTTGACAAAATATGTTTTTAATCATATATTTCATTGTGTATTGAAATGTGTCATACATATGCAATACTAATGAAAAACAGTTCTTTTTATCAGGTTTTATATGTAGATTGTACAATATTCGTATATATAGTAAAGAAGTGAGAAATTAAGTTCCTAATTTGTCTAATTTATTTTTTTAATTTTATATAGGAAATAGTAGCGATCCATCAAAATTGACGGCTCAATCACAGACATCACAAATGCAACAAATGCAGTCTGCAGTTCAATTACTAACACAAGGAGTTCTATGTCGACATAATACCTTACGACCACAGTCTGTCCAGTCTACATGGTCAAATCCGACTATTAAGCAACACCCAGGTATGTGAAACGTTATAAAAATGTTTTGTACCTTGTAACATCTATTTTAAACTTGTTAGAGTCAATATTTAATATCTATATTTCTCTTGACTATCATAGGTCGACCAATAGTAAAAGGTGGTAGTGGTGGTAGCAATGGAAGTAATCAATTCCAATACAGTGCAAATTCAGATTTTCAACAGCAGCAACAGCAACAACAACAGCAGCATAGAACGGTTTCAAGCGTGTACGGTAATCCTGCACGCTCCAAACATACCATGACTAGTTCTATCCCACATCATAATGTTCCACAATACAATGTTGCTCAGAATTCAATGATAAATCAGAGGTCAAATAGTATGAATAATCAAATGAAGGTGCAGCAAGCCCCTTCACATTTAGCTAACATGCAACATCAACCGCCGCAACAACAACAGCGGATTCTTAACTCACAAATGCAAATGGTTTTAAATCAAAACTACAACTCCAATCGTGCAGGTAATTATAATTTGTGCACAAATTGATATAAGTAAAAATAGAAATTTTACAATTAATAAATATTTTATAGTTTACTAATAAAAGTTTTTCGTTTTTGCTACACATAGAGTATTTCTTCATTTTGAAACAATCGAATTAATTTTGTTATTCTAAAATATTTTCAGGTGTTTACCTCTTCTCTAATCAAATTGCATGCAATGGTGTTCAGAAATTGGAATAATTAGATCTCACATTTTAGCTGTTCCTCTTATTTAAACCAATCTAGACAGCATTTATCTTTGGATCGAACTTAAAGTAATTAATTAATGCTTATTTTAGGCTGTCTTTTATTTTAACTAAACTACTCTATGCTTTTTCCTGATATTAAATACCAAATTAATATTTCTATTTCAAAAAGAGATACGAAGCAAACTTAGACATTATATTTTTCAACACATAGATTGAATGTGTACCAAAATAAATGGTACAAATAACACTGACATATATCTTTTACAGATGGGCGAGTAATGCGGTCGCAGCAATTAAACATGCCCGTAGGTCGACAAGCGTCACCGGGTTTAGGATATGTGGGTAGCAATGGTGGAGACCTGTCACCGACTTCGAATCAGTTGGCACGATGGTTTAGTCCAGAACTTCTTGCTCAAGCTCGGGCTGGTAAGCTACCAGAGCTTGTCCAGACAAATGTTTTATCGTTGGAAGAATTAGAAAGACTTCAACATGCATCAACTACAGTGCATAATTAGATTTATATTATACCTCCTCATCTGTTTAATTGCAAGCACAGGAACCCATCGGCGCAGTCGTCGCTCTAACAACTTATATCTTTTAAATTAGATGGCTTTTCATATTAAACAGTCAGTATGAAGATTCACTCCGATTAAAAAGAAATCCACTTCAGTAAAATATTAAAAAATGTCCTGCTTGCATATGCAAAGTCATTTAGGTAATAAACCTTAATGGAAATAAGGTTTAGTGAAATAAATACCCACTTTGGAAAGAGACATTTTTGAATATGATACAGATTAGTTGAGCAGTATTTTCTTTCTATGAAAATGTCTTTTTCTTTTCAATTATATCTTATGACTTATTTGTAATAAACTTTACATACAGCATTACTTAGGAAGCTACAAATGTACAGAGGAATATGGAATAATGATATAGAATTGAGGATGATTAAAAGAAGATAAGCCATTTAAAAACAAATCTAATTGAACATCTTTCTATGAAAACAGATTTATTGCTTATAAGACTGAAAAAAAAAATATAAAAATTCTTACTATTGACTATGAGAAAAAAAAATAATATTTCATTATATATAGTTTCTAAATGGCAATAAAGCAAAAGTTATTTGCCTAAGTATGGACAGCAAGTCCTTATTTATAAATTACAGCGTAGCTATGGCTCGATTTCAAGAATTATTTATTATTGTGAAACCCTTATTATATGTATAACTTGTTACCGAGCTGCTGTATTATTAATTTAACCATTTTTTTCGACCATTTATTTCTTACCGTGATGAAGCTTGCAGAGTCCTTTAGGTAAATAATTATGGTCGAAATCTTAAGAAAGTGGTAAATTGCAACACCCACGAATACAGTTATATATACAGAGAAAAGTGTCATATATTATATTCTACTTATATTATTACGAACAGTGTGGTCGTATGAACAGAATGAACATGCGTTAATAAAACAAGAGCAAGTACTCAACAGATCTTGCATATATTAAGGAAATAAATATATAATATATACTTTGTAGAAGCGTGAGGATACAGTGTTATTATCATGTTCGAAAGCGAAAGTTAGAACAAACCAATTTCAAATGCAACAACCTTGGCAGGTAGATAGAAAAAGCGTTTGCAAAATTTATTAAAAGAAAAGGGAATGCGAGAGAAAGGAATAGAAAGGAATAGAAAGAAAGAGAGAGAGAGAGTGAGAGTCAGAGTGAGAGAGTGAGAACATTCCAACGGTTATAAAGGGACAAAATAAACGAAATACATTTACAAATTGAGATGATTTAATGTCGATATTGCTGCCAATATGTGTTTGCTTTATAATTAACTTGTTATTTTTTGTGATTACATTTTTCGTACAATCATATTTATATTTGACCGATAGCATCAATAATAATAATACAGAAACTTGTTCTTTTTTTTAACTTTTTTTAATCTAATTTGTTATTTGGTTGATAATTAATCAATACTATACTCTCATATCAGTTATATGAAATTGCATTTTCCCCTAATTTAATAATGAATGATTCTTTTATACTTCATTTTCGAACCTAGTAAGGACATTAAAAGGATCCGACATGATGTTAATGAATGAAAATATTTTTCTAAATTTCGTTTTGTGTTCACATATATGAACTGACAATTAAATAATTTCATTGAATTACAGAATTCATGAACTTCTGTTACATATACCCCCTGTTTTACAATGCTCTATTTAATAAAAATTGATTTTCCTATTTGAATGTGCTCATTCCGTCTTTTTACTTATTTTTTCGAAATTTTTTAATTAAAATAATATCTTTATCACATGAGTGCAACTTCATAAATCAGGAATGTCTTGCAATAATCATGAGTATATTTATGAAAATATTTATGAAAATTTTTGGTTCAATCACGTAATTGTACACTAAATGTTGATTACAAAAATACTTGGCAAGAAACGGATATTTTCTGAGTTTATTACAAAACATCGTAAATGACAAATTTCGAAGCGTAAAACAAGAATTTCGTAAATTATATTGCAGATGTGCTGCAAATGATTATATAGGCTACGAGAAATGCAACAAATCTTTTCAGCGCCTTGTATACATATAATTTTCATTTCATTAAATCAAAAAATTTGATGAAATATATGTAATATGTTGTTTTATCTAGTATAATTGAAGATCAAATTTTTAATATTCCTATCGTTCGAATGCTTTTCTATGTGACGAAGGTGTGCATAATGTTCAAATTTATTTTTTTCGATCAATCTCTGTTCTTGTTTAGACTTATACGTATAATGCGTCCATAACTCTGCAAAACTATGCTGTATAAAAGATAAAAAAAGCCATTGGAAATTATTTATGGGGAGTGTAATTACAACAAGTACTGCCAACAACAAATGTATTAGTGTTATTAAGTACCAAAAAAAAGGAATAGACGGTGACATTTATCCTTAAATATCACCTACAGACAACAATGTTGCCTTAAGAGAGGCTATTACAATTGAAATCTATAAAAGAACGCGCGTGTGTGTGCGTGCGTGCGCGCGCGTGTGTGTGTGTGCGTGTACACATAGAACGAGAACGATATAAAACGAGATGTCATTCACGAAATTGCATTTACGTTAGATTCATTTATAAGAATAGTAACGCTTGACGAATTTTCGGTAGAAAATCGTTTCTTATAAAATTGTAAAGAGGACTTTTAATTCAACTTTTTTAACGAGTAAAAAAAAGAGTAATAGTGTTTTGCGCTTTATTGATTGAATATCGCAAAATATTTGTCCCGTGAACTCGCGAATTCGAAATATTGTTTCGTAATTCGAAAATTTTTGTAAATAAATCAAATCCTAGACAAAAACTAAAGTTTATTGGCCATGTGTTGGGCTGATAATTTGTAAATAAAGTTACTAAATATTACATTATGTGAAATCTAAGAAAACGTCACAAATAAATACAAACTGTAATTGTAATTTTAGTCATTTCATTTATTTACTGAAATAAATTGAAACTAATATAGTAATAATTAAAATTCAACATTTCTTCTTGGCTTTATTAAGTGAAACCTTAATACTCTAAATATGACCATGTAATATAATCTTTACATCCTTAATTTAAATATCAGATTTATGTATGAGGAGCGAATGGATTTTTTACCACTTCTTTTATTATTTTCTATTTGTTTCAATATCATTTTCATCGTAAAAGATAGATATTTACAATTCTACATAAATACAAATATTTTTTACAATATATTTTTTTAGTGAACTTATATTATATTCTTTTGTGAAAGTAATATTTCCTTGTATTTTTATTTATTAGGATGTTTCCAGTTCTATTAATAGTCATGTATCACTTAATCGAACAAATGGTGAAACCTGGGATAGAAACTTCGGCTATTTCCGGCTAAACTCGTTTCTTGTCACCGAGAGTTCTCGAACTTACTAAGTGGATATAGAAGCTAGAATCGCACGAGTCGTAAATGGCGGACCTCCATAGGCGAAGGTGTGTTTCTCTCGTCCTTCAAAATATACTAATATCGGATACCTAAATCATCAGAACACCCAAAACTTGGATCAAGTAATCGGCAATTAATTTTGGATTATCGAGTTTCGGTGGAAACTTCAACAATTATTAGAGGAATAATTAAAACACATATACCAGATTTTCTATTTGCATTTACTCCACAACTCCTGTTTTAAAGACGATTTTCACGCAATAACTGCATATTTGATTTTTGGTATTTATTTTGTTATTTAGATAATGATAGTTATCAATATATAGAAGTGTACTGTTGAGGAAATGAACAAAATTATATTACATTTTGTGCAACGTATATTTATTTTTAGAATCTTGAAATATATATTTTAGGACTCGAAATTATTGATTATTCGAAAAACATGTATATTGTATTGTGTCGCACACAGAGATTAATTCGAGAAAACAATAAAATTCGTTGTTCGATCGAAACTAATCAGATGTATCGTTCCATTAACGTAAGTAATACCCTTACAAGAAAGAGCAAGATATATCAGGTTTAAATTGTAAGTATGCGGATGTGATAAAAGGTGAGTAACATATGGCAGAAAAAATATTGACGAAGAACCACGTGAAATCGTTTAGCCTAGCTGCCATTAATGGCAGCCATTGTACATTGTGCGCCCTTCAGGGTTGCCATTTTGCTTCTTTCTTCATAGGTAGTGCGATTGTAATTATAAAGGAATGTCTTGCGAAGAGAAATGATCGATTTTCCACTATATTGAAGAGATTATTTTCACGACATATCTCGCAGGAATTTAATTTCCCTCTAACGGTCGCGGCTCGTTCATTTGTGATACGTAGGAAAATAGTTTCGTGTTCATACATGTTTGTCATCTTTACTTATGTGTATGTATATTCAGAAATGAATGATGAACCACCACGACGAATTATTGTGAACCGAAAAGCAGCGCTCGACCCGATGTCTCGTACAGTGAGACCTCGAAGTGCATCAAGACTTTCGGGGAACGTGTACCGGTGCTAGCTGAAAACTGTTCGATATAATAATACATGTAATAAAATGAGTCTCGTATATATCGAATCGTAAACGCGGTTTGATACGGAATTGTTGAATTCGTTTGAAGAACCATAGTCGTGATAGCGAGTTAGACAAAGATATTTGTAGAAATCCGCGAGAGTGTGGACGCTTTAGACTTTTACCTGATATGCAATTCCGAGAGGTGACATCGGGTTACACTTTATCGGGATTTTGTCCGAAAGGTGGTTATATGTACGGAATATTTTGTGTCTTTGTGCGTGCATTCTATAAGAAGTGATGTTCCATCGGATAATTAAACTGGTATGCCAAATTGGTACTTTTGATGCTTAAATATTCATCGCGATAGTCTAGTTCCTCTAGCTCGTGATGCAGAATTATAGAGCGCGCTGCAGAACTTGAAAAAAAGTGTCAGTTCCACCGTAACTGCGACATTGTGAGAGAGTTAAAGCTATTCCATGCAGTGTGTGCACATAGACGTGCATTAACGACTTCGGGATACTCGGGATTTCGCACTTTTGTCTCGGGTCCGGTTCAGCTGTGCTAAGATTTTTTCAATACGCAGGATTCGAAAGGCGAGAGAAGATCAATGCAGAAGGCGGTATTCTGCTGTGTAATGTTTTATCAGGTGTGTCGTCGTAGATAAAATATCTATTCTTTGGTAAGGAGTAGGATACAAATCCGTTAACTACATCTTAAGAAAATGCGTAAATCTTTATCGTTGTGGAATAGAAAAATTACTTATCGGGGAAATACAACATATTTTTTAGAAAGTGATATGGTGATTAAACGTAGTGGGATATTTTCTTTTATATAATGTTATACGAAATATTCAAAGCAATTTGTGAGATTTAATTATTTTGAGGTAAAAAATAGTTATATAAAAAGAAGATCGTAGTCGAAAGTCGTACGTTGAATGGCTCGAATGTCATAATCGACGAAAAGTGAAAGAGAATAAGAAAAATGAAGACAGATTGAGAAGCAATTGAAAAGAGAAAGGTCATGACAACTCGGGAATGCGAATTATAATGCATCTTTTGCATATGACAGGATCGAAATTCGAAGCATATAGATCCTTATAAAAGTATAAAAATATATATAAAATACAATTCTCATACAAATGTATAAAAATATAATTCCATTTTATTTATATTTTTTAATTTTCTCGCTCCATTAATTTTTTACGGGCAATTTTTATGATGTATTTTAGAAGTTTATTATATTTTTCTTATATCCTCCATTGTACTTAATACTATTCAGTTGATAACTATGAAGTATTACATTATTTAAGTTCATCGAATCCAATTGAATATCAAAAGAGTTAACGCATATGTACCTCATTACATATTCTTTTTACTGAGACGTAAATATGCAGTTATAATTATTGTTAGTATTCTGTACTAACAAGAACACTATTAGTGCCCTTCCAAATAGGAGCATTTAGTATCATTCGTAATTCAATACGTGATTTTTATTTATTAACAATGAAATTTAATTTTATATTAATGTTATATAACATTAACCGTGATTAAATACTACAATCTAAGCAGAGAGATTTTTATCCGGAATGTTCTTCTGGAACCCATTTTCAGAAATGCCATCTTAAGATACGTTCCAATAAGTTACCACTGCAATGAAGTACTTTGCAGTATCATCGACCCACGATCATTATATGAAACCTACCTACCAAATATCATTCTGATTACTTGATAGTAATAAAAAATTATGACAGATGTGAATAATTTATGTCGGAAAGTCTTAAGCGAGGCAGAATAATGCCGAACAATGTCGTATAATGTCATTCGGCCACCATATTTGCTACTGCGCTGCTATCTACCGATAATTTCAAATCTTCTTGATCGTGCTTCCATCTACTTCCTCTCTCTTTCAAGATGATGATGAAACTACGCATGTTGGAAAAAATGTAACAAGAGAAATGTCTCTCAGGGATGTTTCTTACCCACTACTTTGAATACGTCACATGTCCAAGTTTACGATAGAGTACGGACACGAAACAGGGTACGTACAGGACAATATTAACAGTTTGAAAATAAGCTCTGTACGGCCGTAGTCGTTAGCTAAAAAGTGATCTATTCAAAGCAAATTGATTAAGTCTTGCAGTTTTAGTGTGCTTTATTGCCCATTGAATGGGATGCACATATCTGCTTTTCTTGGATACCCGGAAAATCCAGTGAAATTCTGACCTGGCACGTAATTGCAATGCATCTAACCATCGGCTATGTTTTCGATTGTGATTCTCGTGTCTAAGTTTTGAAATATTTTTCAATCAGTGTGTACAAGTGCGTTATTCCTTGAATAATTCGACTAAAGTTATTAGTTTGGCATTCCGCGAAAAATTGGTATATAAAGAAATGGTAAAGATCTCGAAGTCCTTCCTTTTTATACCAAACGAATACAATGTGACTAGAGTTATAAATTTGACAACGAATGCTTAGCACGCATGTGCGGTGCAATTACTGAGCATAAACATCGTGGAATTTACAACCAATGCTGCTTAATTATATTTTCCAGTAAATACCGACAAATTGATTTTTGTCTTTTTCTAACGGTTCGAATGAATTTCGATATGAAAAGTGATCACGTGGTTCTTTGTCGTAAATAGTGTTGCGAATTACGTGTGGAGTACTTTCGAGGAAGAATTACAGAAGTGGATTGCATCAATGTGATATTAAATAGTTTCCTGGTCGTATATTGCACGAAGGTATACCATATTTCAAATTACTATGTTCCCAGCATACTTAAATCGTCAATAGAGCGACGTAGTTAATTGAACGTGACAGTTTAAGTTCGGTGATCGATTGATTAATATAAATTGAAATTGTATATTTTATATACTATAATATTTGTATAAGTAAGATTATTCATAGTGTACGAGAATAAACTAGTACATACGGATCGCTATATTTTTTTGTTATACACATGCATTATATGTCGTTCATAATTCCCGTTATTGATTACCTGTGAGAGTGACCATGGATAGTAACAAGCTAAAATAATCTCAGAACAAAATCCTGGAGAAATGAAGATCATAACTCGTTTGTAAAAATGTAAAATGAAATTTCAATTTAAGTCTAAATAGTATGAGATTTAGTAACAGAGCAGTATGATTGGCAGGTGTCATATTCTTACTTAGAACGAAATATTAGTACTTACATAACTAAAAAGGATTATGTTTCATGGTGGATTGTATTACAGTGTTGGAAGAGTGTAGAGAAAATGACAAACTGAAGACAGATGAAGTTACGCAGTCGAAAAATAATGAAAATTTCTTTTTATTAATTGGATGAGTTGTATTTTTATCACGCTATATCTAAAGTGTCATTCCAATAATTTATTAGTTATATAAATTATTAGCATTAATTATTTATTATTAATTAATTACTTTTATTAGTTATTTATTATTTATTTATTTATTATTTGTTTTAATTATTTATTTATTAAACATAAAGAAGTTCGAATTACATAAGCGACTTAGTAGCCGCCAAATTTACAGTTAAATTTGGCGGCTAACTCCAGTGCAGTGTTAAATTATCACATAAATTTTGGAATTATTAGTGAACAAGTAATGCTTCTTATCTTTTTGAAATAGTTAAATTCCAAATTTGAACAATTTTTATTGTTCGTTTAACAATGAAATCGAAATCAAATAAAAAAAAGCAATACAATACGAAGGCAGTGTTACCAATATTAATGAAGAAAATTCACTAACGCGTAATTATAATATAAAGGTACAAGTGATCACAAACAGAATAAATTTCTATTATTTGTGAATATGGTAAAATAAATAAAGAAATAGATTGGATATTTATGCTGGACATATTGTAAGCAGATATTAAGTGATAAATTATAATATGTTAACGAATGAAGTATAGACTTCTGTAAGGCATAAACAAGTTTCATTTGAATAAGTAAATGAATAAAAGTCGGAAAAAAGCGAATGATGTAACTAGTAATAGTCGAGAAATATTTGTAAGCATAAAGATTTTCTTCTCCCGGTACAGGTGAGCGATACACATCAAACAAAATGGACGAGTATGATAAGAAATTTGCTGAGATGCAAAAGTACATTCCGTTTTTGGAAGCGATGATAGAGCGACTGCAAAACGTTAAGGACAAATCGCGAGAAGTACAACTGCAGAAAATGCAAAGTCTACATGGAATCCTATCGAACAGCAAGAGGAAGTATGTTTCGCAGTTACGAAATAAAACATTCGCTTTTAATCAACGCAACGTTTTGGTGACATTCAGTGTCTATGCGCTGAAACTTAAAATTTTAAATACAAAACCGATATCGGACAGAATTCTTTTAATTTACACTTTTAAGCTTTCGAACTTCTTAATTTTGTGGTATCGAATTTTCAAACTTTTAAGTTCTGAATTTTTGAACGTTCAGATTTTTTAATTTTCTTATTTCTACAATTTTTATTTATTTTCATAGAGAACGAAATTTCCATCTGCTTACATCTTTTATTACGCGTATTTTACAACAATATTATTATTGCAAAAACTACGAAGTATACAATATTGTCATAAATCTAGAGTTACATTTTAAACCGGAAAGGCGTAAAATCCAAAATACAATTAATCATACTGTTATCGATAAAATAGGCTGAAGATTGAGACGTTGCAGCGATGCGAAGACGTTCTGCAGAAGTTACACAACAAAGTGGAAAAGGTAGATATATTAATCATCGTATTACAAACTTGTCTTACATTTTTGGTGCACTGAATTATTTATTTAAAAATCTTAATTTCTAAAAGAATTTTAGCTCTATCTTTTAGCTTTAGAATTAAAGAATTTTAGCCAAATCAAATTACTATTCAATTTACAGATTCAGTGAATCAAAAACTAGCACTTGGCTTTATGCTCTGTATGATACTAGTTTGCACTATATTCACAGAAGAAAGATATAAACGAGAATGTTTGTAAGTTCTTCCGTTAGTTCGAATACTATATGTATATGTATAATATATGAATGATAACTATACATATGCGCATTAAGATTTCTATTTATACAATATTTAAATGGACGTATCAATATTTTAAAAACTGAAACAATAATGAAGAAATAATAATATTTCTTTAACAAACGGCTCTTTTATATTATTTCATATGCCGCATTTCAAATGCCGCGGGTATTGTCACCGTGCTTTGATAGAGCAAATTATAACTGTTGCATCGTTCTCCTTATCTTTTATATTTTATCAGTAGAAACTGGGTGTTCACATTTTTACGAAATGTTTTGTATTGCATTCTGTACACCGCTTTTTTGCAATGGCATTTCTATGATTTCATTATGTAAAAAATGTTAAAAATTAGTACTATAAAAAATTTATGGAATTTATTATGAAAATTTATGGAAATTATTTATAACTGTAATATGATGTAAAATATAAAAAATATTATACATTATTAGTTGATGTTTGTAGAAAAATGGTCAATGTACAATCATTACTTTCTCTTTGGTTCCTCCTCTTTGAACAAACGTAGTTGCTTCGGATGATCCCTTTTTATTTTCTGTTCTTTATACTTCTGGATGTTTTCAGGCTTCCGTAGTGCATGTATTTTTTTTTGTTATTTTAATCATTCTAATCTGACACGAGTTTCAGGGAAATACGCCCGGATTGCATTTTCCGCACAAGAAAAATGAATCTAGCTCAGCACAATGTTCAAAGTAAGTATCATATCACTCACACAATTTGTACAAAAATTCATTTAACAACTGTTCATATATAACTTTAAGTTCATCATTATGTATTGTACACAATATATCGATGTATTATTAAAATTAAAAGTAAACCAAAACCTATATTCAATTTTGTAAAACAGTGATGTTCACTGTTCGTAATTTGAACATCATTGTTAAGCAGAAATTTCATTGTACTATTATTATTATATAACAGATAATATATATTGTTGTAAAATGAAATATTACTAAGATAAGATATTGTAAAACGTCGATCGAATCCCTTTCAGTATACTTGAAGATGTAAAGCCTCATACAGAAGATGTTATGGAGGACCGAGAGATCCACGAGACGCCGGCCAGTCCAACTCCTCCGGTTAGCCCAGACTCGGGTTCTCAAGTGGCGCCGATAATAATTCCTACTGAACGCAGTCTAGATTTCGATGACAAATCTGACAGCAAACCAGCCTCTCCCGACCCCATAGAAACTTTACCGACCAAAGCTCCCATCATCATACCTACAGAGAGGACGAGTAACGATGTACCTCCCTCGTCACAGTGTTTGTGTAAAAACGGGGATAATATGTCGTTCGCCGAATGGGATATGCTCGAGGAGAACGAAAATCACATCTCGAGGAACAAAAATTGGCAGACGATCATTACTTCTAGCCACGATGGTGTTACTGTGTCCAAAATGGTTGAAAGTAATCTGTCTCCAAAGGTGAACGATGGCAGATCTCACATGCCTATATCGATTCACCCGTCTCGACAAATACAAACCGTGCCAGTCCCCTCTCTGGGCGGTTCCAGAAGATTGTCGTCGATATTAGAAAAAAATCGAATGATGGGAATAAACACGGATCAGGTTTCGTTAGAATCTAGCCCTAAATCACCTGTTAATATGCCTGATGCACAGTTGAAGTCACCAGATTTGGAGATTTTGTTCCCAAAACTTTGTAAGAACACTCCACTTCGGTCAAAGGAAATTTCGAGGCCTGGTTCCAAACCATCAGCACCATTGTTGCTCTCACCACCTCCCGTTTCTACAGGACCGCCATTGTCCATGGAAGATCTGGCTGAGTTGTTGAACGAAGAAGATGATAGCAAGATGGAAAAGAAGGGTGATAGGTTAAGAGAGGATTCAGGTAAATTCAAGAAGGATAAACAGGAATTAGGTGGGAATGTTAAGGATCCAAAGACATCTAAATCATTTCTGCTAACACAAGAGGATATTGATAGCGAGAGTGAGAGACGTTGGGAAGAGATAGACAAGCATATAGTTAAGTTAACCAGTAGGAAATGTCTACCCAGTGGCTCAAAAGTCGACCCTCTCAAGTCTGGTGAAACTAAGGCATCACCTCAACGTAGTTTAGGTCATGCTTCTAGTTCGTTTATGGCTACTATGTCTGTTGACAACAGAAATGTACCATCTTCACCTAGTTCCAAGACAGAGCCTCGTTTTGCGGATAACTACGAGCGCCATCCTCGCCAGTTGCGTGACAACCAGGGCCATGATATGGACAAATCTAACATGCACAACATACACTGTCGACCCGATGACGATATGTCCAATCAGATACATCATGGCGGTTCGGTCAAGCCGGATGACAGAAACACTGTGTTGTATCAGAGACGTCAGGGGAACATTGGACCTGAGATGGTGCCACCTAGGATAGACACTGAGTTCAGAATAGAAGGACCCGAGTACTTCAATAGACAAGTAACAAACCAAGGCCACTGGCCTTCCATGCACCCGCCCGTGAATACGAATGATTATTGCAACAACCAGTGGCCATCGTCTTCCAATTTTAGCGGTATGCCTAGTTCTCCTGCCCAAACGTATCCACATCCGATAGGTATGCCACACCAAGAGATGTGGAACGTAGGTGCCAATAGAGAGACCATTCATATGGATCCTCATCAAATGAACGAGGGTCAGATAAGGCCTAACCAGTTCCCTCCAAACATGAATGTTGGTATTAGACCTCTAATGAGTCCCAATACGAGATCTCAGGATATGAATCATATTCCACGATCAGACGATATATCCAATATGGACGTACCTAATGTACCTACCATACAGCCTTTAATATCACCTACGAGGTTTCCTGTTGGGTCACAGTACAGGAACTTTCAGGGAGAGAATAGGTCTTATGAGCCGCCTTTTGATAGAGGAATGGAATATCCTCACCAGAGGCAGCCATGGGATTCTCCGATTAACCGACCAAATGATGTACCATATAGACCAGAGAACGAAGTTCCTTGTGGTGTAATGGGGCCCACAGAAGGTCCTTCAGGGCCGTATCCGAGGCCCAGCACTCCCTGTCCATGGAACAGAGACAGGGACCGCAATGGTAGAGGGCGTAACACGTATTACAATGAAAGGAATAGAGGAGAATCTAGGAATAATTTCAATCGTGACACTCGTAGGCCTGGTCCTAGGGACAATCATGGTGAGCGGGACAACTGTAATAGGTTCGGTAGGGATGCTAGAAACATATCTGACCGTGATCCCAGAGTACGCATGGAACACAATGTAAATAATCAAGGCTCCAACCAGTCGAGGGATAATGGTACCTCGGTGAGAGATCCTCGGTTGGCTAAGGATAAACATTTCCCATCTCACAAAGGTAAAGATAGTAGTTTCAATGAGAGAGATCCCAGAAAACGTTCGACGGGACCACCGACTGCAACATCGACGTTCAGGAAGATCAAGGAAAAACCGAAATCTCCTCCAAAGCCAGTTGATAGCCATAAACGTGTGGACACGGAAAATAGTACTAAACATACACAAGAGAAGACAACTAAAGACAAGATGCAGTCACCTTTGGAGAGTTTGTACGGAGTTATCGACACGAAGGCAAAGTCTGCACAAGGCTATTGTTTACAAAATTTTAAGATTCCTAAAATAAAACGTAACGAGTCATCAGAGTCGCCCATGTCGAGTCACATTTCTGAGGAAATAAAAGAGTGTCCTTTGGAAAAGCAGGATAAAGCAAGTAAAGCTGTTAAAAAAGACAAGGAAGACGCAACTGCAGAAGTGAGCAGTAGCAGCGATAAGAATGTTCCGCTTGAAAATTGGAATGAAAGTAATATAGTCACTGATAAAAAAGAGGAATTGAAAGAAGATAACAGTTTTAGGGAGACTCCTGTAGAAGAGAATAGTGATGTTAATATTTCTGAATTAGATTTTATCAGTACTACCTCCTCCAAATTACCTGATAATATTGAGAAATCTAAGAAAGAAGAAATAGAGGGATCCAAGTCAAAAGGCGAAATGACTCAGGAATGGATAGAAGCTCTAATTAGAAAATCGTTTGAATTTGGCGAGGGAAAGAAATTCGTCGAACACGCGAAATTCATGCAGAAGCTGGGAGAAGTATTGCAGGCGAAGAAGTTGAAGAAGATCAAGAGGATCATTGAATCAGAATCAGAGAGTAGCAGTTCGGATAAAGATGATACTCCTGAGACGAAGAAAGTTCAGACGAGGAAGAAGCGACGAGTAATTTTTTCGGATAGTTCCGATGAAGAGTCTCTTGCTGAAAGGCTTGGTATTCTAAAAACAGCGAACAAAGAATTGATTACAGGTACATCAATGGATAACCAGGAAGAAAAGACAAATACAAATATTGTGAAAGTAATTCCTAATATTGAATCTTCAGATCTTTCAAAAAATGGACCAGATCCTGAAAATGCTACCACTAAAGAAGAGATTGCACGTGTAGAAACGCAAAACGTTGCTGAAGAGAAGAAGGAGTCAAATGAAGATGAAATAAATATAAACAAGGAGGAAAGTGTTCCAGAAACACCTAAAGAGATCACCAAGGATGAATTGGCTGAAGATAAAGAGGTTGTTTCAAAGATACCAAAAGCCAAAGCAAAGAGGAGGAACTCCCTGGAGATGTTGCAAGAAGATATTAGGGAAATGTTCATCAGTGATGATGTTGTGGCAGCAACTGGTTATCGATTATGTAGAGCACAAAAAGAAAATCAAAATAATGCAGGTACGAGTACTTCCAATCAAAGTACTACGAGCATAAAGAAGGACGAATCGAATAAACGTGATTTGGATGTAGATTCTGATGTAGAAGACACTGTGGTTTCGTCCAAGCAAAAAAAATTTACAAAATCACGTGTTTCTGACGAATCAAGTAAGTCTAGAGGTAAATCAAAGAAAGAGGTGCAAAGAATCACTAGACAACATTCAAAACAATATAATCAAAGTTCAGATAGTGAAGAGGATCAACCATTGGCTCTGAGAACAGAGCTAATTCAAAATTCTAGTTCATTGTCTAATCAAGAAACATCTAATGAAGATTTTGAGGTACTAAGGCGAAGCAAACGTATTAATAAGGAATCAATAAAAGAACCACGAGTAGTAGTTGAGAAGACAAACATTTCTAAGTTGGAATGTTCTAAAGTGATGTTCGATAGCTCATCTGATGAGAGTTTTGGGATAGATGTGTCTGAACTGGCTGCAGCTGTGGACATCTCAATTCATCCTGATAAGCAGTCTGAATCTGAGGCAGTAGAACAAACAGAGAAGAAGAAGGATGTTCAAACATCTTCTAGAAAGTCTACAAGGAAGAAAGGAAACGAACTGCTGAATGAAAGTAAAGATGATGTTCAATTTACTGATGAAGAAAGTATTACATCTGATATTTCTATGTCGAGTAGCGTAACTTCTAGCAAAAAGACAGGCGTTATTTCAACTACAATGGATACTAGTGGTAATGAGAAGTTATTGAGTAACATATTAGTGGGATTAGTACCAGTAAAGAATGATGCAGATAAGGACTCATCAATAGCGGACAAAGGAAGCGACGCAGACGTCGATGATGATGTTAACGATCAATTACCGGCTGAATCAAGTACGAAGAAGTCTTCAGCGAAGAAGAAGAAGAAAAAGTATAATTGGCAGATGGGTATTTTGTACAAAAAAAGAAGGAAGAAGACTCTTACAGCTTCATCTTCCAAGGGTGACTGTGAGCTTAATGCTAGCTCTGAAATAGATATTTCTAACAAAGGAGATACTATTTCAGAAAATACAACAAGCAAAAACAGTAGTTCACCCAATAATACAAAGCAAAATATTTCCAAGAAGCTTAAGAATGATGTTAAAGATACTAATTCTAGTGAGATTCTTCAAGATAATTCGAAAGACAAAAAAGAAGAGGTATCCATAATAACATCTGATCCTACAGAGAAGAAAAAATCTTCTTTAAGTAAAGTTTGTTCTAATGAACAGTTATTGGAAAAAGATAACGAACAAACCAACCGCAATGCTGAAAAGAACGTCGTTAAAAATAAAATTGATCTGGATAGATCTTTTTCTGAGTTAGATGTAAAAAAATTAATTGATTATGCTTGGACGGGCCAAGAAAAGTACAATTGTCTGCTTTGTTTGTTCATTGGTAAAAATATTGTTCACCATTACAAATTAAACCATCCTGGAAAGGAAATTCTGATTTCCAGATTGAAACAGTCAGATGCTCTATTAGCCATTCAAAATGCGAATGACAATAATGTAGAAAGTCCATCAATGGAACCTCTTGCAGAAAAAATCTGTAAATTTCGTTGCAGATTTTGCTTTTTGTTCAGTGAAGGAGCTGCCAAGATTGCAATGGAAGCATTTTATGAACATTGTACTACTCACACAGGAGAATACAGGTTTCGATGCAATAGTTGTCCTTATCAAACTGTAGCCAAGTCCTCCATGAGAACTCATTATTATAAAGTATGTCGCAAATTTAAAGATACTTTTGTTGAAGCCATAACTGAAGATGAAATACCTGCTGAAAATCGCATTTATGGTTATTTATGCTCATGTTGTAATTTCGTTCAATTAAAGAAGTCCAATGTGGAGGAACATGTTAATCTATGGCATAAGGACGATTTGAGTGTTAAGATTGTTAAGATAAACATGTCCTTAGATGCAGTTGAAGAAGAATTTGATGAACAAGTTGATGTACCAGAGAAAAAGATAAAGCTAGAAGTAACCCAGTCAAATTCAAAGAAAGGATCAGTAAATGAAGTAGTAAAACTGATTGAACAGAATGACGACGATATCACTGAAATAGAAGTGATAAAGAAGGATAAAATGTCTGATGACGAGGATAAGAAAATAAAAGATGTACCTGAAGTTAAACATCAAGAAGAGAATCATTCTGAACCACAAGTTACTACTGATGATGAAAACAAGAAACCACCACAAATGGATATGGATTCCAATTTACCATCAGGAAATCTGAATGTATTCGTTTGTCCACCAGAGTTGGAAAAGAAAGAAGTAGAAATTCAGCTCGAACGTAAGAAAAAAATGCAAGAAATTATTCAAAACATTGGCATTAAATTGCAAAGGGACGCATCTAAAAAAGGTTTGTCCATTATAGATAAATTGAAGGATAAAATGAAGACTGATTTAACAGCAGCAAATAACGAAACTGATTCAAATGTAGTATCAAATTCTTCAGATAAAAGTCCAATTAATATCACGACTTCACCGACTCCATCAATGCCACCTCAAAGTAATACCAATGAATTGCCTTGTAACTCTGAAATTCCTTCATTGGTAGATTCAGAGAAAAATCTATCATTGGCTGAAGGAACTTCAAATGATAAACAACTTGAGGATAGTACTTCGCAAAACCAATCATTTAGCACAAAATGTAATTCAAAGTCTACATCTGAAACAAATCTAACAAATTCAATGACCAAGGTTCCATTGGCAATATTGGATACAAAAAAGAATGAAGAAAGCGATGCAGAAACTAGTGATAATGAGAATATGAGGCATAGTGCTCCTATTTATGACTCTGATTCTAGTAGCGAACAGTCAGATAGTGAACTGCCTACTGATGTTAACATGATCTTGAAGGAAACTTCAAGTATGAATGCATCTTGTAAAGATCCAATGTTTACCACTATACAGAGACTTGCTGCTCAACTTCAAGCTACAAAACAAGATGAAACTTCTTTTAAACCTGAAGACTCTAAAAGATCGTTTCCTTTTGGTTCTATTCCCAAACCACCAGATGTTGTTCCTATATCTAGTATTAAAAAATTTTTCGGGAAAAAGGAAAGTAAATTCCACGAGATATCGCATGGTTCGCACGACGATAGTAATCCACCTAAGAACTTGATCCGTTTGAGACGTCTAAGTGGAGATATGTTGTCGGTACCCATGCAGTTTTTAGACGCCCAAGAAGATCTATCTCTAATAAAGAACGGTATGTATAAATATATAAATACTAAAATGATATGTGAATCATTGTTTGACATTTACGAAAGTATTTCATATATTAGATGCGAGTCAATCCAGTACTTCAGATACAATGGATTCCATGTTAAAATCAGATATTGAAGAAGAGTGTTCATTCTTGAAAATCGAAAATGTAGTTAGTCTTGCACCAAGAGCTGATGGCGCCGAAAGTCCCATTGTAAGTCATTACATACGATATTTACTCGAAATTTTTTCACTTGTTTCAAACTATGCATGTACAACTTTCCTTTTATTATCATTACAGATAAATGATATAAGAAAAGCAGTTGAAATTGTCCCCAAAGATACTCCTATAAAAAGCAAGGGGGTATCTTTACTGAAAAAGTCTAATTCGCCTCTAATTTTAAAGAGATTTAATGCTGTATCTATTACGCAGACATTAACGAGGAATATACAGACAGTGCAATCCACACCAGAAAAAGTAAAACTAATTCCAGTGAAGAGTCTATCCCCTTCTCCAGTTGTAACCACCACACAGCTTACCACCAATTTCATTCCAATTGCTCCAAAATCAACAATTATTCAAATAGATAGTAAATTGCCTTTAGTGACTCCGTCGCAATCGTCGCAGAATTTGAATTACAAAATCGTCAAACTTGTTCGAACGCCAGCTCTAATAAAACCAAAAGAATCTTTAGCCACAGTCTCGGCAGTTAAATTAAAATCCGCGGATGCATACAAAGCGATGTTGAAGGCTACTAAATTGATTCATTTGTACAAGTGCATGGCACGTGATTGTCGCTTCAGCAGTGATGTATTGTCTATATATCATCAGCACTATCTTCAACACGTAAATCAAACTGAAAATACGACAAAGCCACCGCCATTTGATTACCAGAAATGTGCCTATTGTTACATGATATTGGAGGATTGGAATCAAATGAAAACGCATATCGATGAAAAACACGCGCATTGCCGTTACCAGTGCATGTACTGTTTTTATAGAGCTATTGTACCTTCTTACGTGCAAATACATCAGGTATGACGATACATTTTGTAGTATTGTAACTTTTGGGGCAATTAATTTTTATGTTTGACACACATTTGATTTTTATTTACAGATAATGATTCACCCTAGAAATCGTGGTCTTCTACTTGGTAATCCCGTGAAAGAGATACCATCAAAAGAAGAAGTCAATCGACACGACACCATATATCCTTACGTGTGTCAACATGGTACGATTTATATTTACATTATTTGTCTTCTTTGAACGAAGATTACGCTATTTATCATCTCTGAATGAAAAATTAAACTCATGAAAATACATTTACAGATTGCGGAAAGTTTTTCTTTGTTCCCGAATCTTTTATAGCGCACTTGAAAAATAAACATGGAACGCTTCTTTCTGGCTATAAGTGTCACGTGTGTCGTACTACTTGCATGAAAATCGATCAATTAATGACGGTAATATTCTTAAGTTATTTGATTAACGGTTACTAAATTTTTATAATCATTCTTATGAAATTAAATCTTATAGCACTATAGAACGCATGGGTTTTACAAGTTTCAATGTCTGTATTGTTTGAATGGTTCGGACCACTTGAGCGAACTGCATAATCATTTGAGCACGTTTCATTGCAATCGATTACCACAGGTTCTTGAGCGAACTCTTCCTCTTCAGGTAAAATAAATAAATGTCAATGAATTAAATTATAAATAAACCAATATTTTATGAGTGTCATTTTAAATGTTACATTTCAGCCAATACGAAACAAAGACGTAATAGAACAATTAATTATAAGAACATTGGATGACACTTTGAAAATCACAGAAGAAGTGATTGACCTGGAGAACGAAGGCGAGCACAATAAAGAAACTGATACAGACATTGTTAACACGTCTTCGTCTCACGCTATAGTTTTTCCTCAATTATCTAATGATGTAAATTTGTTGAACAAGGACGAAAACGAGGCGTTAAATAAATCCTTTTCGAGACTATTTGGAAATGCCAATAATTCAAATAGCTCTCTCAATGCTAAAACCTCACAACATGAAAAATCATTAAATGAGAGTTCCAACGATAGTGCAGTGAGCAAGATATTCGAAAGTTGTTTAATGAATGACTCGGACGTTTTGGCAACGCAGGTTTCGGATGGAGAATCCGCAGACAAAAGTTTATTAGATAAATCTAAAAAGACCAATATTCTCACTGACAAAAGCTCTGTGGAGCCAACAGAAGCTTCCAAAGGAACTTTTGATTGCAGCGACGAATTTATAAATATCAATTTACTGGACAACCCTGATTTCCTGAAAAAAGTCAATCATTCTATTAATATAACTCGCATGAATACTTCATCAGCTACGGAATGTAAAATGGAAGATAGCGACATTGAAATTGTAGATATTGACGATATGGAAGTTAGTCCAATAAAAAATATAAAATCCGAATCAAACAAAAAGGATAGCATTGACGTAAGTGAGATACAAAATATAAATCTAGAAAAGGATGTAAAAGAACAATCTTCCAGTGATGTCAGAGATTCAATCGCATCTTGCGATGCTAAGGAAGATTCCACCATGAAAACAGATAAACCTTTAACTCTAGATGATATTAAAGACACTGGCTTCTCAGGGACACAGTTATACAAGTGCGGTTATGAAACATGCGATTATAGCTCACAAACTGCTCTTCAGTTAAAGACGCATGTAAAAGAATGTTCTTTGAGGGGTGAGAATAAAAACTTAACCTGTGCTCATTGTAGCAAACGTTTCTTGAAAATTGGATTTTTATTAGAGCATTTAAAATCACATGGATTAAAGCGATTTGGTTGTTCATTGTGCAAAATGAGATGTACAGTGGGTTACCAAGCAATGGCGCATATGAAGATGAAACATAAATGTGCATATAGTAAATTAGTTCCGGCTGATCCAAAAAATCCATCCGTTGATGGGTTGTTCATCGTACAACCTATTGTAAGTACATTTTATACAGTGTGTCGCAAAAGCACAAAATTATATGTTTATAAATATTTTGTTTATTTTTGTACAGCGTTACAATGGAGATCGTAAAGGAAAGAAGCGTAGAAGTAATACAAAGTCAAGTGAAAAAGGCACTGAGAAGGCTACAACAGACTCTGAGAAATTCAGCTTCAGTCCTGATGAAATAGATTCTTTGCCACTTCAAGCGATCTACAACCGTGTAGTGCAATGTGCAGTGTGTCCATACACGACGAAAGTGCGTACGAACATCATCAGACACTTGCGATTGCATGCAAAAGACGAAAGCGTGCCAGAAAGTGGTCCCGTTAATCCTGTGCCGTGCTTGGATAAGAAGGAACGAATGTTTGATAAAATGGTCAACTTAGCAAGTAGTTCTCATCAAAATGGTCGGATGGGAGGGAAATCTAAGGAGACTAACAAAAATAACGAAGATGAGTTCATCCCGAAATTTGTACCGGAGCATAAGAGGTAGGTATACTTTTTAAAACTGGATGTTATAACAATATGGATGTTCTTGCAAGAATGAGAGTAATTCTTGTCACACGCAAAAGTGTTCAATATTTTTTCACTTAATTTGATGAGTTTTGAGTAGAATCGAAGGAAGTGAATCGAAGGATGAAAATTGGCAATGTTTTCCTATAATAGATACGTGTGTGGTGTAGCTGAATGCAATTATTTAACAGTCGATGAGGCGATGTTACGATGTCATTTAAAGGCTTTGCATTCCGAGGAACAATATTTCCGGTGCCCTCATTGTCCACAACCATCACCAGGTCAAGAAGGATTAAATATAGCAATTGATAAAATGGCCGTTCATTTAAAAATGCACGATACCAGACTTTATAAATGTTCTCACTGCAACCATCATCATTATCATAGGTACACAATGATGTTTATGCCTCACATTTGGTTAATAATGCACCGTTTGGGTCACAGATTATAAGCACGATGTATTTAAAAATTAGATGGAATAATATATTTTTGAAACATTTGACAAGAATGCAAAGTGAACGTTAATAAAATATACGTTGCATGTGCCTGTCAAATGTTTAAAAAGGCTTATTCTCTTTGGTTCATTTTCTATGCTTCCTAATAGTAACAAAATATTGCCTAGGCACGTTGTGGAGAGACATCTTTCTGACAAACATCCCGAAAAAAGACCTTTTGTGAAAGTAATTAGAGAGTTGGAAAACACAGAGAGCAGTCAACAATCCATACAAGAAGAAGTCAAAGAGGAAGTACCAGATCCGGATGGAAATCATTGGAAATGTAACTTCTGCGACTATAAGTGTGTGTATAAAGCGGAAATGGCTAATCATACGTCTGTGACACATGATGAGAAGAGCCAATACAAATGTAACTCGTGTTCCTTTAAAACAAATGGGAAAATTATGTTAGAACAACATATTAATAGTAAGCACCCTAACGATTTAAATGTTGACTATATTTTAATGTATCAACGAATAAAAGGGGTGAATAAGAAAAGTACAGATAATGTAGAGCAGACTGGACAAGAAGAACCTTTTGATACTACTCCGCTTTGGAGAAGAGACATGCCTCGAATTAGACATATTCGCGGAATCCTTCTTGAAGAAGAAGACGAAATGTCCACTGAATCTTCTTTAAAGTTAGGAAAACGGAAGAGTGACACAGACTTAGTCACTAAACCGGCTAAAATAAAGCCGGGGAAATCCAATTCATTAGATGACACCAAGCAGACGAAAGAAAAATCTAAACGGTCGTTGTCTTGTGACAAGGTATCGACAGAAGTGGAACCTGCGACTAGTACGTCGAATACGACAGAGAAAGCTAAGGAAACTAGATCTAAATCAATTGAAGACAACGATCTCAGTGAACCGGATATCGGAAGATTTGGTCCTTATGGGAAAGCAGATGGTAATATGTATGTCTGTACTTTGTGCACGCAGTTCAAGACAAAATATAAGCATGATATGAGGGATCATCTTTACAGAGAATTGAATTACGCAAGGTAAATACTTTTATAGTTTCGTTGTTATTTCGAAGTTATATTTTTTCTTTATTTAACCGTTTGAGTATCAACGGCTGTTTAGATTTTGTGTCGAGAAGTCCCAGTACATTTGAACGCTACGGACGATTGGCGGAATTTTGTATTTCATTGTTATCTTCTCAATCATTTTTATTGAACAAAACTTGAAATATTTATAAACTAATAGTGCGCATATATAATAATATAGATGTATTTCATAAAAATAACAAATATGATGAGCGCTATTGCGCCGCTTGTTTCTCTTCGCAATCGATTAAGACAAGCACTATCGCGCTGTTCGGAATTTTTCGACCCTTTTTTTTTTTTCAAAGACCTCTGGGATTCAAATGGTTAATATGAAAATATTTCAGATGGCACTGTAAGGAATGTGGATATTTGTCTGTAAACCGTAATGCCTTGTTGAAGCATTTTAATAAACACCATAATGGGGAACGTCATAATCACGAACCATTATCTCCAGACGATGATATCGAAGAATGGGTAAGTTAGTCGCTTGACAAAAATTATATTATTAAAAATTGATGAAATTATACAATAATTTTAAATATATTTTTTTATTGATTATTTTAATGTGTAGGTTGGCACATTATTGAAGAGACAAACACTGATGATGAAAGGACTATTAGCCAAGGAACATGCAAGTGACGCAGAATGTTCTGCAACTACAAGTATAGCTGGAAATAATTCAAAACCATCTTCTGCTAAAACTACCCAGAATACCGTAACCAAAATTCCTAAAACTGGAAATACTGTTAGCAAGCCTGATAATAAGCAAGGCAACAAAGAACAAACTCCAGAAAACACCATAAAAGTGCAAGCTGAGGATAACAAGGATGATGCAGCTCCCATTACCAATGTAAGGACTGAGAGTGGATCCCCAAAGAAGAAACCTGGGAAAATTACTGATATAGAGAAAGGTAAATGTCTTCAAATAAAAAGAAACTCTTATGTGATCAAATTTTGTTTGCGTTTTACTACCTCGCTTTGTTGGACAGACTATATATAAAATTAATTACAACTTTTTATATAGGCAAGCCAGATGAAGAGGAAGAGAAGCCATTCACCTGCAAACATTGCAATATGACATTCTTCCGACGGCGTGGCTTCAAACTGCATGTACAATTGACACACTTAAAACGACTTGGATTTATCTGTCCTTACTGCGATCGTAGCACGAACTCAGAGAGTTTAATGCGACAACACATTCGTTCAAAGCATCCCGGTTGTCCCGAGAAAATAGTTGAAAATCCGGCAGCTGGCGGACCAGAATTGCCGGAAGAATTTTGGCGACAGGAATACGGAATCGTGTTTCCAAAGAGGAAAAGAAAACGAAAGACACAGATGAGTGGAGGAGAAGTCACGGAAAAAGCTGATGATTTCAATATTGAACCGCAAGAAAAGTGCAACTTGTGCAACTTTACCGCTATGAATACGACTGGCCTCAAAATACACATGAGGATACACATGACTAAACATATACTGAAATGTTTTTATTGTAGTTTCACTGCAGCAACAAAGTCGGAAATTTGGGAACATTGGGAGGTCAATCATCCGTTTTCACCATTTAAAGTCGAAGACATATCACCATCTGAATCGTCTAGTGAATCTACAGAGATGGAGCTTGATAATAAGACTATCACTGAGGATTACAGCAATGATATAGAGGAGGAACAGATTTCTGACGCGAGAGAGGATGATTCGATTTACTATTGCCATTATTGTTCCTTCCGTAGTAAATATTTGAGCACGGTACAGAATCATTGGAACATAATGCATAATGAATCAACATCGCAGACCGATGCTCTTAAAACGAAGTCGAAACCGTTTAAATATAACGAGATAAGAGTTTCAGCAAAATCGTTGGCGAAGGCTCAATGCTCGAAAACACAAGTGGGAAGTCCTTACGAATTATATTTACAACAATCGCATAGTGATGTGCAAGGGGTGGAGAGTTCTGGATCGAAACAAGAGGGTTGGATTTGTCAGTGGTGTAACGAGTTATGTGACTCTGAGGTCAAAATGAAGACGCATCATAGTATGTTCCATTCGCATTTGCCATTAAATTTCAGGAAACAAGAAAAGACTGAAATGTCTCGAGGATACGTTTGTCCTGATTGTCCGTTCACCACAATGTTTCTTAATGTAATGAAGAACCACGTGTCCAAACATATAAACCTATTTAAATGTAAGTACTGTGACAAGTCTTTCAGCTGTCCTTCGGAAGTCTCCACGCACAATAGCGAAGAACATCCTGGAATGGAACTAAAAATAGAAAGTATTCCGAATTATGAGTCTTTGCTAGAGGAAATGATGATTCAAGTGAAATGGCAGAAGTTTGAGCCGATTTCCGACAAAAACGAAAATTCAAACCCGTCAAGATCGGAATTACCGCGGAAAAACAATGCAGTTGCAAAAAAATCTACGACTAAAAGTGCATTTCGTCATAATGCAATACCATGCAGAATAAAGGCGGTAGCTAGAAAATCGACTAATCCACATTCGAGATATCTTATCAGTAACAGAATACAAGACAAGCAACAAGAGGCGAAAAGCAAACAGTTTTCCTATTACGGCGCTCCCAGAAGTCCCGTTAATTTAGCTAAGTTAAACACGTACATGGTAGTTGGGGGGCATCGAATGAAAGTAAACTGTACCACTCTTGCGCAGTTAATCAACATCAATCCGGAGATAATATTAGAAGATGTTAAGAGTGATATCAAAAATATCCCAGCACTTAAAAAATTGAAATAACAAATGGAAATATAGAAGGAAACTTATCGTTTTCCACATTATCGACGTTGTTTAATGTAATATAATGAATGGTATATAAATATTTATTGCGTGACTATTATTGGTACAATGATCAATAGTAACCAAAGTGACTCACGGTATTATACATGCTTTTCTGTGACGTTATACTTAAAAGATACTATAATAATCGATGAATTTTTATAAAATTCATTGATTCTCTCGTCGTATTGTGATGAATAATTGTAGATAATATCCTCACATTTGATCGTTTCATAGTTACATATTTTGTGCTTATATTCGTCATAAGTGTATATTTAAAAATTTTGAGAAATATGAAAAGAATGAATATTTGTACTTCCTGCAAGATTACGTTGCTCTTTTATAAGTTATCTTATTGCAGAATTGGAATTACATAAAAAGAAAAGGTTTTCATATGTACAAGAATTATATTTAATTATATTCAATGTAACAGCAATTTGCCATCTGGACTTTATCGATATTGTATATAGATATACTTTGCACATATATTACTAAGTAAACACAATATAAAAATTTGTGAAATAGGGAGACAAATCATGCCATGCTATAAGCTGGTAAAAATTATTCTGAAAATCAAAACGCAAAATTTTAACATGGAAACTGTAAATAAAAATGTATCAATATTTGTCTAATTGATGAATATTGAATTTATTTATTTTGGAATATGTAAAATCTCTTAGTATAGATATCTTGATTTTTTACAAATAATGATATCGTAATAATGTTATTTTTAAGTACTTACACTTAATGTTGAGCAGTTCTGTCGTGTTTTATTAACTCGAAACGTTTGTTAAACAATTTTCAGGAAATATTACACATGCATATATCAACTCAGGAGTAATTAAACATGGTGAAATTAAATCTGAATCAAGAAGAACAATTTTTAAATGATAAATTAATTTTAAAAAAAATTAATTAAGATTTGACACGTAAGATTTAACGTTTATCGATGCTGAAAAATCGTTATCGGTGGTAATAATAATAATAATAATAAAGTATTTACTTATTAACTTATTTTGATAAAACTTAGTTCTTGCTTTAGAAAAGTATCGGTAAATAAGAATTTTACGTGTTAATAAAATATGTAAGGCTTTTGTTGCACTGAGTTCTGTGCTCGAATTTTAAAATTAATCATTTAACATCGAATGTAAGATGAAAATACAAGACTGAGTGTCCTGTAAGTAGTTTAATTTACAAGAAAAATTGTAAATATCGTGAGATTGTAAATATAGAACTACACATAAATATTTTTGATTTTTATAATAACAGTGGTCATCATTTCTATTTTACATTCTTCACAACGTAGTAATCAAAGTCTAAATATACGTCACCGTGAAAATGATATTTATACAAAGGATTATTTCATTCTTTTTTATTTAAATCATTAATTGTACAAAGTTGTATTCGAAACTACCATTTTGCAATTCGAGATCATATATATCTCTATCAGTGATGGAAATTTCACAAATAATAAACGTTTTTATCATTTCCGAATTTTTTAATTTAAAAGTAGCATTTTTATTTATTACGCTGTGCAATTCTTTTGTTATTTAAAAGCATATAAAAACATAGAAATTATGCAGAAGGTTCAATAGAGATCGTGCAAATACAATATTTAAATTAGATGAAAGAACCATAAAGTTATGAAGCGTTCGATCCGTGTGATTTAACCTTTCAGAGACGATAATCCTGCCCTCATAATTTCATCAACCAGAAGGAGATTACTGGCAATAATTGTGCTATAAATAAAAGTTAATACGTATTTGAAAAAAGATATGATACTGTCAAATTTCAATCTAAACAAGATTTTATAAATATATTTACCATGAATTAATAATTTGTTTCTTCACATTGTAATTATCATAAATACCAGCATCCGTGGGTTTCAATGCTTCACCTGAAGAAATATCTAATCCTACCGCTTCACCTAATGTAGACCTTTCTTCTAATAACTTAACAATTGTATCCTGTGCATCAAATCCACTATTTACAGCTAGATGGATAAAAAAATAAATATTAAGACATATGAAACGAAATAATTTTTGAAAGACAATTACTAGTTTGAAATATCTTATTTACCAAGAGTTTTTGGAATGACGAGTAAAGCTTCTGCATAAGCTTGTACACCCAAGCGTTGTTTTCCTTTCACTTTTTCTTTATACTGATGGAGTACTTGACTAGCAGCTACTTCGAAAGCACCAGCACCAGGAATAACCGCGCGATCATCAATAGCATTTTTAATAGCTCTTAGACCATCTCTTACAGCGTCTTTCAATTGCTCTAAAGTGTATTTATTTGGGCCCTACAAATTATCAAGTTGATTGAAGTTATTGAAAATTAAAAAAGATCATACAAATTTAGGAAATTAAATTTATTATCCTACCTTTAGCAGGATTGTTACGGAATTCGGTTTCTTGCATTCTTCAATAAATGTATATTTTGTCTCTCCCTATAAAAAAGATAAAAGAGTATGTTTTTCATTTTGTGTAAAATGTAATGATCTAGATATTGCATTACTTAAAAATTACTTACCAATACATGTTCGTATACAAGTCCGGCCCATCCTAAGTGTTCTTCTGTTAAGTCATCAAAGGAATTCATAGCTGTTCCACCACAGGCCAGTGCTAAACGTTCCATATTTCTACGTTTTGCTCTGCGCAAAGCCAAAATATTTTCCCGGGCAAGCATATCCAAGGATGGTGGATCAATGCCTTTCTGATTTATGACGACGAACGACTTGTCCGTTCCGTCACATAATTTCTTTTTTAGTTCGATTATTTTTCTTACCCGATTATCGATGAATTCACGTTCTGCAGCTACCAATTTCTCGCGCTCTTCAGCAGTTTTGTAAAAGAACCCACTATTCACCTTCATAATAAATACAATTTCATTATTTAAAGGAGGGAAATATTTATATTTTACAGAAATGATTGATTCTTTTCCTAAATCACTTCATTTACCTCACTCTTTTCATATTCCAGACTAACATTGCAAGTTAGTATGTAAGCATTCTCTACTCTCTTAGGCATATCTGGATGTCTAGATCCATGGTCAGTTACAATACCACGAACTAAGTTAGTATCTGCTGCAGTTCTATGCTGCATTTCCATTAATTCAACCATATGGAGATCGATTTCTTGATCTTTCTGTCTAATAGTCAAAATTGCATCCACACAGACTTCTGTTAGTTTGTCAGCTACAGTAGGGTGGACTTTAGTTCTAAGCGATGTTCTAGCAATGCTCATTAGATTTTCCTTTGTGGGCTCAATCAGAATCTTCAAGGAGTCTAATACTTCCAAAGTTTTTACTCTAGCTAGTTCAAAACCTTCTGTGAGCATTCTAGGATGAAGACCCTCGGATATATAAATATCAGCTTGTTTTAGAAGCTCTCCAATGACTAATACTGTGCTAGTTGTGCCATCCCCAGTAATATCGTCTTGAGCAGTGGATGCTCTAGCAATCAGAGATGCTGTTGGATGTTGGATTTGCATTTCATGCAATAATACATTTCCATCTTTTGTGATTTTAATATCACCTGCTCCAGACACCAACCTTGAAAAATTTTGTATTATTGAATTTCAAAAAATGATTTGGTGATCAATTGTATATACAAAGAATTGAGTTATTAATTTCCATAATTGAGTTTTCAGATTGTTATTTCTCTGGTAAGATAACAAAATAGTATAAGTCAGAATTATTAGTTTTGCAGAAAAGCACATATAATATTCAAAATGCAATGTAAAATTAGGTATTAGATTTTGGATATACTATTAGCAACTTAGTTAGAAGAACGGGAAAGAAGTGAAATTGATTTATGCTATTAGAACCATAAACAAAAACAGTAATATAGAAAATGTAGAAAATATTAGATCATTCTGTCAATTATAGTTTGATTTATACTCCTTTCCTTGTCCACCAGAGATTTCACGGACATATCGATCTTACCTAATAAGGATAATATACTTAACTGCAATGTTTTAATGTAACAAGCAAACAGTAGTGGAAAGTATGAAATACAAAATAATTTTCGTAATTTTATACTCATAATTTTAATACTTCACTTTAATTTATTAGGTAAATGATAAATTGTTAAATTAGCACGTGAGAATAAGTATACATACATCTTCATGGTGCCTTTCGGCCCAAGATTCGTTCTCATCACATCTTGAATTCCTTTTGCGGCCGATATATTGACAGCCAAAGCCTGAGCAGCTCTAGCAAACTCAGCTTTGGGATTTAACAAACTAATCGCTGCCATTTCACTAGATAATAATCAAAATTCGCGAAATAATAAACGTATCGTCTCAGCATGCAAGCTTCTATCAATGGCTTCAACTGTCTGAATAATACAGTATGTCAAGTAGCCGATGTTCAGATTCAATAATATAGGGATTTTCATTTCATAACTTTCGAAAAAAATATAAATTTTTTCCATAAATTTTTTAATTCTCTTTGAAAATTGCAAGTTCATTTAAAAATCAATTAAAAAATGCTCAAAGCTATTAAATTTAAGAATATATCTAATTCATTGATATTTAAATACCGTTCTTTATTTAATGTTAAGTTGGTCTAGAACAATCTAAGAATGACTCAAAAATTTACTTAAATTCATATATTTATATAAGGATTTTCCTTTTTTCCAAGCGATTGTCTTTTTTAAATGTTTAGCTCTATTTTAAAGTTTTATTTCATTGTTGGAATGATATTTTTGACTGATTTTTTGAAGATTGTTTTAGTTATAGCATGTGACGTTTTTGGTAATCATTTTGATATGAAAAGATTACATCACAGGCGAAAATACTATGATGAGATAAAAAAGTAACCTTAAATAAAATTGTACAATATTCTCATATTTTTAACATAACTGTTATAAACATAAAAGATGTTTAAAATAAATGTTATATGTGTAAAGTCATGTAAGACTGTTAATACAATAGGAATATTATTATGTGAGTTTTTTTCTTGTTCCAATATTTGTATTTATTTAGAATGTTATTATTGTATTATATTATTATGATATTTATTTATAGTATTCATTGATTTTTATCAATATATAATATGAATTATTATTATTAAAGATAGATCATATACATCAGATTTTGCATTTGTCCCGAAATGTGGACCTGTGAAAGACAGAGATTTGTTGATGTTAAAGGGTTTTATCAATAGTCACAGTAATATGTGCATATTAACAGGAGCAGGAGTATCCACAGAGAGTGGTATTCCTGATTATAGATCCGAAGGTGTTGGCCTTTATGCAAGAAGCAATCGCAGACCAGTTCTTTACAAAGACTTTTGTAACAGCGCTGAGATTAGAAGGCGATATTGGGCTCGAAATTATATAGGTTGGCCTAGGTTGTAATTTTTCTTGATTAGAACTACAATTATAAAATGATATGCAAAAGTTTGTAATAATTTTAAAACATTCATTTCATAGATTTTCTTCTGTTAAAGCAAATATTGTGCATGAAATACTAAAAAAATTAGAGGATCATAACAAAATAAGATGTATCGTTACACAAAATGTTGACAACTTGCACACAAAAGCAGGCAGCAAAAAAGTGATAGAGTTACATGGGACAGCATTTAAAGTAATGTGTCTCAACTGTAATGAAAGAATATGTAGATATCAATTGCAAGAAATCTTAGATAGAATGAATCCAAACATGGCAGGGACTAGTGAAATGATAAGACCCGATGGAGATGTGGATATATCGCAAGTAAATGTTATAAATAATTTAAGAAGTTCAGGGATAACCTAAGAAATTTTGATTTAAATGATTCATTTTAATTCAGGAGCAAGTAGAAAGATTTAAAATTCCACCATGTGGAAATTGTGGTGGTGTTCTTAAGCCAGACATGATCTTCTTTGGGGACAATGTCCCACGTCAAATTGTAGAAAGTGTCAGATATAATGTTGAGCATTCAGATTCTCTACTAATTTTGGGTACAACACTTACTACGTTTTCTGGCTATCGAATCGCGTTGCAAGCTAGCCATGCTAGAAAGCCAATAGCTATAGTGAATATTGGAAAAACCAGAGCAGACGATCTCGCGGAAATCAAAGTGGAAGGTAGATGTGGCGATATTTTATCGAGAATTTACTCAATGATTGATCAACATGAGGAATATATGGAATGTTAATTAATAGACTGCGGATTTTTATGCATTTTTAAAAAATTTAAAATTACAAAAACGCACATAATGTGCAAAAATATACAAAATAATTAAAGTATAATATGTATTATTTTTATTATTTATAAAAATACCAATTTGCATAAAAATTCGCAATTCATTGATTAAGTAGAAGTAATGTGAATAGTTCTTTTCATATTGTTTTACATCTTGGCTGTGATTACTCTAGATTAATCTATGTATAACGTACAAATAAAACATCTTTTTCCAACAAAAAATTTTTTGTACAATACTTTATATAATATGCTACTTCCTTTATAGAAGGTTTGATTCTAGTATTGTTGAGATTTTAGAAATGAAGATATTTGTCTTCATCGAAAGAATATAATTATTTTTTGTCTTAAGTCTTGTTTGTCTTTACCATCTATCCATAATTTTTTAAATTGTTGTTACTTCCGTATCTAGTAGATAGCAGCACACGACTTGTCCATAAACAAGGATAGCAATAGCGTGCGACAAAAATATAAACATATACTCGATACGGACAAGGGAGCACAATAGATGCGACTAATAGTGTATACATAGATGTGTATACAAGCATAGCAATAACGATTAGTTCCACCTTTTCACCGCTACGTGGTGATAGTGTTTCAGCGTCCACAAGAAAGATAACTAAAAGGATTAATTTGTGAACTTTTGTGATTATGTCTTCCGAATTAGACAACTTTCTTATTAAATTCCTTTTAATCTACGAAATACATGTATAAAGATTTACAGATTTTATTCAACGAATCGAAGCATTAGCTGAAAGAGTATATATTTACATATCGATGTACCTACTAGATTGCAACGCTTTGTGATTAGTATATCAGTTATAGGTGGGATTATTACATTTTGTTATTAACAAAATGTCGTTAGCAAGGTTAGATTTTGATAATTATTCTATAATTATTTTCTTATTACGTGTAGAATACCGAATTATATCATTTTTGTATTATACGGTGCAGTATAATATAGAATTTTCTGAGTCATGTATTTTGATATATTTTGCGTATTTTGATATAACCTGACGCGTACTTGTTAAACAAAGCAAATGACGCAACTGTATCTGAATTTGTGTGATTATTGTAGTTATTCGCTGTTTGCAAATGTTTTTTATATTTTTGCGTGTATTACTTATATTTATTTGTATTTTAATTCATAAGAATATTTATAAAGTGTTTCTGTTATAGCTTATTACCTACACCATCTCAGGTCGTGTGGGATAGAGAAGATGAAGCAAGGGAACAGAAATTACGACAGAGACCTGTATCTGCTCTTGTCAAAGCTGTTGTTACTGCTCCACCATATGGCCAACGTAAAGGATTTGTACCAAGAAATCCAGAAGTAAGTGATTTTATAACTAACTAAGTATAATCCTCTATTTATCTATAATAAATATAGTGTATTTGTATATAATAATATGATATGCAATAATATCCAGTGCTGGATGTGTACAATAAATGAATGTTTTTGTATTTTTCATTTCGAATTGTTTATATAAGTCTCTAAAGATTCATATTAACTGTGCAGGATTTTGGAGATGGTGGAGCATTCCCAGAGATTCATGTAGCCCAATATCCACTTGGGATGGGAATGAAGGGAAAAGAAACCACTAGTAATGCTTTAGCAGTACAGCTTGATGCTCAAGGAAAAGTGAAATATGATGTTGTTGCTAGACAAGGCCACTCTAAGGATAAGGTAATTTAATTTACATCAATAATACTATTTAATTGCGTAAACATTTGCATTTGGTTTATTTTTGCTTATATTATGTTCTCTTATAGATCGTGTACAGCAAACTGAGTGACTTATTACCTTCAGAAATTACAAGTGAGGAAGATCCTAGTTTGCAACGTCCACCCAATGAAGAAATTGATGAACTCACAGAAAAAACTAAGAAGGCTTTAGAGAAGATAACAAGATCAAAGATAGCTGCAGCAATGCCAGTAAGATGCGCGGAGAAACAAGCTCCTGCGCAATACATTCGATATACACCTTCCCAACAAGGACAATCATTTAATTCTGGGGCTAAACAAAGGGTTATTAGAATGGTGGAGGCTCAGATAGATCCTTTAGAACCACCAAAATTCAAGTGAGTTTCAACATTATGAATTTTCTTGGGACTAAGCACCAAATAAATTATATTTTAAATATAAGTTATGTTAACTATGTTGTGAATAATATAGTATCTTTTAATTGTAGAATTAATAAAAAAATACCACGAGGTCCTCCATCACCGCCAGCGCCTGTGATGCACTCGCCTACGCGGAAAGTAACAGTAAAAGAACAGAAGGAGTGGAAAATACCGCCCTGTATTAGTAACTGGAAAAATGCGAAAGTAAATAGGTTTTTTTAGTTCGTAATTGATTGATATTTTACTAATGAAGATTTTTTCAGGGATACACGATCCCGCTCGATAAACGACTAGCTGCAGACGGTCGTGGGTTGCAACAGGTTCACATAAATGAGAACTTTGCTAAGCTGGCTGAGGCTCTTTATATAGCAGATAGGAAAGCTCGAGAGGCGGTAGAAATGCGAGCACAGCTTGAGAAGAAACTTGCCCAGAAGGAAAAAGAGAAAAAAGAGGACCATCTGAGACAACTAGCGCAGAAAGCTAGGGAAGAACGTGCTGGTTTAAAATCAGCAGCAATGGGTTCGTATATGCATTCTGTGCACTTACATAATCATACAAAATCATCTATAATCTTGACTATTTTTAAGTATTTAGAATACATTTAATATCGTGTTATATCGTAATACAGTGTTTAATAGTGTCGTGTTTTTTGATATTACATAGAAAAATCGGAGGAGTCGCGGGAAAGAGATCAACTCAGGCAAGAACGACACAAGGACCGTGCTCGAGAGCGGAATTTGGCGCGTGCTGCACCTGATAAGCGTTCTAGATTGCAACGTGAACGAGAACGCGACATCAGTGAACAGATTGCACTCGGTTTACCAGCAAAGAGTATTCCTAATACTGGAGAAGCACAGTTTGACCAAAGATTGTTCAACACTAGCAAAGGAATGGATAGTGGTTACGGGCATGATGACGAATATAATGTTTATGATAAGCCCTGGAAAGATTCTAACTCTATCGGCTCTCATATATACCGTCCTAGTAAAAATATTGATAAAGATACTTACGGAGATGATTTGGAAAAGCTTGTTAAAACGAACAGGTATTTGTTTGATTATTTTAATACAATTATATCAATGTATTGTGTTTCAATTAATTAACTTGACAAGAATTTTTAAAGATGTTTAAGAAGTTATAGAGAAGAAAAATGTTTTTGGAATAAGTGTTCTTATATCAACATGTTTCTATTGTAATTTTAGATTTGTTCCGGATAAGGAATTCAGCGGAACTGATAGATCAACGACACGCTCAGGACCAGTACAGTTCGAGAAGGATGAGGAAGATCCTTTTGGTTTGGATCAGTTCTTGAAGCAAGCCAAGCGTGCGAGCAGTTCTACTACCACAACAACAAAACGCAAAGACGAGCGGGAACAACGGAGAGACGATCGCGACAAACGAAGGAAACATTAACTTTCTTTGTTGTTTATCTGTTCTTATTATTTTAGAATAATTTTCCTTTTTTTAATGTTATATAAGTTAGCTCTAGATTCAAATAAATGAAGCTTAAAATTAGTCGTTTCGATCACTTTGATAATCTAATCAGTGATTGGTTTTACAAATACGATACAGATACAAAACATCCAAACAAGTATAAAATGCCTTACAATTTTTAAAAACGGTATTCATTTTTAATTATTCACACTGTGCTGAGAAAGAAGTGAACTTTTACAAAAAAAATGAAAGAATGTATACAAACTGATTGAAATTGCTAAATATATCGATTACTTAGTATAATAAACAACAAGAAATGTTATATTCTATTTTCTCCCCGATGGTTATTTATGTTATGTTTCATTTTATAAGAGTGAAGTTGGTTAGAGTTACGTTTCAGACTCATAGTTCTTTATTAACACAATGTGCATACAGCGTTCGTTAGATTAACAAAGGAGGCGATACTTTCGCACGGGGAGCGATTGTTATTTCTAAATTAATAACGTAGTTACTTACTTTCTCATCAAATATTTTTTTTTCATCAAATGCGTTTATCGACACCGTTTTTTTTTGCATGTCGTCATTTTTCGAAGATCGCGTCAAATTTGATTAAATCTAGTCACCGTAAATTCGTGAATAATTCATGGTAATGATGTTACACAATGTTGTATTGCTTTAATGTTGCATGATCATTGTTTACTACTTATTCTCATCATCGCCAAACTGCTTTTTTTCTTTCTTTATTTTCTGTATCTAAGTAAATCATCCTAATGAAACTTTATACTGTCATAGTGTCTACTTTGGTACCCACTAGTTTTATTAAGAGCCAGGCTGAAATTTATATCTTTCGCTTATTATATAAATATAATGTATATGTATGAGATCGTGCAAGAAAACTTCCATATAATCCAGTTAAATTGCTTAATGATGTCGTAAGATGTAGGATGATTGTACATAAGGGACAGAATTTGAAAAACAGTATGACTACAAACAATCAAAAAATCTAATGTTCTCCTCGTCTCCGTCCAAAAAACGGATGTTGATGTCCGTCTTCGTCGTTTCTAAATAAAAATGACTACGCATACGATTTATAGGAATCAATCATTTATAGGATCATTCGTGAGAGCTTTTATGATGCTTATTTCATCTTTCTTTTTTAGTTTTTCATGAATTTTCTTGTAGATACGGCGACTTAGAAGATGGTCTTTCTAATCAGTCTTTTCTTATTTTTTTTTTCATTCGTAAGAAGTTTATCACAGAAGAATTTCCGTATATTGATCATCTTTCTTTTCATTTTTTAAATTTCGGGAATCTGAACGAGCATTTGTTTCATCGTTCACGCAAATTGACGCGATCCTTTGTTATATTAGACTGACCTCACACTTTTTATTGTAAACCACATTCTTAAGAACTACATCAAAGTTTTTCTGACAAAGTTTTATGGAATTATTTTCTCTCTCTCTCTTTCGCTCTCTCCCTCGCAAACATTACAGCGTAACCGGAGAACTCTCCTGATGAGAAAGACTAGAATTAATAACGCTGAAGACTACGGACTTGTTACGGATCCATGGGAGCCTATGTACAATTAGGATGAACACTTTGCCAACTATTCATAGTTACGTTCGAGTTCTCTCGGTTTTTGTTTCCTTCAGCTGTAAACGACGCATATATACTTGGCGGAAGAGATATAGCGAGGTTATAAATTTAATTATCAATTAGCGACATCGATTGATGTAATTGCGTCCAACGTTGTACGCATTTTATAGAAGTACCTCGAATCTCAGGCCGTGAAAGTCATTAATAGATTACGGATTTTTATGTTTTATATTTTTATGAACACAATTATAGAAATGGAATCTAAGCAAAGATTTGTTTCACTCGAGTACTTTACTTTAGATATTTTGTATATTTTTGCATGTTACATCCATTTTGTACATTCCTTCATTTTCAGAATTTCCATAAATACATAAAAATTCGTAGTTTAGTCATTAGTGATGTATAAAATTTTTTTATATATGCATTATGTGAAAAATAGCAAACTGCATATGTTTAGAATTTACCTTTCAAATTTTATGCTATACACAATTTTTCATAAATGTTCTATAAAAGGAGAACAGTTCCATATTATTCTATGATATATTGAATGAGGCTTTTAATTCCTTCTCTTTCTCCATATGTCTCAAATTATTGTTTAGTTTCTTGAAAATTTTTTATCTTATTTATTTTATTTATTTTTTATTTTTTTAGATTTTATAATCTCGCTATATCTTTTCCTATAACAATACACGTCTTTGTAAGACCTATATTCTCATCTCGACAACGTGAATAGCTATTTTCCAGTTTTATAATTAGTTAGAACCTATGCGATCATTACAGCCTCTTTCTCTGTTTACTTTGGAGAACAATAGACATTTAGATTGAGAAACTTGTGATAGCAGTCAGAGTTTATGTATAGTGTAAGAGTATTCAAACACTTGTAGATGCCTTTTATGGTCATATTACATCTGTATATGAAATATTTTGAAATTTTATTGGTGCTGTAATGAGACCAGACTATCACGATTATATTGAGCAAATGTGAAACAAATACATAATACATATATATGTTAAAGTTTTCTATGGTAAATGTTCAAATACTCTCACAAATCACTATAAGAGATAAAATGTAGCAAAACTTTTAGTCCTTAGTAAATCTATTACTTTTAATCTGAAATATGTGAGTGTATCTCCTTATGAAATTGTATGCTCAGAAAAATAAGCTGCTTCTCTAAAGAAGATCTATTTCTGTGACAGCTGAAGGATTCAAATTACACGATTAAGGAAATATAATTTGGAAACAGACGTTAGAGTGCTTATCGATCAGAAGTGCAAAAAGTGTTAGAATCACTTGAATCTCAAGGTTATTATTAAAGAGAACTACGAAAATAAATTTCAATGTTTATACAAAAACTGGTAATGCGTGCGTACATTACATCATGACGTTAATTACAATGAAACTCCCAAAGTTCGAAACGTATTATAATAATGTACAGTGTATCAAATTTCACTGATTAATCACTTCGAATCGAAATTAATCGGACAATCCATTTTTTTAATTGCTATTAATTGGTATTGTGATCGCTGGTAATATATATATGTACAAGTTATTTTACTTTTCCAAATGTAATTCTGCAGCCCTTTAAAAAGGTTGTCTATCTCTTTAATAATTGATAAGATTATTAGTCAGTTTCTCATCTCTTGATGATAAGTTGTGGCAGTTGTTACATAAGGCATACAAGTTGTCCTCTTCCATTCATTGATCCTTATAGCATTCGTTTAAGATGACGCTGAGAGTTAGCTACACGTGCTACGAGACGAGAAACCAACTAATTTGGTTAATTGAATTTTCTCATTAGTACGCTGTTTCGGAGAAAAAAACTGCTCGATTCTGAACACACAAGCAGAACTACGATTTGCAGAAGATTATGAGAATGTACCTCAACAACGAAAAAACGCTTCTCTGTAACTTCTTCTTCTTCTTCCTTTTTTTTAAAATGTTAATACTTACAAAGATTGCTACGATCCAAACGATTTATTACTTTTTTTTTCATTGATGAGATATTAAAAATTTGTTAGACATCGACATGCACCTAATATCAAGAAGGGGATTGCTTATCGGTTTCCTTAGGCTACGGTTCATGTTTTTTGTTACAGAATTATCATCATCATCATTGTAATCATACAATTGCCGTTATATATCTATCATATACCTATTATGTACAACTGTTCAAGTATAGCTACGTCGATACTTGCAAAAAAAAAAAACACGATATTACACTAGAGCCATTCTCTTCCCATAAACCGATCATATCTTTTTCTTTTCGAGGTGATAAGATTTTTTTTGTTGAGTCACGTGACTTTTAGTTGAAAAACCGGTTTATGGGGTCTATGCGATCAACGGAACGATTATCTACATGCGTTGAGAGGATCGCATCGCTCTCCATTGGAAATTATTATAAATATCATAAGAAAAAGTGAATCGACGTGTTATTTTTTTTTTCATTTTTGGATGAATAAATACTATACATGCGCTCCTATAGAGACTACTTCAACGCGCCATCTTGCCAAATTTGTTTCCTTTGTCTCGAGTGATCGCGATTGGATCCTGCCCAATCCAATAAATTTACATCGCCTATTCAATTGTCTCTTCTTATTCTCTTCTTTTTACTTTTTCTTTTTTCATCTTCATTGTGTCACTTCCCAAAGTGCATTTTCAGATCCCAATTAGTTATGGGATAACTTGTCTTCTCACCTTTATCTTCAAGATGCATTGGCCTCTTTAATCACGCATAAAGTTGGCGTCCATTTTGCTTCCTTAAAAGCCAAGGGGAAGTGAAAGAGTTCACGCGCTCCATCTGACAAAGAGACTGCACGATATTTGAATCATCCATTTGATTCACATTTTGGCAATATAAAACATATAGGACATGCTGTTCAAACTTTCACAAGGAAATGAGGCTCGAATATTCGGCATCCTCCATATTGTCAACATAATCCATAAATAATATTATAACTATAATAGCGTTATAATGGAAGCTATAACATTATATACAGGTTTGTGTGTATTATGTATATGAGGGATACATAATTTCGAAGAACATTTTCTCACGGAAGTTTGAATAGTATATACTACGTGTTTAATATATTACTATATAGGACGTGTCCCCTTGTGGAACTTCCACTTTGGCCTGTTATCTCTTAGGTAGCACCGGAAGGATATATTACACTTCCGTGGTGCGACTGTACGGGCCGGATTCCTCCGATTGTGAAAGTTTTCGTTCCCGTTTGGCGAATAGACCCCCTAAAAAAGATGGCTGCTGAGCCAGTCCCTTAGCACCACCAGGGATCGTAGCCCCTGGATGTATAGGATGAACTTGTCCAGGATGTTTAATGCCTTGGCTCATTGAGCTGGCAGATGTAGATTGAAAAGAAATCGACATACCGCTATCGAGTGAGCCCACGCTTCCACGTCGCTGTGGTTTTTCACCAGCAACTGTGAAAAGTAAAGATACAAAAGACATTAAAATTTCAAATATTATTTTTCATCAAAAAATATTGTTTGCCTTTTTAAAATAATAAAAACTAGAATACGACAGATACATTAGCAGAATTACATAAATAATTTAATTAATATAACATGTATGCAAATGTGTTAATACAGAAAATGTAAAATATAGAATAATTCTATTTACATTGTTCATGTATGTCCAGAAGGGAATTACTAAGGGCAGAACGTTTTAATTGGGTATCTATGTCGGTAGTTTCCGATCTTTCGGAGTAGGGCCCCGGGCAAGGACATATCTCGACATCTGCCACTCCAGAGTCTCTATTTTCAGCGCCGCCCCTCGCACTTCTGCTGCTCTTCTGTCGTTCTAGTTCCGTCTCAATCCGTAAGGTTTCCATCTCGTCCATTTCGCTGATGGATTCTCTGAGATCCTCCACAAACTTGCACCTGTCGTGCGCGTTCCTCGCGTTAAACGTAACCAACACCTTTCCATCCACGCGCTGGGAGAGTCTAATTCCATACGGATAATCTGAAAAATAAAAATCTTAGTTAGAATAAAAACTAGTTATGCCTTAATGTTTAGATGATAAAAACTAATAATTCTTAATTACAACAAACGTAAAGAAAGTACATTTCTTCTCACCAATTCAGTCTTTAATTTATAGGTTAATGAAAAGAGATGTTAAAATATTTTCCAACTGTAAAGAGTCAAAACAATTTGAACGTGAAACTCACGAGGAACTTCAAACAGCGTGGCTACCATTCCGCACAGTGGAAAGCTTTGTCTGAACGTATAAGTAACGCTGTTCTTTTTCTTGCTCAGGATCTTTGTTACAACGAGGAGATCGTTGAAGAGAAATACTTCTCGTTGATGTACACCTGGTCTCTCTTTCTTGTGGATGTCTGGGATCTCATACAGTCTACAATAGCAAACTAATCTTCTATGAGGCAAGGCCATGTTAGGTTTCTTGCCTACTATTGTTGCTTGGACCTTCATCACTTGAGAAACATGATCTGAGCCAGGTTTGAATTCGTTTTCCTTTACTCTTTCATAAATTCCAACCAATATATCTCTGTCAATATCTCCACAATCGTCTATGCCTCTGAGGTTTTTGACAAAGTCATCCAGCCTCATTCTGCGTTCTGGTTTCAGGTTTGGTGTGTGCAGATCAGTGTTCAGCATGATTATTGCGAATGCTAATACAAAGACAGTGTCTGCTGAGCGTAGCCTGGATACTACATCGGGATTGCAGTGGCAATAACGTTGGCTGAACACCTCCATTAGTCGTTCTATTTTTTGAGCTTCACCTGGCATCCGGAAGTATGCTTGAAACTTTCTCAAAGCGACGTCTACCTGCATTCCTGATAGGTCCAGCTCGTGGGAGAAGCATCTGGAAGATACAAAAATGTTTTACTTCATTACTTTTTTATACTTTTATTCATGTTCTTCCGGGAATATACGTATAATTATTTATTTGTGGTTCTGACACTATAATAGAGGCTAATCTATTCATATTTTTGTCAGTTTCATTGATGATGATTCCATATACATTATAATGTATCTGGTACATGTTAAACTTGACTTCTGACTGATTTTCGATCTTGCTATTCGGTAATCCACACTCTTAATCATCCTAAACTCAATATTTATTCTAAAGTATTTTGTTCGCTAACACGTGTTCCTTTTTCTGTTCGCCGTGTGGTCCAGTTGCGGTGGCTCATGTTACACGTTTGTCACACTAACTGAGGCTAAAGAGGGTCCATTAGAATTCAAATTTAGTTTTGTTTCATGATGGACCTCCCACTGTATCTTACAACTTTTAAAATAGCACTTTCATAGACTTACAAATCAAGACTTTGAGAATAACATTAGTTAATATCTCTATTCAACATTATTTTAATTGTTTAACTTAGTATTCTAATAAAAGAAATATTTCTCATATTTTTCTTAAGTCTTATATGAATATCTTGAACGTTGATATTTGTACAATAACCGCGAGTAATGTTATATGCTACCAATCCTCCTTGACCTAAATTTTTTTCGAAATCGCGAAACTAACGACTGGCAAATAGATCAATGCCATTTCTAGTATTTCTTTCACAGTGGTTCACAGAATTACCCTTTGCGCCACTGACAAAGAATCAAACGCAACTACTGAAACGAAACAATTGCGTTCTTAAAAAGCGACAAGAGAGAAAACGACTTTCTATAATAAATAACGAGCAACGAACCCAAACTGCGTGTTTCCGCTACGTCGATCACCGATCACTGTGATAAACAAACAGATTAACTTTCTCTGACTGCGCTATTATCCTCCATATTCACTTTTTTCTCTTTACAGTAAAATAAAGAAAAAACATAAAAATGTATAGCAGGATACTTACTCAAGCACAGCCATGTTGAAGGGGTTTTGAAGGTTTCCAAGATATTCTCCTATCATCTGCTTGGACAGTCCTTTTCTACTGATCAAAAATCTTGCTACACCCTGAGGGCTATTCTCCAAGAATCCTCTTCTGATCAAGTAACTGATTCCTCTTTCTGGTTTCTTGTTGAACAGATTTAGGCCCACTCGATACTGACGTTTTCTTACTATTTCAGAAACTTTATAGCTCGTCTGCGGTATACTTTCTGGATGATCCATGAGAGGAAGCTGGTAGCCGGAACTGGCATGAGAGTGGCCAAGATCTTTCACACTGCTTATCATGGTAGTTGAGTCTGTTGTGTGATTGGCGCATTCTTGGTGTTCTGGTGAACTTGACTGTACAACAGAAGATAAAAATTAGATTAAAAGAGTTGTGAAATATGGTCTAGATCTATTATGGTATCACAATTCGTGAAAATTAATAGAAGATGAAAAGAAAATACTTAAAGGTTAACAGGTAAACGGCAGAAAAAGAAATTTAAACTGAAATTGTAAGCAGAAATATATATGTATCTTATAAAACATATATTATACATCTATTTGTACTGTTAGATATATTATACTACAAAAAAGTTTAATCACTTTCATTAATAAATAGAAGAAAAGTGGATTAAGGGACTAAAGATTAAATTCGTCGCAAGAGAGGAATTAGAAACAAACCAAATCAGACTTCTCCTTGAATATCGTCTAGCCCAAAGTGTCTAGAAGCTCGAAGAAACAAAAGAAAGAGTTGATATAAAAGTAAAAACACAAACACAGAGGTAGAATGGAAACTCACGATTCCTTTATGCTTCCACACAGGCGATCCTCTTTGAGCGTCTCCCTCGGAGCTCTCGCAATTAGTGGAATCACTGCCAGAACTCTGAACCGAGCTTAGGCTACCGTTCTCGACACTTTTGCTAAGGCCATTGTGACGTGGTTCCATAGATCTGGACGTAATGGAAGACGTTCTTTTTGGCACTTCCGGTGGCACCTTTTTCGCGGATCCTCTCGTTCTACCGGCGGAACCAAGGTGACCGGCACTACTCCAGTTCTGAACCACCTGTGTCTGAAGATTGTGAGGCGTCGATGGTGACGTGCATGGTGTCCGCAGCAGATCTCTTGGTGGCGTATCTTGTCTGATGCTGCACAACGTGTCCTGGAATAATAACAATGATTTTCTTTACAGTCACTTGTCTAAATTGCTTGAAATAAGAACCATTATGCGAGTCAGAAGGTAGCATGGAATAAGTGTCTTTAGTGAGAATTTTCTTTTGGAAAATAGAAATTTTCTATTAAAAATTGATATAGATGTGTTTGGAAGGTAACTTTGAAGATAGCATAACTAGGTATTTTTAGTAGGAATTTTTATCAGAAGAGAAGATATCTCGTAAATAAAATAATAATAAAATCCTGTTTCCCTCAATTATTTTTCTATTAAAATAGTCTTTCTTTTCACTTTTTATCTATAAACTATATAAACTAAGCACTATATATCAATCAATTTAAAGTATAAATATTGTACAAATCTGAATCAAATTAAACTACATTTTAACTTGCCTTTCTTTTTCTAGTGTTCAACTATTAGAAGTCTGTTAGATCTATTTATTAGATAGTCTTTTTTTTATCTTCTATCTACGCCAATAAATTACACGTGATAATGATCAATTTAAAATGTACAACAGTGAGCATATAAATGGGAAAAATGCTTGCTTGTAAATTCAACTAATTTAATCGTATTATGAAAGGTTCCATTACTATCTTTCTTTGTATAATATAGGATTTAAAAAGATATCTTGTGTACTTTAAAGCACTACACTCAAATTTCTATTTCCATTTTTATTAGTAAATTAAATTGAATTTGGTACTTTCCAAGGACTTTGGAATGCAGTTATCCAGTATGATCTCAAAATTCAATTTTTCTCAGCAAAGTATAATTAACCATTTGTATTAAGTCATAAAAGACTTATACCAAGCTATAGAGCTTTTAGTCACCTGTGGATTGTAATAATGCATGCTAGATCCGCTTTCCTGAGAGCTCGACTCCCAGCACGGACTTGGTGGTAACTGTTGGTGTCTGTTGCAAGGACTCGGCGCCAGAGAGGGCGTATGTCTGCCACTTTGATGTATGTTATGGTTCGCGTGCTGATGACCAGCGACCTGGACCTCGCACCTGCCGCTCTGGCTCCTCGGTATCGGAGACTGTGAGTTCTCCACGTGCCTCCTTTCCCTCAGAGACATGCTCCTGATGGGCATTGGTCTGTTCGCCGTCTGTGGCTGTTGTATGTAAATTTGACTGTGATATACCATCCTCTCATGTTCATTCACGCCCGTGGCTCTCTCTGTAGTTTCCTGAAGCTTTCTGCTGAGACGTTTTTCAGCCTTGGCCATGGCGGTGATGGCTGCGAATTTCTTCAGCAGAGTGTATCTTCTGAATGCTCGTTGAATAGTCAGTGCGGCGTTTCTTGCCTTCACACCGCCGTATTTTCTTTCTAACATCTCTATCTGCTTATCCAATAGGTCTTGGGATAACTCGTACCTGTTTTGGAGGCAGAAAGTGGTGAGTATTGTGATGGGAGGCTTTGGATTTTTGGTTTTTAAGAAAAGTTTGTTAACCCATGAAGAACTTGATCTTTATTTAACTTTTATAGGTCTATAGGATACTATTATAATGATAGAGAAATATGTAAGAACGTGATACAAGAGACTTTAAGAAGAATTAATGAATCCTTCGAAGAATACAAAATTACCATTTTTTCACTGTTACCTTCGCAAACATCTGAGTTTTTAAGTAGAGCTTAGAGTGAAAAATGGGTTAACGTGAAGAATAAAAAGGTGAAGCTCGACTGGATCTGAACTGGCAACGAAGACGTGCGCTCTGGGAAAGCTCGGACTTTTTGTCAGCCGCGAACAACGTAGAGATCACTTGTGCATCGATTCTTTCGAAAACGGCAAAGAAAAATTTAGGCCGTGAAAGCTTGCAGACTGTCCCATAAGAAGCTTCCGTAATTGATGCCCGGAAATTTGGAAATTTTAAAGAACTTTCAAATTCCGTCGGAAACCCGAAATTATAAATCTCTAAGAAACTCCGCAGAAATCCCGACTTCCAAAGAAACCACAAGTTTCGAATTAAAAAAAGATCTCGCAAAAATGCCAAACTCCAAGGAAATTCCAAATTTCGCGTATCTCAAGACAATTTCGAGTCTCAAATTTCAGAAAGGAGCCAATTTAAAAAATCCAAATTTCAGGGAAATCCCAAATTCTGACGTCAATTCCACGCATTTCAGAGGAAATTTCGAATTTTGAAGGCCGAACGAATTCGAGGACCAGCAATTTGACGCCGAACAAAGCGAAAAAAAAAACAATAAAAAAAGATTGAAAGAGCGAGTAAATCAATGTTGATCTTACGCAGTCTGCAGTCGGCATCTCTTCAGCACGTCTCCGTTACGTACAGGTCCTTTTTTAAGATGGTTTTGTTGATACCCTGCGGCCTGTGGCTGACCACCATAGCCCTGCACCATGGTACCATAACTTTGGGGCTGATTGTAGCCGGCGTGAGTGTATACTCTCACGTTCGACGTGGAATTGTATGGGCCGTGTGCGTAGTTCTGGTTCTGAACGTACGACTGGCCCGTGATGTAGGACGTCGTCAGGGAGGGTTGACTGCCTGACGAGTATATGCCGTGCATGCCGCTCCCGTGCACCTGGTTCACGTTCGCCGCATGCTGCGATGGCCTCTCCATCTTCTGCGGGAAACTGTAACAGGAGTTCGATGGTTTAGTTACAGATGAGCGAGTATTGCGGGATCTTTTGATTTTGGTAAGTTTGGTGTATGGCGGATACAGTTGGATGCAAATTTGTGAGCTGTAGAAATCTGTAACTTTGAATTCTACAATTATAGAACTCCAAAATTATACAACTTGTTCAGAACTCAGGAACCTCGGAACTCAGGGGACCTTAGAACCCTGTAACTTCAGAACCCTGGAACTTCAGAATGGTAGAACTGTAAGATTCCAGAAATTTAAGGCTCTAGAGCTCTGGAATTCTAGAACTTTAGAGAACTTAGAGATTTTAGAACCTTGGGACTCCAGAACCCTGGAACACCGGAACACTGGGAACTGTAAAACTTCAGGACCTAAAGGCTGAGTAATTTTGAAAGCGATTCTGGAAATCTGAAAGTTTAGACTCTTAGAACCCTAGAGTTCTAGAACTTTAGGGCCCTGGATCTGTAGAAGCCTTGAGGTTGCGAATTTTAGGAACTTTAGAACTTCACAAGTTGACAAATTTAGAATTTTACAATTATGCAATGTAAATGAACTTTGGGCAATATTCTGATTGCGGATGATTGGTGGACCATTCAGATGGGACGAGAGAATCGTAATAAATGTATAACAGCTCTAGCTGTTTCATTTAAATGCGAATCTTTCGATTGAAATGAATGCGTAAAATTTTTAATCGGAGAAATAAAAGTGGCGTATTCGCGAAAGCGGAACGCTTTCATCGCCGGATTCAGTGTCCCACGGAAAAGAAGGAAACCGGCGTAACTGTGAAATGTCGAACGGAAAGGTGATCATCCAGAAGCGACAACGTTAAACTTTGACTTTCTTTTTCACCAAAGACTCGTTTTCGTAATTATCGTATCTCGTTAATGCGAAGCTCGCATCCCTCGAACAGACGAATCCATGGAACGTGGATGTATAGCTGTCATCGTGTAACATATAATCGAGAGAAATTGATACGAGTCGTGTTTGGTGGAATTTGGCTCGATTCGCAGGTGTTATGGGCAAATTGGATGCAGGTAGAACAGTGTACGATTAGGTGCAACCAGTCGTTACGAGGATTCCAGTGATTTATCGTGCCAGTAAGACGTTTATGGTTGTGTATATCCGTATTTCTACGTGTCAGATGGTTCTATAATGCTATTATAATGCCAAACGTACTACTATCTGGCGCAATATACATTAACAAAATTTAATCGTGCAAAAGTGTATTTCGAATTTAACGTCACATCGTGTAAATTGTAAAAATGTACATAGCGTGAAATTCTCGGCGGAAATTTTCAGTTTAGTAATACACAATTAATTAAGACATCTTTTAATATTCGTATTGATGGAACACGTTCACAAAGAGACAACCTTGCGTTATAATGCGTTAAACAACATTATATCGTTTCATCCACAATGAAAATAATTATCGACGATTCATTATGACGATTCAGATTGATAGTGATCGAAAGTCTCAGAGTACAAACGACATGTAATTTTATCCGAGAAGTCTGTGACTAGTCATTAGTTGTAATAGAAAAATCTACGTAAAAATACACGTAATGGAATAATAAAATTCTCGTTACGCACGTATAATAAAATTCTCTAGATAAACGCGAATCTTAACGCTTTTCAGCATAAAAAACACGTGTATAATATTTGAGGTTTACGGGGAATTCTCCCTGGGTCAACGACAATACCGATAAGAATGTATAATTCGTCATATTTTGATATTACGCAAATTGATAAGCGTGTTAAACTTTGAGTTTCAGAAATATCGTAACAATAAGTAGAAATCGCGAAAGGAAAACACGTGGTCGATGACGATGGAACACCAAGTCGTAACGAGGTTATCGCCAGCAATTTGCAAGTTAATCTAGCAGACTCATCTTGTTCTTAATCGCGTATATGTCAATGTGCGAGCATTGGTTTATTCAATATCCGCTCGCCATGTGATTGCCAAACGTGATTTCCGGAGTTCCCGGTCGTCCGGACAGACAGACCTACGATTTCCACTGAAATGCGTTTCTAACGTTCATGCAGCAATCGTTTATTGCAATATTCGTATAATCCTTTTTAATAAACGGAACTCCTTGCGATTCTACTTTTCGTTAGAAAGTTTTTCCTAATTTATCATTTGATTTCTACGAACGATAACTGTTAAGTTGCATTTGACGATTAACACGCACGACTGCCACGCCGAAATCGCATGTTTCACTCAGGACACACCACGGCGGTATTTGTGTTATTCGAAGCAGATGATGGCAAAATAATAATAAATTGACGATGTAAGACGACATTTTCCTCCAATGGATCGTTTATCTTATCGGTGGTCACCGGTGACCACCGTGGCGCTTTGCTAACAGTTGATAGCGACATATTATAACAAGGGTTCGTTTATTTCGACAAACCATTCGCATTCGTTGTTTCGTCGTAAGCAAAACGTGCAGAATATATCGTTGAAACGTGTACAAGATATTAGTAAACGGTATTTGCTCATTGTATATATAATAGTATGGTATGTGCATACTTGTAACTTCAATTATGTGATTATAAAGCAGCATTTACGATTATTTTCTAAGCTGTGTTTATAATAACACTCGTAGATTACCTCTCAAAGGTATGGATGCAAACACAGTGCACCGTTAGATGCAAGATTTGTTCTCATCTTCCTTTTTTTTTTTTATCGATGTTCTAATAAAAATGTTTAATCGTTCAATGGGGCACTTTTTGTTTCAAAGTATCTTCTATTTATCGGTTATATTCAAAATGCCCTAACTGTCAATCTTCATAGAATTTTTACGATTGTAAGAAGTTGAAGAGCTCCGGTCACCAATGACCACCGTGGCGTCACAGGAGAAACCGTGGTGGGTCATATATGACCTAGGTGGCAGTCAAAGTGTTAAACGAAGAATACGAGCTAAATAACGAGTGCTTTTACAATTTAGAATCGTTAAATGTTCGATTATGGTTCGAAGTAGCGTACATATCGATACAGATCGAGGGAAATGTTCATTTTTATTAATCTTCGATCATTAAAAATGATCGTTCGTCGTCGTTTTCACAGATACTCGATTTTCCTTTCACTTTTCATCTACAACCATTTAACAGGAATATTTGTTATTTTCCCAGCAACGAAGAACCACAGGAATCACATTTTCAAATCGCGTTCTCGACGGTTGCACAGAAAAATTCTTTCCCCTTTTACCGGAGTTTTCCAATTTCTCTTTCCTACAAACGATCCCAACAAACTAAATTACATTTCACTCGACAAATATCCGAAATTCAAAGGCTTCACCGTAGACTGTAAATACAAATTGAAATTTGTCGTTTCTCTCTTTTCTTTTCTCTCCTTTTTCTCCGCCGTTCGAACAACTTGACAAAATAGATGCGAATCCACCGAAGATAACTAGAATTTTTCAGCTGCAAATGAGATCTCTGCGAGTGGAGAATTTACCAGAAATAAGCCTGCCAACCGCAACTCTGACGAAACATCGCTCGGCGAATGCTCGGAAACTCACGACGAAAAACGCCACTTCTGTGCCGACAGCTGCCGGCAATTACCATTCAAGGGACCGTTTCGCGCTCGTGAATCACACGCGGTGAATCATCCCTCGAAATTCACCCCCGTACGATTGTTGGATAACCACCTACCCCGTGAGAAATCCTGCCACGCAGACCACCATCTTGATCCTTCCTTTTACCACGCTGCGTTGGTTCCACGATTTCCCTTAAATTTACCCAGTCAGAACAAGGTGTTTCTTGTACACCGGCACATTTGTAACTTCAACAATTAATTACTCTATTAATTACTGTATCTTTCGATCTTTGATTCTTCTGTATTTTTTTATTTATTTATTTATTTAATCTTTAAACACTTTGCTACAGGAAGAAGATGGAAAATTTAAGCTTTTGGAAGGTTGGTAATATCCTCGAGGGATGAAATTGATGGGACTGTGCGTTTGATCTGTTCTTACTTGATGGAAGAACGAGCGCGTTAGGATTTTCCAGGTTTTCGGTTTATAGAAATGTGGCAATCGTTCGAAGGTAAAAGCGCGACGGTTTGAAAGGTTTTCGTTTGGATCAGATGTATCAGTTTCTTGGAACGTGTCGAGGATCGAGTTTTAGCGGCTGCTGAGTTATAGCTTGGACTGGGTCCGTGAAACTTTTCAAAATTCCTAACGGTCCTACATCTCGACGCAATTTTACATTTCTTGCAAATCTTCCAACCGAGAAGAGCGTGATTTTTCAGCGTGATTCTTCCAATCTAGATTAGATTATGTTGCTTTCCATTGGATGATGTTCGCGTCAAATCTCACATAAATTTCGAATAAATCCATTGAAAAACACTTAAAATTTTTTAAAACATCTATTTTTCGTATTAGCCTTAGCTTTCTTTTTCAGGTTCAACGTTCACTCCACGGAACAAACGATTTTCTTCGAACTTCTTAACACGCAATTTCCACTGGACTACAGGATCACTTCGCCAATTGTTTGAGGCGATTGGATGCGGAAGAAGGAACACGGTTCGACGCAAACTGCACCAAGGATCGTGATAGTCTGACGATCGTAAGGTGGACTGAGGTGATGGAGGATCGCGAGCAGCTGGCAGCCAGGGGCATTCTTCGTCCACGAGAATCGGAAATCAGTGACACTGGAGGGACAAGAGGGTAAAAGAACACGTGCACACCGGCCTCCACAGTGGTGTGCAACCTTCTGTTCCTTAATCGATCTTCCCCTTCTTTTTATTCAACTATCCTTTGAACACAGTGCAGAGATTGCTCGAAGGAATTTTATTTCTCCAAAATATTATTCAGAGAAACAGTTGTTTATAAAAGGGAGAAGATTCTCCGTGGTTAGATAAATTTTCTTGCACTCTTCCTCTTTCTTAAATATCTGTATAATATAATTGGCTCAGCGATATTCGTATTACCTTCGCTTCTTCCTGTCAGAATTTTTCTTTCAATACTCTAAGTACGTACTAATAGGTGTATTATACCGACAACGATTATTTAGATTAATATTATGTATTATACATTTGACACAGATCTATCAGATCTATTTCATGTGTTTGTTTCGTGTATTATTAAGATACCAGGATTTGTTTCATTATATAGATATCAGTATATTTTCCAGGATACACGCACAACGATGAGCAAAGAATATTACAACCATTTACAGTTACAGTAAATAAAATAAATCGATCGAAATAGATCCATGGAGAAACACTTTAAACTTCTTAAAAGATTTTTCGTATTCATTATATAGACATCCAGGATACACAGTTTTTCAGGATACACAAAGAATATTACAATCATTAACAATTACAATAAATAAAATAGATCGATCTGTTCCATCGTATATTAATTTTTTATCCACATTATTTATCAAAGGTTGGATTATTATTATCGAGGATTGGACGAGGTTTGTAAAGTAAAAAATTGACTCGATCTTGTTGGTTCTAAAGTTTCGATTAAAAGGAGGAAAGAAATTCTCGTTTTGCAAATTAATTACTCGAGCAAAGGAATAGAGAGGCACGTAACATCGAGGAATCGAAATTAGTTGGACCGTGAAATGGGTTAAGAGACACTCTGAGATAAATGGCGTGTATACTCTGGTGAAGCTTCGTTATTCCGCGAGAAGTGCAGAGAGGAGTAAAGGGATATATGTTTTCAAGCAGCCCTCGAAAATACGTATCGGCTTTCACATGTGTGTCAGCAGGTACACGAGAGAAAGGAAATCGATAATGATGATGACGATGATGACCGTGACACTCAACCTTCCACACCTTATGCAATGAGCGTTCAATTAAGCGACTTACGTAAGGGTCCAAGATGTGGAAGGATAAGCATGCGTGATTATGGTTTGTACGTTAGGCTACGCGAAGTCTGAGAAGTTTCCTCCTTGATTGGATTTTGCGAGGGACTGGCTGAGTCATCGATAATCGGACGACCTACGTTTTCTTGCTTTTGTTTTATTGGAAAAGAAATTGGAGAACGCGGAATTTTGAATCTGAATATCCCCTAACAGGACGTGTTTATTTTAATTAATTTTAACGTGTAAGAATATTTTTTCAAGAGGAAGAAAATTTAGATAGAGAATGCGTTTAGAAGTGGAAAGATGAGATTTCTTTTGCTATTTCTGCGATCCCTCTTCTTCTCAATTTTTTCTGTTTTTTTCTCTTTTTTTGATGTCCTGCTCCTTTATTTGTCGATTCTGTCATTCATAATTCTCTTATTTTCTAAGCTTTCAATCTGTCCGCTTTCCGATTTTCTTATTTCATTATTCTAAAATCTCTGCATATCGCAATTTCTTATATCTCTATATTTCTACTTCTATGTTTCTTATTTCTCAATCCTTCAACTTTCGAATCTCAAATTTTCCAAAAATTCTACCTTTGGGCTTTACAATTCCCCGATCCTGTATTTTTCGAGATCCCAGCTTTCTAATCTCTTTGTGTATTAAATCTCTAATCTTCCACTTTTCTTATTTCTGCAACCCTTAATCTTCTAATTTCCCTAGCGTCTCCAATTTCCAAATGCCTTGACCTTGAACTTTTCAAATTCGTAAACCTCGTATCTTCTATCTCTTCTATCTGGCTAATTTTCAAGTTTCCTTCAAGTGTCTAGTTTTATCTTCCTTTTCTCTAAACTTCTTCCTATCGTTCGTCAGTTTCTTATTTCGCAATTTTTCCCATTACTCAGTTCCTTGAGTTTCCATTCTTTTCTTATTTTTCCTCGCTATCCACGTTCTTCGGTTTCCCTCTTATTTCTTATCTTTCGATTTTTCCAAACACAACTGTCTACACTATTTCTCGTCAAATTCCAAGGGAGGAGAATTCATTTCCCCGCGAACAAAGAGACGTCACCGCGTCACTTTCACACTATTCTTTCCCGCCAAAGGGAACTACATTTTTCTCTCCTCCCCAGCCGTTCCACTTGTGGTTGTCTTATATGAAACGTAATTGCAGGAAAAGCTGCCCAAGGAATTGTATTTAAAACGTGCACACTCACGATCACGTGTACTTGGAGCGGCACGCACATCCTGAGAATGCAACGTCTTTCAAATTCAACGGTTAATTTATTGTCTGATCGCTGACGTATTTTGAAGTTCAAGAAGAAATTGTATAAAATTCTCAGCATTGCGCGGTTTTAATACAGTAGAGCACAGCGAAGAACAAAGAAAATTTTCTAGTTCATGAAATTAAACAACAGACTCTCTAAGAATACATTTTTGATCGAGCTTGCAAAAATATTCGATACAATTTTACAACCTTCAGTCTTTTTGACCTAAATTTACGAATTTATCAGATTTGACACGGAGACGTTTAGAGAAAACGAATTTCAAAAAACTCTATACAGTTCTTTTTACATCTTAGCTATGGAACTTAATTAATTACAAACTAATCAATTACACGTAGAGAAGTTTCAATGTCCACTGATAACTGTGATTTATCCCAGTGAAAGATCGAACATTCCTAAAAATCCTTAATATAATTTTTCAACTTTTTGTTATGTCAATCTAACAGTGCAGATAGGAAAATTCCAATGTAGATGTCTTAGACAACTTAAAATCTATTCTAATGGAATGGATCTCTATATATGAACGAATTAGATCCAATTTGACATGGTCACATCTCGACATTCCCAAATATCAAAAACCTCAAATGGCTTATCGTAACGTGAACGGTCAACCGGTGCATTTGTCCGCGAATTATAATTTTTTATAATTATAATTTGTCAATCTTCCCTTACCGTATTTCTACATAAAAGAAAAACTCATTTACCTAGTTCTACGAATGAATGAATTAGGTACAATTAGACATATAGAAATCATACAATTAGACGATGAAAGATCTGCAGTGGCTCATCAAAGCGTTTAAAACCGGTAGGATCAGCCGGTGTATCTCCTCGCGAATTATCTGTAATTTCTCAGTCTTCCATTACTCTATCTAATCTAATCCTACAAATGAACGAAGCAGACGCAATTAGACATAGTCGCATCCCTCAACGTCGCCAAACAATCAAAGTTCTGAGATGGATCGTCGTAACCGGAAGGGCCACTCGGTGTATTTCACCGGGAATTAACCGGAGTTACTTAACGCGTTTCGTGGCGCATTCATCGATGATAAAAGGACGAGCAACGGGCCACGTAAACGCTTCGCGTACGTATTCCCATAAAGTGCCCCATTGAAGAGGAGGAACAAGAGCGGCTGAAAACCCGGGGAGAGGATACGTGTTTGACTGGCGCAGCTACTTTGCTTAAAAAACACGAAGCCAGGTGCACGTTTCGTGCCACTTTGTTGTGTACGTGCACACACGTTACACGCGTGCACCGTGTGGCACGAGCTGTGCAACAGCCGACAGGCAGATGTTTCGACTCTTGCGAGGCTTTAATACCATCCTGCCTTCAATTTATTTCTCTACCAGCGAACGATAGACCGCCCTCTAAGGTACGATCGTTTCCAGAGAGGATTCGTTTGTTTCGTACCGGGTCTCGTTGAATTTCTACTTCAGTTACCACTGCTTTGCATTTTTAAGATCCGATACTATGGCGACTAAGCGTGAAATTCGAGTGTCTTTTGAACTTGCAGGCGCTGGAGAATCACAGGTTAGGTTTGCACGTAATAAAATCGCGTGGTTGTTTGGTCTATAGCAATGGCTCTCAACCTGGTATAGGCGGAAAATATCGTTCTCGATGTCGTTGTAGACAAGTTGTTGTTCAGCGAGTTCAGCGAAGTATATCTTACATCCTATGTCTTGTACATAACGTACAATACTCCATTTTCTGCAATTTTTTCTCAATGTTCCATGTCTAATGTCTGAAAAGTTACCGATTAAACCCTCTATTGTACTTTGCACATGATCCCAAGCTCTACAGTACACATTTCCATAGTCTACGTTTCATATTTCATATACCTCATATGCTATATCCCATAACTAGTATTCCTAACCTATATCTTTCGCCTTACTTTCTAGATTTCGTGTCTCCATTGCATATTCCATATTTTAATGTTCTCATATTCGAAATCCCATATCTCTATCCCATATGCAGATCCTATATCTCTAAGAAATATTTGTTATCCTTACTTTTGCAGCACGCATTCGTCCTGCATCTAACATTCCTTACATCCCATATTTCCTATCTTTTCCCCTATATTTCATATCCAGTATATCCCTAGCCCATATCTCGATAGCTGTCTTATAATAATAAGATAAGATAATAATAAGATAGAATAATACATCTTCAAAATCTGAGTCTCTTTGAACATACGCAAACAGCTCCAAACAATCTCTAGTGACAAATTGCAGCAGCTTAATTCCCTAGCAACGGTACACGTATGATCTATTCAGTAATTTCCCAAAAATCATTTCTCCACGTTCCATCGTCGCGTGAAAGGCGAGAATAGCCACGACACAATGGGAAATGTTGCATTCACGAGCGTGAAAATTGTCTCGATGGAAAATGAATACGTCGGGCAAAACAAACGCTCTTTCACCGAGGTTGCTCGCAGTTTGCTCCCTCGATAAATCCTCGGAGGCGACTTCTCTATTGTTTTAGAGCGTCGGTTGACTTCGACGCTGGTCTAGCGTCTAGATAGCGGAGCTGGGGGAGGGGGAGGTGAGAGGTGGACAATGTAGACAAAGAGTAGGGTTGAAGAAGATAGTTTAGCACGGGGCCACTCGTGCGTTTATACGAAGACAAAACCCTCAGACGCGTAGGCTTCAGGTGAAGTGCATCAGCTGCCACTTGGACACGCGCCATAGAAGCCTCTACTGTGTTTTCTCCTGCATTTTTTTCCCCCTTCGTTCGCTTTCTTCCTTCCTTTTTTTCGTTCTAGTCGACGTCTCTTGCTTGGAACAGACACTTCGTCTAGTTCAATTTAGGAGCAGGGTGTAGTGGTTAGTTTCGAAGTTTCAAAGTTTCAGAAACCTCAACCTCAACCCTCTTTCTTCTTTCCTTTGTTTTAGAGACTTGTTGGATTCTTGGAAGATCCTGATCTTAATACGAGTTATGAAGAAAACTTGATTCCGCTCTTTTCTCCAAGTTTTATTTCTCTTATTATTCGTCGTTTATTTGAACATGGAAACACATTACATGCTACAGTGCCTATCTTCGCATGGTTTTTTGATTTCCAAATTTAAGTCACGAATGATGGAAATCCCACATGATGGTCAATAATTAATCGTCGAATGTTATGTCGAGTAGAAATTGCTGAAAATCGTTTAAACAAATAATTTCAAAGGTTTTCGATCGAGTAACTTTTACGAGCAACTTTTATCACAATTTCTAAAGCACAATGCACGACATAAAACGAACAAATCTATTTTCCCATCACTCTAATATTTCTATTTTTTCGTTGTCTAATTTCCGTATCTTTCGAACTTTCTATTTTCCAGTTCTCTAATACTTCCAATCTCTCCCTTTCACAATCTCAAATTTTGTGTATACTATTTGGCCGTGTTCAATATGCCAAGGGACGATTTAAAAGATATTTGAAGAACCGGCGCGCATTGAAAGCTGGTGGAAAAGCCGCTAGAGAAGCCAGCAATTTTTCGCGAAATCGCGCGGCTCGTTACGCGCATCGCGAGATTAACGTCAAGTAATTAAACGGCGCCGTGCAGGTCGTGCAGAGTGCATTCGCGTGTGCGCTCGTCGTGCTCACGAGAATTCTCCTCTCTTTCGTTCCATTCCCTTTGCGTGTTTCTCTGGGAAAATCTAACGCAAAATTAAAAAATGGAAAGAGGAAAAAAAAAAGAGAGGAAGAGGCGCCCGTGAGAGTTTCGAAGAGAAAACAAGCGTTTCAGTTAAGAGAAGCAAGATGTTGAAAAGTAAAGTTGTATTCTTTCTTATGGAATGTTTTGAAATGGTAAAAGTAAAGAAATTACCTTTGTATTTATGTCCAAAGTGTTATTTCATAGTTGTTTGTCAATGGAACTTTGGATGCTTCGTATTTATAGTTTCATAGACGTTGCAGACGCGTAATCAATAATCAGATGTACGCTAATCATGGACGAAGGACGATTTGTTTTCATATGAACACATATTCTCGACTGACTTTTCTATTTGCGGAAGAAATCGATGTTTCATTCATATTTACGAGAGATCGTGTTTTTAGCTGGGATAAATTTGGAATCTCTGGATGTCTCCGGAATTAGATCGAAAAACTCCCTAGTTTTAACAAGTTTTACGAATGCGATAAGATCCAAAATCATTTCGTGACGCAAAGGCTCTATGGAGGTGGGGAAAATATGAAAAAATATCTCAATGAAACTTTTATTTGTTTTATCGTAAAATCCACGTTTTCAGAGCGATGAATTAAAATCGCTGGAATTTCATGGAATTTTATAAACTCCGATGCGATAGAATTCGAAATCAGCTCATAACGAAAAATATGTTGAAAAGTATTCGCATGAAATTTATACGGTAAAAATTGAGAGATTTAGTAGCGCACATCTCCAGTGTGGTAAATTAAAAAATTCCCTAGTCCCACAAAGTTTCCTTAGCTCTAATGAAATTCGAAATATTTACGCTATACAAGCTTTTTAACGATACAGAGAATGTATTTAAAAATATTTTTCTACGAAATATTGAACGAAAGTTTTCCAGGATTTCCCCCGTTTTTCCCTCAGTTTTGCTCGAGAGAGCAGCAGCAGCAGTAGCTCGCGTGCTACGGGAGGAAATTATTTCATGCATACGAGGGATCGTTCGAATCTAACACGCGCTTGCACCGTTAATGGCAATCAACGGTTGTTAATTGCTCGATGATAATTAGTCGAGATGGAGAAGCGGGCTTGCAGTAATGGAGAGCACGCCTTAATAATTCCTTTAATGAATTCGAGACACCGTGCGTGGCTTCTTCCGCGTGATAGAAGCCAACGAACCACCGTTTCTTCCTCCGATATTTAAGCTTTCTCAAATTCATAGATAAACGAGTCTCTTTCGTGCTTCGTCAGATTTTTCATCCGTCGATTTTGATAAGCCGATCTCGTGATTTGTTTGATAAATAATTCTAAACTTCAGAATAAGCAAAAGGAAATTCAGAGATCTATTCTATAAATAGGGAATTCTAGGGAATTTAGATATATGGGGAAACGAACTGAACTCATAACGTGAAACTTAAGACATAGGGGAAAAGAAAGAAATATCCTAGAGAATTTAAGAAATTCGATATTCAAGGAAAGAAAATCTTCGAGATATTAACTTTGAACGTCGAATTTGAAAAATATGTAAAATACATATAGAACTATTTTTATTTAGCTTATTTTTCTGCTTGTCTGGATGGGATTAGAATATCTGGCGAAATTAGGAAGCTGAAAAGTGAAAAATAAAAATATAAATGAACAAAATTTGATTTCTATTCAAAAATGTAGTAAAAGGAAGAAATTCATTTTCTTAATTAGGTATCGCTAAGTAACTGAATGTAACAATAATATACAGGTTTCCCTGTATATGTTGAGCACACGCGATAATCATATAATGGGGTATAACTCGATTGTTGATCTCATATTACTAAAAATAGAAACTTGGTGGCCTCGTTGTGTTAACCTTGAGATGTATCCTCCATTCGGCCAATATCTCTTCTGTCCTCTTCAATGAACTGTTTGGACGGAGAAATTTCTAATGAAGGCAATTTTCTAACGATTACGAGGTAGAAATGGAAGAATACTTGCCTCGGATTATGAATGCGAGATTTATCTGATCAAATAGAGAGTCTTTGAAAGTGTACACGTTTTGAAAACATCGCAACTAATCCAATACGGTCCAGTCAGATTTCTATTTTTGGTAATAGATTGAGCGGCACATTCCCTGTGCATTGTTATTACATTCGATTACTCAATAATGATTCCTGATTGAGAAAATGATTTTTTTCTCTTCGGTGGTACACTTTAAAATAAAGACCATTGTTTAAGGATTGTTTTTCAATCTCTATATTTTACTTTAAATTACAGAATACCAAAATATAGAATTTATAAATGAGGAATATCGAATCTCTTGATAAGTTTATACTTGAAGGAATCATGATGAAACTTAACGTAATTGAATTTATTCGCGATACCGGTGCCTGTCGCTCGAACACACATTCTGCTAACCGCAGAAATAGTCGGCCGACAACGACCTTCCTCTCTCACCAGAGAGTAGACCCTGCTTCATCGTAGGTAGCTCGTAGGAGATAAAATTTCTCGGAATATTTCATCGTGTTTCGAGAGAAGATTTACGCTGGTAGAACGCCGCGTGGGAACACGATCCAAGCTAGACAGATATTCTGTTCCCTTTTATGCATATAATTAACGCGAATAAGTCGTAACGCGGAGCTCGGTCTAGTAAGGGTTCTCCAGATGAAAAATTTCCATAAAATAGCCGGAAACTGTTTGCGTAACGCGAGCGGTGTACGGCGGGCTCGGAACGAGCCATCGTCCGGAAGTGAACCATGAATTAAAATACGCTTCTACCACCCAGGAACAGTAATTAGAAATTATAAAATCTATTTATGGTTGTCCAACATATTGCTCGATTACCAGACTACGTCTTTTTCGATATAATTTCACCGAGAAGAATACACGGGATTCCCTGTTGGATCGTTCTGTTATAGTTACTTCTTAGTTACTTTCTGCTGGGTGGTCTAGTGATTTTTTTAGGGGGCAAGATCAAGCGCGAGAAATGATAGACAATTTACGCGTCCCGTTATCGTAAAATTGTGTTCAGACTTGAGAAAATTTGCCAATCTTTCGCCCGTCGTATTTCATTTTTATCATCCAAAGAATTTAACCCAGAAATAACAACAGCAATAACAATAAAAATAAAAATAGTAATAACGTTACCATTATAATTACAATAGCGATAATAATAGCCTGAAATTATAATAATAGATAGCGACAACAATAATAATAGTCACCATCAATACCTTGTATAATATATTTAAATCAAGATATATGATAAGTACCGGTTGATGAAGTTGGTAGGCGTGGAATAGCCCAACTGTAGCCGCGATCTAATCACCTTCTCCTGAACAGTGACCATTCTCGAGCTTCTGGAACTCTGGTGCACCCTTGTGGTCCTGATCACTTGGTAACAGTGATGTTTTGTCTGGGTGTTGGCCACCCTGTCGCCCCTCGGTTCGATCATCGTAAACATGATTGCTTTCACTGATCACCAATCACTTGAATCACAGGACCACGTGGTCTAGCTATTTTCACTCCCGGTCTCATCTTTCTCCTCTATCCTTCTCAAATATTCCACTGTTTTTTTAATTACTGACTATCACAAAGCTCTTTGGTTTGTCTCGCGAATGTCGGAAGCGTCTTACTTATCCGAGATACATTTCGGTATCCAATAGACCTGCACCCGTTGGAAAAACATAAAGAAATACTTTGAAACTGCGTAGGTAAACAATTCTTCGAAATTTTCGAACTTTCATATAAAAAATTTCGAAATTTCTGCGATAAATGGGTCTTGGAGTCTTTTACATAAAAAATTGTTGAAATTTTGACACTTTGCAAATAGAAAATTTCGAAGCTTTTCTGAGCAGAGAATTTCGAAACTTTTTAAGTAGAATATTCTTGAGATTTTTGTACATAAAAAATTCGTGGAATCTTTAGAACAAACAATTCTCTAAATTCACTGAATTCGAAAGGAATTTGTATTTCGTCTTGAATTCCGAGGAAATTCTTTAAATGGCAATTTCTCAAGTTTATCGTTTCAAAGAATTAAGAAAAATCATTTTCCAAGGAAAGGGAGCATGAAAGCAACGAAATGTCTGGCAACTTTGAAATAAATGCTCAAGAAGGAACGATGAATCCGTCGTGATTAAAGTTGGCAAGGCTTCCAGCCCGATCTAGGGAAGTCCGAAGTTTGACTCAGACTATCTTGAGTAGCAGCGACTAGCTCGAAATTTTAATCGTGGTAAGTATCTTAGTAGTTGGTTCGCAGCTACGAGGTGATTTGATTAATTGCGTGCCTAGGGATTTCCTAGTTGTAGAATTTCGTTAAATCGGAGCTAGATGGATTGACGAAAACCTTAAACCATATGAACCTAGAACTGACTAGCACGAAAATTGTCCTGCTTGTTAGTATTCTGGATATATCATGGCTAATAAGGCTCGAATCTTTTGCTCGTTAATCTATATTTTCCAATTGTTTGCCAATGATAGTGAAATCAGAGAAACCTGATTACAATTTGCCCCAATCGAGAAGATACTCGTGAAGAAATCCTTCAGTATAGTCGAGAAAGAAAATTACGAGAAGTATTTTTACAAACAAGATTATTCATGGATCGAAATTCACCGACAAAAATTCATACGAAAATTATGATACTTGTTATGACAAAATTATGATGGTGATATTAATATATCACCAAAATCTGGAGTAATTTTATGCGCCTAGTTTTCCCTATATAGTAGAATTGTATTTTTCTGGGCTAGTCTAGGGACAAACAGTTTGCATAACAAGAGTTCACTTATTCTTTCTAATATAAATGTAACTATATTTTTATACAATATTCATAGACCAAAGCTTCCATTAATACAAATATAAATAATTATATTTCTATATAATATTCATGGGAAGATGAAACTTTCCATTTCTAAGAATGAAAATCTTCCATTTTTATAAATACAAGTAATTATACCTCTATATAACATTTATAGGCAAAAGACGCCACACTTTTTCCACACCGCCTAATTCACATTAATCATAACGATTCCTAATCAAAGCGTGGACAACGAAAAACTACCAGAATAACAAAATTCCCTATTACCATGATTGATGAGTATCGTCATAGAAGCAACACATTACATTTATAAAAGCATAGTGTTGTTTCTCTATTGAGGGGAACGTGTTTTACTATTTTAATGGAACTACGACACCGATGCGATTCATAATAAAACACGGGGACCATAGAATGATAACCATCTTAGATTTATCCGTTTGTTTAAGGCTTAATCGAGAAAAGTCCATATGAGAGTGTCGAGCAAAAGAAAGTTAATGGAATCAGAGGTATAAAAAGACATCATTTACATTTACGTTTAATAAGAGCGATAAACAAATACAATTAGACCGCGAATTTTATGCAGATTCATATTTTCAGGAATATCATAAGAAAGAAATACGAACTCGGCAGAAAACTGGTTTACCTACCAAGTATTGTAAAAGGCGCATACAATATTTTTGTATTACGTGCACTGTGTGCAATTTTGTATTCTCAAATTCCCTATAAATCCACAAAAACCCGCGGTCTAGTAATGTTATATCTATTACTATAAAATGTACGGTCGAATGCTTGGAATGGGGGAAAAGAGGGAAGTAACAGAATAACAAACGAGCCGAGAAGAGATACAGAAATCATAAATTTTGGTAGCCAAAGTGAATTTAGAAAATATATAGTAGCTTTAAGATCCTCCACGTTAGGGAAACGTTCTTTTCTTATTTCTTATCATTTTATATACTTTTTTATGCACTCGTCTTAGTCGGAGTTATATTGAATTATGTATCCCGAGCAGGGAAGTAAATATTATCATTAAACAGAAAGGAAGAAAAGATAGAAGATATACTAAAACGTACGATGATTATGTGTTATATATGTATTTCTCACGATTCTCCAACTGTTCCATACGACTGGCTATTTCCTTCCTCTTAACTTTGTTTTTTCTTCTCTCTCTCTCTCTCTCTTTCTCAAGAGAACTGGTTAATATGAATAAGCGATGCTCGATCGTTTTCACTGGCCTCTCTTTCCGGTTAATTGATAACCAATAGCGACTTTCTAACGGCGATCGCGATTAATATGTACAGACACGAAACACGGGCCGGATGGCGGAGAAAATGAAATTCTTTCTTTTTTTTTTGTTTCGCAATCGATTTTCGTGATCCTGTTTCGAATATGGTTGAAGACTTTCGAGCGAGCACGGGCTTTAACGATTATTTAATGGCTTCCAGAGAGTGGCTGATATCTTTTTATGAATATCGAGAGTTTTTCTTCGTTTTATCAAGAGACGTCGCTTTAATGCGATTCTCGTATACGAAGATTTATTTATGAAATATCACGCTTCCTTTTGAATCTTATGGTTGAGCATTACTGTTAATGACCCTGAATTACTTTCATAAGTAAATCTCCTATTCTGCATACAATTTACCATTACGATTTTCCTAGGCAACGTGACAAATAATTTTGTAATATATTTCTAACGAATGAGTTGGCGTTTTAATGGGCGTTACCGGTTCTTCTTAATTATTATAGTTGAATATTATTGTCAAATTGTCGGGACTTTTGTCCCGAATAAATTTTACTGTCACGATCATTTTTAAAAAAAGCGCTATTAATATTTTTAGTCTGTTTTCTTGAAATCATTAACCTTCCGATAAATGTCAGGGTTCTTTCCAATTGTTACAATGGAATATCATTGGCAACGATTTCTCTTGCAAGTAAATTTTACTCCCACAATTTCCTACAAAATGTTACAAATATTTGTGATATATCTTCGATGATAAAATGTTATTTGCGTGATGTGTTAAATGTTATTTCGAAAGAAATAGCTCGAAGCTTCTTCGTGATAATTATACTATAATTAAAAAGAATCTCGAACGAACGTTCCGATTTTTACAATCGAAATGCCGGAGAGATGAAAAGGAAAAAAAAACAAATAATTGCACGCGAAACAATGCAAATATTTATCGTTACACGAGGAATTTTACCGTGTAATATAATAACAGTAATAGTTGAAATTTCGATTTCATTATTTTGCCATTGTGCTCGATTCAACGACCGGCTATTAATTTATACGAAAACAATTTTCCGTCACTGCGCCATTCCCTGTAATTAATCGCATTTTGTGAGCCGACGCAACGCTCGAATTAAATCTCTGTAATATCTGGCGAACACGCTTACACGTGGCAGCAACACACTGTGAAAACATCAACTCTTGTAATTAGTGTGCCGGTTATGATACTTAATCGTATTCGATAATTACGATCTCTTTATTGTATTCGTCGTTTTCTGACGCCGTAATTACCCTTTTATATTTTATTTAATCGTTGAACAGTTACACACTCCTCTATTATATTTCCCTCTTTCATCAGGTTCGAAGAAAAACACGATAAAAAGAAGAAACAGGAAACGTTAAGACAGTTCAACATCCTAGAAATCGTCATCGTTAATGAAAAATTGACGAATGTTGTTATTTCGTAATTATTATAATCAAGTATAATCGTTTACGAATTTTCTTCCTTTACAAAATATAACGTTCTTCCATGATCAGCTTTGAAGAAGAGAAGAAAACAAAAAAATCGGCGAGAGAAGAAAAAACAATTTAATTAATATTCTAGAGACGTGAGGAAAAAATCGATGAAAGTTATTATTCCACGTTAATATATTTCAGCATAGTTATTGCTAACAAGTATAATTATCTGCCAACTTTTAATTTCAGGGGAAGATATTTCTCCCTCTGATCAGATTTGAAGAAAAAACAAACGGTGAGAAAAGAAAGAACAATTTTAATATTCTACAAGCATAAGGTTAGTAAAAAATTGGTGAAAGTTATTGTATCGTAATAACTATAATTAAACATAATTATTACTAACCAGCATAATTATTTGAAATTTTTTCCTTTCGAAGGCAAACGTCTTCCTCTTTGATCAGATTTACGAAGAAGGAGGACAAAAAAGAGGGGAAGGCAATTTAACGTTCTAAAAACCTAATGGAAATTTGATAAAAGTTATTATTTAATAATAATATAATTAAGTGTAATTATTTGTAATTTTGTTCCTTTAAAGGAACTTTGGTGTCCTCTTATCTTTCATTTAGAATAATAAATTGATACTCGTTGCTATTTCTAAAATATAACCAGAGAACACACTTAGGAGAGCTACAAGGAAAGTAGAAACTCTAATATTCCTAGCGTTTTAAATATCCTGCGATTTAAGAAACCGAAAGAAGGCTTCGCCGGGTAACAAGCAACTACCTAAATTCTTTTCGCAGAGTGACGAAGTGAAGCAAGAAATTAAGGTTTTGACACGATTCGCTGTTCTTTCATAAAGTCATTATTACACAGAGTGGAAGGCAAGAAGATGAAACGAAATTAAGGCTTCTGAAGTTTCCTCTCTGCAACTTGCAACTGCAACTTGCGTATCGCATAGTATCTTGCTGCCTTTTCTAGTTTCTAAAATTACTTAAAAAATGAATTAATTATCTCCGAATTTTCTAACATTTCATACAACCACCATCGGTGTTTTTGCAAATGGGGAAATTGTGTTTTAATTAGCGGGGAAGCCCGAAGACAACGAACCAAAAGGGGCAGCAGAAAAGAAGAGAAACTGGGTCATACAACCAGCTACGGTGCAAACTACAGCAAATCGGATATGGAAATACCAACTCGTTACAGGAGGAAGCAGAAGACAGCAACGTACAGCGAATTATAATAATAGAAGATATGTGGAAGAAGCTATAGGAAGACGATAAGACCTGCTCGTACCTTGAGAAGTACGAAAGAACTGGCAGAATATAAGGATGTGACAACGATAGAAGCAACAAGAATTACCTGACCTTAAATATACCTCTGTCGATAAAAATAATTATTGCACAGGTAAGATTAGCTGGCTAACTAGGCTGTGGACAACGACGATAGGACAAGGACTGAAATATAAAATAGAAGAGAACTCGTCACGTCAACTATGCAGCGAAAATAGGAAATATAGGCATCTGAATGCGTTTTATTTCTCTATTTGTATTTAGGTAGACAGAGAATCAAGATTTAGTTTTAAGCTTTTCAGCTTAGAAACAAAACGTATCAAGCGATACAACATAATGATGTTAATTAAGAGAAATATTATATACATTTCCTTTTCTTTTTTTTTGTTTTCTTCATATACATAGCTGAGAGTTAAAAGACAGAGGAAGCTTCTTTTACCAATGTTAATACACGGTGGTTCATTGCTATTCCGACGCATTTTTCGTACGTGAGGCCTCGATCTAGTCGCGCTAAAGAGGAACAAACGGTATCCACTGACACGTTCTAGTTACACGAGCATAAACTAATTGCATGCGAATGATTTTTTATAACCGTGTCAACGACGACGTGAAACAGAGGCCCGGTATATTTTTAATTCTTAGAAAGAACTGCTGTTCGTCCCCTGAAACGCACGAATTCCTACTATTGGGTTGACAACTAAGTGATCGCGAATTTTGTCATTACCATCTAGTAGTTAGTTTTCGACGCAATATTTTCATTGTAATTATTTCTAATCTTCTGTCGAATAATTTCGTTTTCGTTCGTGTCGTCGTCGTTCGCGATGATAAGAAAACCGATAGAGGCAACATGACCAATATTTCTAAGTATTTTTAAGCATTTTTAAATATCCACAATTTTATTATCTTATCTTCAATATGATATTATTGAAAATTTGATTAAATATCCATTCCAATATTTAGGCAAGATTTTTGTACCAATTCGAATGGAATTGGAATTCCAATTTCAATCGTTTCCAATTGTTTCGAAACTAATGTCCAATTATTCCAAAATCGTTCATTTCACGTCGCTGTTCCCCTAGAAAATTTGAACGGAACCTGCATTCCAATCTGAATTCACTTTTAATTCTTTCGATATTAGTAGTTGCTCCTTTGACAGCTTTCTTCTCTTACTCGCGCGCTCGTATCAGAGCGTCTTAATAACAATCATCGACTATTTTTCAAAAAGTAGAAACTCGAATAAAAATAGAATTTTCATGATCGTAAAACAAATTGTATTATTCGACAATTTTTCGACTATTCGACAATCTCCATAGATGTTGAAATTAATTATTCTTTTTGAACAGCTTTCGATCGTGCCACGATGAACTTTTTCGCGATGCTTCTACGGTGCACAGTGGTCACAGAATGTGATTGGAGAAATAAAAAAGGGCAACGGAGCAGCAATTTTCGACACCTAATCTTGGAAAAGAGCAGCTGAACTCGTACAAGACCCTGAGTAAATAAGGATTTCGTCGACGTGGCTTTAGAGTTAGCTACAAAGTATTGCGCTACAAATGTCGGGTAATACGGGTAAGAGGAATATACAGGGTGCTCGAAAGTACGTGGAATAAGCCCTGTGGAAGTTATCTGCAGAGTTGTGCAGTCGGAGCAAAATACGCTGACTCTGGCTCCGTGTAAATAAATATTACGAAAAGCACAAATCGAGAATCGCAACAAAACTCTACTTATGCATCAAAGACACTGTATTTGTATCGAAGTGTAAGCGTACGAAATATCGCCACCTCTGTCAAACATCGTGAAAGTTTATGAGATTTTCTTTGCCTACGGAATATTCAATGGCCCATTCATTCACCGGCCTCAAATTGTCGAGCGTTTGGAATCGAACGTTTCAGCGAAAATTCTGCGATATTACGGGCTTCGTTTTCGAGAAAAATAGGTTTACTAATACTTTACGTGTACTAATTCTAAATTTCGAGGTATCCGACTTCTCTTTTTCCTTGTGTTGATAATAATTTAATTGGACGAGCAGAGCTACGTGTTACGCATCCACGTGCTTTACATTTTAAATCCTCGTTGAGTTAGAAAAATGATTTTGAAAAGATAACAGTTTTAGCCTCATTTATGAAACTATTCCAAACGCGGATAGTATGGAAATAAGATAACAGTAATAACCGGAAGCAGATCGTGACATTATATCAACACGAACAGAAAGAGAAATCGAATACTTTGAAAACTTACGATTAGCAGGCGCTTAGCCGACGGTTCCTTAAAACTTATTTTTCTCGAAAACCAACTGCCAAACGAAAAAATCTTATTCTTCTTTTTCGACTTATTTTTGGACGTAGAATCGTCATCCGATCGCTTGTACCATCATTTTGGGGACACCCTATATATATAGTGGATATCTACCGCAAACTCTTTTGTAATAGACTGTGAGCCTGAAATAGGTCTAAACAACCATAATATACTATATTACACCGTACTATTTATATTATAATTAAATCGATTCTTTCTCTTTTCAATGGAAATTTTTAAATTCACGAGAATTTATTTATTCATTACTATTTTTATTTATGTTCTATTTCATTTTCAGTACGCACTTGTATATCGAATTAATATTTCCAATTTACAAAATATTTCATAGCGAGTCAGGGAGCAGCTAATTAATTAATAGAATACGATTAGGTAACTCTCGACTATTCTGTCGCATGATTGTTTTTTTTTTTTTTTTTTTTGGAATTTATTACCCATGTCCCTTACTTTCACCCATTTTAATTTCCAGATGAAAAAACGCGAATAATTTTTAGCGAAACGATCGTGGAATGAAACGTCTCCAATTTCTTCTGTTATCTGCCATTTAAATGTTATCTAAATTCGCTGGGCGTTCAGCAATACGTCCCACCGGAAGTCCATTAGCGGCGACAGCCGACATTTTTTCATTTAAATCTGACGACCTAGACTGAAAAACGATACTTTCGACAGATCCATCGTCGCTATTGATACGTTGTCCGCTTAAAAGAAGAGAGAAAAAAAAAAGTAGAATCTTTCGATTTCTATCAGAAAATAAATATCCCGAAAACCATAGAGCTCTACGTTGCAGGAAAAAATCATACAAAATTCTTACCTATTATTATATCAATATTCCAGGGAATGTACGTGAAATTTTACATTCGATTGTTTAACTTTGAAAATTAGAGTCGGAGAAGGGACGAAAGTTACGAAACTTAAGGAACTACGTATCCAGAGAAACGAAATTAACCTGTATAACCTATAAAAATTAGGAGCTAGGGGAAAACGAGAAATCTAGGGAATTCGTAATTCGAAGAAATTAAACTTTGAAACTTAGAAGTTTGCTAATTTGCTAAACTTCGGCAAACGAAGAGAAGTTGCACAACTTAATATCAGACTTAGTTGCACGGAAAGGAAGGAAATAAAATTGAACGAGAAACTGCAATTTAAAGGATGGAAGACGTGCTTTCGAAAAATCTGTCGTCGCCATTAATACTTTGTTTAAAGGGAACAGAGCAAGACGATTCGATTCTTATCGTGGAATCGCGCGTATTTTTCCCTCAATGAAATCTTTTCCGCGAAACCAGTCAACCAGATTTCCGAGTAGAACGACACAGACGATGATCAAGAAATTAAAATTCATAGAAACTGTACCAGAGATTATTACGTTTATGTTACGAATTAATTAACAGAGTCCTCTGTTCATTGTCGAGCAAGTTTCGAAATGGATCGTTTTAATTGGTCAAACTCTAAATTTTATTAAACCATTAGGGACAGGGTAGTGAAAATGATGGAAAATTAATGGGAAACGCAAATAGACGCGTATTAACTTGCTGTAATTTTAATGTTTCCTCGTGGTATAGAGAATTCATTAAAATAATGGCAAAACCCATTATAAAAAATCAGAGATGCGAAAGAAATTTTCATAATTTAGGCCTTAATTGCTATTGTGTAGTTCTGGTATCCTGAATATTACAAATATTACCATAATTTCATTCTTAAATGAAATATCATGCTAAGTATCTCGGCGCAGAACCCTCAATTAGAACGTGCTTTACATAACACGAGCCACGTAAGTTTGGATTTAAATATTTTTTTAACGGGGGAACATCTATCAAATTTCTGTGAAAAATTACGAATTGCTTACTTTGACTCTGATAATTCTAATGTTAACGATCGCCATTAGTATTAAATGATATTTCATTTGCAATTTTTCTATCCGAATTCATTTACCTTATTAAATTCTTTCTCTTTTTGTCTTTTTTCCCGACTGAGACGAGAAGAGAATTTCCAAGATTTACCCATAGAGAGAAAACTAGAGATTTATATACATTTGAAAGAAAATTTGAAAGTGTAAAATTCCATGTAATATAAAATATCTAAATAATTATAGCGCTTTCAATTGTTTTCCATAATACATGGTAGGTGAAACGATTTTCTACCAAATTTCTACTTTTTTCTTTTTTTTTTTTCTTAAGATATTCTTCGAAATATAAATGTTAAATTGTGATAAAAATTTGCGATATATTTGTGTAATATTTCTTTTTCGTCGCTATTTATTCTTCCATGTAGACATGAACAGATTAATAGAACGATCAAACGATTTTTCCTAGCTACCGATGTCTAAGGAGAGAATCAGGCTGCGTCTAAATTTAGAGGATCAGTTGAATAATTAAAACCCTTTAACGGTGCGCGAGTGGCTCGTTTCTGAATTCCGTAAAAGGCGAGCTGAATATCATGGCGCGTTCTCGTTTCCCGGTCGCGCAAGAATTAATCGGCCTCCAAGCTAAATACAGTTGGAAATTGCCAGCATCTTCTTTATCCTTTACGTATTCCTTGTTCTTTAAATTGTTTCTTCGAGTTTCCACGAGCCGAGGATTAGACTCTACGGGGAAGAAAATTAAATACTATGGAATTGTCGTTAGATCAATCGTTGGCTCGCGTCTAACAGATTTACCGTATCAGCTGATTTAACGTCGAAAGAATCGTCCGTAAAAGCCACGCTTCACGAACATTCTGATCGTAAAATTGCACTTTGACTCTGGCAATTCTAATATTAACGATCGCCATTAGTGTTAAATAATATTTCGTTTGCAATTTTCTTTCAATTCCTTTTCTTTTTGCCTTTTTTTCCTTATATATTCCTATACTTTACACGATGGTATATATTTGATAAAAAAAAGAAAATATTTTTAAGAACACGTTCTTCTTAAAACTGTTACATTTTGGAGGACCGAGAACGAGCAATTTATTGGTTTCATTTTCTTGCCTCGATACGAAAATTAATATGAAAATAACCGCACGGTAATTTGAAGTTTCCAACGAAATATAGGAATCCTGTGCTTCTTTTTTCAAATTACAAGAATGATCGCGGTATTCTTCGCTAAAATCGTCAAAACCACGAGTAATTTTACACTCTGTTCGTTTATTACAAAGACCAACGATCTGTTTAAAAAAAAAAAAAACTCCAATTTCTCTGGAAACTATGTTTAGAATTCTCAAAAGTCCTCTCCATTGTCCGATATTGACATCAGCCCTCGTCCAACGATTACAGCTTTTTATTAAGTTATTAATTTAGAGGAAAGCCGAAGGTGGAAAATTGAGAATAAGCGAAACACGAGAAGGACATAAATTGCTACGAAATATCCAAAGTACTTGGTATCCTAGTGAAACAACAATTTTCTCTTCATTTTATTCGGAAGAATACGAATTTGTATAAAAGTTCACGGCCAGTACCAACGAACTAATAAAACCATCAAACTAACGATGAACTGTCGACGATCGCGACACTCGTCAGCCCTACAGACAACAATCCTAACGAAAATTTCTAGCAAGAGATACAACGGCGAATACAGCGTCGTTTAACTCGTTAGCCGAAGCTCGACACTTTTTAGAAAGAATACATAGCGAGACGACAGGTGAAGCGTATATCGCGAGTACTACACTCGTTAGTTCGATAACGTTTATCGAGGCCGATCCTGATCGCGGTGACAAGGCAACGACGATGGAAATACCTCGACATATCGGCGCGCACGTTGATTCACTAACGTCAAGTACGGTACTGTTTGCCGTTAGCTTCGATACCATAATGGAACTGTCAAAGTCAAATGAAAGGTGGAGCGCGGTGCGCCTCCCACCGGTGATTTCAACGCGTGTATGCCGTCACGGCGAGCAACGTCGTTCCGGAATATGGAGGTCGATTTACGCCGACGAATTCTTGCGTTCGCTGTGGGAAAGAAAGAAAAAAAAAAGAAAAGAAAAATCTCGAAGAAATATTTTCGTATTTTTCTTACTTTTCTTCGTTTCTATAGTCGTTAAATGGAGGATGTTCGTCGAAATTTCTATTCTTCACGGTGGACAAAAATTCGAAGACGTTCTAATGTGCCTGTAATGCGGAAATTTATCAAGTTAGATATACGTGGAATGTCGACACGAAATTGAATATTCGAACTATATGCGTATTTCATTAACGAAACGTTTTAACATGTCTGCGGAAGGAATGGAACCGAGAAATGAAAATTCTTTGTTCTCTTACGTGTCCATTCTGCTACTTTTCTCCTCGTTTCGAAGGATAAATTTATTCGAAAATAAAAAATACTTTGTTGTCGAAACTCCTGGAATACACGAAACGCGGGAATATTTGAATATGTGGAATAATATCGCGAAATTATACAGGGTGGTTGGTAACTGGTGGTACAAGCGGAAAGGGGGTGATTCTAGGCGAAAAAAGAGGTCGGAAATATAGAATAAAAATTTTTTTTTTTAATTTTTCCATCGAGACAACGATCTACAGTGAGATCCGTTATAACGAGACGCGTTAAAGTGCACGCGTACCGAGCGAAAATTCAAAGTCGATTTTCTCGAAAACGAAGCCTCGAACGAAACATTTTTATTCTATATTTTCGACTTCTTTTTTCGCCTAGAATCACCCCCTTTCCGCTTGTACCACCAGTTACCGACCACCCTGTACATCTTCTTTCTTTTTCTGAATCTTTTTACAGCTACGTTCCAAACTAAGAACGCGAATATTTTTCACCGTGGTAAAAATGGTAAAAACTTTCGTATTTTCCTCGTTTCTCTTAATCTCTGCAGTTATCTCTGTGCAATGGATATTTCTGGAAATTCAGAAGTTCAGAGTTTCTCTCGATGTAATTCTATTGGGGTTGGCAACTAAGTGATTGCGGGTTTTGTCATTAGGTGGTAATGACAAAATCCGCAATCACTTAGTTGCCAAGCCAATAATTCTACAAACGAACGAGTATGAAACAATTCGAACGAGTATCCGAAAGATCAGCATGAACATACGCTACGATGAAATCGCTACAAGCTATCGGTACAAACCCTTGAAATCGCTAGCGACGACTGATAAAAATCAGGATGGTTGTAAAAACTGATGAAAGTCAAAATCACTAGGAACTTGTAAAAGTTAAAGTAATTTCTCCGGATTTCCGAGGATTTCAATTTTATGCACTCTCACTCGAATAAACTGCGAATCTCAATCTTTCATTGCACTGTAACAATTTAACTCGCAACACGACCGCCGCAGGGGAACAAATCGCCACTTATATATCTCAACTGGATGTCACATGTGGCCTTGTCGTCACGATAAATCACTAGCTATGTCCTAGTGAATTTATGTATTACACACCAAGTTTATCAAAGCGAGTGCACACTCCCGGGAGACAGCAGTCGTCGTGTCGCCTGGTCGGTCGCGACTCAACTGCAGCTAGAAAAATTATCGTGTTCCAGTAACCGGCGTTGCACTTTCACGCATATTTAATGCGCCCAGATAAGAATATTTTCGCAATTCGCGAGAAATAAATGTTGTTTCTTCAAATAATAAATCAATACGACGAGGAGGATTCGCGCGATCCACTCTGTTATCAACGCGTACGGTTGGCTCGTGAAGATATTCACCGAGCGAATATTTTCAAATAAAATATCGCTTCTAGTGCAAATATCGTGGAGAATTTTGATGAAACTATCGCGTGCATTAGGCGAAACTTTTTCCAATTTTGTTACCGCTGCAATACGACACGGCTATCGCGATTACGATATATCGCGGATTCTAGGATATCCAACTCTCGTTTAACCGTAAAGCTTCGTATTATCCGAATTTTACCATAGCCGCGTTTTTCGAAATTTTAATTTTAACGCGAATAGTACGGAAGTATAGATAATATTAAGCTTTTAACAGGTCAAATAGTTAATTATAGAGAGATATACGTGTACAACGTTACGTTATATTAAAATTATTAGATTTTTGTGATTTTATCGTACGACTTACGAACACTGATAGACCATTTCCTGTTCTGTCCGAGTTTTCCATTCTTCGAAATAAATTTTCGTATTAAATTGCTTCGAAAGTAATTAGAAAATGTACATAGAAGATACAGGACGTTTATCGCAAGCATAGGCTCAGTGCAAAATTCCTATAGAATACGAATAATAGTCTTCAATATAGAGCATGGTCTCGTTAAATATTCTGATTTACTCATACGATTGAATAATTAATTAAGTGTTGAAATATATTAGCGATAAATTACGAAGTGTATTCTTCGAATAAATATCCTATATACATTTTCAGATCCGTTTCAAATTTGACCAACATAATCACGATAGTCTTGTCCCGTTACAGTTAACGAGGTTTCAAAATGTTTCGTATAATACGTACGTAAAAGCTTTCCACGAATGTCCTAATACTAATTGTACTTTTAACATTACCGTTGATCTACAACAATTATATATTAGTATCTACTATATAACAGCATCTACAATGCTCTATACTAACTTTTTGCAAAGTGTATATTCCCAATAAATATCTTGCAACTTTTCTATATATTAGGTTGTCCGAAATGTTTCTTTCGTTTTATAAGCAAATAATAGATGCACGATGTTTTTTGTTTTGTATTAGTTTATCGAATCACGCACGAATACAATAATGAAAATAGAACGAAATACATCACATCTAATTCGATAAAATAATATAAAACAGAAATTGTCGTTTATCTATTATCGCCTTATTAAACGAAAGAAACTTTTCAGACAACCTAATATTTTTAGATTCGTTCTAAATTTGTCCAACGTAATAATAACGACAGAGGTGTCACGTTACGATGCTAACGAAATTGCAAAATGTGTTGCCGCATAATGTGTACATAAAAAGTTTGCAAGAATATTCTAATTCCAATTCTACGTCCAGGATTATTATTCATACTCGATGGCAATTTTTTTACTAAGAGCGTGTCTGCGATAAATATTCTGAGACTTCCATATACATTTCAAGTCTCGTTACAGCGCTAACGAAATTGCAAAATATCTTGCATAATACGCGAGTAAAATGTTTCACACCAAGTTCATACTTTGTGCTAATTTCTTGCTAAGCGTACGTTTGCAATAAATGTCTCGTAATTTCTATATAGAATTTTCAGACGCGTTCCAAATTTTACCGATGCAATTAAGACGATCGTGCCTCGTCACTGTTAATGAGATTTCAAAGTGTTTTGTACGTGTTTTGTACGTCAAATACTTTTATGACACGCTGTTAAATATTTTTGTTAGGAGTTTCTCAATTGCCTGTTTCGTCTCTCGTCACCGTTCAGATTTCGACGAGAAAAGAGACCAGCTGCTGCTCGTTTTCTCGGTTTCCAGCACGCTTTCCGTTATCGAACGAAGAAGATCGAAGATTTCGCCACGAATTTCCGTTTCGTCATCGCCACGACGCGATTTCGCAGCTAAGAAAGACCGGCTAATCCGCAACTCGAGATCCTATCGACCAAAGAAGCGATGATTTTTATTGCTTTCTCGCAACAGCTTCGTTATTACGTCCCGGTTTCCTTCATCGTCAAGATGGTTCGTCGTGTTTTTAATACGTTAATTGCTTTTTCTATTCTCCCCTCGAGCCTTTGTGCGCTGTTCTGCAGAATTTAATTGGCTTCTGATTAATTCAACGAACGTGTCTTTCCAAAATATCAAATCTATATATTGCGTCGGCAACTAAGCGATCGCGAAGTTTGTCATTATCACCTAATGACGAAATCCGCAATCACTTAGTTGTTAACTCAATATATGATATATATATATATAGCGATGACTAAAAAGAAGATGAAGAAATAAACGAGAAAAAAGCATACGATAATTTTGCAAAATAAAATTCCAACATTGTCAAAGTTTCTTATTTTCCCCTAATTTTGGAAAATTTCCAATCCAACGGAAAATGTCCGGATCTTCGCTTTGAAAAATGTTCGTATCTTTCCTGTTTCTCTTCATTTTCGGACGTTAACTTTGTCTCAGTCTGAAATATCTGACCATGTACTTTAAATTTGTCTTCGTTTAAAGAAGGTTTCGTGTCTCTAGAAATTTTCCACTATTTTGAAATAGTTTCCACGCTACGTACTAATTTCCTTCGGTTTTGTTCTCACGCAGAAGATCGTTTCCTTCGATTCTAGCTTCACCTTGATTTCCCGCTTTTCCCTGCCTAACAACAATGATGATACAGCTCGTTGACGATAACTATACGTTACAGAAACGCTAACGCACAGGTCACGTTTACGTTGGTTGCTGATCCACGCGACGATCTTCGATACGCCTGTGGCAAAAGTAAAAGTCAGCCATCACGGAGAAAGCCTCGGTTGTCTCCGAGGTCTAGACAGCCTAGTAGAGAGAAGATGCCACCGGTTCGCCAAAGGTTAACCCATTTCCAGTTACACCTGCGGCGTTCTGGCGCTTCCTCGAAGCGCAATTAGGCCGTGCAAATGTCTAGCTAACTCGAAACGAATTTACCAGAGGCGGAGAAGCTTGGAAGAATTTTTGATTTTATCGTTCGATGATGTCACAGTGGAACTACCTCTCGGTAGTTCTGGTCGATTTTTCGCATTCGCAGACTCACAGGCGACAGTTGATTTGTGTAATTATTAGGTCGTCCGAGAAGTTTCTTTCGTTTTGTAAGGAAATAATAGACGCACAATGTGTTTTCTTTTATATTAGTTTATTGAATTATGCAGGAACATAATAATAGAAATATAACGAAATGAATCATACCTAATTCAATAAAATAATATAAAACAGAAATTGTTGTTCATCCATTATCACCTTACGAAAGGAAAGAAACTTTTCGGACAACCTAATACTTGGGAAGAAATTGTACGGTACATGGTGTTATTTGTATTTGTTAGTCTTATTCGTCGTATTTCTAGCGAAATCACCGCGCTGGCAATTCCAAAGCTTAATCGGAAATTCATATGTAATTATTCGTATGTAATTAAACATTCTGTGTTCGGTAGAACAGAACAGCATCCAAAGCAACTGCACAGACCAAACACCGAACACAAACAAGCTAACAAACCAACAGCTAGAGCTTAGGGTATGATACACGTGTATTAAAGAAACACGTGTACACACGTCCGTAGTCCAATCTGTGTACCTTTCAGCAGGCGAGTGCGTTGTTCCACGTTCACTTAAATGCGTGGGCATCTAACTTTTGCAATTAATTATTTTAGTCATTTATTTGGTAATTGTAAATTTGTAATTTGGCAATGTGGAAACTATAATATAGCAATAAAATAATAATATAATATAATAGGAATATAGAGACAGAAAAGATCAGTCGAATGTATTAACGTGTTCGTATTTTGATTCGTTTTATTTGTTCTCTGTTATTCTAGTAAATATAGTGAAATACACTAGATCGTTCGTTAACTTCGTAATGTTTCGGACTTCTCGGATGTCCGTATATTGACCAGTTGTTAGCTATCGCGGCCTTTTTGAAAACTTTGAAAAGCGTGTGACTAAAATGGGTGGCAAACGGTAAGCAATGACGAGTATACTCGTCAAATACGGAATATGCGTGGTTGTTGTAACATAGAATTAAGTTGCAACAAAACGACCTGTTTCATTTTTTAATTTCTTTACCGATGGTACTCGTCGTAATGCAAAATATCGCCAGTTTTTCGTGACGAGTATACTCGTCGAACACGGAGTATGCGTGGCTGTTGTAACATAGAATTAAATTGTAACGAACCTATTCCATTTTTTAATTTCTTTACCGATGGGACACGTCGTAATGCAAAATGTCGCCAGTTCTTCGTGACGAGTATACTCGTCAAATACGGAATATGCGTGGCTGTTGTAACATAGAATTAAGTTGCAACGAAACAATCTGTTTCGTTTTTTAATTTCTTTACCGACGGGGTTCGCCCTAACGCAAAATATCGCCAGTTTTTCGTGACGAGTATACTCGTCGAACACGGAGTATACGTGGCTGTTGTAACATAGAATTAAATTGTAACGATCCTGTTTCATTTTTTAATTTCTTTACCGACGGTACTCGTCGTAATGCAAAATATCGCCAGTTGTTCGTGACGAGTATACTCGTCGAGAACAGCTAACTGGTTAAAGGTCATACGAATTAAAACACGGATAACACGGTTAGTACACGCGATACGGTGCACGAATAGCCGTGTACTGAAAGATACACAGGTCGACGTACGAATACGTTAAATACACGTGTACACGTGAGCTCCATCCGCAAGTTTATTTTCATTCACATCGCCTGCATGTTAAGTCGTTTAAAACCACGTAGTTCCCCCCCCCCCTCCGATCTTTGCGCTTTAAAAAAATCTCCAAAAACATTTTATGGTTCTTCCAAGTTTCTAAAGTATCGTCCGATGGTTCTAATTGCTGCTACACGTCACATAGGTTTGTTCGAGCAGAGCGATATTTAAACAGAGATATGGGAAAAGCGAAAAGTGACTTTTAAAATTATTAGTCGGAAATGACAAACACACGCGTGAAATAGGAATCTCTACCAACAACCGAGATTCTCCTCGTCATCGACTGATTTCAGCCTCGTCATCAACTGGTTTCTGAACTTCGTCATCGGGTCAACCTACGCTGCCTCCACCTCCCAAAAATTTCCAAAGTTAAAGAATGCTTAGTACGTACAAGAATGACTAAAATTCCTACTGTATCAATTTGAAACTTTCTTTCATCCTGCTTTGAATTGAATGACATTGCAGAGGAACGAAGTCCCTAGACACGATAAACCTAACCTAAAAGAGATCGAGAGCGTTCTAGGTATTTAATAACGCGTTCTGATCTGGTACAATGTTGTCGATCGTCACGGAGGCAAGTAGAGTGGCGATTCCCATCGAGATATTTCGACGGTCATCCCAATTAACCTTCTCGACATGGTTCGATCGCGTTCACCGATTCGCACCGCGGATAATTCATATACTATGCTAGTGGAATCCACATTAATTTGATTGGTATTGCTATTTCCTCATTAGCAGCGGACATATATTAACGCAAATGTAATCTCGTAACCGCTAACAAGCATTTCGCGGCGTAATTCCAGTCCCTTGATGCGCGCGCCACTATGATAATATCGTTTTCCCTAGAATTCCCTAGGCGCGTTATACATTGGCAATCGCATTACTCCTACGGGTTCTACGAATAGTTTTAACGAAAAGCAAGCTTGCAGAGCTTTTAAACAGTTAGCGAGCTCTTTGAAAACTTTGAAAAGCGTGTACATAAAATGCGCGGCGAAAAGTAAGCGTCGACGAGTATGCTCGTCAAACATAGAGTGTTATAGCAAACATGTTATAACATAGAGTTAAGTTGTAACGAAATGACTGTTTCATTTTTCCATTTTATTACCGGCAGAGCTTGTCATAACGCAAAATATTGCCATTTTTTCATGACGAGTATACTCGTCGAAAATAATTAACTGATTAATATGGTTAATTACTACGATTGATGGTGAGAGGGTACAAGGTAGGAACCGAACGTAAAAATCGATATGTAAAAACCAAACGTACAAACAGAAAATAAAAATTATTTCAAATGTTGCAATATTAATTGTTAATTGCACGATGTTGACTTTAAAATATAACGATCAGAAGATCTTCCAAAGGAAGATAATCTTCCTTAGTCTAATAGTATTCAATTAGATTCCATATCGTGTCTAAATTATCGTGGATAGTCTACGAGTAACATTAATCGTAAGATCTTCATTCACAACATTGACATTGATAAAGACACCGAAGGAATCTTCAACGAAGGAAATCTTTCGAAATACCCGCCACTTTGTCAAAATCGAACTCGACTTACATCTAATCTAAGCTGAACTTGGACGAAGAATATAATTTTGGCAATACTAATCGAGGATTAAATTGACAAAACCTACATTAAAAAAATAGTAGAAAATAACAACACCGAAGAGGTCTCTAATATCCGAAGAAAATCTATCAAAGGACTTTCCATCAAATCGATTTTTCGCTTACATCGAACCTTAAGTCGTTACGTATAATTTTGACGAAGAGTGTAATTTATAAACTGCGAATTTCTATTGCAAATTTTTAAGTATGAAAATATATAAAATACCCGAGATACAACGTGTGTCATAATACTTCATAGGTGAAACAGATTTCAACTTAGGTTCTACCTTTTTAATTATTTCCATAAAAATACCAACTAGCATGCAAATCCGCAGTCTATCTAGCAATTTAACGACGCTGATCAAGGATTGAATTTATAAAATGCTCATCAGCAAAAAAAAAAAAAAAACCCCCAGAAAATAGAAATATCAAAGAGAAGCAATTCAAAAAAGAAAATCCATCGAAAGACTTTCCAATCCATCGATATGAAATTAGATCCGTGAAATCGGATTTAAAGCGAACGACTTGTTTTCTTCGTTCACCAGGATGAATCGTCGTCGTTCAAGTTCACTTGGACGATACGTCACACTCTAATAAGAAGTCGAAGCCGCGCCGGTTGCTTCGATGTAGGCTAATAAGAGAGCAGCACGCGATCCAAGAAAGCCCAGAGGCACAACGCCCTCCTCTACCGGGGCTTTTGCTCCTTTTAACCATCGGCTCGATCGTAATGAGCAACGACACCACCCACCGGACAAGCCTTTCCAACCGGAATATGCTGGCGTTAAGCCTGTTTCAAACTGGCGATCACGGTGCGGTCAGATCGCATCAAGCGAAGCACCGTTTCCATGAAAATCGTTTACACGTAATCCGACGAGAGCATTCACATTAGGCGATAAGGTTAAGCGAAACGAAAATCTGATGGCCGTGGAGTTGGTTTGCTAGCGATGAAGAACACGGTCGACGGTGGAGAAGGAACACGGAGGACGAGCGTTTGATTAAATTTGCACGAAATTGCAGCGAACTGGTCGATCTCGGTCGGATAATATAGCGTGACACGTCTGGCGTAACGAGATTGTGGGTCGAAACGGAGAAAAATAACCCGCCAACTACAGCCACGCAGTTACTTCCATTTAGCGCTTACAAAAATCGCGTTCGTCATCTTATGTATGCTGATGCAAAATTAACGTGATTTTTATTACAGTATAGTCGGAGGACGACTGGCTGGGGTAGAGTTCGATTGTCTCTGATCGTCTGGCGCGAATGCCTCGATAAAATCCTAAATTTTCATCGATCGTAATCTGACCGTACCTTTCATCGCTAGTGTGGATCAGGCTTAAGCGATTTCGACCGATGTCTGACTCGATCTAATCGCGATCGTATAAACTGGAGATCTCGACGCTCGTATACCGAAGACCAGGGAAAATCGTTTGAAAGTTGGGCTGTGATTGGTCGTGAAAAATCAACATGGAAGACGAGAAGGTTCTCGTTCTTCGCACGCCTGACACGATAGGAATGCTTTAGACAGAGGCGGAAACATTCTACTCGTATCTGCCTCTCTCGCAAGAACGCGGATTTTGTTGACCTTTCATGTTCGTAGATCGTGGATCGTGGATCTGATCGTATCGTTATCGCTAGTGTGAAACTGGCTTTAGTCTCAGGAACCACACTGCCAACCTAACGAGTCGTGGTAATGCGATCCGGTTGCCAGAGAATTTCGATTATAATCGCGTTGACGTTTCATCGGCGTGGAAATTAATGGTATTGGCCAGAGTGCTTGTTTAAGGGAATTTTAACACCTTCAAATCGAGTATTGATTATCGTTGATGTGTCGTTTGAATTTCTACGGCGTACACGCGTGTTCGATCTATTCTAGGGAATTTTAACACGAGCATAGAGAAGATAGCGATTTGCGTTGATAATATTTTACAATTGTCGAATACCAGAATAGACAGAGTGTATTTTAGAATATTTAGTTTATTTTAGAAATGGGTTTTGTAAAGTTGAGAATTCTACAATTCGAAACTCTAAAATTCGACGCTACGATGCTGAGATTTTTAAAACTTGAAACTTCAAAACTGAGAGAACTCCAGAATTCGGGAGTCTAGAACCGAGAGAACTCTAGAAGTCCGAACTGCAGAACCGAAAGAACTCTAGAACTCGAAACTCTAGAACCGAGAGAATTCCAGAACTCAGGACTCTAGAACCGAGAGAACTCTAGAACTCGGGACTCGAGAACCGAGAGAACTCTAGAACCGAGAGAACTCTAGAACTAGAGACTCGAGAACCGAGAGAACTCTAGAACTCGGGACTCGAAACTCAAGAGAACGCTGAGAGAACTCAGCGCTCTAACATTAGGATTGTAGTTTGATATTCTAAAAAAAGGAAGGTTTCGATACTAAGAACTCTAAAATCAAGAACTCTTCAATTAAGAACTTCATAATCGAGAGTCCTAAGTTTGAGAACTCTGAATTCGAGAACTGTAAAGCTGGGAGTTTCAAAGTCAGGGTTCTTGGAAATCAATACTCCAATAACGAAGGCACTGCCAACTGAGAACTCTAAAATGTAGTACTTGTAAAAGTTAAAACTTTAAAATTCATTATTTTGAAAGTTTGAAATTTATAATTTTTACGTTACCTAGATTAGTTGTATGTAGTAGCTTAAGCTTTCAAATGGAAAATTTCCGAGGAAAAAATGTTGGAAACGCGAATGATCGATGAGTCGTGATTGGCGTTTTCTAAGATGTTATTTTTATATTTCCTTCCTTTGGAAGAAAAATGGAAATCGCCAAGATTAAGATCTCTATTCTCCGTAATACGTGGGTTTCTGATATCCTACGCACTGAAATCTTTGAGCAAACAATTTTTATATTTCCATAACGAAACTTTTTAGGAAATGTCAATCACCGATGACTCACGCTTAGGACTCTTTAATGCAAAATTTCTTCATCTTTGCGAAGATAAAATGAGCAATTTAACACTTGCTAGAACACTGTATATGTGCGTGGTAATACGCGTCTTTCTAAAAACAAATGTAGTGTAATAAAATACATTTAGGGTTTTAAGGTAAAGTCTTTATATTTTCCTTTTTTTTTTTTTTTTTTGTAACAATTGAGTCACCGGTGTCTCGTCCATTAAAATTCTCAAGATTTTATCTTTCTGAAAAATTGTAAAAAGAAGACGAGAAGAAACTACGAAGAACGGTACTTGCAAGGCAAAGCGTTTTTATTCCGAAGGAAAATCTACGAGACACGAGTTATCGATCGAATGAGAAATACGAAAAAGCAACAACCATAAAGAAACTTTACTTCCGTAAAACGAAATGTTCAAAATTAGATATAAGTAGAGAATGAAATAGCAAGTTCGCTATAAGTTATTTGCAACTTTGCAGCAACGAGAAATATCTTTATTAACCGAAGGAGAAATACAGGGAACAATAATTATAAACCGTCTCTTTATTTACGTAACGCGCTATATCCAAACTTAATTTCCATATTCGCTTCTACAACTTCCAACAACGCCCTTCTACTAGAATCCTTAATTCAAACGATCTAACTTTATCGCGATCCTCTGAATATTAAAATATTCTAATTGAAACGTCATCTGGAACGACAGAGCCGGAATACTCTTCGTCGAGACTCACTCTCACGCGTTGCAAGAAGAAAGAAGTTCGTTTTGCGGAAACTGGGTCTTCTGCACGCGTTCAAAAAGATTTGTAACTCTACACGGTTACCTATATCGAAAGAATTACGCCCGACAGAATTGTCTTTCAACAGGCGAAAAGATACAGAAGCCATAAATATTTCAAGAATCTGTCGTAATTACTCGTAATCTGTATTCGAACGAATGAAATTACATATCAGAAAACCGATCCTTCTGTTATTCGGAAATTCCATTATCCCAACAGTTTTGTCTTCGTATCGTTTCGGATAAACCAGGCCCTAACCGTATTTAGTTACATTCGATACGTTCGAAGACGCGGACTTCCGAACGATAAATACGGAGACGCGAACATCATTTTTCATTGTCTTAGCGTCTTAGCGGGATGAAGATGAATTTGGGTCGGAGTAACCTGATCTTTGACCATGATCCTAAGTTATTAACCCTCGTATGCTTCGTTCCTTCGCTCTCCACTCTCGTGTAGCCTAGCAGTTACGCTGGATAGCAAATTGTTTGTATTAAATAAAGCATAGAGATCATAGACAATGTTGTGGTAAGTATATCGCGAGTTGGCGATAGGCTGAAAAGACAAGTTGAAAATATAAACTGAAAATCTTCTCTATGCTTCATCGAGTATTTTCTATATACTTCGTTCGCGAGAAAATCAAGTTTCAAGATTTATTAAATATTATGGCACAATATTAAATATTATGTGAAAGATTGTCGGCGACAAAAAGCCGATTAATCGGCTATCAGTCGGTAAAGTGTTAAACAGAGTTATGCATCGGCCAAAGAATTTCTATCGAAACACATAAAATTCTATTATCCGATTAATCGATTTCTCAATTCTTGTCAATATAAAAATTTGCACAGAGTTAGACGAACGAACGAAACAACAACGAATATACAATTTGAAATAAAATTTTGGAACCGGTCTTGGCTTGGTCTGGTTAGATTAGCGTTGACCTAACAGAGTACAGCGGCCCAGTGTGTGATGGCAACTAAGTGATTGCGGATCTTGTCAATACCATCTAATGGCAAAATCCGCGATCACTTAGTTGCCAAGCCAATAATTTGACAGAAATTTTTCCCTATTTTCTACATCGAAAAATTCCGACGATCCGTATGATTTTAGCCGTACGACGCAGTAGAAGTGTATTCGGGACGAAACTATAGAATTTAAGGAACAGAACCGACGCGTAACAGAGATTCGATGGAAGAAGGCTTTTGTATTCGCACGGTTTAATCACCAAATGCCATTTCTCCGTACGTACAGTTTTCACGTCGCCGTCAGGCTAAACTTGTCTTTTCCATCAGTTTTCCAACAACGATGCCTTGCGAAAGTCTGAGTGAGTCATCGACTCATTTGTTTAAACGCTTCTGCAACTCGGCTCTGAAATGACTGCACGCTTTGAAATACCCACCACCGCTCGTTATTTTTACCTTGCGGTTAGCCTTTTCTATCTCATATCATTCTTTCCTATTTTTTAAGTCTTTTTAAAGTCCAGTCTCGTTTTTATAATAGCAACGTGGCTTTCTTTCAATTTTCCCCTCTACCTTCTATCAAGTCGTTTGACAGGATGCTGCCACGCAACTTCTCTTGTTGAAATGAGATATTTTAATATCGCGCAGGTTCTCTTAACGCTTTACCGACCGCTAGCGGTTCAACAGCATACGCACGTCCGACCGGCAGCTCAGGCGCGGATTTTCCCTGGCGCCGGCTCTGTTTCGGTTTAGACTCTCCAATACCATTCTTTTCGTTCATCGCGAACGCTAAGTTTTTCAAATTGGTATAAAACTGTGGGAGCTTACGAAGCAACGCAACTGACGCAACTGAGCAAAGTACCTTAGTACTAAATAACAAATTACTGCTCGAATAATGAGAAAGATTGTGGGCAACGAAAAGCCGATTAACAGGCCATCGATCGGTAAGCGTCGGCGACGAAAAACCGATTAATCGGCTATCGGTCGGTAAAGTGTAAATTATTCAGTGACGTGGCGAGAGAGAAATTGTAAACTATAGTGCTATAAATTTCATAAAAATATTAGAAGATTCTATACGGGAATATATTTGGTAAGAACAATTATTTACTTTTATAGTAACGATAGCTTACTTTTTGGCCCGCCGCTTATAAAAAGGAACTCGATTATAAAACAATCGTTGATCTTATTTGCTCTTCGCTATCTACCATAGTGCACATCGCTGTGTTCATATTTCGTGTTCGAATTGTAAAGCTTCTTGGTAGAAGAGGAAAGGAAGTGCTTATACTTGTATTTGTTTTAGAATATTTTCATATTTAAAGTATCGCTTCCTCTGTGCAGAAGTTCGAACAATATCGCAACACCTATTTTTTATAAAAAGTTGGAAATATATTTTTCGATCTGTCTGTTTTTCGTGTCTGATAGGAGGAATGCGAGAAATCTCGACGACAAAGGAATAATTATTTCCAACGTGGATTTCTCCCGATCTCTGCGTCGTTTCATCGCAGCACAGAAGAATTAATCTACTTTTTATAATTTAAAATTTTCACTCATTTCTTCGTACCACGTATCTCGAATAATTACATTTTTCATTAAAACGAAGGTGCATCGTTCAAAAATTAATTTCTAAAAAGATGGACTTCTCACTAAAAAAAAAAAAAAAAAAGGCGATTAAAGTTTGGGTTTCGTTAAGATTCCCACGAGAAAATCAGAGCAGCAGGAAGTATAGGGGATAAACGATCGTGAGCAACAACGTTTAAAACGAAAGCAACGGTCCCGATTGTTGCATTGTATCCGAGGCTGTTCTCAAGGAAAACCGAGCAGATCGCGTCATCGATGCTCGCTGCACAGTCGTATGCGTAATTTCTTGGCCATTGTATCGCCTTTTTCACAAATGGTGCGTCATCTTTCTCTGAGATTCACCTTCGTCCTTCCAACGTTTCAATAATTTACATAAAATTTCCATTTGCGGAATTGCAAGCTTTGTACGTTTAAATTGCAATGTAATGTAATGTTTAAATTGCAATGTAATGTAATGTTTAAATTGCAACATACGTGCATCTGATTCAAACCAAACTGCAACTTCCTTCAGTACAATTTATTTAAACCTTGACCTAGGTAACTTGAAACTCGCGTAAGCCTGATATTCGTAATATTTGACTCAGTAACTTTGTGACGTTTAATTTAAGAGAACAATCCGAGAGTTAGCTCGCGGCAAAGCAAAGTCTCAGCTTGATCTTTTAACGTCTGATTCGAAGGTTTGCATCTAACGCAAGTTTAACTTGAATTCGCCAAAGTTTCCCAAAGCCCTAACCGAAACTTAAATCGAGTTTAATCCGCACTTTGTAACATTCAATTGGACGAGTATCGACTTGATAAAATTCGTGCTTCGGATTATAAATTTCGATGACGTAAATAAAATATCGATGACAAGTGGTGCTACGGAATAATTAAAAATAATTCAAGATCAGCAGCTACAAATGCTATTGATTTATATTTAGTTGCTGTTCGAATTCTCCATCTAACGACAAATATTTTACGATTACCTTAAAACGAATTTATTAGGAGTTTAATCGTACGTATCAGTTAATAAACGAGACATTATCACTTAGTATTTTAATCACCGTTATATCGTTTTCGGTTGAATATTTTGCTGTGACAAAGCTAGCTAATTATCTAAAGCAATTGTTCGACGTACCAATAAATAAGCTATCTCGACCGTACTTCGATCCTTATCGGCAATAAATCTACCACGGTTAATCCGGTTGAAACTGCTGCCGCTTAAAATCCTCCTCGGTGGAACCTTCCAGAAAATTAATCAAGATCGTAGCGAATCTCCTTTCATTAATTAGAATATTACTTTACTTCATCGCGTACAAACGTACGTTAATACGTTATCTTATCGCTAATAATACGTTGATTGAAAACGGCAGGCTGTCGTAAAATATTCCATTTCTTCGAAATCATAACGAGTATCCCGATATTAATTCGGTAAGATAAATAATTATTCGTTTCGTTTCGTTTGATCTGAGTGTAGGCAACGAAGATAGGAAAAGCTTCGCAATTCTACTTTCGCGATTAAATTCCGCACATAATACCGCAATTCCGGCACAACTCAATTCTATACGCAGTAAACACAGGCAAATTATAGCGCAATTCCAACTACTTTAAGTTCTAAGCACCGAGACCCTAACGTTGTTGAATTATGTGCCCGGCAATTCCAAAAAGATCCAATTCTTTATGCAGCAATTGCAACGCAATTCTTTATGCAGGAATTTCAACGTAAGCCAATTCCGAACTCCACCGTGGTCGGATCGCGTTTCTCGCATTTCCAACGCGGTATAATTCTGCGCTCGACAATTCCAGCACAGAGCAATTGCATGCCCCGCAATTTCAGTGCAAACCGATCCTATGTATCACAAATACAGTGCAGTACGACTCTTTGTACAATAATTCTAACGCGACTCCATTCTATGTAGCTCAATTCCAATCAACGACCAAAATCCGAATATACGAAATTTCCTATTGCGATTCCACGCAAATGGACATAATATACGTAATACGTAAATTCAAGGTTGCGATATCTGAATTTTTCGCATAAACTTCGACACGGAAATATGCAAAAGGAAAAAGGAGAGTGCCCATATAATCGCAAATGAATGCATAGAAATGATCAGACTGACGTTAGGTTTGTGTAAACGAATTGTCAAGCGAACAGAAATGGAATCGACAGAATGGACAGAATCGACGAAGGATTGTCAACTTTCACTACGTCATCGATCGTTGCGTTGGCTAGCCACTAGTAGCTAGCCTGTCGAGCGAATTTCATCGTGGAAAGACATGGTTGACACGAATCTGGACGCATCGACACCTATCTCATGAACGGAACTGTACCCGGAGTGCGCGTTAACGGTACCACAAATGCTATCTATACTGCTACGCTCGCTTCGTTTACTCGCCACGTGTTCAATGCGTGTGTAGACCGGCTGTTAACATAGTTATCGCATTCGGTTATCGATAACGCTTCCTCGTTGTCGTCGTTGTTATTGTTCATACTGTAGCCTGTTGTTTGTTCTGTATAGATGATAGACAGGCGGTTGGTCAACGATATTGACAAAAATACACGCGTTCGATGTATTACAGGGAATTTGAACACGAGCGTAGAAAAGTCGGTGATCTAGGTGGAACATCTTGAAATTGTAAAAATCGAGGAAAGAGGCACTGAAAGTGCCAGAACAGAAATATGTGGGAACTGAGAAATTTGGAAATGGTAATTCCGAAACTGCGAGTTCTACAACTGGAAACTGTGAAATAGAGAATTTTTTAATTGGTAGCTTCGATGCCGAGAATCCTGCGATTTGCAATTCTGAAATTGAGACTTCCAAATGGAAAGTCTTTGAACTCTGAACTCTGAAATTAGGATGTTTATAATCCCGTACTTTAAAATTGGAAAGTTTTGAACTTTGAGTTTAAACAATCTGAAACTAAGGATTGTAAAGTGAGGATGTTTGAGGATTAAGAATTCTAAAAACTCGAAAATCCTGCAAGTTGAAAACTCCAGATCTGGAACTCGAAAACCGAGATCCAAATAATTCTATAAGCGTCCCTCAATTTGGAATTTAAAAACCGAAAATTTTAGAACCAAGATTTTTCTACGATTAGCGGCGTTACAATTTGAAACTCTGAAATTAAATCATGTTCAGAATTCCAGGATTGCCGAAATTTCCAAGTCAGACAGCTGCTACCTTCGCAAGATCATAATCGCCAGTTTTACGATTTTTTTACCTGATTCATACGACATTGAACGAGTTACATCATCCAGGGAAACTGTTTTGCAATTCGACTCGATGCAATTTGACAACAGTACGGCCAGCTTTGTATCGCAAAGAAACAGGTCAATGAATGTAGAACAGATGGTAGCCTCAAGATTTCAACGAGTCTGCCACGTACGCCATTCATGTTTTACGTGACAATTAATCAAAAGCTTCATTTCTTGAATTTAATAAACAGAGATATTTTTCGTTTCAACCATACGTTTCTCACACCTCCATAAACATAAATTCGCGAGCGCAATTAACGAAACAGAGTTTCACCGAAGATTTATTTCATTCATTAAATATTAATAATATGCGAGCGATAATGAATTAGATTGAATATTTGTAAAATGGCGGAACCGAGAACTCTGAAACAGGAATTGTCGAATCGAGAACTCTACAATTGGGAACTTTGAAATCGAGAATTCTAAAATTGGTACCTTCGATGTTGAGAATTCGAAAGCCCGGAATTCCACTATCGAGAACTCTAGAACTCGGAACTCTAAAACTGAGAACTCTAGAATTTGGAACTAAAAAATCGAGAGAACTCTGAAATTGAGAACTTCCAAGTAGAAAATTTGTTAACCTCGGCACTCTAACATTGCGATTACACAGTTTGGCACTCTAAAACGGCAAGGTTTTAATACTGAAAATTTGAAAATCAAGAACTCACAACTTCATAATCGAGAACCCTGAAACTGGCAATTCTGTGTTCAACAAGCGCAAAACAGGGAACTCTGTAGTTGGGATCTTTGGAAACGAATACTCCTAAGTCGAGAGTTCCGTAGACAATGGGGAACTCCGAAACGGAGAATCGTAAAATTTGAAACTGTAGGATTCATCATCGAAGAATTCTACAACTTTCAAGCTTTAGACCTAATATAATATTATATCATTATGATACAAATATTACACAGATGATGTAATATCAAAGAATGCTGTAGCACTTTGAATATTTTATACGTTCTCGCGCGTCATATATGTTGGCTTTTGCGCTTTCAAATCTCCAATTTGTTAAGTATTTGTAGACTATCAGATTCACAGTATTTACGTAGTAAATCAAGCAATTATCGTCGAGAGATTTATTTCCAATTAAAAAGCGAGCAACGAAGAAGCAGGAGAACAGGAATTCATTCGCGACGATTGATTAAGGTTAATGGAAAAAAATGTCCGGCCGCTTTCTAATCCTAAAATACAACGGTCGGTTGAAAAACAGGAACGAGGAATGGATTATCAAGTGTGAAACGCACGGAACTTCTATTAACCCGACTGGGAAGAACAAGTTCGACACTGTTTCTTGCGTTTCTACGTTTCACAGTCAGTTTTCGCGTGACTAATTCCACATAAACGTTATACATAACTCGAGACCACCGTGAAAAGAAAAATACGTTTCTGCTATTCCTATCTCTTCAGAAAAAAAAAAAGAAAAGAGAAGCGAAAGAAAGAAAGAAAGAAAAATAAATTTCGTACGTGATACGACTATTGGAACGAGATTTCCTAACCTAACGGACCGCCATTTCCATTGATCGCGCAGCCAGCATTTTTATAACTGCATTAAAGTTAATTAGAAAGCGTGATTTTCATATCACGCGAGGATACGTTCTTGTCCACGAATTTTCATTTAAGTACGAGATTCTCTTACGAGGTTAGGTTGCTTCTTGTCGGATCGTAACGTATACATATTAGGTTAGGTACATATGATACTCCTTTTTTCGTAAAATAAAATTCTAACCTCGCGCAATTTCTCTGAAGCATCGTATAAGTTAAGCGAGGCAATTTTCACACGATTCACGCCACTTTCTTATCGATTAACTATATTCCTACTTATTAACTATATACTTTCATTTTTCCCAGATTCGTAAGATTTATTAGTTCTAGAATTCAGAGATCCTTGAAACACGTATGATGTTATAGTTTCTCTTCGAGTGATTTATACTGTAAAAAAAAAAAAAAGAAAAATAATAAAATGACTTATAATACATTCAATAATGATCTTATAAAGAGGGGATAAAGAATCCCTTAACCTCGTTCCCTAACTTTACCCCTACTTTAACTTTAACTTTAACCCTAACTTTCAGATACTACGTTCATATTTCTAGTAACTTCTAGGGTATAATTTTTCGCGGATATTTATGCAAGTCGGTATTTTCATGAAAGTAATTACCAGACGTAGTGAAACGATCGATTTGGAAATTTAATTTCGAATTCTACATTCGTTGTTATTTCGTTCGTCTAACTTTACGTGAATTCTTACATTAAGAAAAATTGAGAAATTGATTATATTCAGATAATAGATGAATTCATACAAAATTAAACGAACGTACAATGTTAAATTAAATTTTGAAAGCGGTCGTTTCACCAGGCCTCGTGAGTTTGATATTAAAGACACGAAACCTGGGTAGGTTTCCATATAACGTTCGTTTTATGCATTTTTTCACCTTCAAATTTCCTATAAATTGTATAACATTATATCAATAATGAAAGATAAATAAATACGATATTAAATTCAAACTTGGAAGAGCCTAATATTTTTTTTTCTTTTTTGTGAACCAGACAAATTCGAGAATTTGTATCTTTCTGGATCTGAATCTTTTACCGAACTCGAATATTTGTATTTTCCAGTGAAACGAATTCGATACGAAAATAGTTTATTTTCTGTCGTGTCGCGATGCAATTAAACGATGACCAAGCGAAATGTCAAACTGACGTTTGCGTAATAACGAAAAAGGCGGTGTGTTCCATTCGTGTCTGTCTGCGAAATCCTCGTGAAACGACACAGGTGAGCAAGAAGAGGCAAGAGAGGTGGAAGACAAAAGAATCATCCAGCTGTGAGACCTTCGAGCGTCGATTCTGATATGCAACTGAATCTCGTTGATCGATCGCGTTCATTTGCGTAAGCTTTATTAATATTTCAATGTAGTATCCGATATTTCCAATCGAGTCTACCCTCCAACTCTTTGTTCTAATACACAAGATATTTCTGACTATATTCTTAATCCAGATATGCTTATCATTCTTCTAGAAAAACAGTCGCAAGATAATCTGATTTTGAAGCTTTCGATAGCTTTATTTACGTTACGTAGAATTATATAATGAAAAATTAACGTTCAAGCAAAAGATACAATTTAATATCGATAAATTAATAGTAATAAGATAATATGTAAATATGAGCAATCCATTCGATTTATGGCTCTAAAAATCTATCTGGTCGAACCAAAGGTTTCAACAATTTTGAAAACGACCGTAAAAGAATTCGGATATATTTGGTCGTGAGTCGATGTGATTGTATTTATAATTCGAGCATGCTGTATTCATCGCTGTATTTAGCATCCGACTGCAATCTGAATTTCTAACGATATTTGCCCAAGTTTTTAATTTGCTCGATCAATTATCGGGCTGCGAGGTGAAGCGGATTAGCCGAGGCACATCAAGGCTACGACAGTTCTATGGTTTCAAGAACAAATGGAGGAGAAAAATAGCCAAATCGTAAGGTTTAAACGAGTTCTGTACATCGTGGAAAATTATGTGAAATTGCAATCGAAATCGATTAAAAGTGTTAGCAGAAATCACGATTAAAATCGACTAAAAGCGTCACCAAAAATCACAGTCTCGTACGTGGAAACTTACGGGACGCATCAGTAGCGTCGTAATTCTCTACGACATTCAATAAATCACGCGATATTTCAATTTCACTCGTCCTGCTCGCCAACGCGTGGTACTTTTACTTTGTACCTTGCAACATTTCCGAAAAAATTAATAAAAAAAAAAAAAAAAGAAAACATGGACCAAGTAGCCCAAAGATCGCCAAAGATTTGGAAAAGTCGCCAGACATTTCCACGCTTTCCTTCCAAGAAACTCTGGATATACCTGGTATCTTCAAACGATGCGTTTGCAAACACAAAGGCAGCATAAAACTGTGAAACACCACGGCGTACTAACGATACACTGCACTAAACTGTCGATAGTCGTGAGAAGAACGAAGGCGAAGAAGAGAAACGACGTTCGTCGCAGCGGTCGCCTTCTTCCACACAATTTCGCGTATGCGCTCGAGGCGCATTACGGCCAGCGGCTTGTTAAATAATTAGATTTAGCCGCGTCGGACAGTCTCTAAATTGATGTCACCGTCGTCGCCGACAGTCGAAACCTTATGACGCACGAATCGCGAATATAATGCGCATCATTATCGCGTAGTTATGGCCGTCAGAACCAATAAACGCGCGCTGCGCCCAATTTTCCTCCATCGACCATCGTATTATCGACTTCTTATCGTATAGCCGTTTATTTTCTGTTTCCACCTTCCTCCATGATCTTCGATATTTTGTCGTCGTTCGAGGTACTTTTTTTTATTCGAATGTAATCGATACGTACGACGATTCCAACATTCTCGCGAAGCTGAATTTCGTACGTCGGAATTTCCTAACAACTGAATCCTGCACGCGCGCAATTCCAACCTCGGGGCGTCGCAATTCTGATCTCGGGGTGTCGCAATTCCAATCTCGGGGAGTCGAAATTCCGACAATTCCTGGCTCGGCGTGTCGCAATTCCCACTCGAGCAATTTCTGCGCGGGGCAACTCCGATACAACGACCGTTTCTATCTATGTTGCGCTATTTCGGCGCGGGTCGATTCTCAGAGTGGCAATTCCGGGCAATTCCGACCAATTCCGACCAATTCCGACCAATTCCGCGTGAGGTGATTTCAGCGCGTCGCGATTCCACCGTAGTCGAACTTGTTGTATTCACAGTTGCAACGCGATTCGATTCTACGCGCGACAATTCCAGCGCACCTCGGTTCTACGTGCAGCGATTCTAACGCGGCACAATTTTATTCGCCGCGTTTCCAGCGAATTCCAATCCGTCATGTGTCGCAATTCCAAGAAATACAGCTCCTATAATTGATTTTTTTGTCGTCTTATTTGGTAGTTCTGAGCAATTAACCAAATTCTCGCAACTTTAAGAAATCTAGTTATTATTTAGTTGCAAACTAAACTGGTTTTTGGGTCTGCGAATTTTGCTCCATCGCAAAATTGATTTTGCCTTTTTATCTTTTTCTTCTCTTCCCCAAGAGAGCTCCGGGTATTAATTGGTAATCGATTTATCCGTCGTTGCTGCGGAAGATTCGATTAAAGGCGGGAGACTGGCGAAGTTCACGAGGAAGCGACGTCGGTTCGAGGACCGATAACTCGACCAACTTCGAACTGTTTAAAACTTGCTACTTAATCTTTCCACTCTCTCTCTCTCTCTCTCTCTCTCTCTCTCTTATTGAGAAGACCGACTTTGGTAGAAGCAGAATATCACCCGACTTTGGCCTAAGCTTTTATCTCTGAAGAATCTTGTCGAATAAAAAACACACTCTTCCGTTCCACGTTCTTTTCGACCAACTTCAACTTTGACTCGTACTTTCTTCCATATTTCACCTCGTACTTCGGTTGATACTTATATCCTTGTTATTTATCGTTATCGCTTGTATATCTCAGCTGTCAACGTTTATATTCCATCAAGTGTCCACTGCAAAGTTCACAACCTTCGTCAACGATCGCTTTCTCGAGATCGGGAGCGCGCAACGGACGATCGCCAAAAACCACGCGACGATTTCACTGAAAAAATGTTCCGCACCCGACCAGCCGTATTTGTTCGCACGAACCGAGCAAATTCTTCGTCAGATACATTACGTTGTTATGTAAAGACGAACGAACGGACGATGCAACCGATCCCAATGTCGTATCCGAGAACCAAATCGTCTCTACTTCTCGCGATTTATTCTCCTTTCGATTCGCATCGTGACACAAGGTTCGCGACACACCGATCTCCGATATAGCTGTGGTCGAGTTTTTCCAGCGATACTCGGGCAACGGATCGCGATTTTCGTAACGCGATCCAGAAGAAACAGAGTCGACGTGAAAGTCTGTCGGCGTACACACCACGTCCTTCCCTTCTCACCTTCTCCTTCCCTCGCTCCTTCCTTTTCTCTCCGTCCGTTTGACTTTCCACGGGCGTAACGCGAGAGCAAAACGCTCGATAGACGCCGCTATACTTTGAACTTCGACCGATCGTGCTTTCGCTGCATCTTCGATTTCACCGACTGGCCGCCATAGTTGCCCCTTTCCCGATCTTACAACGTTTTATCGCAACTCCACTCCGCTCGTTTTCCGTCCGATTCGACGCTCGGCACCTCCGCGCGAACTTGCGACAACCGACCGTTTCGCCTTGAGATTGTCGGTCCTTTTGGCTGGGATTTTAGCGCGGCATTTCGGTCACGATGCGATTTCCTTGACTCGAGCCTTAAGCCGAGCTCGAGTCGCGCATTCGAGAGGCTGCTTCAGTTTGAGGTCGAGCGCAAGGTTGCTGGCAATTCTCTGGATTTTGCTGCGTCGTCGAGATTGATACGTTGGAACACACTTGGCACCGTAATTTCGTGGCACGGAAGAATCAACGAAATGGAATTGTTCGGAAGATGGGTCGGTTGGAACGATGACAGTTGCTTTGTAATTCAATACCTGTTTACTTCAACGGCAGGCAATTCCTTCTAGGTGGAATTGTGGCGCCGCGATTCCAACGAGAGTAATTGCCGTGTCACTCGATTTGCCCGCGATGCAATTGCAACGAGCATTCCGATACAATTGCAGCACCTTTCCAAGGCAATCGCAAAGTCGACAGATTCCATGCGCGGCAATCCCCGTTACACTAACTTCTCGAACGTTTCAACTCTCACTAATCAATATTCCTGTTTTCACAACTCGAAGCACCGTTGTTCCGAGTAAAAATCCTCCTTATCAATCCACCCGGTTAAACCACTTATCCTACATCTAGAGCCGTATAATTAAAAGATATCGTGAACTAGTTACACGCACGCGTGGCCGTATTTCGACCGTGTGACAGATATTCGCGCGGCAAAACCCGATTCAAGATCCGCGCGCCGTAAACTCGCCGACGCCCGCGGCGGAATCGCGATGTTTATTTTAAAGTTGCGGGGCCTGGCGCCATCGAGAGCGCACGGAGCAACGACGAGGCACACGCTGTCGCGGCTGTTCGCGGTTTCAGGTTGACTGGTTGGTTCGCTCGCTCACTCGCCGCGACTCGCTCGGATGTTCGCCGCGAAACCGTCGAACGGCTGCACCCCACCTCGATGGACACGACGCCGCGACGTGACGCGAGTCTCACCGTGCCCCGCTGCTCTACCCGGCTCTAGTCGTGCACCTCTGTCATTTTTTCTTCTTCCTTTTACCGGGCACACATGCGTGCAATGCACGAATCTATGACTAATCGCCGCTATTGGGAGCGTTCGATGTCCACACGAGACGAGAATCCAAGTCGCGGAAGAAGCGTCGATCATCTCGCGAACCGAGTCCGCTACGTTCGAGTCCCGGGCAACGCGATCGCTTCACACGTATTTATAGTTGGATTCTAAACATCGTGATTTCCGCATCTTGGAATTCTGTTCGTCGGAATTTCAACGACTCTTAATCTCGGTATGCTGCGATTTCAAGACGACATTCGCCATACTACTTTCCGATACTGTCGCATCTAGCAATTCCAAGGAATCCTACTTTCTTCGTTGCGATTTCGATAAAGGTTATAATCTCAATTCGCTATAATCGATCTCATTGTTCTCCGTTTCGATGCGTCGCAATTCCTGCACATCCAAATCGAGTTGTAATTTCATACATACGAATTCGGAGTACCGCGATTCCGGTATCTCCAATTCGACGCATAGCAATTCCAATATCGCACCCAACGCTCTTCTCCATCACGGATGCTATTCCAAGACGACGCGATTCCAAAATTTGCCGACTCGTGATTCTAATGATTTTACATCCGGCGTCCGACGATCCCGCAATTCCATCGTTCGAAAATCCAGCGCGTCTCAGTTTCTCGGATTTTATCGCTGATCGATACAAATTTATTTATTTCTTTGTTTATCAACGTCAGACGGGATCTTATCTTTGCCTTGCAAACGTACAGATAGAAGTTGCGCGACGAATAACACGAGCAAGATAGACAGAAGCAAATAATATATCGTAATAAATGATCGTAATTGCAACCATTTCGCGAAATTCTCAATTCCCGTAGTGGAATTCACGTAGTGGAATTCACAGTATCGCGTAGTTTCGCTGTGACGCAGCTCCCGTAAAACCATCGAAAGACCTATGCGTCCCGATTGCATCGTAATCGAATTGCGCTCGGTCGCAGTTGCTCGGTGCGTGCGCCAAGTTCATCAAAGCGGCCAACTAATCGAATAACTCATTTCATTATAATAACGGTACCGCCTTGTACACCGAGACGAGATTCCGGTAAATTCGTAGCCGGTGCTTACCGGCGTGGAAATGATCGATGTACCCTCGGCTCCTCTTGCGAAACGCTCTTTTCCACGCACGATTGTCGGTAACAGCCGTTGAATCGAGATCGAACGAGATGTCCACGCGGTGAATTCGAGCGTGAAGCAGCTTTAACAATGAGTGAAAGTTCCGACCGGCGAAAGCAAATGGGAAACAAGCGACGTGTCGCCGTATACCTGTCCGCGCATGGAAATGCCAAACGTTTTGCTCTTATCCGCGATCGCATTTTCCCCGTATCACGCGCCAACTTCCGTTTAGTGCCTCTGTGACAGCCGTCATTCTCCAGCCACGAAATACCAAGTCTCTTGGTATTTTTTTCCTTACAATCTGTCTATTTGTTTCGTAGCGACCGAAGCATTTTATAAGCGCGATCACGATAACGTCGATGGATGTAGAAGGAATTATTCGCTGTTTTAGTGGCCATGAGATACGCAACGATTTGGAAAGCTTGCTAGGAAATTGATGAAAATCGACTGCAGGAAATTGCTATTTATATTTTGAATTAGATTCGAGATAGATTTTATCAAGATTTCTAGAACACGTCTCGGATACGAGTTCCGATACGAACAACGACAGAGATGTATTTGATAGAAATAGGAAATGTTTTCAAAGTACACGCGTACGATGTGTGGGTAACAAATAGTTTGGACGTTTCCTAGAATGGCAAGCTTTAGGTCAATATATATAGATCATGAAACGTTCGTCAAAATGAACCACCGTAATTTTATAAAATCAAAATTATTTCCATAAAACATTTCTCATAGCTTCGTGTACAGTACGTAAGGAACAGTAATTTGCAGGTGTCCAAGGTTGACAAGCTTCAGGTAAACGCATGTAGATGGTAAAAATTCATCAAAAAGAAAAAAAAAAGCCATTGTAATTTTATCAAATTTCCACAAGATATTTCCGATAGCTTCGTGTACGATACACGAAGAACCCTAATTTGCAGGTTTCCAAGCGTGACGAGTTTTAGCTGAACACGCGTAGATGACAAAAAGCTTGGTGAAAATAAATCGCTGTAATTCTACGAAAACTCTATAGAATATTTCTCGCGGGTCTAATGTCAGCAACGATTGAAATACATTTAATACAATGTGAGAAATGTTTTCAATGTACGTAGAATACATAAGGAACGATAGTTCGTAGCACCTAGAAGGTTCCTCGAGGTTGACAAGTTTTCGCTAAACATATGTAGACCACGTACTGTTAAGGCGAGTTTCCATCAGCGTTGCAGAATGTGCCCAAAGGCCGATTCGTTACAAAGTTTACTCGTGTCGGATCGCGAGTGGAAAATCAAGCATGTCGGCGGCCGTCTCCGCGTGTCTTTACGTAACTAGTTCTGATTAGCTCGTACCAGGCGGAGACGGTCCGCCGTAGCAAAAGAAATGCCAACGAGCGTTTTGCGAACTGCACGAGAGGCTGGCAAGATCGAGGGTCACGCGTGTGAATTACTACGAGGATGCATTATCGTAACTCGCATAATACTGTCGATCGCGAAATTTTTCCTACATTCCATGGAAACACTAATTTTTCGTTTCTTTCTTTTCTTCTTAATTTTTCCTACATTCCATGGAAACACTAATTTTTCGTTTCTTTTTTTTTCTTCTTAATTTTTCCTACATTCCATGGAAATACTAATTTTTCGTTTTTTTCTTGTTTTCTTCTTAATTTTTCCTACATTCCATGGAAACACTAATTTTTCGTTTCTTTTTTTTTCTTCTTAATTTTTCCTACATTCCATGGAAACACTGATTTTTCGTTTCTTCTTTCTTTTTTTCTTCTTCACTTTTCCTACATTCCATGGAAACACTGATTTTTCGTTTCTTCTTCTTTCTTTTCTTCTTAATTTTTTCTACATTCCATGGAAACACTGATTTTTCGTTTCTTCTTCTTTCTTTTCTCTTAATTTTTCCTACATTCCATGGAAACACTAATTTTTCGTTTCTTCTTCTTTCTTTTCTTCTTAATTTTTTTTACATTCCATGGAAACACTAATTTTTCGTTTCTTCTTTCTTTTTTTCTTCTTAATTTTTCCTACATTCCATGGAAACACTAATTTTTCGTTTCTTTTTTCATTTCTTTCTCTTTTTTTCTTCTTAATTTTCTGTATTTCAGAATTGTTCGGAGTTGTTCTCATTTGTAAGACGATTATTCTTTATTTTGTCTCGTCTCGCACATTTCGCAGGTAAATTTTTATTCTTTCGGAAAAAGGTAATCTTTCGTTAATTTTTATTTTCTCGATTTGTTATGACCGCTTTCTCACATGAAACGACTATTTCTAGCTTCGTTTTTATTTCGTACATTTCGCAGCTGAATTTCCTTGCTTTAGCGAGCAGGCTGTTTTTTATTTATTTTTATTTCTTTTATTTAATACGTCTCGCAGCTGGATTTGTTTCTTTCTGTTATACGTTTTTGCTAATTTTCATGTGTTGACGACTTTTTCTATATTGTTGTTTTTTTTCTTTTTACGAGACCGAGGATTCTCGTTGAAATTGGTATTTTTATGATTCTTACAATTAAACAAATTTAACTACAGGTTTTTTTCTTCTATCTACTGTACTTTGTACCGTACTTTGAATATTTTATGTATTTTTGCTACTTTACATTCCCCATAAACGTAGAAAAGTGTGCAGGCTATTATTATCTGTTTTCTATTTTTTTTGGTTACCATCAAAGTCCTTTGTGGATCTTGGCAGACCATCTTCGCTTTCTTCTAGAATATGTACCACACATGTTGCACATTGACGCTTCTTTTTTGTACGAAAACCTCGTGCGCTTTGCTTTAGATCGTATACAATACAACGTATCAGATCGTATACAATAATGACAAAATCAGCAATCACTCAGTTGCCTAATACCAACGGTCAAAATTCTACCAAATGTCCAAACTGGACAAATTGTGAAAGTAAACAACTAAATAAAAAAAAAAACCTAGTTGCCAACCCAATATTACCGTGTTATACACTTTGCTGCGGGCTATTTTTATTCAAATAAAATGATAAAAAATGTCTAGCGTTAAAGAATCGACGTGTTATATTATGTAAATTCCTGCACGATGGCCAAGACTCGTTTTATTACTTCTTTATGCTGTAACGAGCTATAAATACGTAAACGGTAAGTCGTAAATGCGATTCATTATCTTACAGAAAGTTTCCTTTCTATATTTCCTTCTGTAACATAGATTTAACCCGTTAACTGTTACAAATATAACGACATCTTTATCTATGAATTTCCCATGTTACAATGCGTTTCTCCGTTTCTGTTGAAAATAAATTACATCTACGTTCGGAGCAATTAAAATAATTACAATTGTCCAGAACGATTTGTAATCGTTATATTTATACGTTGTCGAGTCCACAAGTAAACATTGTGATTTATTACAACGTAGGAAATAAAAGAAAAAGGAAATATGTGTTGTTTTAAGACGCAATGTACAATGTGCTTTATTCAAATTAATATGTACGACGTCGTTCCTAGAACGCGTACAAAGAGTTTTCTGTGCAATTGTAGAATAGCAAGGACACGTTATAATGCCAAGGTCTAAAGTTTCGAGTATACGAGTACGTACTTATTTTCCATGGATCCTAATTTTGAGTAACTTTAGAAGCACGAAAGTTTCAAAGCAAAACGTTTCCAAGGACTTTCGTTTGAATTTACAGAGTCTTTATTAAGCTCGAGTTATGAAGCTTGGAAGCAGCGCAAGCAAATATTTTACTAGGAATTTATTTTCATTCACTTTGCTACGCAACATCTAAGTACATAATAATTTCACGAAATTACATATATCTTTCTTATCCTTCGTTATTATAGTCGGTTATTATCGACGAATAAAATAAGATTGACGTCCAGATGGAAATTATTGTCTCGCGTGTATTGAACAAGCATTTTCATGAATATTGTTCAATATTTTAATATTATCAATATTCTAATAGGAATTTCCTCTGGCTCAAATTTTTACTTGCGTCTCAAACAATAGTTTTCTCGAATTTCTTTTAATCTTGTCCCGCGTTGATTATTCTTGAGGAATTTTACAATTTCGAATATCTTGATGGGAATTCTTCTTGCTCAATTTTTTAAACTTGCGTCTCAAACAACAATTTTCACGAATTTTTTTTAATCTTGTCCCTCGTTAATTATACTTGATGAATTTTATAATTTCGAATATCTTAATGGGAACTTCTTCTTGCTCAAATTTTTAAACTTGCGTCTCAAACAACAATTTTCACGAATTTTTTTAAATCTTGTCCCTCGTTAATTATACTTGATGAATTTTATAATTTCGAATATCTTAATGGGAACTTCTTCTTGCTCAAATTTTTAAACTTGCGTCTCAAACAACAATTTTCACGAATTTTTTTAAATCTTGTCCCTCGTTAATTATACTTGATGAATTTTATAATTTCGAATATCTTAATGGGAACTTCTTCTTGCTCAAATTTTTAAACTTGCGTCTCAAACAACAATTTTCATGAATTTTTTTTAATCTTGTTCCTCGTTAACTATACTTGATGAATTTTATAATTTCGAATATCTTGATGGGAATTCTTCTTGCTCAATTTTTTAAACTTGCGTCTCAAACAACAATTTTCACGAATTTTTTTTAATCTTGTTCCTCGTTAATTATACTTGATGAATTTTATAATTTCGAATATCTTGATGGGAATTCTTCTTGTTCGATTTTTTAAACTTGCGTCTCAAACAATAATTTTCACGAATTTTTTTAAATCTTGTTCCTCGTTAATTATTCTTGGGGAATTTTATAATTTCGAATATCTTGATGGGAATTTCCTCTTGCTCAAATTTTTACTTGCGAGTCAAACTACAATGTCACGAATTTCTTCCTTTCCTTATGAACTTTGTGCCTTACCGATCATTATCGATAAGTAGAACAAGAGCGACTGCTCATTCTAATTGTTGGAAATTATCTTTTTATTGCGTCGTTATAGGTAATTATACAAATTGAAGGCAGTGACAATTTAAAAAAAAAAAAAAAGAAAAAAAAGAAAAAAGTCACACATGATAAAATCAATCCGTGTCGCAGACCTCAACACAGTCGACTTTCGCCTCGGATTAGAATGTCTGGAATAGCGAGAGAGCTTGGCCTTTGCTCGCCGACCATTTGCATTCGTGGAGGTTAATGGATCGCGGCAGAAAAAGGAACTCGATTCTATCCTTTCGATCCGCACACGAGAACGGCTATAAAACATCGGCACAAGACACTCTCTATTTATCATTCGATGCTTAACGCGACATTTTACTTTCTTCCTTTTCCCTTTTTCTAAATAAAACACCAAATTTTTACTTTTTCATCCATCCTCTGACAACTTTCTTCTTTCTATCATTTTTCTACCATGATATATTTATACGTTAAATAAAATTGTAAATAAATAAATAGTACAATTAAAAATAACGAAGTAAAATGTGTATTTCGAAAATTTTTTTTTTCCTCTACTCTTTTTTTTTTTTTTAATTCGTTTAACCGGTTAGCTGATGCGACCTCTTTGAGAAGACGAAGAAGCTGTTGCGCGCAGGATGTGTGGCAAAGAGTAGACGATGACGAGTATACTCGTCAAACGTAGCTAACTGTGTTAAAATATACATTTGTTTAAAAACGATAACAATCTACTATAAAATTTATGCTATTTCCTTTTTATAATTATCTTCCCTTGTATTTTTATCATTTTCGTTACTACCACAGACCCGATCAAACCACCGGTTTCCAAATTTCATTTCAAATTCGTTGCCTTTTCTTTCTCGTTCGTCGAACTTTACGTGAATTCTTCCATTAGATTGGCAACTAAGTGATTGCGGATTTTGCCAATACTACCTAATGACAAAGTCCGCAATCACTTAGTTGCCAAGCCAATATCATCCGATCGATGGAATTCTCAATTTTTGCTAATATAAGAATTCCATAGGAATTAATGTAAAAACTACGTAAAGTTAGACGAAGGAAAGAAAGAACGACGAATGTTGAATTTTCAATCGAACGTTGAAGCAATTTGCTAAGATCGGTGTTAAGTACGTTTTAATTTACAAATAACATTTTTCTAATCGATCACACGACTATATAACGATTCGAGTTGATGGATTTTCTTACGTCTACGTCGTATACGATCAATGACGATGAGTTGAAAGTAGAGCGATCTCGATCCAACTGGTGGCGCCGCCTCAAAATCAAACACAGTGTCTCTGTAGCAATTTCAGCGAATAAAACAGCCTCTCCTTAATTGATCTCATTGAGCGTGTTCAAGAAACCGAGTTAATTTAATTTCTCGGCCGTATTAGGCCCGCGATACTTCGTTGCGTTTCGACGTTGGAAAAATCTCGCAGTTGAATATTCCCTTAATAAATCCACTTAGGCGATCTTTCCACGAAATCTCAAAATTTCAACTAAGCAAAGGAGAAATTAATATGCCGCTGTAGTAGCAGACTTCGAGCTTTTAAGAATTTTTATGACAAAAATTTTCAACTTTTTTTTTTTTTTTTTTTTGCTTCAAACATTTTACACGCCGAGTACTTTACACGTTTTAACGTGCGTGTCGCTTGTTGCTATTTTTGACGGTTTCGCGAAGTACACGCGTTGGATAGATACGATTGACGCTGTCGCATAATTCTTCGAGTTGTTGGAATTTTTCAATTGCGTTGAGTTTTGTAAAAATGAACGAGGAAAATTCTGTTCAACGTGGGTAACACACGTTAAAAATTATATTTCGAAAGAACGAGATTGTCAAGGTACGTGAATCAATTTTATTTTCTATGTATAATGTTTAATTTTCTGTACGTGATAAAGTATATACGGATCGTAATATCATCTTTTTATTTGTCCACATCGTTCGTTATTCTGACTTTTCATACATCTTTTCCTTATCTCCTGCGTTTACCTCTCACAGTCTTTGTTCGCCTTCCTTTATCTACGCTTTCATTCACACACTATATACTCTACAGTCTATGGTCTATAGACTATTCTAATTTCAAGTATATATTATAATAATAATTGCCAGGAATGTTTGTTATCCTGAAAAATCATTAATCTTCCAAGAGTGTTGTATGTTAAAAACGATCGTTTTTTCATAAATTTTTGTATCTAAAAAATTATTATTCTTCGACACTGTTCGTATAGTGGAAATGATTACTCTTTCAACACTCTTGTGTGCTAGAAATGATTATTTTTCAAAAATTGCTGCATCCTAGAAACGAGTGCTATCTTGAAAATCTTCGTATCTCAAAGTAATGAAATAATTCAAATTATTGCAAAATTCACCATTACTTTGAATCTTCAACGTTAGTATATTCCCAACACTACTTTAGAAATCAACAATTTCTTACATCAAAAATTATTATTTTTCAAAAATTGCTGCATCCTAGAAACGAGTGCTATCTTGAAAATCCCTGTACACCCAAGGTAATGAAATAATTCAAATTATTGCAAAATTCATCATTACTTTGAATCTTCAACCTTATTATATTCCCAACAGTACTTTAGAAATCAACAATTTCTTACGTCAAAAATTATTACTTTTCAAAAATTGCTGCATCCTAGAAACGAGTGCTATCTTGAAAATCCCTGTACACCCAAGGTAATGAAATAATTCAAATTATTGCAAAATTCATCATTACTTTGAATCTTCAACGTTAGTATATTCCCAACACTAATTTAGAAATCAACAATTTCTTACGTCAAAAATGATTATTTTTCAAAAATTGCTGCATCCTAGAAACGATTGCTATTTGGAAAATCCTCGTATCCCAAATTAATGAAATAATTCAAATTATTGCAAAATTCACCATTACTTTGAATCTTCAACGTTACTATATTCCCAACACTACTTTAGAAATCAACAATTTCTTACGTCAAAAATGATTATTTTTCAAAAATTGCTGTATCTTAAAAAATGTCACTTTCGTTTCCAGAAAAAGGCTCTTTTTCCACGTGGAGAAGACAGAAACGAGGAAGTTGGTTCGTTCGGGTGTAATGAAATCGAGGTCGTGATACACGAGCTGTGAAACGAGCTTCAAGGCGCATTCGCAACGACCGTGTCGTCGTCTGTTCGGCCGTGATAATTGAGAAACTGTTGGTATGGAGGGGTATACGAGGGTGTAGCCACTCGTCGAATGAATGCAATATCGCAGACACGCGAGAAGAGGCTGAAGGTATCGAGGGGATAAATCGAACACGGTTTCAGACGATTCCTCGCGACGCGCTTCTGAGAACGTCGGTCTCGTTCAAAAAAAAAGAAAAAAGAAAAAAAAAAGAAAGATGAGAAAAGAAACGAATGAACCGATGAATGAAATCCCCCACGGAGATATTCACGCCAACTTCTTTCCGCAATTAACGCCCCACTGAACGATAGACGCCAGTCTCGTTTCAACAATGCCGATCGAATCACGCGAGATCGATTGTAATTTGTTTGAGCGATTGGATTTTTCCCATGTGCCGTTTGAAATTACTTTATAGCAATATATTTGCAGTTGCAGGCGTTTATTCAATCGTACGAGTAATTAAAGCAGATTCAAATTAATTTTGGCAACGAATGGATCGGTAGAATGGTGCGTAGAATTGCTAACTTTAAATACGCGTGTGGCTCAAAATTGTCTGGACGCAAAATATTTGACATTTCGAATGTTTTCTCAGATTGATCGACAAAGTGTTTGAAATTTGAGAAATCATTCGAGAAGTTTCTCAATTGCGAGAAGGCCGAGCAAGGTGCTGAGAATCGGCTCAAATTAATTTTCAGCCTCCGTGCTTTTTCCTTTCTTAGAAAAACATTTGCGAAACATGATCTAAACCGAGGGCGTAAACTAAGGCGAACAAGCAACGAGGACAAAAGAGCCGCAATCTCCAGCGTACAAATGAAACGTTTCGCAGTTATCGTAGCACGGTAGCTGCAACAGCGGAGAGGCGTTGGCTAATTTTCGAGATTGCACGAACAACACACGAAGAAGATTCGACGAAATGTTGCGTTGAACGGGGCCAATGAAGTTTAGAACGTCGATATTCTTTCCTTTTTTTGGCGTACGCGTGCGTGCTGGGAGAAGAATCTATCGCTAACGAGCAAGTGGCACGCTCGCGTCTCAGTCTCAAGCCTCGTGTTTGTTGCGACGTCACGTGCCCGCGGTGAAAGTTACACAAACGTAGAAATCTTTAATGACAATAATGGTACGCAATTTCCGGGCTTCCTACGATCGCCTGTGTTTTCCCAATGAAACTCTCGCCGGCGAAACGCCCATCACGATTAATAAATCCTCGGTTTCTCAGCGATACAGCGCCATCGACTCTGCCTTTCACCGATTCGCCATTCGTCCACGACGTACTAACGCGCGAAAGTATCTCGGATACTTTTATCTAGCTACTTATTTTCGGCAAGATGTGTCGCGATTATAGAACTACGAATAAGGGGGAATTCCGATGATTTTATTGCGTACGACAGTGTGTCGTTTTCAAAGAGCAGTAGACGGTGGTATTGGGTTGGCAACTAAGCGATTGCGGATTTTGCCATTACCACCTAATACCACCAAAATATAATGAGACTGGTGTTCGCGATTGTCACACTTTTTGGGGTCATTTCGTTGCTTGGCACGTTTTTCATCCTTCAATTACTGGATTAGAACCGGATCAGCAAACGAGAACGTAGATACATGGAAATCACGAGGTATTTGTTGCTAGAGTATTTTAATAATATTAATAATTAGATATTAATAAACGTAGAAATGTATTTAGCAGAAGATTAGTTTAAGATTAGGTTTAGTCTTATTTTTCGTCTGCAATTATCAACTAAAACGCGATAAGCCATTTGCCGTAGAACGAATCGTGAACGCTGAAATAAATTTGATCAAAATTAATAGCAGAATAACTTTAGAATAACGCACACGAAAGCATCAATTATCCCGAAGAAGATCCTAAAAGTACAACTTTGCCTTTTGATTCAAATTTTCCGCTATCTCGGGCTTCCTACTGATTTTTTCACCAACAAAAGTTTAATTAAAAGTTGTCAAACGAAAGAGAAACGAAATAGTCTGAAACCATAGATATGGATGTATATATATATATATGAAAGAAGAGTACCAAATATTGCCGAATTTTATTCAAATTTTCCAATAGCTGGAGCATCGTTCCACGAAGAGGTTTTCCGAGCAACGACCAGATATTCCGTAAAGTTGGCGCGAAGTCAACTTTCGACAATTTTAGCCGTCGCTCCAGCCACGGTTCTCTTCCCTTATTCTCTTTTCATATGAAAATAGAGAGCCAGCCACGCCGCTGGTCAACAATGATCGTTCGATCGTGAATCCGATTCGCATCATGCGAACGATACTAATCGCCGTCTGGCAATTCTCGACTTTCTTTATCCGACAATCTCCTCAGCCGATAAATATGATCGACTCTCGTGTGTGTAAATCCGCGAAAAGGTGAAAGAAAAAGAAGAAGAAAAAAAAAAGAGAGAGAGAAACGGGGATAAAATGAAGGGAAAAAAACATATAGAAAACACGGTTAACGTTGAAAGAAGGAATCGCAACGAAGTAGAGCTTCGTGTTATGCATAATACATTTGTTTACTGGACCCTTTGTAGGCCGCTCTTTCTATCCAGCGGCTATTGGAAAACGAAATTCATGTTACATTAACTTTTTAGAACGAAGCGTAATCCTTTTGTTACTATTAACATTGTTTCTGAGAAGCGATCGAGATTGTTCAGATCAGGCGAGCGTGTTTTCATTTTATTCTTCTCTTTGGTGAAATTAAAGATACACAGCGAAGGATCAAAGAAATGCATAAAATTGATACATTAGGAATTTTAGTAATTTTTGTATTGGTAACTTTTTACTATATTGGTAGAGGTATTTTGCAATTATTTTTTGCACCCACTGTACGAAAGGAAGTTCGGAATTGGTGCGCTATGAATTTTAGTAATTTTCATATTAGTGATATTTTTGCCATATTAGTGGGGAGATTTTTGCAAATATTTTTTGCAGCCACTGTACAAAGGGAAGCTCGGAATTGGTGCATTTTTAATTTTAGTAATTTTTGTATTGGTAGTTTTTTTTCATTCTGGTAGAAGTATTTTACAAATATTTTTTGCAGCCACTGTACAAAAGGAAGTTCAAAATTGATGCGCTATGAATTTTAGTAATTTTTTCCATTTTAGTAGAAGTATTTTGCAATTATTTTTTGCAGCCACTGTACAAAGGGAAGTTCGGAATTGACGCACTATGAATTTTAATAATTTTTCCACTGGTACTTTTTTATCATATTGGTGTGTAAGTATTTACGCAAATATTTTTGTATCCAGTGCACAGTGACGTGTAAAAGTTTCCAGTTAGATACATTTTTCACTTTACAACCCAAATGCGATATTTTAAAAAAAATTTTAAATAACACATTATACAACTCTACAACAATATTTACGTCTTATATTATTTTCTTTTACTTATCTCCTACTCGATATTATTTAAAATTCTCTTATACATCAATCTACGAACATAAAATGACAAATGTACATAGGCAGAAACTTTTTCATGCCACTGTCTATTAAAGTACTATGTAAAAAATATTGCAAAATATCTGTATTAATCATTCGAGTAAACGTTCGAAGGCCAATCAATTGTTTCGTAATGCGAATTAAACATACATGCTCAGGTGCCTTAGTGGATTTAGTGAAACGTAACAGTGTAAAAGCACTTTCACTTCCTGTTCCACATAATGATAAAAGCTGCCATTGGCAACAATTCTTTTTTCTTTTTTTTTTTTCTTCTTTTGTCGTTGGCTCTTTCATATCATACGAGTGTTTAAGGACACGAGTTTTAGTTTCGCGAAGAAGATATTACGAGTTTGAGTTCGCGAAGTTGATATTACGTGTAAATGCGTGACGTAAATCGACGAAGGTAGCGAAGAAGCGTAATGAAAGCGTAATTGATTACACGGCCTTGAATCAATCCGGAAGTGCTATTAACTACGTCAATCTTCGCATGGCGTTAATTTCATTTTTTTTTTTTTTTTTTAACCTATAATAATCACCGCGACGTTGATAGAGGCCAATGATAATTGTAATTTGTTATGTTAATAAATATTCTAAGAGAAAAATATCAGTTCCCGAGTGTTATAATAAAAAATTGTGTATCTTTCTTCTTATCTTTTATGTTAATGTGTCAGCGTGAAAAACGCCAGCGAAAACATAAATCATTTTTAGGTATTCCAATTTTCCTTTCTTTTTAACGTAAACAACAAGAGTAATCAATTGACGAACATTCTAATGAAAATAAAATTCTTAAATATTCCAGTAAGAAAACTATAGAACTATTATTATAGAAATAATGTTAAATAGTAACGATTGAATATTTTACTAAAAAATTAGACGTATAAATATTTTCATTGAAAATTTGTATAAATACAATGCCAGTAAAAAAAAAAGAAGATAAAAATAAGTTTCATTTAAAAAGAATAACGAAATCCTCTACGCTTTACAGCATCGAAATGCAATGAAAATTTACACCTGCCAGTTGCGCATCTTCTCATAATTCTATAGTCGAAGGCTTTTAGCTTCATAACTGAGAGCTCTATAATTGTACAGTCTTTTTACGGCTAACTATTATGCAACGATGACGTCATTATACGAAAGCGGCAAAAGCTTTCAACGACGCTATCTGCGTGAGTATCGGTGATAAAACTTTTCTAAAAATTTAGATTAAATCTCATAAATCGATACCAAGAATAGCCTCGAAGAATAGTTAAACGATAGGAAAATTCAGGTAGACGATACGAATGGAAAAGAAAAGGCAGAAGAAAGAAAATAAAAGGGTTGTTAAGATAAAAGGTTTATCGACGTCGAGTAAAGCTTGAGAAATAACGCTGAAGACGACTATGTATAGAATTTGATGCATTCGAAATACATTTTGTTATTTGAACCAACCTACAGTAAAAAGAAATATAGAAACGGGTGGCAACTAAGTGGTTGCGGATTTTGTCAATATCGCCTAATGACAAAATCCGCGGTCACTTAGTTGCCAAACCAACAGAGTCGAGTAGAATTTTGAAAATTAAAAACATAGGAGAAAATTTGCACAGAATTTTTGTGCGCTCGAAACAATTAAAAGAAACATAAAATGATGGTACAACGGTGTTAGCGTTAAAATTTCAAAGATAAGAAAACTGTATAGAATTTGACACGCTCGAAACTAGTTTGAAAAATAGTTGGCAGCGATATAAAAATCGGTTGCCAGTAGACCGCGCATTTTTATGCAATTTCATATTTCCGAGAATATTATTCAGAGAACAAAACGTCGATAGAAAACTATCGACGTACACTGTACAGTTATAGAGTTTTGCCTATCAAAGATTATAGCAAGCGCTATACCTTGTGCACGTTTTGTATGTCTTTCCGTATCACACGCATTCTGTGCAAGTTTTCTGGCAAACGCGTAAAAATTTGCAGTGTAGCCAATACCAGTGCAGCGACATCTTAAACAAAATTACGCAAAAGCGCGCGAAAATTAAATGAAATTTTGTACTTGTAGAACGAATCGAGAACTAAGCAAACAAACGACGCTAATTCTACTAATTTCACGATGCAGCAACTGTGTTTAATAAAACACTGCCATTGAAGCCATAACTCGATAAGTGCGCGATCGACTATAGTCCCACGAGTATAATGAAACGCTAACGAGCCTCGATTCACTTTGCCCTAGCTTGGCGCAAGTTGCAGACAATCGCAATTCGTGCCACGGGTTTCCGGGATCCAATAAAACGGCCGTACCGACGATTTTCGCAGTAACTCGATCGCAGATGGCAAACTTCGCCAACCAACGTAACAGCAATATCGTTTCAAACTCGATTCCCTGTCGATCTTCCGCTAGGCTGTCCTACCGGAAGAAGCTTGGATAGCTACTTTCTAGCGAAACACGGGCATCGATAATTGTGTATCCTCGATCCGAGCTGACACACGCGTCGAATAAATTTACAAGTAGATCGTAGCGGATATTCGTGCCAATTTATTATACGTTTATGGAGATGTAATTAAAAATGCGTGGAGAGCAACAGATAGGAAATTGTTTCGTGATGTAAATAATTATTTATCGTTATTACATTCGCAGCTATTATTTTATTAGTATTCTAGATTGGTATTTTCGTTTGTTTTTAGAAAGAATCTGAAATTTGTAATCTAAATTGATCGCAGAAATCGGAGAAATTCGATATTTTGGAAACCGAACGATAAGAACTGAAAGGTTCTAGTTACGAGAAACGAGCGCGACTCGAACGCCGTAGTATTATGAGAATTAAAGAAGTGTCAAATTTCAGCGATCAGATAAGATTTCAAGGTCTCGTCGATCGTTACCAACCGAAGAATTCGAACGATTCTAACGTTCTACGAGAATCGAAGGAATTTTCTATTCTAGGAATGCGAAATTGAATAAAACGGAATACGATCTAGCAAACCGAAATTCGACGAAAATATTTCGATATTGCGATAGTCGGAGGAATTGAAAATTGCAGCGATCGAATTTCCTAACCCCATTGTATTTCCTCCGTTTGCTTCATAAAAACGTGAATTTGCACGAACATTCGCAGTATAACCAAGTTAATAAATATTTTCAACGACGCTGTTACCAAAAGATTGCTATTTGGCTAAAGAACCTACAATGATACAATGATACACAATAGCAAACAGTCGTCGGACGGATCGTTGAACGTCCATCTTTGGCCATGGGAACCTGCCATTCCATAAAACTTTCACGTCCCTCCTAAAGCCATCTAACACGAGCGTAATGCGTCACTCCATCTCTGTCACGCTTGTTACAAACTATTACGAACATCACTTTTTTTATCTATTTGTCACATCTTTTCCAACAATCTCGTAAAATATCGCATAAATACCGGCCACCGATCGAATCGCGGACGAACGAACGATACGTTTCAACCGGACGATACGCTACGAGCGATCGTTTCACGAAGATTGCAGGCGTGTTGCTGCCGTTTAAGCAACAGAATTGTCTCGCTTTCTTCTTTATTATCCGCTTCCTAAGCGGCTTGCCGATACAACGACGAACCGCGTGTAAAACAACGATTCTCACAAACGTTTACACGCTACTGGAATTCACCGGCCTCTCGTCCCGTCGTCCTAACTATACGTCGCTTTATACGCCGCCAGATGATCAGATCGCACATGTTACATTTACGAGAAATTAATGTACGCATTAGCCAGGAATTTCACTATTTCCATACGAAGCATTTCCTCGTACTTTGCGTAATATCTTCCGATTCACACGCGCAATTTCTCGTTTAACTTCCATTCTCCCAGAGTCCGTCAGTCTAGTCTCCGTTTTCGTCTTTGAGTTTACTGTTACTTTCTTTATTGTTCTTTCTATCTTTTTCTTTTCTTAATCTTCATTTATTTGTCGTTTTCGTCCCATAGCCTGCTAAGGTATCGATGACTACTATTTATCACAAATACAGTGACCGACCCCGATAATTTCAACATCAAGGAAAAACGTAGTATCTTCGAGTCATAGAGGTTTTCTTTTATTGTTTTAATTAATCGTAGTTAACATTTTTATAGGATACCGCATGAGGTATTATGAAACGCGGATTCGCGTCTGCAGTCCGCAAACGTTAATTAAATATGCACGCGCGCACGCGTTGTGTGTGTGTGTGTGTGATCAATTCTGATTATATATATTTGTAATATTTACAACGCAGCTAGGTATATCTGTTCTGTTGTCGTGAAAGCCACAGTCGAGTTTAATCAGCGTACGTTCCTTCTGCATTCACGTAAGATGGTGTTTTGCCATTTTGCCACGAGTTCTCCCATTCTCGTCTTATCGTTCTTCTTACCAGGCGTTTCTCTTTCAAGTCTTTATTAGTAAGTTAGTTAGTCGTTAGAGTTGCGTAGCGTTGCTCTCATTTAGATAATCGCGTGGTTTTTCGAACTACTTAGTAAAAAAGGAAGAAACAGAGAAACTCGAAGGATGATTAGTTTGCAGATGATGAATTTTGTTTCGCCGTCTTTTTGACGACTTTTGAAATTTCAGATTTACCATGATAACGTCCGATGATAACGTGTCTCTTTCTTTACAATTGTTCCTTGTACTTCTTTCTTTTTTTATATGGATTTTAAAATTTGTTACATCGTTATATTTCTTACTTGGAATGTTTCTTAATAAAAGAAGATGCAGACCGCTGTTGCTTTCGAAATAAGACGGATCGACATCACGAAACGGATTTGTCCGGATCATTTTAAAATCTACCCACGGAGTCTTTTCAATTTTTTCAACGCGGTATTACATCGAGTACGTGGACTGGGACATCTTTTTCTTCCACCAAGATGTTTTCTTAGTTCCGACCCACTCAGATCAACATCTGGTTACCGATAATAGGCTTTGCAACGCTATGTTCTATTAAAAAAAAAAAAAAAAAAAAAAGAGGAAAAGGAAATAAGAAAAAACGAAACTGACCATTATAAGACGAATCGAGAAGTTAAATACAATCTCAGAGTAAACTTTCTTCTCGAAACGTCCCGCCACTTTATCCAAAAATTAACCCATTTCTATTTGATCCTAATAGTTGCAAGCTAACGATAAAAACACATGGTTGAATTACAGATTGCCCAAAGAATGCAGCAGAGTTAAAATAAATCTTCGTTGAATTCCTTCTAACTCCGATCTTCTTGTAATCGAAACGAAAATTCCCTATCTCTTCGCTCTTCTTCCACGGAATCGTCTTAAAAAGCTTCGTAATGGTGCGTTTACATCGAGCGAACAAACCTTCATTTTGATAAAAATATGCCTTGACGACGAGCGAAACGGCCGTTTAAGACGAAACGACGAGCGAAACTGTCGTTTAAAATGACCAAACGCGTGGAAGGCATCCGCATATTCTTTTGCATGGTTGCCAACTTCGTGTCTTTATTTAAGCCAAAAACTATCTTAAAAAGGCCAGACGTATTTAAATATATTTTTCGCAATCAAATTACGAGGAAAGATCGAAATCTAGGTTTTCTTCTCCTCGTTGACATTACATTCGTACATTTTTTTTCATCGCTGAAGTCTTCAAGCGTTCGTTTGCACGGTAAATACACACGTCGATACAGTAGAAACTTTATTCCGCCCTAATTCTTCTAATAGCATCGACAAGCTTCGATCGTATTCCGTTTCTTGCTTTTGATCTAACGCAGGATACGAGAGAAAAGATTTTTCTCAACAGCATCGCTTACCAAGGTTATTAGGCGAGTTTAAGGCAAATGTAGTTAGTTTATACTTGCATCATTGTTGTTTTATATTAAAACGAGTTTGCAGTAACATTGGCTATAGTTCGAGACTATAAGAAGAAAAATATTTAAACTAAGTTGGAAAAAAGTCACATTTTCGGGATTCGGCGTATAAGAAACCACGTTGGTAAGCCTGCCAGTCAGTGGACAAATGCTCGTCTACGTTTCCGCCATATTAATTTTACTAGAACGTTAGGGGGAAGAAGATTGTCACTCGCTCGGTCTGAAGTAGCGAAACGTGGCATGACAATTTGCGCATTTATTAGGAGCAAACTGCTTGAACAAATCCAATCAACTGTTCCCATCGACGTTCAATTCGTCCAACTCGACACTCGTTCGGCCCTTCTTTATTATCGTCGAGGACAGGGAGGCCCGACGAAATTCCCTAGAAAGCCGATCTCACGAATTCTCGAAGCGGCCAGGATTCATGGAAATTCGAGCACGCTCGAGGAATCGAGTTTCGATTGCATCGACGAAATCGTGTTACGTCGGCGGATCGATCGTGGCAACGTGGTCACGTTGTGACACGAATAAACTATCGCTGCCGTTTCCAGGGAATCCACCGCTTTCTAGGACAGCGCCTTTGCGGGCGTTACTCGCGAGCAAAACGCATACTTTTTCCACTTGCTTTCATTTCCTTCTGCTTTAACGTCTTTACGTCGTTTTAGAATAGAAGATGCTTGTGTTTTCGTTTATGCTGTTGTTCGACAATTTGCAGGGCAAAAACAGAAATTTTCAGGAACAATTTTTTCGCAATCGATGTTTATTAATTAATGGGCGTAATTTCGAATCCGCAGCTCCAATATCGAGAACAAGGCAATTCGTAGATGAACAACTAAGAAAGACAACTACGCAACGAAACTGATAGTAAACTTTCTTCCAATTCGATTGAAATACACAGAACGTATATATACGTCGTCTGGATTCTCAATAATAGAAGAAACATTTTTTCCACAATCCAAAGAAGAAAAGAAAAGAAACCATGTGATCGAAATACCCAAAGGAGTTCCAAATTTTGTACGAACGAATTTCTGAACGAGAACGTAAGAAGGTGGAAGAAGGTGAAAAGCCGCGGGCAGCGGACACGAGGCCCAAGCTTCTTGTAATTAAATTTCTCTCTGCTTCACCTCGCCACCCTTAAAGTCTAAACTAAGTCCGTCCGTCTTTTCCCACGGGATTATAACACGTAACGCGACGTGCCAGTGGTTCATTGTGTTCCATCCACGTACGGTGGAATCGTAACGCGGACACGAGAACCTAGTTAAATTGTAATTTTCCCTCTGCTCGTTCCCCCAGCGATTCGCAATTTCGAGCTAAATACGCTCCGCCGTCTAATTTCATTGGTTAAAATAGCTCTGATGTCTTTTATGCGAATTAAAAGAGTAGTATACACTAGCGGGGTTAATGAACCGTCAGATGAACTCCCTCTCTCTCTCTTTCTTTCTCTCTGTCTTGCGAGTAAAGCGTGGATATCTATGCAAGCAAGCTCATTCATATTTTTATGAATATAATTCGAAACTCATAGACAGAAATAGAAATAGGTTTTTACCTGACGCTATAAACTATATTTATAGATCGATTATGGATATTTCGCGATATATGTATCGCTTGGTGTAGATGAGATGAATATGTCGTCGTGTCCGTGGTGATTGTGGCTGGAGGCTGTAGATGTCACTGCTGGGGGTGGTACTGCTATATTTTCTTCCTATTTTAGAATCCTATTTCAGAATGGAAGAAAAATTGGACTTCGGTCGCCGGGATTCGATCCCGCGTTCCGAACGTTCGTAATCTAATGCGCTAACCACTAGCTACCGTCGTCCGTTAGTTGTTTGTATCGAGTGGCGGTATTTGTGCTGTCGAGTGCCGCCACATAGATATTTATTTGTTTCAATGGGGTAACCTAGAAATTGGACTTGTATCTTACGTGAATTAAACACGTAAGTCATAACTAAGACACAAAGAGGTGGAACATAAAATTGCAAATGGCCGCAATAGCGTAGAAATATGCCAACTTTGTCTCGCGATATATTTAAACGTAATAAACTTCGAATCATAAATATCTCATTGTCTAATAGAATATAACGGTAAGAACTATATATAACGATTACTATATTTCAATTCCATAGCAAATACTACGCTTTGGATATTTCACACATTATTATGTGTATGCACGTTCTGTGCATTTCTGTACCTTCGAGTTTCTCACAAACGCGTGAAAATTCGCGAACTAGTTGGAACGTAAAGCTTTTGCGACTACTAATGTGACAAAAATTAATATACAGAATGATTTTCCAAAATTCGTCAAAAATCATTGTGCTATGATAAGATAAATTAATACAATGATTGGTATGCGGTACAATATGTAGGATATATAGTTAGGCGAACGTTTTAGCTAGTTTCGAGTTAGAGAGAAAGAGAGAGAATCGAGATATCGATTGCAAGAGAAGTATTATACTCTTGGAAACTACGGAGAAAATTCGACACCCATAATGCGTGACTTTTGCCATCCCTCGGTCTTGATAGGGTGACTATAGGGTAACTATAGCCACCCCTATTGTATAGTGTAGGTTATACTATATAGAGAAGTTTTAAATTAGAGACACTGCTTAGAGAAGCTTTAAATTAAAAAAAAAAACCTTGTTCAGAGAACTTTTCGATTAAACGCATTGTTACGCTGGTAGCGAATTAAAAATCTAGAAAATTTATCAAAAATCTGCAAGGTCCACAAAAGACACCAACGATATTTTCCTTATCATATTCTTATCCTCGTTACGATACTCGATCGCGTTTTTCGATTGAAATAATGCTATTTCACCGAAAGATAATTCTAAATTAATTTAATATTCTAACTTTTATTTTTTGTAAGCACTATTTTACATTTCGTATTACTCTTGTATCGTCTTCTTATCCGAAATTTCTTTTTCAATAATAATTTCCGAATTTAAAATTATCTCTAATTAAAATACACTTCGGTAAGTTCTGAATTAATTATAAATTAATTCTAAACTCGAAAAATATTGTTCAGCGTTAGGTTAGGATCGATCAAACGTTTCCCAAAGTGTATTTTAACTAAAGATAATTCTAGAAATTATCATTCGAAAAGAAGAAGAAAACGATACGATAACAATGCAAAATCAAAATAATGTTTAAAAAAAAAAAGAAAAAAGAGATAAATCACTACGATCCTTGTATACTGTCAAGTTCTTCTATGTATACGTTAATAAATTATTTGGAATTGAAAATTGCATCATTTTTGTACCACTCTGTAGACCTAAGATATTTGATTACAGAAACTGAACGCTATAGCCTGTACGAAATCAATGTCTCCCTCGAGGTTAGTGGGAAACGACCCCCCACCACTTCGACCAATGTCTTTCATGGGAATACTCACTCTCCATACTAAATCTTCGACAGCCATGACTGAACCTTGAACTGAATCTTTTATCGAACTCGGGCTTACCTGTAACAAAAAAAAAGAAAAACAATTGCTTGAATAATCGTTGCGTAACTAATAATAAGTCAACTAACTGACTATGAAATATCTACGGGATGAGCCACGTTTTATTGGAATTGCAATGATGCATGTGCAATCATTTTGTGGCAATATGTTTCTTAAATGGAAGTACACATTTTTTTTGCATCGAGATACAATGCCGGCAAGAACGATTAGTTAGCCGAGATATTTCGACTTTAATCTTCTAGAATTGGTCACGTGCAGGACACAGAAGACGTAAATACAAGAGTATCGAGTTACGTCTTTCCCTGTTTGTCATGCGATACTCCACCAATGAGATCGAAGTTAAAATATCTCCTAAACTAACCAGTTTCTTTTTTCGTGGAATAACGAGAAGAACCTATCTGTGTAAAAAAGAAAGTAGGCGTTTCTGCATCTATGTAAGTCACGCAATGGTTGATCGCGCATGCGCCATTGCGGTTCTTAAAAACGCACGATGCTACGAACGTAGTACCCTTCGAACAATTCGTCCTTCTCCTTCGACATTTTCTCCAACTACGTTGACAACGGCGCTATGACACCAAGGAATCGCGCGAACCTCTCGGTACACAAGTATATAACATAATATAAATATAGAAATCCGTACGTAATATAAAAATATTCTTCCCAATGTACACGTTACAACGTATCGATATCGGCACAACTGGAAGAATCTTCTGAAAATTTGCTCCTATCGACCAGAAGGTTTGCTCTCCCTCGCGCAAAACGTATTTACAATTGCACGAGTTTCGCGTCACACAACGAAATTATCAGCTGTGCCGCTATCAACCAGGTCTTAGTTTTACAACGGCGTTGACTCAGGCAGCTCGCTATCCTTTGAAACGTACACCTGTCGAGTCGCGTTGCCACTATCGATTCCAAGCGACATCTCGATTCCGAGCTTGGTCGACCGTGCGCTCGATCTTACGACTATGAACGCGTAACGCAACGGTCGATTCTAATCGCCGCGAGGTATTAGCTCGAAGGCGCTATTTTTCTCGCTGTTATCTTCCGCGCGATTTACAATGGTGTTAGATAAACCCATAAAAGCTAATGCCGATTAGTAGGCGAATCGGCCATAGCCCCGCGCCACTATCCGAGTCTGTTGCGACTAAGTGCAACGAGATATCGCGATTTTCGCGAACGTTATCGAAGAAGGAAGAAGAAGCAACAACCGTTGTGGCTCGCTGTACTCGTTACCTGTAGTTGTTGCATTTCCGTTGGAACACGTCCCATTGGAAGCACATGGTAGCGAAAAAGTGACCGACACCCGGAAATCCGTCGATCGAAGGGAAACACGACATGCAAACGACCGAACAGATAAAGGAGAGAGGCGATATCGAAGATGGCGGAGAGAGGGAGAGAGAGAGAGAGAAAAAGAGAAAAGGAGAGGGAGAAGGAGGAAGAGAGAAAGGGAGACGACGAAGCGCGCACCACGACTCTGATCGCGAGAATCTTTCTTAGCTGTTGAGAGCGTGGCGTGCTTCAGAGGAAAAGAAAAAAATAACACGGTGGGGAAAATAAGAAATGCTCCGCCGCATTATCTTATCTGCATTATCATACACACTGCGATATGTTGGCCTCGCGAGAGCAACTTTGCCGAGAAAACCGACACTGGCGTTCAGTTCCGCGTTTGATGTGACCAACGTTTCCATGATCCTGAGAATCGATTACTATTAATAGTATTATTGTTAGTAGTATCGTTATCGTTTTGGTGAGCAGTTCGCAGATTTTTATTTCGTTTCTTCTTCTGCGTATACATGGAAAGTTTAAGAACTCGAAAATACGTGGAATACACGTAACGTGCAAAAATGTATTATATAAAGGTACGTGAAGTATAGTGTTTGGTATAATACTCGGTAGATACATAGCGTTCGGTATGTGTTTAGTGTGCCACTAAATGTGATATCGACGATCGATTATCATCGGCCAGTGGACTACGCTTTTTCGCGGATTTTATGGCGAATGTAAAAATTCAGAGGTTCGTGGAATACGCGCAACGTGAAAATATACGAGCCGCTGCATATGCAAAAGCGGTGTAAGTCAAAGAAAAGTTGATTATTACCGAGTAATGAGAGGTAAAATGAGAATTCTGTAAAGCGTGGAGCGGACGATTCTCAGCGAGAAACTAACCAACATTTACCTACGCTTGCTTTTACTTCTGCGCGAAACAGGATGAAGGTCACGCTCTCGTGATGCGGTGTTAAATCAAATGCGCGAAAAATTGATTTACACCGCGTTTACGTTACGCGGCTCGTATCGTAAGGTGCCTGCCTAAAGTACGGTACTGCAATATTAGGTCATCCCATAAGTTCGTGCCGAGTTTTGTGTATACATTTCATGCGTCGATTTCTAAACATACGGCGATAAGGGACCAATGCACTTGAGCTTAGCTGATCGAGAACAGATTTTCCTGGATATAAGGTCGTAATATAGCGAACACAGTGACTTGTAACAGTAAAAAATGATGAGTGAAATGCGTATCCATTTTCGACATCTCGTGTTATATGAATCTCGGAAAGGATGTTCAGCAACAATTGCCACGAAAAACATATGTGCTGTTTACGGCGAAAATGCGCTTTCATCTCGCACCTGTAGCAAGTGGTTGCAACGTTTTAGAGCTGAGAATTTCTGTTTAGAAGACGAGGAACGCTCCGGGCGTCCTCCTCACACAGACGAACATAAAATTCGCGATCTCGTTGAAAAATCACGAAGTTTCACAGTTCAAGAGATGTGAAATGTTCTGAAAATACCCGAGACAACGATTCATAGGCGTTTAAAAAAAATAACATACATAACCGCTCGAAAAACGGCACGAACTTATGGGATGACCTAATATTTATGGACGTACGAAGGTTTCGGCGACGTCGATGATCCACGATTAGCTGGCAGCAGGAAAATTACAAATTTACTATAACGATGCAGATATTTCGAGCCAGCTGTAAATGCAACGAGACACATTGGTTCGTTTGCGATGGCGAAACGAAAGGAGACAGAAAGAGAGGAAAGATATAATATACGATAGAATTATGGAGGTCAGATTGAAGAAAGAAAAATGAGGGCCAGTGAGCACTTCTGAGAATTCTTCATCTTCTCCTCGCGAAATCGTCTTTTCGATAAATCCAAAGCGTGCGGTGAGTGATTTGTCGTCTTATTGGATTACAATGTTGCGTTTAATACGTTGTGTCGTGATCGATAGGCGCCGAATCACGCCCCTAATTGATCCTCCTCCCACAGCTGATATAAATCATTTAATCAATAAATAACGATTCCTGGAAATTTCGTTGTATTTTTAATTGAGGTTTTTATTCTTAGCCTTCTTCTTATAATATACGTAGCTGCTTTTACTTTTTTCTTTTTTATTATTGTCGGAATTTTATATTTTATAGTAGCTCGATTTTTACGTTAGAAAAAAGAAAACTATGTGTATTGACCTAGTTTATCACCGAGATCTTGAAAAATCTGTCGTTTCCTAACAACAAATTTTCCAATTTACCATTCTCTCTCTCTCTCTCTCTCTCTTATCGTCTAAGAAAAATCATAGTGATCATCCGAAGCCATAAAAAAGCTCAAAGCATCTTTATCGTTCCTCATGTTTCACCATTCCTCTTACTTTCTCCCCAAAAGTATATCATCGAGATTGGATCCGTACGTGCAACGCTTTCGTTAAAACTTGCTATCGTAATCTACAACGATTGGAAAATTTCGAACAATCGATTACTTGAGTTCAGAATTAAAGGCATGGAACAATTGGTATAAATGGAATTGGTAGACGAAAAATTTGTCTATTGTTTCCTACAGAAAATTTGCCAATTACAATTCTCAAGAATCACAGTGATCACCGGAAACCCATGAATAACGCAAAACTATCTATCTTCATATTTCTCTTAGCTTCTCCGCGAAAGTATTATCTTCAAAATTTCACCTATGCATACGACGATTTTATTCAAACTCAGCGTCGTTCGTCACGTACTTTGCGGTATTTCAAAAATTGAGAATAATAAATTTAAAAGGGCGCTTGAGTGTAAAATTAAAAACGTTAAAAAAATTCCTCTGCTAACTTATTCATCATCCTTCCTCCGCTTCCTCCCCCCTCCCCCGAAAAAAAATTTTTTTTGCCAATTACCACTACGAAGAATTACAACGATCGTGCGAAATCGAATAGAAATCGCCAAACCGTGTCCTCCTAGTTTCTTCTCCGAAAGGACTGTCGTCGAAATTATAGCAATAGGATGACGGAACATGAAGGGCTGCCGGTGGATGGAAACAAAACCGTAATGGCGGTGAATAATTGCCGAGCAGGCATGTACGACGCGGACCTCGGATAAGTTTGTGCGTTTGACAGGAAACGCGTTATATGGCAGTCTCATGAAAATTATATGTTGCGCCCCAACGGCGCTAGGGTGGTACGCACGTTATAAAGTCCACCCTCCCTCGTCGATCAATATATACGCCACCCATGGTGTGTTCCTCCGTCTGTCGATTTGTTTCCCATGAGCCTCGTACGGCTGCTGCCAGTTCTCTTTTTTTTTTTTTTTCTTTCGCCCCTCGACCCGTATAAAACGTGAAATCACCGTGTGCGTTTCGTCGTAGCACGCGCCTGAATTATCGTAAAGCGACGTTCACGGGGTATCCTTGATTCGTTTAGCGGGCGATTATTTTCCTGTGAATTTAGAGAAATCGTTGGAGTACATTTTCGGAGAGTTTTCTATGTTCCGCTTCTTCCTAGGGGAATTATTCTTAGTGCCTCTAGGGGAATCACCGGGACCGATCGCCGGTGAATTGTTCCTAGTTACATTGGCCAGTTGCCTAGGGAAATTCGGTGACTCGACTGCACATACTCTTTCTATCGAGTTTTTTGGGCCGATAAGCGCCAGCCGGGCGTTATTATTAGATGCAAATTCGTACTTTCATCGAGATGAGTGTAAAAAAAGGAGAAGGAAGTTCAGATGGAAAATTTGTTTATCCATGAAATATTACAGCAAGTACGATATTTTAAGTATTTTCTATATCTCTGCGCGTTAGCCGCGTCTTGTGCATCTTAGCATCTTCTTGTGCATCTCGAGATTTTACGTAAATATATGGAAAATGGTTGCATTATAAAGGACGAGGCGCCTAAAAACAGGCCAACTAAATTTGCGCCTTTCCATTCGCCGATAACAGCTGAGACGTTCAGGTGGCCTGTTTCAGGCGCCTCGCCCTGTATCTTTCAGAATTATAATATTTACCCAGAGATAGAATGGATATTAACCTTTTCAGATTGTCAAGGTTAATAACGAGCGAAATTTATTGCCGTGATAAGAACGATTCTTTCGTTGGATCGTATCGTACGTAGATCGTGAGTTGTAGAAACGGCAAGAATTTTTGAAACAGGCAATGAGAAAATGGATCCACTCGGTCACTACCAGCAGAACTGGTTTCTTCGTCAATTTAGAAATAATAACGAAAATATCTCAAGAATACAAAACGTCTATCTCGTTTGAATCTTGTTCTTACGTTCCATATTTAAAGATAAGATTGAAACTTGTCGTACAATGATACAAAAAGATCTATTTGAATAATCTACACACACACACACACACACACTATAATCGTTTGAAAATATGTATTAGTATCGTACTGGGTATTTTCTTTCGTCATTTTATACGTTCGCGAAACGTAGAAAATTATCTCGCCAGTTCACCTCCAACGATACAACGAGTACCTCCAGTTTCAACAACGAAATTTATATTTTTTTCGTGTTGGCGTTTGCAATTAAATCAGAGTTGTTCGGACGCGTATCGAAGAGGGACAGACGTAGTTATAAAATAATTTCCGATATTTTCGTTTGGTAGCATCGTAGCTGGCGGCGTTAGCCGGGCCCGAAATTGAAATTTCGTCGGCAACCCTGGCGTCCATTTCGCGTTTCCCTTTTTCCACCGAAACAATCGAATCCTGCGCTAATTGGACCTAGCGGAACTTTGCGTAACGTCTATCTTAATATTACGCTACGAATTTCACCGATCGGAGCTTCCAATCGTACGATACGTCACGTAAAACCTACCTATGTAATTAAATTTCGAAAAGATTCGAGTTACTTAATTCTGTACGTGTGTGTGTGTGTGTGTGTATGTGTGTGTGTGATCGAGATATAGGTCGATTATTATCGGCGATGATTTTAGTTGAATATTCGGTACATCGTAGAAACTGTATTTAAAAAGAAGAAAAAAGAGAGACCAGAATTTACTTAAAATTAATAACTTTCTATAGTTACCATACATGTAATAATTATTAGCATAGAATGTTTAATTTGAGAGGTTCAAAGGAGAAATAGCAAAAAACCGTGGGTAAAATTTCAGACAGGAAAAAGATAATCCGATTTCCAAATTTGCAAGTTTAACATTTATGTTACATAATTATATTATACAGGGTGGTTGGTAATTGGTGGTACAAGCGGAAAGGGGGTGATTCTACGCGAAAAAAGAAGTCGAAAATATAGAATAAAAATTTTTCGTTCGAGGCTTCGTTTTCGAGAAAATCGACTTTGAATTTTCGCTCGGTACGCGTGCACTTTATCGCGTCTCGTTGTAACGGATCTCACCGTAGATCGTTGTCTCGATTGACGTTATTTCTTTAATTTTTTAAATTCTTATTCTATATTTTCGACTTCTTTTTTCGCTTGTACCACCAGTTACCAACCACCCTGTATATATTATATATAAACATATTATATTACGCTAACACGTTGTTGTTTGGTCACAAATACTATTTACGATATTTACCATATTTACATCGTATCAGTAGGCGGATTTGTATCCATTTAGCTGAATGTCCGCTGCTTCTCACGCACAATTATTCCAATTTATGTTTACAACCCTCTGTTTGGACACCCTGTTGGAGTTAAATTTCGAAAAACACTCAAACACGTGTTTGTTTGTTTTCAACGAGAAGTTCACGGTGTCTAAGTTTAACGAACATACAAATACGATTATTTCTTGGAAGAAGAAAAAACGTACTCTTTCTCACCCCCCATAAGGATTGGATTTCGAAAAGCGGTCAAACACGTGTTTGTTTATTTCTAACGAGGCGTGCACGTGCCGAATTTCACGTACCTAATTTCGGTCGGTACAAAGGTATGGTTATCTTCTGAAAGAGAGAAACCTCCCCTTTTTCTCCCCCCCCCCCCCCCTAAGAGTCGAATTTCGAGAAACGTTCGAACACTTGTTTGTTTATTTTTAACGAGCAGTTCATATGCCGAGTCTGCAACTTCAGTGAATATAAAAATACGATTAAACTGTTTTAAAAAAATGTTACCCTCTTCTCGTTATCCGTTTGGGGTCCAAACATCCTTTCTACGTCATAAAACAAGCATATTGTCCACATTTCAAATCTCTGACTGCAGTTAGCAGTTTGGGCTGGGCGTTGACGAGCTGGGCGTCAGTCGCTTTTGCAATATAAAACGCAATTTTTTTTATTCTTGATTTCTATTTTATTTCATCCCTTAAATTTCCTGGTGTATACAAATAGATTCTATTATCCGATTAATTAATTTCTCAATTTTTGTCGATATGAGAATCTACAGAGAATTAGACGATCGAAAGCAATAACCACGAACGAACGATTGATATGAAATTTGGAATTTCTATTTAAATTCAATGAAAATTGACTGAGCTAAAATCGATCGGTAAAAAGAATTTCTTCCTTCTTATTTAGTTTCGAGATTGCTCGCAACGTTGTGTTTTCGCCTTTCGTTTTCAACTTCTTATCCACTCAATTAACTAAACGTTTCACAGTGACTTTCTGCGTTGCGAACGTTGCCGCTTCCTCGGTTCCTCTTTCGTGATTAGGTGAACACGGATGAAGTTTGTGTGACCTACTCCTAGCCTTGCAAGTATCGACCGATGCTTCCTACTCTCTCAATCTCCACAGCTTTTTTCTCCCGAAAATATCATCTCGCACGTTTATCACTGTTATTATAAATTTTGTATCGTTACTATTGACACATGTGTAATTTTGTGTGCTATGCTAGATTAGCCGCGTAGTAGTGACACATATATATGAGTATGAGTGTGTGGAGTATGTGCGTGCACAGCGTCTCGTAAAACAGATTTTTTTATTTATTTATTTAAATTTTACAATTTGTCCAGTAGGACATTTGGTAAAATATTATAGCTTAGTGGTATAATAATATAACATGTGGGTGGCTACCCCCAACGGGGACCATCTTCGTGTTTGTTAGGTTATATCCTTTGTGAAAACAGATGAATGCAACTGTTCCGTTGGTAATGTGGTAAAGAAGATGGCGGGACAAAGAGAGTGCTGAGACGCGTGCGAATGTATATCCACGAATATCTTGTAAATCACGTATTAAATAAATCTGAAACTATTTTGATATCAATTCTAAGTGTAATCTAATTGTTCCTATACGTTTATTTCGGCGATTAAGATCCATAATTCTCGACAGTTACACGGTGAGTTCCACGGTGATAGAATTTTACTTTCAACGATCCAAGTGCCCGTGACTATTGCACGTCAAATCGACTGCAACATAATAGCGTTCTCAGTTACCGTGTCTCTGTAGGTTCTCGTTTCTTATCGCCGTATAATATTTCCACTGAGATGTCCACGTTGTTCTTCGTTTCCGACAGAGTATACAACATTCGATCGCGTTAAGGTCGCTGGTTAGATCGATCCTTGCCACGTGTACAAGCAATTCGTCATTAGCTGATTCGTCCAACGCGAAGTACACGAAACGCGTAGTATCTAAAATGTCTTATTTTCTTCTCGTCGTACAGCTAAGCTTCGAGAATACGAAACGCGCGATACAACAAAATTAGGAAAAACAATCGATGAAATTTACAAGAAAAATACCTTCGATAATGTTAGGTTAGCAACTAAGTGTTTGCGGGTTTTGTCAATACCATCTAATGACAAAATCCGCAATCACTTAGTTGCCAACCCGATAATATTTCCGACGCAGCAAGAGCCTAAGGAGAAAATAATGGCCGGGCAGAACGAAAACCGGGCAGCAACGAATTCGTCTTTTTAACGAAATTTGTCAACGTGCGACGTTACAGCGAGCGCAATTAGAAGGCGGGCGGTTGTTTCTTTCCAAGCCACTTATTTCGCTGGCAGTCGGCAAACGTGACGAGAGAACGCACAGCGGAATAAAATGCACGTATCAAGGGGGTGTGCAGTGGAAGCAATGGCGAATAATTCGAGGGGACAGAATCGCAGACGGATAGGGTCGAAAAAGGAGCAGCCAAAAATCAATAGTACCATTCCTGCGACTTGTCCGCGCGTTTCCTGCCATTCCGATGACGAAACAGCCCGGCGGTTCAGTTCCATTTCGAATAATCGTTCCGCCGGAACGAAATTAGAACGCGATACGAACCGGTAAACGCGGAAAATGGAACGTTTATATTCGACCCGTGATCCCTTTGCATTCGCATTTTCTCAAAGGCTCGTACCCACTGCGATTCTTTCGTTTCGCAGTGCAGACTGAATTTATTATTTCTGTTGATTTGCACAGCGGTAGGAAGATTTTCAAGAAAAAAAGGGCTGATAGATGTTTCGATAAAAAAGGACGCTTTTTTTCCGGCGGTTGAAAATCCAGAGCCTAAAAACGATCGAAAGTGTGAACAAGAGAATTAGCGTGTTAAAAATAAATCGGTGTAATAAGTCAGACGAGTATGTAAATAATTTTTTATTTCTCGCGTAGTAACAGTTTCGTTGGGATTTTGTTGGTTATTTTCTGGCTGGCTGCAGGAGGCAAGGAATATTCGATTTTTTAGCGAAACAGGTGGTTTCGTTAGCGATGTTCGTATAAACGTTTGAAATGAAAGAAACGATCAATTCAGTATGAAATAAAAGAGATTCTCGTCATTCAGATCTTTTACTATTTTAAATCTGCGATCGCTCGCATTTACTTTATTCGTCTGGCTACCATTGTTTCGTTTGCTGTTTTAGCGTGAATTCATTACTTTTTGCCAATTTAAACGTCGATACGATGATTCTTAAGAAAATGTGTGACAAATGTTGCGACCAAGATCATCCAAAAACTATGATAAAAATAACCAAAAGTTTGAACAAAGGAATTATCACGTAAAGGATGAGAAACAAGTGGATATAATAAATCAAATGAATTGTTGTTTGATTAAAAAACAATTTTGTATTCTTCGTATAGTGTGCAATTGTTTAATCGAGATTTTTGTTTATTTTTATGGTATCTTTCGGACGGTCCAACAAAGGTTTGGTTCTTAGCGAACCAATTTCATTAGTAATTTTCTTAAGTATCTTTGCGTAAACTTTGTGTAAATCTTTCAACTAAAAAGATAAAATAAATTCACACTGGAATACCAATGAAAACCTCCAACGTATAATTCTTCTATTATTTCAGCTCTGGCACGGTTCTCCAATTTTGATATCCCCATCTTCTTTCAACGACCAAGAAGACTCGTAAATAATATTAAAAATGGCTTTATCGCTAAACTGCGGATTTTCACGTACGTGTACCACGTATTTATAGAAAATTTGAAGGTGTAACGTTCCACGAAATGCGCACACGATATCCAATAAGGTACAGCGCTTTCTACACTGCTCGGTAGGTAAAACAGTTATCCGCCGAGGTTTTACCTTCTTAGTTTACGCTCTCAAAAATATTACATACACATTGTCGCAATGATTGTCACAAGATCGAACCCCTAAATTCACGCGTGTCAGGAAGAAGAACCGTTCCTTTCTTTCTTTCTTTCTTTCTTTCTTTTTTCTTCTGTTTTAAAGTTAAACATTTCGATAACATGAAACTATTAGAAAAAGACAGCGACTGTTAAGCGTCTGTTATTAATTTTAATTATTCCTTTAATAATTCCAAGCATCTAGAACCACGGCATTCTATTTTCACTGTTTCCACAGGTGAACCGCAACGAGGCACAAAGACAGTTCGATTGTCTCTGAGAGTTTTTATTCGCGTCGAGGGAGTTGCAAAACTCGTGGAACGCGGCTGAATGAGCCCACGCGCATTCCCTGACTGTCGTACGCGGTCCAAGATATTGACATTGGCCCTTTTCCACCAGATCTGATCGTTTTATTATGCAGCCAGCGGAACTCGGTTTCGAGGATTGGCACAGTTTCAAGTGCACCAAGCTACTCAGACGTTTCACGACCCAGTGCTAGCCTCCGTCGGTTTATACACGTCCTAAAACATTTATATCACGGTCGATATTTCACGGTAAATTGGAAGAAACGATCTCGAATAACGTTATATCCAAGCAGACGAAAAATCCAGTGGCCATTCGTTTCAGAAAACAGTCGATATTAGATCGTCGAGATTATGCGAGTATTCGATCAAAATAATGAAATTATCTTTACTTTGGATCGTATTTGAATAATTCCAGTGTTCGATAAAAATAATGGAGAAATTTTTCATGCACGTCCGCGACGAGAAACATCGTTTTACGATATGTTTCTAAGAAGAAAACGTTTCTGTAGGACATTTGCTGCTATACATCGATACACCTTCAGGTTTCTCGTCAAAAAATCGAACTTCAGAAAACGTTCTTTTCGACGTTACACGCGGCTCTTAAAACAATAGAACTGCGTATCGAGAAGATTTTCGTTGAACAATGAACGAGGCAGATACTCGACTAATTTCATTTAGCCGAAGCATCCTGTACATTCTACAGAAATTTGCATACACGCGACCTATAATCTATAATCCATAAGCTAACGTGAATTAAATTACCTACATACAGGGTGTTCGCGTTCAGAAGCGAAGAAAAACGTAACGCGATATTCTCGTATTTGTGTCTCGCTTGTCTTAAACCTAAGAAATTCTACGAAATTAAAGTTGCCATATCTTTGAGTCTTTCACGCTCCGCTACCTTCGTTCGAGAGGAATACAAAGAGATTGCCGTATGGCGATCGTATGGCAGAAAATTGCAAGCTGAAAACATTTTTCGAAAATGTGTATCTCTTTGCAGCTTCGCCCTCGAAATGTAAATCGAAAAAGCAAATAAAAAAAAAAAAAGTGAAAAATACGCAGAAGGTGGAACTGTTCGATTTTCGAGCCCAAGCGTCACCCTAATGCGGCAACTAAGTGATTGCGGATTTTGTCATTACCACCTAATGACAAAATCCGCAATCGCTTAGTTGCCAGCCCAATATGAAAAGGATGCGAAACAAGGCAGTCAGATGCCAATTTGTAGGGCGAGGCGCTGGAGCGTAGCAGAGGCAAATACATTTTGGATGGCGGAGAAACAGAGTAGGTGTATCTTTGTATGCGAAGAACAATCGGAAACGCTGAAACGTTTGTTAGAGGACTGTGGAGGAATAGAGAATAGAAGCACGCGTTAGAGAAAACTGTACGAGATCGAGATGGAAAAAAGACAGAATGATAGAATGGTTGAGGAAATGAGAAAGAAGCGAGTGTGTATGAGGAAGGATAGGGGAAAAGGAAGAGCAGACGTGGGAACGCCAAAGAGAGAATGTGCGACTAACATGTGAGATTCAATTTAAGTAATTAACCGAGAGTAAATAGAATGTAACTGAGAGTAAGTTCAAGCATTAAATTGTACCAAAAGTTTCTTCGTTCTTGTCCCGGTAGGACAAGATGGATCACACGTAATTCGATAAAAAAATATAAAACAAAAAACGTTATGCGTCCATTGTTTCCTTATAAAACGAAGGAAATTTTTGGGACAACTTAATATTATATTAACAATAATCTAGCGTGTATCGAGGTTGAAAGAGCGTGTGAATAAGAAATCTACGTGAATCTGGTTTTGCAGCCAGAAGGCAAAAATAAATAGATAGATATATAAAGGGTGGTTGGTAACTGGTGGTACAAGCGGAAAGGGGGTGATTCTACGCGAAAAAAGAAGTCGAAAATATAGAATAAGAATTTAAAAAATTAAAGAAATAACGTCAATCGAGACAACGATCTACAGTGAGATCCGTTACAACGAGACGCGATAAAGTGCACGCGTACCGACCGAAAATTCAAAGTCGATTTTCTCGAAAACGAAGCCTCGAACGACAAATTTTTATTCTATATTTTCGACTTCTTTTTACGCGTAGAATCGGCCCTTTCCCGCTTGTACCACCAGTTACCAACCACCCTGTATATATATATAGATTTGTATAATAATAATTATTATGTATATACATGTAGGTAATTATTATTATATTATTATATATATAATTAATATTGTATATGGCATCAAAAAACGACGAAAACACACCTTTCTCTCGAGTCACCCGTTACACACACGTCTTAGAAGACCAGCTCGCATAAAACGAAGCTCTGGCGTGTAGGTGTTTATCGATGCCCACGCGAGCGTTTATCAATCGTCTGGTATCCTGATATTTCACCTTCAACTATTATTCTTCATCGCCATTCAAACGATCATGCCTCATCATCGTCGTTATCTTCATCAATCGCAAACTCACGTGTACAGCGGCTCACGAAATTATACAGACACCGGCAAGAAACTTTTTCATCGATACATTACACGCGTCACATAAAACATTTTGATATTTCGTTCACGATATAACAAGATTTCCACGTTATGATTATAACAACACACCGTGAAACGTGAAATTAATTCGAGGATTTACGTACAAGTTATCGTTGCCGTTTATCGCTGGCATACGCTTCGCGGAAATTTCCGACTTAGCAAATTAGTAAATTAGTAAATTATTATTATTATTATTATTATTATTATTATTATTATTATTATTATTATATAGAATCGGTTTTTGTACGTTGAACAAGGTGCACAAAAACGTATACTTAGTTTCACGAATCAATTTAGAAGGCAGTTTTGGCTACGAGCAATTGATTATTGAATTTTTCAGCTGTTTATTATTAGACCGCGGATTTTTACGCGTTTATGGGAAATTTAAAGGTACAAGCACTGTACGTGAAAGTATACGGAATATCAAAAATAGCGTGTTCGTTGTAACGTTTTCTCGATGACACAGATCTGCGTCTAAAAGAGAAAATTTAAAATTCGTATCTATCTCCAACAACATAATTAATTAATTAATTTATCCGATAGCTATAACCACTTCCAATTTTAAATTAACAGCGACTCTAGAACGTGGAACACGTTTTTATATCTAGCCATAATTTAATTATCCTTGTAAAAGTGTAACTCGTCGCTGGGAAATCGTGGCGTCTCGGTAATCTAATTGTTCTTGTCAACTAGCACTCAACCTCCTGAAATTACAGCGTTTCGATAATTTAATTTTATTACGGAATCGTTTTCGAAAATTGCAACGTTGCGATAGTTTAATTGGCCGCGTCAATTATCACACATTTTCGAAAATTACGGCGTTCCAACGATATAATTGTTCTCGTCAGCTACATCTCTCTACCTTCTTCTGTAATTGCAACGTCTCGATAATTTAACCGTTCTTGTCAATTACAACTCATCTTCTAAGATTACAGCGTTTCGGTAATTTAATTCTCGTCCACTACAGCCAGTTCTTCTACAATCGCAGCGTTCCAGCAATCTCGTTATCTCTGTCAATTGCAGCTCGTCTTTCTAAAATTCTACTCTTTTTCCGTCTCGTTATCCTTTCAACTTCCTTCCGTCTTCCACTGTACCTTCGTGAAACTACGAGAGACGTATGGAAACCAACGATCCCAATATTTGTTACCTAACTCGACCTGAAACTGTCGTCCGTGTATCGAAAGATTCGCGATACGCGCACACGCGCAAAGATCCACGCGAGTACGCGTGAGTTGAATGAAAAGCCACGCGAAAGGTGTGTTCCGATTGTATCCGAGGAACGACCTTGAGCAACGATACTACGCGGAGGAGCATTCCTTTTTAACTAAGGGCAACGTGTAGCCTGTCCGTGATCGCACGTGCGACCGCTATCGATTACGCGAGAGGCCGCCCCGAGAGCTTCGGGGGTTGGGTCGGGGGTGAGTTTTATCGGTAGCCCTCGTCAACCCTCTTTTCTCGGACTTGCCACCACGAAAATAGCACGGTGCACGCCATGAAAATAGTAACATGGGAAAATACCGATTCCAGCGTCGTCAGTGACGGAGCACAACCCTTCGGCTTCGTTTCCCTTTCAACCCTTTGCTGGGTGGCGAAAGCACGGAAGAAATATGAAATTTACCAATTGTACGAAATCGGAAAACTTTTCTTCTTTCTATGCCGCGTTTACTTTTTCTCTTGTGGTACAGGAATTTGGTTTGCCTTGGTTCGGTTACATTGAAGTTTTAAGTTCATATTTGTTTGTAACGGCTACGCTATATCGATAGTAGCGAATATTTTTTAATTACATTGATGACAGTATATCTGGCTATTTATTCATTTTTATCAGTTATAACTCATTCTCTAAAATTGTAACAGGTCAATAATTTAAAAGCGCTCTTGTCAATTACAATTTATTTTTTATTAAATTTCAGTGCTTCTTGTTGCATCATCGACTGCTCATCCTTTGAGCATCCTTTTGTCTTCCATTGTACATCTGGTGTATGTAATTGTCCGGTGTATGTGTGTATAAAAGCGCGTATGTCATTTTTGTCCAGAACCATAATTTTTCCAGAACCACCTTCCTTCTTCTAATTTTATTTCTCTTACTGCTTTATGCGAGGTTTCCTTGCAGCGTTCAGGAGTCGCGAATGTCCATTTACAAATTTCTCTCAATTTGATTATTCACAAAAAGGGAGCCACCTCAATTTCGATGATCTATCGATATGTTCTCGATGTCATCAGCCTGAGTAGTATCGCGAAGGCTTTATATACGTGAGTATCTCGTTAACAAAAATAGTTTACGCGAAAGCGCATAATCCGCCGGATATTTACATTTAATAGAGTGTAAGTAACGCGGATCTTTTTTCTTTCTTTTGACGTAACCCAGGTAACCCAGATCTAATCCAATCGCATTTTTGATTAACTTAAAATTAGATCTGGATTAGGTCAGATTAGATCTGAGTTGTCGGGCGATTGCCTGCTCGTACCCCCACTACCACTCTACCCCTCTACGCTGCTTCTGTCACGTGGCATGAATTTCGTTTTACGTCGCGACCACAGCGGCAACGTTATTTGCCCCCTCCACCTCCATTTGTCTACAGCGTAGACGACGCGATGAGGACAGCAGAGTGGTAGTGGGGGTAATGCGACGTCGCGGATTCTCTACACCTGGCAGCGCTAGCTTCAATTTTTCTGGGGATAGAGGCGCAGGAGAGTCGTCGCGCCCACGCTTTTACTTATCGATACCACTGTATCAAAATGAAAAATAATTTTACTGTTTTTACTTAAATTTACTACTTTTTGTAGTAATTTTCAAATAAACGATAACCCTTCTTGTGAATACTTATCTTTCTTTATTTTGCTTTCCGTCCGTGTTCGATTGGTTTCTTTGGCGCGGAAGAATTTTAAGAATTGAAAGAGTTGCGAATGTCTCTTTGGCTAACTGGTCTTTCAAACTGCAGTGTAACTTTAGGGTTTCTATACTTTTCGAGCTTCGGATTTTCTGCGAGCTTCGTAAACTAAATAATTTTACGAAGGTATTTCGCCCAATTATTTAGTTTCTCCGTACGAGATTGCAATTTCTAGATTTCTTTCTTCTACATTTTTATTCTGTGGTTCCTGATCGTAATATTTAGGAAATTCTCATAGCGAAAACGCGAGAGAATGTCACATTTCTGCGGAACAGCAATCTGCACTTTGTCATAGAGAAGATCGGGCGATCGTGTCGACGCAGCTCGACGAAAGACGATGACCATCCTCCGCTTGCCTCTCGACCTTCCAAATTTCGATACTGCTGCGACTAAAATAAATCGAAACATGGCGAGAGATCGTTGTGCCACAACATAGAACAAGTTCGTAAGAATCGATTGAACGAACCCACGTAAATGTCCAAGGATTTCTCGGTTCCTTAACCTATCACATATATCTTGCATCCTACACGTGGTAAATAGAAGCAGCGTGGCATTAAATGACTTTGCTTAAATCGCAATTAACATCTCATTAGAACGAACTTCGTATTATACGATGAGACGAGGAGTTTCGTAATCAAGTTCATTTTATGTAGCCAGATCGTACGTATGCACGTTCCTGCACGCAGAAACGATAAATTTGAAGAAATATCTATACAGTTTCACACTTCGATATGACGAAATTCTCACATTTCCTGTGTACGATATTCTACGACAGATCCTAATTTTCCTAATTTCCTAACGAATTTACGCTGACTACAAAAAGTATCTGTACGCTCGATGTTGCATTTACGTGTTAGTTAAATCGATCCAACTATAATGAATAACGCAGAAAATGCATTTGAGTCCATAACTGAAGACTTTTTGCAGCTAAGTGCTGTAGATGTGAAAATGAAAAAATTTTCTTTTATTTGTCGTCCAATGTCCCACGTGCCAATAACAATACCGTGGCACGGTATTTAAGAACAACTTGCATCTGTAATTACCGATAATGTTTAAAGTTGATATATCACCGATACGTCCAATATGGTCTTTGTACCTAACGACGTACCATAAGCGCCATAACGCGATAGACGTGCTCGAATAGATGGACGCTAAATATCACTAATTTCATAATTTCATAATTATAAAATTATAATTTGGATTGGTTTCATTGATGCGAGAAAATGTTAAGAATTGAAAGAGTTGCGAATGTCTCTTTGGCTAACCGGTCCTTTAAACTGCAGTGTAACTTTAGGGTTTCTATACCTTTCGAGCTTCGGATTTTCTGCGACCTTTGTAATTTTCTAACAATTACTTGTAATATACTTTCGTAACAAAGATAAGAGGAACATCTTGAAAAAAATATATTCTTCGCTTTTATACAAGTTATTTAGGGAGAAACAGGGTTGGTCTTGTAACTTGCAGCGCTCGCAAATTTAAATGTACGGCGCATTCGGTTTTCTCTGTGACTATGAAGTGACACGTACAGACCTTATTTTCTACAAATACGTTCCTTTCTCTGACGAATTTCGACTATACTAATGTAAACAAGTAGAAGACACCGTGATGCATTTGAAGTATTCTAATGAAAGTACAATAATATCAAAAAAAAAAATATATATATATATAAAGGTATAATAATATATACATACGAATAAAAATTCGAAATGAAATTTCCAAAGTAATTTTCAAGCAGAAAAGTTCTTTCTGTCTACCAAGAAAACGTAACGTTCGTCACGTACAGCGTTACACGCGAGAAGTCCCCACTCGTTCGCAGCGCTGTATTTGGAATATGGAAAATTTGCATACGGAATTTGTATACGGAAAATCAGTACACAATTATCGTCCATTGCTACGTCACCCCAAAAATGTGATATTTTTGGCCAATTTATCTACTTTTTCGTTCCCTTGGCAGATCGATACGCCATGACACCGTTGTTTCTGCTTTTCTCTTTGACATAGCGCGTCACCGCTCATCAGATGATACAAAAAAAAAAAAAAAAAAAAAAAAAAAGGAAAGATAGTCGTGGAGCATCGTTCACGTTCGAAGCAGCCACTGCCATTTCTACCATACGATCCCGTTTATTTTTTCCGCCGATTGTACTTGCGCGCGGCAGTGTACACATCGAAAAACAATTTTCCCAATTGCAGGGGCACATCCGCCGACAGGTGCGCGACATTCTAGTTAAATCGAGTCAGAGAAACGTGGAAGGAAAAGTTATTTCGCCGAAGAGGCGGACGTGTTCGTTCGAGCGAAATGGTGGGTGATGTGGGCCAACCCACGTAAAGTCGCCTTGTTCGGTGATTCCGTGGCCGCAAGGCTGCGCCACGCCACACGCGTGTTCTCTAAACACGCGTGTGGTAGCCGACCATGTAAAAACAGGCTCCACTGTTGCCCGTTATTTCTGCCGCTTTGTAAAGCCAGCGCGGTGAGAGCTCTGTCGACCAACTGTGGCTTTTCTATCTTTTATTGTTGTTATTATGTCAGATGACGGTACGAGGATTATGGTTTGCGAGTGTGAAGCTCTTGGATACGGATTCAGCGTGTGAAAAAGACAATAGAAGAGACGATTCTTTATCTATAGGTGGCAAATCGTTGACACACACACACACACACACACACAAAGCATTGCAAATCGATCGGGAACTTTTTAATGCAACATTTTGTATAATATACAGGGTGTCAGAGAATTGTCAAGTTCCGTAAATAATAGCTGATACTATCGCTGGTGCTATATACAGCGAGGAACGTAACTTTTGCCACGTGGGCTTGAGGATAGAAGAAGTTTTTAAAAGTTGGATCAAACGAATTGAATTTTGCTTTTTTTTTTTGTAAGTTAGAAGTATTTAGTTTAGCAGACGACGTATTGGAAACAACGTTGGGAAAATTGCAGTTGGTCGGAGCGGCGAGGAAATATCGACAAAGTTTACTTTTTGCGCATTTTTTGTGTGGATTTTTATAACGAAAATTTAAGAAGTACACTTTGTAGATTTATTCGATGAAATTTTCGATGAAAATCGAGTTTATTTTGGGAATAAATTCAATTATATGCAATAACAGTGAATAACAAATCTACTGCAAATTTGATCTGGAAAATAGAGAATCGATTTTCTGAGTAGTAAATTACCGTTCCACTCTCGTGATCTAATCTACTCAGTAAAATAGCTGCCGGTAAAATAAAGCAAAAGTAAAAGTGTCGATTGGTGGGTAGTTTGAATTCTATAGAATTTACGTGTGTGTGTGTATATATATATATCCCAACAGAACAAATACAACAAATGTAACAAATACAACAAATACAACAGATACAACAGAGACAACAAATACAACAAATACAACAAATACAACAAATACAACAAATACAACAAATACAACAAATACAACAAATACAACAAATACAACAAATACAACAAATACAAAAAACACAACAAATTCAACAAATACAACAGATACAACAGATACAACAAACACAACAAATACAACAAACGCAAGAAATACAACACATACAAAAAACACAACAAATTCAACAAACGAACCATACATGATTAAATAAAATAGCACGAAATAAGAAATGTCGTGCATTTATCGTTTGCTCATAAAACGAACGAAACTTTTGGCACGACCTAATGGAACAAAATTTGTTCATACGACGTTTTCCGAACATTTTTGAGAAGGTCGAGTCCGACAATTTGTCAAATATACTTGAACTTGGCTAGCTTACAGGCTAGCTATGAGTAATGCGATATAACGAGCAATGTTGAGTCCAAATCGTCGTTTTCTCCCATTTTGACGTTCAATAAATTTGTTTATACACACGATTAATTCGAAAGTTATACGACAACTACGTATAATTCTATAACGCGCAATACGTATTCCAAGCTATTAATATTTCGACTGTGAATTTTAGCAAGGCAGGGAAAAAGGAAAGAAAATCCAGCGACGTGATAACTTTTCAGCGACAGAGACTGAATATCGATGAGGTAACGCGATGGACAGTTCACAGCTATGCCTATGGTTCCTATAGCAACCTTTTCAACCCTGTCTGCAAGGCCTTTCAATTTTTCATCGCCGTATAGAAAAAGTATCGATCAATTACCTTCTACCTGGCTTCCATCTCGACTCACGAACCAGAGACTAACCAACCAAGCAACTAATTTACACCCCCAATTTCACTTACCAATCATCGATGAAATTTCAAATCGTCAACTCCTTTCCACGAAGCTGGAAAATATTCTGCGTTTCGACAGGCGACTATTAAAAATATTGGCGTTGGCAACTAAGTGATCGCGGCTTTTGTCATTAGGCGGTATTGACAAAATCCGCAATCACTTAGTTGCCAAGCCAATAAACAATATCCACTTAATTGTAGAAGCAAAATAATTTTTACTAATTTCCATTGCCGTTTCATAGCGACAAATGAGATATTCTTTATTACTTCCATCGAATGATAATAATTTAACTGCACCCTGGTGATGTTGTTCAACGTTTATGTTCCTGCACGTTGCTGTTACGTGCGAGATCGTTGTTACGTGACCGAACTTGCATTAAACGCTGTTACACAGTTGTAGACTATGGTATTACACGTAACATTACATTTTTTACAAACGCTGCTTTTGAAATATAAAGTAGAAAATCTGTGGCCGAAAACATTTGCACGCTACCGTGTACAAAATTCTCATAGAAATCTGACTCGCCCATTAAATATCACAAACAGTACTTTCGCTATTTTACGAGTTTTTCCATGTCGCACGCGGTTTTGTATCTTCGAATTTCTCACGATAACGTAGAGATCTACGGTCTAATTATTGGGCCGGCAACTAAGTGATTGCGGATTTTGTCAATACAACCTAATGACAAAATCCGCAATCACTTAGTTGCCAACTCGATATATTGGAATGTACCGAATGTAGATATAACAGAGCCAAGGTATTTAATACGCGTTTCAACATGGACATTCCGCTTTCGAACGTATGGCAGCGGTGTTTAACGCAAATTGGGCCGCGCCCGTTTATTATTCGCAGAAAAAGCGCGGACAATGGCCGATCGATAGGACTGCTCGGAGACAGGATGCAGGAAATGAAGCAAACAATCATCGAGAACAATCACGGTATTCCACAGTGTCCCGTGGAAGAAAGACATGGATGAAAATACCTTCGACAATGGGATAAAGAAAGAACAGAAGGAAAACAAAAGTCAAAAGGAAAATATCTTTAGTCGATTGATTTAATATCTCCCATATGCGTCTCATTTTCGTACAGTCAAATTGTAATCAGGTCGTACGAAATTTAAATCTACTTGCATTAATAATTAATTTAACACGTACTTTCGCACGCTGATTTTTATTAATATCGAACCACCTGAAGAATAAAAAATTTGCCGAGATTTATTGAAAAATTAATTTTAAATCGCAACAATAGAAATTCCCAGAAAATCTTCGCTCCAGATCACTGCACTTTCCGATTTATGAAGTTTCCTACTGTTTCGACCCGATATTTCCAAATAAACAACAATGGGCGTTCGCGAACTGTTTTATGTCAACTAATTAATTAATATATTATGTATCGTCTAAACGTATGGCGTTTATTATATAAATCTATATCAACTAACGAATAAATAAATAAACGTGCGTGCTTATCGCGTTTGATATTAACACGACCACGTCTATCGGGTTGGCAACTAAGTGATTGCGGATTTTGTCATTTGGTGGTAATGGCAAAATCCGCAATCACTTAGTTGCCAACCCAATAATTCGACTACGTCGAACACTATAATCTATATTCAATATAAAATACCTTTTTACGTCCATGGAATTTTTAAAATAAAAAACACTATACACGTGTGCAACGAAGAAGCAAACAAACAAATATTTCTATCGACCACGTCTAGTTTTTCGAAATTTCGGAAAATGAAAGATAATACGCGCGTCAAGATAACCAGTCGACCGATACGATCTCTTCGAAAAACGTGTACCGAAACTGTGTGGCAAAAAGTAAGCGACGACGAGTATACTCGTCGGACTGAGAGTACGCGTGGCTGTTATGACACAGGATCAAGTTGCAACGAAATAACGGTTTTTGAAGCTCGCCAACTCGGACTTCGAGGGAAGTAGCGAGAGATCTTCGACTTCCAGAGGTTTCGATCCATCGACATTTCCAAGCAGAAGAGATTCGACGAACGAAAATTCGACGTACAGAAGCTTCGTACCAAAGTTCGATTACACTGAGCTTGTCAGAAAGCGTCGAAATCAGTCAACTGACTGAGAAGAATTTATCCGACAAACCTGGACTATCGAATGCCGAGGTAAAACCTGTCTCAAGATTCGTCCTGTCACCATCGTAACGAACGTTTGTTCGACTAACAAATAATACTCGTAATGGCAACGTTTCACGTTGGTCTCGTGTTCTTTGGATTTCCGCGAGTGGAAACACAGCGAGATCCTTTTACTCGGAATAACCACGGCCCACGGCCGGATTAAATGGCAACTCGTGTAATCACACGACTAAACCAGTTCCCCGTGGCGTAGCCTCGTTGTTCCACGCTGTGTGCTGGATAGCGGCTAATGCGTGCGTTATCAGGATCAGAGGATCGTGCGGAACGAAATTTCATTTGCAACAGTGGGTTGCTGCGTTTCAGCGTAGCACGGTTTACCGATGTTAAATCGTCTGACGATCATTGTCGACGCGATGAATTCCTAGCATTGCTGACAAGATTGAGATCGCGTGGATCGTAGATGGCACACTAGAGTGTTAGAGATATAATTAGAGATATACGTAATTAGGTCAGTTCCATAAGCAACGTCGTGTTTATATAGAGACCGGTTCATTGCCATCGATCGGCGCAATTATTTCGGAAATTCTACGCTATTCGAAAAAGTATTGGGTTGACAACTAAGTGATTGCGGATTTTGTCAATACCAACTAATAAAAGTTGCCAACCCAATAAAATACGTATTTTCATGAACTTTGCCAAGTGCATGATAAATTGGTTCCTAAACAGATATTCCTCTCGTCTAGCAAATACTCGACGTATTACGAATCTTTACGTATCTTCGTACGTCTTTGTGTATTGTATGTTCATCTTATCGGTTTGGCAACTAAGGAATGCGGATTTTGTCATTAGTTGGTATTGACAAAATCTGGATACCCTCAGTTGGCAACCCAATAAAATACGTATTTTCGTGAACTTTGCCAAATGGATGATAAATTGGTTCCTAAACAGATATTCCTCCCGTCTAGCAAATACTCGACGTATTACGAATCTTTATGTATCTTCGTACGTCTTTGTGTATTGTATGTTCATTTTATCGGTTTGGCGACTAAGGAATGCGGATTTTGTCATTAGTTGGTATTGACAAAATCTGGATACCCTCAGTTGGCAACCCAATAAAATACGTATTTTCGTGAACTTTGCCAAGTGGATGATAAATTGGTTCCTAAACAGATATTCCTCCCGTCTAGCAAATACTCGACGTATTACGAATCTTTACGTATCTTCGTACGTCTTTAAGTATTTTATATACATTTTATATCTTTACGCATCGCGTGCACGTTTTGTGCATTTCTGCGCCGGTAAATCTCCTAATACAAATGCACGAATATCCGCAGCCCAGTCGCAAATTTCAGACTGCCGCGGTGTTATCGACGTACATAGGACATACATCGCGCTTTAACGATAATCTGCACTTTTCACTGTGTTGGAAAAATATACAGAGCCCGTAAAGCAGCATTAACGAAGACACAATACGAAATGAAAGGTAGAGCGGAAATAACGAGTCGGAAGGATGCAAAGGGAGTTGGTCGATCGATTCGCCGCCTCGGGGAGAGGCGTATAAGCATCGTGAAAGTAGCGGGAAAACGGTGCGTCACGGTTAAGCCGCGTAAAATGGAAAAGACAACGCGGCGTGGACCCTGAGTTTCCACCGATGGACGGCATAATAATTTCATAAGCCACGCCAAGTTTTCCCCTCTGCCGGTAAATACCCGTAATTTCAACACCGCCAATTGTTTCGCTCATCTACATTTCCCTCGACCCTGATTTTCCGCGCTTCGCTCTAAACGACGTTATTTTAAAAATAATCACACGGCAAACTTTCAGCCTTCTTTCAACGTTCGTTGGCGCAACGTTCGTTCGTCTGGAAATTGTTTCGTCCAACGTTTCTTTTATATTGGCCATGTTTTATCCTTCCTTTTCGTATCATTTTTATGAGCATATTGATTTTCTTTCCCCCTTCGTTTCTTTTCCTTTCTTTTCTTTCCTTCGTTCGTTAACGAGAATTTAATGGAACTTTCGGATTATGGAAACTGTCGAGTCCTTGCGTTTCGATGCATCGGATCTGCCGCGTCGGAATATTCTCTCGCAGATTCGGATCATTCGGCAAAAAGTTTCTACGACTCTTTTCCTCAGACATAACTTTCATATACGATTTAGTACTATTTTTAATACGGTAATTTCCACGTTATCGCGACATTCCAGGCTTTGAGAATTATTTCAAGTAAAAAAGCGCCAACGATATTAACGCTTTACCGACCGCTAGCGGTTTAAACAGCATGCGCACGTCCGACCGGCAGCTCAGGCGCGGATTCTCCCTGGCGCCGACTCTGTTTCGGTTTAGACTCTCCAATACCATTCTTTTCGTTCATCGCGAACGCTAAGTTTTTCAAATTGGTATAAAACTGTGGGAGCTTACGAAGCAACGCAACTGACGCAACTGAGCAAAGTACCTTAGTACTAAATAACAAATTACTGCTCGAATAATGAGAAAGATTGTGGGCAACGAAAAGCCGATTAACAGGCCATCGATCGGTAAGCGTCGGCGACGAAAAACCGATTAATCGGCTATCGATCGGTAAAGTGTTAACAACCGCTACGTCAGCTTACCTTCGACTCTGCGAGTCACCGAATCTGCGAATTCAATTATTAAACTAATTACTGGTAAGTAATATGAAATTCCACTGAACGAACGAGTCACTCGGATCTTGTTTGGGTGTGTCGCATCTCGTATAAAAATTGAATAAAACGAGATAGAGAGAGAGAGAGAGAGAGAGGGAGAGAGAAAGAGGGAGCGCTGACAGAATGGCAAGTGATGCAGCAAATTCAGTAAGTGGTAATCCAAGTATATCGGCCTACCATAAAGAGGCCCTAAAGTCACTCGAAAAAGCTCTTGAGCGTCATTGAAATTATTCGTGCGAGTTCGTTTGCGTTCTACGTTATACAAGGTGTCCTCGTTTTAAATGGTCAAACGTTATACGCGAACATGGGTCTACAAACGATTTGTAGAAAGAATTATGGCAAAAATATACCTACAGACGAACGTTATCGTGGCTGATGTATCGATACGTGAAATTCTCGAGTATCGTTCAAGTAATTCGTAGAAATTCGTCGTACGTTATACGGGTTATCTCAATTTTAAACGATCGAACTCGAATTCTCAAGTATCGTTCAAGTAATTCATAGAACTTCATCTACGTTATACGGGTTATCTCAATTTTAAACGATCGAAGTTTATTCTGCGAAAAGAAATTAAAAAAAAAAAAACACGCAAACGCCGGTTTGTAAAGATGCAAACGCTTTATAAAAAAGTTGCGACAAAAATACACGTATAGACGAACGTTACGACGAAACATGTGTATCGATATCGTCGTCACATTGTTCGACCCGCAACATCGCCGCGTCGTACACTTTCGTCCGCGTGCAACGATAAACGCGATAGCGCGTCGCACGATCGAGAAATTCGAGACAAGAACCGGCAAAAAAAGATTCACGTTGAGTTCGATGATTTTGTGAGAAAAACGAGCATGAAATTCGCAGAAACTCGATCTTTCAACCATACGTTCGAAAGCAGGAGACATTTCGAACAAACAAAAAGTTGTTTCGTAAACAAAAAGTCTCAACTCGAATCCACCAGTTTTCATACTTTTTTCGCTAGAATCGCTGCGTTTTATTTTTTTACGTCTACGATAATACTACCATCAGCTAAGCACAAACGCAGAGAATTCTGCAACGTGGAAGATTCGTCGAACACGAAATTGCGAAACTCTTTTCTTTGCGCGAGAAACTCTTTCGATAAACAGAGTGCTTTCTCCGTGTTTATTTTAGAGACGCTCGAAGATGAGCGTTTTTTAAGAAATATTTCCTATAAAACGACTTTAGTATCCGCTGTGCTGGTACAGTGCTGGTGAATTGACGCGAAAGTTTTCGCGCCGCTAGAGAGGCCAAGTATTTTCCGGATAATTTCGACGATTCCAATTTCTCCATCGATTCCGGCCGCGACATATTTTTCAGCGAGGAAAATATCTGCGTTATCGTTATCAGAAAGAAATTACTTTTACGACGGTGTTATCGTTTCTTTTCCAGCTTCCAGCAATTTCAAGCTCTTTCGTATTTACTGCAAATATCCGCTATCACGAATCAATACTCTTCTCCGCCTGTTCTTCCGATAAAAAATCGCAATAAAAATATCCCGCAACTTCTCCCTCCACGCGATTATCGTTCAGCTACGAATACTTATGCAAATTCGTATTTCTAGAGGCACTCGTAAGCAAATACAACTCGAATAAGAATATGACTCTTTATTCGTGCTCGTTCGTCGTCGACGTCTTATTTATCTCTTGCATTTTATTTCCTCGCGTACGTACGCTACCCTCCGCGAATATCTTTCCGTACTTTTTGCGCTTTATTTGCGCTCGTTTGCGCACGCTCTCGTAGCGAATGGAAAAAATCCGCGACCTAATCGAGACGCGGTCCAGCGTAGAGAAACAGCTATGCCACGATAGCAACAAGCGTTCTGGATATTAAGATTTTCAGGATCGTACGTTAACATACGACAAGCATATAGCCAGGAGATGGTCGAAAGGTCGGAAATTTCGTTTCGATTTACATTTCCATACGATACATATTTGTCGAATTATACAGGGTGGTTGATAACTGGTGGCACAAGCGGAAAGGGGGTGATTCTACGCGAAAAAAGAAATCGAAAATATAGAATAAAAATTAAAAACGTTACAAAAATAACGTCAATCGATACAACGATCTACGGTGAGATCCGTTATAACGAGACGCGCTAAAGTGCACGCGTACCGACCGAAAATTCAAAGTCGATTTTCTCGAAAACAAAGCGTCGAACGAAAAATTTTTATTCTATATTTTCCACTTCTTTTTTCGCGTAGAATCCACCAGTTACCAACCAGCCTGTACAGATGCCATTTCGTTCCACAGGCTTTCTCCATCTTTCACGCAACTCCGAGATATTCCATGCTTGCGGAACCTCTCGGATTTTTCGGCCAGAAACTTCGTATGATTTTTTACATCGACCAAGGAGTTAGAAATCGGAACGAACTGTCCGATAGCAGCATCTAACGAGTGCGACATCTTTAATCAAAATCAACGAGCATACTCAAAGATACTCGCAAGTGACGTTGTGTTTGGCGTTGTTTACGCTTGAGAACAATTTCCCCGATGGAGAGGTACCAAGAACATTTATTATTTTGTTAAATTCCTTAAAAATAGAAAGCAACTTTACCAGCGACCAATATCGTATCTAATGTTAGATTGGCAACTGAGTGATTGCGGATTTTGTGATTAGGTGGTATTGATAAAATCAGCAATCACTTAGTTGCCAACCCATATCGACAGTAAAAACCGACAGTCCACCGTAAAAACAGATTCACATTTTGTTGATAGCATCCGTTGCTTTTTCTCCCGTTTTATTGAACGGTAGCTGACTATGATTTTTACGCCAATTGTATCAATAATCATAGCGATAATTGCGTTGATTTTTACATTACGAACGATGGATTAGCCAGCAGAATTTTTTACTCTTCGCAGAGTGAAATTCTAACCGAGAGATAACTAAAATAACAAATAAAATTCCGAGCGACTGATAACAAAGTTCGAATCGGCGATTTAATTTCCAATTAAAGGATCGATTAATCAACCAAGTTAAGACGGTCGATTAATCACCAGCGAATAAGAATGTAATCGATCTTGGCTACGATTTACGATTGCCTGCAGGCGAAAAAAGCCAAAGAAGCATAGAAGAGAGGAGAAAAAGTTGTAAGAAGAGCAGAGTAAAACTCGTCACAGAGAACTGCCCTTGTCCAAGTGAAACTCGTTAGGTATTCTCCATGACGCGTCGTTCGACTTTTCTGCACACCTCGTTAAGCCGGCAATTGGCCAACGACAATCGCATGTTTCTTCTTTATCCCCTAATTTAGCGTTATCTGGCCGACAGAGGTCGTAATTCAGCGAAATCGTTGCTCTCGTTTTGCAAACAGACCGTATTTGTACCGACCAGCGACAAGTGTTTGCAAAGTATCTGCACTCGGAGCGCTGATTTATATTGGGTTGGCAACTAAGTGATTGCAGATTTCGTCACTTGGTGGTATTGACAAAGTCCGCGATCGCTTAGTTGCCAACTCGATATAAACCAATAGCATGGAATCAAGTTCTGACGAAATGGCTGTCTTATTTTTCAATTTTATTAGCGACGGAGTTCGTCGTAACGCAAAATATCGCCGTTTCTTCTTGACGAGTATACTCGTGAGAAACAGCGAACCGGTTAAAGAAGATACCGACAGTCGGAAGAACATTTACTTGCGAAATGTTTGAAAATCGCATAATAATAAAGATAATGACGAATAATCCAGAGCGTTCAACGAAGCGTATCAACGTTCGTTTAATTTGAAATTAATCTACGTTTGCCTAAGTTTAAACATCTCGAACAGTTGCCCGAAACATTCGTCTCTGTCCAAACTTAAACAGAAATCTAATCTCACAATCTGCTTTTACGGCCAATTAATCTCACGCGATAACGTTCCCTTATCGCAGATACTGCTTGCCCAAAAGTACAATTCTCTGCCAAATCGCTTTAGGATCTCCCTTCGCGTTCTCCACCTCTCGACGCCATCTCCAAAATCTCCGATCTTGTCCACACTCGGTCTCGCCATTAGCCTAATCGAGCTCGTTCCACTGCAATTTCTGCGTGTATAACGTATACGCAATAAGTAACGCATTAATCGTGCGTAATAATATCCATTTCCTGTACACATAATCCAATATACAGTGCAACAATAGCAAACAATGACAAACAACATCGATTTAACGGACAATTAACACGTTCACTGCCACGAGAATTTTACATTTATTTTACATGGAAACATATCGCATTACGAGTTCACCGTGGATTTTTTAAGCTAATTTATGTTTTTCAGAATGCAATTAAAAATGCAAAATCTTGGTAGAAAATTATTCTACCTGTTACGTATCATAGAAAGCACTATGCTTTGAACGTTTCGCATACTTTTTCATATTATGTGCAGTTCCTGCAATTTTGCACTTTCAAGCTTCCCACTTGTAAGTAGATCGCGAATTCGTATTTTGCATAATGTAATTAAAAATGCAAGATTTTGACAGAAGATTGTTTTACATATACTTTGAACGTTTCGCATACTTTTTCATATTATATGCAGTTCCTGCAATTTTGCACTTTCGAGCTTCCCACTTGTAAGTAGATCGTGGATTCTTATGCGAATTCATACTTTTCAGAGTATAATTAAAAACGCAAAATCTTGGTAGAAAATTATTCTACCTGTTACGTATCATAGAAAGCACTATGCTTTGAACGTTACGCATACTTTTTCATATTATGTGCAGTTCCTGCAATTTTGCACTTTCAAGCTCCCCACTTGTAAGTAGATCGCGGATTCTGATGCGAATTCATATTTTGCATAATGTAATTAAAAATGCAAGATTTTGACAGAAGATTGTCCTACATATAACGTGTTGTAAAAAGTAGTATACTTTGAACGTTTCTCATACTTTTTCATATTATGTGCAGTTCCTGCAATTCTGTACTTTCAAGCTTCCCACTTGTAAGCAGATCGCGGATTCTGATGCGAATTCATATTTTTCAGAATGTAATTAAAAACATCAAATCTTGACAGATTCTATCCTCGAATCGTTCAAATTTCACCGGAAGTATGTTAGCGATCAAATCTTTCGAGCAAGAAAAGTAACTTCAGCCACAAGCAATTTTCCAGCCAACGAATATCATTGTGTGAGAAATTGTGGCACTCGCGTGACGTGACGTTTGTTCGTCTCGTCTGCGTCGACTTTATCATAAACCGAAATCGTATACACGTAGACACAACAACAGCGACACAAAGTGACGATCTTACCGGGCAGCGATGTAGAGAGGATCGTTGGAAGAGCACGCCTACGCTTGTCCGCACGTGCACGCGCGTGTAAGAGGCACGCAGGTGTGCCTCATGTGTGCACAGGTGTTAGAAGCTGTGTACGAGATGGCGTGCGCGTATGCGTTCAGACGCAAAGAGACAGAGGAGCCAGACCGAAAACCAGACTCTACAGGGTGTCCCACGTAACTAGGACAAACTGTACGTAACTGTGAAACGGTACAAGACGGAAAGAAACGTCACTGATCGATATTATACAGGCTCCGTGCGAATAACGCGTACAGACGAGATCGTGTTTTTTTATTCCTTGCGAGATAACCAGAGGAAAATATTCGGTTGGCGATCAAGTGATTGCGGATTTTCTCAGTGCCACCTAATGACAAATTCCGCGATCACTTGGTCGCCGACCGCGTTATAAAGAACACGCGCTCTTTTCACTCGGTCCTAGAGAGAATGATCGACCTTGAAAATTTACCGAGTATACTTCCGCTGTTCTATCTTTGTAAACGCAAGCGGATACGAATAAATTATCTTTACAAAATAGAAATTATTCTACGTACGAAAACAAGTAGGAGACGTGGAGCGGAAGACGTAAAAGAAAATGACGTTTCGCTTGAGAATTCACTTTCGAGAGAACGAAGTTCGAACGTCGTTTCCGAGTTGGTTAAGTACACGCGTACGACAAATATTCGAATTTGTTTTTCTCGTAGACGAAGCGTGTTGCGAGCAAAATTAGTTACGTTCGCGACGTATCTTCGCGCGTACAAAGGTCCTCTGTCAATTATCGATTCGCGCCCGGTATTTCAGACTTAGCTGTCTTCGCTTCGCGAGAATCTCCATTTAATGATTTTCTCAAAAAGAAGAAGAAAGAAAGAAGAGCATAAAAAGGAAACGTCGTAGGAGAAAATTTGATTCCGTAGCTCTCGCTATCATTCCGTGAGAGATCATTCTCGTTTGTACATGTTACACGATCCGGACCCTGTATACGTCTTAATCAATATCGAAATATACATCGCGCCAATCAGTGAATATCCAGGATTGTCGATATTATGGTTATCAGTCGACTATTTAAATATTTTTTCTCTGTGAAATATAACTTTCTACTTGCGGTAAATATCTTGATCAATATCAAGATATATATATATATGTATATACAGGGTGGTTTGTAACTGGTGGTATAAGCGGAGAGGGGGTGATTTTACGCGAAAAAAGAAGTCGAAAATGTAGAATAAAAAAATTTTTTTTTTCTTAATTTTTCCATCGAGACAACGATCTACAGTGAGATCCGTTATAACGTGCCGCACGCGTACCCAGCGAAAATTCAAAGTCGATTTTCTCGAAAACAAAGCCTCGAACGAAAAATTTTTATTCTACATTTTCCACTTCTTTTTTCGCGTAGAATCACCCCCTTTCCGCTTGTACCACCAGTTACCAACCACCCTGTATAATATATTATACGAAAGAGGTAGAAATTATTATTAAAGAGACGAGATATCCTTTCGTAAGAAAACATCTTCAAGTGCAACGAAATTATTTCGAAACGAGGAATTACGTACACGAGTTACGCCACTTTCATAACAACCGTCACATACGTGTGTACATATATACGTATACTTGTATACGTGTGCGTATCTGAGAGATGGAAACAGAGGAGAGAAAAAAGATCGAGACGAGTATTTCGCGGTGAATGGCGAAAGCACGACTCGTGAATCGTTAGAGCGGCACTGGCGAGGGGACGAGGAAGCGTCGCGACGCCCATACTCCGAGCCTGCGCCGTCCAGACGCGTCCCTTTTGTCCCCCACGAATTTCTCTTTCTCCTTTCTCTCGTGTCCATGGACACGTCCAACACACGCGTACGTATTGCCAACTTCGTGTCACATCGTCTATCGTCGCCTCACCCAAAAATTCACCTAAGAATATCAGACAGTCTGATATTTATTAGCCTGAACCGGTTAACCGCGTTCCACGCGTATACTCGTCGTGTCAAATAAGAAACTATCATTTGCTACCAACACTGAACATTTTTCTTTTATTTTACAGGAAACGGTTTATTCGATTTATTTATATTATATTATATTCGATATTTTCATAAATCGAGCCGATTATTTTCCTCGATGCATCCTCATTTGTATACTTTACGTAATTACATCGCGTATATCGACTATTCCACCGAATTGTCTCGCGTAGCATATTATTTTCTGGTAATATTTAAATTCTTAATAACAGTCGTTGAAAGTTCATGACGAGTATACTCGTCAAAAGCAAAAAGACCGCTGTTTAATCGATTAGTTCTTCGACTATCGTGCGCGTTAGTTTATTGTAAGTTACAAGTAACGTGATAGTTTAAAAAGTTAATAAATCGCAAGAGTCAAAGTCGTAAAAAATATTACACTCGTACCTCAACGTTATATTTACGTGTCAAGGAGATCTAGTCCCGTACGACCGGTAATTAGTCCAGAAGAAATTCATAAAAATCACTTGTTTTTATCGCTGTTACTCGAAGATCCCGATACCGATCATCGAGGAACACGACTGGTGAGTGACGAGGATACAACAACGTATACGTTGAAAGTTGAAACTCGTAACATTGTGCCGATTATGATTGCTGAAACCCTGACCAGATTAGGATCTAGCGTGTACGAGTAGGTGACTGATGAGACGTTAATACACTATGATGAAACACTGAATAGCGTTTAGCGCGGTACTAAGAAATCCAATCTCTATCGTTATTAGTCATCGTCGCGTCTGTAGGAGTCAAAGTCTTCCAGAGAATTGCAATAAGCTTCTTGCGATAATTAACCAGTTAGCTGTTGCGACCTCTTTGGGAAGCGTAAACGTAAAATGTGTGGTAAAAAGTAAAATCGACGACGAGTATACTCGTCAAGCGCGGTGTACACGTGGCTGTTACAATATACACAGAATTAAGTCGTAGCGACATGACTGTTTTATTTTTCAAACTTCTTATGGCGATTTACTGCGATAACTAAATACACGGCAAATTCTAACTATCTTTTACGCGCGACGAGTATACTCGTCCTGATGCGGAATATCGCCATTTCTTCATGACGAGTATACTCGTCAGTACGATCGACTCGTCGCGCGTAAAAAGTTAGAAAAAGTTAGAATTTGTAGATCGTACTGACGAGTATACTCGTCGATCATGCCGACGAATATACTCGTCAAAAACAGCTAACTGGTTGATAAGCGTAAGAATCAGGTACAATGGATGATCGTAAAATTAACGAACAACAGAGAAATTATAATATAAATATAATTCTTAGTATTTAGCCGGGTAAAAAGATTTTGCGATCTGGTCAAAGGCTGAAGAAACGGACCTTCAATTTTCTACAGTGAAAATTACAAGTTCGTATCGGAGAGGCAGGCAAATTTTGCGGGCCATCGGAACAAGATTCTAAAATGAAAATGGCAGTAATTTCTAAAACTAACGTTCTCACGTTCTGCAACAAGAATTCCTGTTCCAAGTAATAGAAATTAATAATACACGTTACTTTCGTAACACTCCAGAAACATGTTCCAAAAGTGATACTTTAACAAATTTCCATCGCAATTATCCAATCAACTATATCAAACTATTTATCCTGTCCTTTCGCTTGCCGCAATTTTTATCCGTTAAAGTTACTTCAAAATATCGGTTAAAATTCTTCTCGATACAGAAAGTGAAAAATCTCTTCGGAACTCGATCTACGCAAACCGTAAAGAGAGAGTTCTAGGCGGAAGCAAAGTTGGCAATAATCTCTAAAACGGACGCCTTTTCGCGACAATAATCCTTGTAACCCAGAGCCAGCGACTGTTGTGCAATTTCATCTAACCCAATAAAATGTCGATTCTATCGCGCTGTATATTCCACGCAAACGATTATCGTAGTGGCATTGTATAACAGATTGTATGGCGTTGTATAGTCAGTTGGCTGCGGAGAACGTGTGTCATCCACATCGCCGTAGGATACACGGAAAAGGAGAAACGAGAGAGTGTGGAAGCGAAGCGATCGTCGAGATACAACGCCGGATGCGAAACGGCTCTTCTCTCTTCGCCGGGCAATTCCCGCGGGAGCAATCGCGCAAATATTTACAACGCCTACTCGTGTACACGTTGGCTTTAACCCTTTTATTCGAGTGCAGCCGAAAGGGTTCGACCTCCACTACCATTGGCCATCCTGCTCGCTTATCTCTCTTTATCTCGAGTGTCAGGCTTGCGCACAAAATCGAAGTTCAGTCGTCTGCCGAGAGGCAGGAAAAGCAAGCTGATCGATGCGTCGAGAAATAGATTTTCGATCAGCAAACGTTGCAATTTTTCCCCTCTTTCTTTTCTTTCGCCAGTTGCACGCTTGACAAATTCCGACTATAGTCGCCATAAGGAAACGTTTCAACGCGTGAACGAAAATATTATAAATAATATCAAACAAAAACTGTTGTTCGTCTATTATTTCCTTCTGAAACGAAAGAAGCTTTTCAGACAAACTTAATTACGTTTAGTAGCCAGTCTATCTATTAATTAAACGCTCGTGTTTTATTCTACGATTATATTCGGTGGCAACTAAGCGAGTGCGGATTTTGTCAATACCACCCAATGACAAAATCCGCGATCACTTAGTTGCCAACCCAATAACCACGATCCTAAGATACAGTTCGAGTTTCAGCGACTACGATAGTTCTGAGAGCATTAAGACGACGATCGAATATAACCGTGATTGACCGTAGCTATGATGTAACTTCGAAACATTCTCTAAAACCGATGGCAGCGAAAGGATTAGGCTCGCAGAAGCAAGCGTAAGAGCTACTGGGAATCCAAGAGGAAAGTTGTTGGTCCGCGAATAGTGGAAAATCGTAGTCGGTTGGTTACTTAGAAAATAGAGTTCGAAGAAGCAGGAAGCTAACGTGCTTCGTCGTTTCCCTGTGGATTTTTCATGGAAAACAGGGAAAGAGAGTTTGGTAAGGCGTTCCTTTCGGAAGTCGTCCCGTAAAGATTCAAAAGCTGGCTAGCACGGGCAAATAGATTAACAGTTGGAAGTTGAAATTGGTTTGAACTTCAGCGTGAATTCTGATCAAACATTTTTGCGAAAGTATGTCAACGTAGTTCTATTTGTCCGATGAATAGGATGGCTCTATTTGCTTGAAAACTTTCTTTACAACTCGACGTTTACGTTGTTTTCGTTCCACGGAAGAACGAGTTTTAAATAGATACGTATCCGAGTATCGTAATTTAATTTTGTAATAGCAGCAATTTTGTAATTAATTGGAATTACAACAACGTGATGCAAATAAATAAGTGATAATGGTGATAGTAGTATTAGTAGTAGTAGTAGTAGTAGTAGTAGTATAGTTTATTTTCAGCCTCCTGTCTATAAAAATTACTCTGTTCACAATTATTTTTTCTATTGCCATACATCCTCGTTTACTCATCTACACACACAGAATCTTGTTTTTCCCTTATTTTTTCTGTACTACATATTCTACTACATATTTACTATTCCACATGTGTATCTACTATCTATCTAACTATTTATTAACTTTTATGTATATCTGTTATCAGTTATCTACTGAATAAATAAGTATAAAAGATAAAGCAAAGGTAAACGTTAATATTCTTAAACGCTTTCACGTTTTTAATAATCACGAAAAAACAAAAATCTGATATCAGTTACATACTTTGATTAGTTTGTAGGCTGCAGCGTTGAACAGCGCTTTGAAACGTTTATACTTTGTTAAACATTTCCTATCTGCTCGATAAAGGGCAACATATTCATTCGTTGAAGTTCTGCCAGATTTTCAATTTCGTTCAAACTTCACCCTTCCTCGGCAATAATTCAGGAACGAATATGATAAAGGTAATGAATATTTGTTGGTCAATTTTGTCATAATATTTTGCTGTGGAATATCTGCAAGTATCTTTGAAGAAAGCCTCAGCGATTCTTCTTAAAGAACAGAATCTAATTTAGTTTGGTCTTCGACTTTGCTGCACGCGTCTTCGAAAGCGCTTAAAAAATCCTGCCGCTACTGAAAAAGAGTTCGTTCACCAACCTGTTGCCCCACGCACAACTCCAACATTCCATTCTCCACTTCGCCCACCCTGCACGAATTAAACTGAAAATCCAGCAACGTCATTCTCGTCCCTTGCACACGATCTTCCACCGTCGCAGCGCGATACGATACAAAATACAAAATACAAAACTCGTAATTACGTACACAGAGTGTTTCGAATAGAAGAAAGAAACGTAACTTCGTATAAACATCCGCTGGCACGGTAAGTGGACTCGTGCAAGTGAACATTTCTGTCTTATGTATATCAAAACGTTATTTGCGTTAGGGTAGACCGAGGCGAATCCAGTCGAATCGACCACTTAAAACGATCGCGATATAACGACAATACGTTTGATTGCGGGTTTTGTCAATACCACCTAATGACAAAACCCGCAATCATTTAGTTGCCAACCCAATATTCTGCTTATTTTGATGCGATTCGTTTCGTCTCGGTGTAACCTGTTTGTAAAACTAATTGAAGAAATCTACGAACGCCAGAGTCGGTCAGTTTGGCTTCCGGAAGGTCTGTGATATTTTGTCTTTAAATTCGAAAGTTACGCTTTACGAAAGAACCGAGTAACGTTAGGTAACAGATAACCTTAGATAACAGTGGAACCTTCGTAACTCGGAAACCCCTGCAAGTGGAAATAAAACTTGCTTTAGCAGAAACCTCACGAGGCTCGGTCAAACGAGCCGTTTCAAAATTTCATTTAAAACTGTACGTTCGTCTAACTCTCTGTAAATTCTTATATCAACAAAAATTGAGAAACTGATTAATCGGGCGATAGAATCAGCGTGCAGATGGAAGGTTAACGTTATGAAAATTGAAAAAGAAGAGAAATGTAGATAAAAGAACCTGATAAAAAAGCACATCATTGCAAATGTCTTTTGCAACTATCGTATATACAGGGTGGTTGGTAACTGGTGGTACAAGCTGAAAGGGGGTGATTCTACGCGAAAAAAGAAGTCGAAAATACAGAATAAAAATTTTTCGTTCGAGGCTTTGTTTTCGAGAAAATCGACTTTGAATGTTCGGTCGGTACGCGTGCACTTCATCGCGTCTCGTTGTAACGGATCTCACTGTAGATCGTTGTCCCGATTGACGTTATTTTTTTCATTTCTTAAATTTGTATTCTATATTTTCGACTTTTTTTCGCGTAGAATCACCCCCTTTCCGCTTGTACCACCAATTACCAACCACCCTGTATATATTTATATGAATTATTTTTCTCATTACGTTTCGACACACAGATGCTCCACGATAAATTTCTATATCTCTGGCCGACGTTTCTGGAACGTCCTGTGCAGCTGAAGGCGACCACCTAATCAGATTAACAGGCAAAACGCTTTTTAATCCAAGTGATTCATTCACCAACTGACCCGAAACGGACGTGTGCGATAGAAGAAGGAACAGAGTTCCGGGGGACAAAGGATCGGTGCTGAGCGTTGTTCGCCATAGCGTTTCAATAAACGAAAGAGAAAAGGAGCGGAAAGCGAAGGAGAAACGGAGAAAAGCCGGCATGGAGAGGGAAAGCATTGGGAAAAAAGGTCGGCGACCTCGTGGACTCGCGTGGCCAAAGGCATTTAAGTGCGCGCGTAATTACGCGCAGCGACAAAGGGTGCGCTTCGCTTTTTCTCACGAACCTCCCCCCGCCCTTTGGCACACCAGGCACCCCTCAACACCCATCGAGTCCAAAAGCTGAGTGCGCCACGTTTTTCGTTCGATTCGATCGCACGTTTACACACAGGGTGACCTGTGCGATTTTATAATGCGAATTTTATAACAGATTCTCCTCGGGGAGAAGATCGTAGCTTCACAGGACGCTTTATAGGACGATTCCTATTATTTTCTGGCGAAGGATTAGGTTTAGAATTGCATTACAATTCTGTAACGCCGTAATACAATAGTTCCTTTAGGAGCTATTCTCGGGAGGAACGTTTTATTGTTGTCGAATAAAGAATTTTTTAGAGGGAAAATTCTGTTTTCTCTTTGGATGCATAAAAAGATTTTTTTTTGTTTTTTAAGGGAAGAATTAAGCTTAGAATTGGATCGCAATTTATTTACGATACTGTACCGTAATAGTTTCTTTACGAGCGAGAGATTTTATTGTCGTAGAATATAGAATATTTTTAGGGAAAATTCTATTTTTTATTTTCAGACGAATTAAATTATTTCTATGTTTCTTCTTCCTTTTTTTCTATTTTTTAACAAACAACTAGGTTTAGGATTAGACTGCAATGTATAATACTGTAATGTAATAGTTTTATGAGAACACGCTAACAAGCGGAATTGTACAGGAAGCGCGTAAAATTAGTAAAAGATATGAAAATCAAATTTTCGCGAAATTAGCATAACGAGGGGCAGAATACTAGCAACGAAGAGGACGTAAATATAAAAAAGGCTTGTATAGGGTTGCTTTTAATTCATATGGACAAAATATATTTAATTGCACTGCTTGTTACGGATCTAGACAAGTTTGTAAAATAAAAATAAATTTTATATAAGGGTGGTTTTATATAACTGATGGTACAAGCGGAAAGGGGGTGATTCTACGCGAAAAAAGAAGTCGAAAATATAGAATAAAAATTTTTCGTTCGAGGCTTTGTTTTCGAGAAAATCGACTTTGAATGTTCGGTCGGTACGCGTGCACTTCATCGCGTCTCGTTGTAACGGATCTCACTGTAGATCGTTGTCTCGATTGACGTTATTTCTTTAACTTTTTAAATTTTTATTCTATATTTTCGACTTCTTTTTTCGCGTGGAATTACCCCCTTTCCGCTTGTACCACCAGTTACCAACCACCCTGTATATTCACAAACACGAGTAGTGGAACCGACGATGAAATAAATACACATATAATAGCGTTCATAGGTGAATAGTTATATTTTCGTGGAATCGACAGGATCGTTTCCTTTTACAGGAAACTTGATCGCAGCTATTCGACTCTACTAAAATACCTCGAATTTCTCTACAACAGTTTTCAAGGAAAAAATTCTATTCTTGTCGTATGTATAATTTCTACCTTTCTAAAGAAAAGCTAGGTTTACAATCAACTTGCAATTTATAATACTGTAATGTAACATTTCTCCCAAGCTGAAGATTCCTTTCTTTCTATTTCTTTGTCGAAACGATAGGATAATTCGTTTTTCAAAAACAGATACACGTCTCGTTAAAAAGTACCTCCAACTTCTTATGCACGAATACGAATACATGAAGAAGCACAACGAAGAAAAAAAAGGACAAAAGAAACGAACGAGATTGTTGAACGAAGCTAAACAGTGAAACTGTTGCATCAAAAAGATAATAGAAAAATAAAGAACAGAAAGAAATTTCTCCAACAGGATAAGCATGGAAATTGTTCTACGAAATTTCAGTACACCCTGTGCATCGCTACGAGCATGAGAAGCGACTTACGTAACTGGTATCGCAACCCTTTGCCAACTTCTTTCTTCCAAAGGTTCCAGAGCTCGACCCTTTCCAGTGTTTCGTACGAGGATAATTCCTCTAACCGAATGTTGAATGGGGTGAGAGATGCTTATTTGCAACGATTCGTTCGTCGAGTGTTGTATCGGGGATGTTGCGGTGGGTTTGGCTCGAGTATACAGCGTTTTCATTTCGAAGATTGTATGGCGTGCTTGAGAAAGTGTGCACGAAGACGTTTAAATATGTATGTAGGAACGTACGTGTAGAAATAAAAGTTGCAGAAGCTGTAGGCCACTGAAGGGAAGAGCGAACTGGTTGTTGCACGTTTGTAACAGATATGCGTATGGTTCTGGTTTCTTTTTGCCTGTTACTCCTTGTTGTTGTTGTATTTTTGAACGATCTGTGCGTGGCTAATGGAATGGTCGTAAAAATTGCTACGATCTGAATAATTTTAATATTAACAGATCGGAACAAATAATCGAAGAAATCGTTAAGGATCGTGGGAATTAATCGAGCAAGTTAAACAAGAATTGAGCGAGATGCTGGCTAACGTTCTGAAACGACGTGTGACTTGAAATCTTCTTTTCTATTTTTATTTTATTTCTAACGAATTTTATCTTCCAATGAAGCGTTTCTTTTCCTCGTCGAATCTCGCATTTTATTTTCTATGAAATTTCAAAGTGCATACTGCTAAATGATGGAATGTCTAATATACTTAATTAATAATAAAAGGAATTTTGTATTAGGAAATTCTTTGGTAGATAGTTTTGTCGAGGTAAAGAATTCGAATTGTAAAATATCAAAATGTGATAAAATTAACAGCTGATTGAATATATCCATGTATATATATATATATAACTTAACTTAATTAATTGGTACGTAAATACGCGCTAAAGTGAAGGATACAATGGTGTGCAGATACTTTTCTCTAGCCACTGTGCGCACATTTTTTAATTCTTCTTTCGCTTGTTTCCCACTGTACTGTTACGCTACGTTCACCAAACTATCTACAGCGGTTATCATTTATACGTAACGTTTATAGCAATTACCAGTTTCCAGTGTTTAAATTAGATACAATGAGCGAATGATAAGTTGAACAACGAATATATATATATATATATGTCGGGTTATCATTAGGATTTTTTAAGTCGCGTAATGTTTCTTCATTTGAATTAGCCATTGTTTTACAAAACAGAGAATATATTTACACGAATAAACAAGATTTTACAAAATTTTATGAATAATGAATTTTATAATTGATATGATTAATTAACATATGATAAGTTAAATTATTAATTTAATTAAAGAATAATAAGTTTATCGAACAATAAGAGGAACGGACAATATATCTTACGAATAATAAATTTAACGAATAATAAAATTAACGATTGATAAACTTTACAAATAATGAATTTAATTTACGCTATTAACAATGATCCGGGGTTCAAACGAATCCACGGTCAACGGAATAACTTTTAATAATTTTATAACACAAAATACGTTTGCTGAATCACTCGATAAATTACTTGATGTATCACTTTCCAAGGCGTTCACATGAATGAATATCTGATTAAAATCTTTTTCGTTATACGACTGCATTTGTTTGTTATATTCTCGCTGGAAACATCGAGAAGGTTCCAATCGTTGTTGCCAGGCAATATCTGTCAAAAGTTTGTTGTATACTCTTTGGAAACATCGAGAAAGATCCAAACGCCGATACTAGGCAATTTCTGTCTTCATCAAGCAAAACGTTTATCCCGTGACCGTGGCTACGTTCAGCGACCAGTTGTCACCTCGAACTCACTTTCGCTTTTCACAAATGTCAAACAATTACAGATGACAATTACTTAATTACAGTTATGATAAAATCTAGGCTAAAGCATTAGAAGGCTTCCTCAAAATTGCATACGGAAGGCTCCGGTTTTCATTTCATCTCCGACATATATATATTATAATATATATATATATATATATATATTCCATCTTAGAAGATGCTCAACCTCTTAAACATCGAACACACTGTTCCAGATGTATCCACTTACAGATTAAACCGAGACTCCCTTCAGCCTATACGTCAGTCAAAAGAAATGGAACGTCTGAAGACACTAGGGAATAAACCAGACCGAAGTTGCGAATGACTCACTCTTTTTTTTTTCCAATTTAATCGGGTCTACTTCGTGGAAATCGGGTCATTTCATACATTTCACAGATCATTAAGAACGCATTAGAGTACATTAACTTGTTGGTAAAAATGGCTCGTCTGAAATGATTATATTAATAAGATTAATCCTAAGATCCAATTTACCTAATTTCACTCATCGTCGTGACTACAATATTCGGTTTTTTGCTGTACCATTAACGTGATTGCATATATAAATATACGCGTATATTCAATCAGCTGTTAATTTTATCACATTTTGACATTTCACAATTCGAATTCTTTACCTCGACAAAACTATCTACCAAAGAATTTCCTAATACAATATTTCTTTTATTATTAATTAGTAGCAACTAGGTATACTACCATAATTTCATTACTGTATTTCACTGAATATTTTTACTGTATTAGAATTTATTGCTATAGATTTATCTATTTATTTATTTTCCTATATTTTGTTACACTGCATTCAGCGATATACGTACGAGTGTATAGAAGCTCGTTCCATTTTCCTACAAGGAAAACAATAAATATATATTTTAAATACGATGAATATTTTAATTTAATTTCATTTAGTTTAATTTAATATTTTTAAATACAATTCCTAATAGTAATATATATTTATTTATTTAGGTTCTATGAGACACTTAACGATTCAAACTTTTGCTGGACAGTGCAGGTGCAGTACAAAATCGTAGGGTTAAGAACCTGTCGCGGTTTAATTTCGCCAAAAACAATATTGTCTTTGTCCCCTGCCAAGCAGAAATAATTCCACCGCGTTCAAAAGACGAAAAAATATTCTTCGACGAACCACAGCTATACTTGGGTCAATAAAAGAACTGGGTGGTATAATGCAGCCCTTAACATCTTCTTTCTCCTCGTCTAATCTTTCGTCTAACTTTAGAAACGGACAAGTGGGCCACCTCCGAACTAAACCTCTTGGTAATCGAACGTTTTCCACGAATTATCCTGCTTGTCCTGTTCGAAGGAACGCAACAGGGTTCGCTCTAATAATTTTGCGCTTTCAAAGGATTCTAGATGACGTCACTGTGATGGTCCGTGTTCGTCTTCTCTTTTCTTTTTTGTTTTCTTTTCTCTTTTTCTTTATTTTTACTTTCTCTTCGTGGAACACGCTGTTGAATAATAATCGATAAGAGCAGCCACGTACGCAGCACCCAATTTCTATCGGACATCTAAAAGCTACTATCAGGTAAAAACACTCTTTATCAGACTGTTATCGACGCTTTCGACAAACTCGAGACTATTTTAGTAGTCAACAGAGTCATAAACGATAGATAGAGAATCTAAGAGAACCTAAGCAAGAATAATAATAAAAAAGAAACCTAATCGAGAACCTTAAGTCAGACGATCTCGCAAGAATATAAAATCTAAAGACACCTAACCTTAAAATCTTAGGAAATTTGAAGATACCTAACCTTAAAATCTCGACAAATCTAAAGATACCTTAGAACAAGCGCGAGACCGTAGCAAATCTAAAAAAAAAAAAAAAACTTAACCACGAGATCTGAAAAGAACGCAAAGAAGCGTAAAAGAAAATGCGGAAAGTGTAAAAACGAAAAACGGGTAAAAACCGTGAAACGATGAGGCACGGAGCATCGCTGAATCCGAAAACAACGCAGCGAGAGCGAAGCCGTCGGTGGCGAGGGTGCGTCTAAAATTAAGCTTGCGCTTCGATGGCTAAGCACTCCACCACTCGGTCGTGCTTTGATCGAATATTTCTCCTTTTCTCTTTTCTCTTTTTCCGCCCCTCTCTGCTTCGTGGCGACGACGAGATTTCCGCGTAAATAGGTCGATAGCTGACGTAATCTACGCGAGACCTGCTTATTCCTGAACGGTTTATCCGATTTCAGGATTAATCGAACGTCTTGGCGACTTTCACAGGTGAAAAAACCAGCGAGAGGCACTCGTGGAACACGAGTCGCGGTGCACTCGTCAAGAAGCTCGGCGTAATCGTTTGAAAAAGCCTGTAGCCGGAGTGAACGAAAGCGTAATGACGCGGCTGAGATCATCGATGATCGATATTCGTCGCTGGAAAATTGCCACTTTGCCGGTCAATGGGTCGCGATTTTCCAGTACTTCTCTACGTGCCTATTCGCATCGATTCCCCATCGTGTAAATTTAATACGATAGCACCAATATCTCCATTATGCTAATATCTTCTATCGCACAGACTGTAACAGAACTGTACGCCTAAAAACAGTAAAAAATGTGTGGTACAAACGTGTCTGCTATCTGTTTTCGTTCGTTCGTGAGATGTAACGAATTTTCCGTTTTCGTTACGCGTTATCCGATCCCCCATTGTCTTTACCGAAGATGCTGGAAATGTGCAGCTTGCGTTTCGACGAAAGCCCGCAACCGTTTCGTCATGGATCCGATTACGCTTCGAATGGTTGCCGGTGTTTCCAGAATTTGTCGAAATGCTCGTTCTATTCTAGACCTTGGTATTTCAACATTTCCCGTAGCTGTTATATATTTTTTTATTATTATTATTATTATTATTTAATTTGTACTTTACAATTTGTCCAGCTGGACATTCGGTAAATTTTTTTAGCTTTATATGCTATGTATATTCAAATGTACAAAACACATACGTAAAACGCTTGAAACAAAGTTCTTTAATCTAATTTCTGTCTCTGATAAATAAGCTTTGGCAACCATATAACGGTCAGTAGGTGTTGATAGCAACAACAGTTTATGTTAATCGACATAAGTAAAAATATAGTAATCGAAGGAGGATATATTTTCAAGCAGGATATATTTGCAAAAGTTTCTGTATAATTTACGTAATGTCAGCTATTTGTCAGAGGCGTCAAAGAGGAAATAGCAAAATATAGCGACAGATATAGCAAAAGAGTGAACAAACACCGAAACCCCCTAATCACTGGAGTACTTGATACGACGGACCAGATTCGCAGGCTGAAGAGGCACTACCCGCTAAACCTAAACGCTAGATTCAATTAGTTATCTAAATTAAGTAATATTTACTTATTTATAATACTTATAAATTATACTTATCTATAATAAGTATTAACTTATTATAAATAATCAGCCGTGTCACTGCGCCACGCCAGAAAAATTACTGAAAATTCTCAACGCGAGAACTGATCGTAATTTTAATAAATAAATAAAAAAAAAATATGTCAGAGACAAATAGGAAACCCTATACGGGTAGGTATATTCCTTGTCTCACTTTCAATTCGGCAATTCGATGCCACTTCGAGTTATTATTAGGCAAAAAGTAAAGAACCAACAGTTGAGAATCAACGTTCTAGCATCGTAATCTTCGGAACGTAACAAAAAAATCCATCTTCGGATTCGGTCGCGCCAAACCTTCTAAACTAATGCACTGTTGTGCACATGTGTGAATCTGTGATATACGTAATACGATACGCGTAGAAATGAGCCAAACTGAACACGCAGCGAGGCGGAAGGTTCGTTCAAGCAGAGGTTTAAAACGATAGTTGTGAAACAGAATAATTTCTTTTTTTTAAATTCGACCAAACGACCTGGTATTTGTTGAGAAGCTGCGAGCATCACCGGACACCAGACGCGTAGAAAAAAGCTCGCACGAAGGAAAAGGTAAGAGCTACTCTTTTACGACTCTTCTATCCGAGGCCGTAGCGACAATTCCAACGACGCGTTTCGAGGATCTGCGTGGGTTACACGAATTCGCAAAATTTTTTACCAATCGGCAATCTAAATTGAAGTTCGACGATGCAGAAATGATCAGAAAATCTGGCTTTTCATTCCCCTTCGTCCTCGTCGTTTTTCCTCGATATCGCGTTTCTATTAAAAACAAACGACGGAAAAAAAGAAAGAAAAAAAGGAATGAAAGAATTAAAAAAGAAAAATACGAACAGCAGTCGGAACAACCCCGTTTGGTGTCCGGGATGGAAGGACGTTGGAAAAATGAAAAATTCATGAAGCGGAGGCTTTTAAAACGCGAGACAGCTAGAGCAGGCAGATGGAGGGGGAATAAAAAACAGCGAAGACGATGGCAGAGAGGAAGAAACGGAAGAAGCACTCCGGGCTTTGAAAAAATCCAAAGTTCCCTTTGCAGTGGTCCACCGGAGAAACCAACTATTTTTATCTTTGCTTCGAAAGCACTGGGTAACCAGGGCCTTTTTCTCCAGCGGCCACAGAGAACGAGCGAGAAGAAAGAAGCAAGGAGAGACGACGGGTTAACCAGCGTCGTTGCCAACGAAAATTACGTCCGACGTCGTTTCTAATTAATTTCGAAACGGTCCGCCGGGCTCGGCCGTGCTTCGAGTCAGCCTGCTACGTACGCTACGAATTGCTCGAGGAAGGATCAAGGTGAAGAAAGAAGAAAATCGCTCGTTGCTGGTTTCGGAAGAATGTTCGGAGTTGAGAACGATTAACAGAGTACACGTGAATTTCTATGCGATTTTCTATTTCTATCAGCGTAATCGAAGAAATTCAATCTGACTAGAAATTTATTTTATCTGATAAATATCAGGATAGTAATATTTACTTAATTAGAATACTTACTTATAAATTATACTTATCTATAATAAGTATTAACTTATTATAAATAATCCAGCCATGTCACTGCGCCACGCCAGAAAAATTACTGAAAATTCTCAATGCGAGAATTGAACGTAATTTTAATAAATAAATAAAAAATAAAAAAATATCAGGATAAGCGGTGTACGTTGAATATTTTATATGCGTAGATTTTTTTAATATTCTTCTTCTTCTATATTTTACGTATCGTATTTGGTCTGAGTTAGATTTTGTTGAACGTTACGTATGATAGATTTGGAAGCTTTAGAATTAAGAGAAGAAATTCCGATTTGAAGGAAAGAAGAAGAGGAGAAAACAGAAAACCAAAGGGGAAAGAGTTCTATCACTAAGATCACGTGAAGTCCAATAGTCAAATTTCCAGAAACGATGCAATGAAAAATTATAAACAGGAACAGGTTCCACTTATCAAAACATAAGATTATCTTCGATTATCTAGCCTTAAAATGCTACTGTTATTACAAAGAAAGATTCCAATGTTATAAGAAGTGTAGCTTTTACAAACGAAGAATCAAGAACCAATAGACGCTACTTATCAAAAAATAATTTAATTATCTTCATCCCTTAGAGCATTACTTTCGTTCCAAATATTCCAAGTCCTATTTCAAGTGGAAAACGAGTTCCAACACACAGATAAACGAAACCTTTCAAATTAAAAAATAAGAAACCTATCGTTTGTCGAAGGTTACTCTAATTATCTTCATCCTCCTGAGCGCTATTTTTATTTCAATAAATTTTATTTTAAATATTCCAAATCCCACATATATGTAAAAAAAGAAGAGCACAAGATATTTCAAAAGAGGAAGGAAAAATGTCACAGGAACAGAGATATTGTATCCGAAAGCCAATGAATCCGAATTCTACTTTGGCCTGGAGGAAACTGTCGGCTCGTTCAGCGTGATAGGGACAAGAACACATCTGTTGGACGCGTGTAGGTTGTCGACCGTGCGAAACGGCAATTACTCTGGCCATTCCGCGGAGACAAATCTTTCGACCCATCGAAGACGCAACGACACGTTCCCTCCAGATGGAAGCTGGGCTACACTTGTGGAAACTTATGTAGGACACCTCGTGTATACGACTCTCTTACGTTTCCAAGAAGCGTAAATCTTTCTTTGGTCACGTGGAACACGAACACACACGTGTCGTAGTCCTTTGTTTCGGACTGCAGTCTCTCGCTTTTCTCGTTTCTGTCTCCTCTTTTCTTTTCAGCATCCATTTTCACTTTTTCAACGGTGGTCTATAGTCTACGGACGATTATATTTCACTGCGCGTGTCGTTTAACCCTCCTGCGTCCTGTGACTCATTTTTTATCGTATTTTTCCATAGTTGGAAAATTTCTGGACACAGTTAGAATAATCATACTTGTCTATAATAAGTATTAACTTATTAGAAATAATTAGCCTTGTCACTGCGCCACGCCAGAAAAATTACTGAGAATTCTCAATGCGAGAATTGATTGTAAATTTTAATAAATATAAAAAAAAACAGTTAGAATAAGCTTTGGCTTATAATTCTAAATAACACGGTAACGTATGAAACCGTAAAAAAATAAAAGATACGCGTAGCACACCCCAATTTCCCATAACCAGGCATCGTAAAACTCGGGGAATTTTTATTCAAATTAATACGACACAGCTAGCGATAAAGCGCACATACGAAAAATCCTTCAACTTCAAAATTCGTCAAAATTGATATTCCCTCTTTCTCCCCTCTACCCTTCGTTTTAGTCCGAGTTGCGAAATTTTACAAGCAGTTCCGCGAGCAAATATTATATGTGTAATAATATTTGTCATAAATTGTGTAATAATTTTATAACAAGCATAGATATATCTTCGGGAGAAAAGATTCAGACGATGGAAGAGCGAACGTTTCGCTTTAGAGAAGAACAGGGGCGGTTTCACGCGTGGCCTTACGCCGTTCACCACCCAACGATCAATGTGGCACAGTTCCAAAAACGTTAGATCGTGTGCAGTTGCGTCTTTATTGGGCAGGGAAGGTCATAAAAGCGAGACCTACTGCAAAACTGGGCTACGCACGCGTCTGATTAGTATTTCTGGTGCAGTTTCCTGTTTCCTGGCAACTTCTTCCTCTTCTTCCTACCGTTTATTTTGCTGCGACACAATTTGGCGAGGAAAAGAAGGTTGCTCCAGATTCCACCCAACTTTTATTCAGTTTCATTCGATTATTCCTTCCAAACGCCTTCTCTCTCCCTTTCTCTTATCTTCAATCATGAAAGATCGTCGAAATCGTAAAACCTAGATTCTTTGATACAGCAAGGCGTACGAGCCATCAAAATTAGGCGAAAAATGAAACGCGACTGTGTTGTTTGAAGATGCAAATTTGTCAGTGTCCTTGATTATTTAGTTAATTTATTTCAATTTATTCCAGTCTACTCGTTTCCACTCCATCACGTTTAACCGGTTAGCTGCTGTGCCTTTGAAAAGCGTACGCCGAAAACGTGTAGCGTAAAGTAAGCGACGACGAGTATACTCGTCGAACATGCAGTCTGTGTAGCTGTTATAATACAGAATTAAGTTACAGTGAAATCCTGAAATACTGTTTTATTTCCTTTTTCTTTTTACGCATGACGAGTATACTCGTCGTAACGCAAAATATTGCCACCTCTTCGTGACGAGTATACTCGTCAAAAACAGCTAACCGGTTAAAACAGCACAAAGCGAGAAATCGACATTCTCTTATGCAATGAAGTATATATATATGTGTGTGTGTGTATATGTACATATATGTAAATGAGGATTTCTAAAGAAGAATTGATATAGAGAGTCAAAATGTTAGAGATCCAAGTATTTTTACATTAACATAGAGGATGTAAGACAACACGTGCAACCCACTTTGGCAGCTGATTATACACCTAAAAACAATGAACAAAGTTCACGTAAACACGTACTCTATCTTGGTTTATGCGATATACAGCGAAATTTTGTAAACAGAGCAAAGTCTATCGAAAATGTTGAAATACCAAGGTTCAGAATAGAACAAGCTTTTCAACAAATTCGGCGCAAGGCAGGAACATTGTTCAGGGTGTAACCGGATCCGCGACAACGCGTCTGCCAGGCTTCCCTTGAAATGTAAGCTTGTCATTTTCAGCGTCTCCCGTAGAGGCAATCGGACACGAGAAAATGAGAACAGAACATTGCCTTTGTTTCTTCTAATTCCAAATTCCATATCTCGCAAACGAAGTGAACGAAGATAGACGGGAACGCTACGTTTACACGAATCGTCTTCCTTGTTTTTAGCTGGACCATCGGTTTCCAAAGTGGATGGCACGCATTACACCCTGTAGAACGTTTCGTTCGTACGATAAATTGTGCAATACAAAATATACAAAGTATACAAAATATACAAATATAGAAAAATATATACAAAAAAAAATATAATCTATCGGGTGAATTCAATTGTTGCGTGAAAATTCGACAGATTACGGTATCGACATCACTCTCGGTGAAAAACAATCTCAATTGTTCAAACAATACAAATTAAATAATAAAAAAAAAATATCTAACACGAAAAACCGTGACACGGAACCGTACGCGAGATGAGAAACGTTGCGCGCTATATTAACAACGATCGTAGTACAATATTCTTTGTTTCTTCGTTCAAAAAATTGTCCTTACCAGAATAAAATATACCAAATAGATTTTCGTCTTTAATTATCTTGAAATATTCTGAACGTTCGACGATACTCGAAACTCTCGTGTCTCTCGTTTTGCTCTTCTCGTCGATAGATGGAAGCATCTACATCCGATTATGTAACGTACGTGTACACATGGAAAGGACACATCAATACGGATGATAAATTGAGACGTCTTGGATATATGAAAAGAGCGTATTTCGTACGCGATTCGATGCATCGAGATTCAACTATATTTGGACGTAGAATAGAGTTACATTGAAATACAAAGAGGGATCAATTTATATCCGATATTTCTTCCATCTCGAAGAACATACGTTTAACAGATAGATCTATCGCTTCGTTTTACCATGAACTATATACATTTGTATTTTTGCCATTACCACAGTATCTTGGTTATGTAATAATTCTATTCGCGCGTTGACAGTGACGTGTCCGAGTTTCCAGACAGATTTTCTTCTTGTTATATTGGCTTGGCAACTAAGTGGTTGCGGATTTTGTCAATACCACCTAATGACAAAATCCGCAATCACTTAGTTGCCAAGGCAATATTAGCTAGAGTGATATTTTCAAGAATTTTTAACAACACTCTACGACTAATATAACGGTATCTGCGTGCCACACTACTTTTTTTGAATTATCATACTGTAGCAGGTCGATATTTCTTAAGGTTCATTTGAATATTTCCAGTATGAAACTAAAAATGTACTGTGACCGAGAATTCTTGCACGTCGCTGTGTCCGGTTAATCTGCTAGGAGAATTAATTTAATGCGATTATTTTGCCGAAAATTTTACTCGGACCGTGAAAATAAAAATTCAAATGAATTATACGGACGAGATAAAAATTCACGCTTTGACAGAAGAAGTCTTTGATTAAATCTATCGCGCTACGTTATACGTTGAACAAATTTCGTCGACCAAAGTGGAATTTAAGTTTCTTTTTAAATGAAAGTTAAATTGAAATTTCTTTTAACTTCCGACCTCTACAGTTTCTATTACAGGCGAATGGCCGAATTAATTCGATATTCCTAACCATGTCTCACTTAATTATTCTTAATATTTTACATATTTTCGAACGATCGATAACGTAGAAGAAATATCTTCCTATACGTAACGCGGCGAAAAATTCCAACTTCAAATTCGAGTATTAAAAAAAGAAAAGAAAGGGAGAGCAGAAAGATGAAAAGAGAGAATATCGAAAGTTTCCTTACAAATACAGTTATTTAGAAGATCGCGTTCCTGTTCTTTATACAACTTTGCGTGTCTTGATACTTGGCTGCTCTTAATTAACTTCCAACTTTCCAAGAATTAATAAACAGCCTGCCACAAGCCAATAACCGTAACAGCTGGTCGATCGTTCTCAACGATGTATCGAACGTTATCGTGATCAAACGCAGTTTGAGCTGAGCTACTTGTTTGCGCAGCTGTGGTTACGTACCGCGAACAAAATCAACGTAAAATTCCGCGTTTTAGAATTTTAGAGATTAGCAAATTGCCGACAATTATTCCACGTAAAATTAATTTCCACGAACAATTATCGTTAGCATTTATCGATGCTTAACATCATGAACATTGCAATTTGTAAACGTAGGAATGGAAACTATACGGCGACAAACTTGTCAACTGTGACAACTTGTAAAAAAAATAGAGAGAGAAGAATTTGTGAGGAAAAGCGAGTTTAAAGGTAAACGCGTGACGTTTGGAAAAACTTTGGTAAATCGATTGCTTAAAAAAGGGCGAATTGAATCGGGACGAAAGTGGGAAACCGTGCAAACAGCGTTCCACAAGAATCTGTTTTTTTTTTTTAATTTAATTTACATTCATAATTTGTCCGATTTGGACATTTGGTAGAATTAACACAAGAATCTGTGAACTGAATTCTCAGAGATCGAATGGAACTAAAGCAAACGCGTCACAATTCTATAATATAATAAATTTACAGTAAATTTTCCTTCGAAAATTCGGGCGACAGTTCCTTTTTTTCATCGATCGAATCTGTCGCGTAAATCCGACTGGACGAAAACTAGAAAAATTGAAAAAACAAGAAAAAAAAAAAGAATTTCTATTCGCGTCGCGATAGTTGTTCAGCGTGCATGGGATTCCCAAACAAAGTCCTAACGCGATCAAAACTGGCGGAAAATCGAGCGGACCAGTTAAATGAATATAAAAACGTAGAAATTCGATGCAAAAAAAAATAGGCAAGTCGAACGAACGTGTCTCGACGAAAGGTAAACAAATTGGGAAAATCCCATTTACAGAAGCGACGCGCGTGGTTTCGCCGCGAACTAAATCTCCGAGCAAAAAAAAAACCTAATCTAATTAACGACCACCGAGATAAATACAGAATATCATGCGAAATGAAGGCCGGGATAGATGAAAGACGGAGCGAGATATCGCGCGAATCCAGAAAAGAAGGATGAACAGACTCGTCGAATAGGGTATCGATTTTAGTGGCGACAGACTCACACGTGGAAAGAATTGCACACGCTTTCGGTTGCAATATTGTGCAAGTACGCCGACCGGTTAACCGGTCACGCCAAATATATCCACACCTGGTAATTGGTCTGCCACGATTGGAAACTCGGAGAAATTTGACACACATTCGCCACACTTGTTTGTACACATTTATTTTTTTTACACTCCAGTTTTCTCACATGTCCAATGTCAGCCAATACCCTCGTACTATCCATTTTATTAGCCCTTCGATTCTACTTTCAATTAGCCCTGAAACGAACACACACAACGACGAGCATACACGCTATGACTGGAAGACAACAGTCCCATGGACACAGTCGAACACCACTTCGATCCATCTTCGTTTGAAAACGTCTCTCATTGTCGCGAAGAATATACGCGAGGTTCGTGGAATTTTCGTTCATTTGTTCGAAAAAGTTTGTTTGTACGCGCGTGCATACGTTCTTCTAAATGGAAATTGTCACGTTCGAAGCAATTTCCATTGGATAGAAAATAGGTTTTCGTCGATGTTTCTCTCGTCATGCTGAAAGCGTCTTTCGCAATGCCACGCATCTATGGCGCGCTCTAGCTCTCGCTCGGTGATTTTCGGTTTCTATCTTCGATAGTTTTCGGAACGTTGTTCTCTCGTCATCTTTTTTCATCCTTCAGGCCGATACAGAACAGTCGCTGGAAGCCATATTGGGTGAATGGCGGTTGCGGTATCGATACCGCGCTATTTTTGCAGACAAAGTTTTTCAAAGCGATCGGTCTAAACGTTGCTTTCCCAACGAAAACCTCTTTCGTCGATTAATCGTTACGATCGACGACGCTGCAAAGCTGTCCACTGCGATCTCGCACCGTGTCCCTCGTTCCACTTAGAACACTCAACGACCCGAGATGCTCGTGCACGCATATAAATTAGTTAGAAACATTTACCAAATATCCAGCTGACAAATTGTAAAGTACGAATTAAATAAAAAAAAAAACAAATTAAGACATGCTCCGTATACGGACAATACCATTTGTTCGATACTCGGAGAAGGAAATTAGTTTAACGACTCGTACAACTCAAACAGCAGCTACTCCTGAATGCGACTGTCTTACTCGCCAAGCTAAACGTACGTTGCACGAACAAACGCGCGCTGTCGTTTCTCCAAGACTGCGCAATGTTGAAGTATAAATTTTCTTTTTTTATATTTTAATTTGTGCTTTAAAATTTGCCCAGTAAAGTAGTCCACATTTGGTAAATTTTTCTAACTTTGTTGAATGGCATAACACGCGAATGGCTACCCCCAGATAGATACCATCTTCGAGTTTGTCTACTTTATTTCTTTGAGTTCTCAAGTTGAGAGATCGATCGTGAATCGTAAGCTGCACGAACACCGCACGCGTTTTCTCTTTTTTTATTTTTTATTTTAATTTTTCCTTTACAATTTGTCCAGTATGACATTTGGTAAATTTTTCAAATTGAACATCGCACGCGTGAACATTTTTTTATCGAGTCTGCCTATCGCGAGAAGACGAACAATTGCAGGAAACTTGCCCTACGAAATTTTCACGTCTCGTACGAATCGATCGCCAACTAACGATGCGTCTGATGCTTCACGCGGTATATAACAGTGCGAGGAAAAAAAAGGATTTTACAAGCACGAGTTTTAACTACGTTTCTTTCGTACTCGAGTTAATTTCAGTTAATTCTATCGATAAATTGTTAGACACCCGCGCGGGGCTCGATACATTGAATTCTCAGCAATTCGAATATTCAAAATCGCTCGGCCACACGAGAAACGTGAATTTAGCCGATGGTGGCCTGCGCTTCCTAAATAAGGCATGTTCACGGTTGTGCGCGTACGAGGGCGCGCACCGAGCGATTTCTCACAAAGGCTCGGGTGTGGATGTGTGAATTCGCAAGGTTAAGCGTGCTTCGAGCCTCGTATCGTCCATCTGAACGAGAAAAATGGCAAGAAGAGAATCGTTCCCACAGGTTGAGTCAGACGGATGCGACTGCGATTCGTGTCCCTAGTTGCGCTTCGCTATTACGAACCTAATTAATCATCGATCTCGACGTGGAATAATCGCTAGACCGCGGTTTTTATGCATTTGCGAGAAATTCGAAGACGCGACGAAAGCGTCAAATTACACGTAACGCAAGAAAATATATCGCACAAATGTTCAAAGTAACGCAATGTAAAAAATGTAGCGAGACAAAAAGTCTTTTCGATCATATTGATAAGAGAAATAAAGCACGTTGCTAACACACGATCTCTTTAGGTGTGAGGTGTATGGTTAGGACAAATACTTAGGTAGTCCGATTATCAATACTTCTTTTTTTAGAAAAATTTTAACATAGTATATTGATATTATCAAATTGATATTATTAAAAATTTTTATTTATTACAGTATATAGTAGGTAATTTTTTTTTTTGTATTAAATTATAGGCAGCAATTTAGAACACGGAATAACCTCTTCTCGGAATAATTATTTCTTTATTTAGTTTATATTCGAGGCACCGTCTGCACTTCAGGCTAAACTTTTAGAAACTAATAAAAACAGAAGAAAAGAACATCGACGTCCATTCGTAGCAAACAAATGGTCGCCTTGTGATTCTTCCAATTTATATTACGGTCCATGTACAAAGATAATTTATTTGCGTACTGGACGCACGCACTTCTTTCTTATAACAATCCAAGGCAAACGATAAAGCAATAGAACAATTGATCGTTTCGAACCAGATATTTTTATCTTTGTACAGAGATACCAACAGATCGAACATCCTCTCAACTACTCAGCTGATGCGCTTCCAGTTAACGATATTTCCAGCTTTTGAAAAAGGAAAGAAAGGCTCACAGCTTATTATTAAGATTATTAAGATTAAGAATATTATTTAAGATTATGGTAATTCCTATTAATTGTACCGCGTACAATGGTTTGTAACTTAGAAATCGACTAAAGTAAATAGCACAGAATATTCCCAGCTATTGAAAATACGCCGGTAAAAATTGCTAAGATAAGGTGTATCTATGTATATCCACGGAGCATGTCAGCCCTGAACGTGTATTCGCAACAGCTGCGAGTATCGTTAGCTCAAAAGCGTACCGGCGTACCTGCTACCTGAAAATATCGATTCGTTGGTATTTCTGTAGGAAAACAAAGATACCCCATTTCAAATAATTAATCGTCGTTTTATTATTTATAAAAAAAAAATTTTTTTTCTATTACCCGAAGCATTATAAACGCGCGAGTGATATGACTATGACTAGAGTACTCAGGTACAACGTACCGAGAGTATCCGGGTACCCGACGTCGACAGGTCGGGTAGTAACAGCTCTAATCTCAACTATCTGGCGTAGCCGAGTATCTGATACATAAGTAACAGCTGTAAGTACTAAGACCTTTGTTGGCGATTATACAAAATTCTAGCTCAGGATTGATCGCGTCGAATGTTCAGAGATTCCAGAATTTCGCAATTTACGATGCATCCAGACAATCGATAACATCGTCGCATAATCGTCAAATTAACCTAAAAGAATGCAAATCTGAAAAGAATTACTTTTACCCTTCTAGAATGTTAAAATTACCCTATTCCATCTATAAAAAAAAAAAAAAAAAAAGAAAAAACACAAATAATTACATGAATTTGTATTATTATATTTTAAACTAACCTAATCTGACCTAACCTAACCTAACTTAACCAACGAGGTATCACGTGCAAGAAGGATGAAACACGATAGTTTCCTAGAACCTGAAGACGATACGTATCAACGTATCTCGCCTGAAAAATCTTCGCACGCATATGAAATCGATCGGCCAGAGAGAATCGCGAAATGTACAGTTAGTTTTTCCGAAGCGTATTACGGGCCATCGATTGTTCGACGAGCAAAAGCACGATTTTAGATAACGCGGAGCGATTTAATGATCGACCCAATTTCACTACGAATAACAATGCAGCATGTGAGAGGTTTCCTGTGTTCTCCTCGTGTCGCAATAATCAATAGGAACAGCCCGGCTGCATCAAGGTTAATTGTCCGTCTATTAGTCACTGTTATCCGTAAAAAAAGAGCCTGCTATTCTATTAGCTTATTCAATTTTATCGCCACTCAGATAATTCTGCTGGTTATCAAGCAACTATCTATAAGAAATAAAAATGTTTTACTAAGAGAATTTCGACATTTTTGTATCTTACTATCGGGCTATCTGTAATTTTGTAATTTCCCGATATTGCGTATATCGCATTTATCGTATTGAATAAATAATGCATACGTCGTGCAAATGTTATTAGCTGGAAAATGTATGAAATTGGGAATATTGAATTTCTACTGCATATAATTGTACTTCTCTCTCTTATTTTCCTCTTGGATATTTTATATTTTTATATTTTTCTTCGTACCGTCTACTCTTATTCCTCCAATTCTTCTAATGTTTCAGCATCTTTCCTTTTAATATTCCTTCATCCGTATCGTAGATCATTAATCGAACAATTTACGATATTTATTTTGATATTATTTGATACAATTACGATTGTAATTTTCTTCGCGCAATTTTTACGCTTTCGTTACTTTCTTTTTCTCGAGAATTACTAATTGAAGGATTTATAACGTGGAGGGTGTGAAACGGAAATTAAGAGTACGAAGAACTTGAAATTTTGAAACAACACCGAAAGCTAATTATTATCGTTGCTTGGCACCGTGCATATTACACGTCGTTAAAGTGTTTATACATATGTATTGTATGTATAACGCATGTATAATGTATAAACTTGGAAAACATACGGACAACGTTGATCTGTTAAATGCTTAATTACATAATCCGCTACGACTGCCACGAAATAACGGAGAAAATCGATGCATAACATTCCACGGGCAGAAATTTTCAATGATGCAACTTTTACTAATTAGATTATGCGATGAAAATCGCACGAAACCGGTGAACCAACGAACGAAATAAATCGCTTCCTCGAAAATTTCTGTTGTCCGAGTTTTAATAAATTAATAGGAAAACACGTGTAACGACTTATATAGAAAAACGTTCCTTCGCGTTATGCTACTTTACGTTCTTTCGTTATCGTAAAATTAAATTGGTTCCTGATATCGTATAATGTTTCGCGAGACACGCAACGTTATTCAAAACCGATGAACAACTTTAGCGATTATGAAATTTCCACTCGATCAGAAGTTTCGCTGGAAAATTCCATACGCCGCGTGTATACTCATCCCCGATCACCAAACCGATCCGCATCGTTTATTTCATCGCGAGAATACCAGACGCAGTTAATTAAAAAGACTATCATAAAAGATTTCGCCGAGAAAGAAGAATAATGTTTTAAATTTACATATTAAGAGATGGAAATTCTTTAGCCTTCTATTATTTATCGTTGAGGTTATCGCGGTATATTCACACACACACATATATATATGTGTGTGTGTGAATAACAAATTAGTAGTATCGATAAATAGACACAATCGTACGAAATTTCGTTTAAAAATACTCGACGACTGTAGTGCCACCGAGTTTGATAATATCGGTTACGATTTACGATATACGATCATAAACGGTTCTGATTGCACTAAGAAATAATCGTAAATCAAAATGCTTGTTCATTTGAAAGAATTAAAAATATGTTACTTCATTTTCAGTTACTAAATATAGTAATAATATATATATATATTATATACATGATTTTTAAACCATATATATATATAAAGTATTTTACTAAATGATTTAAAAATCATGTAATGTTACATTGTGCTATAGAGCAATAAAAATAAAGTTTAGATCTAATCTCCCTCGATAAACTCTTAAGAAGACCTAATATTTCGCTAAACAATAAAAATGATTCGAAAATGTTGTATTACATTAAAATGTAAGTATGAAATAATAATTTAAAGATGATTAAGGAGAAAGAAGTTCTTAATTTACAGTATCTTCTATGTAGCCCGTTTATTAATGATGGTCGGTAATAACAAAATGGCGTATAATTTTATGACGAAACAAACTATGTACTTAGATCAGTTTAATATCTCCGCATCAGTGAGCAACGTTCGCGAAAGGCGTTAATTTAAAGTGTCGATAAGTATCGCGTGAAAGATACCAGAAGCAAAGAGCCGCTGATCCATTATTTATACGCCACTGCATTTCCACGCTGATATACGGACGCTTTGCTGAATTATAACCACGAAACCTTCACCTATGCTTGTGTAACATAATCGCGACAACACAACCGGCGTGACGCGTCAACAATTTCTTCGCTATAAGGACTACGTGTCATTGTACCGATCCGAATTGTAGTAAACACCGTGCTCTTTCCATGAATTCGAATAATATTACATTAGAATTTCACATTTCCAATTACGAATTAATATTTCACACGTATACGTATGTATAATTATAGTATATGTGTGTATAATTTTATAAGAACTTATATAGTAGAATATAATATATAAGGTGACGAATAAAGGAAATAGGTATTGACGAAGTTATGTTAGACAAAGATGTAAATATCAATTTCAGTTATTCACATGGTATACAAATACTATCGCAATTCTTTCGTATTATACGAATCATGCAAGGTTCCACTATATTTCTACTGATAATATAAATAGAAAGAAATCTGTCAGTTAGGAAACGAGTATCTTTTTATTTCCGAAAAAATTTGTCGAAAATAATCTATTAAATATATCTATACATATTTACAACGCGTCGTATCTATTCATTCTACCGGTATTGTATATGTATATAACCTTTTTCGCTTTATACACTGGATAATGGATGGGACACTGCATAAATCGCATACCATATATTCTAACGAACACAATAAATCACGAAAGTATTCAAACACTTACCACAGAATGTTTTTATCAATAAATATATCAAATATGTATCGTATATAAAAGAGGTTAATCCGCAAATGCTATATAATATTAAGAGAATATCTCGAGAAAGTTTTGAAGAAAGATTGCCAAAAAGAAAGAACTAGATTTCGTTAAAAATTTAATTAACGATATGCATGCAATTATTTTATGAAAAAGGAATGGCTACAAAATATGAACTACAACGTGATATTAATTAATAATACCGTATGAATATTTTTGTCTCAACGAGATGTTACCATTGTGTGAATCTCGTTTCATTATAAGTTACCAAAGAGTTTAATTAAAATATGTTTCTGTAAATTTAATATTGCGAGTCCCTGTTCATAACACACAATTACATATAATTTGAATATCTTTAATCATATAAAAAATATTTCTCTCTTTATTTCCACGTTCCAATTGTCTACATGCTTTTGTCTCTCACTGTACATAATATGTTTCTGGGAGTGTTGAAATACTTTCGTCAACCACTGTAAATACAATAAACTTGAAAGAAAATACCTGTCATCCAATAGACGCGTAAGATCAGTCATCTCGCGCTCGAACTTAAATTTTGACACCTCGCACAGAAGGGCGTCACGTTCTCCGATGACTTCTGAAAGTTCACGTTGCAGCCTCTCGATCTCTGCATATTGCCGGCTGATCAGTTGATTCTTCTCCTCGAGGATGCTCTCGACGTCGGGGTCCAGAAGACCGGCCGGGTCACCGACACTTCCCAATACCGCGCTCATACCGTTTGTTTACTTTCACTGAGCCGCACCACACACGTTTTCGTCCCGTACTCGTTCGGCACTGGTACTCCGCCAACGTTTTCCACCGATTAGATAAAAAAAATCAACGACGATCACGAATGGCACGCGCGTCCACTATCAGCACGCGCCACGCGAACGAACGCCCCCGTCCCCATAACCAATACGAATATCACGCAGGATAGACGCTCTGCCCGTGAAAAAATCAACAAAGAATCATCCACGGCGCGGTACACCGTTTCAGCGCGTACTCGCCATCTTACATCTATTGCCACCTCTCGGCCGAATGCCAGTCCTGATTCACGATCGTTCCCGTGTTCCAATTCCGCCGGATCGTTTGTCCAGGGATACTTTCACACATGCGCATGCGCGCACCGCTGGAATGGTCTCGTTCCATTCCTAGCAAGGACCAACGAGAATTTCTAGCACCTGACATCTGGTAGCGGAACCGAGAATTTGAAAATTTAAATTGACTTCAATAGAATTATTGTTGATATTTTTACTTATTTTTAAGAATGATTTTTAGATTTAAGGAAAAGGGTATTGTTATTTGTATTTTCTCGTGTTCTGAATGGTTTAACATCGAAGAGATTTGATGGTATTTTGAAGAGAATTATTTTTATATATATTGAAGAATGAGTTTGTTGTAATTCGTAGAGGTAACGCTTAGGGCTTCGAAGACACACTGACCGATTCTAGAAATTGAAAGTTAAGGAAAGTGGTTGTTGAACTGCGAACGTTTATGCAAATTATATTTTCATGAATAAAGAAATATAAGCTAAACAAAAGTTTCTTTCACTTATTATATAATCCTGCACATTTTTACGCTTAAATGTCGTAGAAATACATAAATATTCTATTAATTATCTTACTAATTATTTTTCAAATTTTCTTTCTACCATAAATATCTATTTGTCAGAAATAAACAGGTGGAAGAGTAATTTATCCAATAAAGAAGTTCTATTGGGTAGAAACGATAAACATGGTTGATATGTTTACCGTTTCAGAGGCTTACATGCCTTAGATTGGTAAAGCACTGTACCATTTCAAACTGAAACTGTTTGTTACTAAATGTTTGTTAATAAACAGAATACTTAAATTCAAATTGTATGATTTTTATTTCATTTTCTTTTAATAATAACAATTTGTCGATTATCTATCATTTATAATAACTATTTGATAAACATTTTTAGAGCGTTGTTTCTTTAAGAAAATGTTACTGTCTAAAAACTTTAATATTAGCAAAAGCGTCAATTAGAAAGAATTTTCGGTTACGTTTTTATGTAGATTTACATATCTTCTCTTGTACGATAAGACACACTATTTACATCTTCGTAATATTACGAACTCATATAGCGATGTCTCAAATTCAAAATTAAAATGATTATAAAATTCTGTTTTATAGATTTAAACACAATTATCAAGGATTTTCTAGAACATTGATGTTTTTTTACATTTTTTAAATCACCAAATGTAAAGACTTAAGAATTTTGTAAAAAAATTTTGCTTTGCAATCTCGCTTTGACAGCAATGTATAAGACTCATTGCTGCTACAGTTTGAATAGATGTAAAACTCGGAGGATTTCTTGGAATTATTTGCATAAATGAATATAAAACTAATGAATTCTTTGTGTAAATCAGCAACTCTTAAAATGTAACGTATCATTTAAATAATTTTAAAAAATATGAATATGTGAAAAATCCATAATGATAATATTCAAATGTATATGATACCGTATAATATGCGAATTTATTAATCCTCAAATATAAATTTTGTAAATTTCAACTAACAACTGTTCTATTTAATAGAAATACAAGTAAAACTATATATATTATAGTACATTTCGTACTATTTTACATTTATGAAATAAAATTTATTAAAAGTATAGAAATTTTACTAGATTTAGAAGATTAATTTTTACATTTTAGGCATTCAATGTATTTTGAAGCTATGGAATTCTTTCTAAATGTAATAACTAGAAATGTATGAGATTTATACTGTAAATTTTGAAACATTGACCCAAACAAATTCCAGGTCGAATATAATATAAACGTAATTAATTAGTCTAATTTATGATCCCATTATCTCTAATATTTAAAGATGATAGCTTTTAAGAACTAGAACTACAGCATCAAGAATATAAAATTGGCTATACCACCGGAGCAAAAGCACGCGTTCTCCACATTGCAAAAATAGGTTATCTTTCTACGCTGCGTTTCACTTCGTACTTTCGTCCTGCCAGACGAGTAGTTTTCTCATCGCTGATGTATCGTACGATAAAAACGAAAGATACGGTTGTTACATACAAATTAAGATCATTTTTCCGTTGTTCATTGTCGCGTGGGTGAAAGAACAAATAATCAAGGTCGACGTACTGTATTGTGATAGCCAGAGATCGACAGGCGAAGAAGAAGAGAGACACGCTCTCTTGTCCTTTTAAATAACTATAATCTTTAAATGCGACACGTGAACGGTGATAAGAAGATAACAGATTTTTCGGTGTACAACCGAGGAAAAGTAACGAACAAGGCGAAAAAGGATGACAGTGTATTCGGGACAGATTCGAATTGATGCGTGTAACGTGAAACAGATTTTCTCGGGTGTGATGTTTAGGTTATCTCGTCGGATCGAGATTGGAACACGATGAGATACCATGGATATTCGCCGTGACGAACTTTTCGTTTTCACGTTCGAACTACCGTTTCATGCGCATTTTTTAATGAATTTCATAAGGCAATATTAATTGTGTGCCCACTACGATGAAAGCAGCGTGCATGACTTGAAGGTTAAGTCTTTCCAACGAAAGCGTTCTTGAACCATTGTTACGATGATTATTGTTGCTCAAATTCCTGCTTAAATACTTTTGTAAACGGAACACAAAGTTCTCCGTTTGACTTCTGTTGTGTCGATAAATAAAAAAAAATTATTTTTGCGGCACGAAGTCCAGTTCGAAATTCAAATTTTATGATTTAATATAAAAGAAAAAATAATAACAAAAGGAAAGGATACTTACGATTTAAATAATAGAGTGAAGCTATTAAGTGTAAATTTGTCGAACTAACGGAAATAAATGAGATATAATACATGATATTCGAACTCCGATGATCAAGACGTTACCGCATTGTTTCATCGCTATAATTTGTACATGAAAGAAGAAGCTTGTTAAACGATAATTTATAAATTTAAGATTACTTTATTTATTATAATACGTCGACGCGTATGAAAGAGAAATATATATATATGTATATTTCCGTTAAATAAGCGATCGAAGAATCGTAGATTTTATTCTTTAAAAGAGTAATAGTGCTATTAATACAATGTGCAACTGTGTAATGTTTGTTTAATAATATTTTACGATGATCGTTTATATTTATTTGAAAATAATTGTACAAACATTAAAACGTTTTTTGAGGTGAAAATTCATGCTTTCTTCTATAACTTTAATTATCAATACTTTTTATTTTTCTGACAATCAGCATGAGTTTATTTTATAAACATTCTGTTAATAAAATCACCATCATATTCTAGAATTAAAGCATTCATGTATTCTCTAACTAATATGATGCTCTCATAGACCTTAGAATCTTATTATGTTTACATTTAAGGCAATGTCCTTTACGCTTAATAAGAAATCATGACAAGTAGAAAAAAAAGCTTTAAATTGTGATGTGGTATATTTTAAATACAGTATTTGTGCCATTTCTCTCATGCACAAGACATTGGCTACAATTAATGATTCATGAGCATCCTTATGAAAATTATAGAAACTTAGGACCACTTTAGAAAAGAAACCAAAAATTGTCCCTTAGTTTGAAAGTTTGGATACCACATACTTGAAAAACCTGCTTCAATCATGACAGAAATTAACATCCAAGATTTACAGGACCTTCTTGTACACTTCTCGAAAAATACCTATAGAGCCAAGGATGCAGACAACAAGGTAACTTTTCTTATTTATAAATTAACAAACTTATGAATTAATCTTTCTGCTTTATGATATCACACAATAATTTTTTTTTTGTTTCTAGAGTCAAGCAATCATGCAAAGATGTCTGCTGCTCACTGATTTAGATTATACTCATTCTATCATAAACAATAATGGAGGTGATCTCAGTGCACACTATCCCAGCCATCTTATCATTTTAGAATATGAGAAGTGTAGGAATCCAAATTTGTGTGATACGCCGCCACCACTGCCACGCACATCAGAAACTATATACGAAAATATGTATGATCCTAATAAATTGAAGGAATTGATAAAAAGTGCTAGATTCGCCAGGTGTCGTTCAAGATTTCCACTGCCGGTAATATTGTATAAAGGTAGACATGTATGCAGATCGGCTACTTTGTCTGGTGGACCAGAAATTTATGGTAGATCTGGGCTAGATTATTTATTTGCTGGTAGTGAAGGAACAGTTTCTATTGAACAACAAGTAGATGAACCTCGCGCGAGTGACTCTGTACTTAGTGACTGGCAATTGTTTGATAAAGTTAGGCACCAAGACATCAAGCTTTTGAAAACTCTTAACGTAGGAATTATTATTGATTTTATGGTCGAGAAGAAGAAAGTCAAGTTTGGAATGAAGTAAGTAATCAATTTTTACGGCAATATTTGTTGCATGCATTAATTGTGAAAATAATGTCTTTCAGATAATACCTTCTCCCATTCTTTGATTTAACATTGTTTGCAATATTAGTAAAATAAAATTAATTGCTTGAAATAGCATAAAATAAATCGTAGAATAATATTCTTAATCTTAATTGTAAATTAGTTTTTTGTTATTAATAGCTAGCTTGTATATTAAAATATTTTTAAATATTGTTTGAATATAGTACAATAGATTTTCATTAATGCTCTTGTGATCAAAGAATTGCTTGGACACAAAGAGATTTAGAAATAAAAAACAAGCAGAGTTATGTAGGAATGCAGTCTTTCAGTTTTTCAGAGTCAACAAAGTTTCATAGTAGTTAATAACACGATCAGTATTTTTTATCTTACGAATCCACTTTTAGAGAAACTTAAACAGAGCTCTTTTGTTCGGTACCCAGCGTGACATCCTCAGAGAAAGTAGACAAAGAGAAGAGGTACTCTGACTTCACCCTAATTTCACTGCCATATCCTGGATGTGAATTCTTCAGGGAGTTTAGAGAAAATGATTACTTGGCCCAAGGCTTGGTATTTGATTGGTCTCAGACCCATGTAGACGCGCAGATTGGTGTGCCAGCAGATTCAATTTCTACTCAGTTACAAATCCATTGGGATCAATATCAAGTCTGGGATCTAGTAAAATTAACTCAAAATTATTTAAAACTGATATTAAGATATTTGAGCGACAGTAGCAGTGGAATATTAATTCATTGTATCTCAGGTATGCATTTCTCCTAACAAATAACGATTTTTTAATTTAATTAATAACGAATAATTACGTAACATAATCAGAATTAAACTCTGTTTATAGGATGGGATCGCACACCTTTATTTACTTCATTATTGAGGATCAGTTTGTGGGCTGATGGTGTAATTCACACATCACTGAACGCGCATCAGATTCTTTACTATACCATAGCATACGATTGGATGCTGTTTGGCCATGATTTAGAGGATCGACTAAGCAAAGGAGAGGAAATATTCTTCTTTTGCTTTTATTTTTTAAAGCACATTCATGAGGAAGAGTTTAGTATTCATCTGCGTCATGGCAGATCTAGGCACTTGGTTTTACGCAACGACAGTGACTCACAGTCAGACAACGCTATGTTCGATAACGAATCGGTAGTGACATTGAGTTCAGTTAGTTCCAACTTAAGTCTGAATAGTTGGTGTAGTTCTGTTAGTCAAAATAGCAGAGATAGCCAAGATAACAATCCACCAGCTGTGTTTCATTGTTCTTCCGGAGAAAGTCAAGACGACTATCCTACTAATGGGTACATACACTTTCTTTCTTATCGTATTTAGTATACATTTCTCTCCAATTAATTTAATTGCTCATTTTATAGGAGCGTGGTACCATGGTCAATTCATACTTCTCCAAATAAAGAAGGAATTGCTCATGGATCACGGTCACCTTTGCCACCTAATCGGACTTCTCCCGTCGCAGTTCCCGTACCTGGACGTCTTCGACAACGAAACGAATCCTCTTCGTCTGGTGGTTCATGGCAGATGATATCCGGAACCGGAAGTTTACGTGGTTCTACAACTGCTAATGCTCCGATTATAGACGCAATGGCATGTAGTTCACTTACGAAACACTTCGGTGAAAATTATACCGTACATACGTCCCAAGAATCAAGCACGACAATTATCGAGGATGAAGTATTTGCGTCGTTGGCACAGTAAGTACCATAAAGATTTTTAATTACCATAAAGTGTTTTTTATTCAATAAAACGAATTACGATTTCTACGTTTAACGTTTCTATTCTAGATCCCGCAAAGAAAAGTTACAGTGTTTAAGAAGAATATTTTACAACGCTTATAGTCAAACTGTTGGGTTCCGAATGAAGGATAATTCCGAATCTGTTGGCTTTGGTCAGCTACTAGGAAACTTTGCTGAGAAAGTTGGAATTCTTTCCGTTCAACGCACATCCTTGTGACTATAACATCATTAACTTCTCATACCCTCTCTTCCCATCAGCGCAATTATAAGTTTACTGTTATCAATTGTTTGACTCAATTTAGAATTTTATAAGAACGCTATACAATGAAAATAAAACAATTGTACATTGTCGTTTATGCGAATAATGCGTTGTTATACAAAAAAGAAAGAATAGCGTGTAATCGCGTGACATGAATAAAAACTTGATATTTTTGTATATATATATAATATTTATATGTATATATATGTATATATCTATATATGTATATATATATATGTAAATGCGTGCGAGTGTCTACTAGTTTTGCTTTATAATTTACTGACGATACATGTATGTGTATTTGCGACTGCCATCTGTATAAAAACGTTATTTGCACAGATGGTAATTAATGTTCAAAACAAAACAAAATTATAAGAATGTTAAAACGTACAAAATAGTGCTAGTGTGGATCATTTATCCCTAACTTAGTAATTAGTGTAAAAAAGAAACATCTGCATGTTGTTTTTTATTAATTTCTCTTTATAAGTAGTTAAAAATATTTACAAATTCATTACATGCACTATTCTAGTAGGTACAACATGTTCTCTACAGAGTGGACACTGTGGTTTAGTATTCAACCAATCAGTAAGGCAAAACCAACAAAACAAATGACCACAGGGTGTGGTAGTTGTTGGCACTTTTTCAAGGCACAACTGGCACATCAGCTTACTATGTTTCTCAGTGACTGTCAAGTATTTATTAAAAGGGCTTTCACTGTCCTTGCTTTGCCAGATCTTTAGTGCACACTGTGCAAGCGTAGCAATTCCTAATAATTTTAATCCCCAACTGATAGTATCAGTAGGCCGATGACCATATACCTTTAAATTTAAAAGAAACTAGTAGAGAATATCTCAACCACCATCATAATAATATTATTGTGTAAAAATTACCTTTGCATAATCTACTCGTGCTATTCTTTTGCCCAAACTGTAATAGTGACCAAACATATAAAATAGTCCCTTGTGCACTAATATGAAAATAGGTATCATAGTATACATTTTTGTTATGAAAGAATTTAAAAATATTGCAGCTGCAGGAGTTAATTTACTATGAGGATGATTGACTGATAATTCTAATCTTTTTAGTAATCTTATCAATGCTTTCTCTCCAAGGCATTCTAAAATTACTGCCAGTACCCTTGCCTGAATAATAAGTTAAATATTGCATGTTAATAGAGCTTAGTGCATTGTGTTTGGAATACTTTTAAAGTATTTTAACATACATATATAGATGGAACTTTTTGAGCATCTAAGTTGGCCTGCACAATTCCAGTGTATTCTTCTCCTAACGTCTGGTTCCCCAATCCCGAGGTAAAAAAGAAATAAATTAACTTGAATGGAATGTCTGAGTGTATCAGGGGTAGCAAGCCAATTCGCCTTTCAAGAATTTGTAGAACATCCGCGATCTTTTCTCGTAGATATTTAACAAAGTCATCGTCCCTCTGATGTGATCGTAGAATTTCGGCTTGACTCGCAATTTTTAACTTTCGAATTCTTTTCTTTACTTCCATTTTTGGTGAACAACTTGTTAAACTTTCTTTGTACGAAAAATTATGAAATACGATCGCTTTGTTGAATTAAACACGAAGAAACCACCAATATTAAAAATAACACTCATTGAATTAATGAATAATGACAAGTAAAATTATTCGAAATAATATACATATATAACCTCAAACATTTAAAAGAATCTTATCACTTTGTTTCTTATTGACCTCTAACGTGACAATTAGAATAAAAATATGTATTTGTTATCTACTAAATGTTAGAGAAAAGTAATAAAAAACCATGTAAATACATGTTTCATAAAAATTAAAGAATATCGTCAAAATTATATCACGCAGTTGCGCGACGAACGTCAATCATAGAGTGCACAATCAACGTGAAACAAATTTTTTGCAAGTTCAAATTATTTTTATCTGACAATTTCCATTTTCAATACAGTATAATACTATCTTAATTTTCAAAAAATTAATTTTTTAAACATTTTATTTATAATAAGAAATACACATACACGTATACAATTTAAGTATATGTGTTCCATATATGTATAGACACACATTTATAATACTAAGAACATAAAATATCTAATATACGTAAACCAAACAAATATATCCTATTTTAATTCATAAATAAAGAATTATAGACTTCTTTGCATATTTGACACACCATATAGTGATAATGAAATTTAAAAAATGGAAAAACTCACCAGTGTTGTAATATTTCGTTATTTCAAGTAATTAAGTGATTGAAAGGAAATGCACTGCTCTTTAAACTATTTAACAACTAATAACACCAATTATTTACTTCTAACGTCATTATAAATTAATAATAAGATAAAAAACGAAGCATAAAAACGATTTGAAAAGCAAGAAACAAATGTCTGCTGTAAAGAATTTGAATACGATTACGTGCATTTCCCTAGACAAGAAACGTAACTAGTTGGTTACTTATAAACGCCCGAAAATTGTTGCAACTTTTTTCATTTTAAAACACTGCTGCCATTTTTAATTAATTCTATAACATAAGCACGTTATATGCATTCTAATAATCAATTTATTACTAATATATAAATTCTAATCCACACAAATGACTAATATTTCAATAACTTAATTCATAATGAATTAATATTGCCGGTAAAATCGTTGATTGTGAGAACTTTAGACTTGCAACTTTATTGCCCCATTTAGTTCTTTTATTGTTAAATTAAATTTTTTTCTTATTCACTAAATGAATAAGAATAATATTTTATGTATACTTCAAACTAAGCTTTGGAAATTTCTTGTTTTATACCAATAACGATAAAATTTAACAAGAGTTTTCATATTACATCATAATTTGAATTTTGGGAATTAAGGGAATTGCATTATAATTTGGATTATGGAAACTCAGAATGGGGTAGCTTAAAGGTAAATATGTCTTATAAATTTTTCTAGGTAACTTTTCTCTTTCAAGGTTCTGGGGCAAATGCTGAACTGTTCGACTCAATTCTCTTGCCAGAAGTTACATCGTCTTCTTCAGTTTGTGACCAAATCCTTCTAAGACATTCTTATCACCCTACATGCACTGTAGGACACCCTGTTATCAGGCCGGAACACATGTGTGCGCATTTCTGAGAATTAATTAGGAAAATATTGGGTTGCCACTCATCACCCAAAACTATAACATAACATACGCGCATCTTAACTACCTGTCATCACCATGCCTATGCTTATGGATATTGGTAGCCCGATCGTTCTTCTGAGACCTTGACACGTGCCGTCGCCTCCATAAAGGACACGATGCTAACATTACAATACCTTCGTGTAAGCTCGACATCTTGTTATATCTATTTGACAGGATTTAAAACGTTCAAACTCGTTTCCCTTAAAATTGTAATTTTCAAGTTGTTGCAGCAAATGAGCGATCTGTATAGAAAATTTCAAACTTCGCTCCCAATTTACATATCGATACCGCCAAATCTAAAAAGAAAGCTAAATTCACACGACAGCGGAAACCGTATTTCAATTGTTATCGACGCAGCACTGACCGCCATAAGTCGGTAAGGCAGACGCGTGCCGCGTATGTGCCACTGAGCACGGCCATCTTCGCAGTCTACGTAGCTGCATAGTCTGAGACGGAGGGCAAAGCGGCGAGCAGCAGAGAGGCATCGCCCTAGATAACGGTAGAATCGTGGGCTGGTGTCGTGCTGCTTTTCGCGAAAGTGCTTTGGAAAACCGAGAGGAACCGTATCGAGGCCGTTCGACCGTATCTAGTAAAATCATTATCCAAACTGAGGTTGTTATCCGGTGGTGTGTGGAAGACCCGCCTCGAGCCAGTGATTATCGGCTCATCGAGGCGATCGTATAGAGGACCGTGCCCTAAGGAGCTTTGGTGCACCCGCGGCGCGCGAGATTTTCGACCGAGTGCGGAATTTTCTCAGCCACCGGTGGAGCACGTTTCGTTTCGTTCGTAGCGACTATATCTGGTTCGTGGCGACCGTATTAGTCGGCACCAGTCCACGGATTCTCCCCGCGGTCGCTTTCGATGTGTTCACTACGCGTACGGGACGACGAACCGACCAGCACAGGAGTAGGAAGCGAGTAATCGCCGGAGAATCTCTGTAGATTGGGATATAGTGGGCCGTGGACAAGGACGGAGAACGTACGATAGAGAGGGAGGGAGACGAAGAGAGTGTAACGAAGGAGTGCGCGAGGAAGAAAGAGAGGGACGAATACGAGAGTGCGATAGAGGGCCATTAGATCCGAGGGGTACACGGGTGTACGAGTCGAGTACGCCAAACAGATTCAACGAATATTTTCGAAGGTGCAAGGTAAGGGAAAAAAACCAATGTGTCTCTATAGGGATAATATAGTTTTCTAAAAAAAGAACAGCGTCCATACCCCCCTGCGAGGTCGTCGTGGCGTGGCACGCCAGGCAAACGCCGCCGGAAATCATGCACGGTGGCCGCCCGCGCGTTTTCTCAGGCGGTGCCCGATTCTTTGCTAGATTTCTAAGATTAGAATCACATCTCTCTATCTATTATCGTATTTATATATATTCTCGTTTGCAACTTGTTCTTACGTGGATTGGTTATTAACACATTGACTGCCATGGTGGTCATGTGGGGTGACTCATATTTTACTAAATTTTTTGGAGCGATTAAAATAAGATCAATTTCGTGGACTACCGAATTTCGAATAATGTGATTTGGATAATATTGTCAGAAAAAAATGTTCAAATACAATATAATATTTGATAAAAATGAAATGTTATGGTGATGTATATTTATTACGACTCTCAAATATATAAAATTCGCATGGCAGTCAATTTGTTAATTGCATATATAGCGATCGTTTTCATGTGACGATATTTCGTTCGCGTACACGCCGGTTTTCCTGTGTCAAATGATGTCGTCTGGGTGGCTGGAAAGGGATCAGGTTTCCTTATAGGTTAGGTTCGTCTATCGGATCGTTTCGTTTCGAGTTTTCGAATTTACGATAAACGTAGTGATTCGTGCGAAAAGTTGCTAGTTTTGAACATATTTTGGCAAAGATGAATAGCGCATGGAGACTCTTTCGAGAATACTTTCGCCTGTTCGTTTTTCTTCTTCTTCTTTTTGACTGTTCGGTGATTCACGTGAGTCACTGGCAGCGCAGGAAGTGACTCGAGAAGAAAGAAACCCGGCAACATGCAACGACGACGCTTTGTGCCTCGGATATTTATTTCTTGTATTTATAAGTATATTTATATAGTTGCACTCGTGTATATGATAGTATAGTGTGAGTGTGTGTACAGTTATTTAGATCGAATTTTATTCGTCTTGCACTCGTGTATCAAACATTCTTATAAAAATCTTTTTTTTTTTTGTATAAGTTTAATATCGCACCAAATGTTCATAGGTATTAGCGACGTTTTTCGTATTTTAGATTTCAGATTTTGTTTACTAAATTTGCTTACTTGAACATTCTATTTTCTTTTTTTATATTGTTTAGAATGGCTCACAGTTCTAATGCCGTTAACAAACTTCATTTCTGTGTTACCTACTAATATTCTTTTTCGATTTCTGTATATAGTTTTTCGAAGTTTACAGTATATGTGATGGAAAACAGTAGCGTTTATTTGTTTACTATGTTTAGAAATTCACTTGTATTTCTTTGTATTGGAGCCGGATTTTTTTATTGCGTATTCTACGCATATATTTAAAGAACTTCTCAAGTTTCTTTGATTCACAGCCATAATATTTTAAAACGTGCGATAGTGTATCATCGTCAATCGATTCGTTATACGTGATTGAACTATTGACTCGAGCGGTGTATGGAATCGTGTATCAATTCTAATGAATTTCCTTCGTGTGAAAATAACGTGTTGTGTTAGTCGCGATAAAAAATTATGGCGTATAATCGACTTTTCTAACCTTACAATGGCACACTTGGTCTTTTATGTTCCCATAAAAATTGTCTATATAAATATATAATATATATATGTATATGGTCGCCTCTACTCTCTAAAATATTTTCGCACTGACACGTATAACTTGAGTAAGTGTGTTAGGAAAAGACGAGCTCGATTTTGAACAATAGAAAGTTTAAGTTAGTACACCCTAGTTTTTGGAAGTGCAAATGTATTTGGCACGACAAAAGAGGTAAGAAAATCATTTTCGTGGACAGTATATTTCTATGTTTAGTGATTCGATTTTTAATTCGAATATTTTGTATAATTTAATGTTTGGCACAATGAACGAATGAATAGGAGACAATTTTTTAAATGTTTGTTAATAGTATTTGGAAATAGTAACACTAAAAATAAATAATTGATTGTTCTGTACGATCTTAAATCGTATCATTAAATATAGTTTTTTTTTATGCAAAATATAAACATCGAGTTTCATAACCTCAAACTGTATGCATAAGATCTGAATCTACATCAATGCATATAAGTAATAATGTACGTATGTATATGGTAGTGTATATAATGTACGTTAATAAAATTATCTAGAATATTTTACATGATTTAAAAGTGTGAAAGTCTCGCCTAACCTAAAAGACTCTAGTGTACAATTTGATAGTCCAAAGTCCACAGACACAGGGTGCCATTACAAGGTTAATTCAACGCACGGAATTTTTGTGATTTTGTGGTTATGTTCCGCGGAGACGTTCTTTGTCGATCAAATCTGGTGCAGATAAGTTGCCATTCGGATTTATTGTTGACACGGATAGACGACAGAGGTGGAAGCTAATTATTAGCGCTGTTTCGACGAAGAATGCAACGCGCTGTCATGTGACCCGTAAATTCTGTTTCTATGGCAGTCGGGAGCGTTCGTTTTCGTGAAAACAGGTTATAACAGCGTATCGTTGCCACGGTTGGAATCACATTTGTGGTAAATAATTATTCTAATAAATGAACTCGTTGCTAGTTATTTGTATTCGTATTATTTAATTTAATTGAACGCGCGTCGAGTTTTATTCTGTTCTTATTAATGGTAGTTTGGTATTAAAAATTCCACGGTTTAATATTTATCAAGTGAATTAATGAATAAACGCGGTAAAATAACGAAACTCGCAGCAACTCGCTGGAAACGAGAATGGTGAAGGTGGCAAGTTATCAGGAGCGAAGTAGATAACGAGTTTGAAAGCCACCGCGTGGCTAATTTAACGCGAGTTATTTTTAGTCATCTTTTTGAAATTCGATACGTCAATTTATTTATCCGCAGAATTCCGTGTTTAACTGGCAGACGAAAGAACGGACCGTGCAAATTGAAGTCGTTTGCTCTTGAATAACATCAACAGTAAGCCTGTTATTTAATTATTTCGTTCTTCCTTACATTCATAAAATCTGATTAATAAAATGAAAGGCCAGAGACAAGTTATAGGATAATTTTTCACCTTTTTTGTTTTAAGTTAAATAGAATTCCGGAGATATATCGATATTTATTTATTTTTCTCTTTAACGGTAAATCATTTGATAGCTCGTTACATGAAATTCATAAAAACAGAAAAATATTTTATAGGAATTTTTTGATATTTCTGACAGGATGTACAATTTTTTACGCTCTTTCGAAGTTAAATGTAATTCCGGAGATTAACCGGTATTTAGCCATTTATTCTTTCGTTACTTAATTTCACAGAGAAAAATATAAAAGTTGAATGCTACCAACGAAATTAAACAAATCGAATATATTTCGGCGACGGAATTTTATTTTTCATAACGAAATAAAAACAGTATGTAAACAGAATTTCCTCTAATTCTTTTTAATGCTATAAATCAATCTCTCGTGGAAAACCGTATACGTATACAAACGAACTCTTTTATTATCTTCAATAGAGGAGATAAATAAAAAAAGACATAGACACATACATATACATACATACATACATACATACATACATACATACATACATACATACATATATATATATATATTTCATCACGTTCAATTTAATTTATAACATGAATAAAGATGATTTGCCGAACGATATTGGGAACCGTTTTTCCCCTACTCCTTTACCCTTTCTCTCTTTTGCTTGCTCTGCTCGCCGATAAAAAACGAATTCCAATCGTCGAACGAACTAACTTACAAAGTCCTGGAAATTTCGCGCATATTTTCAGGCGTGACGCAATATCCGAGATACGAGATAACGAGAAGGTGCCGGATATATACGAGGGAAAAAAATCGGATCGGAAAAGAACACGATATGGTTTCGTTTCTCGAGATAAGTTCTAGGGGAAATGTTGCGTGTATCGAGAAAAAAAGTTCGAACGGTGCAGCAATGACGAACGATAAACAATGGAGCTCAACGTGACGAATGTCAGCCGGACGAACGTTTTCAGTATTTTGTTTGGCTATGTTGGTGATACTGGTGAAGAGAATGGGGAAAAAGTTTTCTGACTGAAATACATATTTAGTAATTTTTGTTCGTGACACTTTGTACGTATGTGATATTGTTACACTTTTTTGTTGGGAATATTCCCCTCGGGATTTTTGTTTGTAACATGTTCATTAGGATGCTTTTTTTGGTTAGACATAGTCTTCTTAGGATATAAATCTTTGATATTTTTAGTGGAATCGTTTTAAAAGAATCGTAATATATTTTTGAATGTTTATATTTAGTTTTAGTTTCGTTTGTTAATGCATTAATTTCTAAGTTCCTAGGGAATTATTGTAAGTAGATAGGTTATTTGCAAATTTCACTAGGAAACTTTGTAAGAGCAAAAGTAAAAATGCGGAGTTAAAGTAACAAAATATTTGGGTAGAAAATTTATATGGGAAACGAGGGCAGCAGAGTTTTGTCAGGTTATTTTTTTTTCTTTTTGTTCAGTATACGTTTCATTATATTGTGCGTTTCAAGCAAGTCAGCAGGTCGGTGAGTAAGTTTCGCAAGGACAATAAAAATGTTTAGCTGTCGTCGAGTTTCACGATGGCGTCGTACGTCACCGAGGAATAGAGCTAGCGATGATTTCATTACCTATTATTTGGATGCACGCTGATTCAGATAAATATCGACCTTAGCCTCCATAAATAAATAGATGATACAATACACAATCTCATAGTTTCACGACTAATTTCCTCTTTTATCTCGTCTCTCGAATTCTTCGTATTCTCATTTTTTTTTTTTTTTCGAATTGGAAGATTCAACAAGCTTCCAAATTCCCAAGCTTGCTTGGATTTTGACAAATCGGGCAATTTTTTCATCCGAAAAATAAAGATTTCTTTTCTCTAGGGAATCTAGCGGATCTAGGGAACTTTGTTTCAAAATCTGGAAACTTGGAGATTTCCCTTCTTAAGATTTAGAAATTTAAGGATCTTTTTCCCTCGGATTGGAACGTTTGGCAATGCTCTTTTGCAATATTCGGACTTTCATATTCCAAATTTTATAATTCACAAAAAATTGTACATCATCTCCCATACGTATCTCCAAAAATTTTACTCCAAATTCCCATAGACACGTAATCGTAAAAATATCGACTTTTATAAAAACGATAAAACACTGTTTGTTTAACGCTTGATATTTAATAACAAATAAAGAGAAATATCTACTTTAATCCAGATAAGTAAAGTATATAGCAATACGTTACTCAGTGCTTAAAATAAAAATTGTACGCATATCGCTAAATATACATGGCAGATCGTATCGTTCTAATTATACGTATCACATTTTAAGGTGGAGCATACTTCGCCAGTGTCTATGGAGCAGAGTTCCGTGCAAAATTACTATTACGTTCGCTTGGCGAGGCGAGAGTGACTCATGAACTAATGCAATCATTTGTAACGCTCGCTACGCGAGAAATGACGTAACGAAAGTGTATCGCGTCATATCCGCGTTATTCTCAACCATACTTTTCCACATTTTATCGCGTCACTGTGTCGCTCGCGTCGATTCGATCTCCTCTGCTCTACATTCTATCGTTCTCTATTTCATAGCTCGTTCTCTCTACGTACCAGTCTCCTACCTATTATATATATCGAACTACTTAGAAAGTTTCCATTTTTTTTTATGGCTATACAGCGGTCAAATTTGAAACCAATCTGAAAACGTATAACATTCTACAAAGATATTATACGCACATATTATACAGAAAAATATTATACAAAGATTATCGAAAGATATTTAACCAGTTAGCTGTTGCGACCTCTTTGAAATGTGTGTAGCTAAAATGTATCGCGTTGTTCACACTGTACACTGTTTCTTCTATGTAATAACTATTTATATCTTTTTAATTATTTTAATATATTTTCATTTTCGTTGAAATCGCAATTTAAACGTCAGCTTGTAACTAGATTTTACGCCTGACGAGTATACTCGTCGCAACACGAAATATTGCCATTCCTTCGCGACGAGTATACTCGTCGAAAGCAGGTAACCTGCTGAAGGAAACGTACGGTCAATTTATACAATACCATCGCCCTTTCCGCTACGATTCAGCCTCAGCGATCCACACCGAAAAATATAATTCCATCCGACCAGTGAATCTTCTTCGATCTCGTTTCCTTTAATTAGAATTTTTCTCGATTTTTGTTATCGAACGTTTTCGAGAAAAGCGTGATAAATGGACTGTACTTTCACGATTTTACAATTCGCATCGGACAGATTAATCGGATATACACTGTCTATAGCGACGATAAAATCGCAATTGTTTGTCGTAGCGAACGTTGCTGCGACGTAGCTAGCACGCGAAATGTTATGGATACGCATAATCTTTCGATGAAAGTATCCAACAAAACGACATCTCATACGCATCGCAGAGAAAGGACATTTTGAGGTGAACCGCGTGCGCGTCCATGTATTACGCGTTCGATTACGTATACTTTGAACTTCGATAATGTTAAAATGCCATAAGATTTCTTCAGTTTTCATTCCAAGTTTCTAACTTGCCATTTATTTTTGCAGAACATACATGTTCACCCTTTCCGTAGAGAGACTTCCCTCGAATTTATCTACCCTTGATAACTGCACGCTTATTTATAAGTTATTGGTTCTTTATTTATAGTGTAAACTTTGCTTAGTAGACTTTGACGAATAAATGCTTATCGATACTTATCGCTTGATCCGGCGGAATGCGGTTTCTCAGTCTGCTCGCACTCTTTTTTTAAGAAACTTCTATTCTACAGGGAGAATTTAACGCTTAACATCTGTTGCTCGTACGTTCTATTGTCTAAGACCTATGATTTACGTTCTGTCGAACGAGACTCGCTATTTTTGCACCTATTTTCTATTTAGAGGCAAACTTTCTTTTTTTCTTCTTTTTTTTTTTTTAAGAAACCAAGAACCTATCTTTCAGATAGGAAATCTAAGATTTACGACCAGCTTTACGAAGAAGGTTTTTGGTATCAAAGAATGAATTTTTCAGTGGCAAACTCCGTCATATTGTAATTTTCTTCTTAAAGAGAGAGAGAGAGAGAGAGAGAGAGAGAGAGAGAGAAAAGAACCTAACTGCGAGACACTTGGAGTGAAACGTATTTGGTTTGATTCTGAAGTCTGATATTTACAAGGATTCATAAAATACATCTAAAATCGCACTTTAAAAAGGGAGTTTCTATTTTTCACGAGTTCATTTTTAACAAATTTGATTAGAAAACATAGGTTTTTGATTCGAAGGAACACTCCTGAACTCAATATTGTTTTGAACATTTTAGGATCTCGAAATAGATAATGACTACCTTAAATAAATAAATAAATATCTTGCTTATGTCGCTATCTTATAGTACCACTACTGTGATCAATTGTAATTAACCGTAATATTTACAACATAACGCTTAAAATTATTATTAAGATCGCGGGTGTTTATGCAAAGTCGTATTTTTGTCAATATAATTTTCAAGCATCAGACGGAAAGATGTTTTATCTATTAAACTCTAAATTTCCCCCCAAAATTCATAAAAATCCGCGATTTAATTGTATAGTTATTTCATTCAAAAAAAAAAAAAAGAAAAAAGTTGTTTCACCTGAAAAGCAAGAAAAAAAAAAGAAAGTAAAATCTAAAATGCTGATTTTTATGAAACGACTTAGAAGCGAATATTCCAATCTTCCATGAGATATTAAAAATCAGACCTTAAGGTAGCGAGGTTAAGAACGAAGAAACAGACTGATTGTAAAACACGTTATCGAGGTAAAAAGAAGGACAGAAAAGTAGAAGGCAGCTCGAAAGAGGATAGTAAATTAGCAATGGTCGTTTAAACGGTTACGGAAGCGGCGATATATCCTCGGTGGCACTTCTGGCTATGTACTATATTTGAAAGGGCGATACATCGCCGCTTGCCACTAAAAGGGTTGATATAGATGCACGCGTTATGCCTCTGTAATCGATAGTTTCGGACTAGCGTCGACTACGTACTCGATTACCATAGCGCGATTATGCTGTTAGCTCGAATTCTGAAGGCAAATCTATTTACTGTTATCAAAGAATTTTCTACATCGTCAAAAAACGAAATTTCCTGCTTTGGTAGAGAACATGTAAATATTTTGGTCAAAATTTCGAAGATTCTGCGATTTTTCCGACTATAAAAATCGTCTAGCGATATTTTTACACGAAAATCTGCTATCTGGGAAATTTCAAAGATTCTACGTACATTACGAAACTATATACAGGGTGGTTGGTAACTGGTGGTACAAGCGGAAAGAGAGGGTGATTCTAGGCGAAAAAAGAAGTCGAAAATATAGAATAAAAATTTTTAAAATGAAAACAATAACGTCAATCGAGACAACGATCTACAGTGAGATCCGTTATAACGAGACGCGATAAAGTGCGAGCGCGCGCGTACCGAGCCAAAATTCAAAGTCGATTTTCTCGAGAACAAAGCCTCGAACGAAAAATGTTTATTCTATATTTTCGACTTCTTTTTTCGCGTAGAATCACCCCCTTTCCGCTTGTACCACCAGTTACCAACCACCCTGTATATTCAATGTTGTACGGAAAAATCTGCTACCCACAACGGTCGCACGATTTTTCTATTTTGAAGCTTGGTACGATCTACGTTTGCGAGATTTTGTTAATTTCGATCGATTAAAATCTGCTACCCGCGACGGATGAGAAATTTGTTTATTTCGAAAGCCGGTACCTATGTGTGCAAGTTTCTTGCAAATTACGAAATTGTACAATTTCGTACGTCGAAATCCGGTACCTACGATGATCGGCAGATTTTTTACCGTAAAGCTTTTGTACGATCTACACTGGGAGGATTTTATAATAAAAGTTTGTACGCTGAAATTGTCGTCTCGCGCGGCATACCGAAGCCGCATATTTCTAACGCACTTTGTGGAATTTTATAATCGAGCTAATCTTTCTTATCAGCCTGTTTCCTGTTACGAGAACACGCGAGTACTGTGTTCGAAGGATGTTGATTACGGGAAAAAAATCTTCCTACTTAAATAGCTAATGTTCGTAGACATTCTAATTCTTTTTAGTTTTACTCGCTGGAAAATTCTATCCAACACACACACACACACAGAGTACGCCCTTAAAGCTTCATTTCCTTTTGCAATGTACGAATTAACTGTGCCACGGTTCGTAAATCATTTCCAACCCAATAGTATTTTTATATTATCAACAAATTCTAGTAAATCTGGCGCGTAAACGTCTTCAACGACGATAGCTATAAAAGGTCGAATGAATTAGGGAAATGAGTAAATAAATGTCGCGTTAAAAAAGCGGTTCTCCTGCGTAAAAACCAACGAATATAATTGACAATGGATTGATACGATGGAACGTTCGGTAACTGGAATAAAAGTCAGGTGAAAGCGGGCGAACAGAATTTAACGCGTTATATGCTATCGTTTTCTTTCTCTCCTCTCCGCTGGAAGGAAAACTCGGCAAAGAGAAATTTACACGAGTCGAAGTCGTATTAAAAAAGAATCGGATCGAGCGGAATTATTCATTCGGCCGGAGACTCGTTTGCAAACCATTTCCATATTCAACGAGCTCGTTCACCAATACCCTTCTTAATAGCTGCAACGAACGAATTAACATGGCGTATTAAACGCGATAATATCGATGGAATTCGACCAATAGATCACAGCTAATAACTAACATCCCCTCCCCGAAATTGTCACGTTTTCGTGTCATAATCGTGACAATCTCAGGGCTAACGGGTGCAACAGAGTCGTCAATTAAAATATCCGATCAACCTGTTCGCCGTTCGAAAGGTCAACGGACGTAGGTTGATGCGTCGAAGAAACTTGTTCGATAGGATTCGTCGTTCGAGAACTTTGGCAGCGGAGTAGAAAAAGCGGAGTATCGCGCGAACGCTTGAATTTGATTTGCAAAGCGTTAGATTTGGAATACAAAACCTGTACGCTAAAATACGAAAAATATTCAAGGTATAACAGTCGTCGTAATATTCGATCGACGAACTAAATTTTTACTCGGATTCCATTTGCTCGATCGAGTTTGTACGAATTTGCGTAAAAATCATCAGCGCTTTAGCGACCACGTCGATTCTCTGTAGTTTCGCGCGTCTACCAACATCGGTAATATTACGATCTAGCACCGGGTTCGGACATGCATTTTCTACTATCGAGGGAACCTTCGACTCCATCGTCACGGGGAAACCTCTAGCAATTAAATTCCATTATCACTTTTCCACCACCAAACCGATTCTCATTTTCTCGTCTCGATCACGACGAGAAAAAAAGCTCGTAGCAATTAAATCGAGCGACGATCGACGAGTACACGACGATATCGGATTTCCTCGGGCGAGACAAATCGATAGTCTGCGACGTATCATCAGCAAGAAATCGTATAGATTTTAAACCTGCAGTCTGTGGTATCGAATTCGAAGTCGTGCGCGGGGTATCGTTTTCAAAATTGAATCACTGTGACCGCTTACAACAGCGTCGCTGGTTCGACATTGCATCCCGTCGCCACTATTATTTTATCTTTTCGGTTTACTTTTACTTTATATCGTACGTTGTTGTATTTATTTATTTATTTCAGTTTGATAGCCCAGGAATTGTATTTGTCTTTGCGATAGTTTATAGACGCGAAACAAAGCGGAAACCAAACTCTACGGATAACAACAACGACGTGAAATTATATATCAATTCTTTGGTCACTTCTTTTCTCTTTTTTCTGTAAATGTTTCATTTCATTTTTATTTTATTTTATTTTCATTTTATGCATAATCCTTGGCTTGCGGCTTCGGATGACTTCCGGTTTGTAATATACTCGTCTCGTTGTTACGATTATACGCTTATATATTCCGTAGCTTTGTATACTAGTATACTATATTTATTGCATAATATCACGTCTTTATTGCCCCTTTGTTCGGTCTAATGGAACCTTAATTACTAATTCTTTCTTATCTCCTCGTAAATTGTTTCTTTCTTTCGCCGGCGTCTTCTAATTTTTCTGAAATTTTTCTCAGAGATCCATTCGCTTCTTTGTGGAAGCAAAGAGGTATCGCGCAGCATCGTGTTTTACAAATTTTCGTTCTTAATATCACGATCGATCACGAAGGTTTCTATCTTTCTGTTGGTCCAAAGATCGGAACTAAAACACGCTAGGTACTTACATCGAAGAGCTATCTTCAAAATCGCTAACATTGTCGTTCCGACAGTCGAGCAAGGGTATCCGCGCAGAATTCGCAAAAAATTTCATCTTTGCTGAAAGATTCATTTTTGAAGATTTGAAGGTCAAGAAAAAGGTCCAATGTGATGAAAGGCGGAAAATAAATATCGTACAATCACAGATTCTATAACGAGCAGTTTTTCTCTTTATCGACTCCAGGTTCTGTAGGCAACTTACGGTACAATTTACAGACGTAGGCAGTGCACAAACTGCGTGTAGGCGTAGAAAAATATGAAATAACCAAGATACGGTAATCGTTGATAATATTTAGTGGACGAAACAGATCGCTATTTGCGTTTCGTTTATTTAATGGCCAGAAAAATATAAAGTCGTACGAATATTCGTGGTCTAAGTACGGCCGATACATTGAATCGAAGCAAGGAATGAAAATTGAAATAAAACGACGCCGAAAGGTTGTACAACGATTGTAAAGAAGCAGATAGGAGATACATTGAAAGGGGGAAATTTAAGGGAACCCATTAACTCGCCATAAGGTCCACGAACCTATGAGTCATTTTGCGTCACGCAATGACACGAAACATGTAAGCCCTACAATTTTCTTGGCTGACCGTGTAACGCATCGCTGGTGCTTCCAAGAACCGTCACGATATCGTTCGGTCTTTGCGGAGCCTCTGTTTTCTCCTCCTTTCTTTCCATATTTTTCCACTCGAAGCTTTTCGACTCGCGATTACGATAACCTCAAGGATCATCTTCGCTGCTCTTTCACGCTTTTTATTAATATTCTTACGATTGTTGTTGTTGTTGTCGTTGTAGTAATATATTAACCGACCATTGATAGATAAGTTCGCTTTCTTCTTTGTAAGGTTAGGTTAGGTTAGGTTAACGATCGAGATTTTTGAGGTTAGAAAAAGTTTTGGAGATAATTTTAAATTTTTAGCTTATGGTATTCGTATTCGTTATCGTGTTTGTTACGTTTGACTGTTATCCTTATATGTCTTATGTTTGATAATGTATTAATACAGCGGTGGAACGATGGTTTTTCTGATGTCTTTTGACGTTAAGGTTGGCGGGAAAAATATTTTCATGTAAAACATAACCGATTAGATGTACAAACATCGGATTAGTTTCTCTATCTAACGTATAATTCTGTTATCATATTCTATATGTTTATTATCAAATATACAGTATGAGAATTTCAACGGATGCTCATTTTTCAAATGAATTTATATTCATTATCGTATTTACATTATATCTCTTATATTTTATATTTCATTAACATGGCTGACGAACGATGCTAGGGAAATTCGGATCATATGGTGTTTTTTAATGTCAAGGTTGGCACACGAAAGCTCTAGGATCAGCGTTTTAATTTCAATCATAGTTACAATCGCTTAAATGTGAAAGCACCGAATTAATTTTTACATCTGACGCATAATTCCGTCATTATGTTCTATATATTTATTATTGAGCGTACAATATAGGAATTTCAATAACGAATGTTCATTTTTCAAATGTCAAAGCGTTACGAGAATTTTTTCTCGGGCATCCGCGCATTCAAAATTCATTTTCAAATTCATTGGATATACGTAGTAGGATATAAGTACGTACAGAGTAACTTTTGCCGGTCATCATTTATTCAGATCATTCATATAGTCGATTTTATCCATTCACAGGAATATCTGATTCGAAGGTGAACGTACCGAAACTCTAGTTTCTACAGCAAAGTATTCGCACAGTATCTTTCATCTATCGTTCGCGGAGGCGAAAATTCCCTGATTACAGTTTTACGAACCATCGTTCATTTTATCAAGCTGCTAAAAATCAAAGAGTAGTTGCTCATAATGGCACCGCTCATCAAAGATAAACGTTATCGTTTAATTATCTTTTTTACTCCGCAGCTCTTCGTCTTCCAAGTCTTTGCAATCTTTTCCCCACCGCGAAAATATTCCGAATAAACGTAATTATCCATTGAGCTTTTGTAATCAGATTCTTCATAATTCCACTACATTAACCTGCGCGATGGCTGTCTATTTTTTCTCGCATATTGTAATATCGAGAAGAAGAAGAAAAATCTTCCATAAAAGCTTCTGCATCTCGGATTACCGATACTTGATCCGTATCTCGAATCGTCAATGTTTACCCTCTTTCAGTAGAGCGAAACTTCTCAAACTCTGCAGCGATCTGTACGAACGTTGCCAAATTTTTATTCATCTCTTGTAACTGACGAAATTTGTCACCAAACTGTATCGGTGTTCAAAGATTTTCGTATTTCTCTTCGATCCATTAAAATAACAGAAACGGAAAAAGAATTCTGCGTAATCGTCTTGTTAAAAAGAAAAAGAGACGAACTTATTTAAAAGTATAGAAGTGGAATCTAAATATTATAACAAGCAGATACTTCGGTTCGTGTATTTTCGCATATTTCCGCACGTTTAAGCTTCCCGCAAATAGATCGGAGATGATCCAAGTCTGATAAAATCATTTTCGAATTCCCAGACAGAATATGCCGACTTTTAGGAGCGCCACGAATGTTGATATCAGTGAAATATGGCCAAGCGAGTTATTTTCGTGAAATGGTAACGAAATCTCGCGAGAACGATGGTCGTTAAGCGGGGAAATCTTATTTGAAAAATTTTATTTGAACATTTACTTTCAAACTGCTTCCGACGAACGTCTCTTTCTAAGTGTTCAATTTTAATCAGAAAAGTTGCAGACACCCGGTATGTTGTCCAGTGATGGCTCGATGACTATGCTGTGACAATATTAAGCGAAGTACAGGGACGGTAATTTTGATAATGCAAAGCTTAATGCGGTTAGTAGTGGGCCTCATCGATTTTGTATCGCAGAAGCTATTCGCTTAGAGTAATCACCTGCCAGGCCACGATTAATTAATCTAATTATCTCATCTCTATTTTTCTCCTTAAGTTCGATTACTTGTAAATATTTCTTTGCCGTCGAAAATATTTGAAATTCCCTGTATTCGATTAGCGCCGTTGCGCTTGTGGCAAATTCCGAGATGCAGAAATATATAGCATGCTCGAAGCATAGTACTCGTTCGAATATCTAACGGGTCAGACAAATTTTTCAATAAATCTCAATTTTGTAATTTTGTTTATAGAAATGTAGATTCGCAGGAATGTTCGCAGCTCAGATATTATTGATAAATACAAAATATCGATATGGGGAAAAATAATATAATACGACATAAAACGAAATCATTTGTCCCATCCATTGAATGTTATAGTACTATAATACGATACTTCGAATACTTGACGTATTTTCGAACACCGTACACGTTCTGCGTATTTTGCCACTTTTAACGACGTTGTTCCCCATTTTTAACTATTTGGTCGTCCCATAATTACGTAACGCCGTTTCTTATCTTACTTTGGACAAACGCGCGTATCATGTTTCGCTGATGTGTTTACAGTACGCGATTCCTCCCTTTGTTTCGTAAAAAGTATCCTCACGGCAGTTTGTAGCGCGCGTTCGAGGCAATTGGATCGGCACTTTTTTCACGTTAAAAAAAGTTGTGAAATGAGCGTCGACGATATAACCGTCTGCGACATTGTACGGCAGAGGAATTCAAAAAAAGCAGTACCGCTAAAGGATGCTGTTGCAAAAAAAACATGCTCCAAGTACGTATACGGTGAGTACGTGTCATAAACGTGGGAGAAACCGCGAAAGAAACGGTTTTTAAGCGGTAAAAAAATCAGCGCCCAGCGACATTTCGTAATTCGAAACCTGCAACGTTTTTTCGGTAATGTGAACGAAAAATAGGCGAAATAGGTGGCGGACAGCGACTATTAAAAAATGGACGCGAGTATTAATTTTCTCTCCGCGAAGCTAAAGTCAAAGGACGATATTACTTACGGGATACGATGCAATATTTTTAACGCGTTTCTTGTCCCAGTTACGCGAAACGTGCCGATTATAAACATAAAGATAGAAATTAATTGGAAAGATAAAAATTACAGAGATGGAAATTATCAAGGCGAAGATCGTAGAGATCAAAATGAATAATTAGAATGTTAAAAATTACGTCGGTGCGAGGTAAACATTTCCAACGAGATGAGGTTATCAATGGTGGTCGTGGTGATATTTCTCGCGGAATTGTTCGACGTATAATCGATGGGAGAGAGTGTCCCTGCTCGTCGTGTGGAAGGAAAACTCGCGCTATTATTGCAGGGCTCGATATAAGTGACGTTTTATGTAACAAAATATTGAGGTTCGTGCGAGATACCTGTTACGTTGTAGCTCATTTGTTACGAAATGAAATGTAAGAGAAGAGAGGAGGAGGTCGCTGCTGGTTGCGTTCCGAGGATGTGGAAAATGGCGGACAGAGGAAGGAGGACGTTGTGCCGGCAATTACCATCGAACGGATCTTTCTTATTCTCTCGAAAATTGTGAAATCACAACGACGAGAATCGAGAGGAAATTTTCGAAATGAATCTTTAAGAGAGTCGTTCTTCCAGCGTCTTTTTACTTCGGCAACTTAAACGAAGGAGAGGAAAAATGGATTATTCGCGACGAAAGTTACAATGAGGAAGACGAGAGAGAACATTTTTGGTAAAATATACAGGTGGACGGTATAGAACGTCGTTAAAAAAATAGAGCAACCGTTACTTGTAGCATCTTCTTTTAATCGATCTGTCTTCTCTTTTCGAATTTCATCGACGTTCGCTTGTACTTAATATTTTATAGTTAGCTTTTGCTTAATATTACAGCGGAATTTTATTACACAGGATATTAACAAGAGAGAGAGAGAGAGAGAGAGAGAATTCTCGTCTGTAATATTCTGTAATTTGTCTTTTCCCCGAGCTTTGTTGATACAAGTTTTCGTTTAATTTCAAGTTGAAGAAACAAAGGAGGGGGGGGGGGGCGAGGCAATGCAAAAGGAGAAGCAAAGAGAAAATGTGATTAATAAAACGGAGGAATTTGGAACGGGAATAGATCAAATTATTCAGAAAATTCTTCCGCATACAGTATTTTAGCTCGTTTAATATTTTCCGTTTCTTTGAATTTTATTTAATATTAATTCCATTTAGTCCGAGGCAAAGAGCGAAGTTACCGGGTCAGAATTGTAATTAACATATTGACTTTTTATTTCGCAGCTGGTTGTTCGAATTTTATAGAAATTTATTACTTTTAACCTGGGAATTTTCAACGGGCCGTTAATTGAGAAATAAATCAAACGAGAAGACCGGAGCGTTGGAACGTTCGCTGCGAATAGTTTAGATCCGCCATGGTGCATCAGCCTTTATTGGCTGAATTAGAAATTATTAGAGGTTAAACTCTGTATCGGTAAAAAAAAACCTCGATGGAACACGATGGAACGTGTCCTCCTATTGCTACGACCCTTTTATAAATAATTCTCGTATCTCTGGACGCTGGAATTCCAACAAAACGCTACCTGAGAATCTTCTCGCTAAAATTCACTTTTCCCTCCCATTAGTTTCCCATACTTTGTTAAATTTCAAGGACTAACTTCTTCATAGATATGCTCTTCACCACGCACAAAGTTCAATTGTCCGAGCATGCAGCTCGCAATTTTTCAGTTTCCAACTTCGACTCGATGTTTCGACCACAGTTTCCATCTATCGAGTTTTTCTCTATCTATCCGTGATAATGATGTCCAAGTTGAGCATCGAGGGAAAATCTAATCGACGAATATCATGGCCGAACGTGTTACAACTCGATTATAATTATCAACAACTCGCCGATTTGTCAGATAAAACGAGATACGAATGGAAATTTGATTTTTCCTATTCGTCGATTCGCGCGAATCGAAAGTTTGATGCGTTAATGCAACCTTAATGGACGAATATTCCGTGCAACTCCCTTTGTTTACTATCCTCGAGCACGATTATTAATTGTTATCGAGTTTCCAGCGAATTACATGTATTACGGTGTTACGTTTCGATGACGTGTACAATACGAGCACAGGGATTTGGAAATCGTAATTAAGGTTACTTGGGGCCGTTTAGCAGCGGCCAATTACGCTGCGATGTTAATTAGTCGTTTGTTCTTGGCCACGAAACGTCGTACGATGCGGAGTTTGAACGAGGATTCGAACAGAGGTCAAATAATTCGTATAACGTGCAGTCTTCGTTAAACTCGCTGTTAGAAAGGTTCGACGCGAGTAAAAGTTCTTTTTCTATTCTTCTTTTTTATCGCATCTCTGTTGATATTTCTCCTACTTTTTGCCTCGGTACAAATATCTCGAATATTCGTTTCTTCGTCTAACCACACACGGCGACGTTTAACACTTCGCGTCTTTCGTCTCGTTTTTCAACCGTTGGCCAGAGGACGCGCGGATTCGCGTCTTACACGCGTCGCTCGGTATCTTATGAAAATGTTAAATGCTGTTAAATAAAACAGGGGAAAAGCAGCGGGTGCTATAGAGAAAATGTTACGACGATATGTTCGATATTGGTCGTTGGGGAAGTTCGTTCGGATTTTTAAGGAATTTAACAACATAATACATTTTCAAGCGTATCACGTTACAAAACGTTACGAATGTTCCACGTTTCAAATATAACGAACGCTATTTGACAAAAATTGGCAAAGAAGAACGTACGACGAACGAGCGAACTAATCTTCAAGTAATCGGATCGTCGCGTGCAGACGATTTTTTATCGACGCTCCATCGATTCTGTCGAGGAATTGGCGTTCGTCTCCGCGTTATGCTGCAGCGTGACGATATTATCGATCGATAAGATGGGAATCGAACGAACGATTGTTTCGATTTCTGCGCGTTTGCACGCAGCGCTGTGCGTGGCGGCGGCCGAAGCAGAAATAACGCGGCACGTCACGCTGAAAAATCTCGTGTATCTTCAATCTACGACAATGAGGCTTCTTGCTAATTAGCCTTGCTTCCCTCCTGTTCTCTGTCTGCTTCTCGTGTTTTACTTTCTTCCTTTTTTTTCTCTTGTCTTTTTCCTTTTTTTTTTCACTCTTCTCCTTCCTGACTTTTTAGCGGATAATTTTGCGTCGGGTTTTGGCCAGACTTAAAATATTAAAAAATACCCACATGCTTTTAGTTTTTCGGGCGGAGAAAATTTTTAGCGTTACTGTTGTGTAAAATTTTTTTTTTTACGAAAAACGTCATTGAGAGAAGGTTGATACGCGTTAAATTTTCTAGGCATTTTCCCGCTCCTTAATCAACACGATTTTTACTTTCTTAAACAACGTGTTCAGAGACTGGTTGCAGTCTTGTAGACTTTCGACGCCGCCATCAGAATTGCGGCAAAGCGAAAGAAACGTAAGAAAATTTTCGAGAAACTGAAACCCGCGGTCGAAGATAATCTTCTAATTAAGGTAACGTTAAATTGTACCGCGAGATGATACGATTTTATAGACACAGCATCGGAATGTAATCCAAGCTTCTCATTTGCAATTACGGAATTAATTCTGATAATCGTGTTCCTTTAATTTTAATTAGCCATGTACAAAGCATTCGTGTATTAAAAGTCGCTAATTGTGGCCTTAGTATCAACGAAAAATCAGTTCGGACGTATCAAATGATTTTTCCACCGGAGACCCTTCAAATATTGGGTTGGCAACTAAGTGGTTGCGGATTTTGTCATTACCACCTAATGGTAAAATCCGCGATCACTTAGTTGCCAACCCAATAATTACGAAATCGATTGAAACGCTGGTGAAAGGTGGTTCCTCGGCCGCTCGATATTTCATGAATATTTCACAAATATTTCATTCTGAATTTCGTGCCTCTTAATTACACACCGCTCTTCGCTCTTTATTCGATTGATCGCACGATAGAAATGGTGGAAAAGTATTCGCATTACGTTGGTCGTTCGATGCGAATGTTTCTCGAAGGATGTGCCGTCACGTCGTTCGATCGACCAGTGTTTGAACGCAGGCGAAGAAAACGTAGCATTCGCAGACAGGCGTTTCCACGCACTTTCGAATCATCGTTCATGAGGATGACGCGTAATGAGCGTGCCCTAGATATAGACAGGCCGGCCATACGGTGGCGCGACTCGCTTCCTGTGCAATCAGGTCCGATCAATTAATGGTCGAGTGCCTTCTTGCTCGACGGTATAATGAACGTCGATCGACGATTAACAAGTCTTTCGAAAGTGTGTTGGAGAATGATCGACTCGTCGATCGAAGAAAGAGAAACGTAGGCGCGGTTCACGCTGACCTTACCAGACCCGGTCAAACGACCGGTTTCAAATTCTACGTGTTCGTCGTTATTTCTTTTGTTCGTCTAATTTTATGTAAATTCTTGCGTTGACAAAAATTGACAAACCGATCAATCAGAGATCGATGTAGGCATTCGGACGAAAGTGAAGTTAAACGAACAAAAGAAATAGAATTTTAAATACAATTTTGAAACAGGTTGTTTGTTTGACCGGGTCTGGCGAAGTTGGCGTTAAAGCAACAGAAATCGAAAGATGTCCGTGTGTCGGTGCACGAAGCGTCGGTGTCGAATTTCCTCTGCAACGCAGAAACAGAGAATCAACAAGCTCATTCCGTTTGTAGTTCTCACGTTGACTTTGCTATTTCTCGCGCGAGGTTTATCTCACGAAAAATCGTTACATTACCATGTGTACAGATACTACGGGAAGTTGCTTCTACATGGAATTTGAAATTTTTTCGTTTTTATCAGAGGAATGTGGTTGTCTTACTAGTTGTGTATTATCGTTTGCAAACTTGTTATCGGGTTTGACTCATTTTTGCAAAAATACCACGTCGGCGCAGTTCTTGCGCGAAGCCACAAATACGCAGCCTTATGGTGTCGAAATATATATAGGGTGCGGCCAAACAACACGTACGAGCGGATATGACGCGGCTGCTGGTGAAAAAGTAAGAACAAAAAAAAAAAAAAAAGAAAAAAAATAGCATCAAACTTTTTGGCGCGACGCTTCGTTTTTGAGAAAATTGAGTCGGAAAATTTATCAAGCGTACTTGAACACACGACTAATTGCCAACTGTGCGTGAATAAACAATAATCCGGAAATTATTCTACGTGCGAATACAAGTAAAAAAATGAGGAATAAAATAAAATCTGAACGTGTTTAGCTGATAGTTGACCCGGTGCACGCGTACGATAAACGTCGAAATTTATTTCTCTCGGAAGCAAATTATCTTGTCGTGACAAAATTTCTTCAACATTTCCAATTTCATTTTTACGTGTAGAATAACGCCCAGTCCGCGATCAGCCACGTTCGAGTGTACTTTAAATTAGAAATTTTCAAACTGGAAATTTTCTCGAGAACCAAGCGTCGTACGAGGAAAATTTAATTCTGCGTTCTCTTATCTTTTGCGCAAGGATTCACTTGGTGCGAGCTTGTACGAGTTGCGTATGTTTGAGAATGTAGTATTACGTACGAAGAAATTAGAATAATGGGCCTGGAATACGAATAAATTTATTGTTATTTTTACGTTATATACAGAGTGAGCCGCGAAATTCTAAATAGAAAATATCTGTTATATTGGGTTGGCAACTAAGTGATTGCGGATTTTGCCAATACCACCTAATGACAAAATCCGCAATCACTTAGTTGCCAACCGTAAAAGTGTTACCTGGACGAATTTCGTCAACAGTGAGACACAAATCGTAAAAGTCCAACGATTTATCTTCACTTTCACCTATGTCGAGAAAAAAGATGTAAAAAGGTAAAAATAGATCGGCGATTTTTAATGGGTTTGTAAGAAATTTGGGAGTGCAAAATTCCAGGGAATAATTACGGAAAGATATATAAAATATCCAAAGTGCAATACTTTTTATAATAATTGGTAGGTAAAAGAATTTTCTACCGAGATGCTGCATTTTTAATTGCATTCTGAGAAATTTGAGTTTGCATAAAAATCCGCTGTCTCGTTATAAAGCGTAACGTTACGAAAATTACATACACCTGTTATATTTACGCGAGACCATAAAAATAGTAGGCTCAACATTATATTAATATCTCGTAGGTCTGCTTGCCCTACGCGAGCGTCCACAACGTTCTGTTATCTCGTTGAAAAGATTCAACATTTTGTTTCCGTTGTAACTTTATCCCCAGATTTTTGCCAGTTCGATTCTTTAATTTTTTCTACTCCTCCTTGAAATACACAAATAATAACCGTATCGTTGTGTACGCGTAAATAATTTTGTTGCAAAGTGCGTTTTTAGTTTCTTTTGCGACTCATTTCTTTCTGTCTTTGCATATGCATTTTTTTTTTACATTACATTCTACGCATTATTGCGTATAAGTATGAATTAGGTTGGTCCATATGAAACGTCGTTTCTCCTTTTTTTTTCTTTTTTTTTCAAATGAAACGTTAAACACACATATACAGTGGATGACGAAAGTACGTGAAAACTCATAGAAAACATCGATATAACTGCACGAAAATCTCACCAATAACACCAATTTGTTAATGTTATCAATTAGCAAATTATCGTGCAAAAGGGCTGGCAAACAATTATCTTAGCTTGTTCGGAAGGTTCGCAGCGAAAATTAGGAAGATTCAATTAGAACGAGACTTTTCGCTATCTGTTACTTGCCGAGTCTTGGCAAATGGTCCGGCCTTTTCAACAGCGAATCGCTCGAAATAGACTCTTACAAGGCAAAAAAATAAAAAAAAAAATAAAAAAAAAGAACAGAATAAAATTAACTCTATTCAGAAAAAATAGTAATTTCCATATTCATCGGCGATCTGTTCACGATTTTTCACAAAATCTCACTCTACTCGATTACAAAGATTCTTCTACTAAAATCGATCTCGAAGAAACACGGTCCTTCCAAAGTAATAAAAATTCAATCCAAGTCTCTTACGAGTTTGATTCATCCGTTCGAAAAGTGACGACCCTTCTATGAAAATATCTTGAAAAATGTGCCACGCAGAATATAAAGCACGAAGCTAGTATAAGAAAACTAGCAGCGCCATAAAGCAGAAAAATAGTGGAATATCGAGGATCTCTGCAACCGCGTCGAAACTGTGACGATGGCCAAAAACGCAAAATTCATTCTGTCGTCGGAAATGGAGTAGAAGCAGCGGCGATAAATTAAACCGGCTGGCTGCCAGCGAAATGTCGAAGAAACGGTATCAGCCAGTGCGTTTCGTTCGGATTTAGATATTCGAGAGAGACAACTGGGTCAATCCGCGTCCTAGAAGCGGTTAGGCGAGCGGCGTGACGCTAGAATACCGGAAACTGGCTGGCTGGGGCCGGAAACCGACGCTGCAACGTAAGATTATCCGCGCTCGCACATAATCGACCGCTTCCATCTGTCTTTGCTTTACCAATGTTTGTTCTAACGAAACAAAAAAAAAAAAAAAAAAAAAAAAAAGAAAGAAAAAAGAAGAAAGAAGAAGAAACATGAGAATTCTTTGTTCTCGCGTGTTTTCTTTCGCCATGTTCTTCCTCGTTCTCGAACATAGAAATATTGGAACAGTTTTTTGTTGCAGTATTTAGAGTGCACGAAAGGTAGCAAAAAGTTAGATATACGTGGAATGTCGACACGAAATTGAATATTCGAACTATATGCGTATTTTATTAACGAAACGTTTTAACATGTCTGCGAAAGGAATGGAACCGAGAAATGACAATTCTTTGTTCCCTTATGTTTCCATTCTGCTACTTTTCTCCTCGTTTCGAAGGATACATTTATTTGAAAATAAAAATACCTTGTTGTCGAAACTCCTGGAATACACGAAGCGCGGGAATATTTGAATATGTCGAATAATATCGCCAAATTATACAGGGTGGTTGGTAATTGGTGGTACAAGCGGAAAGGGGATGATTCTACGCGAAAAAAGCTGTATATCTAAGCTACCCACGCGTATTTTATTAATTAGGAATTTTTATTTTCTTCTTCTTTTTATGGGCGTAAGAGACTGAAAAATAAATATTCTTTGGTTTCTTCGTCGTTTCGTTTCATACTTGCCGTATTCTCTCTCATTTTGAACCACAAGTTTTGAGATACCTCGTTCTTGGAAATTCCAAGATACACAAAAGATGGTGAAATTGAAATGTGCCGTATTATTGCGAGTCTAGATATTCGAACTATTTTTAGTATTTTGTCAATTGGATATTTTCATAGCTTTATGAACATACCTAACGTTGTTGACAAATGGCATGAAGCGTATGACAAATACATTTTTCTCTGTTTTAAATTCTACGACAAATTGAATGCTAATGAAGATGCTTATAGAGTTAGGCTAATGCGAACACGATAATACTGCAAAGCGATGAAAAATGAAGAAATACGAGTATTAACAGCAAAAGTAAAGCGTTTTGATCTTCGAGAAATCCAATATACCGTTGAAAGCGGTCAGTTTGTTATTTATTTTTCTTCTCGCTTCGAATTTTCTGTTTGAAGTTCTTTATGCTCTTTTTATTTCTCAACGTTTTATGATATTTTACTCGATCGCAAACGACCGACTAGAAACAGTCGATGACGATTCGCACTGAAAATAAAAGTGAGCGCACACGTGTGCGACGTGTAGGTCGTCTCGCAACGTGTATTTTTCCCATCTACCCACGTTTCCCACTGTTCTATATATCTGCTTTCGTTCTTCTTATTGATTTCGTGACTTTCTATGAAGATTAAGCTTTCTGTAAGAATCGTCCGATCGTCAGTTGCACGTTCGTTTTCCCGTTTCTTCCTAAACGAAATTCCTGCGTTAGCGTTTTTGGAAAATTTTAACACACCGAATTACAGAACTCGTTGTATCTTTTCTTGCCTATAGTTTCACATTTTCAACTTACAGACTCGCGTTTCAGATGAAATTTATATTGCGCATCGTTCAGCGAGAAGACACTGGTATCTTTGATTTCTTAAAAAGTTCGACGTTTTATCTAAAACGACGAGCCTCCGATGTGAAGATGGAACACCTGCTAATCCTTCGCGCTTCGAATTTTATTTCGATTTCGTTGGCAAGCAGCTCCCAACGCTTTTAAGTGCTCCATTTGAAATTTACTTGAACCAAAAAATAAGACAATTTAAATAAATAAAGGAGGAAATAAACGAACTTAAATACCAATTTTATTCACACTATTGTTGTATTTTCTAATTTTTAAGTGTACCATATATCTTGAAGCAATTTCCAGGATGCAATCACAAAAAAAGCTCGACCTGAAGGAATGTTAAGTGGAACTGAACAAAGGTGCTTGTGAAATAAAAACTGATGTTGAGTCATAGGAGTGGAAAAGGTTAAAGAATGGTAGAAACACGTACGAAATAATAAAAAATAAGTTGATTGCTTAAATTCGAAATGAATAATAATTATAATAATAATAATGAAGAGAAAAAATATTCGCAGGGAATGCGATGGTTGGTATTTGTTTGATCGTTTGGAACATGTCTGACAATCGTTTACCGAATTTGTCAGCGGCAAGATTAATTATGATCTTGGTAATAGCACGTTCCAGCACACGAAATTAATCGTGGAGACAGTTCGTTAGACCCATCTGACGCGATCTAATCCGCCGTTCTCAAAATATCCGGGCAGAATCAGGTCAGAATATACATTTGTTTCTGTAAAATATGATATAAGAATCGTTGCCCGTCAGCAAGATTTAAGCTACGTATTCGAATCGAAGTATGTAAATTGCAACGTGATTTGAAATAAAACTTTGATATATCGTCGCGTACAGTTCTCCGGCGAATATAAAACAAACTCCAATGTACTGTCTTTTACCAGGATTTAGTGTGGCGTATTCAAGTATCATAGATCATTGTATGCCACAGAATCAAAATTCAAAATACAAAGTTTGTATATATACAGGGTGGTTGGTAACTGATGGCACAAGCGGAAAGGGGGTGATTCTAGGCGAAAAAAGAAATGGAAAATATAGAATAAAAATTTTTCGTTCGAGGCTTTGTTTTCGAGAAAATCGACTTTGAATTTTCGCTGGGTACGCGTGCACTTTATCGCGTCTTGTTATAACGGATCTCACTGTAGATCTTTGTCTCGATTGACGTTACTTCTTAATTTTAAAAATTTTTAAATTTTCAAATTTTCAAATTTTCAAATTTTCAAATTTTCAAATTTTCAAATTTTCAAATTTTCAAATATTTTCAAATTTTCAATTTTTCAAATTTTTAAATTTTTAAATTTTTAAATTTTCAAATTTCCAAATTTTCAAATTTTTAAATTTTTATTCTATATTTTCGACTTCTTTTTTCGCGTAGAATCACCCCCTTTCCGTTTGTACCACCAATTACCAACCACCCTGTATATATTTCAAATTACTTAAAGTAGAAGAATTAAATTAGTGATAAATTTAAATTCGATAAATAAATTGTTATATAGGACGGATAACATAAATAATTAAGATCGCCATATCTTTGCACGTATTTCCTTTTTCTTCTTTTTCTTTTTTGGCACCTCGTTTCCTCCGATAATCCACTGTACAGCGTGTAAATGGTCAGAGACAGAGGAGTCGCCGTGTCGTGGTTGTTAAAAGTCTTTCGAGCAGGCTACGAAACTTACCGCTTAAGCATCGTCAAAGAGCTTCATAATGCTTTAATGGATCACTGACAGCGTTCTTAATTGCCGACTGGACGAAAAAGTCAATAATAGTAACTCAACGTAAAAATGATGGACCACGAAAGGTCAGCTTGATCTATCCTGCTTTGTGTCGTATTTTTCAGTCAGAAAGAAAAAACTAAAGCTACGTTACAACACGTTAAAAACGACTGAAAGCAACTCTGAAACATTCGTAGAAGACACGTCCATCGAAGAAGCATAGCCATGAAATTTGCCAGCTTATTTTTATCGATTATTCCATTTTCATGGGAAATTTCGTCTCGAGATTCTCGATGTTCCGTCTACGGACCCGTAAAATTAGGCGTTGCTTTATTTTATCGAATATTTCACCTTTTCAACAGCTATCGTCAAAGGGAAGGTTAACACCATCATGGAGAAAATTTCACTGAAATTCCGTCTTATTTGAAAAATCAATAAAGCCAAACGAATGTAATGAACGCAAACGGAATCTTTATCGGCTGTAGAAATTTCCTGTTACCAGATCGTGTTCCGATATTAATCCATCTTCTACGATCACAGATATCAGCGTTACAATTGCTACAACAGAATTTGCTGAATTGCTAGGACAAACCGATCTACTCGAAAGGTCCGATCGGTTTGCAAGATGAAGGTTGAAATTCGCGACATTCCCGTCAGCTGGTTAATCGAATTTACAACTAGATTTAAAATAAAAAATCAATGTTAGAATGGGAACTTTAAGCTGTTCGAATTTCATCGACGGAATTTCATTTCACTTTGTCGATTTAGTAGTTTTAATCTCACCTTCGCACCATATCGAGCAATTCTTCCTCTTTGCCTCTGTGATGGAAAAACAAAGTAAAAACAGGTGAATTAAATCGACGTTTCGCGCTCGATTAATTCAACGTTCAAAGTTAATTCGTCGTTCGAACGTTCGCGCTTTACCCGTCACGTTGCACTTCAGTTTCTTCGAAGAAACGTAATATTACGCCGGTGTACGGCGAGTTGCAAAGCTTTTGGTAGCAACTGTGCCGTAGCTAATAACCGGAAATCGAGGAGAGAAACGCGTCGCGACAAAGAACGATGACGTGACGCGAGCGAAACCTATTAATCCTTCGAACTCGCACGATCGAAGGATAATTGCTCGCGAGTTGGAATCGAGACGAGCCAACAGGCAGAGCGTGCGCTGACGTGAAAATCCGCTGCTCCTTCTCTTTTTTGTTCTTCCTTTTTCAACCCCTTTGCGCGCTTACAGTGGCGAACAAAACGAGCTTTTAAAGTTGATACGCGCGATTGGATCGATCGTATCGAATATCGTTGTTTAATGGACCAGATTGGGACGAAGAATTTTTATTTACAGTCCAATGTTGACCTCTGTCAGGATCGAGTCGGAAGATCGAGTCGTTTGGTAGGTAGAGTGGAAAAGGTGGAGTAACGAGGATTGATAATTTAACAGTTTAGAAGATTATCAAGAATCACGGTGAATTTCTGCTGAGTTTTACGCCACTAGTGACAATGGAAACTCGAACGATCGGAAGAAAAACCTGCAGATTTCCCGTGAGACTTCTTAAACCTACCTGCTGTTCCTGTTCCAAGGTCACGCCTTTCACATCGTCTACATGTGTCTGACAATGTATTTTCTTCGATAACCTAGGCAATGATAGATAGATCGAGCGTAATTCTTGGCGTTTGAAGCAAAAATTATTGTTTTCGTCGTAGACCGACAATTTGGATCGACTCTATTGGGTTGGAAACTAAGTGATTGCGGATTTTGTCATTGGGTAGTATCGACGAAATCCGCAACTACTTAGTTGCCAACAAAGTAGCAACGAAAGATGACGATATATTGGTATTTCGATTAGCGTGAAATTATCATGCGCTTGGTATCTCTGCAACGACGTTTTTTATACCTAATAGTTTCTAGTTGTGAGCTAATTACCTCGTAGATTGCTTTATCTTCCGTGTAGAGATATCGCGTTTGAAGGAAATAACTGAATGCGTTGTTGAGTTCCGATAGAAGATAGAGGAAAACCAGCTATGGCAAAATCTTAACATGGCATATCTGAGCGTAAAAGGAATCTACAGCTTGTTCAGCAATGATTACACGCCAAGAGAATCAGCTTACTCCTGACATCGCGTCATGCTACGGAGAATATAACGTGTTCCTTAGATATACCGTAATTCTTGAGTAACGTTCAACCTGCCACAAATAGCTTCTATACCTACGTATTAGTTGTTTCCCAATTTTGCGTTTACAAAACGATCGCTCACAAAACAGTCGCTCATCGAAGTATGTTCGCGAAGTATGTTAGGGAACATTTTTTGTTATCAGGTCATTATCGCGTGCTATACGCAACTTTTTGAAATTTTGTCATCGGCGAAAATTTAGACGCGATCGTCGTTATCGCAATGGTAAGATTTGGAATCAACACGAAAATTTATATGGAAGTTGCAAAACATGTTTACTGTGAAAATATACGCTTCGAGCAAAATTAATACACAGCATGAATAGTGGGCTTAAACGTACAATTACAGCTAAAAATAGTCTCTCTAAATAAGCACGTTATCGCATATTATTGCCATTATATGGATTTTTTGAATTGAACTATATTTAACATGAACCAAAAGTCTCCTGTTTGTTCATGGACTTTGATCATCATAAAACTCTGTAGCGCTTGAGCGTTCAGAAAATATACATTTTTGTATATTGTGTTATTGCTACTGTGTGCTTCAATCTTTTAATTTGATCATATTTAACGCGAAATAAAGAACTTTTATATTAACTCATATAAGTAAATCATAATAAAATTTCATAGCGTCTGAGCTTTCCAAAAATGTATGCTGTTATACCATGTTGCATGTTATCATACGTTATTGCTACTATGTATTTGAATCTCTTAGTTAAACCATATTTAGCATTAAATGTAGATCTTCTACTTGCTCACATACGTAAGCATAATAAAATTCCATGAGATTCGAACGTTTGAAAAAATGTATGCTATCATACCGTGTTGCACATTATCATACATTATTGCTACTATGTGTTTGAATCTCTTGGTTAAACCATATTTAGCATTAAATGTAGATCTTCTACTTGCTCACATACGTAAGCATAATAAAATTCCATGAGATTCGAACGTTTGAAAAAATGCATGCTATCATACCGTGTTGCATGTTATCATATATCACTGGTATCGTGTCTGAATGTTTTAGCCGAGACATATTTAACGCGAAAGAAAAATCTTCCATCTACCCACGCAAATGTAGATCACAATGAAATTCCATAGCATTTGAAAATTTCTTATTATTTTTAATAATAAAATTTATTATTAATACCTACACGTATAAGACTAATCTTTATTCGCGAGATTTTATTCTACGATATTGTGTATCTCCCCGTTGATTTCATAAGAGAACCAGATGATAGTAATCGATACCTTTTTTTTTTGTCAGATTTCTTTTTTTCTTCAATGATATATCGAGAGAAGATATTTCTCTTGTCTGGAAGATGTCTCTTTCCACGCAGTGAAATTTAATTCGTCGATCTCGAAGCTGAATCAAGGTTCACTAGGTCGTGCACCGTTTTAAGATACAGCGGCTGTAATTCTTCGTGTTTTTTTCGTGTCGCTGCAATAAAGCGAGAAACGCTCGGATTTCCATGGATGCGATGCACCCGAGCTACTGAACCGTGGTAAATCCGGTTGGCGCATTTGGAATGTCCAATGGAAACACGGAATACGGTGGAAAAATTACTTTCGGTTCGAAGCACGCTCCTTAGGAAAATCTTTCCACGGAAAATGGCGACTGTAATCTACCTGACCATCCGATTCTCCGGTTATTTTCCTGTATTCTCTTCCTGTCGATATTTTACGATTTCATTGGTATTTCCGATTTCCTGCAAACTTGGATATATCGAATGGCGTTATTTGAATAAGCAAAATGCCAGAAAAAGGTATCGCAAACTATTATAAGTACTTTTGATTCTATTTTAAAACTACCTAAACCTAACCTCAACCTAGTACAAAGTATCATATTTCGCCATTTTTATTTCGCCACTCGTCCGTCAGAGGCGAAACCTAATCCTAATCCGAACAGCGTGTAAAATTCTTTAAACGTTGTTCGTCGTATGCCTCGTAATCTTTTTTTGTTGTACGGCCACTCTATCGATACAGGTTAATTTAAATTGCTCTTTTAACTGTTTACTTCTGTCGCTTAATTTGCTTAATTTGCACTTAATTTTTTATTTGTAGAAAATAAAAATATATAATTATACAGTTTGTTTTAGGTTAGTTTTAGTTTCGATATGGCGTTAAGAGTACGTAGAATTGTTTGCGACGCTCCACTTTTTAAACGATATTTTATCTTTTTAGATAACTATTTCCGATATATTCCAAGTTTAAAGAAAAAACCAGAGTGAAATTGTAAAATATTGTCCACGTTCTTCTTTTACAGAAATTTTAGACTTTAATAGATTCTATTCCTGTTTTATAGATCTTATTTTATAGATTTTTACGTAAATACCTTGTGTAAATATATATAAATAAATTTCAGCCGCTGTTTAGTGTCACTTGACTGACGCGAGTAAAAACGATCGTGTAATAATACGTGTTAGGCTATGTGCGTAACAGCGACAATTTGTTGTGCTCGCTTCTATCAATCAAAAGTTCAATTTATTCTTGTTCTAACGAGAAAACTGTTGTCGTGCAGCCGCGTCGTCAAACGCGCGCACGTTCGTATAAAGTAATACGAGCAAACGCCATTTTCGTAAGCGACAAATTGTCGCCGGTGTGCACGAAGCCTTATTGTCGACTTTAGTCCACGCTCGTACGCAAGAGATTAACGCTAGAACTATCACACAAAGGAATAATATAATGAATTTTATTTTTTTTTTTGTTATTTATTCAAAATTAAAACAATTTTGTATCGTGGCTACTTATTCCAATACCAGTCAAAATAACTGGTTCTTATCAAAGCGTAAAAGGTTTAGCGAACTCGAATTAATCAGTTTCCTCGTTTTGTGTAACTTTCCACACGTTTTTAGAATTTTTACCGCCTATCGTTCGATACGATGGTGTCGATTATCAGGAAAATTCCAGATCGATCACGATGCTGACACTAGAACTACCACGCCAGTCGAAACAACTGGTTTTACAACTTTTTATAAACGTGCCAACTCTCGTTCAGGGATCATATTCCCAGATCAGTTAATAATACCAAAAATATACTACGTGACATGAAATTCCTTTTGTAAGAAAGCTACGATGAAAAAAATATTACGTATTTTTTATAGATGAATAATTTTGGCTGATTTTATACCGGTCGATAGTTCTAGCGTTAAAATGCACTTCATTTGAAATATCCTTTGGCTTAGACATCTTTACAATCTTGGTGTCTTTCAACGTGACTATCCATTTTTCAGCTTTATCTCGCTTTTCAGAGCATTTAACAAGGAAAGGGTTCTTAAACGCCAGATTTCCTCATGTGCTTCTATTGTTCTCGTTTCAGAGAAGTGGCGTTGCGTGAATTAGCAAGAAGGGGGTGCAAGGTTGAGCGGCGGTACTCGACTCGAATATTCTTGTAGTGGCTCATCGATTGCGTTTCCCTGGATTTTCTGACGGTGAGTCCTCCAGCGATTTTTTTCCACCCACTTGTCCCACCCCAAAATTAGCAACGTGTATTCCACTCTTGCTCTGTCGTATACAAACATAATCTTTACATAAGATCTTGACTAAATATGAAATATTAGTATATTATATTGTACATATACAGTGTGGTGAATAATTTTATAATTATTCAACCCTGTTTTTAGATCTTTCACGATACTAAAGTAAATGTTGAGAAAATCGTTTCGTATAATTTTATATTATAATCTATAAAAAGAAGGAAACCGAAGATACGATAAACACAAATTTCTTTCTCTCAAAGTCTGGACAAAATTAAATTACTTTTTAAATTATGCACCTCGTTGTTTGTGAAAAACTATAAATCCAGTGTTAATATCGTTACGTCTTTATCCAATATTCAGTGAAATTTGTCTCCATTTCTAATTACCTCTATCAATCTGTTGGCCACGCTATCCACTGAACTTGTTTAAAGTTTCGTTTCGAATATCCGCTCACGTGGATTTTATTCTTTCTCCAAGTTCGACGATATGTTTTACAGGTGGCCTGATCGTAAACTTTCCTTGTTAGAATTCACCCACAGTTCGGCATCCGATACAGGCCACGGTAATAATTCTATTCCGAAATCTTTACTGTGGCAATTGTCTCGTTGAAGAATCGTCCCTTCACCTCAATTCCAGTTATTAAACGTAATATCTCCTAATGTTCTATAGCATTTGTAAAAAGAAAAAAAGAAAAAAAGGTTTCGCTTAGAACATCCAGGCATGATCAATGGTACGTGGGAAATATCGAGGAAATAACGCGGAAAGTATGTTCGAAACTATAATTATTCGTAATGCTGTGTATCGTACAAATTTTTTGAACGAACATTAATTGGTTAGTTATTAGGAAACTCGTAATACAGCAGAACTTGGTTCATGTGAAACCGACGGGAGACAAGTTAGTTCGTATAATAGGAGTCCATCTATTTCTCCCTATGACCTATTTCCACCTGTGATTTTTTGCTGGGTTAATAGGAGTTCGTATTCGTACGAGACATAAGAGGATTCCACGAAACATTTCCTCCCAAATAACGTTTAATAACATTGCAAACTTTTAGCAACTGCGAATTGTGTCATACGACGCGTGGTCAGCTTTTTGTGATAAACGTTCGTACGCATCTGCGACTGTTTTTACAGGGTTGATGTGGTAAAAAGTGTAAAAAAGTCGTGAAACGATTAGTTTGCAACAGAGTACGAAACTCGTGTTAAATCAAAGCAAACAATAGAAGAAGCAATTCAACCAGTTAGCTGTTTTTGACGAGTAGACTCGTCAGTGTGATCGACGGATATACTCGTCAGTATGATCGACGGATATACTCGTCAGTATGATCGACGGATATACTCGTCAGTATGATCGACGAGTATACTCGTCATGAAGAAATGGCAACATTCTGCGTTACGACGAGTATACTCGTCGCGCGTAAAAAGTAATCGCAATTTGCCGTTTAAATTGCAATTTAGTAATGGCAGTAAATTGCAGTAATAAAATTGAAAAACAAAAGAGTCACTCGGTTACGACTTAATTCCATATTATAACAGTCACACATACTCTGTGTTTGACGAGTATACTCGTCGTCGCTTACTTTTTGCCACGCATCTTAGGTACGCGCAACAACCAACTGGTTAAAACATAGAGGCGCGTTCGATGACGAAGTTCTATTCAATAAACGCACGAAGGAGAAGGTAACGCGTTAAGGGAAATGGGAAAAATACTTTTCCCAAAGATCAACATTTTGGTCATCGTCACTTTCCATATTATTATTATTGTACGAGCACGTATTACAAGCTTTCCGATTAGCGGCGAAGAGGTCACTTTCGTCGTTCGAAGTATCGTTTACGTCCGATCTGACCGGTTTGTATCAGTCGCGTCGACGTACGTTCTTTCCTTTGATAATTCTGCGTAACAAGCCATACGAGTTTCTAAATCCCTTTGAAATCGCGTTAAACGTTCGAGATTGGTATCGTTTACGGTGGAACGATGAAACGCGTGAAAAAAGAAAAACAAGCGGGACGTGTAAGAGTTAATAACATAATCAATAACATAAGAGTTAAAAAGAACGTGTAGAAGTGAATAAACCGTTTAAAATAAAAAAGCCGTGTTAAAGTGAATGGCGTAGAGGAAGAAAGGTGCCGTGTAAAAAGAGTCCCACAGGTGTACGTAATATGGTGGATTGACGCTGAGCGGCAGTTCAGGTGATAGAAGCTCGGCTAATGTTCAGGTAATCAGCCGCCGCTAAAATTTCGTTCGTGTAAACCGACTTCCATTATGTATTTTCGAACGTATCGAATGTTAGATAGGGTGAACGAATAATACGTCAAACGGGGTTCTAGATAGATGGAGCAGATAGATGTTCGGAATTAATGGGACGCTATCGTGTTTCTAGGAATAGATAATATTTGAAATTACATAGTTAGCACTTCGACGAATTCTGTACTTTGATATACCAGCCGTAAGATTTCGAATAATGTATTTATGTTTCGTACGATATATACATTGATCTCGGAAGACGATAGTAGCGAATATTAACCTAACCTAACCTTACCAGGCTTCGAACTTTCATTCGAAATTGTATTGTACGTTCGTTGTCGCTTCTTTCGCTCGTCCAACTTTACGTAAATAATTGAGAAACTGATTAATAGGGTAATAGAAGAATTTACGTAAAGTTAGACGAACGAAAGAAATAAGAACGAAGATACAATTTTAAATTAAATTTTAAAACCGGTCATTTGACCGGGTCTGGTAAGGTTAGTGTTAACTAAATGATTAACCATACTTATATTACTAACTATAGCCAATAATTTGGTTAACTGTATTTATTAATTCAATTATACTATTAACTAAATATTACGATCATACCTTCGATATTATACATATTTCTTTGTATCATATTTCGAAGCATCAAACTTGTCACAAATGCAGAAAAATCCGCAGTCCACTGGTCGCCAAGTAAAGCCAACCCCGAGCCAACTAAATCACCCTCTTACTACTCACGCTTTACGATCCCATTTCGAGCAACCATAATCTGTCCATAAAATCCACTGTGCGTCAATATTTGCGAGGAGGCTGGCGGGTGGCCGGCACAATGAACTCGCTGTAAACCGTCGTTGGCCGAGTATTTATGTTAATTAGAAGCGAGGTCGTCCTTAAAGCAGGGTGAAACACGAGCCTCGAGACGCTCGAAGATGCAATTGGTTGCACTGTAGCGCACTTCTCTGCAAAATAGAATTAATTCCAGTGTCTTTCTCTCTCTCTCTCTCTCTCTCTCTCGCTCATTCTACGATTCTCTTCAATCTAGCACGCGTGAAGTATTCTCGAAGCGCTAACGAAGCGGAATTAATGGCAGAACTATCGGTTTTCGCAACTTTCGCGTATCCTTTTACCTAGGGGCAGGAGCTAGTAAACCCTTGCAGCCAAGGTAGTAGCTACGAGTCGATGCCTCGTCCTTCTGATAAGATTAATCGAGTTGCGTCGGTTACACGAGTTTCCACCGCACTTTTTACGTGTTCTGGGGATGTTGCACGCGGTGGAGAATCGGCAGGGTGGATTTTTTGTCGATCGAAGACAGCGGAAGGAACGTGTATACGTCGTACGTCTAGTTAATTTTTGCCTGTTGGATATAAAAAGGAGATTGTTGCTTTACATAAATTTCTCATTCCTCTTCTCGTTCGATCTCGATGTACGCTGGAGGAGGAAGAAATATAGAGATATCTATTAAATGACAGATTTTAAATTATAAATTATTGTTCTTAAATAGGAAATTGTTTAGGTATCTTCGTCGTCCCATAAGTTCGTTCCGTCTCTGTAGCGCGCTACTTGCAGCAAAATTTGAAACGTATCTTGTTAAATGTTAAGGAGGTACGTAATCTCTCGTTCGCAACCTCTTGCCACCATTTTCCACAAAGACGTTACGCCGTCGCTGTGAAACTCGACACGTGAAAAACTATCAAGAACCCAGACGTTTGCACGGCGTGAGTCGGTTTTTCTAGCGGACGTCGATCGCATCCAAAAGACCGGTGCAACGCCAGCGAACGTCGAAGCTGTTCCGGGAACTGACGGAGCACGGTAACAGTCGGCGAAATTTGCTCTAAACTCGATACGTTACTTCGTGGAAGTATGGCTTTTCCTCCGTGGGAGAGAGAGCCAGAGTTCCACAAAATCGCGACCATTTAAAGAGACGTTAGGAAGACGACGTTTCAACAGCGACGAACAAGTGGAACAACTCGCGTGCAATTAGCTTCCGACCTGACCCTCCGCTTTCACCGAAGCTGCGGCGTAAACATTGTGGCAACCCGATGGCGAGGCAACAACAACCGAATTCTACCTTTCTGAAACGTCTTATCGAAATACAAAGTTACGAACCAAAGAAGTTCTACGTCATTTGATCCTCGTACTACGTGTAACGCTACGTGTAATATACGTCTCCTTGTTGATACGGTAGAACCTCGTTTGTACAAAAAATTCAGACCCAACCTCACACATACGAACTCCTAAGCGAGCCTCTATTACCTAACACGAGGATCACCGATGTATCTTGTTCTTACGTATATATATATTGCATTTCACGAAGTCCTGCGTGTGGCTGAGGAGAAGCACCAACGAGCACACTCTGTGGCGTAAACAAAGCGTGAACCGCGAGTTTTTTTCTCACCTCATATCTGCAGCGTTTATATATTTGTATTCGCATATATATATACACACACATACACACAAATTTATCGCACGACATATTGTTGAGTAAACCGATACGTGCCGTTTCCATAGTTACCATCACGAAACCAAAGATCGTGTAATCGTGAAAACGAATTAGACAAACTCGGTCATCCGAACGGCAGTCTCTCGTATCCGAACTTATAATATAACGGGTGGGGATAGCCGGTGAGCCTCTCTTATCCGAACTTTCGGATAAACGAGTTTCTACCTGTTGTAGTTGGCTGTTCTCGCGTCAGTCTCACAGTATTTCAGTCGAGTTTTTCTCTTTTCGTTCTGTTCTCTCTGGTCCTCGGAGCAAAATGCTGTGTCAATTTCGCGTTTGTGTTTGCAAAACTTGCCAGTTGGCATTTTCTTCGTATCTTCGGTTTTTATCGTTATCAGTTTCGTCCATTCCATCATTTCTCGATGTGGTCGACCTTATTAACGCGAATAACCGTAGCTCGGCGTTCTGGAAATGCGAAGAGCAAGCGGATAAGACGAACAGAATGGAATACGTGCGTTGTTTCTCTATACTTTTGTATGTAAGAAGGTTTTCATTTTCATGGCCTCTCTTTGCCTACCCGATGCGAACACGTGCACGCGTACGTCGGATGTATCGGAGGATTCTCGCGTTTCATAACGCGCTTTTCAATGCCGTGGAAATTCACCGAGCAAGACGAACGATAAACGAGAAATCGCTGCTCGAGAAAATCCTTCCTCGTACGGTACTTAGCCCGTGACCTTTTCTAAGATAAATCCGTTTCTGTATACGATTCTACCGTATATCGTCGTTTTATTCAAACTGCGTTCTTCGATATTCCCTATTCACAGATTCGAATAATTTCTTTCACAGTAATTTCCCTGTAAATGGTATTTGAACGAAAATTTTGTCCCACCAGAAGATTCTCTTATCACAACGTTATACGGTATCAACGTGTCGTATCGATTAATTCAAAAAATTCATCTCCAATTCTGAGAAGGTTAAAAATTAAGATCTGTGTAATTTAAATATTCTTTTCTTCTTGAAATAATCTCCGAATAAATAAACTTCGTCCCATAGCGATATTTATTGTTGCTTTACAAAGTTTCTCGGATATTCGTCGGAAATTTAGGGTACTCGAATCAATTTGTTCGTTTTCTTTTTACCATTCTCCATTCGTACGTGTCTCTGGATTTACTTATATAAATCTTATACTTTGGTCGATTTAAATCGATGTGTTTCGCGACCATTCGGTCCATAGGTCAATCGTGCTCGTTCAATTTTACAAATATAAAAATCGACGTGCTTGGAAATTTCGAAATAGAGAGAAAATGACTTTATGTATATGTATACACTATATTTGAAAATGGCTTGTAAAAGGAAATGTAAGAAATAATTCATCTCCGCAACTAATATGTTTTTGAATATGCAAATATTTCGCGATAAAATCGTTGGTACAGGGACGATGAAAAATTGGCATGGACAGGGCAGAGGAAAATCCGGCGAGATCACATAATTCTCGAAGTAATTTCTATTACGCGACGGAAATTGAATTACTATTCGCATTACAGGCGGTTCGACTTATTCGCTTAGCCCCGGCCACCTGACATTTTCTTCTTTCTCGCCTTCTTTTTCTTCTACATTTTTATCCTCTCGTGTCGCGGAAATAAATTGCACTTACTAAGTGCTGCAGGAAGTAATTTTTCCGCTAATATATCGTACAGTTATCGTGATATATTCGCCAGATAAGTTACAACCGTGATAAGAGGAGGTTTAGAGGGGGCGAAAATGTGGAAACGAAATGTTCTTGATTCATAATGAATAAGGATAGGATGTCAGAAATCTCGAATGAAAAATGTTGACTTTATTATCGGGGAATTTTATAATTTGCTTAATGATCGGTTAAACGTAGATTAAGGCATTCTTGATTCACGACGAAGCGCCGGATATAATGGGAGAAATCTCGAATAAAAAAATATTTATTCCACGATTGGGGAGTTTTACAATTTGTTTTAACGATGGGTCAAACTGATTAAGAGATTCTTAATTCATAGCAAATTGCGTACGTGAGATAAGAAGGTTATAATGTGGGAAATTTTGGGTAAAAAAACGCAGTCAATTATTTCTGATAGAATTGAAACGAGATTTTGATAATTTGTTCGACGATGAGTTACGACGTACGCAAGATAAGAAGACTATGAAATAGGAAATTTTGGGTAAAAAAACGCAGTCAATTATTTCTGATAGAATTGAAACGAGATTTTGATAATTCGTTCGACGATGAGTTAGAACGTACGTAAAATAAGAAGACTATGAAATAGGAAATTTTGGGTAAAAAAACGCAGTCAATTATTTCTGATAGAATTGAAACGAGATTTTGATAATTCGTTCGACGATGAGTTAGAACGTACGTAAAATAAGAAGACTATGAAATAGGAAATTTTGGGTAAAAAAACGCAGTCAATTATTTCTGATAGAATTGAAACGAGATTTTGATAATTCGTTCGACGATGAGTTAGGACGTACGCAAGATAAGAAGACTATGAAATAGGAAATTTTGGGTAAAAAAACGCAGTCAATTATTTCTGATAGAATTGAAACGAGATTTTGATAATTCGTTCGACGATGAGTTAGAACGTACGTAAAATAAGAAGACTATGAAATAGGAAATTTTGGGTAAAAAAACGCAGTCAATTATTTCTGATAGAATTGAAACGAGATTTTGATAATTCGTTCGACGATGAGTTAGAACGTACGTAGAATAAGAAGACTATAACGTGGGAAATTTTGGGTAAAAAACGTGCGAAATGTGCGTACGTGTAAGATATCTTGAAAGAGAAATCAGTCATTGCATAATTTCATAATTTGTTTAACGACTTATTAAACAGATCGAGGAATCATGTAGTTCTTGAAGAGTAAACTTCCAGTTTATCAGTTTTTCTTCTTCTTAAAGTCGCAGACAGAAGGTATCGGAACTTTGGCAATTGAAACGTTGATTCAATTATCGAAGAGTTCGATAATTTGCTAATAGTCAATGAAACAAATTAAGAAGTTGCCCGATTTTTCTCCCGATTCTCGGACTTTGAAGTTTGTAAGTTTCTTCGTAAAGTACTTACGATCGTTTAGTACCTTTTTCTTCTTCTTTTCGAATTAGTATGAGTTACTTAGTAGATTTCTTTAGTCTTCAGAAATCTGAAGAAATTACATAGTTGAACCTCCGGTTCCAAGAAACAATTCGATTTCTGTTTTCGTTCTCAGCTTTAAAGTTCTTGATAATCTTTCATTTGCTTGCTTTTCTTTTCTTTTTCTTTTTTTTTCTTACAAGATCATTATGCGTTTTTTTTAACAAAAATTCATCGTAGAAAATCCGAACAGATCTTGCGACAAAAAATTTCTTTGTTTGTTTATAAACATAATATTATATAACATGCACGAATACTTTCTATCTACTTCTCAAAAACTCGTCAAAAATTAAAAAAAAACCCTCGTCCCTCGAGTTTCAAAAAAATCGTCAACTTTCCTCCTTTTTTCCATGTATTTTACTAGGAAATTGTTTTATCGATTAATTGTTCGTCAACAGGCCTCGAATCCATGATATTAATAAAAAAAAAAAGAAAAAATGGAGAAGAATTAGATAATATCGATTTGACCCAGTGTAATCGGAGGTTTATATTAGAATAGGGGTTTGAGGTACCGTTCAAGGTCTCGTTTTCATGAAACTTTAGTGACACAGTTCGATGGTTCGGTGTGGTCTTTATGAGCTCTAATTTCGGATGCAGTGCGATTCGATGCCCATTGTGATTTTTCTCAGCCACTTTGGTAAGTTTATACGACCAAACTTTTTCCTTTCCTGTTAAAATCCAATGACGGAGAACTTTTGACTTAAAAGCAAGCGGAAAATTTAGCATATTATTAGAACGTTTGATTTTACGTACCTGAACGTACATTGATCTTGGATATTTAAATTTATCACATCGTAGAGACATACGAATCGTTCAAATCGAATCAACTATTCGCAACACTATAATATTTAATATCAATATTCTGATCGGTTCATTTTTTTTTTTTTCATTTTTTTTCATATGCTTCTCATTTCGTAGAAACGCAGCTGTTTCGGTTAGTTTCTTGAATTTTCGACTTTGTACGCTTGATATACTTGTATACGTGTGTATGGTTGCGCGCGTGTGTAGGTATCGCATTTCTCCGTATGAATCGCGAGTGTTCGATCCTCGAAAGCTACAGTCAAAATATGCTTTCATCTCCGGTTTCCAATTCATCAGGTTAAAAAACCAAACATCACCGGGGAAAAAACACACGAGAGCGAAAGAGGACAAAATCAGGTTGACAAACCAATAACGAGTATCAGCAGGCCATATATAAAATGAAAAATATAGAGAACCATCGAAAAAGAAAAAAAAAAGATTTTTGCTATTTCTTATAGCAAAATATGTCGTGGCTTCTTTATTAATTAAAATACTTTAGAAAACTTGTGCATAGTTCTACACGTATGTGTACTTTATAGCAAAATACCAACTGAAATAGTCTGAAGCTGGAGTCAGACCTTCATTCTAAATTCGAAAAGCGTTTCTGGCCAAGAAGTGACTTTGATTTTCATTTTTTACTCCCTTTTTCTCTTCAACTAAATATAAAATAATAAATAGTATAGGTAGAGTGAGACGAAGTTGCGAAGAAAACCTACGAATAATATCACAAAAACGAGCGTCTAATGATTTCTTCACAGGCAGAATCTTTTCTCCAGATACTCAAATTTAACCGCCATTGGAAACCCTGTAACGTACGTACACGTGAAAAGTCACATTCTTCCATAGGATACTGTATAGCGTACACCGTATGGCGGACGAAATAGAACTTCTTTGTCCGAGATTTAGGAAACAGGCGGTAAGAATGAAAGACTCCATGGAGAATTCCAAGAAACACCATCGTCTTACGTATGATACACATATACCACGTAGAATAACTATCATCGATAATACATATGTAATAACGTAAATGCTTGGTGTAAATCAGACGATCGATTCTGGAAAATCGAGTTTATTTCGGGAATAAATTAAATGATATACAATAACAATTAATAACAAGTCTACTACAAATTTGACCTCGGCCCAAATTTGTCCCAAAATCAATTCTCGATTTTCCAAAGTCCTAAATCACCGTTCCTCTCTCGTGATCTAACCTATTCGGTAAAATGGCTGCTGGTAAAACAAAGCAAAAATAAAAATATCGTTTGGCGGGTAGTTTGAATTCTATAGAATTCACCACATATATTACAAATCGCTAGATTCGATTAGTTATCTAAATTAAGTAATACCTACTTATTTATAATACTTACATATAAATTATACTTATCTATAATAAGTATTAACTTATTATAAATAATCAGCCATGTCACCGCGCCACGCCAGAAAAATTACTGAAAATTCTCAACGCGAGAATTGATTGTAATTTTAATAAATAAATAAAAAAAAATATATTACAAATAACAAATAACGGTTACCGTTAATGTAAAAATGCGGCGAACCATTGCGAATCCGCGAGACTCTGAGTTTTCACGAGGCCGCGCACATCTCTCCCCCTGGCCGCGCTTCCCCTCTCTCCCCCCTATCCAGAAGCAGAGTTTCGCGCACCAGCGATAACGCCGCAGAAATCATTTGTAGATGGAAAAATGGACGGCGAGAGGCGGCTCTTCACTTTGCGCACTTGCCTTACGGACGCCCGAGCCCAGTCCCTGTGACACAGTTTCGCACAATAGAGCAGTCCGCCGCTTTCACCCCCCGCGATCCACGCCCACCCTCTCGTTCTTTCTCGGCTTCTTAGAGGCCCACGCGGCCCCGGCGTTCATTTTTAATCGTCCTTGCCTCTGCAGCCTAGCGATTTTCGCCGATATTAAACATTGCCACAAGAGAGAAACAACGGGACAATGGAGGGGCAGCGGCAGGAATCGAGACGTCTAATTGGATAACGACGACGTCCCACAAAAGGGATGGATGGGGTAGGTAGGTGGGTGAGGATGACTTCGGGGTTGTTTCGAAGGCCGAGCTTCTCGTCCGTGGATCAGGGACGATGAGGAGGAGTTTTAAAGAGAAGTTTGGTCAACGGTGGATGAAACGGATACCGGCGATTTTTGAACAGTTTTATTACGGCAGCAAGTTTTCGAGGCAGTGAACAAAGAGTTTTTTTTTCTACTGTGGAAGAAGAAGTTGACGGTTTGTTTGGGTGTTCGGTTACGGTGGATGCCGTAGCCGTTTCGCTTCTGTGTACGTAGGAATACGAACGTACGAATTACGCGGATGGTTTTTTGTTGCCGAGTGTCGGTCATCTTTCTCGGAAACAGCGGAGTCGATTACATCGATAAACGAAGTGGCTGTTGGGGTGATTAAAGAAAGAACTTCTCCTCTTTCTTTTTTCCTCTTTTTTTTGTGTAAGAACGATTTTTTGGAGCATTTTGTCGTGCTGGATGATGTAGCTGTTTCACGAAGTACCATGAATTACGGATGGATGGTTTTATTAGAGGGACGTTGTTCGATGTTTGTTTCTCAGGGAGAGGCGGAGTTGATGACATTAGTAAATCGAACTTACTGTCGTAGTAAGTTGTCGGGGTAGTCAAGAAAGAATTTCTCTCCTTTTACTTTCTTCTTTTCTTTTTTTTTCTTTATGGAAAGAGGAGTTGGCAATTCCTTCGAGTATTTTATTCTAGTGGACGATTGTACTAGAGAGTATTGAGTTAGATGTACGAAGATTTTGAGACAGTTTTAGTTTTATAATAAGGAGAGTAGCGGTGATTTTTAGCTAGTCATTCAAAGAATTCCTTTCTTTTTTTATGAAAAAAAATGTTGACGATTTCTCTAGGTATTTTATTATGGCGGATAGCATACTTGTTTCGCTGGTACACGTGGTAAATTACGGTGGATAATTTTGCTACGAGATGCTGAGTTAGGTACAAAGATACGTCGAGATGCCTTTTATCACAGTACAGTGTTCTTTTGACGTAGCAAAGAAAATATCTTTTTCTCCTCGTGGAAATAGAAATTGACAACTCTGTTTCGACCACTCGCGGAGAGACGCGATCGCGAGGATGCACGCCAACGGGAGTCGTAAATTCCCGTCACGATTAGATAATCGACGCCACGAAATGATCGATCCCCTATTTCGATTAGGATAATAGAGGTGGTTAATTGAATATGACACTGATGTAACGAGTTGTAAATGACAGTTTATTCCAACAACTTTGCGAAGAACATAGTTACGCTGGTACGTATGCATAAGATAAGTGAGTGACTGATCTTCGGATGTAAACCCGGTCGAAGGATGTTGAACGTTTGAAGGATGAAGGATCAGTGATGTTCGGTGACGATGCTGTAGCGGAGGAAAGCTAAGGATGGGTGTGTCTAGCGCACGAGACCATCGGATTTGTTGGTGACGATTTTGGCTAGGAGAGTGAGGGAAATAGGATTCGTTGTTAATTGGTTAAACGAAGGTTGGTGAACTAGAAAGGGTCTTAGCTGCCCTCGATAGAAAGTTGCTATTGGGAAGCATCGTACGTGGGAAAACCCAACTTTCCCTTGTCCAGCCGTGGTAGACAATAGTCCTTAGAAAGTGATTTAGAAAAAAATATTTGTTCGGTCTGAAGGACCTTAGCAAGCAAATTATTGGGATTTATGACGGGTCCTTAAGGCTATTGAGGGTACGCCGTAAGGATCAGCGGACATCTGGTGTCCGTCTGGCCCGCGGTGTATGACCTGGTCCAGGTAGAGTGTTGCCCGACGCAACAAACTCCTTTGGCTATTTTATTATGGTGCACGATTTTATTAGGAAACGTCCAGTTAAACGTATCGAGATTATGATTTCCAATTGTTTATAAAAATTTATTTTTTTAAAACATGATTCTTTTGCTTGTTTTATTATGCTGAATGGTATACTTGTTTTGGTAATACGATACCATGCTATAATTATTTTTTTGTTTTTTTTTATTTATTTATTTACATTTTACAATTTGTCCAGTAGGACATTTGGTAAAATATTATAACTTAGTGATATAGTATTATAACATGTGGATGGCTACCCCCAGTGGGATACTATCTTCGAATTTGATTGATAATTTTATTAACTGATGTTGACAGACGTACAAAGAAATTGCGATGGTTTTATTTAGCAGAAAAAAAAGTGCAGTCGATGTTAAGGTAATTCCCTTTCTTTGAATAATTTTTACAAGCATTACATTACATTTTTATCTTCTAGATACACGCACGTCAAGTATAGTCGCTTGGAACGATATAACAACGACCTTGAGCAATTCCATTAGAAAACCACTTTATATAGACTTCTCCTTTTTTTTATTCTCATTCAACAATACCCAACAACTACGGATAATTTCCTCTTTCGCAATCCTCTACACGCATCCCCCGTAACGTTACACAAGCATTTATCCTGCTTTAAACATGACGTTTAATTTACCCAGCAATTTATAATACACTGTTAAGCTGATTTCTATTTCGATGGATTTTTTCAGCCGCGTTTCCCAATACTTGATTCGCCGACCAGTCAATTAACGTTTCAACTATAATTTCGCTGCAGAATCCGTTGCATTCTATTTTTCGTGTTCGTGCACGTTGCCCGTGTCGTTTCCATTAGCCATTCCCTGACTAAAAGTCCAGGAAGAAAAAAGTCCGATGATGTTATGTCAGGTCAGGTCAGGTCAGGTCGCTGTTCTATTACACGTTTAACTGTTAAAAAAAAAGAGAGAGAGAGAGAGAGAGGGATTGCATATTGCTCGATAGAAGAAAAGGAGGGGGAGAGTACATTGAAAGCTGCGATCGCAGAGTAAAGAAAAAATGGGAAAACTCGGGCTTGCAATGTTGATTAAGACGTCGTTAGGAATATTTTCTGTGCCCTTTTTAATTATCGACGTATCGATCTTTCGTAAATTACGTATTTTTGTCTTGTATCGCAGACAAATTTTTCGAGATTAGTATTTTCGATTGGAATTAACATTGTCCGCAATTCCTTTGTTTTTTAATATGATTCGTACTTTGTAAGAAAGTGTTGTGCTCTGCTTTATGAGAACAAGAAAACGTCAGAGTGTTACTAATAACAAGATAATTAATAAAATTCTTCGTGGATTACAATGGAATAGAAAAGAATTGAAAACTGGCAATGTTTTTGATCAAGAAATTAATCCGAATTCTCCTTAACGAAATTTTCTTGAAGCTTTTCGTAAGAAAGTTTTCCTCTGATTTACGAAAATAAGCAACAACGGTAGTTTTATCGATAAAACGAAGATTCTTTGTGGTCACGGGTTACGATAGAAGGAAAAAAGAATTTTCTTCGCAGAGTAATGTTTCTAATTCGAAATTTAATCCGAATTCTTTCTCCTAAGAAAGTTTCGCTTTGCTTCGATAATAAATGGCCGAGCAATGGGACGTTAACGTCTCGTGTTTACAAATTAAAAAGAAGAAACGGAATTGGTCGAGGCGAAAGAAACACGGAGTTTCTACGATTTCACAAAGAGACGGATGTCGCGGAGAAGGGACGTCGAGCAAAAAATAGCGACGAAAGTGTCGAGCGAACGATAAAATTAGCCAAACTTCGGTTCCCTTCGAAAGCACAGCCGCGCAGTTTAACGTTGGCTCCTCTGAACTTCGCATCGTCAATTATTCGAAATAATTACGAATATCTGGAACGATATTTCAATCGTACGAGACCGATATTCGCTCGTGAAAGATAAAATGTACGATTGATTAAAATCCCTTGATGATTGAACGAGAATTTTGTTTTTCCACAGCTGGAAATCGAAAAAGACGAGTTACAGTAATTCCCTTTCATCGTTGTAAATACGAACAACAGTAATTCCCTTTCGTCGTTGTAAATACGAATGTAACGATACATTTGTTAAGTATTATCTATTGATTACATTTGTTGATTAATAACCCCGATGTATCAATGACATATTTTTAAAACGAATTAAATGTCTCTTGCAAATATTACGAATCAATTATGAATATTGTACAGTGGCGGATAGAGGGAAATTAATAAAATAAAAAGCATCGAAGGCACAGCGTAATTTTGCAAAGGGCAACGAATAAAACATACCACAGAATAGACGACTATGATGTAGCTTTTACTTCGAAAGTTACTAAAGTTACAGGTGTATCGATTTGAGGCTACTCGACAGTGTAACTCGACAATAATCATAAACTGTAAACAAATTAAAATATCTATATAATAGGTTAGAGCCTCGTTTAATATAGGCCAGTTCAAGAAGGTCTAAAAATATAAGCGATTCTAAGATTAACGAAGCGTCAAATTCTCCGTGCCGAAGAAAGGAAAAGGAAGAAGAAAAAAAAAATATAAGAAAGCAGCTAAGGAACAGGCGAAATAGAATTTGTTCATAAATCGTAAATAAAATTTCACGTGTGATTTTTATCGTGGGATTTTTTGAAATTCCCGCCAAAGTACGATAGATCGAAACATCGCTTAAAGTTCCAAGAAAAATCTGAAAATGCGAAAGGTTTCGAATTGAACGAAGCGTCAGATGTTCCGTGCAAGATAAAAAAAAAAGTAGCCCAAAAAAAGAAACAAAGCGAAGCAAAATTTGTTCATAAATCATAAATTTCCACCGTAGAATTTTTGACGCGTGTGTCAGAGTATAATAGATTAGAGCCGCGTTCAAAATAAGCCGATCTAAAAAAAAAAAAAAAAAAAAACTAAACATCGTCCGCGTTAAAGAAAGAGGAAAACAGCTAAAAACAGAGGTGAAAACTCGTAAATAAAATTTCACGCGTGATTTTCATCGGCAAACTTTCGACGCGCGTGCCGGTGTCGCGCGATATTTTCCATCGCGCTTCAGCGTCGAAAAACAATAGTTGGCCGCGCAATTAGCGTTGCGTCGCTTTTCCTTCGCGTTATTCTCGAAACCAATTAACGGTCCGTTGATTCGACAACCGCGTATTATGAGCTCGAAAAGGCCGATGAAGCGGCCCCGATACTTTCGACCACGCGAGAATTGCTGGCCAACTCCCACCCCATAGACCGACCATTATCGCAGCAAAAAGTGGAATACTTAGAATGAAAGACGTATTAGGTTACCCCAAAAGTTTGGAATATTTCTTTTACAAACAATGCGTCTCTTCTCGGAATGCGTCTTCTTAGAAAGCTGAAACCTAATCCGTCGAACTTTGCGATCCTTATCTCAATAGGACAAAATGGATCATACGTAATTCAATGGAATAATATTTTTTTTTACTGTCACAAAAGCAATCAAGAATGAGTTTTTTCATCATAATGGGTGGAATAATATAGAAGAAAAATTGTTGCTCATCCATCGCATTTCCTTGTAAAACGAAAGATACTTTTGGGACAACCTGGCGATTGAAAAAATATCGGCCCAACAATATTTCAGCGAGGGAACGCTCGATTATACCGACACGATGTTATTACTGGCGGAAAACAGTGGTTGTCGAGGAATTCAGTTAATTGAATCGATTTCCTAATTTGCACGGGGCACACGAGGTCCCACGATGCGACCGTTCGTCGCGAGTTCAAGAATGAAATTTAATTTTAATATTTGGAATTTTGGCGAGCTGTCGAGGCTTGGACAGTGTATGTATCGCCAGTCGATGTGTGGAAATTGATAATAACGTTTAATTCAGCGGAGGAGATGTTCGAGGGAAATACGAGCGCAGTTGATTTTGCAGCTCGATAATAGAACGTGGAGTTTTGATTTGCCATTTAGTTGGAACATTCGAAGGTCGAGGGGAAAATACCTATTTATCGGGAGTTAAAATTGGAATTTAATAATAAAATTTATTTATGCGTTTCTACGTAAACTGATATGGAAATTTTCCGAGCTCGAACAAAATATCGTAAGTGGCGGTGGTTAGGGTCTTTCTCTAGCGAAGAAGCGAATTTATTTTCAACTCGTAGTCCGGCCAGAGTTTTAGGGCACGAGCGAAATGTTGAAAGTCAAAGTGGCAGTTTAATAACAAGCAACATGTAAATTTAATTTGTAATTTATAATTTATAATATCAAGGATATTTGAGATTCAAAGGGAACGTCACGAGTCAATATTCGTGCTCCGTAACAATATTTAATTCGAATTTTTTATTTAACGAACATTTGGCATTCGAGTAAAACACGTAGTTAACATCAGTGATTAATAATAAAGTCTGGTTTTAATGTACGTAATGTGACGAAAGTTTGAAATTCGCGTATAATATCAGAAGTGAGTGTACATTTGGAAATAAAATCTAATTACAATTTGCAATTTGGTGAGCATCACTCAACCAAGGTATATATTGCAAACTGAAGTGGAGATTCAGTAGGAAAATTGAATTTTACTTTGTAATTTAACAACGATATTTATGAACATATTTATATCAGCCAGTGTATCGTGAACGTCATTAATGAAGTTGAAATAATAAAATTGAATTTTCTTGGCTCGAATGTGGCTTCCATGTTGAGATTTACCACTGCAACGTGGTTATAATTCGAGTGGCCATCGTAGTATTTATAGTATCGAAGCTTCGAAATTGTAAGGTAGCAGAAATTGGTGTTGTGATTCGCTATTGTAATTTAACGTTGTAACATGATATTGTACACTGGTGTATGGTTTCAACGTAGATCAATGTTGTGAGTCAGTGGTGTAATTTGATATTAAGTGACGAGGTTCGAGTTAGGTTAGTCAGAACCTAGTGTTGTAAACTTGACATTGAAATGCTCTTTCGAATTTCGCTCTATTGGGACCTGATGTTGCAATCTCTAGTTTAATTGTAACATAGACTCAACTCAATTGACACATGTTCTTATTAAAAGTCTAACGATGAACTATCCTCGTTAACAGTTATTGCTCAACTTCGCCTCATTGTGTCGTAATCCACACTTCTAACTTAACATTGTGAGCCAAGATCGCGACTCACGTTACAACTCTGTTTCTACGTTGAGCACTCGATTAACTCGATGTTAGGTCTCAACGAGTTAACTCAAGAATCCTCAAGGACCAGTGGCAGAACTTCACGTTGCAACTGGGTGTAATTAAATAAAAAATAAAACAGTGTAACCAACGTTGAAATTTTCTTTTTATTTCTTTGAATTTTCATGTCTCATCTTGGCACTGCAATTTTGGTTTTGAAGTTTCAAAATGTTTTTATTGTATTTATAACCTCAATATGTAATGCAAAGATGTACAAGCGGATTACATCTTTTTATATATGCGTGATTTAACCAACTTATAAACTCGATATTAACAAACATTGTCATTAAAAATTTAGTAATAAAATTCTCGCCTTATTGCTTATTACCAGACTACAAAATCATGTTGTTACGAATATAATGGAAAGAGTGGAGTGTGCGAAACAAAATTATTTTGTGTAACAGATAATGGTAGGAGTATCACATTTAGGACATTTCGTGCAATTTACTCCGCTAACTTAACATTGTGACCCGAGATTGTGACTCAAATTACGACCTTGCCACGATGTTGAACAACAACGACTTAACTGAACGTTACATGTTGACGCGTTGACTCAAGAATCCTCGTATCTTTCTTTTTTCGCCTGACCTTTTTATCTGACTTTCCACACCTTGTTATCGCACGACAACACCACTTTCTCCACTCAATTAGCGTCCATGGGGCATCGTTTCGACCTAACTCACGCGACATCCTGATCACGTTAACTCGTGAAAATTAAACGCCTCTGCGGCGCGATCGATCTTTCAATTTTCACTCGGGGAAAATACCTCGGTTTTCCATTGAACATAGTATGACTCTCCACTCAACCAGAGTTCCATGATATAGCGAGGTCTCGCAAATTGAAAAATCAAGTAACAGGGCATCTATTGACGCAATTGACATCCCGTCTGCAGTATTCCACCTTTTTTAACTCTCAACTGCGGCGGCATTGTCGTGTAATAGATGACCCGAACGGTGTCGGATAAATTCCAACTATTTAGCTTACGTAATTGTATTATTTAACTTTACGTTGTATCGAATTTTTTATTTGACTTTCATTTTAGAATATTTCAAAGTATAGTATCTTTCATAATACTTCGCAATTAAAATAATCTTCCACTACGAGATGCTAGTTTTTTTTTTTAATTATTGGCTTGGCAACTAAGTGATTGCCAATTTTGTCAGTATCATCTAATGACAAAATCCGCAATTACTTAGTTGCCAAGCCAATATATTCTGGAAAATAGAAATTCACGTGAAAATTCGCGATTTATTTTGTTACAGACACAATGCTTGTGTGTGTGTGTGTGTATCATATAATCAATTAGCTGTAGAAAATTACCAATTATCGCGGATATCGAAATTTCCTTTCCTTTTTCGTTCGCCGGAAACGGATGCTCGATCGAACGTTTCTAGAACGTCCAGTCGACAGCGTCATTTTCGTCACTCGACTCTGATGAACCTTGATCAACCTTCATCGCTTTTAATTGAACGCATCAGTGTCAAGATGTGTCCACTGGAGACAATTGCGGCCTTTAAATGCGCTCACACGCGACGTATAGTTCTCTTCTATTTATAAAAATGAGGGAAAAGAGGAAAGAAGAGAATTTCACGTGTCACGTCACGTGCGAAATTTATCACCAACGATAACGTCGTTGTAAATTCGTGTTTTGCACGTTTTATTGGCAACGTTGGCAACTAAGTGATTACGGATTTTCTCATTAGGCGATATTGACAATATCCGCAACCACTTAGTTGCCAACCCAATGCAAGTTCCTGCGCATAGTTCACGCTAACTACGTACAACCTAAGCGCAGATTTGTCCGATTCGACTTAAATATTATACTTCCGATTGTTATATCGTACTTGTCATATTTTACACGTTTTTCTATTAGGTGCAATTCTCGCGGTTTTGCGTCTGTAAATTTAATTTTCAAACACATACAAATCCATAAAATCTGATCATAATGGAGCTGTGTATTTTTATACGTTTGCGATAAAGTTAAAGGCAGACAAATCAACGGATTGCGTGTAGTAATCCGAAAATACAATAAAATATTCGAAATAACAGCGACAAATGGCAATGTTCACGATACAATGTACAATATTTACAATGATACAATATACAGGGTGGTTGGTAACTGGTGGTACAAGCGGAAAGGGGGTGATTCTACGCGAAAAAAGAAGTGGAAAATGTAGAATAAAAATTTTTCGTTCGAGGCTTTGTTTTCGAGAAAATCGACTTTGAATCTTCGGTCGGTACGCGTGTACTTTATCGCGTCTCGTTGTAACGGACCTCACTGTAGATCGTTGTCTCGATTGACGTTATTTTTTTAATTTTTTACATTTTTATTCTATATTTTCGACTTATTTTTTCGCGTAGAATCACCCCCTTTTCCGCTTGTACCACCAGTTACCAGCCACCCTGTATATACGATAGTAGTAATACGATATACGAGATACAACAATAACAGTAATATTCATGGCAACGTAAAATATTCATCTGTTCGCAGATGAAATTTTTTACCTAGGTTTCTCATTAATTTCATTCCGTTGGTAAAACTATGAAATTGCTTGGAAATCCTCGATCTAATAACCAGTTACGAGATATAATTCGTAGCAACAAATACAACTCGGTGACAATAAGTCCGACAATGATACAAAAACGAAATATTTTACGTTTAAAAAGCTACAAATTCTATAAATGTCGTATATTTTGTTATAAATTTCATCGAGAATGATTGTCGTTGGATCGAAACGAAATATTGAAAAATATATCGAGTTGGATGAATTTATCACGTGCGGTTGTATATGAATTGTGGTGTATCGTTGTTGAAGACGATGATGGCAAGGGGATGGTATTGTATAAATTGATTATCTGCCATCTTTTAATTAACTTTTCTCTTCAGGCTGCGCGTTAAATTTTAATAGGCCGGGTATTAGTTTAATTAATTCCTTTGTTTCCCGTTTATCGAGCAAATTTTCTGCAACCCTTTCATTAGCCAGGTTTGTTTATCGCAAGGCAGCAGCTTCTCGATGCGATTTTATGAATTTTCCTATCTGCAGCTTCCATCGAGGCGAATCAAAGTGGACATGTAATTAATTACTAATTTGCAACGTTATTAACGATCATCTTGTTAACGAGAGATATTGCATCATACGTTATATTCGTTCTCTGTTCGTATTTTAATTGCTTTATGATGCTCCTCGATAGCTAAAAACCTGTGAAACATTGCGGAGAATTTTTTTATCTTTCCTCTTTGGTCTCGCCGATTAATCTTTGAGATTCACATTTAAAAACCAGCTCTCATCATCTGGTATTTCAGATGCCACACACGCTTTTCCGCGGTCTATCGAACTTTCGTGTTTCTAAATTTTTAATTAACGTCAAACTTGCCTCGAGTTTTCCTTTTAATATGATGCAGTTTGCTGCGAAATAGGAGGAGTCAATTCTCCCTCCTTAGTATGAAATCAGTTTCCGAGAAACCTTAAATGGCAAATACGATTCGCCAACTTGGATTTATACTGAATAGAATTTAAAGTATCGAAAATTTGTGAATCGATCTTTCACTCTATTCTATTCTATTTCCCTTTGTTTTGAAAATTCCGCCAGCAATTTTCTCCTATATCGAATCTCAAGTAAATTTCAAGTTTTACCTCAACGTACCACCCACTCCTCTCAAAATACGCTGTAAATAAATTTTGTACAATATACAGTAATAATAATAATAATAATAATACTAAAATATCTAGAATATCTGTAATAAATATAATATTTAGCAAAATAAATAGTACGGATAAATATAATAATATAAATAAAAAATATTCACATATAAATATTAATAAAAATAAAATATTTGTATGTAATACAAATAGAAAATAAATGTAGCCTACGACTCAGATCACAAACTCGGGATGCAACGAATTTTTCACATTTATTTTCCGGCAGATTGGTTTCGCGTTGGCGAAAATTTATTCGTCGAAAAGGAGCGCAAAGGACGCGACGGATGAAAAATCAGAGAAAAAGAGCGGATTGAAAATCAGAAATAGCGTGATCAAAGCGATCGGTTCGCTAATTGGATGAGAGTGGCGTATCAGCAACAAGTCGACGAGGATCGAGCCACCCCTTTGGCCAACGTCCAAAAAACTCTCCCCCTGCCTGCCCTCTTTACCGGGAAAAATATATCGGTAGCCGCATACACGTCCGCAGAGGACGTTCGACCTGCGACCTAATTTACAATCCACCCCCGCGACCGAATTTCCAACCGAGACAATTAAAACGTCAACTTTGACGTTTCAACCTTCTTTGTTATTGGTCGAACCGTTTCGAGGATTAGATTTTCCGAGATTCATTTCGCAGCCTATGCGAGTGGAAATTGATTCCTTCCAATGGATGTTGCAGAAATTAGGGTGTTTTAGGGCGAGTTAGAGCGAAGTTTGATGCGAGAATTATTGAGGGAAATAAAACATTCATCGAGGATAAACGCACGAGCGAATTTTGGAAACTGGGAATGAAGGAAGATTGTTGGTGTAATTTTAGCGATAACGTGACTTAAGAGAGTAATTACACTTTGAGCGTTTAATGGATTTTATAGAAACTGGAGGCGCTGTACGACAAGTTAAAACAAAGTTGGATAAAAGAATTTGGGAAAATAGAAAGTCTCAGAATGAAGGAAGGTTGTTGGTGTAATTTCAGCGATAAATGTGACTTAAGAGGACAATTACGCTTTGAGTGTTTAATGGATTTTATAGAAACTGGGAAGTGTTCTAGGACAAGTTAGAGCAAAGTTGGATAGAAGAATTTGGGAAAGTAGAAAGTCTCAGACACACCAGTCAAGTTTCGAAACTGGGAATGAAGGAAGGTTGTTGGTGTAATTTTAGCGACAATGTGACTTAAAAGAGTAATTACACTTTGAACGTTTAATGGATTTTATAGAAACTAACGTGCTCTACGACAAGTTAGAGCGAGGTTTGATGAAAAAATTTAAGAAAATAGAAGATAGAAGAGTGAATTTTGGAAATTTAAGGTGACAGTAGACCTACCAAGGACATTTTTCTACAATCGAAGAATGTTTTAGTTTTGATTTTGGCGAGATTTCTGATTCTCAGTTTGTTTAGATCCTTTTTGCGAAGAAACAAACTATAGGATGTCCTTTCTTGTAACTAAAAGGATTTTCATTTATGGTATTAGAGATTTTTCGCTTGGGAAAATGTAATGCATCTTTGCTGTGATATACAAAGTTTTAAGTTACATTGGATTAATTTTCTTTTAGGGAGATTTAAGGTATATTTGTGATAGAGGATCATTTATTATAGTTTCTATTTCAGCTAAGTATAAAATTGAATTTTGTTGGTCTTTCGTTTTAGGAAAATTCAAGGTGTCCTTGTTGTGATAAGGAAACTTTCAGCTTAGACTTGGATCAGGTTAGGTTGTATTTCTTTTGGAAAACTCTAAAGTGTGTTCTTGTTGTGATAAGGAAACTTTCAGTCGGGATTTCCTTAATATAGGATGTTCTCTTTGTCATATAGGAAAGCAGACTACATTTGTAATTTAGATTTTGTATAATGATACAAATTTACAAATCCTCTAATTATTCGGCAAATCCCATTTTCCACCACTCGAAACTTTCACTATTCCTAAATATATATATATATATATATATATATATATATATATATATATATATATATATATATATTTTCTTTTCTAAAACATAGAAAATTCACAAATTCTTCAGTGTCTCTACAATTTCAGCTTTATACCTCTTGAAACCCTAATTATTAATTTTTCCAAAAGAAAATCTCTAAAATTCACCCCAGCAAACAAAACCTTCTCAAATTGTTCAGTTTGATCAACGCGTAGCACCAACTTTCTATAAATATCAACTTAAACTCTAGAATCCACATTTTTCCCAACAAACAGAAGCTTCTCAGATCGTTCAGTTTCCCTGTGTATGAGCCCAACCTCCTATTTATAACTTAAAACCAAAAAGTTACCTAAAATTTCAACAGAATCAACAAAATTTATATTTTTGCAAAAAAGTACGAACTTTTTCAATTTCTCTGTATAAATTCGGCTTTCTATCTCGTTTTGAATTAAAAAAAAAAAAAAAAAAAGGCGGAGCTCTCGCGTCCAAGCAACTTTGTCATTCATGAGATAGAAAAGGGACCATTGCTTGGACGACACCTTCCTTTTTTCAGTAGAAACACGTGTCTTTATATCGCGCATCCTGTGCATTAATTCCGAACCGAAACAGGGTTAATTGCAGTCCACGAGCCATCAAGTATACAGTCATGAAATTCTTGACCTGCATGCATAAAATCGCTTTGATCAGGAATTCGAAGAAGCTGGACATCCCAGTCACTGTGCTACGAGTCTCCGGTTGCTTGCGTCTCTTGCTTCCCTTGCTTCCTCCGTTTCTCTTTCTCCGAAATTCAGAATTATTCATTGAATATCTGGATCGTTCAGCTATCGCTCGAGTATCCTTGCTATCTCACGGATGAACATGGAATCTTTAGACAACATTGCGTAGTTTCTAATTTCATTGTCAGTCTTGTGCATGATCTTATCGAAAATTGAATTATTCAAATTGTGGTTCTTGCATTGTATCGTGATTCGAGTATCTCTTTTTTGAATTGATAATTTCAGTATTATTTTCAGTAATATTTAAGGAATTTCAGGAACGTCTGCAGAGTATTTAAATATCATGGTGTGCTGCAAATTTCATTGTCAGTCTGGTACATGATCTTATCGAAAATTGAATTATTCAAGTTGTGGTTCTTGCATTGTGTCGTAACTCTAGTATCTCTTTTTTGAATTGATCGTTTCAGAATATTTTTCAGTAATATTCAAGGAATTCCAGGAACGTCTGTAGAGTATTTAAATACCATGGTGTGTTTTTAAAGTTTATTGTCATTCTTGTATATAATTTTATTTCAAATTGAACTATACAAATTGTGGTTCTTGCATTGTATCGTGATTCGAGTATCTTTGTTTTTTGAATTGATCGTCTCAAAATATTTTTCAGTAATATGTAAGGAATTTCAAGAACGAGCACGGAATTTTCAAGATTCATCGCTTGATCTCTAGTTCTGTTCGAATGATTTTATCGTATTGAGATTATTCGAGGATTTCCATTCAGTTGGTCATCATCGATTACGTTAGAATTTCTACTGCAATGTATTTCGATTTTTTTTTTTTTTTACTATCGTCTTAACTAACTTACTAAAGCTCAAGTACTTAAATATTTAGAATCTATTAAATACGAATATTTCACAAATTTCACTGTCTCTGTATTTCGAGTTATTATTTTCTGTATTCAGCCATCCATCCTCTTATTATTATTTCGACTCTATATCGCCATACGAATATCAAATATTCCACTTCCATTGGATCCGCAATATTTTACTACTCCGCCACAACCACATTCCAACTGTATTTCAATTCTATATCAATTCCAATATTTCATTCCAGCCAACCCCATTCCTACACACTTCACTTGCACAACAACCGAAATCCCCCATTAGTAGCCTAACTTTCCCCCTATTTCCTCGTACATCCTCGTGTCCCTGCACACCTTCACACGCCATCATTCTCAATACAACCACCTAAAATTACCTAGGAAACCGTTTCGAATATTAAATTACTCTACCAGTCTCCTCCCGTTTCCATCATTTCCATCGCCCTTCCATTTCGCTTTAAAACCATCGAACTAAAGCAGAAGAATCGAAAATATTCAAGCGAACGCTCTATACATCGGCTGGCAAAAAGCGAGCTTTATTCTACGCTAATCATCGAACATTTTTATTTTCATATCGCGCGCGTTACACGTACACGGTGGACTTCTGTGCGTTCGCGGGAAATTTAAAAATTCAGAGATGCGTATAGAGCACGCGTAATACACAAGAACATAGAGAATACGTAAAGAGCAGCGTTTGGTACAAGTAAACGGTATTATAAGTATTTGTTGTTATTTCTGTATTTAGAGGTTAGGATCATAATAGCTATTATTTTATTCTTTGGATAAATCTATCACATAGTTCTGAGCCGAAAAACCTTTATTGCACTTTCTTACATGGACTAGGGATAAAAACAAAAGAACATCTTAAACCTATCGATCAAATCTATCGATTGTATCTGGAATTATCTTCTAGTTATTATTTATCGTAACTAGCGTATCTGCATACAGATGGCGAGCGCGAACTCACGTTGTCATTTTCAACAGTATTTAAATATATAATGGTATAATGGTATATAGCGAGTAGATAGCAAGTAGAAGCTTGGATTGCTTTTCTTCCAGTTCTATTGATAAGATTATGAATTTGCGTGAACTGTGGCTAAGTTACGCGAAACACACTTTGCTAAGTTGCATTATAGTTGCATATTTAGTCGAAATGTAATTTCTTTTTTTTTTTTTATCGAAGTACTTCGATGGATGTGAAAAAACGAATAAATATGTGAGCATATTTCAGCTGTTTTAGTCTCCGAGGAAGAAAATGATGAAAGAAAACAGCTTTGTTACTCTTTTTAAAAAATAACAAAAAATAATTGCTTCTATCATTTTTTAAAAATGTTTCGAAATTTTTATTCGTTCTTAATATATATACATCATATACTATACCGATAGTATAATACGTGATTCTAATTGTGAATTGTGAATTAGCCTCACCACGAACAGAAATTTTGCCTGTAAAAAAAGCATAAAAAATAGCACGGGAAGCACCTTCTCGCAGCTCAACCCCCTTTTTTTTTTAGTAAACTACGTTACATATGTCACGAAATAAATTACTCTTACCGATATGGCAACAAACTTCTGGTATTATAATAACAATGATAACGATAGTAATAATAATAAGAAGAAGAAGAACAACAATAATAATATTTTATTACTTAATCCATACATAAAATATGTGTTTGGAAACAATATCACTAATCGCAAACTTTCCTTAACCTCTACATGGCCGATTGGCTATCGCGTTCAAGTTAACCTAAGCCATACTCTTCGCCTAACCTTTAAAACGAACAATCTCAACTTGTAACCTATAACTTAAAACTGGAAATCGTATTAACAAACTTTCGGCATAAAATTCATAGTGTGTCAATTTAATAGAAAAGTTATGCTAAAATTCATACCGTACCGATCCCATACGAAGGTTATCGAGGTTTACAGTCTATCAATTTTAAATCTTCTCTCATCCGCCTCTGTATGTATCGAAGCAAATATTTGAAAACTTAGCGTACCACGCTACGGCTTGTATCATCTTAGATTACAACTTTTACAAATAAAATCGTTCACCTCGTGGAGGCTCCCTGCTTCGATGGAAACGGCGCAACTGCCGACACTTGGCGCCCAAACCCCCTAGATTCTAGTGTCTGGAAGTAACCAAGCAAACGCTTAATCCCACTGCTGGGGTCGTCGGCGTTTTCGTGGAGGGTCGGATTTAACTGGAAACACGGTTGCATTTTCTCATAGGCACTCGAGTCTCGTTATACCCGGTGAAAATATATATATTAGCGCTCGTTAGCGCGCAAACACGGGGTGAAATGCAGTTGGAGGGGAAATTATGGATCGTACGGGGGGTTAGTTTAATGACGACTGGTGCTTCGATGTGTGACGAATTTATTCGACCGAACTTTCTGCCATTCTGACCGATGCGGATGGGTAATGTTTGCGGAACTTGTTCTTTCTCTCTCTTTTGTTTTTCCTTTTTTGTTTATCTAATTTGATGATGTGTATCGTACGTTCTGAAGCGTGGAACGTCGTTAGTTGCTTGTACAGAGTCTGGATAGCTTGGAGGATTTTAAAAACGAACATCGATGAATTTGTTGGCTATTCTATCGGGGGAAGTCGTACGGCGCGTTTTTTAATTGGACGGCCTTTGCTTGATTGCGAGTCTGTTGAAATGTATCCGACGAAGTTATTATTTACTGTTTTCACTGCTCGTTTGCTTTCATCGGTCTATCGTTTAGCCCCCTTCGATTTCTATATTCTAACCTCACTTTTGTCTCGACCAAGAGATAGCCTGCTAGGGACTTTTGCGGAAGTAACTCCTTCAATGTATCTAGCAAGATTTTTATTGTTTAAGAAAACTTCAAATTAGTAGACTGTAGTTTACAAATGTACATTACAGAACTGGTTTAATTCCATTTTTCTAGAGATCTGAATGATACTTTGCTAGATTATACCAACGTGAGAGCAAATGTTTCTTCTCGTTGCATCGTAAATCTTGTGCCATTCCTTTTTGCGCTTTAATTATTCTTCGATACAAGAATTTGTTCCTTTTATACGTAGCTTGCTACAATAATATAGTTTGCTACATTGTACACTTTGCAGTGTCTGTTGAGTAGAACGTGAGAATCGATGGAACGTCTGACGTAAGATTCTGTGGAAGCCGAGATGTTGCTGGCAAATCTCGTAGTATGTACATATCTTGAAAGAAACGCGGGTAGCGTAAGCGTGTCCCATTCATAAACCTAAAATCAATGACGGATTGGTAGAAAGAAATTCGTGGCCTGTGATTGGACGCGTACAGTCGCCATGATGGCATCGTTGGCCAATCCTCGCGCTCACCTCGTTTTCCACAGCTCGTGCACTCGTGGCCGACTCACTTTTTCTCTCTTTATTTCCCTTTTTCCCGGCTTCTTTGTCTCTCTTCTCTGCCTTTGTTCTCCTATCTCCTTGACTCCCTTCTCTCGCTGCCGTTTAGTTTTTTACGAGTTCTTTTTTCACCCCGAAGCGTGTATTTTCCTTAATTCCTTCTCTTTACGATTTCCCCTACATTCTATCCAATATCCCTCCAGATTTGTCCTCGATTCCTCCGCCTTATCTTTGACCTTCCTTTTGCTCCATTTTCATTTACTTCGGTTGGCTTTCATAGCATCGTCTGTTTTGGATTCTTTCTGCGGTTCCGTTTGCTTTGAAAAGCTCGTACGGTCTCCATTTAATTCCGGTTACATTTTGGCATCTTTGGTAACTGCTATCGTTGCCATCGACTTTATCCTATGACCGTTTTGCACTGAAATATAACCGTTTATAGTCTTATCTACTAGGAAGAAAAAGTTAATGGAAATTGGTCCAAGCCTGGCTTAAGCTCCGCTCAAATCTAACGTGAAAGTAATTTAAAAAGTATTCGATGTCTGATGCAAAGTTGATCTCAAGCCTGATTCAAACCTAACCTAAGCCTATCCAATCCCATTCTAAAACTAATTAAGAATTAATTAGTATTCGATCTAAACTTAATCCAGTTTTAATACAGATTAATCCACGCCTGATCGAAATCTAATCGAGCCTTAATCCAAATTAATTTAAGGCGTCCGATCCAAAGCTAACCTAAGTCGGTTCAGAGCTAAGCTAAAACTACTTTCAACTTAACCTATTCTTAGTCGAAATTAATGTAAGCCTAATATTTAACCTGACTCGATGGAAAATTATCCCAACTTTATCTGATCGCAATGTAAATTAATAAAAGTCTGATCCTAAGCTGAGCGAATCCAAAGCTACCTTATAGCAGCGACTATAATTCACGAGTTGCGCGAGAAATTCGTTCAGCGAAAAAAATTCTCGTTTCTGAGACAGCGTATGAAACGCGTTCCAATTCTCATTACGACGAGCCCTTAATGCTGCAATCCGGCGAGTTTGTCTAGTTTTTAAGACAAATGGCGCATTGCGTGCATCAGGCAGGCGCAGTGCGCTAGTTAAACAACCAGCCGACGAAACTTTCAAAGCCTACAGCCTCGACACGTGAATTCCACCCGCGAATCTCTTCGATCGAATCGCGTTAAACGCTTCAAACCACGTGATTCGCCAACTGCGCTCCGTAATCCCTACCAGCTGTTCTTTTTTTAGGTTGACGCATCATTCTTTGGTCATTTTAAAACGATCGACCGACTGATTCAAGACGGCTCGACGATTACTTGATTGCGAGTGAAATTAATCGCCATTTGAAACGTTCACAGGCGAAAGTAGTTAACTCCACTTTGCGCGATCTTCTCATATTTAGTATATCTACTTTTTATGTCTACCATATATTACTATATTTAGTAACGAAACACTCTTGATCGATCGATTTATCTTATATGATTTTTTACAGTTTGGTATAGGGCGGATTTCACTTGGATAAGATCGCCTGGAAGGGTCGAGAAGCAGAGAGTTCAATTTCCAAAATGATTTTTGTCTCATCGATCTTGCATGAATTTTAGCAACGGTACGGGCATTTGAAGATCCAGCAAACGTTAAGATAGTTTAGTCCAGCTTTTCAAAGCAAGTGTTCCACTGTGCGTTGAAGGGAATTTAAGGTCGGAGACCAAGTTAACGTTGGGAATGGTAAATGTTGGGGGATGGTTAACGCTGGACGAGATAAACGGAGGGTGGTGATGAACGTTGGGGGTGGTTAAGGTTTGAGAGAGATAAACGTTGCGAGTGATGAACATTGGGGGACGTTAACGTTGCAGGAGATAAATGTGGGGTGTTGCTAGTAAACGTAGGCATACGATGAACGTTGGCGATGGTCAAGGTTTGCAAGAGGTAAATGTTGACAGTGATAAAAAATTAGGAGAAATTAACGTTGCAGGAGGTAAATGTAGGTTTACGGTAAACGTTGGCAGTGGTAAATATTGGGCGAGGTTAACGTAGGGTGCTGGTAAACGCTGGAAATGATTAAGGTTTGCAGGTTTGGAAGAGACAAATGTTGAGAGTAATAAACACTAGGCGATGTTAACGTTGCTGGAGGTAAATGTAGGTTACGGTAAACGTTGGCAGTGGTAAATATTGGGCGAGATTAGCGTAGGATGCTGATAAACGCTGGAAATGCAGTTTTGGAAGAGGTAGACGTTGAGAATGATAAACATTAGAAAATGTTAACGTTGCAGGAGGTAAATGTAGGTTACGGTAAACGTTGGCAGTGGTAAATATTGGGCGAGGTTAACGTAGGATGCTGATAAACCTTGGAAATGGTTAAGGTTTGCAGGTTTGGAAGAGACAAATGTTGAGAGTAATAAACACTAGGCGATGTTAACGTTGCTGGAGGTAAATGTAGGTTACGGTAAACGTTGGCAGTGGTAAATATTGGGCGAGATTAGCGTAGGATGCTGATAAACGCTGGAAATGCAGTTTTGGAAGAGGTAGACGTTGAGAATGATAAACATTAGAAAATGTTAACGTTGCAGGAGGTAAATGTAGGTTACGGTAAACGTTGGCAGTGGTAAATATTGGGCGAGGTTAACGTAGGATGCTGATAAACCTTGGAAATGGTTAAGGTTTGCAGGTTTGGAAGAGACAAATGTTGAGAGTAATAAACACTAGGCGATGTTAACGTTGCTGGAGGTAAATGCAGGTTACGGTAAACGTTGGCAGTGGTAAATATTGGGCGAGGTTAACGTAGGATGCTGGTAAACGCTGGAAATGGTTAAGGTTTGCAAGTTTGGAAAAGACAAACGTTGAGAGTAATAAACACTAGGCGATGTTAACGTTGCTGGAGGTAAATGCAGGTTACGGTAAACATTGGCAGTGGTATATTGGGCGAGGTTAACGTAGGATGCTGATAAACGCTGGAAATGCAGGTTTGGAAGAGGTAGACGTTGAGAATGATAAACATTAGAAAATGTTAACGTTGCAGAAGGTAAATGTAGGTTTATGGTAAACTCAGTTAACGCAAGTTAACGCAGGGTGAGGTATACGTTGAGAATGCTTAAGATTTAGTACAGGTAAACGTCGAGGCTGATAAAAATTGAAACCAGTTAACGGTCGAGGAGCCAAACGTCGCTGGTGGTAAATATGAGCAGAGGTTAACGTACGGCGCGGTAAACGTTGAGAATGATTAGGATTTGGGAGGGGTTATCGAAAGAGATAATCGCAAAAGTGGTGGTAAATTTTTGAGCTGCCGGGCATTGGTGAGAGATTTACGTTGTAGGAAAGTAACGTTGTGAGAACGTTAACGTTGCAGAAGGTACAGTTAAGGAGATGTAAGTAATAGCAATTACACGCCTAATTAATTAACACCTTCTCAAATGGTCAACCGTGAAAAAATTGCTCTGTATGTGTTTACGCAGTTTTTATAAATCACAGAGTTAGGAGAAGAGCACAGTCGAAGACCAAAAACCAGAAGAATTAAAACCCAAAGGTTTGCGCGATATTTCTCACGTTTGTGTTCCACGTTTGAACAAACATGTGCCGTTTCCAAACAACGAAAAGGGAGGGACAATCGTAACTCGTGTTAATGTCGCGAAAGGGAGGAGAAAGCGAGAGAGGGAAAAAAGAAAGGGCGAGAATTAATTCAGCAGTGATTTACAACAACTATTACCATGCAGTGTAGAAAGGGGAAAGCGGACATTCGACGTTATATTGTTCCGTGGCTCTAGGAGAAAAGTGGGTAAACCCTGCGGCCAGGCCATCCTTCATTTACAAACAAAAGTGTAGGAAAAAGTTTTCCGAAGCGAAAACAATGGGATCACGGAAAAAGCACGCGAGATTCTCCATCCTTCTTTGCACCCCTTTTCCTCTTTTCCTTCCCTGCTCGTGATCCGTCTCTGTCCCTCTCTTTTTTCCATCATCCGTCACGAACGAAATTTCCTAACTGCATCCCTGCAAAACCTTACGTTTCGTGCAGAAATTCAAAAAGTTTCACGGATCTAGTCGACCGTTTTTTGATGTTAGAAATTGAATGTCACATTGCGTTCAGATTTTGAAGGAAGTTTTCAGAAAGAGAGAGAGAGAGGTTTTTCAACAGCTGACAGTTTAGGATAGATTTATGAATTGTTTAGGTTACTTGATCCTTATTTTAGGTATTTTGTATGTTGCATTCTTAAATTCGTATTGTCGGCTCCGTGGCTGACCTGAATGGAACGTAGATCAGAGTTTCGCAGTTTTGTAAGTTTCACGAGCTCGACAATGCTCGAGTAAACTTTCAAGTATCTAAGAAACTAAGAAGATTATAAACAATTTTTAATTCCGCGTTAAAGGAACAATGAACGAAGCAAATCTCGGTTTCAGGCAGAAATATTAGAAATTTTCTTCTTTCTGAAAGGCACGGTGTTGTGTAACGAAATTTAATGCCCGTGGTATTGCCAGTCCTCGGTGTCTACATCGTCGTCGTCATTTAATAACGCACGTGCAGTTGACGCGATGTTAAAACCTTAGGAAAAAAGAAAAAAAAACTTTTTCACATTCGAAAATTTATATCTTTAAAAAGATATTAAACTTAAAAAGTGTAAGGAAAAAAGCAAATTTTAATAGAGAATTTATATTCTCTAGATATTATATTATAGATTACATTAGATTAGAATTAGATATTATATTATATAGATATTATATAGAGAATTATATATATTTATATATAATTTATATATATATTATATTTTAAAAACGGAAGAAAGAGCGAAACTTTATCGAAGAATTCGTGTTTCAGAAAGATATTACAATTTTTTTTTTTTTTTAAGAGAACGGAGAAATTTTATTGAAAAATTGCTATGAAAAAAAATACCAAGTTTAAGAAATAAAAGAAAAAAGATGCTAAGAAATAAAAGTGTGCTTTTGTCACCAGCAGGTCTGATCTAACTGAAAGCAAAGAGGAGCAAAACGTGGCGGATTCGGTGACCCCTCGGCTGTGACCAGAGGCGCACAGAGAATTAGGGCAAGGAAATGCGTGAATATAAAATAGTGGTGTTGGGCAGTGGAGGTGTAGGCAAGTCCGCCCTCACTGTCCAGTTCGTACAAGGAATCTTCGTGGAGAAGTACGATCCGACGATCGAGGACAGCTACCGCAAACAGGTCGAGGTCGACGGTCAACAATGTATGTTAGAAATCCTAGACACAGCTGGAACGGTGAGTTTTTCTTTTTTCCCTTTGATATACGCATTATATCTTTTCTTCTTTGCTTTATTATTTCAACTCTTTATTCTATTCACTGTTCTAGCAGTAAAATGTAGAACAGACGTTACGTTATTTAGGATGATTTTTTATTAACTTTTTTATATTTGATGTTGTGTATATTCTGGTCATAAAGAAACGCACAAAAGAATAGCGTTTTTAAAGATCATTTTTAAGGTTTTTTTTTTTTTTTTTTTTAGTAATTCTTTTATATTTGATATTAAGTTTCGTATACACAACATTGTACTGTGGCAAATTATTATATTACACTTAATTACAATTATATTACATTTAATTAATCATTACATTTATATTACATTGAATTCATAGACTTGAAGTAAATGTTTATTGATAATAATAAGAACAATGATAGAAAAATATGTTTGCCATAGTCTGAGAAGAGTTGTAAACGAAATTTAAGTTTCATAATTTGTCTATCATTATAATAATGTCATAAGTAGGTATAATAAATAGTAATATCATAATATAATACACAGAATCAAAGCAAGTAAAATGTGTATCTCTCTCAAAAGGAATGTTGCAATGGTACCATATGTATCGTATAACTTGCTACTAGGCCCATAAGAAATGCTAACGCCAAGTGAATTTCCCTGGAAAATTTTATGTTTCAATATTTGTCGATTTTATTATTCAATATATATTATACAATATATATATATGTTTTTTATATCTCTGTTTTCGTCGTTGAAATTTTTCCCATCTGTAAAACCGTTTCCGAGTTACCTTTTAAGGTAACCAATTTCTGAAGGGTGACTTTTACCCCTAAACTCGAGTCACCGCAACTAAAAAGAGATACTCCAACCAAATCGAAGCCAGACGTTTCCTCGTGGGACAAAGGAGCCATAAATTGACAGAGTTCTCTTCTTTCGACAGGAACAATTCACAGCCATGAGGGACCTTTACATGAAAAACGGCCAAGGATTCGTGTTAGTGTACTCGATAACGGCACAGTCGACGTTCAACGACCTGCAGGACCTCAGGGAGCAAATCCTGCGGGTGAAGGACACAGATGACGTGCCGATGGTGCTGGTGGGCAACAAGTGTGACTTGGAGGACGAAAGGGTAGTGGGCAAAGACCAGGGCGTCAACCTTGCCCGACAATTTAACTGCGCGTTCATGGAGACCTCTGCCAAAGCCAAAATTAATGTTAACGATGTGAGTAGTAGGTTTTGCAGAGGCCATCCTCTGCACACCAGCCTCTTTTCCCAGCCTCTTGTAAGCCATAGATAGGTGTTATCTATCTGTGGATTTTTATCCATTTTTATGAGAAATGTAGAGGTCGAGAAATGCACACAATGCGTATGATATGTATAAATATGAATTTGCATAGATATCCGCCTTTTTAGTTGTTAGCTTTGGTTCTCCCAGTGTCCATTGGTTCTTGAGAGAAAGAGGATTGGATGAGAGTAGCATGAAGATTATGTAGGAGGAATAATCGCTTGTAATTTCCTGAGGTACTTTGCCCAGAGAAGTGCAACTATCAGTAGTCTAATGAGTCTTTGATATCTGTTTCTGTTATTGCCATGGATATTTAGAAGCTTCCAATTTCAACACTATTCCAATTTTGCTTGCCCAGCCTTGTAACAAGAGAGAGACTATGGTTGCAGGTAAAATTGGACTTCGATGCAAATGTGAACTGGCTTTCCTTTTTATTTTTATATCTTCCCTTAATCCATGCTGTAAATATGAAATTGGATATTGTAAGGCAAGGGATTAGATCCGATTTCTAGTAAACAAAATTAGACTAAAAATATTCAGTTAGAGAAGAATTTATGAGAAACTTGAAAGATTCAGTCCTTATTCATATCAAATATATTTCACCCATATGGCATGAAACTTGATAGTAGATGAAACTTGCAGATTCGAATGAACTATAGCTAAGAGGATCACGATATGGAATGATCTATAGAGAGTGCGTGTGCAAGCTGTGCAAAGTTGTAGCTGGAGGAAAGCGAATAAGGAACGTTGTTACGAAATAACAGTAGCGTTGCCATCGAGAACAGGCTATTGTTGGTTTTTAATTAATACCACCAGTGTGGGAGTTCAAGACCGTTACGAAGGCTGAGATATTCTAATTGAACGTGGGAACGTAATCTCCTAGGTGTGGGAGTATGATTCGCACGTCGCTGTTCACCACAATTTGTATGGTGTGACTTGCAGTTCACGATCATCCTTCGAATAGACCAGAAGAAGAATAAAGATAGCAGGAATCGTTCGAACATCTTGATGTTTCCATCATCCTAATTCATCCCATTATAGACCAAGCAGTGAAATAATAGGCAAATGGTGCTTTAACGATATTCTGAGGAGCGTGAACGATAGAGCGAAGCCATAAGATTAATCAAGTCTGAAATACTGATAAGGCATTGGAGACTTGCCAAAACTGTCGTCAGTTCAGAGCTGTTCTTCCTTTGCAGCTGTAGATTAATTTTTTAAGTAATTAATTGAATGCAATAATTATTATGGGATGGTAAATAAAATATATATAATTAGATATTATAATGTAATTTTAACGAATGGAAATTTAAGAAGTTCCCGTTTTAAGTCTTCCTCAGACTGGTAATCCTAATTGTGATTGTATAAATTAATCGATATGATCAACGTCTTAATTTATGATTTCACCGAATCGCTTCTAACAGTAGGAGAATATATCAGAATAGTAATAGCCTCTTATATTTATTAATATAAAAGTCACGCACAGATCAGAAAGAAAAATGATTTTCACAACTTGAAAAGAATAAATGAAAGAAGAAGTAGCGGTAAAACGGATACTAAACAAATCCCCTTGGAATATCCTTTCACAGCCACAACGCCAAACAGATGGAATTTATTAATATAAACTATAGGAAGAAAATTGCAAACTTGCGTTAACGCGATATTGGATCCTCAATTGTAGTTTCATCTTCAAGAAATATAATCTAATTTCATCTTTAAGAAATCACACTTTCCCTCTGTGTGAAAACTCTTAAAAGCGTTTTACTGAAATTTTACTCTACTGCATCCTGTGCGCTTGTTTGAAAATTATTTTACAATGTGAAACGCAGATATTTAGCGATAACAATGATTATTTTTCTCGACCGATATGTCTCTCCATTCGTCTCCCCTTGAAAACACTGTTGAGACAGATTTCTAAAGATTTCACGATGAACTGTACTTCAGTTCACTTCTGAATAACTTCTCCTCCCCTGAGAATTCATCTCTTTTGCTGCGTTTGATTACTTTCGTTATTTCGTTGGTCGGGAACTGCAATTCACTTGTATAATTGAAGGTACGGCGCTTTTAATTCTTTTCCGAATACAGACTGTATTATGCGTGTAGTGTGTATGGTTCTATTTATTATCTAAAAGCGTAAAAGCGTGATCAGATGATAAGGAGAAAATGAAACTGAAGATGCGAAAGATCGTAGACAAGGGATTAATTAAATTTTTATAGATTAGTTTAAATAAATTTTTATTTACATCTATCTGTATCAACTTGGATAGAGAATTCCATTTTTCGCCAAACTTCCACACGTAGACACGCCTGAAGTATTTTCATTTTACACTTCTGTCAGCAATATTAGGCTTACTAATTTTGGCTCGATAGGAATAAAATTGTTTTTTCGTCGAAACAGCTAATTGTTTGTACTATCACAGCTAAAGTGGAGATAAGTTCTATCTCATTAGTAGATAGCAACTTTGCGAACTGTAAAGCAGCAATACAAATACTTTCTGTGAAATAATTGCTTTGGAGAAATCTCATTCATACATGCCCACATGCCAGTTCCTATTCTTTTCCTCTGAGACTTATGAAACCTAACTTTATCGAGTTGTTGCAAGGATATTTTTTGTTCCTTCAAATTGCCTCCTTTCCTACAATAAATTAAATAGAAATATTTCAATTTCGATTTGTAATTAGGAGCTCTTCTCCTTTTAGCAGAACGAGCAAACAGATTTCAATCTTAACTTGTAGCATTGAATTATTCTTAATTTTAGAATTTTACCGTTATTGTTGGAAATTTTGAAATTCCATTCCTGTGGTGACTCAAAATCTCTCACAATGAGACTCATCGACTAACTGAATCCTATTTTTGTTGCAGATCTTCTATGACTTGGTGCGACAAATCAATAAAAAGTCACCAGAGAAGAAGATGAAGCAAAAAAAGAAATCGCTGTGCCTACTTCTGTAAGGTAGATCTAGCAGAAGCCCATACTCTCCTGCATGAAACAAATTCACAGAAAAACTAAAGGGACAAAAAATCAACCAGCAACAACCAGCAACAAATCCGGACACAACCAGCGGATGATACAGGGGTTCAGGCGATCACTGAATAAAACTAAAGCTAGTTGACAAGGAGTGGGCTGACGGAATCACAATAAATAGAAGAAAAAAGGGACAAGAAACGGGGAACACACAAGAAGGAGACGTAGAACACCAAGAGGAAGAGGAAGAAAAAAATAAATGAAGGAGGTGACAATGAGAGACAGGGGCAGGAAAGAAAGTGCGGAAGATGAAGAGCGTGGAGAAGGAAGTTGAAGAGAATAAAACAGAAATAGCGGGGAAATATAAGCAGGGAGGAAAAATAACAAAAAAAGAAACTAATAATGTTGTACATACGTTGGTCCCGGGGTGGTTCGTGTGCACGCGCAAACAAAGAGGCGCACAAAGAGTTTTTTAGTGTTAACGAGACCCCGTGACGTCGGTTATCATTATAGTAGGAGTTTTGCATTAATGAATAAACAAGAAGAAAAAGTAAGGAAGAGAGAAGACAGAAAAACACAAGTGGGGATGAATAAAAGAAATATGATTAATTAATGATAGTATATAAATATATATATATATATATATATATATTTAGGAGAAAAGGATGAAAAGAAAAAGAAAAATGTTTGGATGTGCGCGAGCGCAGGCCATTGGCCCTCATGCATCGCTCGCTGCGCACTTCTCTTATATATATATGTATATATATATAATATAATAATTATACATAGACAGTACACATACACACAATAAAGAGAAAAAGAACACAGACAGACAGAGACACACACACGAATGATTATTATTACTATTATTATTATTATTAATTATTATCGAAGCATCAAAATATTCATAAGTTATATCAACCGTTTGTTTCTCGAACAATATATGTTTTTTCTATATCTCTCCGTATTAAAGCAAATAATAAAAAATCTCTCAGTGAATGTTAAGAAAAAGATAAAAAACGAAAACAAAGAAAATAAGCCCAGGCTCTCTGGTTCTCCTCCTCATTGCTACAACCTAGACACCTGATCTGTTTTTCCCTTCTTTTTTATATATATATATATTTAATTATATTTTATATATATATATTTAATCCGTTTAAAATTTGATTTTGTTTCGTAATAAATATTGTTCGAAGCGTACAAATCGTTAGACTGGACAACTTTCTGCGAACATGCACCACTTTGCCTTCTCAACCTTTCTTTAATGTCCTAAGCGTTTTCGTTATCCTTACGACCAAACTAAATTTATTACGCCTTTACGTAAAATGCTAAACGATGCTCGTGATGCATCGGCGTTTCGCATTTAGGTCTGTTTTTATGCAGCCATCGCGTGCGTTATGAAAACACAAGCCATAATGCGGCCGATCGAGCGCAAAATGGAATTAATTGAACGAAGAACAGACTATATTACACGATTCATCTATCAAGAAGATAACACAAACCAGGACGCCCTAAACTCATCAACGTTTGTATAGAAGAGGCTCCATCGTACGCATGCAAAGGAAACCTAAATAATTCATCGACTACAATTCCAAGCACCAGAACATCGTGACAACAGCGAATCCACTTAGAACAACCCCATAAGAAGCTTTCCTCCACGCGGTGGAGTGACTGGTCATGTTGCAACAATTATTCATCGTCTCTTTAAGAATCATCGGATAATATTCGTTCCAGAAAGCCAGCGCTTTGTAATCAATAACATTGGAATCGCTCATATCGAGGTTCCTATCGATGATTAAGATTCCAGGATCTTCTTCGGTGTACGATTCCCATTTAACAATTCCTGGATTGCCATTCTTGGCGAAATTACCCAGCATCCCCATTACTACCTCGGCCATTTTCTTGTCGGCGAAATTCCATTGAACAGGGCTGTTAGTCATTTGGGGAAGTCCCCAGAAAAATGGAAGCTCAAACATGTGTGGAACCCCGGCCCATTCAGGCACATCCTTGATGACAGACTGAGTCTTGGACCTGTAGTCAAACCTGTAAACATACGCCAGCTTTTCCTTGGACACCTTACCAGCCAACAGAGTGAGCCCAGCTGCGTATTTCTTCTCCGTTTGCAGATCCAAGTACCTGTCCCGAAGGTTACCTTGATCCTTGCTCGGCGGATGAGGCTTGTAAAAGAACAGCACCGCCTCGGCGACCATTTCTGGTTTCAGTTCGCAGGTACTGTTATCTTCCTGGACCAATGATACAAACTCGTCAGTGATCATCATCTCGAAATTTCTATAAGAAAGCTTTCCATCCAAGTCCCCCTTGTCTAGGGACTCTATATACGCCAACGCCTGTTCATTATTGGTGTAACCGACGATTAAAGGAACGGAGTTCAAAGTGCCACTGTCTAATATGTCTTTTGGATGCATAGGTAGAAACGGTTCCGTGGAGTTGTTTGTCTCGTAGTCAACGATGGGACCCCAGGTTTCGATAGAGGAAGTTAGATCGACCAAGGCGGTCACGTTTACTCGACGAAGACACTCCATCAGCGCTGACGTTGGTCGTCGATAACAACCAAACGTATCGGTGACGATGTCGACCACTGGTAATTCATTTTGAGGCGAGCCAACCGAGCTCACCGCGTCTCCGCTCATGGCGATGGCTTTGGAGAATTTACCTCTGCTCAGAGGACTCACCAGGTGTAAGCCCACACTTATAGCACCGGAGCTGTGGCCGTAGATCACCACGTTGTATGGAGAACCTCCGAAATGCTGGATCTTCTTCTGGATCCAATCCAGAGACGCTATCTGATCGAACATCCCGTAATTCCCTGGAGCCTCCGAATCCATGGTCGTGAAGAAGCCCAGGATATTGAGACGATACGCCACAGTGACCACCATAATCTGAGGAGAAGATGATCGATTAAATCAGTTAGCGTGTTAGAACTAGAGATTCTAAAGAGTTTTTTCTTTGAGAAATTGAGAGCGAGAGGCAATATTGTTAAACGGATAGGCTAAGAGTTTTCGAAGTTACATGTTCCTTCTTAGAGGGGTTAGGATCGTTTAACTGCGAGAGATTGCAGTCTGTATTTTCTGAACCAGTGTTTTCCCCGTTTTTTTTTCTGTTTGTTCAACTTTCTGTAGATCAGATTTTCGAAGAAAAGAAAAGGAGCTTCGAAAGAGAGAGAAAGAGAGAGTGAGAGTGAGAGAAAGAGAGAGAGAGGTTAGGAATGTGTGGACGTTACGTTACGAATTAACCTATACGATTCATTCTGCTTTGAACAGTATGTTAGATAGGGAAATGTTTATAAGGTAGACTATTAATATTGTCTATATAAGATTTTCTATTATAACGTCGTTTTTACATTGCTTTGTAAGACTATAAATGAATTAGTAGTGGTTAGAAGTTCTTAACGATATAGTTAGATCACACGAGGTCCCTTGTATTACTGTATAATACATCGTTGTACGTTTCTATAACAATTTTTAAGAATCGTTAAACGTGTTCCCTCGATAACGAATTCCCGCGTTAAAATAACATTTTCTGTGGCCGTTGTTTCTGGATTAGCATTTACAGCGTAACCTAACATATGCATCATGGATGAACCCGTTGGCCGGTGCGATTCCAAAGGTCGAATTTACCTTTGTATATCTAAAGCGCACGAAGAAACACCCCTAATTTCCTTCGATTTTCTGTCGACTTTTAACATTCACTCGGATTAATTCGCAATCTGCGATTCTTTTCTACAATATGTACAGGATATAAGGTCAGAGCATCGCTTGCCAATCACAAAACGTCCTTCCAATGTAAAAATAATAAAACCTAGGCTTGTTAAAAAATAATATCTGAAAAAAAATTGTAAAAAAGAACACACACACACACATTTAAATTTTCGTCCCATTTACAACTTAGTTTTCTATCCTTTATTGTTAGATAATTGAAACACCCTGTACATGTAATTTCATAATAATTGTTACATATGTTTATATGGTCATTTTTGAAATCCAGGTTATGTAGTGGATGAAATATTGTAATTTTGGAATTTTTAGAATCTAATATATTTGTTGAGTAACTCACTTTCTGTCTGCTGACGAAAATTGAGGCATTCCATATGGCTGGGGTGCCAGTGTTGAAATCACCACCATGAAACCACACCATCACTGGCCATCCATCGCTTGGTTTGTTCCCTACGAAAATTTAATTCCATATACATAGTATAGCATATTTACACCGTGATATGATTTAATTATTTAAATGATAACGATCAACGATAATGATTCGTATTTTGAAACTTCTGTATAATTTCAAATTAAAAGAACTTAATACGTTTCCCATTCAATTATTTTTTTATCATAGACCATAGTTATTTTTATTGTTTGCTATTTTTTAAGGCAGAATTAAAGTAGGGAGTAGAGGAAGCAACAAATGTTAAAAATTTGATTAGTCATTTTTTGGCTGGAATTCGAGGAGTTACTGAGGCTGCATTCGTAAATTCTCGCAAGTATGCATCCGGTCAAACCGGTGAATCGATCGCGACAAAATTTGCATACCATCATTCTTCGCCGCTGATGAGTACTGAACGCCTCGGAATAACCAAATTCCCAAAAATGAAAAACACTGATATTATTATTACTATTATCGTCATCAGCACCATCATTGTAAATTCAAAACTTAAAAAAATCTTAGTAAAAGTATAAATGTTTGGAGATGCAAGGAATTCAATGATTAGACAATAAATTGAACAATAAATTTACGTAAAATACATATGTATACGGTAATAATGTTAGGGGTATGATTGAACATATTAAAAGTCTCCTTACTGAATTAATTAATAAAGATTTGATGGATATTGAAATACCCTACGTAATGCTTAAAGAACAAATCATTGAACAAATTTATATCTTATAGATAATTTTGCTCTTCTAATTGAGAATTATGATAAATTTCCTAAATCAATACACCTTAGACTCTAAACAAACGATCCAGAAATTCCAGAAGAGTTCCTGTATTATTTAATACCAATATCCATAATGCATTCAATAATTATAAAATTAAATTATATTGCTTAAATTAATTAAAGGTATATAAAAAGATTAACTATAATAACTATAAAAATAAATTATAATAGATCTCCTATATCAATATATTCCATATCAAAGAATTATCTGTCTATATATCGATAACTTCCAAATATCCAGGGAAAATAGCCACAATTCACGAATAACTACGAAGTCCATTTAAATGTTATTCAGCGGAAAAGTTACAAAAACCTGCATGAAAAGGTTGGATCAAAAGCACGAAGACCATCTGGTCTGGGTTACCGTTTGAATAATTAATTTCGGTGATTTCTTTCGAGGAGCTATGTAACGTGTAGCGTGTGGCCGGTTTTTGAAGCGTGCCAAGGTCGAGGAAAATTCAGGCCATTGCTCGGCAGGATGCTTTAGATGGCGCGATAAGCGTAAGCAGACGATAGAAGCATATAGGTTCGGTAACCGGAAGTTCGGCCTGGTCTTCGTTATCGGTACCTTCTGTCATGGCGTCTGAACCATCCAAAAATAACCATTCACGGGGATACGGAAGTGCCACAACGATTCATTAAACGACTATCGTGATTGCACACGGCACGAATCTTTTCCAAGTTCGTATGTGGTTGATTAGTTCAAATAGAAGAATTGATTTCTGGTTTTTGACGCGTTTGAAACAGGTCAGGATAAGAGGGATGCTTCGTAAAGCTGCATCTGGAACCAGTTTAGTTGATCATCAAATTTTCACGTATGAAATGTTAGAGATGAGGTGAGTATAATAAAGTTTGAAGATACTAAAAACACTTGTGTACTTTCATTAAGTTTGGGATATTTTATGAATCTACATCTGAAACTAGTTTGTTTACTAGAGGTTAGGTGCACTAATAGTAAGATTTGTAAATATTGTTAGACTGTAAACATTGTAAGACTGTATTGTAAAACATTTGCATACATTAAGTTTGGATTTGATTAAAAATGTATTAGTTGATTTAAGAAAATTTGTTCATTAAACTTTGATGTACTAAATGTCAGAGACTATGTGAAGTAATAAAAAATGCAGCAAGGTTTGAAGATATGATATTACAAATATTTTTATAAGTACATCAAATTTGTTAAAAGGTTAAGCATAAAGGGTGACAAATGGGGTGAAAGAAGAAATAAAATCTATGATCAAACTAGAGGTATTGAACTGTGAACTGTCTTTATTGAATGAAAAAATGCAATATAAGAAATTAAAATGTTCAATTTATCGAATTACGACTATATAGTTGTCTTTAAGCTTAAGGAGAACCTAGGAGATTCAATAAGTTCATTATATAAGTCAGGTTTAAAAATAAAGACAAGTTATATCATAGATACTTGTTACAAACCTTTTTATCTATGAAGTTTAATCAAGTAGTTAAACATACTAGGGACCTTCAAGTGCTATCTAATCATACATAAAACCAAACCTACCCTTAATATAATGTTTCATCTAAAAAGTTCGTTAAAAGGTCTCAGTAGAGAGGAACTAATAAATAAAATTTAACCAACGTTATACTTAAAAAGTTGGCTACAGTTCTTTAATGTATAAAAAGCTTTATTTTCCTAAGATACCTGAGACAAACTTTCTTCAAGAAAATGCTTAAAAATCTTAATGAAAATCAAGCAAAGAATGACAATTGGGGAGATTCGAGGATGGTGGTGGGGCAAGGGGTAGCCAGGACGGAGGTGGTTTCGTGACCGGCCTCAGCAGTATCTTAACATCTCGACTAACCCTAAAAGATCGCGTGCCACGACGTGCACCAGTTACTGTTACTCTTGCTCCTTGCTGTTTCTATATCGACCGGGGTTGACTTTGCGGGATCGACACGATTTCCCGATTCGCCGGCTGTCCCCTATCCTATTTTTTCCCTTTCCGAGTCGACCACCGTGACACGCGTACCTTGCACGCGTTCATTTCTTTTTAAACTTTCTACAAGGTGATTCGAAACTTTTACGATATCCCTGCTATTTCCGGTCTATATGATAGTCGAAGTGGATGTTATATTTCAATAGAGATTTTTTCTTCGCGGGATTTTTTATGCAAATTGATACGTTTATAAATCTAATAAAACAAATGGAATCTAAAAGGGAGATCTATTTCGTCCTACTTTGGATATTTTCTATATTTCTCCATACTATGTGTATTTTGCGCATTTTTAAATTTTCTATAAATGCATGAAAATCCAAATATAATATTATTACCTCTTGTGTATAAAATATTTGAAAAGAAATATACCTAAAAAGAAATAAATGCTCTATTCGACTGCATTCCTTGAAATTAAGGATGAAGGGTTGTATCATCCCGTTGCTTAAAACCATTTTTGTCCATGTGGTCCCAATTTATTTTTGGTTAGGAGATGCAATCGTTTTAGGTTATAATCACGTGGTTCCATAATGTTTTCTTGAGACGATCGCCATATTGAATACTACAATCACCTCTGAATCCACAAGTTAATATTTAATTATTTAGATATATATACTATGCGATTGTAGATTTTAGTATTTTATAAAAGCTCCCAGGAGAACGAAATATTTTAGGAAATTTCAGAACTTAATAAGCAAATATTCATTGAGATCGTTCGACTCGTCCTGTATAGTATCATGTAACCCGGAACTGACTCTAAGACAGATCTTCAGATAGATGGCAATTTCTTCTGTTGCAAGAAAACGGTTGTGAATTTCATTCTATTAATCTGAATTCACCTTTTCATGGAGCCATGAATTTTCCACGTTTTTCACAATAATTCACACTGCTACGAACCTGAAATTGTTTTCTAACATTATCTTTGCCCATCTCAGAATTTTCAAAGTAATCAGCCCTAGAGATCTAGACAGGATTTAATACGTTTCTAACCTCTCCATCTCGTCCATAGAAAGAATGAAATATTTTGCAAATTGGCAATAATTGCTATCATAAACCTGTCCTGTATGATTGATCGGTTTCATTTATCGTTTCACATACGTGTTTCTCTTCCATTAACTATCTTGCATACCAATCTCCGAATCCTTGTTTCCTCTACTACGTTATATAATCTTGTCCTTATCTTTTCGATATTGTGACTATTTTCATTTTTTTATTTTTTTTAATGCTTCATGAAAATTTCATGGCGCAACTATGTAAGCTAGAAAGAGGCCACAAGCAACGTCCTCGACCTATATCGAACATTTATAAAATTGGCGACATGGTAATCAATCTCATGACTAGAGGTTTATCAAGGGTTTTCCTCAACTAAAATTATAGCGTTCACGTTTTCCATCCTAATAGCCGCTTGTTCTACCAGTGTATTAGGCTAATCTCGATAATCGTTGCGCAAGAAGTGTGTAATTTGTCATCTAGACTGTAATCTATACCAAGTAGGTATCATTGAAATCAGAAACATAACCTCCATCTGTATCGCGCTTAATCCTCTATACTTGTTGAAATCTTAAGTCTTGAAAAAGAAATTACACAAGTTTTCCAACTGGTTAAACGGAGAAGTCTGGCAATTCGCGACTTTTCTCAATTTTCAGTATTCTGGACTCTAACCTCTTTTTACGGAACAAGGAAAAAATTTAAAAAATTTCATTTCCTTTCACTTTAGTCCGCTTAACGTTCGAAATTTATCAAAAGGGTTAGATTAGATCTTGTTCAAGTTTAAGGTTAGTTCGGTGTGCTTCTTTTCAGGGTTACATTGGGCTTAGGTCTGGTAACCTTTCTAACGATGAAAGTAATTTAACGTTCGATCGTTCGGACAGAAATTGACTTATTTCCAATTTTTATTTATAATTGATTAATTTTCTATCTCACGTGACAAAGATGACTGACAATTTTTACAATACTACTACTAATACTAGTTTAAAGGAAAAATCCCTTCCTATGCGTATTGGCATAGCGTCTCTTGATCGACGCTAAAAGGAGAGGTTAGGTTACAGGATAAACCTTGGGAAATCTTTTCTTCCTTTCGCGATTTACGAGCGCTATGATGCACGAGACATCCGAAATTAGCTGAAAATGATGCTCGTAATGCCGCTATTATCCTAGTCCTTAACCGACATCCTGAAACTACCAAATTTACGTACCATTGACACGCAGCTGCCCGCATTTATTGTCAATCGAGAAATTGCTCGATAAGTCAGAGCCTATGTTCTACGTAAAAATATATAGACTGTTTTACATAAAATATATAAGCAAAAATTGCAGCAATTATTCGATCAATATATTGTGAATTATGAGTAGACACGTATATATTTTCTGAACGAGTAGTAGACCTATATTGGTGAATAGATAGAGTTAGGAATGGGGGTAATGGTGACCTTGAATATTGACAAGCTGATTTTCAGCAGGTCATACATGAACTATAAAACATTTATAAAGACTCCACACGAAGTTTTCGATATCTTCGCTCTGCTTTCTTTAATTAAAAACATTCGCACTTTAAAACTTGGAAACTCTTCCTGGTAATCGTAAACTGATTTTTTCAACATTTTATAAATTAAATAGAAAGTAAATATTAGATTTTTTAGTCTCCAAATAACGTTCGACGGTTTTCGTAATTTGTGAACAAATATTTCTTCAGCTTGCTAATAGAGAAATTACTCTTTGCAGAGAGTCTATACACTATAGTATACGCGGTGGAGGAAAATTAAGTCGTCAAAGTGCAACTCCGCAATTGAAGCATTTTGAAAAACATCGCAGAAAGCTATTTGCCAATCAGCATCTAACTTCAAAGCACATAAGCTCGAACAAGTAGGTAGTTTACACGAGTCTAATTTCCTTACTGTACAACTGAAACTGTAGAACGGCTCTTTAAACGAAACTATCGGCGTGCATACAGCGTTATTAATCGTTCACGCGTTGCTTAAAGAAGAAACAAAACGAGGAAAAAGAAGCTAAACCTCGTCGATACACGACGACGTTCTAATCGTGGGTTTTTTTTTTTCATGACGAGATAACCATCGAGTCACACCACCTCGTTACACGATATGTCGTCAAAGACGAAGAAACGAGCCACTGATCATCGTCGTTCGCGTGTTAGCAAAAAAGTTCACCTTTTGTTCATACGAGAGGAAACGATTCACGTGTCGAGTATCGAAAGTTTCATCAGTTCCAACTGGAATTACCGATTACGTTATTTGTGTTTAGTAACGGGATCTCAGATATTTCGAATCTGCGTCGCTTTTGAACAGCTTTTGCTTTTTTTCTCGAGAGAAACAGAAATATCGTAATTAAAAATGCCACTGCTGGATATAATTCGTTACAGTTTCGATATGATGAATAGAATATTCATTTATCGAGTCGTTGCTACTTTCGAGCGGGCGCGTATGTATGACAAAAAATTTGGAGCTTAAAACTCTCGATAGATCTTGAGAGAGTCTCGTACGAGTGTTCCTAAATTTAGACGTTTTCCCATTTTAATTCGTTTTTGTCTCGCTTTCTAATTTTAACTTTCCATGTCCTTGGAAGAAAAGGAACTGGAAAGCAGGAAAAAGATTCAATTTATTTTTATATCTTACTCACTAACATCTTTAAAATTGTCTTCACACGTTTTAATTCATTTTTATGCTGCCTTTTTGTTAATTTTCCTGTCATTAAAAAATGTAATTACAAAGTGCAGAAAACGTGTCTTCCACGTTTCATATGTTTTTATATATCTGTCTTCTCTCGTATTAACTTTTCTCTACCTTTAAAGGAATTAATTGCGAACTGCAGACAAATCTGTCTCCCACGTTTCGTTTCATTTTCTAGCTGTTCGTCTCGTATTCATTTTTCTATCCTCGAGAAGATTAAAAAAAAAAAAAACGGATAAATGAAAAACAAATTGTCGCATTACCGATCCGGTCATAATTTTACTTACCGTCTGGGGAAAAGATGTTCAAGTACAAACAATCCTCGCTAACTCCAGGATCGGGTTGCTCAACCGGTAGCAATCTTTTGTAGTGTTGTTCGTGAAGTTTCGGCTTGTCGGTCATTTGTTGACAGGACGGTGCAAATTTTGTTGCGTTTCGCACGCCGCTCCACGATGGTAGGGGGTCGGTAACAGGCGCAGCAAAACGTAATTTTCCCAACGGTGGCTGGGCATAAGGAATTCCCAGATATTCTACCACCTTTATCGAATTTACAGTGACCTGTAAAGAAGAAAGACGATCGTCCTATAATTGTTTGCTCACAGATAAAAGTGAATACTCGAAAGGTCTTAAGAATTATCTAGCTCATTGTTATTTTATGTTTGCAGGTTAAATATTGGAAAATTCGCAAAGTAAATTTGCAAAGCTAGAAAGATCATGGAGACCAGGGAAATAAAAACGAAATTATGAAAATTGAAAACTTAAGATACTACTATGTCTCGTTGCTGGAGCTGGAATGGTGAAATTTGTCGAAGATTAAAAGAAGATTAAAAAAAAGGTGGAAGGATCGCAAAAATGTAGACATCAGGAAAATTAGGAAAATTATGGTATCATAGTGTTGAACGCTTCTGCCTTAAATTTCATCTTGTTACGCATATTACAAAATTTAATACAAAATTTAAGCGCAACGTAGAAATTGAAAAAATAAAAAAAGAAAAAAGAATAGAAAGATACGAGAATTGGAAACTGGACAAATTAAAATGTACCGCTACGTAGAATCCTCGCTTCGATCGATATTTTCTGACAAAAGGAATATTCCAGATATTACACTCTCAATGTCAAATAATTTTATCGTAAATGTGGACGGAATTTCGTGTTATTCACTGGCATTACGATTTCTGAGGAAAACGTCTAATCGACGGCGTCATTTCTCGATGAAACACGAATTTACGTGTGACAAATTACTCTTCCACGTACAGCCAGGCATAATAATCAAAAATTGGCTGGGCCCGAATCATAGTTTCGAAACTCATGAGGTTTCATTATTAGCATTAGGTTCCAGTACAACGTAACGCTGGTACATTTTTTTTTCATGGACAATTAAAGTTACATTACTCATATTTCACCTAACTTCTCGTGATTTTCATCTAACTACGCTGCCACATTTTATCGCGTGAAGAAAAATGGCAGGGAACGGAACTTTTTAAAGAGAATCCTTTCCTCGCTTTAATCTCGATGTTTCGCTTGTAAAAATACCAACGTAATTCCACTTACTATGCCATAGCTTCTCCTATTATAACTTTTTCTACGCAAAATACTTTCTTTTGCATATAGAAATTGTTTTACGTTTCAAATTAATAAATGGCGAGTTTAGAAATTGAAATTGAGCGTTGCCAGAATGTCGGACATAGTCAAAGATAAATGAAAGATATTCGAAAAGCGATGCTTTTTACGCTACTCGATGGATAAAACAGTTTTCCACGTTTTTAAATCAAAATTCATAAAAATGTAAACTCGCGTAAATATCCGCGGTCTAATAATAATTTTTACATTTAGTTCGATCGAATACAACAAACAATTTCGCCTGATCTTTCGCAATTGTAAATTTGATGGTAAATTTCGCTTTTAGATTAACAAAGAAAAATGTGGGACACTAATTGGAATATCCGATTACCGGAAACAACTACCAGTTTCCAAGAAGAACATGAAAAAACATGATTATGCATGAGAGCCAGGTACGTGCGGTAAGTTCTTTGAACTTTTTGTTAAAATTCCGTGGTTGCAAGAATTTCGCGAGAACGAAGAGAAAAAGGAGAGAGAAAAAAAGAGAAAAAATGCTAGCGGTATAGTATTAAAATTCATAAATGTTGGCCCAGTTTATACATTCATCGCGCATATTATCTGCATATACTTAACTGTAACAATTGAAAGTTACAGTGCTTGCATGTTATTGTTCGTCACACGTTTAAAATGTCAAATATTTATTCAGAGGCAGCTTTGAGGTTAGTTTCAACGTTTACATACGGGACAGTGATATATTCGTTTCTGCCACTGTATTTCTTCCCGCTTATGCAAGAAAACGATATTACTAGAGAAAAATGTAACGATAGTACGAGAACAAGCAAACGAGGATCATCCGAACGTGTACCCAGATAACGTTGCACCACTTTGCCATTCTGTAATTTTATGTAACAAAAGAAGTACGAACACAGAGTGAAGATCTCGCTTGAAGTTGCCTCTAAAGATCTTGATCATTTGTCAAATACTCGTAGGCGAAAAAAAAAGTTAAATTTACTATTTTTTAGGCCTAATTTTTCCAGGATTCCAGGATTGTTCTTCTTGTATCAATTCTACGTTTTCTTCAATTCTATGTGTATAATTTTACATGTATTCTACACTTGTCTATATGTACAATTCCGTGTCACTGTTTTATAAAATTATAAAATGAAAGAGAAAGTGAAAGGAAGATGAGAAATCAAAATAGCATTAAAATTAATAACAGCAAAGACAAATAAATTTCAATCAGGACATTTTCAATGTTTGAAAATACCAGCAATGACGTAACTTACTTGTTACGAAACTGAGACTAAAAAGCAAAAGGATAGGAGATCTGGAAATAAAAGAATTATTTTGTTCGAACGACGAGTTGAGAAATTCGAATGTGAAAGGGCCAAAGGGGCGACAAATCGCCTCTATGCGATCTAACAGGTTAAACTTCCGCATCGCAAAGAGCGAATGCCCGAAAACCGCCTCACAATAAAACTTTCCGTTTGATTGCCTAGCAACCTGCGAAACACGTCGACTCGATTCATTCGCATTATATATATTTTTCGTCTAAATTGTGTGTCTATGTGTAGAACTAAGTTAAGAAACGACGATAAAAATGTTGAATTTTCTCTTACAATTAATTTAAAGCTACCACTTTATACGTTGATACCGAGAAGATTTTGAAGAAAATAGCCCAAGGTATTTTTAAAGCGTACAAATATTTGGTACATTTATAATGTATCAAATATGTTGTAATAATAAATTGTAATAATAAAATTCCATCAAACATACTTCTCTATTATATATTATATATATTTGTCTTCTTTATTCTATTGGATAAACGACACATTCTAGACACACTTTTGCTACCATTTTACAAAATTGATCAACTCACCTACCTGTCTCTACCTTCTCCATTTTCTTAGATCAAAAACCCTAGACGTACAATGGCTCACGAAAATATTCGAATATTCCTAGAAACTTCTTAGGTATACGTTATACGAAGCATTTTGTATATATATAGCTATATTTTGTATATATAATAGTATATATATATATCTATAACTACGAGCAACGACTATTGTGATTATATCGGTGAAACTTGAGACGGATCTGAAAACGTATCTAGAAGTCACGAGACGTTCGTTGCAAACATACACCTCGCAAAGGTCGCCAAAGGATCTGAACGGTCAATTATTCGCTATACTAATAGCCGTGATATTTAGCGAGCCCACTCGTGCCTCTAATTGCTTGCTTAAGACGAGGTATTATCTCGTACCAATGTTTCATTAAACGTATCTTTCCAATAAATAACTTGCTGTAACTTGTCTGAGTGAAAGACATTTTAAGAAACGCATTAAGAAAGACATTTTAAGATCCATTTCCAATTTCCAATTTCAAAAATGCCCCGGTAACGCGCGTAATACGCCTTAAAGTCGCCCCTTAAGATGTCGTAACGTTCGTCGAAATTTTCCATGGTTAACGTTCGAATTATCGGGTTGGCAACTAAATGATTGCGGACTTTGTCATTAGGTGGTATTGACAAAAGCCGCAACCACTTAATTACCAATCCAATACCTTGAAGAGCCGGTGTACGGTAACGTTGCTAGCGAGTACGTTAAATTATCTGTATGAGCGTACATCGATGGCCAGAAGAAAATTGAAAGAGCGATAAAACGAGGCTGAAACGCTGTAATTTTGCAAAGGTTGAATTACGATTGACAAGAAAATTTCAAACGCGCAACATGATCCCGTGCCTGGGAACAGACGAGTGTTTGGTATACGCGAAAAACGTCTCGCGCGGATTTTTCTATTTTCCATGCCAGAAATATACAAAAAACGTAAGAAACAAGTATCAACTTGAAACTTTCTTTCGACCATCGCTACTATGTCTAAATGACGATAAAATCGTGTCGCACCTCCTTGCCAGCCACCGATCCTTGGCCTGAGATCCTGACGATTGGCTGCTCTCGACCTAGACCCTGTCTAACCGGGATCCTCTGGCCCACGATTTGGCAATTGGCGACCGGTAAGACGGCGAAGAGTCGCGGCAACAACGCGAAAAGCAACCACGCGGAACACTTCATTCTGCAGACTGATTTGCCACGGAAAGAATCAGTGGCTCGACTCTGGGGTCTCGGTTCAACCCTCGCGTGACTTCAATCGGCCACCCTCGACCAGTTTCTCCTCCTAAGGCTGTTTCGAGACCTGCGCGCTTTCACCTGCGGCTTTCTTGCGTCGTTCAAAGTCTCCTGGTAGCCATGGTGTGCGACCTTTATGGTCAACGTGTTTGGTGTTTCACGTTCGAGTCGTCGAAGGACAACGTCGCTTCGATTTTGCTTATAGGAATTTTTCTCTATCTCTCGCCTCTGTTGTCTGTTGCTGGATGTCCTATCTCTATGTGACGGACATGTGACGACCACGTAACGGCGTCAAAATTTACAGATAGAATTGGTGTTTTAATTCTACGAAATATCGCTTAGCTTTCGTTGTATAATTGAACGATTTACGAGGTTTATTATTCTATGTAGCGACAGGTTTCACGATTGGGGGCAAAATGTAATAAAGTCTGTGTAACGATAAACGCAGACATTCGACGAGCAACAGCAGTAAACTGACTGCCACCGCTCTCATTCTCCGTCGTCTATATTTTTCTATTTCTATTTCCGTCCAGTTTCTGTTATAGTTCGTGTTCGGAAAAAATCGAGAAGAAAAAGGGAACCTGCTTTTGTCGGTTTGTCCTTAGCATCGTGGAGAAGATCCTCTACGATGGGACCGGGGATTTTGTCAAATTTATGGGAAATGCGAAGCCACGAAAATAAATAAAATATTCGAAGCAGGCTGCTCGTAATAATTGTCAACGAACCTCTGTCTAAATTTTATTTCTTCACTCGCGTCCACCGAGGCATACATTTGCATAAAAATCCGCGGTATACTCGTTATAACGGTCGCAAGACTTCGATTCGTATCGCGTAATTTCTTATCGTTCCTCTCGTATTGATCGTTTATCGTTCGATATCGTTCATTTGATTTCAATCCGTTTTATCGCACGTACGAACGGACATTTCCAATATCCTTCAATCTCCTTAAGTGAAACCTCAACCGGTTGCGATCGAACGTTATTTACAGAACGAGGATTCACCGGCGATAAAAAGGGGCGAACAGAGACAGAGAATGTGGAAAGAAACGGCGGTTGGAGGAGCGATGGAAAAGGGCGGCGGTTAGCGTGACCGCAAAAATCGCAGAAACGAAGAGATAACGAGCGGGGCATTAGACAATATGCGCGTCCGACGTAGGTGAAAGGTGATATTGTAGTTTACGGGCTGATGACGGCCAATTCGACCGACGAATTCAGGCTTGAAACGAGTCAAAGCCACGGGAAGAACAGACAGACCGTCGTACGTGACCCAAAATTTTGTCGTTAACCTTTTATAACGTCGTGTGATTTTTCTTTCTCTCTCTTTTTTTTTTTTATTTTTTTTTTATTGAGCTTTCGTTCAGACTGTTACTGCAGCAGGCTCTGTGCAGAGTTAGCTGAACGTAGTATTGCATTACGTAGCTCGTACAAGTACGTTCGTTTGAAACTTGGATATTAGATTTTTCATAAAAATTCACGTACGTGCTCTGAGACTCTTATATCGGGAGAATAATAATATATTGAGCGAGAAAAGGTTTTACGTTGAACGAGGGAAAACCTTGCTATATGATTTTGCTCGTTACGCGTATTATCGTGCATTCTGGCGTCTGTGTCCGTGACTCGATGCAAGAAGTAGCATTGTCGGTACTTACGAAGCTGTGATAGTAGCTCGCTTGAAGATACGTTGGAAAATTCATGTGCAAATAATTCCTGACACCGAAGTTTCTGCTGTCTCGAATTTCTTTTCTGGTACAGTACGACGGAGATTCACAGCTTACGCTATTTGTTTCTTTTATGTTTTGGCTTTGGTATCTTTTCCAAAAAAGTTATTTTATGCAAAATTTTGACACTCGCACGTGCAAATGCCATTATAATCGTTTCTAGATAGAGTTTCTAGTTAGAAGCTCAGTACCGGATTTAACTTATTTTGGCATAAATATGACGTTGGCACAGTTGTTGCACCACAGACTTTTCTTAGGGTCTCCTTTTGTTCCTTTAGAACTGTGTTATAGTATTATGTGTATTTTAGTAGCGTGTTATCCTGACGGCAACAGATAATTCATCCGTAATGCGATTATTGGGTTTGATATTCAAATGAAGGTGGAATAACGTAATTGGAATTTTGTGCAGTATAGGTAGGTAATAATGAGAGTACATGCATAAAGAACATGTACAATTAGGTGTTAGTCTAAGGAAAATATTATACATTACTAATATACAGGTAGTGTTTTGTTGTTGTTACTGATTATTGCTATATTTCCTCAAAATAAAATAATATTTAAATCGGTTATATAGGAAGATTAATAATAAAATTACATGTATGTAGAATATTTTATTATCATATATTATAGTATCATATACCTCGTTAATTACTGAATTTCCTCAATCTCAGTGATTTTTATGTATAGAATAATTGTTCTCATTATTTCCTATGTTATTCGTTGTTGGTAACAGAATGATAATAACCTTCTTGCTGTTGATTTTTACGATATTTACTAGAATATATCGTAGATAAAATAGTTGCACATATAGGTGCGTGTAAAAGGTAAGCAGGTCTTTCAATCTCTTTCGAAGCACATTGCGTACGAAAGAAAGAAAAAATTGCAAAATTAATTAGGAAAATATTCAAAATTTGCTGTGTGCCGCAAGCAATTGTTCTACATTATGTAAATGCGATCTAATTATGCGGTTATTTCTGAATTATTCAATGCCTCGTTATCTGAAAATGCAGAAACAAATCAGAAATTTGAAATGTTACGCATTATACATATATTACGCAGAAAAAAAAGTTACTTCGTCAACTTAGGCGAAATAAATCGACCAATATACATGCGCGGATAGTAATTTCGTGGATATACTGGACAAGTGTCCTTGAAAATCGATATCGAGGGTCTTTCGCCCCTGTGGCATGGCAGCACGCTTTCATTAGAATACGATCTTCGTGCTAACGTCCTCAGCTATCGTGACCTTGAACTTCAAATCCATTAAAAAAATCTTCATGAGTATTAAAAAAGTTCTTTCTTTGATTTGCAGTTTAAAACTTGTAAAAAGTTTACGATATCTTTTTCTAATAAATCCATGGATATGACACTTGAAGATCTATGGGCGATTATCGCGTCGATTCTGAGTCATAAAAAGCTTTTACACCTGTACTTTTAATACTATGATATCGATAATGTTGGAGGAATTCAGGTATTTTAAGTTTAGACACAGTATTAGTCCATTGTTAAAGACTTTAAATTAGCTTCTTGTCTTTTCGCTGCATTTAGTAAAGTTGGAGTTTTCATTTTGACTTTGAGACTTCGACGTTGTCGTGCGTTGACCTTGGAATATAAAGGACACGAACCTCTGATCTTGGAAGGTTAAAATTTGTGACCTGAGTTAAAAAATTCAAGATCGATACTGCTTGTATTCGAAAACTACCCGTGGAAACTGAAAGTCAATATCCTTCGAAGTATTTTTGGAAGTTCAAGATTCGAGAATTTCGACGATTGTCTAATTTGAATATAGAACGGCTCCTTTACTTGGAAGTAAATAGCTTACGCTTTATATATAATTTATTTTATTTAAAAAAATTAAATAGAGGAAATTATCTTCCTCTAGCTTCAAATCAAATTTCACGCGAGAAAGGGGAAGAAATGTTCTATTTAAAAAGGTGTGATTTAATTCGGTGCTTGAGATCGTTGCGCCACATGTTGTCTCGCGGAAGTTTTTGTAAAGTCCCTTATGGTAAAAGGATTTCTGTACAATCGGTAACGAAGGTACACTTGTGCAAAAGTAAATACGCGCATGCATATGTATATATACATATATACATATAATCATATATATATACATACATATATATATATATACATATATAGTATATAGAGTATACATACATATATACATGTAATCACGCAACATATTAAAATGAAAACACTAAAAAGGTTACCATTCACATACATTCGTATAATAATACTATACCGCAGAATTTTATGCATTCGTGGGAAATTTAAAGGTGCAGAAATGCATAGAACGAATGTAATATGCAAAAATATGTAAAATCTCCAAAGTAGAACACTCGGCATAATTTTTAATAGGTTAAACGAATCTCTATTTAAATTTTACTTCTGTACATGTATTCATAAAAATAGAAATTTGCATAAAAATCCGCAGCCTAATCATAACATACGATGGAATTTTTATATCCTAAAAATAGTACCCAATATGTTAATTGATGTTCTAATTCATTAATAAAGAAAGTATTTAGTCAATATCATGAGATATAGAATTATATGTGGACATATATTTATAATATTTTTAAATTACGAGCGTCGCGTTAACATTTTATAATTATTCCTCGCGCGCATGCGTATTTGACGAAAACAGAGAGTAGGGGAATAGAATTTAAGGTAAGTGGGGGGAATGCCCATATACTGTTAGTCCATATACGTCTGTTATTCGAATGTTTCGTACCGCGGTCGAGTTTATTCGCGATCCAGCATAACTACTTACTTAACCGAAAATAATGCAGATTACAGGTAACAGTTCTTAAGCAATTATATATGTATACTATATGGATGTTTGCAGTATGTTTGATAGCTTCTATGTTTATAAATTAATTCATTTTATATAATCAAGAAAAGTCTTCGAAGACTCCATAAGGATATTAGATGAAAGATATTTATTACCAATGAAACTTTTCAAAATACTAATCACATAGCTACATTATGCAACGATTAAACATTTAGACGTTAGATTATCTCTATAATTTCGTTTGTTTTAATAAATTATTCAAAAAATCATTGGTAACCAAAATTTAAGCGATTAGGCCGCCATATTGTTCATAGGATTTGGCGGTTTTTCTTCCATTTCCAACACTGCGATGAAAGATATCCTAATTTGATATAGGTTATGACAAAAATTCATAAAACATAACGAATAAATATAATCGTTTTATTCAAATGTTTAGTTAAATTTGATAGTATACAGATTTGAATTTACAACGGATAACAAAAACGATATTTGGATAAAATCATAATTGTTATAAAAGTAATTCAGCTACAGGGAAGCCAAATTTCATTGAAATTAATTGTTCAGTTATTGAGAAATTAAATATAAAATTCTATACAACCTAACTTATACTAATTTTATTAGTTTTATAGTTAATAATAATTCTACAAGTCAAATTACACGTTATTGGTATTAATAGATTCTGATGCTTACTGGTAACAAGTCTGTTAATAACATTTGTTATTTCTAGATTATAAGATTCACTTGTACGATTTCACAGTTTTTTATCAAGTAGAATAATCAGATGATTCACACTATGTAAACACAAGAAACCCCTAGTGACCAAAATTCAGAAATTAAGAGGTTAAGAAAATAGAGTTGGCCAATTCGTCTTCAACGATAGCTCAATCGAGTCATCGTTGAAGGCTTTACTTCCCGTTCGAACCACACAATTCCAAATAAACATGAAACTGTTTCCCAATATTTCCAGTTACGTACCATCCTAAAAGTCACACACAAACGGCGCGGGAACGCCGGAAAAAGGCGCAACAAGAAGCAGCACCAGCGATGCCAAGGCAGGCGGACGGCGGCGCAGCGTGAAGGGTTAAAAATACATATTCGATGCTCCTAATTCAATGACCGGCCGACGTACGGCGATTTACAGCAGTGCCTCGTTAACTGACCACGAGTTACCACTTTATCTGGCCAGTAATCGAGGGAGGTATGTGTATTTCTTAGAAATCTCAAGTATCTATTATTTCTCTTCTTCAATGAATGCAAGTCAGATATGCATATTTATCACGCATTACTGGTCTATTGAAACAAAAAACAGTTATTTATTAGGATGTACACTACACAAATATTAAAGTGGGAGTATATTATAAAAAATTAAAGCAATCTCGGTTTCCAAGAAAACAAATTTTCTATAAAACTCTACTAAAAAGGAAAAAAAGATTCCTGTAGCTAGGTTGTAGATCCTTATGTATTTATGGGAGATCTGAAGGTGCAAAAGTGCACAAAATTCATATAATTACAAAATACCTTATATTATATTATATCCAATACCAGAAGCTAATTCTATGAATTCATTTGCAGCATCCAGCGGGGATAACAGCGGCCAGGAACGGAGACGAAATCGTGGCCAGTAAACTCGGCACTAGCGTATACATGAACGGCGTTCGCCTCCGTCGAGAGGACAGTCGTTGCATTGAGCGACTCGCTGGCGAGCAGAGCGGAGGAACGCTTGAGCAGAGAGCGAACGAACGGTTTAGTGTATGGGTTGGTGGCGGCTGTTTGCCGATTCGTTGACTTGCCGGCACGGTCGGTCGGCTCGGGTCGAAGGCTGCCGCTCTCTCAGTCCGTCTCGCGACCGCGTGCTAAAGGGATGTCGTTTTACTTCTTCTTTCCGTCATTTCAATTAACTCGTCTCAAATAATCGATCCATGTACTTGCCCTTCCTCGCCGTTGCATTGCCCTTTTGATGAATTTCCAACGCGCCAAATAAATCGGTGGCGCGCACATGAGATATGTGACGTGTGTTAGACGATTCGATATTAAGAGCAACGTCGGTGACGGCAGTAAAGACCATTCTGTGGTTGTGCAAAATTTCATGGACCAGTGACAACGAGAAAGAATCGTCGGTTGTGCGACTGTTTGCGGGAAAAATCGTAGGATTTGATGCGACGAGATGGACAGCGAGGCGGACGCGGAGACCACGGCTGCCAACGCCGTGGATTCGGATGGATCCGTTAGCTGGGAGGACTTTTTCGGTGAGTTTATTTTCTTTGATGTGTCTATTCCTTTGTATGTTCTCTGGTGATCATGAAACTCGTCTAAGTTAGAAGTTTGAAAGAATTGAATTTATCTTTTAGATCGTTTCATGTGGTCCTATAGTAATAGGACAGTATTTTTGCAGAATAGATATAGCGCAGTTTATACTAATTTTGATAAGGATCCAGGTTATCTTTCCCTGGTAAATTTATGATTTGTTAAATAGGAAGTAATTATTATTCTGGTATGTGTTATCAGGTAATAGTTCAGAGAAAGAAGAATATTAAAATGATTCACGAAGATTTGTTGCATTCAACTGCAATTATAAAATGAATAATGAATATGGTTCTTCCCAATTCATTTTCGTAAATAAAATTCTTTTGATTCTGTTTTTGTAAGTCACGTGTAAGATACATCATTGATTTTGAAAATAGTCTGAGATATTTGAGATTTCTTACAAGTTACTTACAAAATTTATATTCACGGGAAAGATTCAAAATACAAAGATCAGTATTTTATAAAATATTTTGTTCCATAACAAAAAGATACATTTTATATTTAAACGTAAAAGTTAAACATTTCCAACAATATATAGACTAGACTACATTCATAATCACCAGCGCACATGTTTCAGAGCTATATATATTATACAAATGTATATATAGGTACATAATCTGTGTATACGCGTGTGTACTGTGTTTTATCTGTGTTTGATGTGTGATGATGTCTGATATCTGACTATAGTGACGCCAATATATGTACTTTGATAGATTGTAGAGATATATACGTTTTAAGTTGACATAAAACAATAGAGAATATGGATGATCGTGTTCTTTTAATTCTATGGCTTCGATATCGTTCCTTAAGTTTGTCGATGAGTAACAGTTTTCAGGTTTCTACAATGTAGTTTGAAGTTTGACGTTAGCTGCGCGCCGGTTCTTTATCGCTGGCATGTGCGTGGTTATTTGCTTGTACGTGGACGTTGTTACGAAACGATAAACAATGCAAGTAAAACGTGGGCTTTACTAAGAGGAAAATAGCATTTTAACCCTCCGTGTGCAAGCTTTTCTTTTTGCTAACACCATGTGCAACATGGAACGTTTAGGATTCAGATCGTGTTTCTAACCTATCTCAGGCTTTAAAAAAAATCCAAGAAAATTCACAGCTACTTATTAATATTTCTATTACAATATCTAATAGGTTTCCACGTGAAATATTTGAAATATTTGTTTACGAAAGACTGAAATTTAAATAAAATTATTTGTCCTACATTGGATATAGAGGGTTTAGGTTAAATTTGGTATAAAGTAAGGCGCGAAATGATATTGCGTTTCGTGTCAGTAATAATTCACGAACGGTAGCAAAAAGAAACCGCCAATCATGACCGCTTGTAAACGATCGTCGCGTGTTTATTGTCTCTAATGCAATCGCGCGTCCTCTTTCGAGTGGATAATTCGCCTCGTTGGTTGTCTTGACGAGGGTAACGCGATACCAGACGAACTGTTGAAAACAGAAAAAAGAAATGATGGTTTAAATCGTTATGTTCGACGAATCGAATTTAAGAACATTAAAATATGAGGAATCATAGATAAGACGGTGCTTATTTCATATATCAACATAAAAATAAACAACAAGTCAAAAACTGTGGATATAAAAATGGAGATAGAAATAATTTTTAACTAACTTCTGACCTAACCTAGACAAGTTTAAAGTAAATTTAACGTGATTTATTGATGTAAGAAAGAGAGTAACCTACGTTGATATATCAAACTAACTTATGTCCATATATCAAACTAACCTATTGATATATCAAACTAACCTGTTGACATATCAAATACTAGTCGGTAGAACTTTATGACTTTAATTACTAAATCAACTTTGCAATGTTGAGGTCGGAATATTTTTTTTATTTTTATGTGAGATTTTTATATAAGATTTCAGGAATATTAAATACGAAGAACAGCAATCGAAATTGAGTCTATGCTTTTATTTGGACCAAATGGATTTGTGTAATCAGTCAGTTTGACAATATAGAGGTTAGGTTAGAATATTTTTATTATTGTCAGATAGGGATTATAGCAGGCTCTTTATTTCATTTTAAGTCCTTCTCCCTCCGCCATTTTTCTAGTTTCAGATTATTTTCTCCTTTGTTAGGTCGATAGTCCCAAGCCTCAAAGACTTTAATCAGTCAATGATTACAGCATAAAAATTTCGAACAGGATAATTAAAAAGATTATCTTTGTAATTGAGGTTTAAGAGCAGTAGAGTAACAGATAACATGAGATATGAAATAATTTTTCAGGAAAAAGTAACAATATGGTAGATACACAAGTATTCTACGTTATCATTTATTGGAATCATAGCATACGCGTGTATTTAATTATATGCTTTTCAAATTATTTTTTATCTTAGCATACGTTGTTGGTGAGGCAAAAATTGCTTACTTCTCGGAATTTCGAACTCTTTCGTTGCAGTTTTCAGTACTGTGGACAGATTGGAATTTGCTTCTCTATTTTCTGTGTCAGCATAATGCTTCAAATTAGCGATACCTATGGATGAATTAATTCGCACGATTAGTATACAATTAGTGCAAACTACGTTTTTTCCAACGTGTATCAAATTTAATATTTCATTTTTTCTCGCACCAATTGAAAAGTGCAATCCATCCTTGTCTACGGTCTTTGTAAATTTGTATAAAAAATCGCGAAGAAAAATGTAAACAGAGAATTGTATTCCTGGAACTGTAAAATCAAAGAAGTGTACGCGAGATTGATAACAGCTATTGCGAACATCGATACTATCAATCACAACGAGTACATTGGCAAGTATTGGTTCGATAAAATTATCAATGGTTCTCAACCGCGCGTGTGCTCTCAAGATGACGGCGTTCTCATTAACACGAACAAGATAAAAATTACAATATCACATCCATTTTATTGCGCAAGAGAACTAGTTCAGCGAGAAAATATCATTTTCAATGTTGATCGATTTAAACATCAATTTCTAATGAAATTATGGTTTCCGTAAGTTAAAAATAAAAGAAGGTATACCTTTGAATTGAAAACCCAGAGACATCAAGGCACATATTTCTCATCGCACACATTATGAAATATTTTAGTTTGCATTCTGAAATTTCCTAAGAAATATTACAATGGTCATCGATATCGTATCGCAAAGATAACAGGTTTCTGTTGTAATTTTTTTCTCGGTTGGATCGAAGGAAGCGTCGAAATAGAAAGTTTTTAAAATAGAAAATGATTCACATCTTATTTTCATGTAAGATTTCGAAACACTAGGAATAGCAAATGTGAAAAATCACGGTTAAAATTATCTAAAATCTATAATTTTATTTAGCGTAGTCGATTGACGTGACAATGTTGGGACTACGTTAAAGTAATTCTATGTAGTCAATTAGACCAGGAAATTCTTACAATCGATTCTTTTGTAATCTTCGCAAGATTATAAATTATACGTATATCGTTAAAATAATCAGGGAACGCTAAGAAATAGAAGTTGGTGCGAGACGTTGGAACGAAGATGGTAAACGATATTGTGCACTTTTTATGATTGTATTGGAAAATACAATATCCCATAAATGGAAATTTAGATTCAAATTACATTTTTGTAAATTTAACTTCTGTTCCGATTCTGCTTCTGTTTCGTCTTCTTCGTTTCGCCTGTTTTTCACTGTGTTGATAAAATCGCGTGCCAATAGCGTGTATGTTATTGCGCGAGTTACATCGCTAGCCGGATAAGAGAGAAACTATTGGGAAAAAGGTATATCGATACCAATTAAGGATTTCCCTAAAAGAAACAGAGCGATAATCAACTTTGCTTACTTTCTACTTGTAAAAACCGACAATAAATATCGCTTTGCTCCTTCTCTTTCCCTCCTTCATTTTCTTCCACACTGCTCAACTAACATTTCATTTTATTTAATATTCCAGTTTCCGCAAAAGTAACAAAAGTCTTCAAGGTAAAAAACACATAGGAAAAGGATAGACAGATCTCTTCAAACCTTGTTGGGCTAACAACATCGAATTAAATCAAATAAACGAAATTATCGAATCCAGTTGCAATTAACATTTACGATTTTGCATAAACAGACCGAATTTCACGCAATTTTATTCCTACCTATGATATTTCCATTATCAATTCGCTTATTTCTTCTTCCAAATTGTACGTCATCTAATAGCCATACCGAGAGTTTAAAATCCAAGAGGTTGCTCAGACGTTCACTGTATATTGACGGTATTTCCAGATCTTCAACGTTCATCGTGAAAATCTTCCGCAGCGAATTTCGTAGGCGAAAATGTATCTCTTCTTATAAGCCACTGCCTTCACTTTATTCTGTCCTCCCTTGGTTTCTTCATTCACAATGCTGAAATAACAGTAACACGAGTTTTCTGTTCGAGCGAACGCTAACTCGAAACCGAACGTATCGTCAACGAACGTTAAACTATTAACGTTAAATTATGAGAAACATGCGGTTCGTTGATGTGTTTCCATATTATTTATTCGTTAATATTTATCGACAAGCCGCAGTGACGCTGAAAACTTTCAGACGTTGACAGTATCTGCTGCTTCTTTCGACTATTCCGTAAATCGTAGACGATCTCACGATCACTGGTAGAGGGGCGGCGCAAGATGAGAGTAGCTCGTCGACTCTGTGATCTATCAGCGCGCGGAAATTTCTGATTTTCAGTTGCACGCTACGGCGAAGCGCGCCTCGTTGTTGCGCTGACCTGCGCGCGCGCGCGCGCGCTTCCACGTTCGCCGCGCGCCATAGTCACGAAGAGGACGCTGCTACTAGCGAAACAAGTGTGGCGAACTTAAGGATGCGACGCGGTGCACAAAAAACTGCTGCTCTGCCGGATGTAGCTTAGAGAGCGTCGTCGCTTTCCTCGATTCGCTTACGTGTACACTGACGCTCATAAGTAGATTGCGGATTTTTCTGCAAATTCCTATTTTTCGGCATATAACGAGAAAAAGTAGAACGTCTGGAGGAAACTGTATTATCTGGCAGGTATCGCAGAGAGACCGCTGTAGTTTGGATATTCCGCGAACGTCTCGTACTACGCGGATTCTGTGCAGCTTGCGAATTTCCTATAAATCCAAATTATCCAAATCCGCGTTACTTGTTCGCGAATATAGCGCGTGTAATTTCATCGATTTTTATTAACAACATAACGAAGCTTTTAACTTTCTTACTAAGCGCGTATGAATGAGCCGTTTGAAAAGCCCTACGTCGAGTCACGCCCGATTGTTTTAAATTGTCGGGTTTAAACGTGTATTATGTTTCGCGATACTTCTTTTCACTTTTTGCTTTTCTAGATGAGCGATATTATTCATTTGATATAATTGGCGCAAAAATTGTTTAATTTAATTGGGATCCATTGACTGTCTTTTGTAGTACGTTTCAAGTGAAATAATGGGGGTTATTTAAAAAAAATAGTCAAGGAAGAATTAGGAGTTTACCGATCAAATGCGATATGTATTTACTTGTTACATGTACTGAGATTAGTATCTTCTCGTTCTATGAAATTTTTCTTTTTTTTTTTTGTTGGTTCGTTTATCTTTTTTTTCTAAATCGTTTATTTGCATTAAATATATGTTCCGTCGACGTATGAAACGGTTTTAAATATCGTCGCTATTATCGATCAGGATGGTTTCTCAGTCAATTTGGAATATCCTTCCTTATCTTATCTGAAGCTTGACAATCAGGCGAGCCGCGTATAATGAGCTCCTTAAAGCAAAAAGAACAGCTCCGTAGTGTTTGACGCTTATAAATGTCTCGAGCATTTTATTGCATATTAACTTTCAAAAACAAATTTTATCACGTCGTAATATTCTACGATAGCCTTAATAAAGGATAAAACCGTGCCGAGTCTTCCTGCCTGTAATTTTCCAACTATATTACCTTATATTATATAACTATCGTAATTATATACCTTTATATTTGGATGAAAGTTAGTAAGTGGCTGTATATTTTTGAGCGGCAGTGTATACTAGCGTCTGTATCCGCGCTCGTACACAAAATGTGTGCGCCTGTGTCACATGTATTCCCGTTCTTGTGCACGCCCAAAAATCGAGCAACCGACTCTCTGGTTCCGTCTGGATTTTTATAGGACCAGACTAGCTCCGGAACTGCTTAAAATTCGACCGAATAAACGAAGCATCGTCGCTTGGCATCGTTAAAGCGGTTTCCATAATATTTATTTTACTTGTTTCTGTCGTATTAACGGATAGAGTAAATTTGTCCTATTTCTTTTCTTTTTTTATTTTTATTTTTTAAAGGGTACAATAGTTGATTTTTCATCCTACGTGTAAATGTTATACTGTTTTCTGAGTTTCGCGTTTTCAGTAAATCTGCTTCCTTTATTTTGATTTCTCTTCTCTATCTTCTGTCCGAGCCAGCTATTTTCACGTAATCTGCAGTTTCCACTACGTTTTACCTACTTTTCATTTTCTTAATATGTAAATATACATTTGACAATACTATTCACGCGGTATATTAATTTTTCATTAAGGCAATGTTTCCAACGAATGTCTCCTAACCTCTACGTATGTGTATACATTTCTTGGAAATTTTACTACATCGTGTACATACTACAAATATCCCTACTACTACTATTACTACTACTACTACTACTACTATTACTATTACTACTACTACTACTACTACTATTACTACTACTACTACTACTACTACTTACACCACAATCGTATCTCGATCCAATTTTGTTATTAAATCACGAAACTCGTGTATCGTGTTCTTTTCTACTTCTTTTCTTCTTCACCGTTACTTTTGACATGGTTTTGTTAGCGTTTTACGGAATTGGCGAACTCAGGCTTATTCTTTCCTTCATTTTCTTACGTTCGAATGCCACGGGTATGTACGTTGCGTTGTATTAATCGCGTACGTGTTCATAATAACAATAATAACAATAAGCGTAAATAAAACTATCCTTTTAACACAGATCATGATCCACTATGAAAATAGGCATTTTCTCGATCCGTTAACATTCCTGGTGGATCGTCCCGTTGACAAATAACATTCCACCATGTGACACCTGGGTCACAATACCTACGGCCCTGTCCTCGTGTGGGCTTAGTAAAGCGTGGGCGTGTCATGCTCCTCCGGCTGCATTTGTAACGCAAAGTGCCTGCGCCGCGAATATATAGACTCATAGGTGCATCTACAGGCTGATTCACATCGCCTCCATTAATCCTGCGTTTCGAAGCAGATGAAGATAAGAGGGAATATTATCTCTAATGCTTATTGCGGGCTCATTTGTAACCGCGGCTTAAGCAATACGATTTATCCTTCCTTTATTGTATACAGGCTGATTCACATTGTATTTCAGATAATGCGTGTATTGCGTATCTTTTATGCTGCACAAATTTTAACTAAGATTCTGTTATTGTTGAATTTAGTGATTTCGTTAATCGTACGTCGACTACAGCGGGCTCAATTTTGATGGTCCATCTTTGGGTTATCGTTAACGTTGCAATAATTTTGAATAACGTTTGGCTGCTTTTGTCGATTGTATTAATTTTTTTTATCAACTACGGTGTATTCAACGGTGATTTTCCCAATCGTTCGTCGACTATAGCGAGCTGAATCTTGATGATTCTGGTTCACTTCTGGATGATCGTTAACGCTAAAACAATTTAGAGTAACATCTTGTTACTTTCATTAATCTTATTAATCTTGTATAAGCTGGTATATGCTAGTGGTGATATTATTAATCGTCTGTTGACTACAACGAGTTTAATTTTCATCGTTAACGTTGATATATTTTTAGAACTATATCTTGTTGCTTTTCTACATCCTATTGATTTTTTATAAATTACAGTATACTCAGTGGTGATTTTGTTAATTATATATCGACAATAGCGAGTTCAATTTCATTGATTCTACGTTATTGCATTACGATTAACGTTAGAAAAATTCTCCACGATATTTTATCACTTTTACATTGCTGCGGTGCATTCAATTTTGGTGACCCACAATATTTCAAGGACGAAACTAAACATATAACTTTGCGGCATATTTTCAACCATTACAGTCACACTATCTCTGCATCTTAAAAATTTCTATCTTTCTGCTCTATTATCTCCGCGTAAAAATTCGAATTTAATCTCGCTTTTACGTACATAGGTTTCATCCATACTTGTAAAATGAGTCACCTGGATACGCAGCTTAGGAATTACGCCTTTACTGCATCGTGTTTAGAAAGAGCTCTTTCATAGATCTTGTCACACGCGCGGGATTAAGTGTACCTATTTCTCGTCATAGTTTGTATAGCACCGTGTGTACAGTTTCGTTGGACAAATTCGGTTAGCCTTGCTGCGCTCCTCTTAATCTAAATTCCCTATGTTTTAATCTCGTCTCTGTATCCATTCAACAACGGGGTTATACAACCGGAGAACATTTTTAGAATAAAGCTGAAACGAGAAACCAATAACGATCGTTTCTTAGGTCTTCGAGTCTCGCGACTAGATTGTGGATTCTTGGACAAAAATGATGTATTTTCATGAATAGTATTTTTTATTATTTCTAATATTCATATTTTCCACATTTCTCGATATTAATTTTTAATTAAATGCTGCAGATTTTTTATGAACGCATAAAAATTCACTTCTGTTTATTACGGGACTAACAAAATTTCGATGTCCTTGCTACAGTACGTATAGTGCATTTTCATAATTTTATAGTTGTGAAAATTGGCTATAGGATTCTCCTGAAAAATATTCGCAACAAGGTTAAACAGAGAGATCTGCTGGATAGAGCTCACACGGAACAGACAACCTGTATCGCGCGATGTGGGAACAAGTGGGCGACACATAGAGCGGAGGACGATGGGTATTTGTGTGGCAATAAGGTTATGGTGGAAGGAAGCTGACGTGACAGTCTCGTTTGTCCGTCTTCCTGACGGATATCTACATAAAACGAATGTTACAGCAGCAGTTTGGACATAGGGAATTTTTCTTGATTGATCGATATCGAGTTGGTCACTTGATAGATTTTTCAGATTTGTGACTAGACTGGGGATGTTTATGATGGTTGGTAGAATGGTTATGCACTTACATAGGGAATTTAAAATTGTACAAACGCACATAGAACGAACATAATATTTGAAAGTATATATAACATTCGAAATATCTAAAGTATCGTACTCTCTATGGTGTTGGTAATAGTATTATATTTATCATAATTGTTACACCTTTTAATAATTTCTATAATAGCGTCTGAGATAAATGCCTCGTTAGTTTCATTACTTTAATTGGTCTCGTAGAAATATAAATTTGCACAAGTCTATCTGACGTTCGATCGTAACACGTATAGAAAAATTTTCTAGTAACTTTATCGTCTTCAACGTGGACAACACGATGTTCGTTGTACCACTGTTTCAGTAAGCCTCTATATTTTCAATTTTTCCTAATGGTCTACAATTTAGTAATCTTTGTAGTAACATGCTTCTCTCCAATTTAGTCATTTTTGTAATAACATGCTTCTCTCCAATTTAGTTACTTTTGTAACAACATTCCCCTGTTCAATTCTGTAACTTTTTGCAGTAACGTTCCTCTCTTCGATTTTCCAATTTCTATAGTAATCTTCTTTCTGCGATGTGCGACCAGCGATGAGGTTTTCCCACCGCGTCTTGTTAGGGAATTGAGAATTAAGTTCGGTATGCTGATAATTGGATCTCGTTACGCGCGGCGTACTACAACACAAGCACGTGTTAAAGTTCGGAAGCCTTACATATGAATATTCCATGGAAGGAGACGCGAGGTTTACCCTCTATCAGCAAAGGGTTATTCGAACCCTTAATGAGGCACCTGTATTGCGTTTCTATGGGATGCTTCTATATACAGGGTGTCTCGCCTAACACTCGCTGCTCAAATTTAGAATATCTCTTTGGTAAATAATCAATCAACGTTTCAAATCGATCAAACATCGTTATTGAACAGTAACGATCGACACGACAATAATCGATTATTGATCCTTCAATACAAGACCAGTTTTCATTATGCCTAGCTACAAATATACAAGACCAGTTTTCATTGCGCCTAGTCATAAATATAAAACCAGTTTCCATTGCTCGAACTAACCTTAAAATAAAGGACGGTTAAGCGGAAATAACTATTTTTCGCGATACTGCTTGTGCATTCGACAGTTGGTCCTTGAACTTAAGGCTACCTTTTATGAGATATACGCTAAAACCATTAAAATAGTAAGAAACTTGAGGATAATTTGCTTTAAGAGTGTGCGTTGTTACAGATACAAGAGATTTGATCAAATTAACCTCCAGTGGAACAGTGGCAGAAAACTGTCATTTCTGCGATATTATTACAAATTCTATAATTGTATACTTTACAAAATACCAAGTGTCAGTGTTTCCATGGAAAGTGTGCTTCAAAGTTGTGGACATGAGATGAAACAGGGAGAAAGTGAAAACTCATTTTCTCCAATGCTATCGCATTTGAAAAGGATTCTACGAATCTAAAGCCTAGTTTTTCTTATATTCCCGTAGCGTTTCAAAGTATAGAAAAAAACTCTTCGATGATGAGGGATTCGAACTCGTGACAGAGTAATTCCAGTGAACCTACCACTCTACCACCTTCGCTATCGTAACGTTATTCGTAATAACGTTCAATCGAACGTACATCTTTCGAAATAGCAGCTACGAACTTTGCATTCGCAGTGTCTCAATGTACAAGAAACGTGGCTCTGAATTTCATATTACGAAACAACAAAAAGGTAAAACTTTTCATAGTACAATTACCATCTTATGTCGAACTTGCAAATAAAATATATGAAATAAAACAAACATCTCTTTATCTATACTGCTATTTATATCATACTATATCATATTCTCTCGGTTGCGTTTAATTTTCGATCCGCTACTCGATTAAACAGTAAGAAACGGACCGAGTCCTGTTGAACTTTGAGTCCCTCGGAATAGATGCGTCGCCGCGTTCACGAAAACGTGCTCGTATGCGGACTGGGGATCGGTGCGCGTCCGAGACGCCATTGAACTTGATTTCCCGACACCAGGTCTCCGTGGTTGCACGTGCAGAAACTGCAAAGGAGAACGGCGTTGCCCTCGACGCTGTCTCACGTATCGCCAGGCCTGGGATTGCATATGGATCTTGAGAACGGGTCGACTGTCTTAGGGCGGCTACAGGCGGGTCGACCGGCGAGAAATTTTAGTGAGCTGCTTCGCGCAGGGAAAGTCGCGCAGTACCGACCGCTGCTAGTATTTTTCTCATATCTCGTGCTACAGTCGGTAAAAATCAGAATTGAGAAACATGAATTTTCGTTTTCTGAAATTTGATAATAAGAATCTATAAGAATGTCATAGTTTGTAATGGAAAGGGAAAATTATCCGGTACCGACTGATTATCCGATTAGTAGATTTTCTGGTTTAAGTGATCGATAACGTTAGAAAAAAAGATATTTCAATATTTCGACGCTGGAATTCACGTTTTCCTTCAAATTGTATTTCTATTTCTGTTATTTCAGCGGTAACGTAGTCGATATTCTCTCAGTCTGTGCGTTGGTCTCGATCGTGCGGCCAGCCTTCACGTTCGTCGTTTTCGGAATATTGGGAACCTCGGACCGGCCTGTCTCTGAATCATTTTATTTTACAGTAGCAGTTTCAAAGCTGCATTCTTCTCCTGTTTCCGAATTTCAGACATCGTACCGCGGGAAAGGATAGCAGAAAGATCAGACGATCGTCTAAATCCAATTTCCAATCCACTGTAGTTGCCAACAAATCGAACTTACAGATAGAAAATATTTGGTCTGTACTGGGCGAGAGTTGGACAGTCGATACTGGACGACAAAAAAAAAGAACGTTTTACGTTATAAAGTATGCAATGTAGAAAGAAAAAAATTGCATAGGCGCCCTTACGGATTTTCAAACGTTCGTTCTCTCGAGTTTCGTTGTTGTTGAAGTGGTTACCACTTCTAAGAAAACTCTACATGTGGTCTTTTTAGTTTTCTCAAACACTGAAGCCATCGACAGCGCATAGACAAAAGACTGCGACGAAGTCTGACCATAAACAGTAGACAGGCGACGTTGGCTTCGGTTTTCAGTTATTGGGTAACACAGCTAGGATTTGGACCAGCTCACATTGTATTCTTACTTGTAATTACGCTTCTATTTAAATATATTTTCTGGCTTACAATTTATCCACGAGTTTTCTCTATTTACACATCGAATAACCTCAACAGTTGTGTTTTTCCTGTTTTTTTTTTCTTTTTTTTCTGCTTTTCTTCTTACGCGAACCCGCCATTAATCGTCGAATCTTGGAATAGCAAACTTTCACTGCGATCAGCCAATTCACTCGTGGAAATGTTGCGTGGGTATATACCTGTTTGAGATTGGCATCGATTGAGTTGTAATTGTTTCTTGGCAGACAGACGTTTAATTGGTAATTTAATTGGCGATTTTCGAGACGGGTAATCCATAGATTTTCGTTTTTCCAGTAATTCGTGATTTACTGGTTTGGTCGTTATTTATTTAGCTATTGTCATTTATTAGTAAATTGTGTGTTAGAAATTGGATTAAATCAGCTTAGTATCTAATTAGATGTTTTTTTAATTCAAATCGGATTGAATTCTTGAAGCATTTTGATTAGCTGGTATAATAATAATTTGGATAATTAGTAATTCTATGCTCGTAGTAGTTGATAATTGTGATTTTCTTAAAAGTAATTTCGCAAATTTTGTCTCATTACCCAAGTTGGGAGATAGAGATTGTTAAATAATTCTGAAACATTTGTATTATAATTATCATCAAAATAATTATTGCAGCCCTATTTTGTTACAAGTTATCTTAAGAGATAATTATTAAAATATTTGTTATTGGCTGACGATTAGCAATTGGGACTTTTCTTAAATAAATCCACAAATTCTGTTCTCCCTTACAACTTTGTTACTTGGATTAGTTGCAGCGATATTTATACCACGAGCATTACGATATTTACCGACAATTGAAATTTTCTTTTAATTATTCTGAAACTCTGCTTCGCTTTCATTATCATTGTCCATGTTAATAAACGTAATAAAAAAAAAGGAACGCGAGTTCTAAACTACGATACAAATTGCTACAGCTTCGTGTAGATTATACCAACTATAATTATCAAATAGAGAAAAATGTGAATTGTGAATTTAATGGAAGCTTGCCAAGTATTACGAATAAATTTCTTCCAAAGCAGAGAAACAAATTTTTAAGTGATCCGAAGATTATTCTAATTTTTTCCAAATACAGTCGCTCGATTAAATTACAGAAAGGGATAACTGCTTTTGGATCACATTATAGCGCCGACAGTTCCACACAGTCTATTTATTATAATCAACGTATTGGATTTCAGTATAGAAATCTTGGTTACATAAAATAATGCACACGCGAGAGCTATAAGCGAGCGCGGAACAACACAAGCAACGAAGAACAAAGTTCCCGTGCGATCGATAAGACCCCCTTAAACCCTTTAACACTTTGATTGCCACGTTGGTCATATATGACCCACCACGGTTCTCCTGTGACGCCACGGTGGTCATTGGTGACGGGAGCGCTTCAACTTTTTACAATTGTAAAAATTGTATGAAAATTGATAGTTAGGGCATTGAATATAACCGATAAATAGAAGATACTTTGAAATAAAAAATGGCTCATTGAACAATTGAACATTTTTATTAGAATATGAATAAAAAAAAAATGACAACAAATCTTGCATCTGTGGCGGTACTCGACGACAGAACCTTCAGACGGCTTCGTTGATTGTTGACTGTTGATTGTTGATTGTTGATTGCTGACTGTTGACTGTTGACTGTTGACTGTTGACTGTTGACTGTTGACTGTTAACTGTTAACTGTTAACTGTTGATTGTTGATTGTTGACCGTTGACCGTTGACCGTTGACCGTTGACCGTTGACCGTTGACCGTTGACCGTTGACCGTTGACCATTGACCGTTGACCGTTGTCCGCTGACCGCTGACCGTTGACCGTTGTTGACCGTTGACCGTTGTTGACCGTTGACCGTTGTTGACCGTTGACCGTTGTTGACCGCTGACCGTTGTTGACCGTTGACCGTTGACCGTTGACCGTTGACCATTGACCGTTGACCATTGACCGTTGATCGTTGACTGTTGTTGACCGCTGACCGTTGTTGACCGCTGACCGTTGTTGACCGCTGACCGTTGTTGACCGTTGACCGTTGACCGTTGACCGTTGACCGTTGTTGACCGTTGACCGTTGTTGACCGTTGACCGTTGTTGACCGTTGACCGTTGTTGACCGTTGACCGTTGTTGACCGTTGACCGTTGTTGACCGCTGACCGTTGTTGACCGCTGACCGTTGTTGACCGTTGACCGTTGTTGACCGCTGACCGTTGTTGACCGTTGACCGTTGTTGACCGCTGACCGTTGTTGACCGCTGACCGTTGTTGACCGCTGACCGTTGTTGACCGTTGACCGTTGACCGTTGACCGTTGACCGTTGTTGACCGTTGACCGTTGTTGACCGTTGACCGTTGACCGTTGACCGTTGTTGACCGTTGACCGTTGTTGACCGTTGACCGTTGTTGACCGCTGACCGTTGTTGACCGCTGACCGTTGTTGACCGTTGACCGTTGTTGACCGCTGACCGTTGTTGACCGTTGACCGTTGTTGACCGCTGACCGTTGTTGACCGCTGACCGTTGTTGACCGCTGACCGTTGTTGACCGTTGACCGTTGACCGTTGACCGTTGACCGTTGTTGACCGCTGACCGTTGTTGACCGTTGACCGTTGACCGTTGACCGTTGACCGTTGTTGACCGCTGACCGTTGTTGACCGCTGACCGTTGTTGACCGCTGACCGTTGTTGACCGCTGACCGTTGTTGACCGCTGACCGTTGTTGACCGCTGACCGTTGTTGACCGTTGACCGTTGACCGTTGACCGTTGACCGCTGACCGTTGACCGTTGACCGTTGACCGTTGACCGTTGACCGTTGTTGACCGTTGACCATTGACCGTTGACCGTTGACCGTTGACCGTTGACCGTTGACCGTTGACCGTTGACCGTTGTTGACCGTTGACCATTGACCGTTGTTGACCACTGACCGTTGACCGTTGACCGTTGTTGACCGTTATTGACCGTTGACCGTTGACCGTTGACCGTTGACCGTTGACCGTTGACCGTTGACCGTTGACCGTTGACCATTGACCGTTGACCGTTGACCGTTGTTGACCGCTGACCGTTGTTGACCACTGACCGTTGACCGTTGACCGTTGTTGACCGTTGACCGTTGTTGACCGTTGACCGTTGTTGACCGTTATTGACCGTTGACCGTTGACCGTTGACCGTTGACCGTTGATCGTTGTTGACCGTTGACCGTTGACCATTGTTATAAAACCTTGTTATAATATGTCGCTATCAACTGTTAGCACGGCGTCACGGAGGTCAGCCGTGACCACCAATAAGATAAACATTGCATTGGGGAAGAACATTGTCTTATATCGTCAATTTATTATTATTTTGCCATTATATGCTTTGAATAATGAAAATACTCCCGTGACGTTCTGAACGAAACATGTGATTTCGGTGTGGCAGTCAATGTTAAACGATCAACAACTGCCGCGTAAAGTGATTTCTCTGCACTATAATTACGAAGTTGATCGTTTTCCATCCCTCGCCGCGTTTTTAATTGAATTCGATAGGAATCTCGATTGGATATCACGCGGAATATCCTAGCATCCTGTTTGTTTCAAAATTAACTTTATTTAGCGCATGAAAAACCCGTGCTTATTTCACGATACTCGGCGATAACGATTTTAAATGAATACTTTGTAACAAAGAAGAGAAAAAGAGTGGTTATGTATATATAATATATATATTACAACAGAAAATTTGTATAAATGGTCAGTGTTATCTAAACTGTAAGATGAGTAATTATAGGTAAGCAAAGGCGAGTAATATATTTGAACATCCTCTTATTTATAAGTAATTTTTATAAAAGTTACACGAAAGTTACATGAAATGATAAAACAGAAAAAAAATTCTTTAGAATTTCTATTTTTTTTAATTCTTCGCTGTTTCTATCCTTTTCATTTTGGATACAATTTTTCAATTCTTCCAATTTACATCAAATTTCTGTTTCTTTCTTTTCTGTGTATTTTAAATTAAACCTTCCTGTCTTTCCATTTTCCATTTTCCTATTTTTCTCCACTCGCCTCAAATCCTCCTCTTCACCCACCCGATTTATATAAATAATTGCTATCACGATTAAATTAATTACACGTGCTCGTGCTGAATAATCTACTTTTTCATCCTCGTCTGCCAAATAGTCACGGGCGAACGATTTTGCAAAATAGAGAACGCTAGAAATGATAATTAACGATAATTACTATCTAAACGGAATCAGGACACATCCTTTTCCTCGTCTGTAATAAACAGCAGCGAGAGAGCACGTTGCTCGCAGGATGTTTACGAGTTTAATGCGTTCACGCGACTGCCTATCTAAACGTATCTTACCGGCTTTTTTAATCCCATTCGCCCACGTGTTGAATCATACGCCACAGCGATATTGTTTTCGCGCGAAAATTCCTCCATTCCGCTGTGCACGAAACGTCGCTTTATAGACGCGTATTGGGCGCGTTGACGACGACGACGACGATAAGTACGCTGCCACGCAGCGATCGTCGTACGGTAATACGCACCTGTCCACGAAACACCTTGATATCGAGTCTCGGGAAAACTGCGCGTTAAACGCGTTTGTCGATGTTCGTCGCGAAACCTCGTGCCGCACCGTTTAACGCGTTACAAAGCTGCGAATCTGGTGTGCGAACGTAGCCAGCGAATTCTCACCTTTTTCGTGGCAAATTTCCCCGGTCCCATGTCCTCTCTGAGATACGCCGTGTCAGGTGTCGAAACTCGAGCCTCGATATTAATGGGAAGCTGCGCGCCAAGACACGCACGAGACAGCAATCAGCGGAAAGGTGAGCGACCTCGCGAATCAGCCTAATTGCACATCGCGATCGACCACGTTGGATGATTTTTCCTTCGTTAACGGCATCGTCGAGCGGATCGTTGGAAGAAACGCAACGCGGTTAAACGGGTCTTCTCGTGGTGGCTCGACCACCACTTTAGTGTAAACGAAGTTTTATCTCAATCCCTGGCGCGTTACATATAAGGGAATCGTAACGAGTAACGACATTAGGCATCGAGTTTGCCGCGTACATGGCAGCAGTCAGCTTAACCCCTCGCGCGGAGATCCGGTTTTATCAGCCATATTGGATGCACGCGCAGTCAATTGTGGACTTAAGAAGCGTGGGTCGACCGACCCTGCCGGGATCGCCACAGACGACACCGGCCCGCTTTTTCTTCTACCTTACCTTGTCCATCTTCTCTCCCTTCGTTGCACCGTGATTCGGTCTAACTGTTGTACGGAATGCCGATCCACGCGGCATCGTCCGAGAAACCGGGCAATTGGACGGGTAGCGCGTTCGCGTCAACGGAAAACGCGCAGGAAGATGCACCTGGGGGGAGGTTGAAGGAAGATTTCTTTGGCAGTACGGCCACGAGTCGTAGCTGTTGAAGCATCCGTCGGTTACGTTTACCGAAGAACTCTAACAGGTCTTATTTTAGATCTGAAACTTTCACGACGGTAGCGTGTCACGATGTCGGTCCGCTTGGTTCCCTGCGTGTCCCAAGGGAGCGGACTGCCTAGCAAGTAGAACGTCTGGCGCATTGTTTCAGGGAGCGCGAATCGCGCGCCTCTAGTCGCCAAATGGAAAAATAGGATTCACTCGTTCGTAAGTTTATTAACGCAGAGTAGAGTAGTTGGATGATGAGTTGCAGCGTTCGAAGAGCTGGGATTTTCGACTCGCCTGTCCACCTCAAACGCACGCTACGGTGGCGATGTTACAAATGTAAATGTATAAAGACAAATACGAATGTTTAAAAATTTGACACGACTTATGGCAAGGTATGTAGGAAGCTAGGCGATGTTGTATTGTATCAGGTTGTCCGAAATGTTTCTTTCCTTTTATAAGGTAATGATAGACGCGCAATGTTTTTTCTTTTATATTAGTTTATATATAATAGAATATAATAATAGAAATAGAACGAAATGCATCACACCTAATTCGATAAAATAACATAAAACAGAAATTGTCGTTCATCTATTATCACCTTATGAAACGAAATAGATGCACATTTTTTATTTTATATTATTTTATGGATTTATGTACGTTCCATTTTGTAGTAATAGAATAAAATGCATCAAACGTGATTCGATAAAACAATATAGAACAACAAATGTTGTGCATCTACCACTTCCTTATAAAACGAAAGGAACTTTTCGGACAACCTAATACGAGTATTAGTCAATCGTTTCTTATGGCTTGCATAGGTAAGCGGGTAACAGTTTCTGGACGAGCCTCGTATATCGAGAGAAATATTTCTAGAAGGCATTCGAACAGGATTTGTCGTTCCTCATCGGTTTCGTTATCTTTGTAGCTGCGCTCGTACAACTCGACAGTACAAATGCATGACTAACGCGTGGAATATGTAGAACAGTGCTCGTTATACAATGTACGCGTCGCCTTTAACTGGCTCTGTTCCTTTTGCAATTTGTTAGCGCCCCGCGTGCAAGCGTCACGTCGGGCCGCGCGCATTTTTCGCCGTCACCGCAAACTTTGCGTGACGCTATTCAAAATACCACGTTACCGCACCGACTGCAATCGTGCGTTGCATCATCCGCTTGATTTTTCGACGATGACGTTGTATTTTTTCTTTTTTTTTTTATTTTTACTTGAAACGGTAATAAAGCTTCCCAAGTTGACACGTCGTATAAATAATCCAGGTTCGCTCGTGTTACGTCGAAATTATTTCTTTCTTATTACGACGTATATTCGTTTCTTCACCAACGAGCGTATTGAAGCTGCGGATAAATAATTGCTTCTTCTTCTTCGCTGATGAACGATGTATTACGGTTTTACTGTTCAGGAAGATTGCTTGTATTTTCTATAACAACGATTCCTTGTATTTTTAGTTCTTTCGAATCGTATTCGAATTGAACAGCGATTAAACGTGCAGTCGTTTACGTATCTTGCGATAGATTAAACAAGAACCGTAGGATTTTCTTCTTCGTAAGCGTAGGACGTTCTTTCATCCGGTAATTTTCGTTTCAACTTATCTTCTTTCGATAATTTTTCAAAATCATCTTTATCAACCGAGCAAAGTTGATGCAAGACGAGTGGTGCTTGTACATATGTACCTATCTGTCGCATCGAGTCAATTGTATAGTAGGTTGAGCAAATGTATCAGGTTTTACGATACAGTTTAAACCTTTCTGTTTACGTTCTATATCTTTTCGCATCGTACGTTATCGTATTTCAAGCAATAAGCGAACCAACGTTTTCAAAACAATATACAAGTAGAGGAGATACGCGATACCGAGAACAGTTGCATTTATATGTGCAGAGTGCGGTCTCTTGGCTTTCACCAATACCACGTGAAAGAAGATTACGCTAAAGACGGTCAAAGAATATAAAAATGATACGTTTCGTTAATATTCTTCGTTTTTTTTCCAGCAAATTTTAGATAAGAATAAATAGTAATGCCAATTAAAAAAAATATGCTTAATTAAAAGAAATATGTTTAAAAAATCATCGTCAGCCGCGATCTTGCAATTAAACGACAACTTCACTGTAGTTCGACTACCGCAAATACGGGCAAGTCGTTAGGTACATCTTGGCAACCGCGTGTCTATGGTTGGCAACTAAGTGATTGCGGATTTGGACATTAGGTGGTAATGGTACAAGCCGCAATTACTTAGTTGCCAAGGCAATATTTTCGTAAAACGTATATTTCTCTAAAATTTGTAGTCGAACGTGAATCGTACATCGGCACGTGCGATGATATTTCATGTGTGAAACAATGCTTGAAATCAGACTCATGGAAATACGAATTCGTATAAAAATCCACCATCTAACGACAATGTACGAACCGTTTGAAACCGGGTTTCTCAGTCAGATGAAAAAGTGGCATTACTTTTGCAGCGAAGCCAGATGGCGGTGGTGGCGTACCTAATATGCAAGCAGAGTGTGAACGAACTCGTAAATCGCCAGCGTCGAGACACTTTTGTCTGGTGGCGCATTAGACGCGCACGCGTCGACGCGTCGCGACTACGCGTTTTAATCAGCCACCGAGCGCGGCAACGTCCCGACGAATTTTATTAACGTTTTTCACCGAGAAGAATGGCTCGTAACTCAGTCGGAATGAGAAAACAAGGCTGAGAAAAGGGAAGAAAGCAAATGAAACGAACGTGTCCGTGGTGTGTTTGATATACACTACCGTGTACGTAAATTTCGATATTTCGAAATTATTGCCAACACGTACACGTTGCGTATATTACGAACGAAACTTTTCAATTTTATTTTCTGATCGTTTGCTTCCGATCTTCTCTCAGGCAACTATTTGCAGTTTGTAGATAATTGTATTACGTTATGTATCGTATTGGAAGAGAAGAAACGTGGAATTAATTAATACACATTAGCACGTATAAGCACTTGGGCGTTTCTAAATTATTGCAAATACGTAAAGTATAGCCGGAACGAAACTTTTTCACTCGATTTTAGTTTCTCTTTTTATCTAGGGCAACTATGTGCAGATATTACCGTATTACCATATACGGAATCATTTACCATTAGCATATCATTTGCGGATAATTATATCACATTATGTTAGAAGGAAGTAAGTGAAATTAAATATACGCGTTGCACGTCTTTGTATACACCATCGTGTGTAAGCAATTAAACGTCTCTAAATTGTTGCAAACGCGTAAGGTATGCTTCGAATGAAACTCTAATTTAATTTTAGTTTCTGATTTTATCTCGTGCAACCATATATAGTTAGTAGATAATTAAGGAAAAAAAGGTATTTAATATTAATTAGTACAAATAGCAGAGCGATAATTGAAAACGGATGAAAGTTGCTTCTGTAGATGTACGTGTGCTTCAGTTAAGCGACTTTAAAGCTTTCATTTCATTTCAAATTGGTAATCGTCCTAATAGACGAGAGGAATCTTCCTATTTGATATTCGAATTGGCAATGGTCTTAATAAACTAAAGGGATATTCTAATTCAATATTCTAATCATTAATCGTTGTAGTATATTAAAGAAATTTTTCAACACAATATTCAAATTATTGATCGTCCTAACAGACTAGAGGAATCTTCCAATTTGATATTCGAATTGGCAATGGTCTTAATAAACTAAAGATATTTCCTACTTCAATATTCAAATTATCCATCGTCCTAATAGACGAGAGGAATCTTCCTATTTGATATTCGAATTGGCAATGGTCTTAATAAACTAAAGGGATATTCTAATTCAATATTCTAATAATTAATCGTTGTAGTATATTAAAGAAATTTTTCAACACAATATTCAAATTATTGATCCTCCTAATAGACGAGAGGAATCTTCCAATTTGATATTCGAATTGGTAATCGTCTTAATAAGCTAAAGGGGTATTCCAATTCAATATTCTAATTATTAATCGTCCTAATAAATCAAAGAAACGTTCCAATTCGATATTCGAATTAGTAATAGCTTTAATGAACTGGTAGACCTCTCCAATATAATATTCGTATTAGAAATTGTGTCTTAATAAACTAAAGAATTTTTCCACTTCAATATTTAAATTATTAATCGTCCTAATAGACAAAAGGAATCTTCCAATTTGATATTCGAATTGGCAATGGTCTTATTAAACTAAAGGGATATTCTAATTCAATATTCTAATTATTAATCGTTGTAGTATATTAAAGAAATTTTTCAACACAATATTCAAATTATTGATCGTCCTAATAGACGAGAGGAATCTTCCAATTTGATATTCGAATTGGCAATGGTCTTAATAAGCTAAGGGGATATTCCAATTCAATATTCTAATTATTAATCGTCCTAATAAATCAAAGAAACGTTCCAATTCGATATTCCGATTAGCGGTAGTTTTAATAAACTGAAAGACTTTTCCAATATAATATTCGTATTATAAATCGTGTCTTAATGAACTAAAGAATTTTTTCACTTCAGTATTTAAATTATTAATCGTCGTAATAAATCATGTATCGGTATAAAATCTATAAAACATCGAACGCCAGAGCGTGTCTCGTGGAAAGGCTGTGGATCGGAGCAAAAAGCGTGCACGTTGTCGAGTAATTGTGTTACGTGCAGAAATCTGCAATGAATCGCGAACAATTAACTGTCGAGGGTCTCGGTAATAATTCGAAGCGTCCATTTTCTCCGTTAATTGTACGGCATCGCGATAATTGAATACCATGGCCCGTGGTAAATAAATTGAACAATCGGCAGAAACCGAGCAGCCGGATCAAGTATGCGATTATACCCGCGCCAATGATTTAGAACGCAATCGTATTACGACCCCGGGCGAATTTACCTGTCGATAGGATCGATGCGTCGAGTTAATAAATGCGACCGTGTAAACGCGCGGAGACCACTCGATAATTAATCGATCGCGTCTTTAAAAGTTAATACAGTCATTGGAATGGAAATTAGATCGCTTCATCGATGGATATCGATGATGACTGGCTAAAATGTATTTTACGTTAATTTTATTAGTATCATTGTGCTATCAGATCGTGGATACTGATATCAAGCTTACGACGATCCTTGAATCTTTACGTACCGTACGTTATTTGAATCTTGATCGTATTTTTCTCATGTTGATCGTTCTAATTGATTCTTTAATCTTGGATCTAAAATATGGATCTAGAAGAGTAAAATATTAAATGTGTTTCGGTGTTAGAAAAATACAAATCGAATGGAAACGAGCGAAAGAATCCAACAAGAATTAATAAATAAAATTAATGTAAAATAATGTCAAGTTTCGTGTTCGTCTTGAATAATACATTTCATAAATCAACGTAGGTTTTTCGAATGTAGCTGAAAACACGTATTTCAATCGCTCTGAGATACCAACGTCGAACAGACAAAATTTGATATTTCTTCCTTTTTCTTTCTTTCTCTCTCTCTTTTTTTTTGTACAAAAAAATGAACGGGATTCCCTAACTTTCTAAATCGTACACGTTTTCTGGGATAGTATGTTAACGACATGAGTCAGAGAGCGGAATAAGTTGCATTTTCAAGCTTGTAATCCAAATAATGTATAGCTGTACTGAATGTGAGGTGCGCGTGCGGTCGATATTTAAAATGCAAATCAACCCGTTTTACTGTTTCATGGTGTCGTAGAGAAACATAAGCAGCTTACGCTTACACGCATTAGTTACCACGCTTCCCACGCGTTCTACTACATTGAATAATGATAATTAGCGATCATCATGATAGCAAACGGTGCTTGTGGACAGCCGAACAAAGAAATGCTCATTGAAACTTGTCATACGAGTGATGCACATTTTTTCACCAGCTCAATGACAGCTGGTACTTTTTACATTCCATTGTGAAACATAGTGATCGAGATTGTTTCTTTAGGACGAATGAATTTTGTAAAATGAATCAAATGAAAGCGCATGAAAAATTCTCCTTGCTTCGAAAATTCCAATTATTATTATTCTTGTTGGATCCAAATGTATACGCTTCACCGTGTACCTTCAGTGTAGGAAAAAGAAAAGTTGAAAAAGCAAGCGACACAGAAAACACCATAGTTTCAGAAAAAATCGTTATAACTGATCAAGAATAATTACATCGTAGATAAAAAAAAATGTTCAGTATAATAAAGTTACTATTGAGGTAATACAGTTATTGTTATTGCACAGAAGTATGGACTTAAGATTTCTTTTTTGTTTGCCAATGTATATACACCTAAGGACACGTTTACATCGAAATAGCGATAAACGATAAGAGCTGAGAACGATGAGAGCGAAGCGAAGAAAGCAACAGATACGTGAAATTATTTTACAATTGTGTTATACAACACATACTCCTACTATAAAACAATTACACGTATTTGCTTCTACGTTTCGCTCTCCACATTTCCCTCGTCACGAAAGAAAATAAGAAATCCATACTTGCTTATAATAACAATAACAATACCTACTATATCGATAATAACAAATATCAAATATAAATATATAGTACGTAGTAAAATAATAATAACAACAATGTTACACAACACATACTGCTATTATAAAACAATTACACGTATCTTCATCTATGCTTCGCTTTCATCGCTGCGCTCTTATCGTTTATCTCAGCTCTGCAATGTAAACGTTGGCCTTAGGTGTAGATACACCGGCGAACAAGAGAAAATTTCAAATCCATACTTCTGTATAATAACAATGACTAAATATACTATATCGATACTAACTTTGTCGTACCGAACATTTAACTGAAATCCTTTTATAATTCTGTTATATAACACTATGAAACGATTACACTCCTGCCACGTTTGCTCTCATCGTTTCTCTCGTGACAAAAGAAAATTTCTGTATAATAAGAATAACTTTTGTATAATACTATATCGATAGAAAGATTATCGTAGCTTCTAACGTTTTACATTTTACAAAGTAAAATAATTAATAACATTAATAACATTTTTAATCGAAACCGTTTTGTAATTCTGTTATACAACACATACTTCTATTATAAAACAATCGCACGAATGATTATCCACGCGTCGCTCTCATCGCCGCGCTCTTATCGTTTATCGCAGCTCCATTGTAAACGCGCCCAAAGCACGTGTCACGCGCCGAATTCGTAATTCCGCGAAAGCGCGCTGACTCGGTCAAAGCTTGGTCTGGCAGCAGACCACGCCACACCGTGCCTTGCCGCGCCACGCCGCGTATGTGCATCGAAACGATTTCGCGCCAGACTCTTTTGTCCCGTTCCGCGCGGTCTGTCTTTTGTGGCCGGCCTGAAATCGTTTCGAATGCGTTCGCGTGGGCGTACACGGGTGCGTTGTCCCGCGTGAAACGTTTCTAGTTTGTCACCAGTGCTACGAACCATTTTTCCCTTACATACTTTCCATATACTCTACACACACACACATATATATATATCTACATATGAACTTTGTTCCGGAACGTTGCACTACCTTGGAATGCTTTAAACCAGCGGTTCTTAATCTCTTTCGTTTGTCACGGACTTGTTTTAAATAATTTTTCGTTCTTCCAATTTTTCGGTAGCCCAAAATACAAATAAAAATTGAAATCTAATCGAAAATTTGATCGCACCAAATTATTAAATTATTTAGTATAATTTTAAAACCACTTGTCAGCTACTTGCGAACACAATCTTTTCTGAGGGCACAGCTAAATATTTATATATTTTTTATTCGAATAATATCGTTATACAATGCGATAATAATTTGCGTGTGTGAGGAGTTTGTGGCGTCTTGGAGGACCTCGGATTAAGGTCTGCTGCTTTTGAACTTCAAAGCTTCGAGTTTTCATCGTTTCAGTTCGTTAGTAGAAATATCTTATCTTTATCGATCTATGTTCCCGCAAGCTTTAACGCGTCTTTATATTTCGCAACTTTTAATGCTAAGGTGTTTCCGTATGCTGGTTGGAAGATTACTCGTTCTTATCAATGTTTGCTTTTTCACGTGGAACATTTTTATTTACTTGTACGGGTGCTTGCGCTTTGTTACTTGCAACTAATTCCTCTTTACGGCAAATGAAAGATCGTATTTTCTCTCATGAAATAGGATACGTAGCGAAAAATCTGCAAAAAGGTTGGAACTGCCTTCTTCTTCCTACGAACCCTTCCATTATGAGAACGAGCCTAAACGTTTCGACTTTTGTACAGGTACACTGATGCAAGGCGCAACGAAAAAAAATTTCATTGAAAAAGTGCAACGTCGAACAGCGAAGCTTACAACAGGCGTCGTTATCGCAATTTCATTTTATCGTTTCCTGGCTTAAATTCTAAATTACGGTGGTTCCATGATCGCGAAACAAACATAAACTAATCTTCCGCCGTTTATCTTCTTGTCTGATATAGATCGTTTGATGTTGTTTGGGATCGTTTGGCTCGATTATTTGAGACCGTTTGAGACTGTTTGAGATCGTTTGGCTCGATTATTTGAGATCGTTTGAGACTGAGATCGTTTGAGACTGAGATCGTTTGAGACTGTTTCAGACCGTTTGACTCGATTGTTTGAGATCGTTTGAGATCGTTTGAGACTGTTTGAGATCGTTTGAGACTGTTTGAGATTGTCTGATTCGATTGTTTGAGATTGTTTGACACGATTTAGTGCGCGTATAATTTATCTCTGTTTAGACGTTGAAAAGGATTAACTAGTCCTGCAATGTTGCGTGACGTTACGGTGATTCTGACGCGATGTTTCCAGGTTTGTCATTGTAGAAGGTGGTTTAGGCCGGCTATTTATAATTTTCGGAACATACTAAATAATAGGATGGCGTATAATTTTGACGATGAGATCATAATGACGGTGATGAGGAAGTCGGTTGTTGTATGTAAAATAAGGGTGTGTTTCGAGTAAGCTTGTTCTGGCGTGGAGTTTGAATTCTGATTAGAGGGGGTTTCCGGTTCTTCAATGTCTAGCGTTAGGTGTTGCCTACGTTTAGTATATTTGACACGTAAAATTCCTCTTCTCTTTTCTTTTTTTTCTTTTCCTTGATTTTTACAGGATGTGTCAAAGCGCGCGGAAGTAATAATTCAGAGATTCGATTCTGGTAAAATTTTCGCGATATTGTCTTAAAAATAATTCAAACAAACATCTGTTACGTTTCCCCAAACGGATACGTATTTATTCTAATTTTCTCAGCCTTTTGTTATATCCCAGAAACCAAAAGAGCGATCCAAAAAGTAGCCTGTTTTTGTCGCACGATTTTCCAACCGACGATTTTGCGAGACGAAATCCTCGTAAATCGCGGCCAATTTCGTAACATTGCCGCGGGACGAAGCAATCGAAAAGCGGATGCCGGATTCGGTTTTGGGAAAAAATGTTATTTAATAGCGCGTGGGCAACGATATGGTGCGCCGTATAGCGCGTTGCGTTTATCTCGAGGATTATATGGCTGGAAAGTGGGCACAACGAGAAAAACTGTCATTTGACGGCTGGTCAATGGGCTTGGCAAAGCAATACACGATGTGTTATATTCGCAAAGTTGACGAAGTAAGCTCAAATAGAACTGCTTTCTTGGTGTCTCTAATTCCGACACGCTTGTAAATAACGTTTCTCGTTTGAAAATTGCTCGCATTTCGTTTAATGCTCGATTATGCAAAGTGAAAATGAAACTTATTTGCCACGTCAAGCATAAAATTTCCAATGTTATATTAAGAGTAGGGATTTTTTTTTTAATTCAGATATGAGTACAGGAATTGTGACGATTAATAGTAATTGAGATAATTGAACCACGTATGCTTATGGAAATTCATAAAGTAACGAAATGGATTTTCAATAGAAACTTTCATCCTCCGAGTATCACTACTTCGTCTTATCACAGATATTTCGTAGAGGAAAGTAGGGAAATACGGCGTATCCCATCTATTTTTCGAACGTCATTCTTAGAAAATCAATCGCGATAAGAAAAGATTCTTACGAGTATGCCATCATAAATTTACGCGTTATTTAAGACTTTTAGTCTTTTGACATTAAAAAAGAGAAAAAATACACAAGTCGTAACTAATATGCAACAGATACTGAAACGTGAAACACTGAACTGGGTACTATGTTTTCGTAGAAAACAAACAGAAAATAGTACTTCCTATTTGGCAATGAAAACACATTTAAAAAGAATTATATTTTAAAAACTAATAGCTTACTACATTTTAAGGCATCGTGGAAAATTTCCGACCAACAGGAAAATAAAACGATCCTATCATGACGTTAACGTTTGCTCGACTAACGAACCGCGCAACGTGTACTGTACCAAAGTGAACGACACAGTCCGTAGCTGTGTTTGAGCGACGTTAATTTCTCAGATTTCTAAAAATTCCATATCGCTTATAATGTAATATAATATTCCGTATTCGGTTGCTTTCCTCTGTATCCTCACGTATTACGATACATCTTGTACGTTTCTGCATACATTATGTTGTTCGTAATATTGTTCATAATATCACCGGAGTTGCATCGATCGATCCTCTCAACATCTCCAACGAAATCTTAGCTAACGTAGACGGTTCATACTATTAATAGTTGTGGAATATATGTCGGAGCTTGTAGCGGCCTAGTTAATCCGCGAATGGCGCCCCGTGCAAAGCGCAACAATAGAATATTACATTTTATTAGGGGTTCGCGTGTCTCTCTGTATCCTTCCCGCTCTTTGTTCCCTTTGTTTCGGCCGGTGCTGTGCACGGACGGAGAATAGAGTCGACGTCACGCTGCGACGGTGCAATTAGCGTCGTATTAGCGATAGCGATGGGATCAACACCGATACGTACTTTACAGTGTCTCGTAAAAAGTATTTCGATGCTTTCAAACTATAGAAAAATTCTGTGTACGGTGGTTGGAAAAAGTATTGGCACGTTGTATTAATTAATTGGATTTAAATGTATTAAAAGTTTTATAAACAAATATCTTTCAGGGAAATGTCTTTAGGAATGATATCAATTTCTTGTATTCTTTCTAATAACTGTTTTAACCTAACAGTAATACCAGCAAGAAAAGAAGGAAATTACAAAATTTAATATAATCTAATAATTCCCCCAATCTAACGGTATGCAATACCAACAAGAAAAATGTTGAAATTACAAACTTAATATAATCTGATTAATCTAACTTGATACAATCCATTAACTGTTTTGAGCTGATAGTAATACCAACAAGAATAAACAAAGTTACAAAATCTAATATAATCTAGTAACAGCCTCAATCTAGTAGTACGTAATACCAATAGAAAGAAGAAAACAAAATTACAAAATTTAATATAATCTATATAATCTAACTTGATATAATGCAGTAACTGCTTTAACCAAACAGTAATACCAACAAGAACAAACAAAGTTACAAAACCTAATATAATCCAATAATTCCCTCAATCTAACAGTATGCAATATCAACAAGAAAAATGTTGAAATTAGAAATTCAATATATTCTATCTAATCTAATTCGATATAATCCAATAACTGCTTTAACCAAACAGTAATACCAACAAGAACAAACAAAGTTACAAAATCTAATATAATCTAGTAAATCCCTCAATCTAGTAAACAAAAAGAAAAAGACAAAATTACAAAATTTAATATAATCTATCTAATCTAACTTGATATAATCCACTAACTGCTTTGACCTAACAGTAACACTAACAACAACAATGAGAAAATAAATTGCAGAATTCGCAATAACCTGTCTAGGTAAAGAAAAAAAAAAAAAGAAAAAAAAGTTCCATAAACAGGACGTTTTACGTAACGCTGGTTTCCTAGGCGAGCAAAGTGGCACAGCATGTAAGGGTTGAACAGCGTTTCCTGTGCGCCGGAGAAATCAATCCGCGAACACGATGTACGTCCGGGTGAATTATTTTTTTCCCGTGGCCTGCACGGTTTTTCCAGGAAACCGCATACGAGCCGCACGATTTCCCTTCGCGACGATGAGCATAAGAAGCATGAGAAGTTGCGTTCCACGTGATCTTGGTAGCACTCACGTACTCCGAGAGCAACCGAGCAGCAGATTTAGTAGCCGTCTAACGGTTTCGCGAGGTTCTCGTCGTGTTCTTCGGTTTACCAGCAAACACACACGATGCAATACAATCGGCCAAAGTGGCAGTCCCACACTGCTGCCTTTTCCTGTTTGTTCCTAGGGTTCTTCGATACCCGGTACCCGATTCTCTCTTTGTTCTTCTTTGTTCAGCCGAGTCGATAGTCTCGTAAGGATGCGAGTGCACTGACCTATGGAGGATGCTTGGCTTTTTAAAAGAGGCGTTCGATTTTCTGAAGGACGTGGCAGCAGATCCACCATCTTAAGCTCGATGCGATCTTTTCTCTCGGTATCGAACCTGATGTGCTGAAAATTATCTGCAATTTGAAAAAGTAGGCACGATCCTCCATCAATTTACTCGAATAAACTCGGCGAATAGCCGATGCATTGGGAAAAATAATCAGCTCAATTTATGAAAAGCAGTACATTGTACAGAGCATAATCGATCAAGCTTCTTTTTTTATAAAATACACGATAAAGCAAACGTACCGCTAAATGTCATCTATGACACTTTTTACTAAAATTTTGAGCTTTTATAGTAAATGGCAATTTTTTATTTCACACGTCGAACGCAGCTAACTGGCGAGAAGAGACATTCGATTTTTCGAAGGAAATTGGTAGGTTTTAAGCTTGCTGTCTTCTTTTGTTCCTTATCGATCCCATTACAGAATTTCTCTGATGTTAAAAAAACTAGTTTAAGTTTGATGAAAAATATGAAAGAACCGTCGTTCGAATGCGTATAAAAGCCATGATCCTTCAAGGATCGTAGCTGGGCCGAGAGGTTCCTCAGAGGCTAACTTCTCGGCAGATTTTGATTTTTTCCGTAAAACGATAGTCGAAGTATTTCGACCGTGATTATCACCGAGAATATGTTGATACTTTAGCGGAAACTCTCGAAAGAATTTTTCTTCCAATGGAAGTGCAACGATATACGAAGGACGATTGGATCTTTTAAAAGACGAAAGACTCTTCAGAGAGTAAAGCTTTGGATCTGGTTTGCTCGGTGTATTGATCACTTTCGCGCCAATATCGATACTATCAACTGTATTTTTTATTTTCTACGAATTGTACAAATATATATTATTTGATAAATATTTAAATTAAAAAAAGCTTACGATACCAATAAAATCTCACTTCCACCCAATATCTTAATTCCTATTTTAAGTCTGAAAGAATCTAATTTCCATCTAATAATCCACGGAAGACACGCGCGTATTTCTAATTTTCTCTTAGAATTCCTCCGACTGGCCAAATCTTCCCAATTTCACTGAATCGTATGCGCAACACGTAAATCATCCATAATGCATGCACGGCCGATAATCACGGAGAGAATGCGAGCAATTTCCTGTAAATTGCGCACGATCGTTATCGGTACAAACGGCACTAATAAAATCGTTAGCAAATGCGAGATTAGTCGATCGAGCTTCTACCGGAAATAGGTCAACGGTATTCCACCGCTAACTACACCGTCCGGAAGGGATTTGCGGCTTCTCGTGTCGCTTGCTTTAGCCATAAACGTATTTCCTGCGTACCTGCTCACGAACATGTTTCGTTCTTGCGCATAATATTCGCTTGGCAACTAAGTGGTTGCGGGTTTTGTCATTAGGTGGTAATGACAAAATCCGCAGTCACTTAGTTGCCAAGCCAATAAAATAAAAAGTTCTCATTTTCGGCTTGGTCTTCGAGCAAATCGAGCTTGAAAATTTATTTCACTTTGAAAATTAAACTTAAGTATGCTCGAACATGGTCGATGCACATATGGGGGCTTTTATGTACAGCTCAGCGATATCGTCGAACAGTAAGATCGAAATGGAGCAACGATTATTTCGATTTTCGTCGTTCGATACACGAAGCGCGCGATGTGATGTACATTTTGTCCCATCGTTAAAACATCGAGTTAAAATGCGAGACGATTTCATCCCGTTGGGTTGGCAACTAAGCGATTGCTGGTTTTGTCATTAGGTGGTAACGAGAAAGTCCGCAATCACTTAGTTGCCCCTATAGCAATAATGGTTTACAATCGATAAGCAACAAACTGTGCGTGTATTCATTGAAACAAGAAATCGTACAAACTACGTCGAAGCGTTTGTCAAGACATCGGTGTTATCATTATTATTCGTTGAAATAATGTCTTCGTATAATACGAACGAGCTAAACATGTATTGATTACTAGCCTTCAGAGAAGAAGGTAAGGAAGAAACCGATAGAAACTACGTTTATTCATAATTGTACACTCGAAATATCTGCAAGATAGAATCGTTACTTTCCTACTGATATATTTTTAACTCAAGCTTGTTAACTAAGCTCGTAACGAGCGAAATCCTGGCGCTTGTAATAATAATAATTACAATAATAAATAATATCTTCGAATCGGGGTTACGCAGGAATAAAATACACCAGACCTAAGGCAATGGATTTTATATCCTAATTTTGCGATTTTATCTCTTTTCTAGCTCTTGCGCGAAGTTTTATCGTCGGTAGAAAACTGTTGTACCAAATATCGTGGAAACCATTATGTTTTCTGTTTTTTTAAATTTACGTATCTTCTCGTATCACGCGTGTCCCCTTTGTACTTCCAAATTTCCTGTCCATCGAAAAACGCATACTGCTCGAGACTACATGAAAATCCGCGGTATAGTAGCTACATTTTTTTTTTTTTTTTTACTATTTTTCTTGTTGAGATATGTATAATTTTCTGGACTGGGTTAAATGCGTAGTAGAGATACTTGTATGCGAATATCAATGTGTGGAAGTACGTGTGTGTGCGCAGCATTCTCGAAAACAAAGGAACGTAAACTGTTCAGTCGGTTAACAGTCGGGTATAGAAGAAAGTGGTGAGACGCGTGCAAGTGTGTATCGATGAATATATAAGAAATCGTCGATGAAATAAATATATTATTATTTTAATATCAATCCTCGGTATAAATTTAGCGTTCCTATAACATTATTTCGGTTTCAAAGATCCACAATTTTCTATTTTTCGTAACATTTCTATTTTTCTTTTTCTTGTAAAATAGAGTCAGCAGACAAACACGTGGCAAATATAAAGGAAAAATAAAGGAATGATCTCTCGATCGCGTTGCGTCTGCAAATTCTAAATTCGCAATCAATGCGCCTTCGCGTAATTTCGCGAACACGAGGGAAACGAATCGGATCGATTTGTCACGGAATCCGCACGCGCATCGTGACTTACAGCGCGGCTCGACGATTTCTCCGCTCAAGATCGGCATTTCGAGCGGTTCGCGCGGCACGTGGGAGGCGAAACGGTCTACTCGATGCTAAGCGAACGCAGTGGCGTAACCGGTAAACAAACTCGGAAAAGAAGGACACCCTGGGACGAGATCGAATAAACCTGTTCGGTTAACTCGTTATCGGGGAAACGCGAAACGGGTTATTAAAAGCGATCGGTTTTATGGTCGGGGATGCGCGGGGCAACTTAATGTATTGACTTGGACGTGTTTCAGTTCTTACAAGAAGCTTGTATGGTTACTCTGTTCCGTTTCTTTCTGAATTTCCTGCATACTATAGATTATAGTATCGCGGCAGAATCTTGATAATCGCGATGGAGGTTCAGATGAAAATAGACGAGGCCATTAAAATTCCGCGATGAACCGTAGCGTCGAAAATCGGAGTAACGCGAGGCAAAGAGAAATTGCTGCGCGAAATTCCAATCGAAACCGAATTAAACACCACGTCACAGAGTTTCTTCGTTGCATCGTATATTACGATACGTGTTACATCGTATCGAGTTTATCGTAACTTTCAGGGTTGGGTGGAGCTACCCAAGCTGAAGCAGAAAACTCGTATCGGAAAAATTAAAATGCGAGATACGGGGCAGAGTTCGTAATTGCAATAAAAAACACGTGTCAGAGTTTGCTCGTATCTTACGAAAAATCATTCGAATCTGTAAAAATGCAGCAAAAATTGCAAAGATACACTGGGTATGCGTGAGATTTCTATGAAAAATTAGGCGTCGATCGTTTCGTGCATTATAGTAGTTTTGGTGTGAAAGCAACGAGAGATCTCGTCTAGCAAAAAATATTTAAAAAATTGCTAATAATTCCAACCAAAATTGAACGTAATCCCAAATACGAGAAAATCTTCAAGGAAACCATCAAAAGATCTCAATCGACAAAAGTACTAAGAAAAATGGTGAAAAAATCCCAACCGATCGTAAACTACGAAATCCTTAAACGAAAGGATAAAATCATTTCGATAAAATATATTCTCTTTATCACGGTAATACCAAAATCGAAGAAAGCCTCGAAAGAAACGAATAAAAGATCTGCGTCAAGAAGGATACTATTGGGTCGTCCGGAAAGTGTCTTTCTTTCGCAAACGCGTTATTTACAACCTCCGTACGAAACCAAGTCTGTGAAATATCGCGGTGTTTATCTGAACGAAACAAAATGGATCGTGCGTAATTTCGACAAAATAATATAAAACGAGAAACGTTGTGCGTCTATTATATTCTCACAGAACGAAAGAAACTTTTCGGACAACCTGGTACAATATAGCGGCACATGAGCTAGAGGACAATTCGAATCATGTTGCTGTAATGTAATAAATTGTTATAACGTAACAATACAATAATAAATAAACTCTGGGCAAAACAAAGTCTCCGCTACGTGCAACCGTAAAACAAAGTCAAATTTCAATTTTCCGCCACTCCCCCGACCAATATAAATAAACGAACGCGATCGTAAGGTGATCAGTTTTTCAGTCTCAGTCTCGAGCGATTTTAATAGCGATCAATACACAATGTTTAGCGAATCAGTTAGTACCTAGCGTCTTAGCGAACATCCCCTGTACTTATAAATTATTTCAAAATATATTTGACGATTTCAACATCGAGTTATCTCGTCATTTGAACCAACTATTCTCTGCAACGATAAAAGACGCGCAGAAATTGCAAGCAAAACCGAACGAAAGTGAAAAATCGGCTCGATCTTGATCGCTCGTTAACGCAAGAGTAGATCACGTAGCTGCCACCGACGAAGCAGCTGATCCTTCGGAGTCGCCAGTCGTGTTATCCGACCGAGCATAGAAAGAGGAAGAAGGACTTGTTGGTTCGATCGACGGCGACGACGCGTGGACTCTCGTCCGCTCGTTCGTTTCGTTCGTGAGACCGGTTTTCTGGTCTATGCTTGAGACAGAAAAGTGCCGTGGCGAAACGAGACCGCACCCCGTGGCTCCGCGGTGGTATTCCTGTCCCACGTGAACCTTATGCGATACAGAAACGGTGTGCACTGGCAACCAGAAGTCTCCCGCACTGGTGGCATCCTCAGTGTTTACCGTGCTGTCTCGACGACAACGACGACGACGGCTACGACGACGACGACAACGACGACGACGCGACGTCTTGTGTCTCGACGCGTCGTCTCCTTTGCCCTGCGCGCTCTTCCAGTCGGACGTTGTTAATCGCGAGCTCGTACGCAAGTGGAAGACGAAGAGAATCGATGTTCGATAGAAAATAAGAAATTGTGGGTGTTTTTTTCTTGCTTTTTTCGTATTTTTATTTTTATCGTCGTTCGGTTTGGTTATATAATAAAAGTGGATCGAAAGTGGAAAGTCTGGGCATTTTCATCGATCGAGATGATTTAAAGTATCGCCAACACCGATCATATCAATCGATAGGATCGAAGGTTGAACCGTACGAACGCTTTATTTAGCGATAGAAAATCCTGTCTGTTTTTCGTGTTCTTATTGCAATCGCAAATATGCACGTTCCATCAGATATAATTTACAGACATTACGGTTTGCAGATTTGCTTCGTACAGACGTTTTTAAAATATCGAAAGTCATAATGAATGCTAACGACATGCAGTATTCGTCTAATTACCGAGAATAGGAAATCGTGGGTGTGTGTTTCCTTAGCTTCGTCGTTTATTCGGTTTGATCGGAGTAAGAGCGCATGGAAAGTTGGAGATTTCGTTAATAGGGACGATTTGAAACATTGTGAATATCGATAGAAACTGATAACGATACGAAGATTCTCTTTAGCGATAGAGTTTGTGATTTGTAATTGGAAATCCGGAGATTCAGTGCGATATAAATTAAAAGATTTGCAGTTTCATAGAAACTTGATAGGAGGGACATTGATAAAATCTAAATATATAAAATTATCTACGGTGAATATAATCGTTTGAAGGTACAAGATTACGAAATACAGTTCTACGTGAAAATGAAAATCTTCCTTTACAGAATAAGAATCATTTTGATGTGTACATACTCGCGAATCTTCGTATTAATTCATCCGTTGGTATTTTTTCTTATTTCAGCGACACTTTGAACGACTTCATATTCACAAAAAAAAGAAAAAAAAAAGAAAAATGCAAAATACTATTTCTCAAGAATATTATCAGCATAATTATCGACGATGAAATCATGTTCTCGAAATAACCGCGACGAGACCTCGTTTGGAAACAAAGATCGTTATACAACAATCTAATGCACATGTTGAGATTAGTAAAGTTGATCGGAAAGGACAATTCGATTTTTAAAAGTCCATTTCCTCGGCAACTTCGTCAGAATCCTGTGCAACGCTGCTAACATCCAACATAGAAGACCCAACATACCTAGAAGAAGATGGTATCGCGAGGATGACGCAGAGAATCGATTCGGTAAGTGTATCCTTGCCGAACGACAAATTTTCAAGAACAAACTTCCACATTATCCTCCAGGCATTGTGCAAATTAGTCAATAGGTCGGTTCGTTTGAAAAACACAAGATGGAATCGTGTGAATCGCTTGGATCGATGTATTGGGTTGGCAACTAAGTGATCGCGGATTTGTCCATATCGGTTAATGAGAAAATCCGCGATCACTTAGTTGCCAAGCCAATAATTCGCGGATGAATCGGACAAAGATCGTCCGAAGGATCGTGGGCGATCCGCCAAGGTATCGTCGACTGCCAGGACTTATTTCCCCCTTGTTTACGATCCTTATTTCACTGTCACGTTATTATTATTATCATGATCGCGTCCTCGATGAATATTCATAGCTAGCGGGGTTTAACTGAAGCCGATGATGATAAACATCGGGCCTAATGTTTCATTCATAGCGGTCCCGCGTTGCCGGACATAATGAGCCGGTGGAATGAGAAATTAGCTGCGTGCATACGATTTTAATATCCCGTTCATTGTTAAGCGCGCGATCCGATCCTCGGTAAGCAATTTTCCTGGTATTAATTGTTTTTCGTTCGTCGTTGCGCAGGATATTATTGGGTATTTTGTTATTAAAATTGTGGCTACAGGATTCTGCGGTTCTTTGTTGGTTCAACGTAGCGTATAGCTGGCACAGTATTTTAACAGTGGAAGATACTCTTTGCTTTTGCGTATATTTTAGATATATTGGATTGGCAACTAAGTGATCAATACAATCTAATGACAAAATCCGCGATCACTTAGTTTTATATCTTCCTAGTTCTATATTTTTCTAGTTCTAATATCTTCCACCTCCACAAGCATATAAATCACTTGGTTCTATATCTTCCTAGTTCTATATCTTCCTAGTTCTATATGTTCCTAGTTCTATATGTTCCTAGTTCTATATCTTCCTAGTTCTATATCTTCCTAGTTCTATATGTTCCTAGTTCTATATGTTCCTAGTTCTATATCTTCCTAGTTCTATATCTTCCTAGTTCTATATGTTTCTAGTTCTATATCTTCCTAGTTCTATATCTTCCTAGTTCTATATTTTCCTAGTTCTATATCTTCCTAATTCTATATCTTCCTAGTTCTAATATCTTCCACCTCCACGAGCATATAAATCACTTAGTTCTATATCTTCCTAGTTGTAATATCTTCCACCTTCACGAACATATAAATTAAAATACAAGATATTGGGTTGGCAACTATGTGATTGCGGATTTTGTCATTAGGTGGTACTGACAAAATCCGCAGTCACTTAGTTACCAACCTAATATTTAGATATATGTCGAATTTTAATTTATATGCTCGTGGAGGTCGAAGATATTAAAACTAGGAAGATATATTTTATCATAGTAGAAATTCAATGTTCGTAGTGCGATGTGATTGATAGCGTAGGCTAAATTATTTAATATAGCAAAATTCGCTATTTAATATATTAAAACTTCACCACTCGATGTAACAGAATTTCACCATTCAATATGATACAAAATTCGCTAGATTGGAAAATAGGGAAAATCATATCTTTGATTTACGAGTAGAGTAATCAATTTAGATTTCGATTTTCGCTTTATAAGTATAGCGTAGCAGGGTTTCTGAAGACGCGAACGTTCCTCCATTAGAAGTCAATGTTACGTTAGATTTCAAAGATTTTGTCGTTCGCAGCAATAGCAAATGGTTGGAACAACGCAGAAGAAACGTAAAATGGAAGATTCGATTTAAAAGTGTCGACATTCAATTAATAAGATGAAAGTGGCTGACATCAAACGCGATGGCACTTTCACAAAAAAGGCTGAAAAACTTTAATGACGAATTTGGTGGAACGAATTCGTTGGAAAAATGAAAAAGTCGAGCGGCCTTAGAGAATAGCGACGGCAGAAATGGAGAAAGTGGTTTTGACGCGGTGAAAATTCGCGCGATTGTTTGCAAATTAATACAATCCGTTCCGCGATACACTCGGCGTCGATATCGATCGCAGCCGACTTTCGATGAAAAATCGTCATTCTAAAGACGAATAGCTTTTACTCTTTCCAACAGTGAATGTTAACTTTTACGACTGTCGAGTTCGATAAACTTTAAGCTTTCTATGAAATTCTTTTTATATTTCGTTCGCAAAGAAGATCGCCAAGAATGTAGCGCGAATATTCTACGTAGAGGTCGTCGCAATTATAGTCTGCGTCGAATATTTCGGCTCCTCAAGGCAACGCTCCACTGTTTTCCCCTCTTGGGAGCCCAAGTTCCCCCACCATGAAAAAGATACTACTCTATATGAGGAAATCGTAGTTTCAAATTGTGAAAATTCGAAATCATACAAATTAGTAAATAAAAATTATTCTATTTCGTAATCCTCTTCCACTGAAAATTCCATTAATATTTGATAATTGTTATCTTTTGAAATGCATTGACGAGGGAGGGTTTGAAACTGAATATCGTGTGACTAACATCAACAACAAGTAAACAACAAGGCATTTGATTTTCTCTTCCATTGAAATACAACATTTACACGTACGAATGGTGAATCAACGTACGTATGTTAATTGTCCAATACATTTGCGTAATGTTCCATTTAAAATTTTGATCGGCGCGTTTATCCTTGAAATTCGATATATTATTTATTATTGAACATAAAGTTCCATCCACGATATATTTCACGATACGAAAGAGAAAGTAAATTAGACCGATAATATTTCTCGTTATAACTAAGTTTCCCAAAAATATTCTCAGTTTTGATAAAGATATTGATTTCGTAAATAACATGCATCGATAGGGGATGAAACATTAAAAACCGAAGATCGAGGGGCTAATTCGAGGACTGAGGCTTCGTGTTAACGTAAAATGTAACAATTTAAGTTAACGACAAGGGAAATATACAACAGCTAAAAATCACTACGAAACGAACAGCGTTGATACTTAGGCATCGACGTGAGATTTCACGAAACATTTCAAGCCAGATTTAGTAACGAAAATAATCCTGACTAAGAGGAAAGTTCAGCATGGGGTGTACCCTGGTGGCTACGTACGTACGCGGAAGGCAACGTGTTAAAGTCTTGTTCTAGACTCTGCTTTTTAAACATCCCGTATAGTAAAAGTCAAAAGTTCTGTCTGAAGATGACAAAAATAAATATCCTCTGGAGCTTTGTTAGCTCCGATTGCAGTCTCCGTTGGAAAAGCTTGGAAAAGCGTGGAACTAATATTTCCCATTTTCCATGGTAACTTGCAACGATCTACGGCACGCAGCTTCAATTTTCTGCCACTCTATCGTTTATTTTTCTCAATTTTATTTATGTATTATCGATAGAATTATTTATAAAGTCGGAATTAATTATTTTACAAAATTGATATGTTGGCTTGGCAACTAAGCGATTGCGGTTTTTGTCATTAGATGATATTCACAAAATCCGCAATCACTTAGTTGCCAAGCAAATATTGCGATAAGAGTGTTGCACGTTATTCGCAAATGTTAAATGGAAAAAACAAATGGTGGAAGATGCAGCAAACGAAGAATATAAATCGATGGTAACTCGAAACAAGTATCGGCAACATACTTCTGCTTTCACGTTATTCTAATAATCTGGGCAAACAATATTTCGTAAGTTTACGAGTCCGAGTTCGGTGAGCAACACGTACGGTCGACCAGTTTTCCCTTAGCCTTTGCTCGTTTCGAAAAAACGTTTCTCCTTTTTCTGTTACAACTTGAAGAAGCTTCGAACTTTTCATTTGACCGAAATAAATTGGTTTGGTTGATCCTCTTAGGAAAATTGATCTTCGGTGAATGGAAAAATTAAGCTTCTCCATCAAAAGTTTCTAATAATCAGATTATCAATAAAATTAGTTCGTCTTCGATAAAAAAAAGTCAGCTCTGTTAAATTACCTGGTTAATTTACGTAATTTTTATCAGTTTGACTACCCTGAAATTAATCTATTTCAATATGGCTGTATGATAAATTAAAATCAGCTTCAGTTCAGTAGAAAAATTAGTTTCCTTAGAATTAGCTAGTCTTCATAATTGTATTACATTTATTAAAATTAGCTTAAACATCGCAAAATTGAACTTAAAATTTAATTTCATTAAAACTGTACTAAGATTAAAATCAACGTAACTTTTGTATTAAAATCTTCTGTATTCATTTTTTCTATCAATTTTTCTACGTCAAAATTAAAATTAGTCCAATTTCGATACAAACGTTAGTTTTGTTAGAATCGGCTAGTTTTCATAATTTGCCTAATTTTATTTGAATTAGCTCAATTATCCTACGGCTAACCCACCGTAACAAATCTAACACACGATCAAAATTAATTCGACTTCAACAAAACTGATGTTTTCCGATCGCTTAGCTAGTTTTACGTCTCTTTCAATTTTTCCACGCACAGATCGCGCGTATTTAGTTACTGTGTTACTATTCGAACGCAAGAATCCTCGCCATTGCCAACTGGCTGGTGTATCGAATGGCCGTACACGGTGTTCGATGTCGTTCGACGGATCTCTCGTTCAAATTTAATGCCGACCTAGTATTAGGTCATTATTAAACGCGTCTGACTTTTTTCCCTTCGTGACACCGCGTCGATGTCGGACTTGGACTCTACGACGACCACTTTCACGCGCGCATATATTACAGCAGTCGGAAAGCGTCGTAAACAGAACGTAGTTTCGCAATGGACGCGCTGCAATTGGATATAAAATAGCGTGTGCCCTGTCACGGACAGGTTATTCAGAATTTTCGACGGCGATCCGCAGGAATTTGTCTCACTTCATCGAGTTTCCCAGAGAAATTTCTAGTTTGTAGAACGTTACGCGAGAGGCACGGCGATGAGGAAATATGTTAAGCGTGGGCGGCAATGGACACGTGAAAGTATTTTTTGTTTTCTTTTTTTTTTTTACATTCGTGAAGAATGTAAAATACATAGAAATACGTATTGTTCGATTTCATTTTATTTGGAATTTTTCTGATTTTACCAGTGATGAGAAAATATGTTAAGCGTGGGCAATGGACACGTGAAGTATTTTTTTTTTTACATTCGTGGAGCAAAAATGGTACACGATCGTTTATAGTAGCATAGAAATACGTATTGTTCGATTTAATTTTATTTGGAATTTTTCTGATTTTACCAATGACGAGAAAACATGTTAAGCGTGGGCAATGGACACGTGAAGTATTTTTTTTTTACATTCGTGGAGCAAAAATGGTACACGATCGTTTATAGTAGCATAGAAATACGTATTGTTCGATTTAATTTTATTTGGAATTTTTCTGATTTTACCAGTGATGAGAAAATATGTTAAGCGCGGCCAATGGACACGTGAAAGTATTTTTCTGTTCTTTTTTTATATTCGTGGGGCAAAAATGGTACACGATCGTTTATAATAGCATAGAAATACGTATTGTTCGATTTAATTTTATTTGGAATTTTTCTAACTTTATCAAACATTCGTATTTGATCAGAGTTTTATCTTCTCATCAAAGTTTAAAAATAACATGGAACTCGATCGATTTTTATTCGTCTAGATTTCATCAAGATCGAAAAACTACAGTTCCGATACACTTTCCTATGAGGATTCAGGAATAGCGTTTGCTATGTTGCTGGATATTTTGGCCAGCTACAAAATTTCAGAGAAACCGAAAAAACATTATTCAAGTTTTCTATCCATCCGCCTAGAGAATTTGATTAAAATTCATTAAAATTTAGAAGCGACGATATTGCAATATTTTTCGATATTCCGTCGATTTGCGATACCTTCAGAATTTCCCCCAAAATTCGAACAATTACACTTCCTTTAAAATGATTTCTAATAAAAATAATGAATTTCTAATAAAAATGTTTCAAAATAAAATTTCTCTTTCGCTTCCGTGAAATTTCACCTTCCGTATGGCAGCTCTGAATATCAAAGCCGAGGGCACACGCTATTTCAACCTTCCGACTGTGGCATCGAAGAGGTAGGTAGCCACGGTGGTTCAAAGCTAATGCAGCCAGCGTAAGATGGAATGGAATGTCCTTTGTGAACCGGCTGTTTCACCTCCATATATGTACGTAGCCGTTCGCTTAGCTAATATCTCTGTGGAAGCCGACGAAAAGCCACTGGTACCGCGTTCGAGGCCACAAACACCACGACCTTCGTTACACCGATCGGTTTCTACGTTACAAAAGAACACAGTTCACTGTACCTACGTTTCGTCGATAAAGAAGAAAAAGAAGAAGAAAAGAAAAGTACTGAAATAAATTCTAAATAGCAAACAGAAGACTCGAATCATTCATTGTCTCTGCAAACGCTATTTGTATGTCTTTGCAAATTTATTATTGCATCCATATATCAGTTAATATACGAATGGTATATGGTCTTTATTCAGACAGAAGAATTTTGTGAAAATCGAAAAATTACCATGTCAGTGTAATTCTGTTTTCTATGCTACTCAGCAAGTGTGGAATAATAATAATAAATGCTAATACATAAGAATATAGAAAATATAGCGCCACTCGTGCTAGTTAGTAAATAAAACGATGGTCTTTAGTTTTTTAACCCTTTGCACTCTGAATTTTATTTCAATTTCGTTGGGAAGTAGCTCCCAACTCTTTTAAGTCTTTTATTTGAAATTTACTTTAAGTAAAAGATAAGACAATTTAAATAAATAAAGGAAGAAACAAATTCACTTAAATACCACTTTTATTCACATTATTATTGTATTTTCTAATTTTTAAGTGTACGATATATCTTGAAACAATTTCCAATCCTCGTTTTCTTTCGCACGTTTCACAAAAAAAGGCGGGGCTGAAACAAAGGAGCTCCTGAGATAAAAACTGATGTCGCGTCACATTCGACATAGCAGTGTAAAGGGTTAAGTCATATTCGTAAACCTACGACTGTGCAATCTACTGATAAAAAAAGAACGCAGCCTGCTAATAAAAAAGAGCAGCGCTGATAAAAAAGACGCCGCCTACTAATAAAAAAATCCGCTCCATCGTGTACAAACGCTGTCTGCAACCTTCGGCTTGCCAGATCGGACGAATCGAATCATCGAATCGTGGATTGCCGTATAATATGGTAATTTACCATGTTCATTGTGGTTGGAATTACTCAGTGGAGATTAGACGAAGCAATTCGATGCTCTAATTCAGTCAATACACACTCGATGCTCGTTTAGCCGAGACATATTCGACGCTCGTTTAGCCAATGAATATCCAACAGCTTCCAACAGCCTCCAACAGCTTCCAACAGCCTCCAACAGCCTCCAACAGCCTCCAACAACCTCCAACAGCCTCCGACAACCTCCAACAGCTTCCAACAGTCTCCAACAGCTTTAAACAGCTTTCAACAGCTTCCAACAACTTCCAACAGTCTCCAACAGTCTCCAACACCTTCTAACAGCTCCCAACAGCTTTCAACAGCTTTCAACAGCTTTCAACAGCTTCCAACAACTTCCAACAACTTCCAATAGTCTCCAACACCTTCCAACAGCTTTCAACAACCTCCAATAGCTTCCAACAACTTCCAACAGCCTCCAGTAGCTTCCAACAGCTTCCAACAGCCTCCAGCAGCCCCAAACAGCTCCCAACAGCCTCCAACAGCTTTCAACAGCTTCTAACAACTTCCAACATGTTCAAGGGCTGGAAAAATTGAGGAAGGAATGAGAAATTACGGACAAGGCTATGAGATGGTTCGCTGTAGGAAGAGCTAGCCACTCTTTATGAGAATTTTGAGGACGAAACGCGGCGAATTGTATTATGCGTGCAGTAATATGCACGGGCGAACAGCTGCGTTTGATTCGTACTGTAAACCCGCCGTTCTAATTACGTCAATTGGCCGTCATTGTTCTTAGGCACGTACGTAAGACTGGGAGAACGATTAACGCGATGGCGACCAGTGACTACTTGGAAACTGTGGCCCTACGGTGACTGCCGAGGCAAATGTTTTCGAACCGCACGTGAAATTAAGGTCGATCGTTAATAATAGAAACGAGACGAGGATATCGGGCTGGTTATTATTCGCGTGTGTCTTCGTGAAATCTGCATCGCGCTCGAGATATCGTATAATACGATGTGACTGTTTGAAAAACGAAAACGGTTCGTCGTTTGGGATATTCCGTGTGCAATGGTTCAGGGGAGTACTCGAACGCCTTTACGCACTTTTTATGCGATGTTTGAGAACCTGTAATAACGTTGGTTACTTATTGTCTTTATGGAAAAAGAAGGAAACATTTGGAATAGAATTTATCGTATTCGATGGGTCATTTACCGTGTTACTGTTTCGTATTAATTACATAAGGTTAATTTGGAAACTAATTGCATTTAGACATTTATGGTAGGAACTTCTTTATTTCTTGGTAAAATGTAAGAGAAAATTTGATTCCTTATACGAAAGATTCTGAAATCTCATTAGTAGCATTATTTATTCCAATTTATCTGCAAATATTCGGAACATCTTCAAATTTAAGAAATATACTTTATTTTTCACTGAAATTCCTGTTTAAACGACGAACTCTAACTACATTTCACGCCCGACGAGTATACTCGTCGTAGCACGAAATATCGTCATTTCTTCGTAACGAGTATACTCGTCAGAAATCGGCAACCGGTTAAGCTTACCTATTCATGGCTGTACACTAACTTTTATACGCCATGTAACTTTCAAGCTAACTTACAAACACGGTAAACATTTTTAAACTTCCACGTTGGTTCTCAAATCACTTTTATACATTTTACTACTATAATATCATGCGAGGTGTCTCGTACATAAATACACGATATATTTCTAAAGATAATTCCATGGTATATAGATATTTTTAGTAACATGGCCCGCAACTGTAGCTATTGGTTTGGCAACTAAGTGATCGCGGATCTTGTCATTACCACCTAATGAGAAGATCCGCAATCACTTAGTTGCCAACCTAATATCTTTGCTCAAAACGAAAAAGGTAAAGGGGATTAGGCGCCATGTTGTGTGTTCATTCACGTTAAATACGAGGATTAAGCTCATAACCGCAGTTGCATCGGTGATACTCGACGGATTAATGCGGTGGAACGACGGGCTGTGGTGCACGTAATTAGAAAGCACACGCGCGCATTTACGCGGAATCGCCGCGTTTGTTTTGTAATTAGCGAGTTGCCTCAGCCTCGAACAATTGAATTGCAACGTTCGCCCATCCCTGGCTTTTTCTTCTAGTTCAACGGGATAACTAGCTACGATAACGAAGGATAATCGTCGGGCTCTCAGAGTCAACTTTATTCGCAGCCATTGTCGTCACGATTTATCGTCGTTGTTTAGAAACCACTTTGGAGAAACAATGATCATTATCACCGGTATATACGATCAATGCAATAATTTTATATTAGAGTTTGAATCGTCGTCCTAGATGGAATATGCGGGTGGTTTCTCTTTTTTTTTTTGTTGATAGAGTGGGATATTTCGAGGTTCGTTACGAATTAGAAACATTTTTCACAGTTTCAACGTTCGTTGTTTCGATGTTTGACGAAGTTTGAGAGTTACGCGTTTGGGTTATCGGCTGTTGGAAAGTTGTGTAACGTTTGGCTTGGGATATTTTCGCGTTTGCGATGTTACGACGTAAATATTTGCAAGTTTCAAGTATTCCGACTATTTTAGCTTAGAATATTTCCATACTTGCGACGACAGAAACATTAAAATTTGCAAGCGTTCAAAGTTAACATTGCAATATTTTGAAAATGGATATATTGTAATCAGAATGTTTGGACATTTGAATGTTTCACTTTCCAAAGTTATTGCCCTGATATCCTCGAACTTAAACCGTTGCAATTTTTCGATATCTTAGTCACCAATTTTTTAAATGCACACTTACGTAAACGAAGATTGTACTAGACTTGTAGTCTCGCTAATAATAATAGAAATAGAACGAATTGACTCATACCTAATTCAATAAAATAATACAAAACAGAAATTGTTGTTCATCTATTATCATCTTATGAAACGAAAGAAACTTTTCGGACAACCTAATATTTTCGTATCCGGAACGCTACAATCCAAGTATTTGGGAAACGTATTAGTTGAACATTTGCCAACGTTTATAAACACAAAATTTTGAATATCTTCGAAGATACGAAACGCTTAAAGCTCCTCGAGTGCGCCAAAATTCCAACACCTAGAATCAAATATTTAGCAAAGTGTACACGTTACTACTACGAAATGACTGTTTGAATATTCATTAAAATTCGAACATACTACGCAATAGTAATTAACAATACTTCAAACAATTAACCTCCTCGACTTCAACCGTGAAACTAACGATGTAAATGCCGCTGCATTACGTAATTTTCGTTGAAATAAAATCACCGAAGAAAGTGTTTCAGCGATCGGTTGCTTCTTTTAATTAACAAAGCCGATCGTGTGCATAGCGATCGATCTTTCCCACAGAGCGGCGATATGCAAAATTCGACATTAGCCGAAGCGTGATCTATCGACGTTCTTAATTAGCGGCTTGCCACATTTATCTCTCGGGTATTAGCAATCCTAATCGTCGCTCTTCCGGTGGCCACGGTATCTTTAACGATAGTTTGATTCTATCCGCGAAAAAAGCTCACCTTCTACGAGTAAATTCACACATGCTACAGCTACGTAAACTATTATGTAATTTATACTGTGTTTTTATACTTTTTCTTCCCTACCGATTGAAAGTTAAATGATAATAAGACGATTTGTTAAATAACAAATTGTAAATTATAAATATTTCTCGTTTGAGGTTAGGATTTCGCGTTTAACATTTCACGTGTTTAGTATCCCGTGATTTCCTATTTACAAATTTGTCAGATCTCTTAAAAATTGCTTAAAAATGTTTTTTACACAAATTGCCAATTACAAGCATCCTTTTTTAGAGGTTAGGATCTCGTATTTAACATTTCACGTGTTTAGTATTTCATGATTTCCTATTTACAAATTTGCCAGATCTCTTAAAAATTGCCTAAAAATATTATTTACACAAATTGCCAATTACAAGCATCTTTTTTTAGAGGTTAGGATCTCGTATTTAACATTTCACGTGTTTAGTATTTCATGATTTCCTGTTTCAAAGTTTCCAGAGATTTTTTTGCAAAATATTTCTCCTCTAATGTAAGATATTGTACCACTTGAGGATTTCAAGGATTTTTCTAAATATCTTTTTACAGTTGAAGATTTTCCGACATGTTGGATCTAATAATTTCTCTCTTCTCCTTTTGAATTGAATTTATATTTTAACTATCTGTGTACAAATACATTTCCATATATGTACATTATCGAAGAGACTATACAAATATGCATAAGCCCCGATACAACGAAAGAATATAACCACGATAATATTTACGTATGTAGATTATTTGACGATGTTAGTAAGAATTTCAAATTTCCCGCCAATTTACCAACAACTTGTTTCGACCCTCTGTTTCTCTGATTTTTTCCGAAAGAATACGATGGAGCAGGCGCTAGTGTTTGAAGAAGGTAATAGCACGGGTATTTTTAGTGTTTATGGGGTAACGGAGGGGTCTGGCGCGATATCGTGTTCGGTGTGAGGAAATCGCGAATAGTCTGGCTGAACTCTGCTGAATGGCCCTTTCAGCGCCTTCGACGGGAGGTTCAATAAATACGACAATTAGAAACGTCGCGTTCGTTCGAATGTAATTTTTATTACTTACCAGCCAGCCGGCTCGTAGCAGGAATATTTAATAAATACTCGGAACGTGCCCCTAATAAATCCCCTCGTTTCCCTTTCGAGCTATTGCCCTTCCTGCCAGCTGCTTTCTAAGAATTGTTATAACATAATATATATGTATATTTTTATTATTACACTGTGTCGCGTTTAATTTCTATTTCATTTTCGATACATTAAAAAATATCTATATTTTTATGTACCATATTTAATTTTACTCTTAATTTATATTCATCTTATTTATCGTATTCCTAATCGACTTGTATCAAAACATGTGACAAATTATTTTCTCATCACTTTAATCCAATACTTTTTCTGTATATTCTTGTATCTATATATATATATATATATATATATATATATATGCGATATAATGTGTACGATTATTATTATGCTATAACATATTCGTCTAATATGTCAACCTTTTAAAAATATTTCAACACGTTAGAAAGTTAGAGTCGTTGATTTCTATAAATTCTCTCGGATCGGATCTAATTTGCTTGGAGCGAGAGATTTTCTATTTTTGGAATAGAAAATACTGGCTCGACGTGCGGAGCCGTGGGAAATAGAAAATCGATCGCCGATAAAATTGGCCGAAGCACAGCTTCCGACTCTGAGTAACTCGATCGCCTCGTTACGTGAAGGTTCACGTCCTCCCGGAGACACTCTCACTTCTTTCTTTCTCTACTTTTTTATTTCCTTCTTCTAATTCCTTGCGAGGGAGGTAGCGATGAAAGTGATCTCCTCTTGCTCGATGTCGGATATTTGACCTTAAACAAATTTGTTATTCTGAATCTTGTTCGTGATCAACGAACCGAGACCTCCAAATTCGATCACCGCCTACAAAATTGGCGCGAAATTTGAAGTTTGAAGAATTCTAATTGAATCCGAAGAACAGGTCTTTTTCCTGAATCTTGCGCATAATTAACAAACCGAGGAAACTAGTTTTAATTACTCCCTTCGAGATTGGCGCGAAATTCAAAGTCCAGAGAACGTCCATCTACCCCAGAGAAACACGTTTTTCCCCTAAAAAGTCGTATCGTCCGCAAGCAACGAATCGACGCGCCCGGTTCTAATCGGCCCTTTTAAAATTGGCGCGAAATTCAAAAGCGGTAGGATTCTCTGCGCATCTTGTACAGAGACCTCATTTAGAAAGCACGTTTTCATAATCAGCGAGTTGACGTAACCGATTCTAATGATATATTTCCTTCAAAATTGACGCGAAATTTAAAGTTCAGAAAACGTCCATCTACCCCAGAGAAACACGTTTTTCCCCCCTAAAAAGTCGTATCGTTCTCAAACAACGAATCGACGCGCCCGGTTCTAATCGGCCCTTTTAAAATTGGCGCGAAATTCAAAAGCGGTAAGATACTCCAGGCGTCCTGTACACAGATTTCATTTGAAAGAACGTCAAGCCTTTTCGATCCGGGTGCACCTGCGGGCAGGACGATCCACTTGCTGGACGAGTATTCAGGTGGAAAGAGTTGACCGGCTTTTAAAATTGTAGGTTAACGACGTGTGCGCGCACAAGAGCACCTTTGTGTCCTTTTTTGGAAACCCGCTGAGCCTCCGCTGAAAAATCGATCTGAGTTATTTTCGTGACCAGCCACTGCCGATGTTCCTCCCCTTTTTTTGGGAGGAAGAGAGGGCCGTCGCGTTGCTGGCTCCTCGCGTTCGTGGTTGAATTACTCCCGACAGCGGAGAAAGTGACGCGCCCTTTCCCTTGACAAATGTCGCCCGGCCGATTGGTTCCATTTAATGGTAAAACGCTCCCGTGATCGCCTGGGCCCAGCCCCTGATCGTTCCGCGCGATTCGCTCGATGATTTTCTGCAAATTTTCTATCCAAAGCAAATTCCTTGTTGATCTATGAATGGACAGATTTTCATGTGTGACGTTTGGGGTTAGGTTGGGGTTAGGTTTCTCTCTCCCTCTTTTTCTTCTATTTTTCTTTTTGGTTCTTTTTTTCCTAATAGATGGATTTTAGGGATTAGGGGATACTGTCTTTATAAGTGGACATTTCTATTGGAGATAAATTGAGATCAGGTTATTGGTGAGTAGATTAAAGATACATAGTAGATTGTTAAGATGTAATATGTATATGGTTATTAGTAGCGTTACAGGTGCCGTAAATTTCAAAAATTGTTACATATTAATAGCGTTTCCATGTTAATATAATTATTTAGGTAACTTGGTATTATACAATATGTATCTTCAAGGTCTGGTCGTGAATGTTATTTTTACGAGCCATTCGCAGGCTGAAATGGTTAGCTACGCTTTTTGAAATTTGTGGTGCCCAACCAATTCGTCGATGCTTGTCTTGGGTACATAATTTCATCGATTTTCCCTACTTTTACTTGCGTGACTTTCTCCTGGATTTATGCAATAGCAAGATGTAACAGATTCCAAATAGTGATTCTCAAATTTGGAAGTGTACACATACTGAGAAGAATACACATACATGTACACAATTAATGGTGAAATTTCGTTATTAATTTCTTCAAAAAAGAAAAAGAAATAATTCTCATTTCTGTTGCAACATTGTTTAATATACTTTGAGATTTTTCCGAAATTCTGAAACGGTAAAAAGTATTGGCTTATCTATGACGATTCAAATTTAGAAAATTATTGAAAGCAAGAAACTTTAAACGTTGTTATTTCTCCTAAAGCTGAAGTTGAACGGTGATTAGGTTATTTTTTTAGAAGAGCAGCCATTAAATTTCGAAACCATCTGAAGGATGGCACCACGACGACGCGACGGTCCGGCAAGAATTAAATTGGGTTCAATGAAGATAAGATAAATTCGTGGGACTTCCTTCGTGGCCAAAGATATTTACGAAAATTGTTCCAAGAATAGCCTTCCCTAATCAAAGTCAAGTTCAGTCGATGGAAAGATAGCGAGAAATTGAGACAATCGTTACACGACTCACCAAACCGTGATGTAATTTCCCAACGAGAAATTTGCCTCCCTTTGCGTAAGCCTAATAATCATTAAACCTCTCCTCACTTTCGATACTTTGCCCGTTGCCAGGTGAAAACAGCATCGGTCGACCGTAAAACGTAATAAATTTTTCATAAAAAGTCACAATCAAATTCCGTCTATTAATTTCTAATTAAATGGAAAAATACTTAAATTGGTAACAGACTGTCCAATAAAGAAAAGAACATCGTGTAACACCTTTTTTTTTTTTAGACTTAATATTTATAGTTTGCCTTACTAGGCATAATACAATTGGCATAGTAATCACAAAATAACGATAAAAGTATCAACTTTCATGTACAAAACAGCATTTGAATTTTCGAATTTCATCGAAATCGTTTGTTACGAAGTTATGATTAGTCGAAGTTAACGATTTCCAATGTTTCGCTCTGTTGGCTTTATATTTCGATTGTTCTCTTTTGGAACTTTCCGGTAAAAAATTATGTTTTATAATTCCTTGGAATCTATAAAACGACACAGAAATTGGCTATTTTTTACCATCCTCCTTTGGGCTGAACTTCGCTTTGGGGGACCAAAGTTATTCGCTTTTTTATTCGCAACCTCGTAGATTTCGACGTGTAGAATCTGAAAATGTAAGTTTTAAGACGCGGAACACACTGGTTCGAAAGTTACATGTCTATATAAAGCTGAGGTACATTTTCAGATTACTTTAGGTTAGGTTCCAGGTTAGATTTTAGGTTAGACCTTGCACCGACGCCATATTGGTTTTTATCCATGATTATCCAATGGGCAGAGCCGCTGTAAAGAAATCCCCGTGGATGACTGCCATTTTGTGGCGGCATTTTGAATCGTGAATACCGAATTCGGTTTGAACTATTCTTTATCCTTCGATTAGGCTAGTCAAACTAATTTCCGACAAAGTTCAGTTTAATGCTTATTCCTGTGGATCAATCGGATGATGGATAAAAGGCAATCAGGCGTACCGTGTAAGTACCGTGTAAAATATCCGAAAAATGCTGAGTTTCACACAATCGCAACCTCCGTACCGGTGAATTGCGCGCCTTAAAATTTGAATTTACAGATTCTACGATCCAAGAACCATAAGAAGGCGAATAAAAAGATGGACAATTTTTCGACCCGTAAAGTAAAATTTAACCTAAATTTCTAATCTACTATACGGATATGATAGAAAAATGTTCAGCACATCGATTACTAAAATTCAAAGCGTATCAATTTCAACTTTTTCTTTACACGCCATTACATCTATCACAGAAGATCGAGAAAATAGAAAGACGCAAGGACTATATAGAAGAAGCTACTTAACCAGGATGAAAAAGCCGAAGAATAGAATGCAAATGAGAATGGGGAAGGGTTAACTGGGAAAAACGGAGAAAAATGGGGGGAGTAGCAAAAAAGGCGACAAACGGATCAAGACGAAAAAGAGTGAAAAATGAAAAGTGGAGAGACGGAGTGAAACAGGGTGGACGACAGCGGTTGTTGGAAAGGCGGGAGAGGGAAGGGCAGGAAAAAGAAAGCAAGTTGTCTCGGATGTCTGCTCGCCAGATCGTTTTTCTCGGAGTGGCGGCGCCTCCGCATGGGATTGCTCGTTCTGATCATTCTCCGCGGTGTTGTCGGCCTCGAAAAAACGCCGACGAGCTGTTTTCATCGAATCCTCTCCGTACGGTAGCTGTCGAACGAATCGACGAGAAATCACTCGAATCGTTCTGAACACCAGATACGAATTATAGTAGTAATAATAATAATAATAATAATGATAATCATGCCACACATATATATGTGATATATATATATATATATATATGTGATATAAATTACAAGATAATTTAGTGCATAATAACATACAGTGGTGGGCAAGAGAAAGTTCATAAAATAAGGAGCGTAAAAAAAGGACATAGTAATTTAACAAAATGGATTTACATTTAATAAGAGCAACGGATATAATATATGGCACGAAACAGATTGCTATAGCAGACAATATGGTAGAAAATTGCTAGCAGAAAAATTACTATTCTTAGTGTATCAATTTTGAATTTTTTGTTTTGTTTTTTATTCTCTTTTACACGCGGAGAAAATATATAAAATGATTTAGTATAGCTACATATCAACTTACATCAGGCATTTTTTAGAAGATAAATCTCTAGACCTAACAAGGTATTCCATCATCAGATTGCAGATTTCTATGGATTTACAGGAAACTCGAAAGCGACAAATCGCACAGAACGTGCATAATAGGAAAATGTTCAGAAAATGTGCAAAAGTACACGGTGCTTTTCTACGTAACTTGGCATTGATAATGGCACAACTCGAACAATTTCAAGTTTGCTCTAAATCGAGCGGATTTTGTCCATACCACCTAATGACAAAATCCGCAATCACTTAGTTGCCAACCCAACACTACTTCGCGTCAGTTCCTCGTTTCGTATAATACATTTTTCCGGAACCTAATTACCGCGTTATACCTAACTATCGTCGGATACCCGTATTTAAAAATGATCGATATTTTAATAATATTCATCGAAATGTGACATCAGTTCCGGGTCATCGTAGAGCCGACGAGGACAGCGGAATGAATTATATGATGGGGAAAAAAAATATGAAATTTGCATAAAAATGTATTTAAACGATCTTTTATTGATGATAAAGTAACATTGAAACTATAAGATGAAGAAAAATCACAAGTGTTGGAATACTTTCGTGCGCAACTCTATTGCTCTTTCATGATACATGCCTCTCTCTTAACCCTTCCTTTGGAGCCTTAGTCCCCACTTCTTCGTTCACAGTCGTCTGTGCGAGACGCGCGGCGTCGTTCAAGGAGGAAGAGGAGCGAGGGGCAACGCGTACTGGCGCCGTCCTGCTGCACGCATTATTCCACGCGCATTTTTCCGCGTCGATCTGTGCCGCGGCACGAGGCATAGCCCGCTTTCTGGGAGAGGATACCCGGCCCGGCACGTGACCGCTACGTAGACACGTTACACCGCGTACCGTACACCGGAGATGCTCGTGCGAACCTCGACAGGTTCGGCTAACAGGTTAGAAAGACAAAGATTCTAGCGTTATTGTCGGAGTTTGTGCTACATAGAAATTTTGTAGCGGTAGAGCTACGTATTAGCTTGTTTGTTGTACGTAGATGGCGGGTTGGAATTGAGAGAGGCAGGGCAAATGGTCCGTTACGCGTGGAAATTATAAAATTTACAGATGTTGCGGGTTTGAGAAGTTGAGAGGAACGTTGGAAATTTGGGAATTATCAGATATTTGAAGATTTATGGTATCGGAGGCTTGAAGGTTTGTGGAGGTTTGTAAAGGTTTGTAAAGGTTTGTGAAGGTTTGTAAAGGTTTGAACGTTCGAAGACTTGGAGGTTTGACAATTTGCACATTTCAAAATTTCAAGTCTTGAAGGATTGATGTATGAAGGTATACAGGTTTGAAGGTTTGAAGGTTTATAAATGTTTGAACATTCCAAGATTTGGAGGTTTGAGAAATTGTACATTTCAAGATTTGAAGGTTTGAAGGTTTGTAAAGGTTTGAATATTCGAAGACTTGGAGGTTTGACAATTTGCACATTTCAAAATTTCAAGTCTTGAAGGATTGATGTATGAAGGTATACAGGTTTGAAGGTTTGAAGGTTTATAAATGTTTGAGCATTCCAAGATTTGGAGGTTTAAGAATCTGTACATTTCAAGATTCGAAGGTTTGAAGGTTTGTAAAGGTTTGAATATTCGAAGACTTGGAGGTTTGACAATTTGCACATTTCGAAATTTCAAATCTTGAAGGATTGATATATAAAGTATACAAGTTTGAAGGTTTGAAGGTTTATAAATGTTTGAGCATTCCAAGATTTGGAGGTTTGAGAATTTGTACATTTCAAGATTTGAAGACTCGAAGGTTTGAAAATTTGTACATTTGAAAACTGGGTTCAAGTTATGAAATTTAAAGGTTCGGAGGCTTCAAAATTGATATGTTGTTCGAAGATCTGAACGTTTAAATTTTTGATAATATCGAACATGTGAGGCAAGTTTTGAACTTTTTCAAGAAATTTGTAATACCTGAAAATTTCAGATCAGGTTTTAAGGTTGCAAAATTTCCGAAATCCTAAAGTTAAGATCCGAAATTTGAGAATCTTGAAGTTCTCGAGGATCTGAAAATTCGAAGATCCCTTTTCCTGAAATTCTACGAATCTCGACAATCTGAAGATTCAAAGTTTCGTAGACTTCTATTTTCATCTGACGACACAAACAGCCAAAGTTTTATCCATTCGAAAGTTAAAAAGTACAAAAATCCTATTCTCTACAAAAACCATCGCAGCACAAATACACTGAAAAACGGATTTACTTTACAACGATGCTTTCCAACCGCGCGAGTTCTTTCGCCGCTAGCAAGTTTCCGTTCTAGCAGCTAACCTACTAGCTACTAGTTCAACAACTGTCCCAATCAATCTGTACAAATCTACTCGCGTAGCTGTCAATTACCAATTACTGCAAAAACACTCAGTTTCTCACACAGTATTTTACTTTCGTGCAATTCCATGATTTACCTCGACGATCTTCCCAATTGCTTCTCATCGACGAGTAATCCTCTCAAATAACATTACTTTTTTAATTAAGAAAGTCCGATCTCTACGTAAATACCGATATGTTGAAAAATAAATTTCATCTGTGTAACTTGTTGGAACCTTAAAAATTCGAACACATTGTACATTTTGTCGTCTTTCTGATGGCCGTCTGTTCAGCGTTTGCGATTAATTACGATCGATGTAAGAATTAATAATTACGACGAAATATATTCTCCGCGACCTTCTTTTGCCGGTTTGGTTGCCACTTTGAAGCCTCTGAATCGGAAAACTGCGATTATCTAACATCGATTCGACCCGATTGCCTTCCACACCGTACGCTCGCCACGAGTCAGTGATCGAGCAGTTTGATGGAAGAAGAAACACGACGATAGAAAGATGGTTCAGCTGTTGGGAGTTTCCATACGGTTATCTTTACGGGCGTAGCCGAAGAAATGGAAATTTTTATTTCTACCAAATATCCCTAATGGACGCTTATACAGGGTGGTTGGTAACTGATGGTATAAGCGGAAAGGGGGTGATTCTACGCGAAAAAAGAAGTCGAAAATATGGAATAAAAATTTTTCGTTCGAGGCTTTGTTTTCGAAAAAATCGATTTTGAATTTTCGGTCGGTACGCGTGCACTTTATCGCGTCTCGTTAGAACGGATCTCACTGCAGATCGTTGTCTCGATTGACGTTATTTCTTTAATTTTTTAAATTTTTATTCCATATTTTCGACTTCTTTTTTCGCGTAGAATCACCCCCTTTCCGCTTGTACCAGCAGTTACCAATCACCCTATATAATTCGTAATATAAATACACAACGATGAAAAAATGAATCGAGTTTAATTATTCCGTGGATTATTAAATGTTGTTATTTCTGTATTTAGAGGTTAGGATCGCAATAGCTATTATTTTATCCGTTGGATAAATCTATTACACCGTTCTGAGCCGAAAAACCTTTATTGCATTTTCTTACATGGGCTAGGGATAAAAACAAAGGAATATCTTAAACCTATCGATTATATCTAGAACTATCTTCTAGTTACTTTTTATCGTAACTAGCGCATCTGCGTATGGTTAGCGAGCGCGAACTCGCGTTGTCATTTTCAACATTGAAATTTGAAATTACAGAAAGTAAAACACTCTATGTTGGATATTTTGCAGATTTGCGCGCCTTTGAATTTCCCACGAATGAAAATAAAAATTTGCCATCACCAAAGATCAACGTTGAATCGAGATTTCCATATCGAAACGTAGGAAACTGTTAATGGAAATATGGCAATAAGGAAACAGAGTCGAACGTTTCACCTGAAACAGAGCTCGACGATCGTTTGATCGAGTCGATCGTACATTGCACAGCTAAGAATCGTACGATTCTTTTCCCGTTTTACGCTTGGCGCCAGGCCGAAGTAGGCCGTCGTGCCAGAGCGCGCCCAATGACTGTCGATGTTCATTAAATTCGTTGCATGGAAATTTCGCCTGTTCCATGAGAACCGTACAACTTCATTTTCATTCGATAATATCGCGATAAATTCCCCATTATACGGAATTAATTCGAACAGTATGACAGCATAGACTATAAGTATGTAAATAAAATGTCGAATCTTCAAATTTTTTGATCCTCCAACTGTGCATGCGTATTCAACGACATGATGAGTACTTATTGGGTTGCCAACTATCTAATGACAAAACTGCCTAATGTCAATACTACCTAATGACAAAATTCGCAATCACTTAGTCGCCAACCCAAATTAGTATTTTAAAGATTATCGCGATACAATGTCGTCGATGACTATCGAGATGTTCGTTGCGACGAACAGAGATGCGAAGATCTGAAAGTTACAAATTTTGGAGATACGAAGCTATTAAAGTTTCGAAGATCCCTGTCAAATTTCAATTTTTATCCCACCCATGCAAATAAATATCTGTTTGTTTATCTCCAAGATATATTGCAAGTCAAACTTCTAACTGTTGCAACTCGTATCGTACCTATGTAGCTTTTCTATTGGGTTGGCAACTAAGTGATTGCGGATTTTGTCAATACCACCAATTGACATGGAACAACTGGCCTCTCACGTCTCACGACGCATAGAAAAGCTAAAAGGTTAGCAACTAAGTGATTGCGGATTTTGTCAATACCACCTATTTTGTCAATACCATCTATTGACAAAATTCGTAATCGCTTAGTTGCCAACCTTTTAGCTTCTCTATGCGTCGCGAGACGTGAGAGGGGCCAGTCGTTCCATGTCGCCGCCTTTCTTCCAGCTTTCGTTAGGACTGGCCACGAGGAACACGAAAGGACAAGTGGAAACCTCTGTGACTCGAAAGCTCTTAGCTTCTTCTATTCTACTTTGTACTACGTTGTTTTTATTTCCGAAAGAAATAGTATCTTGAGCTGCTTAAAGCGCTGTAGATGTCACTGCTGAGTAGGCCGCTCTTCCAATTTTTTGTATCGTGGAAGAAAAATCGGACTCCGGTCGTCGGGATTCGAACCCGGGTTCCGAACGTTCGCAACCTAAGGCGCTAACCACTGCGCTACCGTCGTCCGACGCTAGTTAGTGTCGAGCGGTGGTATTTGCTATCGAGTACCACCACAGGCCTTTTTCCACCGATACTACATAAATAATATTGGATTGGCAACTAAGTGACTGCGAATTTTGTCAATACCACCTAATGACAAAATTTGCAGTCACATAGTTGCCAATCCAATATTTGTATCATTTTTATGCCATGGGCATCTATGCGAACAAATGAAGCTTTATACTATTTATACATAAAACAAATGAAGCTTCTCAAGTTCCTTGTGCGAAATGAAGTCTCCTTTATATTATCGTTCAATCTTACAAGTCAATTTTAGAAACCATAAATCACGCTTGAAAATGGACTTACCATTTAACTGCCTGTTAACTCTTTCAGGCACAGGATCTGCAACCACTTAGTTGCCAACCCAATAATAAAGCAATCGATCGTATATTTTCATTTTTATACGCGATATAAGGGAGGGACGATAGTCCAACTGATCATCCTCATTTTCAATTCCTTCGTTTTCAAACTTGGAATTTCGTTCGTCTCAACACTCCTCGCTTGTATTCTCTGTATATTTCCCGCTAATCTTCTCACTGAATATTTGACATATTCGGCGTTAAAACAAACTACAAGTCCGATATACCGAATATTATGAGATTCGTTCGCTCTCTGTCGTATTTGGTTTCTCGTAGGCTTCCGTCTGCACTCTGTGGCCCTCGAGACGATACTCCATTTAAATACCCTCAATTTATAAAAAATATCATTGCGAAGGAAATTTATTCTTGAAAAGTATTCCTTCAAAGTATCCGATAAGACTGCGTTGTGTTTATGCGTTACCTGACACGGGCTCTGTCGGATTGTTCGAGTGCTTACGACGAAGCAAACGCATACCACATTCAGATGCATGCAACTATAGTTCGTCACATCTTAGCCGAGTTCAGAAGAGTCAACGTGCCAGTCGGAGAACCTTAGAAAAAGATGCAAATTTATCGACCGGTTAAACGACCTGTCGCGTTAAAAAACAAGCAAAAAATAAGAAAAGGGAAGGAAGAAATGGATCGGTCAGACAATATATAAGAATTTACATAAAGTTGGACGAACAAAAGAAATAACGATGAACGTGTACGATCTCAGATTGAATTTCAAATTCGGTCGTTCGACCGGGCCTAGTAAAGTTAGCGTTAAGCTTCGTTGCTACCCAGGTTCGGTATCATCCTACGTATTATCGCTATCGTGCGTTAAGCCTGTGTTAATTCCATACGTTCATCTGCACTCTGCCCTTCGAAAGCACACGCGCGTCGTCCGCTTTCAAGATTCGACGAGTGTCGAGGGTCGGCTACGATCTCCAGCGTGCAACAGTGTCCAGAGCGTTGATAAATATAGAGATTGTTCGGTGATTTTTTCGACGCGCAGCGGAATCGAGGCGCGGAACACGCCTCCGCGTCGCGTAATTACAGCTTCGCGGCCCATTCTGCCGCTGAATAATGCTCGTAAATAACTGGAAATCCGCGACGACCAGATACTTGGTTGGTTCGCGGCGGCGTGAAAACTACCGTGCGAGCGTTACAACGTGTAATGTCAGGCAATTTTTCAGCGATCTGACTGCTATCAGAGGCGAAGTTGAACCTTTAGGAGGCCACTCGGTTATCGAATAAATTATGCGCCTAACGGAGTTGCTTTTATGGTTTATCTGTATTGAGATACGTGTAATTTTGTGTGCTAGACTAGATTAGCCGCGTAGTGGTGACACGTATATATGAGTACGAGTGTGTGGAAGTATGTGCGCGCACAGCGTCTCGTAAAACAGATAAATCCAACTGTTCGTCGAGTAGTGTGGTATAGGAAATGGTGAGACAAAGAGAGAGTGCTGAGGCGCGTGCAAATTTATATCCGCGAATATCTTGTCAATCACATATTAGATAAATCTGAAACTATTTTGATATCAATTCTAAGTATAATCTAAGTGTTCCCTTACATTTATTTTGGCGATTAAGATCCACGATTCTCAACAATCTGGTTACGATTGTTGATTATAGTTTAATCCTTTGTACGATAGGAAATAAAATAATACGAATATGAAAAGTACACGAGAGAAATCCGACTGGTTGGTTTTCGTTGACCCGCCGATTTCTACGTGGCGCCAGTTGATAACAGAATTTGAAGTTACAAGTTCTGAACAAGCGTTTCTGTTGCTCGTTTCAGCGATGATAGAAATTGGAAGAACAATCGTCGTAACGATAATTTGAGAAACAACGTAGATTCGTTCGTCAATCGAGACAACTTGTCTTTAACAAAGCATACAAAGTGCAGATGCTTCGTTAGAGTGGGAAACTTTAACGTTTCGTGCGAAGCATTGTCATCAACTATAGCAATGACTAATTCCATACGACTGTAACAATGTCCACGCGTAATAGCGATTAAAATTGAACCATTAGAATAGACAAGACCGTAGTAAATTATAATTAGATTATTTGTCTAATGTCTTATCAATGTCTTGTCAATGTGTCTTATCAGCAAAGAATTATTTCATCTGCCACGTATTACAAGTATACTTTGCGTATTTTATATATTGGGTTGGCAACTAAGTGGTTGCGGGTTTTATCATTAGGTGGTAATGACGAAACCCGCAACCACTTAGTTGCCAACCCAATATATTTGATATTTCGCATATTTCATAAATTTTCCAACGTTACGAGCGCTATGCTGGTTATTATCTTTCGAGCGATAAAAAATATGGTTGCAAAATATGGTTAACACGGCAAGATGTTGTTAAGCGTGCGAGACGAGCTGGCGGGTTGTCTTTGTTCTAGCGTTGACCGCAGGATCGCTAACCTTGACAGTGCCTCATCTTTGATTTGTGACGTCGTGACTGTTCTGCGAGGATTTTAGTGCATCGACGTCACATAGTTGGCGCTGTTCGACCAGCAATCGAGTCATATGCGTTTCGTAATTGGACGAAATGATTCACTAGAACTAGTCCCTTGTTACGGGCTAACTATCGACTGCGCGTTATGGTTGTACGTCCATTTCGAACGTGAATTTCATTTCACTGTCGTAATTTATACGCTGAATTTCCACAAGTTTTCAAAATCTCGCCTGTCTCGATAAAAAGGAGAATGCAATCGGTCAGTCGATCTCAAGGATTTTTGAGATAAAGAAGAAAGTGTTGGATAAACGAAAGGAGAATTATCGTCGTTAGCTGACTAGGAATTTATAGTAGAAATTTATAGTTTCAATAGGCGATTTGATTTCGATTAATTTTTGTTGTTTCGTTCAAATTATTGGAAAGTAATCTGCTTAAGAGAACACAGTCTCTTCTCAGAACAGTCGATTCTCAAAAATGTTGGGTATTTCGATTTCGAAAAAAATAAAAGGGACGATAAGAAAAAACTGTTAAAGTTGTGAAGGAACGAAGAATATTGACACGTATAGTAAAAAGAAAGAAGTTAATCGAAAATCTTGATCACTGGCTACGTCGAATTAATTTGAATTAAAATTCCCTGAGTTGTACAGTAGCTAGAAATTGAGCTGTACTTTTACAACTTTCTACAATGTACTTTTCATTCTTTTACAGTTAAATTTGTTAGCGATATATTACGTAACGTTATAGTAAAAGTTGAATACAATGCGGAATAAGACGAAGAAGAAAATGTTTCATTTTGATATGTAATATTTAAATTATTTACAAGTTTCGATATCATATGTTGAAAAATGTATTTTCATCTTACGAAACATGCTAATACTTGACACTATTTCCCGTGGATCCATCAAATGTTTCTGTGTACTGTGCCTTAGGTTAATGGAACGTGCTTTCGAGAGCAATTCGTAGAAGCCTTTCATAGACGTAATAACCAGCAAGTCTTTTGTTCAATCACCTAATTACTTCGTTGAACATTGCATAGGTTGCATAGGACGCGTCTTACGTGTGTTCTCACGAGCGCCGATCATCCGACCGTTCCATGATGAGAAAGTCCTACGCCAACTATAATATGGAGCAAAGTTTCTATCTGTGAATTTGAAAATGTTTAGAGAAAGAAGGCAGGGGAAATTCAATTAGAAAATTATCATGCATTTAACGGATCACGTCTATTTAATTTATTCGACTCAATTTAACCTGACCATAGTAGACCTAATTTATGTGAACGTGACTTATAACTCGTATTAATTCAATTCCAATTAATTTAACATAATTATATTACATTAAATATTCCACTGTGCAATGTACTACATACAGTGGACCAAAGGAAGTTTAATATTCGTGTTTATATACACATTTGTGAACAATAGTAGCTTAAATAAAATATTCTGAACCGTCTCCCATCCGTCATAGTTATAATTGCGTAATTTGCTCCGCATGTACGATCAAAGTAACAAAATTACAGAAACCGAAGTTCCAAACTCAGATCATCGTAGCTTCGATCCCAAATAAAATAGAAAAGAGGCGTGACTTTCGAGAAAGACGAGGATCGGATTGATTTTCTCCTTTCCCGCGACATTACTCGGCCGCGTTCGGCTTTAAATATAATTTTCTTATCGAACCCGGTGAAAGGTATGAATAAAACATAAGCGCCGAGTGCATCGACTCTCGCATCAATCTCTCACGCCAGGCCGTGGAACTTCCGTGCGGAGAATAATTGGCACGGTATGCGCGGCTCGAGAGAGCGACCGGTTCGAAAAAATAAAAAAAGATACCGAGAGATACTTAAGGAGCTGGCTCACGTGGATTCCGATTTTTCACGGTTCTCTCGCCGATATGAATTCTGGCGATGCGCCGCGAAACGAACGTCTGGTAGCCCTGATACATAGAAATTGGTCACTGATGCGAGGTTAGGTTGACTCTTTGAAGGTTAGATGTATACATATGTATCGTAGATTTGATGTTATGTCAGAATTGCGAATTTCATCGGGTATGGAGTGTTTTTTTAAGTAGATCTAGAATGTTTTATAATAACCTAGCTAAAGGTTAAGAGACGAGAGTGGAATCATAATTTCAGTTCTAGGTTAGGTTTCGCTTTGGTAGACTAGAATTTTAGTTTTAGGTTAGATTTACGTTTGCTAGAGTAGAATTCTAATTTTAGGCTAGGTTTGGCTTCGGCAGAATAAGATTTTAATTTTAGATTCTTCAGGTTAGGTTTGGATTCGGTCGGTGCCGAAAAATACTCTGTACCCAGATCGGGGAAGTCCTAGTCGGTGGTGGCTAAGATAAAAAGAAGCTTTGAATTTAGTATAGAATTTTAGTTTTAGGTTCGATTCGGAAACAGTGCAATAGAAGATTAATCTTAGTTCTAGATTAGGTTGCAAATACATTGTAAATAGGTCGAGAAACGTCCACTTAGCGATGGGTACGGCTAAACAAAAAGAAGCATTTTAATTCTAGGTTAGGTTTGGATTTAATAAGATAGAATTTTAATTCGTGATTGGGTTTGGAAAGACACGCGTAGTAAATTGCCAAGAGTGGGCATTACTGATAACATTCCTGGTGGGGGAATCATTGTTGCATAACCAATAACCAATGTTTCGACTCTGCCGATAGCCTCCTACCTGTAAAATTTTTTAACCACGTAATTTCAAATTTCCCGAACTAAACAGATGCTGTAATGTCTTCACGTCGTAGAAACAATTATTTTATGAAACTTATTCATTAACATCATAGAAAATAAAAATGAGCTTCGCTAAGCAATTAAACAACTACTGTACTATAACAAGGCAATTACTACGCACGCTTTACGACTACTACAGCACAGCTTGTTAAACAAGTAAAATAAGAAATTGTCCTTACCGAAAGCGAAAATCCTCAATTAGTACTAATTTCCCATTTCCATTTCGAAATTCAGTTATACAACCCCAGGAACAAAGAGTTAGCAGGGAGCCATTAAGAGCACTAGAAATCCCGTTAGGTTGGCAGTCGCGACGAACGAAAGTCCTCTTGTTCTCCGACTGTACTGTGTGTCCCCTCGCCGAAGCATTTTGCCCGCGTACACAGATGATTCATAAGCGGCCGCTTCTGTTAGCGTTCCTTGAGCGCCTCTCTTTCTGCTCCCCGGGGCTCTCTCGAATTCCTCCGGCACGAGGAGGGCAAAGAAAAAGACTTTTATCGAGCTGCAGCGGCTAGAGCAGCGTAGTGAGTCACTCTCGGTGACTGGCTCGTTGTAATTCATTGCGATGATTGAACCCCCACCACCAGTTCTTTGCGTCGAGTACGGGTCCATTCACAACGGACGAACCCAGTGACCCTGGGACCAGCTGTTTTTCTCGCCTGCACTTTCGATTGATCGAATCACTCCCTGGTAATGCAGGAATTCTCGTTTTTTTTTTGCTTAGTATGGCTGCAGTTAGGGTGGCGAATACGTACTCTACGCGTTATGTGTATTCACACTCGAGTTTTATCTTTCTTCTCCTTAGCGTAGATGCAATTAAGGTGACGGATATGCATTTTATACATTATATGCTTTAATCCTGAAATTTTCTTTTTTCTTTTTATATATAGGCACATTTATAAATATTTGTCAATTAGATGTTTACGAGTAGTGAAATATGATTGGAACGAGGAGGTGTTCTGCAACAAATTTGTATATTACAATGCAGATGTTGCACAAATGTATAAAACGCAACAATATTGGCATGGTCGATAAGAAATTTAGTTGTTCGGTATTCTAATGCGATAATCGATAGAGATCTATTATGGAAAATTGTCATTGTACGTTATGGAATATTTATTCCACTAGTATTTTTGTGATTAGTATATTTATTGATGCAGTATGGAAATAGACGTGCGTATGATTGTGATTGGGTCGATTGAGATGTTCAGTATGTTTTATGCATTATAACATGTAGCATTGTAACATATGGAGATATCTGCGGAATGATATATGGAGAACTGTGTTTGTATAATACATATTATCTAGTATTGCGGGTTATGAGGGAATGCCACGATTATATTTGCTGATATACACGAGATACAAAGGTAATACACAATTTATAGCGCATCCAGTATCATGATACATCGTGATATATGTAGAAATGATATCGACGTTTATTATAATAATATACAAAGTATTCTATTAGATGCGTATTTATTAAAAGGAGTGAGATAATGTTTCTTTGCTTTTCTATGTTATCTCTATTATTGTAGTATATGGCACATAGCACAGAAATATTAACATGCATATAGTCTACATATTTATCGTACCATATTAGTGTTTGGAAATCTGATCAATGTGATAACATACAAAACAATGTTCTCCTTAGTATATTGACTAATTTAATACATTGTGCATTGTATTTACGTGTAACATAAATATTATTACAGCATGTGAAAACATATTCTGCAATACTATCTTATATTTACTCATTACTATGTATGAAGAAGTATAATGTTCTAACAATGGTGCGTTGCCTACAATATGTCTAGCATTCTAAAGTGTGAAGATGCATCCCATACACCGTATCTTCCTTTTTAATGTATGCAAATAAGGTCTGTACAGTGAGTCTGCTATTATGCAGCCCCTCCACTATTACAGTATAATGAAGTCCGAAGGTGGTTTGATGAATTCTAATGAAAATTCAACCAGAGTTCCTCATGGTAGAGCCAGCACCTCCTGTGTAGGAGTCAGCTGAAGGATCTTGTGCAAATCTTCCACTGTTTTGCGACATTTCCCTCATTCTCTGTGTCGAATCTTTAATTCAGCGAAACTTATCTGATAGATAAATTAAAGTGCTGTGAATCTGCAATTTGAAGACGATGGACGGACATGATAATGAACAGAATTTCACATCCATCTTATAATCTAAATTCTAATAAACCTAGCTTTCGGCAACCGTCTGTCTGAAACAGACGAAGAGACTGATGAAGCTTCCTTCGATTAACTCTGAGATAATGCCGCGCTAGATTTTGAGATGCTCGAGTTCAATGGAAAGTAAATCCTACGAAACCAGTCACGTATGCGAGCTCTTTAATCGAATCTCTGGCTGACCTGCTATGTTTCTACTACCTGTACGAATAAATCTACTTTTTATCGCGATTATGAAATCCTCGTGAAATCTGGGGAACGATTATTATACTCTGCTTGCATGACGCTGTTGATGAAACTGCATAAGAAATAAAAGGTATCTAAAATTTTCTATTCTAAAAACTTTTGCTCTTGCAATGTTCGAATAGCAAAAGATTCCATAGTAAATTGGCTTTGGTATTAGGCATCTTTCTCAAAATAAAATATGATGGATTAAACGTGAAATTAGAGCGAGTTTAATTTTGCTAGTTTCTGATTTGTTTAAGAGATACGGAATCTTGAATTTTCTAATTTCTGTCTATTATGAGAACGCGCTGTACTTGTAGATTTTTATTTCGCAAGTTATTCGTCGCATCCGCATATTTTTCTATTTTTACTTTAATTTAGGATGTTCAAAGTATTCTAATAATATTTGTTCACATTGAAAAATTGATTTCTTAGTCTGGAGAGTTACAAGCATATTCTTTGCAAATTTTTCTCCGAAAATTGAGTGTTTTTAAATTACAAAATATTTATCATTCGCTATAGGTTAATTTCTATATATTCAAAATCATTTTGAGGCTTAGTTCATAACCTCATTTGAATTTTCCTTGTCAAAGGAATACCCTCCAAAACAAAAAAAATTCGCTTTTAAAAAAAATGTAAAATACAGATTAAATTCTATATATCACAAATAAAGGAATATCACGTCGAGAGAAAATTTACATATATCTATATATATATATATTCAATAATTCACTTTGAAACGGTACCTACAATGATGTATGCGAGTTGCATTATTGCTGAAAGAGACGTAAAGAACGTCAGACACGAGTCTCGAGACAGATTGTGTGATAATCGTAACACGAGTCGATCTGATAGATGACATCCTTAGCCGTACAATTTGTTAACCTTCTCGTTACGTACAATTGCGCGATACGTTCTTTCTATTTCATGCAACCATGTTACACTCGTTGAATGATTAATAAGGCCGATAAGAGAGGCTGCATTACAGTGTACTTATGGCGGTGTGACTGGGTAGATAACTTCCAGTCTTCTCTTCCCCATAATCGTTTTGTAAATGCATATGGCTTTTTCATGAAACAATTCTCGTGGAAGGTTTCGTTTCCTTCACGCATATAGTTTCGTTTCGATGAATTTGAATAATAACGCTATGAAAGACTCGTACATCTGGACACCGTCACCTGCGAAAACAAACTTCTATTAGTTATGTGAAAATGTTTCAAGCTCACAGTTCAAAATCAAATGATACGCGTTGCAGCTTCCTCTGGATGACACGATCGAATCTCTGAACGCTATTTCAATTCGTAAATTTCATCTGCAAAAATAAGCTTCTACCAATCATAGAAAACTGTAGGAAACTCATAGGTTATAATAAACGATGCACCACAAATAACGCTATAAGAAATGCATAAATCCCGACACCATCATCTGCAAAAACAAGCTTCAATTAATTATACAAGAACGTTTCAAGCTCATAATTTACAAACGAACAGTACACACCCTCTTTGGATGACAAAGGACTAAATTCCATAATGCCATCCAAATAGCGCTATCTGCGATCTAAACAGCACAGAACCATTCGTCACCGCATTGTGAGTGTTCCTTTACGTCCAGTCCCGCTCGTCGTCGGCATTCGGATCCGTCTATCCGAGTGGCACACTCGCTCCATTCCCATCTTCGCCTCTCTCCACAGTATCTACCTGTTGCTCGAGCAGCGAAGGCTGCGCAGTACCTGCTCGTTTGTGCTCTATTCACACGATCTGCGCACCTGATTCCTAACCGCAACTTTATATTTCAAAGTATTCATTGGTGTTTGTGAAAATATTATTCTATAACTTGAGAAAAGGATTCGAAGAAAGGATCATTGTGTCTTTTATTGCTTGTTGCATCAGTTTCTCCTGGACGAAACAGTGAATCGTTTAACTCGTGATCGATATCGTTCTTCGGCGAACAGTGCGTGATTCTTTTCCTTGAAACGACGATCAGTCGCAGTGACACGCATGCGCGTGCACGCGTGTTTCTTCTTGCCGCTGGAATCAATTACTTCCTGAGCCATTGCGAGGGCTTCGATTAGGATGCCATCGACTGTACTACTTCGTGCCTGATTTTATTCCAAGACTATTTTGGTGAGTGAAAAAGTATCCATATAATGTTATAGGAATAACAAGTTACTAAGCTTTTTAGAATAAGACAAATTTCAGTTGCAATTTTTCAAATATACATGAATTTCATAGACTAAGAAACTGCTCGACTATGCGATTGATTTAGATGATATTGTCAGAGGAAAAGTGTGCAACTACAATATGCACAAGTTAAATGTTATGGCGGAGTATATTTCTTTTAATCTTTCGAGGATTCCAGGGTAAAGTATGTACGAGACAGCCCACGTGTCAATCCTGTTACGTTCTTCCGGTCAATTTCGAGCCGTTCGTACTTTTCGTAACGTTAGAAAATATCTTGAATCTGAAGAAAATATGAAACAATCCTTATTGGCGTGTATGATTCGTCGATTAAATTTTGTATTAAATTTGTTTAAAATACCAAAAATTCTTTTTATTTAACGAGAGCAAGCTTGAAAAACGTAGAAGTTTGAGGGCTGCAGTAGGGTTATATCGTAATGTGGAAATTGCGCGGCAATTTTGAATTGATGCAAGCTGTTGCACAAACCGATATCAACACTCAGAAACATCTTTCTTTTACAGAATAATTTATTGCATAAGCGTTAATAAATAATTTATTGAATTGAACCGATCATTCACGTTTATGTCTAGAGTATAATTATAATTATAATATTCGGCACGCATTTTAACATTATTATTGTTCAATTATAGTAGCAATATAAGATTCCAATAAACTCGTCGATATTAGAATGTGATTTTTAAGAATTTTTATCGTACGTTACATTAAAGAGGAAATTTAAAGTGTATAATCTTCGAAATTACACGAATTAACCGCTATAATCGATATTTAAAAATATTTCTAAAAGTGACGGTAGTCCGGTTATTGACACTGATAATCTAAACGATGGTAAAGATAGCGTTTTCATGAAAATATTAATAGAAATTGTTATTCCAACCCGACGAATGGAACTTTGTACCCGTTTGGAGTTCTGTTATGAGATAAAGTGATTCATGGAACACTCACAGTCTAATGGTTGTCTCGTGGGAAGTCTGTCAGCGACATATCTATTTCCGGTTTATGAAATTACTAACGTTCAAGGATATACGAGCTTCTCTAAATAATTGCGCAATATAAAATATCAAGCTAATTAGAAGAACGAATAAATTAGTGGAAGAAGCTTGTTTAGGGAAATTTTATTCTAATTTGTCAATACAACAGTCCATCATTTTTTCTTTCTTCTTACAAGTTGAAATTGTCCGAACAAAAGTAAAAAAGGTTCTAATACTTTATTAATAAATTAATAATAATATTATTGTAAAATTTGTTTCGGAGTAATACGATATTTCATTTGCAAAATAAAAGAAAGATTATTTGTTTTAACAAGAATTCACGGAAATCGTTTGAACGAGACTTAAGAATACACAGTAATGGAAAAAGCAAATTTAAAACAATAATTCTATTAGAAAGAAAAAATAATAAATTCATTCATCATAAAATTTCATTGCAAACATATATATATTCATTCTCTAACAATTTTCAAATAAGAATAGAGAAAACGTTCGGTTTAAACGTAAATAGTCCTAGATAAAGCGCATAGGAGTCACAATTCCACGACGATTATCTTCATAGAAGATAACAGTTATCGCACGGTCGATCAATTATTTGATCTTCCAAGCGGCAATGGGAATCGGGTTATCGTCGTTCAAACACAGTGTTCCGATAGCGTTTGCGTGCAATTTCCTTTATCGATCCTAGATGTACTCGATTACGCAAGAATGGGAGAGTAGAACATTAACATGCATACAAATCTGATAAAAATATCGTAGACTATTAGTATTATCGTATCTCTGTGATTCATTTTTAAAAGGATTAATGTATTTACAGAAGACTTATTATTATGTGTAATTATGTAGATTGTAAAGGAAAGAACAATTTGTTTCTTCTTACTTAATACAAATAGAGATAGAGATAACTGTGTGTAGAAGAAATGAATCAATTTAGAATTGTCTATCTTGTGTACTTCCATCAGCATGATTGTAAAGCAATTTTATTTCATAATTTTTAAACAAATTTACAATGAGAATTAATAACATTTTTTAGAATATGTGCTATAATCGTTATTTGTATCTTTTAGTTTGCAAAGTACTTTGAATTTAATCCCAAAGTCTTCTACTTCGATTTTTGTATCTGGACGTTTTGCGTTTATATTTGCGTTGCGATTTCCTTTGCTCCATATTACGTCGAGGGTTAAAAGTGCAAGACATCGTTCGAGGGTTAAAAAGCGAGCAAACATTCCCAAAGTATTCAAAGAATCTCTTAAGCGATTTCCCAGCCTGCATAAACCTATTATTATTTAGGCGAACCTGTTATTATCTTCCACGAATATTCTCCAACCTTTTGGGATCCTCCCCCTTCGAACACCTCATTCCCATTATTTTTCCTTTCTTTTTTCTTTTCTCTTCTTTTTTTTTTTTTTTCTTTTCGCCAAACAAAAAGAATTATCCTTATCCCATTGGCCAACGTCCAAAATTCACGTGCCTTCGAGTTCGAAGGTGCACACAGAAGCTAATGGCTGCGCGGATCCTCCGGTCACGTAGAACACGATCAGGCTCTCTGTTCAGGGTGCAGGGAATGCTGGAAAAGACAGAAAAGTCGCGAGGACGATGCAGGGCAGAGAAAAGGAGGAGAGAGATCGTATTCGCGTCACGTAGAGAACCGCGCGAGGATCACGTTTAAACCAACGTGGGACTCCTTTGCTCCGGAATTCCAGGCCTGCCTTTTGTAACCCCTTATCTGTTCCCGGAGATGCACCCGGAAGCCGTGCATTCCGCAGGATAATGCAACGTGACCGCGTCAAAACTGTCCGCTTTTAGTCGGCTCTTACAGTCGGTCAAGATGTTTCAGAGAGTTTGAATAATTTTTGTTTTTCTTTATCCTTCATATCCATCCGATGCTGTTCGATATTAATTTACAATAATAGTAATTAGAGTTCAGTGTACGTGAATTTAAAAAAAAATATTGTAAAAGCAAGTCCATTTCCTGTGAAGCTAAAATTAAATAGAATAAATAACAACAGTTTATTTTTCAGCCTTCTGGCCACGTAAAGGGACGCGTATTTACAATTGTTTTTTCCATTTACCGTACACTCTCCACTATAAATCTGTTTGTTTATCCGATACATTTATTTACACACGCCTGAAATCTGGCTATTTAATCATTTATCTAGCCGTTGCCTATTTGTCCAATTATAATATTCCTATATAGTCTATATAGTCATATATAGTCTATTAAAAAAAAGAAAAAAAATACCATAACCTATTTCCAGAAAATGTTGCAAAAATTATTTAAAATAATCTATTTGGAAAGGATTGTCCAGTTCAATTCTGTAACTTAAAGCCATCTAGTAGACGAATTCCATGGCGAAAAAATGTTGTGCCTTTAGACGAGATCCAATCGTTAGAACAAAGTATACCTGGGAGTTTTGACGATTCGGAAGTATTCGTTACATTGTGTTGGCAACTAAGTGATTGCGGGTTTTGTCAATACCACCTAATGACAAAATCCGCAATCACTTAGTTGCCAACCCAATATTTGTATCACTTTTATACCATGGGCATCTATGCAACAAATGAAGCTTTATACTATTTATACATAAAACAAATGAAGCTGCCCAGGGCCCTTGCGTGAAATGAAGTTTCCTTTACATTATTGTTCAATCTTACAAGTCAATTTTTAGTTGGCAACTAAGTGATTGCGGATTTTGTCATTAGATGGTATTGACAAAACCCGCAACCACTTAGTTGCCAACGCAATATTTGTATCACTTTTATGCCATGAGCATCTATGCAAACAAATGAAGCTTCCCAAGTTGCTTGTGTGAAACGAAGTTTTCTTTATATTATTGTGCAATCTTACAACTCAATTTTAGTAACCATAAATCACGCTTGAAAATGGACTTGCCATTTAACTGCCTGTTAACTCTTTCAGGCACAGGATCTTAAGAGAGAAAAGGACTCTAATTGCACAGGAATTTTATTGGAGATTAAATTATGAACTTCAATACGAGTCAATTACGAACATGTTCCGGTTAAATTAGTACACGTTCTTCGTGACATAGTTCTAATTAATCGCGATGATTAATCATCGATTTCTGTTACGTAACAGGTTAAAATTCGTCTGTCTGCAAATATCTATGAGAACTTTGCTCAACTTTGAAACTTAGCCGAATAAAATTGCAATCTCTTGAATACGGAAATGCAGCTGCGATAAACTACAATTTGATAAACTGTGAAGTCTACGCAACTCGGAATTTTGTCAAATTGAAGCTCAATATCGTTTCAATATTAATACAAATATTACCATTATATTAACGAATATTTACTCGAATACATACGTTCGATGAAATATTTGTGATAAATTATATGCGACTCAGGAGCCAATGATTTCTTAGAATCTACGAAAAAGAAGAAGAAGAAGAAGAAGATATTAAACGATAGGTGTAACGTTGGGTTCAAGGTAAATTCGACGAGTTTCCGTCACGGTTCTTTGACAGAGATTAATAAACACGTGGATGATGGAATGCGCGGGACGACCGCGAAAGAAGAATGCGCTGGAATGCGAATGACTCATGGAAAAGGACCGAACGCCGAAGAAAAAGCTACATCGTGAAGATCGGCTGCTGCCGAACGAAGATTGTTCGATAAAGAAAAGTAAACAGCTTATTTAGGGAAATAAAATCTGTATGACGATGCTGAATTAAAAAACAAATTTGGAAAGATACATAATAAAAAGGAATTATGATCTATCTGTGTAGCCATTTGAAACGATATCAGATTCAAATTCAATTCGAAGTTCGTGAACGAAAAGTTGACAACTATTGATTGTCTTTTGTTACTTTTTTTTATTATTTATTAAAATATGGAAATATTTTATTAGAAGTATTTTTATTTATTAAAATATATAGTATTTTATATATAGGGTAAAGTTAAAGAAATTGCAATGACAATTCAGTAGGTTTTTTTTTATGATTGGAAAGATGGCTTAAAACGTTAGTTAGTTTATTTTTTATTCGTTATCTTGGGAAAAAAGTATTTTAATAAAATAAGAGTACGTTTTAAAGGAGAATCTTTCTATTTCGATATTTCACGTGGTCGTATTATTAGAAAGATTGTAATAACAATTAAGTTTGTTATCCCTGTTTGAGTTACTCAATTGGATCGATTCCAAGCAAATAGAAACCGCAACGTCATCTAAAACGTGATTTATGAAAGTAACGAGCGAAAGTGGCAGCTGAAAGCGTTTAACGTTTATACTGCGAATTATATCGCCGACAGTAAACGCCGCCTTTTAATCGGCTTGCAATTCAACAGTACAAAACGTTCTACTATCTTTATTCAGTTCCTAGATTACCAGGAAAAAAAACTTACATAATATCTTCGAAAGTTACACTATTTATTCCATTCAAATTTCTCAGGAATAGATAATACTTAAATATTATTATATCTAACTCATACTCATGGTTAAAAACATAGACGTATAAAAATTTAATGAACAGATAAAATAGATAAAAGATTATATAAGTATACTTACTGTGATGTACTGTAAACAGCCTTCCTTGAAACATTTTTCATTATTATCTGCACAAGAATGTCAGATGATATCGTATCGTGCGATTCTTCCTTTCATTTAATTTCATTTTTTATGACTTCATGCCTCATACGCTTTCTTTTTGGTAACTGTATGAACATAATTTTTATCTCTGACGAATTCTAGTACCAGAGTGGTCAGGATGATCAATTTTTGAGTTTTCATAGTAACGTTGTAGATTCACAGTGGTGGATTTGCAGAATTTTGAATTATACAGGGTGGTTGGTAACTGGTGGTACAAGCGGAAAGGGGGTGATTCTACGCGAAAAAAGAAGTCGAAAATATAGAATAAAAATTTTTCGTTCGAGGCTTTGTTTTCGAGAAAATCGACTTTGAATTTTCGCTGGGTACGCGCGCGGTACGTTATAACGGTTTCGCTGGGTACGCGTGCGGTACGTTATAACGGATCTCACTGTAGATCGTTGTCTCGATGGAAAAATTAAAAAAAAAATATTTTTCGACTTCTTTTTTCGCGTAGAATCACCCCCTTTCCGCTTGTACCACTAGTTACCAGCCACCCTGTATATTATGAAATATTGTATAATATTTCTTCTTTATATTGGGTTGGCAACTAAGTGATTGCGGATTTTGTCAATATCACCTAATGGCAAAACCCGCAATCACTTAGTTGCCAACCCAATATAATAATAGGTTTGTCCATTTGCTTTGAATTATCTGTCTTTTCGTATATCTGCAATTTTTACTTCAAATCAACATTTCTTTGCCATTATATGGTAATATTTATATAAATTTGATACAAGTATAGAGAGGATACACAGTCCATAGATAAGTAACTGAGTCTCCTAGAATCTCATTGTGAAGACAAATGTTTGCCTTCAATTTGTCAAGATTATACTAAGTACACCAGTATCTTCTTAAATGGAACTGTAGAATTCTACACAAAAGAGTAGCAAGGTACTTGAAAAGTGATTAGTTTCGAAAGATTTAACTTCAATCGTAATTTCTAAAGATTATCCATAATCTCGTAAAGCTTATCGTATGAAAAACAAGAAAAACATAAAGAGTGCTTGTTGTTGTCTTTCCTCAACTTCCATGCGACGAGCGTTACAACGTCCGAGTTAAAATATCTTTTAGACTAATCGTTTCTCCAGCAAAATATCTTAAAAGAAAAACAGTACAGTATCATCGAAACAGTTGGCGGTTTTTGACGAGTATATTCGTCACGAACAGATAGCAGTATCTCGCGTTACGACGAGTATCGTCATCTACGGTCGAGATATATCGGAAATAAACAAACCCAACAGCGTGATATTTGCAAAGAAATCGGAACCAGAATATTTATAAATTTCTCAATTAGACAGAATTTCTCAATGATCGTTTATTATCGTCTACAGTCGACTGCATCGAAATATATCGCGTTGAAATAATAATCAAAGTGAAAGAAGATGGCGGCGCAGCGTGTGGCGTCGGGGTGAGGCGATAAAAATAGCGAGTGGGTGGTGAAGAAAGGGGGAAACGTCGGTTCATTGACGAAAAGCAATAGAAACGAGAGGCTCGTCTCGAGTGGCCGACGTTTCTGTATGCCCACCACGTTGCTCTGACTCACGAGAACGCCACAGCTACGTGGTAGATCGTCGCCGTAGTCGCAACTTAAAGCTGCGTTTACATTGGTCCGCTAGACACCGTTCCAGTCCAGCGATTTCGGTCCAGCACTGGATCGAAACTAAAATAACGTAAACAGTGTTTTCATTGCTACTGCGTGCCGTCGTTCCAGTCCGAAAATCAAGCTTTCGTTCCAGTGTTTGCTTACATCTCATCATACATACATTACATCAACGTTTGTTACTGGAATCGCGTAGACGGCTCAATGTCCAGCACTGGCTGAAGCGTGCACGTTGCTATTGTTTTATTCGTCTTTCTTTCTCTTTTTTTTTTTTTTTTTTTTTTTTTGTTGAATTCATCGCCGTTGTAGTCTACTACTTTCAAAGGATCAAAAACGGATGGAACAATGTAGGACATGGTTTGCTTTCCAAGCCAAACCGCTGGAATGTAGTAGTTGGTTATCGCTTCTTAGAGGAGGTAGTCTAAATATAGGCTGACGCTTTTGCTTCACCACTTATTGCCAAACCTGTTGAAGATTTTCAGGATGTAATACTTCGATGTACTTGTGTATATTATTAATATACATAATTATATATATAATTATAGAAATATATAGAAATATACGTAAAACATGTTTGTTTTATGATATGCAGTTCTACTGTTCCATGTTATAGATCGTAACCTGTATTTGAATGTCCTTTACCGACGAAGTTTATTAAAGTTATGGAGTTAAAATAAGCCGAAGAGAAGTCACGCCTCTTTCAAATTGTACATTCAAAGTGAAAGGAAAAATATGCATTTTTAAAAATTCAACCGTTCCATATTATAAACTCTAGCGTGTATTTGAATGTCCTTTGCCAACGAAGTTTCAAAAAGCTTCGTATAATGCACGTGATATAGTGGTAAAAATTCTGTGGCAAGCGTACCGATACTTGTTGAAAGCGAGGTAATATGTAGCGCTGTAGAAATCGCTGGGTTTCACGAGGTAATACCCGCTACTGTCGAATCATTTCCATGTCAGTCCCTTCGCTGGTTAAATCGTCCGACACAGTCCAACGGTGGAATTCGACAATTCCACGCCTAGTCTATGATCAATAGCACGCCTCGTCTGCGATCAATCCCTTTGTCAAACGTCGAACGTAAATCGTGCCGCAATCGTGGATTACACGTCGCGCGATTGCGGGTCCGCCTTAATGGCCACGTTGCATGCCGCACAGTCCGGCATTTGAGCGAGGATTCGGGACAAAAATCAAAATTCGCTGGCCACGTTCGCACGTTCACGGAATAGTTTCGCGCGTTTGCAGGCCACGTTTTAGCGTTTAGATTTCACGTTTAGATTTCACGTTTAGATTTCACGTTCTACGTTGCGGCAGTTGAACGAGGGTTCGGGACAAAGGTAAACAAAAAAGTAGCCTGTGACGTGCAGTTTTTTGACTGAAACTTGACACCAGGCGATCCGACGCGATATCGAATCTTTGTTGGTGATTCGTCTGCCACTTGGCTCGCTCGAAATATCTCGAATATTTATTTCTTTGTCTAACTACACACGGTTTAATACAACCTTAGCAGGCCCGGTCAACCGACCGATTTCAAAATTTAATTTAAAACTGTGCATTGGTCGTTGCTTCTTTTCTTCGTCTAACTTTATATACATTTTTATATGATCCGATTAATATAAACGAGTTTCTCGATTTTTCTTAATCGAATAAAAAGTTCGTCGATTTTTTGGCCAATTGTCGCTTACGTTTCTAACGCTTACACGCTGATAATATCATCGAATAATAAGATCAAAAAATCGAGCGATGATCATTTCAATTTTTTGTCCACCATGTGCCGCACTGCGCCGGAACGATCCATTTTCCTGACAAAAGTTCGCCAGGTAACCGGATTCCACGTTAATCCGGGGCCAGGTTTCGTTGGCATATGAAAATGGTCGCGCGTCGGAGGGTCACAAGCAGAGAGGCTACAAAAGGCAATTAAGTAACCGTCGCAACGTCGTTTATCACCAGCAATTTATGGCGTTACACGGTAGTTACGAAACGATTATCCGCACGCTGTGGCACGAGCTACGAAAGTAAAAGAAAAATAAAAAAAAAGGAAGAGATTTTACGAGCAATCTTATTATACCAAATTGAAAGAGCATTTCTGTAGAAACAAACGCCTGCGGCCGGCTATTTTCTATGTGTACTAGCGCTGAAAAATCTTACAACTTAGGACAATCGTTATATATAAAATAGATTCATGATAAAATATCACAGTTTTATTTATTTATTTTATTTAATAGAATAGACTCTTATATAAACTTTTATATCTTAAATAAACTCTTAAGAGTTTTCAGTGGTAGAGCTAAACAGTTGCTTTTACATTTGTTGCTTCGTGTAAGAGGAGACGATTTACGTCTCTTACGTGTTGTTTGCTCTAGCAGCGTGTTAACCATTTATCGTAGCTCGAAAACACGTAAACAACTGCTTCCTAATACTAAGGTTTAATCGTGGCAGGGATTTTTATCAAAAAATGATGTCATCTTTGTTTCTTGAACTAGATAGTCTTACTTATGTCTTCTAACAATATCTGCTGTAATTAGTAGTAATTATTGTGCAATTTCCCGATAACTTTGACCCTTTTTTCTATGATAAATTACAAGTTTTTTTCTTTTTAATCAAAACCAGTATTTTGCTCTTTTTCCGGTATGTTAGATAAATAGTTATCTAGAAAAGGGTACTCTTATCCTCGTTAGGAGCCTTTCTTTTCTTTTTTTTTTTTCATTTTTTCATTTTTCTGACAAATAAATCTCCGATTAATTGATTTTGTCTGCGATGTTAAATTGGAATTTGATGTTCGACAATATGCTCACAATTGGAATTCCTGTTCTTCCGATGAAGAAGACAAGTTTCTCGAGGAAAAAGGAACTTGTATGTCCTTCAAAGTACAACATCTCGCTTCTTCATCGGGTTTCTTGAATCGTCTCGTCTACCCTTAGCGTCGAGTCGTCGGTTTATTCGCCGTTTCGTAAAGGAAGCAAAATTAATCTGTAAGCAAAGACGAGAAACAGGGTCGTTCTGGACAGATCTCGAGGTGAATAACCGAGAGGAAAGCGTCTGACTGAGCAAGATGGAGCATAAAAGTGGATCGCAGTAAATCTAAACCTTGCGAGGAGAGTATCATCGACTTTATACACCCATCAAACGTCAAACTAATCTTTTTCCCGGCTTTCGGTTTATTTTAATCCAACAATAAATTGTCCGTGAAACCGCATTGAGAAACCGAGCAATGTTTCAGTTCCTTCCAAAGGAATCGAAGCAGAGATCCGAATGAAAAATGGAAAAAATGTTTCAGTTCCTTCCAAAGGAATCGAAACAATAAAAAATGGAAAAAATATTGATTTATATTACGTTTTTTAATTATTCCGATTAGGAGGACTATGAAATTGAAATTTTTCAAACAAATTGACATACAAAGCAAAGAAAACGATGGATCAGGAAATTGTTTCTAATTATTTTTAGAAACTATTAGAAATACTATTGGTTGGTTGTCATTGGAAAAATGTTTAAACAGCAGTTGGAATAAAAAGTATAATGAATAGTGTGGCCTAAGGAATTATTTCTAATTGCCATGATTAGGAAAATTCTGAAATAGAAACTAAAATAAACGATACGAGGAAACAGTGGCCACGGGAAATATAATTTTTAATTATAACGATTAGACAAATTCTTGAATGTTGAAATTGAAACGAAAGATTGGAAGAATAGCGGTACGCGGGTTTATCTTTAGAAAAAGTATTGTGGCTGTGGATTTTTAGGTCACCCAGTAGAGCGGAGTACAGTGGGCCCCGTTCACGATAAAAAGCATATAAATGTCAACGTGTGGCCGTTCTTCACGATGCCAGTGAAGTTCAATGTACTTGAACTGGCTGGTGATTTCCAAGTTTTCCCACGATGCCTCATTGAAGACCGGCCAACCGGTATACTTTTCGAAGATGCATAAATGCGTCATCATACATGGGTAAATCATATGGTTGAGCTTGGAGAGAGATGTTGCTCCGGTCGAGAAAGTATAATGAAGATGTTCTTAAAGTTTCACTCGCCAATTCGCGCTTTAAAATTTCTCTAAACGAGAATTACGCCAGACTGCAAGTATTTGAAGGTACAATGAAAGAGAAGAAAATTTGTTTCGTAATAATTACAGTCTTTGATATCAGAGTCAAATGCTTTTGAAAAAGAATTATTCTATGTAGCTTGAAGATTTATACGACTACGAACATCGTATTCTAACATAATTAATATAATGTTATTATTATTAATGTAATAATATATTTAATGTAATATATATATATATATACATAATTACACAATTATCATACAAAGATTTACTAAATCCTCTAGCTATGATTAAAATAAGATCTCCATAGTATAGTACAAATCTTCAAACTACGTATAATAATACATACATATAATTCTTTCAAAAATAATTTTTCTCACGCGCATTTGATTCTAACATGTATTCTATATATATGTACATAATTGGAATACAATTAAACACCTATTGTCTATTTTAATTTGTGAAATTATCCTCTAGTGATTTCTGGTAATTTTCTTGAACACTGCAACAAGCAATCCCTGATGTGTATTTGAATATACTATATACATAAATATAAATAACTAAGTAATCGTGCAGTCATCTTATCCTAACCTAATCAACATCGGGTTAGTTTCAAACGAATGAGATGAATTTAAAGTTGTAATGAAATATGTGTACAACGTTCATTTTTATCGACATTTAAACATGATTAACGTGTGCTTATTTATTTATACCATTTTAAGCGCAATTATCTTTATATATAGTATATTAAAATACTCACTAGGGATTGGTTATTCCAGTGTTCAAAAAAATTACCAGAAATCATTAGAGAATAAAGAAGATATACAGATATGGTATATCAAACGTGGTTCTATTTCTAAGAAAAAATCAGTTCCAACACTCTATTCCCAATATATACCTCGAAAGCACTCGATCCCAGACAAAATTCCACAAAGTCCATCCGAAACATTCTGCTGCGTCTATCATCCGATTCGGATTACTTCATCGGCCCGCTGGATCGCTTCTCACGAATCGGAGAACGGGGTCACGCCACGGAGCATCTTTAAATCCCAACAAATCCACCCTTCGCCATTTGTCTTCTCGCACCGGAAGTCAGTAATTTCTACTCACCTGTCGCGATAAACCAGTATTTTAATCCTGAAAGAATGCCAACTACAGAGAGAAGCTAAACTCTTTAACGCTAGGCTTACCAGGCCTGGTGAAACGACCGGTTTCAAAATTTAATCTGAAATTGCACCTTCCTTCTTACAATATTTCTTTCGTTCGTCTAATTTCACGCAACTCCTTGTATCGTCCAATTAATCAGTTTCTCAATTTTCGTTAACGCAAGAATTTACATGAAGTTGAACGAACAAAAGAAACGACTGTCCACGGTGGTCATCGACAGACCCGCGTTACTAAATCCTCTAGAAGGATTAAAATAAGATCTTCGTGGTCGTATAAATTTGCGAAATACGTGTAATAGACCTTCAGAAATGTCCAATCTTAAAAAGCAACCTTTGCAAGAGCCTAACCTTCACCTTTGTCTTTGCCAATCCGACCAATTTGCGACTTTTTCGCAACTCTCTTTTTGTACGTCATTTGGGACGACTAATTCCTCCGACTTGTCGAAAGCACTCGAGTCGTTCGGCTCGATTTTGAAAGAGTTACTCGGCTCTAAGTCGTCCGTATGTTAATGCCAGTAATTGTACAACTATAACGCTGCAGTAACGAATAATAGAAGCGTTAATTCGGGTGCGAGGTGAGACGGCGAAGCGTGTCATCGGTCTCGAGCGTGACAGCCGCGAGGAAGCTGGTGCACGCGAGGCCGAGACGAAAGTTGGTCCCGTTCTATTATTAGCCGAGTTCCAGCCAAGTGCAACATCGCGATCGGCGCAGGCAACGCATATGGCCAGCAACGAGCGAAGCGGAGCAAAGCGGAAAGAAGCGGAGCGAGGGAGATACCGTGTCGGCCTGATCTGCCTCTCCACGTTACTAGATTCTCTGTTTAGTTATTTTTTGTTTGTTCCTCCCCCTCTTCCTCATCTCCTCATCTCTTCCTCTTGCTCCTCTTGCTCTGGACCTCGATACGCTGCTGGAGATGGATGAACTGATTGTGTCGAGATTTCAGGATTTATCGACCAGCGTTCTCAGGATGGAATATTTAGATTAGCGAAGAAAGTTTGAGAATCGGACAAATGTCTTTGCGAATGAAACATTCTAACATATTCCGATGGTTTTGGATCGTAATTGAGTAACTTTTGCGAATTCGGGGAATCCTGGAAATTAATAAGGTCGTAGGGCAAGCGTTAAAGCAATTGGTCGAGACGTAGTTTAAAAATGGAACGTGTTCCATATGAAATATTAAAAAATACAATGTTTCAAGATCGACTAAATCACTTTGAAGATACGATACTGGGGATTTCCAGGATTTTGGCATTTGTTAGCGCAGTGAGAAAACACTGCAAGCGTTAATAAGATCAACTGATCGAGATAGGTATATTTTTAGGGTCGAGTATTTCAGATTCAAGCATCGACTATGTATATTCGAGATTGCTATACGAGTGTCTTGGATTATAGTTTAGGGACTTTTGCTGATATTGGCAATTGTTAGTGTCGTTAGAAGTATCAATAAATTGATCGACAAGTATCTTCACGGTGGAATATTTACATCAGCGAAGAAATTTTTAAAGATCGACTAAACGTCTCTGAGGATGAGATATCTTAAACGTTTTGCATTATGGCATGGGAATTTTGGTAATTATCAGTGTTATAGGGAATATTGGAAATATTAATAATTGAGATCGAGCGATATCTTCAGGACGGAGTAATTAGATCGGCGAGCAAAGTTTGAAGAAATTCGAAATCTCAAACTTCCGTTCGAAGAAAGCGTAGAGATGAAAGGATTTCGAGTTTTCATGAAGACGAAGTAAATGTATCTGACAATAATTTAAAAGTTCTTAGATATTTTAGGAATTTTATGTCTTATAGAGAACATTGAATAAAAATATCGATGATCGGTGGTGAAATATCTTCAGGCTGGAATATTGTACGAATAGAAAATAATTGAGAATTTTTATTAAAGTTATAATCGAGGAAAAGGAATGTCCCGCTGCAATAAGTTAGCGAAAGATTTTACGAGAGAAAAGGTAAGTTGGGAATATTTGCAACAAATGTTTTACTTTCTTGTTTGGACGCAAATGTCCGGCAAGCAAATTGGCCCATCGATAAATCCCACGGTGGAAAAATACGGTTTGCTTTCTTTGCACGTTCTTTACGAGCCGTGTTTGCATTTATGCTCGACACAGCTGCAAATTCTGAAAGAATAACTTCCTCTGCACCGGCTCTTGCACCGAGGGCTCCGTATATCTTGCTCGGATCATTACCGTTGCAACTTTTTCCTACATAAACGTGGAAACTGAGTTAATTATCCCCAAGCTGAGAAAGCTGAGCTAAGCTAATTAAAATAAAAATATTCGCTAATAGCGGTGGCATAAAAAGAAGCACATTAATTGTTACGTTACAAGAGATGTTTGCCAATCATCGTGTCGTAAAGAAACGTTCGTTAAACGACGAATCGCAGGAAAAAAACTATTTAGTGAATTATAGAAAAAGAAGAAATTTGTCGAAATAGTGCTTCGATGAAGAAACCATAAAAGAAGTATAAGAACGATGTTTACTAATTATGAAATTTAAAAAAGAAGAAAAACAGGAAAGAGATTAATAATCTCTAAATTGTAAAAAATATATTCAGTGATGTAAACATTTTCCTCAATTTATTAAGCTAGCAATCAATGAAACAATCTCAAATCTTAATTAAATAAAAAATAGATAAAAATAAACATTAGATACACTCGTGTGCGCGCAATTATCTTTTTAATTTGCCTCAGTTTCCTGTATGAAAGAGGAAAAAGAATCCGAGATTGTTTTCAATTCGTTAAACCAGCGATCGATGAAAAAATCTCGAATCTCTGTTAAATAATAATAATTTAAAAAAAAGAAACAGAATTTTTTTAAATTGTAACTCAGTTTTTTGCGCGGAAGAAGAAGGAAAGATCCGATATTACTGTTAAAGAAAACTTAAAAAATCGGCTGCGACTTTCGCCTAAGAACTTTCTCCTTGGATCACCCTATAGAATTTCAGCGCGCGCGAAATGCAAAAACCGCGCGCGATACAAGTTCATCGGACCACGTTGATTCACGTCAGACTCGTGGGGAATTGGAAACCATCAGGGCTGCACGTTTGTTTATGCGATATTGTTATGCTTCGCTCGAAGTAAAAGCACGATCTTTCTGCCTTGCCAGACACACCATATTCGCAATAAACGAAATTCCCCGTTACACGTGCGAAATCGGACCGTCTGGATGCGATAAAGCGCCTAGCTAAAGTCGATTCTCTAGCTTTCTTCCGATCTTATCGCGCCTCAAGTGGAAGATAGCCGAAACGAAACTGTTTTCTAACCTGAATGATCGAGTGCAGATATTGGTAACAAGATTTCGATGCCTTAGGTGGAGGTTAGGATAGTATATCTAGGGATTTTCTAGGGTAAATCATATTTTGAAATGATAATAACAATATTTAGTTGGTAATAATATTTGGCAATATCGATAAACATCGAAGTATCTTCTGAAACTCTCTCTATATTTTGGGCGGGAATGTATGTCGAAATTAGGTGTAATTCTTCAATTTAAATTTTATGCGAGTGTAAGAACAAAAATTGATGAAATATTAATAGGAAAATCAAAAATTGTATTGGCAAAGATTTTTTAAGGAAAGAGCGTTCGATGTTTCTTTTCGATCCTCTTGCGGTGTTACACTCTCTGTAATCTTAGCGAGTACTGATTTTAATGAAACTCTAGGGCATCCTATTCATCTAGGGAACCCTAGAAAATTAAATACACATATTTCTACGAATAAACATTGGAGTCACGCAGAAGCTAAGTTGATCAATTCCGCCAAGTTTAATTGCACAATTTATGAAGAATTAAGTAATAAATAACGCATTCTGATGGCAAAATTAAACAATTAATAACTAAACTTCAAATTCTCGTAAAACAGAGTCGATCAATTTACCTACCGAGTGTTTGCTTTTATCCTTTGAGCAGAAATTTGTAATCTTCGCGTAATCGTGCACCATTGAGACGAAAATTAAAGAGCGAATGGATCGTCGAATGAAAAGATTAAAAAATGCCATACCATCGAAGATACGCGAACACGATGATTGAGAATCGCTGCTTCGGAGAATTAAGTAATCTTCCAATCTCGGACAGAATCTTACAGAACTGTTACCTACTTTCGACTTTCTGCTTACTCAATTCCACAAGTTACCTAAAATTACATTCGTATCATATATCACATATAAGAAATATTCCACGATTTCTACGATGATCAGCTTGCCTAACTTACATCTCTTCATGTTCCAGGAACAAGTACGGATCTGGTGCCCCAGCTGTTGGGGATGTTTGACGAGTTAGCTCGCCGGGGCAATGGCTACACCGACCACGTGGTACTTCCGCCTGCCTGCAACATACCAGCGGCACTACAGAAACGTTTGAGCCTGGTATCCCATCGAGGCTCCATATTCGGCCAGTTCCATCCTGAATTATCCAAACCCCAACCGGATGACGCTATGGCCGAGCATCCAACGTCAGAGAACACCGTGGTGGACATAGTCGCTGATGACGTTACGCCTGAGAAAGAGAACGACGCGTTACAAACCCTGGAGAACAGCCAACAAGAGAATAGAAGCGAGTGTACGATAGAGAAGAAATCATATAGACGCGAAAGCAACGGTCTCACGCCACTTAGGTACAACAGACGATGCAGAAACGCTGCAAGACCGCTTTCTGGAAGCTCCGTTGCGTCCTCTGGAAGCTCGAGTACCTCCTCCAGTGGGTGCAGTAACCAGGGCAACCAGTGCACCATCAATCCTTATTTGGCGTCAGTCGAATCGCTGGCAGACACTTGCGCCAGTTCTCAAGGTGAGGGTTCAGAGGGCTTTCGCGAAGTTGGTGAAAGTAGAAGAAGGTTTGAAAAGGATTGCTGGTGTTGAATGATCCGTTTGGAGAGTTCTAGCGAGTTTCTTTGAGGAGATAGAAGAAGTATTTCCTTTACGTTTAGACCTAAAAACAACAGTTGATGATTAGAAGGACAGTCATAATTCTTGTACCAGACAACCAATTTGAGATTATTTGAAGCACTAAAACCAGTTGATAACATTTAATGTTCCTCGTCAGTCAGGGATATTCTTATCTTCACCGATGACACCTTTTCCATCATAAAATAATTTCCAATATAATCCTAGATCATATACCTTCTTTTTACCTCCTTCTTACACCTTTCCTCCAAGTATACAATGTCAACAGTATTGCTGTAATTCTTCCTGAGAAAGATACCAAAAGCCAAACAAAATTATCATCATCAAGCAACAGCGCGTCAATCGATGTATCTCTATAGATCATTTTAGATTTTCTTTCGACACTCCTTTCTTTGCGCCTTGATTTATTAGAAGAGAATGGCTTTGTAAAGTTGTACAACGCACGATAATAAATTAACGTATAGCGTCGAGGTTTAAAAAGTTTGAAAAATACCTTAGAAATCCGTTTCTAGATGTATTGGTCGAAAGAGATTTCAAGGCCTTCGACTTTCTCCACGGCTGTAGCGTAATCAACGGCAATGACAGTAATGATAGCGGCAGTGGCAATAAACTTCTCTCTCGGCATTCCGTGGTCATCGTTAAGGGAAACCGTTGCCACGGCCTGGAATCGCAAGGAAGCGTGTGCGTTTCGACGATCAAACAACCATCTGATAACATGTTACGCGTTAAAAAATGTTCTTTCGAGCACACGGTTTTTTCACTTTCGTTTTAATGGAAGTCGTTTGACACTTAGAACCAGTTTGGAAGAAAGGAATGTTTCTGTCGTAGCGAGGATAAGCACTTGCATTAGCTTTGATCTTGATAGAGAACTTAATGAAGTCTGATGAAGTAGTTTCTTGGTTATTTAGATCAAAATTAATCTGGAGAATTTAGGATCCTTTAGATAGATAGCAATCTTTATAGATCTGTTAGTGTGTAAGACGATTCAATTAAACTGCAATCTATATAGAATTTGTTAGGAGTTTCAATAAATCTATTTAATGAATGATAAAATCTTGGGAACAGGCTCTGGGGATAGTGGAGTGGTGACAGTTTCGGAGGCCAACTGTCGAATAGGAGATGATGGAAGTGATCAAAGAAGAAATAGCGGAGAGGAGGATCCTTTCAATCCCCTGTGCCACAGGCCGCGTTATTGCGACCCCCATCGGAATCCTATGGAAAGGGTACTTCTTGAGATAGTCGACACCGAGGCGATATACGTGGAACATCTGCGACAGGTCATTCAGGTAAATATTTAGATGCAGCTGTATTATCTCTCATCGATATCATCTATCAAATTATGAAACTTATTTCGTTATTTTTTGTTATTTTAAGGGTTACCTTATATTTTGGAGAAACGATTCGGCATCGTTTGTGGATCAAATGCAGCTGAGTAACTTATTTAGTAATATTGAGGATATCTTCGAGTTCAACAGGTAAAGTAATTTCTTATGTATATCATAAAAAGATTGGAATTATCTATAACATAATTTGATTTCAGAGAGTTCCTGAAAGAGATAGAGGAATGTGGTCTGGATCCAGTCTGTGTGGCAAACACATTCATAAAGCACAAGTCAGGATTTAAAGTGTATACAGAATATTGTACCAATTATCCAAGGTAAGAGATATAGCAAGATAATCTGGTGGAAATAAATGCTACTTGATACTTGCTATATTCTTATATCTCTTAATTGTAGTTTGGTATTAATACAGTTCATTTTAGCACAGTTTCCGTTCTGACCGACCTCATGAGTCAAGAAAAGACTGCACACGCGTTCCGAGAAAGACAAGCAGCCCTAGGTCATGCATTACCTCTTGGATCCTTTCTTTTGAAACCTGTTCAAAGGATCCTCAAGTACCACTTACTTCTGGAGGTAAATTGTATCTTCAATTTTATCACTATATAAAAGAAAAACAATAGTCTTATGATCTATTATTTACAGAATTTGTCAAAAGAGTATGCAGCAGACTGCGAGGTAAGAGAAAATGAGACTGAAGGTAGCAAGGCAATCGAGGCGGCATTGGCTGCTATGACTGACATTGCAAAGCACATAAATGCAATGAAACGAAGGCACGAGCACGCAGTGCGTGTTCAAGAGATCCAGTCCCTTTTATACGGCTGGCCTGGTCCAGATTTAACGACTAGTGGGGAACTGGTAGCAGAAGGAAGATTCAGAATGTGGAGGGCCAAAGCTCCTAGGCATGCTTTCTTATTTGACCGCATGCTTTTACTCACTAAGAAAAAGGAGGATGGGCTTCTAGTCTACAAAGCTCACATTATGGTATCTATTCTGCTATTTCCCTTTCTGTACAATGAAACTTATTTACTAATGCCTTACTATTTTGTATTGGCAGTGTTCGAATTTAATGCTCATTGAGAGTATACCAGGCGAACCACTTAGTTTCCACGTGATTCCTTTCGATAATCCCAGATTACAGTATACTCTTCAGGTAATATAACCATTTGTATATTGATAACTATAATCTTTACATTAAATTCAATATTAATTTAATATTACACTGGTATATTTCATATATAATATTTATTATAATTAGGCACGAAACTTGGAACAGAAAAGAGAATGGACTTTACAGATAAAAAGGGTAATTTTGGAGAATTATAACGCGGTTATACCTTCGCATGCGAGACAATTGGTTTTGCAACTTGGCCAGATGCAACCAGAGGGTAGGACTATACATTAAATTGCGAATACTTTTCTCATACTGAACTGAACGATAATTGTATAACAATAATAAAACTGTTATGCAGACGACGCTTTGGCAGATAGAGGATCGGCGAAGAAGCAGCATTCTGCACCTCCAGAGTATCTAGAGAAACGAAAACAGGAGAAAGAAAGACGGAGATCTGAGACAGGACTTAGACAGAAATTCAAGAAAGGTGGCAGAAGGTCTGAGACTACAACTGAGGTACATACGGCTTCAGATGTTCTCTGTACAATATTCTCCAACTTTATCTCTTCCAATTATACTTAACTTAATTAGTTTTCTAATATTCTAATAGGATTCTCCAGCATCGCCACGGAAAAATCAAAACGAGGATTCTAGTGAACAAGGATTTAAAACTTCAGACGGACGCGGATCAAAAGTTAAGGTACTTAAAAATATAAATAATTTTCTTTAATTTAGGGGTTATATTCAGAACTTTAAAAAATCATCATTGTGCTTTTGTATCAAATTATGACTGATTATATGGCACGTGAAAAATATTTACTATTGCGTTTAGGATCGCTTTACCGGTTGGAGGAGGAAATCAGAGCCAGGTTTTCAATCTTATGTGTGCCTTAACCAGTCTGACGAAGAACAAAAAGAAGATACGGGTGATACGGGGTCTGCCACCGTTGAGACCGAGTGCGCGATTATCGAGAACGACAAGCATACGAACTCTCCACCACCTGAAACCAAAGAGAACAATGAACAGCAGACTCAAGCGCAAACAGTCGAAGAAATAGTTGGTCATATTCTCATGCAAAACCAGGAATTCCAGAAGCTCCTAGAGAAGCAGCGGACGAACAGCATAATCAACGTCAGACAGCAGCAACGTTTCAATAAACGTATATCTGCTGACACGTCTGATGACAGTGACTCAGAAAATACGAACTATATTGCAGACAATTCGGTTAACAACAGGATATCGCGTATTAGGTCAGGTCATCGAGAGCGGTTCGTTAAAACGAATAATACTTGGAACTCGTTATCTTCTCCCCGTGACCATCAACCTACGCTACAATTGCTGTATGATAATTTAAACAAAACTGAAAATAATAAATCGGTGGACAGTAATTCGAAAAACAAGATTAACCTTGTACAAGAGAAGAAAGCGTTGTTTGAAGCGTTCAAGAAACAGAGTATTGTGACAGAGAGTAAGGTTATCAAGACTGCGCTTAGGATAAGAGAAAATTCAGCATCGAGAAACGAAGAAGCAACTCAACCACAAGCTGCGAAGGAAAATGAAATTCAAATTGTAGAAAGCGACAAAGGAACGACTGAAAATGGCGAATGTACAACTGAAGTTAACCAAGAGGTTACCGAGTCTAACAAAGGTTTTGGAAACTATGATAACCTACAACACGTGTGGGAAGGTCTGCAAGAAGAGAAAAGCTTGGATGGAAATGACAGTCCGACTCGTCCGGCAGTCTGGTTAACCAAACTATGCGAAGGATTGCCAACATCGCCCCAAAAGTGTGGTTCTCTTCCACGTAGCTTCCAAATTCACCCTAATTCTAATCAGAACGTAACAAAGTCACGGTTCTTGCAGAGGGATGGCAAACCTATGAGCGAGAGACCATTTACCATAGCTTCAGACAAGCCAGCAGAGATTAACTTGGAGGACATGGAAAGGTACGCCTCTACATGTCAGCCAGAAGGAAGAATTGCCAAATTTCCGACTTCCGTTTCAACATCCACATCAACATTCTTTTGTTCATTGGACGATACATTGACAGACGCTTATTCAGAGATTCATATATCATCCACCACCACGAACATACATCCTGATCATAAAATCTATAGGGCAAACACAAGTGGGAGCACCATATTCAAGAACGTCCTTTCTAAAGCTGGCAATCGTCTTCAAGGTCTGAGGAACACCATGAGCACAGAGACTCTAGAGTGTAGCGAAGAATTGGAGAGGACCAAGTACTTCCGTTCTTTGAGTACAGGTAAGTTAAAGAAGAAGAGCAAAATGAAGCATTCGAGGGAATCCTCTTCGGATGTGGAAGAGCTCGTAGGATGCACAGCGAGGGGGGTTTCGGATCTGAGAATCCCTTCGGTTTATTACAAACAGGGAAGCTCAAGTTTAGGTGCTCGGATCGCTCAGTCTGACTATGCGGATCCAAGTGTACTATTTTTCGAAAGCAAACGATTTCAGCAGGCAAATAATCAGTCACAGACCAAGGAAGAGAAGAAAGATGATGAAGAAAGTATAGAGAACCGAGAAAGTGAAACGGATAGTTTCTATGAAAGATCATTCGAGACGATTGAGAACTACGTAGATGCGGATGTTGACGACGCGTTCCGGGATAGTGCAATATTTAGCGATATCGAAGAGGTTCTGGTGGCCAGGCCACAATCGAGTCAGCCTCCCGAAGATTGCCCGCCATTTAAGAGCAAAGTGGCGCCACCGGTACCAGCGAAGAAGAAAACAGAGTCTATCACAGCGGTAAATCCCTCAGGACACAACGTTGCGACGACGAAATGCAAACCTAACGTGGCTCAGAAACCCGATTATTTGAAGGTTAAGTCGGTTTTCTTAAAGGGACAGCAAGAATTGGACTGTAAAATTCCGGTGAGAGCTCCTGTGTCTGAAAGTGGAACGTATCATTGTTCTAAGAACAGTTTGCAAAGCAATTGCTCGTCAAACAGTGGTGAAGAGAACGACGATGTGTCGGCGGGACAGAGCCAAGCAGGTTGGGTAAGGAAGATAGTGGGTCAGTTGCAGGGTCACATTGAAACGTAATTTATGCCAATGAAAGTGTACAAATCTCGTAGCCTTAAACACAGGAATTTCACGTTTGCCGATATTCTTAATCCTTTTGAGATTAGCTCATTTTAATTTATATATTGGAATATTCTTTTTTTTGTCTTCGCATACTTGATAAAAAAAATGTAATAATTATACTGTGGATGCTTATGCGTTTATGAAAAATTTCTATTTTTAACATAGTACGCAAACTGATACAAAATGTCCAAAATATAGTCCATTTTCTAAATTATATTCATAAAAATATGAATTTGCATGAATATCCGCAGTCTAATTTAAATATTTCAAGAAGTATTATATATCTTGAAAGGATTAAGTAGTTATTATCTAGAAATCAATAATACTCGTTTGGATGATGAAGAGTCAGTTTATTTTTCAGTGATCTATTAAGTACAATTATCTTTGAGATTATATTTTATTAGTACAATAGAAGGGAGGAAGAAAGATTGAAAATAAAGTGGAAGTAGAATAAATAAAGAGTAATATTGGTCTAGATAAAACTCAGATACTTCAATGAAAGACATAGTATGTACATAATGAATTACTGTGGACACATTTTGTTTCATTAGTTTTTACTATTAACATTTATGTCCGATCAAGATTTTAAAAAAATATTATTATTATGTACATGTTACGTTTATGTTTATTCTATTCGTGCTTTATGTAAACTATTTCCCGCGCAAACATGAAGTTCTAGTGTTGAAGTGTATTGTACAACATTGAAACAAATACTGCCGAACAAGTTGTCGTATCGTGTAAACTAGCGGTAAAAAGAACAAAACGTAATTAAGTGATACTTTTTCAAAATATCGTATGTCATATTTAATCCGTGTCATATATAAATTTAAATGTTATGTTAATAATACAGGGTAATCAGAGAAAATTATTTTTGAAAAGCCTTTTCATGGAGGAAGCTGTTATATCCTTTGGTAATTTAAATATTTTAATAAAATGTATTTTCTAGTGAAACATCGATCACCATGTAAGTAAATTGATACGATAAAGAGTTGAATATTGACAATTGTATAGTCACCCTGTATTGTTATATAAATTTTTACAAGGACAAATTTTTTCATATTTTAATGTCGTTAGTCAGACTATTGTAAATCGTTATACATGTCGACTGAATGTTTTAAGCGTCGATGTACTTGCAAATTAACTCGTTAGGATTCAGAAATGATTATTTTATTTTTCAACAATAAAAGTGTTCGTTTGAACAAAGAGGGAAGTCGCTTCTTATTTTTTATTTATTCGCAGAACCTAACGGGTTAAGTTTAATTACAATTAAAAGAAGAAAATTGGAGAAACCCGAAATATATTTCTCTGATGGATAGATAAAAGAGTATAAGTCAAAATTTGGGCAAAACAAGATATTCTAATATATTCTCTATTGCTATTTTTTTGCTTATAGTCCCAATAACACCTATTATTCTTTCATATTACGAGTATTTTGTGTAATTTTGCACTTTCAAATTTTCTATAAATGCATAAAAATTCGCAGTCTAATTATAAATGCTTCTCTGCAAAACCAATAATTTTGGATTTATACCCATTTGCCCGCCCATCAGAGATTTAAGATTAGACAATAATGAACTCACGATGCAAATGAGATTATGATTTATTTGCAATCGCATTATGCGAATGATCTAGTATCTTTGCAATAAATCAACTTGATTATTGTCAGTTTTCGTTTCCATTATTCAAGATCATTGTCATACTTTCACATTGAAATACTTCGTAAGAAGGATCCGAAGGTGAATTCGAAGATCAGGTCCTGATTACTTCAGGTAGGTTTTATTACGAGAAATGTCTATTTACAAGAAGTTTCGGCTAGTCATGTTTACAGATACGAGAGTAAATAATACATAATGTTCATAAATTAGCTTTGCAATACTGCACGTGTATAAAAAATACAGGAAGAAGAAAAAGAAGAAAGAAAAATTACTAAAAGATAGAAAGCTCAATGAACTAAAAGAGAAAAACAAACGATCGTTCATTATACACATTATATACAACTGTAGTAACTATATAATACATTTAATTGTTTAGTATTATCTCGAATGAGAGTTCTCTCTATTTAGAAGAATTTTCTTCTTTCAAATCTCCGTTAGTGTTGAGGTTACGAATATAAATATAAAGAATAAATTAAGATTCGTTATTTCGTTTACCTAACAAGAAAGCATCTTGTATAACGATACAAGGGAAAGTAGTGCGTTAAATACGATCTTTTCGACATAAAAATCGTCTCGAGTCATCCATTTCCGTTTAATTACAGGATTATCGTATGCTAATTACTGAAATCAATGTTGTCCAATGTTAAGCTTCACAGATTAAGGGACTTTCCCCATCTTGTCTCTATTATGCTACTGGAGTGCCATCTACTGACGTCTACTTTGAATATTCCCGCGCAATTTTTGTTCGTTAATCTCTTTATTTCTTTCAAGCGATACTCCAGCAAAGACAAAACAATACAAGAAGCTTTGTTCGAGGACAACACTGATTTGGATAATGGAGACCGATCGTGCAACTTTCTGCTGCATCAAAAGGGTGAAGACATCAGTGTTTTCCAATTAGAACTTTTTAGGAACTCCTTTAATGTATAATTTATTTATATAATATAAAAAATAATAAAAACACCAATCATAGGTTTTATATAAAATTTAGGAGTTCCGTGAAACACGAATACGACGTCATTATTAGGCTGAGGATGTTTACGCAAATTCAAATTTTTGTGGTCACAACTGAAAAAATGGAACCTAAAAAGATATTTATTATGTGTGTTCTGAGCATTTTTACATTATCGAATATCCTATAATTGCATAAAAATCCGCAGTCTAATTGTTATGAAAAGTCTTCTTCGTAAGAAGCATTGGAAAACGCTGTTGCAAACGAACGAAAGAAATTTAACGAGATCGTTATCTCTTTTTCTTTTGCTTTTTTATACAGCACCTCATGGAGATGCTACTTAAATCTACAAAAATTCATTTATGCGACAACGACACATTCTCTTCCTACGATTTCGTTTGCAAGAATATTCTCATTAAATCATCGTCTCTATTCGCAGCTAAAGCTTTGGTTAATAATGCGCTATTGACAGTATTGACAATTCTTATAGTTTCCCCCATTCCTTTTCTCCCACGAAACAGCGCAAACTAACGAAATCCCGATGACATCGTTATTCACGCTAATCCTTATACTTCTTTGAACTTACATTTCTTCTCCGAAGAGCATTTTTATTAAATATATATATTCATATATTTATATTTATATATATCTCTCTTTTTCTTTTGTCTCATTCTCCCTAAGTCGTATCGTCATTCTTACAACACCAACTTGCCTCTTAAAATATTCTTTTTTTATGCTTACACTCATTGTTAATAGAAAACATAATACATAGCTGAACAAAGAACCAAATCAATTTTGATAGCATAACTTAATGATATCGTGGGAGAGCACCTGTAAAAATCCATGATCTATGAATCCCAAGAGTGATTTTGCAATTTCTCCTAATTAATCCAGCATTATTTATATATAAAGGGTAATAAAGACAATAGAAATAATTTTTCAAGCTCAAGAACATTCCTTTGTTACATTAAGAAATAAATTATAAAATAACTAAATGATTGCAATTTTATTCATGTCACTCTCAGGATTAATTGTAATATTATTGTTATTAGAAAATAATAGAAATTGTATAGAATATAAGATCTGAGAGATTACAAGACATACAACAAATGTTTGCTTTTTGTACAGTTGTAAATATAATCTTGTAATTTTTTCAGATAATTTTATATTCCTCATTCGTAAATAGAGGCAAAGCCATTCTGGTCAATATGGACAGGTACATGTTATCGCTGTACTATTTGTCCTACTGCTATAGAAATCTACATTGTGTGTGAATTGAACAGCAGAAATATTGGTGATTCCATAAAAAATATTAATATAGAAGATACAAATCTTTTTCATGAAATCAAATGTTGCAATTTCATAATGCTCAATTTACACACAGCATACATATACACGAAGATTCAATAAAAATTAAATATTTTCAGCTATGCACTACATTCAACAGAAACACTCCTGAAGAATCTAAAATTTTGTGGTCATAAGGAGAACATGGATATGTAAAATCTGCATGTGTAACATGTTTCTGAATTCTTATGTTTTCTTCTTGATCCTAAATTTTTGTTTCCTAATAGTTGGTCTGCCATGAAGTATTTATAATTATTTTTCTCTTTTTTTCCTAATACTCTTTTTCACTGTTTAGTTAGTGTAAATGTTGTTGCATTTAGTCAGTGTTCTTGTATATGCGTTTCGCGCTACATATTTGATGCCATGAATGAAATTATTGTCTTTACAATAATATAAAAGTTTGCCAGGTAACATTGCAGTGTCATTATTTACGACATTATTGAAATAAAAATTCAATCTTTTCCTTATGTGGAATCTGTACGCAATAATGTTTACACATCAATGAAATCAAAAGAACATACGTGTATAAAAAATTAGTAGTGTATTGGGTTAGCAACTAAGTGATTGCGCATTTTATCATTAGGTGGTAATAACAAAATTTGCTATCACTTAGTTGCCAACCCAATATCTTTATACATGTAATGTACATACATTCTTGAATGCCTAGAAAGCATATAGATTTTTTATCTTTCATTGGTTCTAGTAATCTATATCACACCATTATACATTTGCCCCAAAATTATCTTTAAAACGTGAGAAAATACTAATTACATGAACAGAATATGTACTGTACAATTTAAAAGATATACTGAAACAATTTTTTTAACAAGAAGCATTCGAACGCTTACAAATCTATATAAAAGAATGTTATGAACATTTAGCTATTGAATAACAAAGATGAAAAATGATTAATAATTTGAATGAAACAACGAGCATAATTGAAATGTTAGATAATGTACAAAAATTTCATTTAAATGCCAACATTGCAAGCACTCAATATCTCCTAATGGTACATGCTTAATAGCAAATACAAGGAAGACATTGCTTTATATACCTTTCCTTTACAAGTCCTACCAATTTACATGAATAACACCCTACTAGACTTTTCCATCATGTTGTTATACGATTTGATTAAACAATTTCACATTTGATTGCTCAAGCACTGATTGTAATTGCATACTAAACTGCTGACACAAATGTGTAAATATACTGACGCATTTACCTGCTTAATCTTATTCCCTGAAAAAACATCTCTCTTGTCTTTAAAGCTATGTCTATATATATTCTCTTAAAAAACTTATTAATATTGCAGATATTTTAAGAATCATCTTCAATTCAGCATTCAAATGTGACACTATATTTAACAATAAGACTTAAAAAGTAATTAATTATCACTTTGTGCACTATGTGCATGCATACAAGAGCTTTATGATGAACGAATAAATTCTATCTCATAGACTTTATTATATTTGGAATGGAACATTTGAATAAATATGTAGAAATTGATATCTAAAGGTAATATGCAAGACAAGAGTGATATTTAAAATGGTAAAGTTTACTATCCTGGACATACTTTGAACACATGATCGTTTCAATTCTTTCCATTTAATAGACTGTCAGCATAAAATGTTTCAAGCACAATTTTGCTGCATCTTGGGATAAATCAGTATTAAATCAGTGTTCAATCTTGTCTTAACATAAGTGGTACAAATGTTGGTACTTTACAACCATATGATCTACATGTTTTGTCTTTTTTAAATTATAATAAAACACTGTAAGAAGAAATTTAATAGCTGAAAGAATATTTCTCAAATAAGAAAATTAAATTTCTGATAAAAATTTAATTACACCACTTATGCTGTTAGTAATAGATACAACATTCATATAACATAATTATTTACCACAAACAATAAGCAGTCACATATTATTTACTATAATGACACTATTATAGTAAATTTTTCATAGCATAATACTTTCTTTAGTAATCCTACTTTCTATTTACACAGTGAATCTTCATATAAAATACCAAAATATTTCAACATTTCCAAGATAATTTTACTCTGTCAATCCTTCCTAGCTCAATTTACATTTCATTCTTGCCACTGCAAATCAATTACTTTGGTTTGCAAGCTATCGACATGGATGGAAAAGTGCCAGATACTCGCAAAATCTACTAAATGGCATTTAAAAGACATTGTTGAATTTAAGTATTTTTAAAATATTTCATCGATCAATCGATTCTTAATGGCCTCATTACATTATTTTATTAGCATACCTGGCCAAATTATATGCAATATAAATAGTATTATATTCTGTGATAATAATACTAAAATACTAAAATATAAATCACTATCCTAATAAAATTTAAACTATGTAAAAAATATTCATAATTTTTTTCAATACTTTAATTTTATTTAACTACTTAAATTTGCAATAAGCAATAGTAATTACTAAAATCTTTATTATGAAATATTTTATTTGTTTAAATATTACTAATAACTGACCATCTTTTTTTATGAGCTTTTTCATAAAAACTATAAGTTTTAAAATAACGCTGAAGTGAGATCTATTATTCTCTGCAACATGCAAATTGCAGTTTTTAAATTGATTTTCTTTTCTGTTTTCTTATTTAATATTTAACGTGCAATACTAAGAAACTTAAATTTTGGAAAGAACAAGAATAAATTTTTTAATTCTAATTTGTCTTTTATTTAATATTATTTATTACGTGCAAAGATGTAAAATTTTCTACTCGTAAAAAGATGCATTTAAATTGGTCGTTTAAACATTTATTTTATACTACCATATGCCGAAAAAAGAACTAATTGAATATCATTAAAAATAATCTCGAATGCAAATAAAATGTCTACTAATCTATAAATAAATAATAATTATATTGTTCTGAATATTTTAAGTAATTGATCATTACAAATACAAACTACGTTATTCATCTCTGTATTTATTGTACAAAGACACCATAGAAATATCACATGGTATCAACTGATACTAATATTAATTAAATCACTGATGCAAATCAAATTTTACATATTTGTAAAATATTATGTTGTATATATCAGATGATATAAAAAAACCTCAAATGTTAAACGAAAATTAATTTTAAGAAGCGGAAATAAATACTCAGCGTTTAACATTTGCATTGATCCTTAAGCTCTATTTCATCCAGCACTCTTCCTCCTGGATACACAGTTCACGTGTTAAGAAAGTCTTTCGCAAATGAGAAATCGCGTTTCTCCCAGTCTTAATACCCATCACACAAAATGCACTTAATGTCCATTATCTTGAAGAAGTAAGACGTTAATTGAAATTTATATATAATATATATAGACACACCGTGCTCCTAAACTTTGAATTCATGTACAATACGAAGAAATTGTTTCGAATATTTATAATATATATCCACTAAAGTCATATTTCAGAAGAAAATTATGGAGCAGGAATTTCGACCTTAATTCCTTTTTTAAACCGCTAATTATCAATATTAGAGCTTGACAATTAATTATACAACATAAAGCATTCCATGATGCATACATTTTAAATCGTTTATGATACCTACTAAAAATGATTGTTTCAGATGAATTAATCATTAAGACCATTTTCATATATACTTCTTAAAATAAATAATTTATGATTGCCCCATCATAAACTATTTGCAATTTCTACTGTATATTCATAGTACAATCATCCAAAATTAGAGACACTGATGAACGCAATGTCTTATTAAAATAACTTTGATGCAAAGGCCCGATGCCTACCAAAGTAAAACTTATACAAAAGAACAGGACATTATATTGTATTGAATATATGGGTTTCAATTTTATATTTTGTCCTTTTTTTCTTTTTTCCTCTATTCATGCAAGAAAAATATATATTTGGGACTGACGTTTAATAGATATACTTTTATACACGATAATTAATTTGTATTTAAATCGTTGTCTTTGTTGCTTTCTGTTTTACTTGATCGAATATATTAATCTACTTAAACTACCTTTGGCAAATATCTTCTATGGCTCGTACAAAGTTTAGACGAGATGTTTACAATTATACAATTAATTTATTTCCAATATTGTGAAGATCTTTTATATTATCTAAAAATTATTCTAAAAATATAAGTATCCGTGTATCTACAAGTAAATATCGTTATATATGCGCGGTTCGCATTGTTCAAGATCCATGAATGTAAGAAGATGAATTAAAAAAATGGAAAAAATTGCTTAAAATCAAGTTTCGCGTCTATCATTTACTAGACATTTACTATAATAACGAATGTCGAGAAAAGTCGATCGCGAATATTCAACTTCGCGATCGCACACATGTTTCTTGGGAGAAGTTCCGATTGGTATAAGCTTTATTTTGCCAGGCATAAGGGCAAATTTACATATTACTTTAAATATATCGTGCTTCTTTCTAATAATCTGTTCCACCGTGATCTTCATTCAGACCTCGAAGACCACTAATTCTAAATACGTCTTCGTTAAAAAGTTTCTTTTTTTCTCTCGGCAAATAACCAGTCTATGCAGCAATGACTATATGGACAACAGTGACGAATGACGTGTTTGCATGTGTGTACATTAATGTACATTGATCTTATCCATATGCACTTTAAAACAGGATAATTAACAATTCTCTTACCAACATCGACCACTGCCTCTGAGTCACATTTTACTTTACACGCAGTCAGTGGGAATCACAAGTCACTTGCGATACATTATATGTCTGCACATTTATAGTTGGAAGATAATTTAGTAACTGGCTTCGTGTCCAGCAAGTATATACAAATCCGCGCCTTCGGATTCAGTCAGTGTACCTGATTGAACCAAATGGCTCTCCAGCATCACAACTCTATCGAAAAAAAAAAATTAAAATTTATTACTTCATTCCAAACGTTTAAATCTTACATTTTTAAACCTTCATATTTTTAAAATTTTAAAACATTTAAGTTTAAAATGTATAAAAATTTATTACTGTACAACAAGCACATACTTATCCGACCCAAGTAGTCTGTACGTCCTACTCGGATCACTGATTTCTTGAGTAACTTCGCCATTCTTGAAACTTCTACCTTGCATGCCATGTTTGTGGAATGCTAATACACTATCAGGTAAGCAAACTGAAAGCAACAAAATGATTATGAAAAAACTTATTATAAATATAGCAAAGTAAAAACGTTACTAATAAAAGACATAGAAACTTACTAATGGATTCAATTTGAAAGTTAAAGTGTAACTCTGACATATGCTTCCTGCTCGACCTAGGTTTTCCTTGTAGCGTTACCACTTTCACTACATCTATAAAACGGAAGTGTAAATAAATTATAGATCTTCAAACAATATTATACAAGGATCCATTTTTACTTACTATCATAACAGACTAATATTGCGTTTTTCTCTAACTGTGTAACATTAATAACATGAAGGTTTTCCCTTCTTGGTATCACAGTGGCTGTAAAAATGGAAGAAAATAATAACAAGTATACTTTTTAAACTTAATTAGTACGGAATAACAAAGAGAAATATACCAGAACCATCCATATCTTCCAATTCATCACTGTGAAACCAACTTGCCCCCGAGTTCATATTAATTAAATCCAACTTCAATTTATTTTGCTGATATGGTTGTTTCACAGACACGCACACCATCGGGTATTCCATTTCGGGTGTAATTATAATTTCAAATACGTTTAACGGTGTCGGTAGTGTACACTCGAAATGTTTTAACAGCATAAACTTATTAAGAGGATCGTACCATTGCATTAAAAATATTCCGGTCGGCATTGCACCACATAAATATTTATACCTGTGTTAAATATTTTATTGATTAATGCATTACATAAAAGAAAAAATATAATATTTATTTACTTACCCGTTATATGGATTTCTTCCTACACAACACTTGGTACAGCCTTTTGTGTCTGGTACCTTAGTAGTTAGGGCAAACTTCCTAGGTACTAATCTCTCAGATATTTTGTTCATATGCAATGAAAACCTGTGAGTCTGCTTGCTTTGCATCGCTAATAAATCGTGTCTATACAATTGTGGAGTTTTTCCTACAATTTAAGATCAGTACTGTGTATATAATAATTACAAAATGATACCTTATATTATTAATATCTTACCCGATAAAGACATGAGAACATCTTTAATGACATACATCCAAATCGTACGTCTGGGATACAATTGATCTATTGCAGTTTCATGAAGTTCATTTAAATTTAAATTATAAATCCCTTCCTCTGCCGCGATTAATAAATGCTGATCTCTCGTATCCGGATGAATCCAGCTTGCGGTACAATGTATTCTTAACGGACATCCATTAAATACCTATACAAAGATTCCAATATTTTTCCAGATACAAATTAGATTATTACTTTTTATGATTAATTGGAATGAGATAAAGATAGATAGACTAAACTAACTTTCGAGAAACATGCACCCATATGAACCTTGGGTGTTGGTGGCAGTCCATTGCTGATCGGTCTAGGAGGTGTATGGCGTTTTCTGTCCCTTCTTCTTGGAGGAACAGGAGGAGTATCAGATAATAAATCTGGGCTCATACTTTCTCTGTCTCCTTCATCTGGCATCTCATTTTGACCTACAAAAAATTGGTTTAGTGATTAAACGAACTATTTTTAATGTACTGAAATTGATAATATAATTATTTTAGAAAAAGAAAAACGAATTTTAGAAGCATGCTAGTAGTGGGGGTAGAATTATAGAAATTCACATTAAGGAGTCCTCTTAGGAAAAAAATTGTAACCTATAGTTTTAAATTAAGAATTAGGGTGCTTTTCTACCATTTGATTGGAGAGATTCTTCTCTAGGACCACTGTCAGAAAGGGATCGTTGACGTTGCCCATTGACAGCAGCTAAGGACTGAGCACTGTTCACCAGACCATACAACTCATCCACAGAGCTGTGGCGCCTGGGACTTGCTTGCGATCCTAAGCAACGAATCTACTTTTTATACTATTGTCTTGATACTTTTCAACTTTCAGTATTTCCAGATCACTTAATACTACCAAACTACTTTGATGTGTAACTTGAAACTAATATACTTTTGCCATTTTAATTCAATTGGTCTTGAGTTTTACAGATTTATAAGAAATAATTAGCAAAGATTAATATGCATCTCTCATGCAGTATTTTATATTAATAAAATGGCTGCATAATTTAGTAGAAAATAGTTATAAGAATATGTGCTTACCTGACATATTATAATATGGACAATGTACTTCACAATCATTTGATGACTCTCCAAGAGGAAGGGTAGCTCTGGAAAATAAATAGACCAGCAATTGTTAAGAAATATTATATATCAATGAAGACAAGTGTATTAGAAATTTTCTTTTTTAAAAACTAATGCTACTTTGTTGTTAGTAAATTATAAATTATAAAATATAAATAATCTTTAAATAATAATTGAGAAATATGTATTAATAATAATAATTAGTCAAGAATTTAAAAGAAACATAGCATTGTTTATGAAATCGAGAAAATGCAATGAAAAAATGTTAGAAGGTAAAATCAACATATACAAAATCATGGAGTATTAAAGCATTTGTTATCATATTTAGTGATTGTTAGTAATTATTTAATAAGCACTGGTAGGTGTTTTTGGAAGAATATAGTGTGTCTTATAAGAATTGGTGCTTAGAAAAAATGATATGTTTAAGCAAATGTACAACTGAATTTATTAATACAATGATTATCAATGAATAAATCAATCATTAGGGAAAAGACTTTAAAATAATACTATTTCAAAATTATATATGGGTTCTCTTTAAAATATCTGACTTCCCATGAATTTTATGTACATTTAATTTTGTAGCATCCTATGTAATTGCTACAAATAAAATGTATCAATGAATTATTTAAAACTAAACTTAAACAATTATCATAAACAATTTGTACTAAGTAAAAGGCAATTATTACTTTCAGCTAAAACTAACAAAAACAACCGAACTGTATGTACAACAAATAGATGAAACAGCCTACTATTACATTTTATCGTTTACTTACTGCAGGGAATATAGCTGGTCGCAATGCCCACCAACCATCGACATTGCATTCCCCCTGCACACATGAAACTATAATCATATACTATAAAACGATTACACATTCTTTTTGTTATTAATCCTGTAGAACTCTTTGTCTATGTATTCATATAATTACTTTTTTATACATAAAGTGATTCACTTATATTTTATGGGGAATATATGGGTAATGGTTCTCAGACAAAATAATATACATGACTATGTTTAATCATAAATAAGGCATATCATGTAGTAACACTTATTAGCACAACCAATTAATTAGATACCATTTCATTTGCTTTTATCACAGCTGATTCCTTATCATCACTAAATTACAAAAATATAGTTGAAACATATGTTCAAAATCTTAATCTCTCTGTAACAGATATATAAACTTCCACCACCAATATGGTTAACAGTTGTAAAAATTAATTCTAAAAAAAAAAAAAAGGAAAGAAAGAAGTTGCATGCAATAAACAACATTAAAAACATCTATTGCTAAAGAGCCTTTCAAAGTATAGACTAGTATACTTTCAAAGTATAGACTCCAAAGTTACCATATTTACATACATGTATTGAGTTATATTTATATCTATAGGAAGTTGTACAGGGAATATAAATAAAAGGTGACTAATAGGAAGAATCAAAGAAATGCATAATGCAAAATAGCTTTAATCAATTTTGATGCATTAAATAAAATGCAAAAGAAAAGATATTAAACAAAAAATCGTTAAGTAAATCTTAATAAGTTAGTAAGAAGCTGCTGAAAAACTAGATGATTTTAATACAAGGCATTAGGAAATATATGTGCCAGGTGCAAGGTGCAAGGGAAAAGGGTTACCTGCCAATACCTTAGCAACAACTCCTCATCAATGTACTGCAATAGACTCCTGTTGGGAGAAATTATTAAAATTACAAACTGATCAGAGAAATTAAAGCTATGAGAATTAAAATGAGCCGAGAAATTCGGATAAGGATCAGACGTAATATAAGGATAATGTAACAATAATTTCAAGATACTATACTAATTCAAGATTAGGATTTATAATAATAACAATTAGATTATAAATTTCAAATTTGAATAAAATATATGTATATAAACATGCCAAATTTTATTGTGTCTCATTAAATCATATTATTTTCTATTCATCATTCATCAATTATTGAATGCATAGAATATTATGGAAACATATACAAAATATCAGTCTTTAAAATGATGTTTTTTATGAAAGATATGGAAATAAATTTAACAAGACAAAAAGATCTTTATATAAAAATAAAATACACAAGTGTGATAATAATACTTACGTAACAGTACTAGTGAATACATCAAGACTCTTTTGAACTTTCATTTCAATCATGCACTACTTAAACTAATTTATACACCAGTCATCACATGCATACTTTGTATGTAGTATGTACTATTTAAAAAAATCAATCATTTGTAGAATATAAATAAACAAAAATATTAATTATTTATAAACTATAGTATCTACGAAAAAAAATATATATATAAAGAAAAAATCTATAATCACTAGCTCCATGCCTTAGATTTTTAGTCACTTTCTATATCAATAATTAAAATGGCATGCAAGTCTACTTTAAAAATCATAATATATATACTTTAAATTAAATAAAAAAATGTCATTCCATCTTGCTTGTAGTTTTAACATATTTATATATCTGGAATAATATTAATGTCAAATTTTCTTAGGTAGCAATTCAAAACTGTATCATATCTTCACACCAAACTACCTGTATTTCATTACCTTAAACTCATATGAAATATCTCTGTGTCTGTATTGCCTTGATGCGATTCTTTACTATCTGTTGTATCTGTTGTAACGTTAGCGGCAACAGTACTGATACAAAGATAAACTATATCATGTCTAGGAAGACTACAGAATCATTAATATAAGGCAATCAAAACATCATAAATTGTTTCCATTAATTTTTTACATGACACAAGGAATAAGAATTATGCAAATAATTGCAATAAGCTAAAAAAAAGATCTGAAGTATCTTTCAAAAATAATATTGGGTTGTTAGATCTTTGGAAGCGTTAAATTTACAAATTTACTTTTCGCTCGTCACCATTAATGGTCGATGCGCTGTATACAAAGCGGAAGCAAACGTGCCATATGCATCTCGACCTTTGTTAGATCAAAATTGCTGTTTTGCTTTAAACAGTTCTTAACTATGTAACGAGATTAAAATTTATATAAAATCTTAATTAATTAGATAGTAATCGTTAATTATTATCCTGTTTAAAAGACAGGAAATCAAAACAGCAATTACCATATTAGTGGAAGGATCTTAAAGCATCCCCTCCCTGAATTTTCCAGGACCACATATCGATTTACATAATTAAATAGATTTATTTTAAATATGCTTACTTTTCCTGTACGTCTTCAAACGCTGACCCAATACCACAATCTGGATGAACATCACAGTTATGAACAGACTAAATAGTTAAACATAGAAATATTATTTTAAATATCTTATTATATAATATAGGAAATAATATAAAAAATATTTTTTATAAAGTGTGAAATCACCTTGACGTTATTCATAATATCCATGATATCCCAAGATGGGGTAGCATCCACAGAAGGAGAAATCGCGTCTCTTTGTAACGTTCCATCAAGATTAATTTGGTCTATAACACGTATGTAATTTGTATTTGCAAAAAAAGGTAGAATATATACTTGAATATACTTGTGTTTACCATCAGTGTCTAATTGTGGTATAGGACTTTTTGGTCTAGGTCTCGCGGTGTGACGCGATGCTATCCTCTGCGGAACATTAGGTACAGCTCCATCTTCATCTGCTTCTAAATCAGTGAACATATGACTAGGATTCGATACTTTCTGCAACAATTCTAGAGCTAAACGTTTACTCATTTCTCCTTGAAAAAATGCGTGCTGAAACGAAAGTTTCTATTCAAAATATTTTCTATAAAATTTGGGGACGATTTCAATGTATATTATACATATTCTAAAGAAGAAAATAACCTGCAGTAATTTTTCGGCGGTCGGTCGTTTTTTGGGATTTTTAGTTAGAGCAACTTTCACGAAATTATGGAATGTTGGACTCCATTTGTCACGATCCTTTAACGTAGGTGGTTTAAAGCCAGATTTGGACATGAGAAAAAGAGCTCTCATTGGATGTAAATCAAACATAGGTGGTTGCAATTCAGCTAATTCTATTGCAGTAATACCACAAGCCCAAATATCACAAAGTTGATTATAACCACCCTTCCTTTCTACAGCTGCAACCTACAGAAGTTTAAAGTGTAAACTTCTAAAAGGTCTCTATAAAAGTATTTGAGAGCATCAAGGTACCTCAGGTGCCATCCAGTAGGGAGTGCCAATAAAGCTTTTTCTTTTGTTAATAGTTGCGGTAATCTGTGCTGACACACCAAAGTCAGCTAGTTTGACATCACCAGCTTCAGTCAGTAATATATTTGCACCTTTAATATCACGATGCATTTTTCCCATGCTATGCAAATAAGCCAATCCCAAAAGGGTTTCTCGACACATGTATGCTATTTGTATTTCTGATAATGGTCCAGTAACTATAATATTAAAATACCTTTTAATACTTCAACATATCCCAGGAATGTGCTTTCAACATAAATACTTCCTTTTTACATGTTAATTAGAAATTAAAACATTACAGAAGGATAATAATAAAATACCTACTGTGATATATATCCTGCAAGGAACCACCTCCACAATATTCCATACAAATCCATAATTTATCCCTTCTCAAGTAACTTCCATAATAGGCAATAATGTTAGGATGTCTGCAATCTTTCATCATTAAAATTTCTTGTTGAATTATTGCAAAATCATCCCCTAAAACATTTAAATAATATGTATATTATATCACATAAATTTTTATTCATTCTTTGCAGTCTTGTTATATTTATCAATAAAAACATTCAATACACTACTGTGTGTATAAAATTAGATACCTTAAAAATATGATACGAAGTTTAAATGGTACATTAAAGGAACATCACATTAATAACATTAAATTAAATATTAACGTTAAATTAAAATCATCGAACATTAAATTAAAATGTATTTTATTTGTGTATAGATATAAAATAAATAATCATGAATAAATTAACAAATACAATTTACAAATACAATCAATGAGAAAAGATATGTTAATATATATTCATGAGCTTTTTATATATTGTTATAAAAAAAATAAAGATATAAGCTTGCAAGCTTTTACTCAAATATATATTTTTTACTGAAAAGTTAAAAATACACAAAAAGGAAAGTTGAAAAGAATGGTGCAAGATGTAGATCAATCATTGTTTGACTAATAGTAACTTGATTACAAAAAGCAATATAAAGAAGCAGTCTGAAATCTCAGTTAATCAACTTTTACTTAATCATAGAAATAGATCAAGAATGCAATTGATCACTCATATCAATGTTAATTCTGGAAAATCTTTAGTGAATTAAAACTTAAGTGGTTAGAAAAAACAGTTTAAAAAACTGGAAGGACATACCTGGTTCCAACTTGATAACCTTAATTGCAGCTAGGTCATTCATGGAAAGTCTTTTGGCCTGCGATAAAAAATTGAATAGTATGTAAACATAACGTGTACAATGGCGAATATAAAAAATGTATGAGCGTATGAACCTTGTAAACATCTCCGTACGTTCCGCTGCCTATCCTCTGAATGAGCTCGTACTCATCCTGTGGATTTCTTCGGCTTATGTCACTGGACAACGCGTTTGCGTTCAAAGCCATTCTAAAACACGTATCCCCGCCGGTTTACCAGCTAACGAGCGTAATTAATATCTACAAAAGAAGATTAACGTTAAAGTGTAAAAACACATTTGTTCGTCAGAATGTCACTTTCGTCGAAACGTCGCCATTGTTCACAACAGCTCTGAGGTTAGTCACGACTGGGTAAGCGGTTTCTGCGATACATCGATCAATCGATCTTGTATCTCGTAATGAAACACGTTGTACTCCTTTTTTCTGATTCATAGTTTTGCATTTTTTCTTTCTCGAAATCCTTAGTATAGTACAATTTTTAGAGTTTTTGAAAATTTTATGAGTTTACTAATAATTATAATTTAAAATTCTCCACGTATAGATATTTTTATATACCTGAAAATGAAATATATTAGAACTCGTTTCCTTCTTATTCATATTTTTATGTCCTTTTCTTTTTCAAAATATTTATTATAATATATAATTTTTAGAGTCTTTGGGAATTTTATGAATGTATTGATAATTATAATTTATAAAACTATATACAGGTGAGTTAATATACCTCAACTTGATTTGCATTTCTCAAAATTACACAGATCGTTCGAAAATTGCATGAATATTTCACTTCTAATTAAACTAAGTAATGTTGTAATCGTTGAATTATATAAGTTTCCAGAAAATGATAAGTGACTCCAGAGATATTATTCAGACCAAGATTGGTGATATAATATTGGGAACATAGGTCAGAGATAAACGTTATCATGAATAGTTTTAGATAGCGATAGATAGCAGCTACCTAAAGAATGCTTTCTTTTCTAATATAAGGTTTAAAGATTACTAAATGGATTAATATATCATTTAAAGCAAGATTGGAAATATGCTATTGGGATATTCATCAGAGACAAATGTTATCACAAGTAGATAATCAACATTCTTTAAGCGTGCGTATGATGACTATATACGTATATATAGGAGCGTCCGACATCAACTTTACTTTTGAATAAGTCTAACAAAGGATAAATTGAATTATTCTTTTTTAAAATATCAATAAATAGCTCAATTATAACTCAAACATACTCTAGACTAATAAATAATGCAGAACTACGTCAAACGTAGGGTGTACTTTGTTGTAAGGATACGTGCACGTAGTTCCATTCATAGCCATGAAAAGCACTTCCTTCAGAAACGCAGGGAGTGTATTTTCCCATAGGGGAAATCTCATTTTCCCAAGAATACAAAAACAACCTTGAATAGTCACGATTAATGCAACAGCTCAGACTAATTCTTACGATATTTCTAAATTCTACTTATTGCCATAAGCTCGTTATATCGATAAAATGGATAAGCAATTGATTAGATCTATTAACAGCTCATTAACGCAGTTATTAATTCGTGCGTCTATGAACAGGCGATTCATCGGTTTCCCGCAAAACTGCTTTTACTCTGTATTAAACTATCGATTTATCAGTCACGGTATTTATTGCTACATAGTTTACCTTGTTAGTAGTAATTATAAATTATCTCGCGAGCGAAAATCCCGCGCAATATGATTCCCTTTACTGAGTTTCGACGGTCGCATTGGGAATAGAAACGCGCGTCTCCGTCGGTAATTTATCATAATTCATAGAACACATTAATAGGAACATAGCTATTTTTTTCCATCTTAATTTAGGATATATGAACTTAAAATGTAATAATGCATTAAAATACGTGCATTTCCTCTTCCTTAAAACTTATCAAATTGTTTGCCAGCCCTCCTTGCATAATCAAATTAATGTTATTAATAAAGGTTTACAAGTTACAAATTAATAGGCTCTCTTGTAGTAACAAGTTTGGTAATAAAGCTAATGAAATAAACAAATATCAATATCTAATTATCCTATTTGATGTAAAATTGTAAAATTTCGAAAAAGAAGTCTATAACCCACAACTTACAACTTTCCAACGTACTAATATTATTGATTGATAAATTATTGTGCAAAAGGGTCTCGGTAGTTAAATTACGTTTAGTATAGACTTGTAATGATCTGTAAGGAGCTTTCTCTTGAAACTTCGTGGAGACAAGTTTGGGGGTTGGGTTGGAAATTGGAGGGGGCTCGGTAATGGTGTTTCTCCCTGGCTAAGCACAAAAATAAAAAGTATATAGAACAAATGGGCGGCTAAACTCGCCGTAGCATGGCATAATGATAACACGCTCGAATAATAAGGATAGCCAACAGAGGAGACAGGGTTGGATACGCACGCGTGGGCCTGCGTTTGGGGCCCGTCTTCCGCTTCCACTCCGATGAACGTTCTGGCTTTAACTCCGGCTCAGTTCCACTACGTGCTTCCAGCATTGTACTCCAACGTCCTAGATACACTCGATTTTACGTCCAGCGGGCTGTTTTCTTTTCTTCCTTCTCAACCATCGCTGCTTCCTGTATGTAATACGTCTATTCTCCTCAAATTATAATACTTAACAACTAATACCTAGCTTCAATAACATTTGGAAAAAAATTGCGTGTTGTGAAAGTTTAATCGTGTCTAGCGAAGAACTTTGTTATGTGAAGTTGTTGGTTCAAAATTTCGATGGTGGTTTATACAATAATCCCTATTTAAAAAAAAACAAAACATTTAAAATAATGATATACAAATCTAAAATATGAAAAAAGATTATATCGACAGTAAAATCCTTAAGTTTGTAAAACTTACTTACGATGATATGCAGCTGATTGTTATTGTTGAGCATAAGATGCAGTGGAATTCAATTTTCCGCTACAAATGATAACGAAAGTGATCAAATTATTATAACGTATCAAAGTTTTAATTAGATAAAACATGACTTTGTTTGATCGAGACTACTGTATCTAGGAGAGATCAAAGAAGATTAATTTACTTGAATAAGTTTTGAATTGATACTTATATTGGTGTTTTGTGGTAGTAAAAAACAGTGTAAAAAATTTAAATTTCATAAGGGATGTGAAAATGTTTTGGTCAACTACCGACGATGGCGCTGCAGGATCTTCGCTGTCACGGAGTTTCCTTCGAATTTCACAACAGCTCACTTCGTCTTATGTTCTTCGATAGAAAGAATCTCGATGTTGATTGTAGACCATTGGATTAACTACGAACATCAACGCCACCTCTAAAACTATAATTTCAAATCTATTTGTTAATTTAAATTAAATGTGACAAGGTTTTAATTTTTTGCAAGCGTCGAATATTTGTGTTTTAAATTCCATCGAACTGAAACGTACAGTGTTTGTAGTGAAACTATTTTATTAAAGAAAGGAAAAGATATCCTAATTTTTTGTTATAAATAATTTTTTTTAATTCAATATGTACAGCTAATTGTGAATACGGAAGAAATAACAAAGTGACGTGATTTTACGAACTTTCGAAACAGCTCTCTCATTGTGATTCATTTGCCGCTAATTTCCTATAACTATCAATAATCGATCTAACAATCGATTATTTCGAAATAACATCGATTACATCAACGAACTAAAAACTGTAGTTATTTTGTGATACAATTAACAACGAACTTATGTCCACAAAATAAAACAATACAAGTGAACAATTAAAAGAACAATTAATAATTCATCTGAAATTAAAATCGCTAACAGGAACAAGACTAAAGCGTTGTTGATAATAAATATCCAAATAATCAATGCAACTTTATAGAATGAAATACACTTTATAAAAAATACACAAGTAAAATAAATAATTTTAATAAACATAATAAATACACAAGAAGTATCTCAACGAAGAAGAATTTTCAAGAAATATTCATTTAATTACAAATTAAATTACTACCTTCCAAGATGAAATTCACTTATCTCCAAAGCATCATTGTGATCATATTTCTGATAGCTGTTCGAATTACTGGCGAGCAAAGATTCGCGGAAACTCCAGCCCTGTATCAAGAAGTTTCCTCCGGTGACGATGTACAATTAAGGTGCAGGGTACAGGACAAACGGGGTCAATGTATATGGCAGAAGGACCGGAAACCAGTAGGTATGCATCCGGATAAGTACGAATGGGCCAGCGGACGCGGCAGCGATTGCACCCTTCTTATCAGGAGAGCCTCCCTCGACTTCGATGACGGCTACTGGGAGTGTCAAGTCACCTCTGGTGACTTCACGCGACAGGACGCCTTAACTTCTTTACCATCTCGTCTTTTAGTTAGGGGTAAGATTTGGTTGAAAAATTTTTAATAATTTTTCTATATAAATTGGCGGGGTTTGATAGTTTGATTAATCGTCGCTAGAGGGATAATACTTCATTCTTATTCTCGCAAGCTTTTAATGATTGAATTTTCTATACAGGGTACCCTGAATGAACCTATTATAAGATATTTTCTCAGAAATTAATGAAGTTTGAAGCGAGTTTTAGGGGGTAAAAAAGAGAGGTTAGAATTGTATTTCAATGGAGAATTTCTTCTAAATTGTATTTCAGTGGAAGGTGATATCAATCTCTTTATTATTTGGATAGGTCTTAGCAAACTGAGTAACATCTACCATTTTTCATTACATATAGTTATATCAATTGTTTTTTCTAGTCATTTCTACGGGAGAACTTCTTTTGTATGGTTTATAAGCTTCATTATATTTTATAATAATTCTTATTTTGTTTTCTTGGATTTTATTATTTACTGTAGTTTTTTACTATTACTTTCTTGTAACTTTAAAATTTTTTTTAACCTTTTGTATCTATTTCATATATATTTCTAGATACAGTTTTTACGCTTTGTTTAAATAAAACATTCCATAAATTGAAGTCTGTATTAAGTTGAACATACTGTTTTTGTTTATTTGTTTTTATTATAACTTTCCATTTATCTTTTTTTGTCTATTTCTTGTGTGAAGCGCCATTTGTTACTTAAGAAAATTGATCTCTAAAATCTCACTGAACATTCTTTTTTTTCTATATTCACTGAACTCTAATCCCACATAAATAGCGGCACGTTTTACGCTTCCAAAAACCTTCCACTTCACTCTACCGCCATCGTCAACCAAATTTCCATGACCTGCACCAGACCAAGAATTTTTTCATCCACTCGAGAGCCGATCTTCGATACCAGCCTGCATCTGTACTATATCACCATCTTAAGATATCTAGAAAAAAAATATGGAAACAGGTTGCTCAGTTTTTCTAACGAAAATTCATCTCTAAGAAAACACTTAAAAATCTTGAAATTTATCAACCCAGTAATCCAATTTCCACTGAAACACGGTCAGGATTACAGCTTTAGATGGATTGCATATTAATGTACATATGTAATATGTTTAAATTAAGAAATCAACAGAGGCTACTTAACGATCTGCACACAACATTCCACGAAACGTTAAATCGTTAAATAAGTGTGTACACTTAGTTTTAACGGAACGTTGGCTTTTTACGTCACCCTGACAGGTATCGCTTTCCACAAGCGTGAATGATCCTCGACGAATCGTACAAGTGGCTAATCAGATTCTGACGCCTCCTCGAATGGAACGATGCAGATTTGGCGGTGCAATTTAAAATTCGCTAAACGCGGGCAACGGTGTGATGCAACGTGAACCAGTCGTTCCGTTCTACTTTCCTCTTAGCAGCTTGGATTTTTGCAACAACCGCTTTAACGAAAATTTTCTGTATAATAGAATAACTCGACTTGCATAGGATATTTTGATAATCATAGTATAGTCGACAAGGGGGTGAATCTATGTGAAAGAATAAATATATAATAAATGTATAATAAATTGTTTTCATATGAGGGTTTGTGACTTTTCAAATTTGCCTAGCATATGTGAAGCAGGAATTAAAATAAGTCAAAAGTGCAGAATAAAATCTTTCCGTTTAAGGGTTGGTATTCAAGAAAGTAATGTTTGGAATATGTTCAAATTTTCTTGGGAAATTTCGCTTACTCGCACAACAGTAGAATATTTAATAGATAACATAAATTTCTATTCAAGTTCTATTTCTTTAGTTATATTAATAAAACTATAAATTTGCATAAACATGTATAGTGTACTTACTGTGAGTCATAAAGAATATTCTTTCATTTGATATAAATGTGCTAGGGAAAGTAAAATGAAAGTGGATAATTTGGTTTAATTGCAATTATGAATGAAAATAAAAAAATTGAAAGTTTCTCTCTTATTTCCGTTATTATTAAATGTCAATGTATTTCAGTAAAACCCCGCAAACCACGGTTGGAATATGGAGGGACGATTTTGAACTCCGCCCTAACTCTAAGGGAAGGCCAGGAAGTTACCATTTCCTGCGTATCAAGATATGGAAACCCACCGGCGCTTATCAAATGGTGAGTTCAGTTAATTACTCCACTATAAGGGTAAACTTAGCCCAAACCTGCATAATCGTTAGTAGAGTATACATGTTTCCTACATTCGCATTTTATATCTCTTATTTCATTTGACAAATCTTAAATTCTCTATCCCATATCTAATATAGGTACACAATCCTGTCTTTCTGCAAACAACATTTTGCTATCCTACAAGATGAGATTCGTCTGCCACAAATTTTCCATAAAAAAATCCATCATTATATATTACAGTAAAAAGATTCTTGTGATATCACTAAAAAAATCGCCTTTTAATTACTAAGTAAAATTACTAAAATTAATAATTTGATTAAAAAATGGTACAAGACTGTATTCTTTTCAATTCACTTCTGGTTCTCTGGTTACATTCATTCCAATTGTACACAGCAACAAAACACTTGTGCAACGGTACTGGCTATATTCCTATCGTTTTTGCAACGACTTTCGTTTCAAGGTATGCTAACTGTAGGCGAAATTACGTTGTTACTTTTTAAATCTAAATGAAATGTTAAGCACAAATCTAATAACAGAAATCAATACTTCATAAAAAGCAAAAATGAGGTCATGCCGCGTCAAATTGGTCAGTTTTTTTTGTCAGTGTCATGGACCTTACTTAAAATGAAATATGATGTAATTTATATAAAATTAGGAAGAGTTTATGTCATCACTCTGCTGATGTCGAATTTTTTAAAGAAATACACTTAGGAATTTTTATCTCAAAAATTATTTGTCGAACCGAGTTGCTTCTTTTTTAGTTTCAATGTAAAAAGTCCGACATATTCAAATCAATTATCTTTTACAATGAAATATTAATTTTACAATATTGAAAATTATAAAAAATATCTTAGTTCATAAATTTCTTCTTGAGAATCAGGGGTCTAAAACTTAAAAAGAAATGCAACCACGTTCCTGGAAGATTCAGCTATAAAACAAATCCCTTTTTAAAATGGAATTATCTAATGTAATTCTATGTTATTTATTGGGAATACTCCAATTGGCATTGACGAAAAGAATTCCCTAAAAAGTTTCCTCGTTTATACAACTAGACACTGACGTATACTTTGTATTTGCAGATTTTCTGGTTTCATGAAAACAGTGTTTCGCTAAGAGATAAAAAGTGCGGTTCACAAAGGCTATAGACGAGGCAAGAACCCATAACGCGGTGTTTACGCAGCGGAGAGGTTTGCTAGCAGCTTCTTTTTTCGTGTCATGGTCTAGTGATCAGCTAGCCACACCTCATCTAAATTCTTATAACATAAAACTCACTTCTGTACCGATCATCATGTTCGCATGAGCGGCGTTACAATTTCCACGATCGCCTGGCAGCCGTGAATGCACGTGTTACGCCATGTAAACACATCCACGGAACGTTTTAATCTGATCTTCAAGCGATATATAATCCTAATTGCGAATTTAAGTCGCTACTTTCATTTTGTGCCTTTGGTATAGCCGTTAAAGTTATAAATGAGATTAATATGTATTGTTCAATTTAGTCCACATTTGATAAATTTACGACTTAATTTACTAGGTTATGTCAAAAGTTCCTTTCGTTTCATAAGGAAATAATAGATACACAATGAATTTTTTGTTATATATTATTTTACTGAATTATGTACGATTCTTTTTTTCTATTGGAACAATGAATCATACATAATAATATTTGTAATTTACAGTGGCGGACAAAAGAGTGGTTATAAAAAGTTTGTTAAATATAGCATGTTTTTAGATTTTTGTTTCAGATCTTTTAAATTTATTTTTTGGTCATTTATAATGAAAGAATTCATAACGAACAATGAATAAATATACTGTATACTATGGAATTAGATGACTATCGATAATGTGGTAAAAATATTTAGTACGAAAGTAAGATACTAAAATTTATAGCGTATCAATTTTAAACTTTCTTCCATCCGTAACTACATATTACTTCCGGTGCACTGAATTTTATAGCATGATTATTTCCTGCGTGAAATTAGAAATCTGTTGGCTCTTTCGAATTGAGAAACAGATTAATTAATTGTATTTAGGTATTTGAGAAGTTTATTCTTTTTTGTCTATAAAAATAAAAAGGATATTTTGTGGCCGAAAATTTCATCGCTATAGATCGTTAATCGCTTAGTTAGAAAGCGCAAACGATTTAAGTTAGACGAGGAAGTGGTACGAGTGGGGGACAAGTTTCACTGGTAATTGTCCGTGAATCGGATTCGATCCGTTTCATTTTTCACGGAATTCTATCTCTCAAACGATTAACGTTTATTTCAAGAATTGAAAAGAATGATTTCTCTCTTCGCTGGAAGTCATTCCATAAAATAAAAAAAGCAAGTAAAAAGAATTCTGCTTCTAAGCTAGCGGCAAATTAAATTACTAATAAATTATACTAAAATAGAACATTCACTGTACAGATTTTTTGTTCAAGTAGAAGGATTTAAGAACAAAAATTAAGTAGAAGATTTCTATCACATTTCAAGATGTAATACTTCATGGGACAATAATATGAAAAAATATATAAATATATCTAAACTAAAAGTAAAGTATTGTAATATTTAATAGATAAAACAAATCTCTATTTAGGTTTCACTTCCTCCATTCGTTTAATCATTTTGGTAAAAATATGAATTTCCATATACATCCGCAGTATGAATAGTAAGTTTTCACTCGAATCGATTCATAGTCTGCGCATTTCACTATTCTATGTATTTTTTATGTCTTCGGTGTCATCAGTGCTTGTAAAAGAGCAACTCACAGGAAAGAGACTCGGAACAGTGAATTTCACTTACGTATACCGGTGTATTCTTTTCCCATTCGTTGGAAACGAATCGAATGTGGAACGAAGAGAGCCAGAACAGTTCCTAATTTCACACTTGGTCTTGCGTTCGTAGAAATGATGCCGGCCGTTGCAACGGGGCGAGGTAGCAGCGACTCTTTTTACAGCCTTTAATAGGCACGCTGTCTAAATAATTCGTTGTTTCTCATATTTTTTCCTTTTACTCTTTGTCTCTTCCTCTTTGCTCCATTTCGCTGAAGATGCAGCGGCAAGCGTAATTATGCAGATTGTAGCCATAGAAGCGGAGAAACTGGCCGCGGGCATAGTCTCCCCGTGAATCACTCTAGAAAGGGTATAAACCTTGAATATCGGTATTCGTGGGAAATTGCTAAACCGCTTTCCGGAAACTTGGGCGTAACGGCTGTTGCGATTAGGATGGAGCAGTGACGACATTTTCTGCCTGCAATTGTAGAAATTTTGTTAGAATATATCAAAAGTTTTGTGGATAATTGGGTTCGAAAATGTTTAGTCGATTGGTAAGATTATAAATTATTTTTTTTTTGTTTATGGTTGCGGAAGTTCTTCCAAGTATTTTGTATGGAAGAATAAGTATATTGAAGAATTAATTTGAAGTTATTCAGAAGAGTATTATTTGTTTGTTTAGCATTCAATTAGGAGCTTGGGTCAATGAAATAGTTTTGATGTTACTCTTAGAGTTTCATGTTAATAATTGATCATCATATTAAAATATTGTAAATCTTTAATGATGAACTCTAGTTAATGTTTGTTTGTAACACCAATTACTCTGTGATACATTTTCATTCATGCCAAATATAAAGTAGCTAAATCCAACGTAAGAACAAACTTCAAATATATTAAAAATATTTAAATAATAAGATATTAAACATACTTATGGAACCAACAATAAGCTGATAGATAGGCATTAAACATACGACTGGAACCAAGCATTAGCTTGATAGTTAGCTCTAGTAAACAGCAGAAGGATTAAAAAAACAAGCTAATGAACAATATTGGAGTTCTAGTTATACTACGGTAGATATGCAGTATGAATACATCATTCATTCTCCATAAGTATATGAGAACATCCTTGACTTACTTTCAGTACATGTGAATCTTAGCAAATATAACAATTCACCCTATCTATTTTAGAATTAACATGTATAAAACATGTATGTATACTATCGAAAAGTTTAAAATCACTACATACTTCACATAATTTAAGAATTTAAGAAAAAAAGGTCGACTTAGAATTGGAATTCTGTTACCATAGGAAATCCTCTAGCCAAAAATTTATCAAGATGAAGAATAATTTTCAATTAATAGTAAAATTAAATTTGACTATTTCCTAACATAAAAAGTAAACCTTGATTTACATTAATTTTAATATTAATAAAAATGTAATGTTAGAATTGTCAGAAAATTGAGAAATATGTAGCTGCGTCTAAAAAAATGGTTTCAAACTTTTTACCCTTAGTGTATATTTATTATAAAAAAAAACTTTCCAATATCAATTGTTTGTTCTTTACACAGGTACATAGGAGGGGATGAAGTAGAGCCATTAAGGGAGCAGACAAACGCGACAGAAGTAGATAGTCCAAAAACCTGGGCAGCCCACAGCCTCCTCCGTGTCCGTGGACAAAGGGAAAACCATGGTCTACCGATTCGGTGCATCACGATGCATCCATCCAGCGTCGTTCCAACATCTGCGGAAACACGACTGGATGTGCATTGTATGTATATTCCACGTACTTTTGTACAACTGATATTAGACAAGTTTCTATCGATGCAGAATAGAAACAATCGTAGTATTTGCAATTCACGCTACACTTCACTTTTGACCACTCCAGTGAATACACATCAGAACCCTATGGCAAATGATAATCTTTCCTTTCATAAAGTAGAAATCTAATATTAGATCTGAATTTCTAATGATTGGAGTTAGGTAGATGATTTGACCAGTTTCTATTTGTAAGAGCACCCTGTTTAGAAAGTAGCAATGTTTTGGCGTAAGATATTAGAAAAATGGTCATTTGTGTAACTTATGAGTTGGGATTTTTCCTCTAATTTTTTTATCCAAAAGTCCTTAAACATTGATTATATTAATTGTGCTCCATTAAAGGAAAAACAATGTTCAACCATTACTAAATTATATGTATATCAAATTTCAGACTCCCCAGATGTAAGAATAGAAACGAAGCCCCGACTCCTGGTGGCGGCACTGGAGGATTCGGCCAGCTTTATGAGCCTGAAATGCTTCGCGGATGGCAATCCCAGCGGAACGATCAAGTGGTTCAAGGATTCAACTCCCATCGCGGTAACAAGCAACGTGGTGGCGTTGATGCTAAACAGAACGCAGCAGAACGGCACGATGACCGGCTCCGAGTTGAGATTCGAGCCGGTCAAGAGAAACGATGCCGGTCTCTATTCTTGCAAGGCGGTCAACGTTATCGGTGAAAGCACCGCGGCTAACTATAGACTGGACGTACAATGTTAGTCCGACTTTTACCATGATACCTATTTCTTTTTCCTTCTTTTTCTTTTACGAACAACCACCATCGTGATCAACAACGAGAACACGTCAATTTGGCCACTTTCCTCGTCTAACTATGCTGCACTTTTGTTCTAAGCGCTTTTCAGACAGAGGAACAGTTGGATAAAATAACGGCAATTGTGTGCTCATTGACATGAACGTCCATTTGTCATTTATTAGTGGTAGCGTTACGGTTTGCTTTAAATAATAGTTATTGGGTTTTTCCCTGTGATGAAACGTGGCTTCTTTTTTAGACCACTGTAGTCTCCTTTCATTCAGAATAATTATTTCTTTAATCCTTCCGACACTAGTTCGACGATATTATCTGTTGCTGGATATTTTTCTGATACCACTGAGATCTATGACATACAATATCATGACAAATGGAAGTACATTTTCTATTTAAAAAAAAAAATTATGAGTAATATTTGAGTTTTGCAAATTTGAGGAATCTTATTATATTACTGTAATTATTCTTGATTGATAGTGATCACCATCAATCATCTTCACATCTTATTTAAGTCTTCTATTTTCAGATAGTCCCAGATTAAAATCAGAAGATCCTACTTACAACGACACCGCGCAAAAATTCGAAGAAACAACTCTGCTTGGTACAAGCTTGGAACCCTTCGAGTGTATAGATTTTGAAGCAAATCCTCCACCTCAATATCGATGGGTGCATCTTCGTGGTGGCATGACGGAGACCATTGAGAATCCGCTGCAAACCAAAGACGGTGGTAAACGTTTACATTTGAAGAACGTGATGTGGTCCGACGAAGGGGAATATCGATGCGTGGCATTCAATGTGATCAACGGAGTGAGGAGAGAAATGCCCAGCGAGGCTCGTTACGTGCTCCACGTAACCGGACCGCCTGAGATACAGGCGAGGCCGTCTTCCGGTGGAAAGGGCATTTACGAGTCACTAGGATGGGCCGGAGAACCGGAACACACTTTAAAGTCTCGCTTTTGTTCGAGACCTCCGCCTAGACTCGTTGCTTGGCAATGGGGAAGCTCGCATATCAGAGCTGGCGAGTATCAAAATATGTTTGTTAATGGTGGAGCTTTCTAAAAAAAAAGGTTTATAGCTGCAGCATATGTTTTTTAGCCAAATAGACAATTTCTTCTTTTTCTAGGCGAGAGTATTCATCCAAAATACGAAGCACTATCATTAGAGCATATCAAGGAAAACGATATGCCAACTAATTGCTACTGGGCCAAGCTAATGATCAAGGATCTCCAAATAGAGGACGCTAGAATATACACCCTCTTAGTAGAAAGCGAAAAGGGTAGAGATTCCACTAATATCAAACTAACTATTCGTGACCCAACGGAGATGAGAGTAATTGCAGCAGCAGCTGCAGTAGGGCTATTGTTTTTTCTTCTTCTAGTATTCATTGCTGTATATTCAGTGTTAAGGTTGAAGAATAGAAGATATCGTCGAGAAGAAGATGGTAGCATTGCTGCAGATGCATTATATAGCAATACACCTACAGCAGATAGACAGAAGAATGTGAACTCATCTCAAAATAAAGCGTATGTGAGAAAGACGAACACGGAGGGTGGATTGGCTGTTACGTATGATTATGACCAGATCACGAAGCAGGTGCGCGCCATGAGCCCAGAAGCACTGAAAGTCAGGCGAGCACCAGCTGTTCTTCAACCACCAACCATTGTATAACTGTTGATATGCTCATTGCCATGACAATCGTCGATGACTGACGGTGAACTGTTCTATTGTGACTTATCTGTTACTGACCATATTGTGTAGATCCGTCTTCACTAAAAACAGGTCATATTTTGTATTACTTGTGATTGAAAATTGAAATAGTAGAATTCATAGACCCTCTATGGTAATGCTACAGAATCAACATTTATTTTTTCCTTAAAGATGAAGTTTATGTAAAATTTGGCAATATTATTGGTATATTGCCACAAATAAAATTCAATAGATGTGATAATTTCATTACAAATGATATTGACTGTGAGTACTTGACTGATTGATTTGGAGGAATTTTCTATTTTATTAATTGGAAATTGAATTATTTGTTGTTGCTACTATTGTTACATTTTAAACTGATTTTAAGCTTTATTAATGTAATTTTGTAGTAAGTAGATACTAGATTTGTAATATTGTTTAAGCAACATAAATGCATTTTTATATCAATGTACTGGAATTGTATTTTTAGTATTTGCGTGACTGATCTCGTTGTTGAACATCGTTTCCCTTGTTACATACTCAGAGTCTTACATCGATACTTATTTTTGCGCCGATATATTTGTGTAAAAAAAGAATGCCAAATAATAAATATATGTACATATTAGATAATTACGTAAAGAAAATGCTACTTAGTGCTATAGGAAATACTTAGCTAATTTTAATAGTACTGTATATGATGAATCTTGCACTATAAAGTAACATTGTGTTCAGTGCAATAATGCAGCATTGCATCACATTAATTTAGTATAATGTATTGTTAATTCCAAAGCGTAATATTAAAAGATATTACAGTAAATTTTATAGAAATAGATTTTGGGATTTTAAATATATCATCTATTAATTTAAATTTCTCCTTTATTTATTTAATATCTTTTAAACTTTCGATCATTGACATCTTGACGCAAAATAAGATGTCCTACGTAACTATGAAATAGCATTAATGAACCTACATAATACATAATCAATCTTTATGTAGTATTAAATACATTTTACACATTGTAATATTTCATCATAAAAAAGAAAAGATATTTATAATCGGTAATCTTCGAGAACGCATAATTTTTCCGCTTTTCTAAAAAAAAATATGATATGTATACATATCTCTGGTATTTTAATTACATTATAAATTCATTGGTCCCGAACAGGCGTTTCGAAATATATAAGTATTTGCAATGCATATATTACTGACATCTATAAAACTTAAACCTTACATTATTCGCGCAACTGCATATTCCTCTTCCATACACTTCAACTTTCCTCTTAAAGTCAGGTACACTTTAAATAAATTCAGTAACATTCATTGCGTGTAAGGTGTAATTCTAACATATTTCTTTTCTTTGTAGCTTTACGGTGCATCTAAAGAAATCAACGAAACAATTGAACGATCGTAATAACTATAATAAATTTCCATAAAGTCCACATGGTGCATAGTAGATTTTTCAAAAATGAAGGATCAATCTTTGTATAACAATGATTCTTTAAAAATTATTTGTCTAACAGTCGCTTTTCCTTCTCTTTTTAATATCTTTTTTAATCCCTGACATATCAGACATATTTGCACATTTCAACGCAAGTAAAAAAGAAAAATAATAGAAAAATGCAAGTTCTCCATATATATATATATATTTCATACATTCTATATTGACTTTAACATTTGAGTTGAACATGCCACAGAACTTCTTAGAAGTTATCGTTGTAATGTATACTTCTTTAATATCAGGGACTCATTCAGATATATTGCTCTCAAAATTAGGTCAAATTGTATACTATTAGAGTCAAATATTCTCTTCATTCGTGTTATGGTTTCTATATAGCTTTCTTTTTATACATGATCAACTCAATGTATTATTAAATAACGTGAACGATAAAGTTTAATTTGTATAGTACACAAAAATATATATAATTTACAGGAATCCTCTCATGTATCATGCTACAAAAATAGCACGTACACGTGTCTTTTCTGACTCGAAGGAGCTTAATCTCGGTTTTGTTCCATGAAAACTTGTACGCTCGTTACGGAGATGTTCTGTATGCGTAAATATTGTCATCAATAAGATTACGATTGAGGTTTCTTGCGTCTGCCAAATAGATTACTTAAAACAGAGCTTCGTTTGTAATCGCGGTCCTTGCGATTATTACCCACGCTATGTTCACTTTCTGATCCACTTTCGCTAGTTCTTCTACTTTCCACGTTCGTGAGGGGTTGAGAATTTTGTGGAACTGCTGGAGGAGGTACATATGATGGCGGTAGAGAAACTGGTCTACCTGTGAAGGTTGAGTTATTCTGTTGCACACCCTATAACAGATAAAAATATGTTTTAAGATCTAAATTCTGAATTTGGTATTTTAAATTTTTCTTTATTCCTAACTTTATCTCCTTTTCTTCTTTTATTCTTATAGTCCTATCAACTGAATAAAGAAGGTAAATGAACAGTAATGGACCAATAGCTGCTTTGTAAGGATCTAATTAATTTTAATTGGTAAACACGTTTGAGTTTTGTATAAGATACTTTATGAATGTTCTTATCAAGAAACCAATAATTTAGTTATAAAAGAATTTATAATACTGGTTTCATGTTGGTTTCATGTTGGCTTTTCAATCTATTTAAATATATAATTACCTCTCTGGATCTTGTGATTCCATAAGAAACATTTCCATAAGCTGTAATAGAAAATAATATTTATTATTTTTTCCGTTAAGATGACTCTGTTAATCTTATGCAATTATTAACGCAGAAAACTTTTATCTTAAATAGATATTATTAGGAAGACAATTTAGGATAGATAAAAACACACAAAATTGGAAGGTTGAACAAAACATGCAAGAATGATTCACTGACAAACAATTAACAACGACTAACCAGGATCATGAGGAACACTCCACTGAGCTATTCTGGTTGGTGGAGGGGCACTTGATGGCAAGGGAGGTGCTAATTCTACAAAATAACGACATACAATGAAAACAAGGGATCTCCTACGCATACGTAAATGTAATTATGAGGATTTCCTAAGTACCTTGTGAAGTATTAAGATCCGCACTACTTTGTCTATGCCAGGTTGTAGTCGATGAATACTGACTGGAACCGTTATGATTCAAGGTTGCGCTACGTTGTTGATAAAAACTGGATCTTCCTTGTTCTATGTCTGCAAAATCACAAGAATATCATATCCCAATTACTATTTCATATTTTTCTAATCAACTCATTCAAAGAAAGTGTATTAAATTAATATACCATCGCGTCTGTATTGAGGAATAGCTTCTGAACTAGGCGATCGCATTGGAATAGGAGGTGGTGCTCCTCTTGGAGGAATAGGTGGTTTATCTCCAGAATTTGATTGATACTGGTCCCTCTGACTTGCTAGTTGCTCTTGTTGTATCATTTGTTGCTGCTGTGCAAGCAATTGTAGTTGTCTGTGCATTTGCAAGAACTGTGTTTGGGTCTGAGGTGATTCGTTTCTTTGCGAAGCTATGAACTCAGCACTACTCTGTGATTCACGTTTCTGTTGATTTTGCCTATGCATCTGGAGAAATTCAATCTGCACGTTGCTTGCAGAGTGTTGATTCGGTACATCGCGTCTAATTACAGAATTCTTTCGTTCCAGTTCAGGAGTCGAAGCGTGACTGCTACTAGTTGAGACATTATCGTCAGTATGTTCTATAGACACATTCTGCAACCTCTCTAAACTTTCCTTTTGTGATTCGTCGTAACTTAACAATTGCATACTGGGAGGTAACTTGGCGTGGAATGATATCTTGTTCACCCAGTCCTCCATTTCTTGTTGACTTGGTGCCAAGAACAAAAATTCTGATCCATCTGTACATTTCAACCTGAATACGTTTTTCTTCTTGGTATAGTCATCCGCTTTCTCGCATATGGCATTGAAGATGGTGATAGGAGCAGTGGCTGCCTTGCTCAGTGAGAAATCTTCCATATCTTTGAAGAAACACAGAAGTTGTCCACATAATACAGTATAGTATTGTTTCCAGGAACGCACTGCTGCCTTCTTGCCAGCACTTTGAAGCTCATGTTTCCTCTCTAACAAACCTTGAATCTCTACTGGTGGAAGGGCGTCCATATTCTCCATCCTTTGAAGTTTCCTGAAGCTCTGAGTCCTTCTTCTGGTCGTGAAACTGGGCGTTCTCTTCGGTTTTTTTGTATCTACCTTCATGCTCTCTGCTCTTTTAATGTCAGGAGTCGTTCTTCTCAATTTTTCACCAAATACATGTGATAGCCCATGTGATTTTTGAGGCGTTGTGTCTAGGCCTTCAGTTGCAGTAGAAGTTTTCAATGGCGATAACTTGTTAATAGACTCGTGTTCATCGGTCGTTCCATTGATTTCATCGTGCACAGTACGGTGTGGACTATCTAGTAGTCTTCTTCGTTCTTCCTCACGTTTCCTTTCTTCCGTTATTCTTTGTACCTCCTTCCGTTTTCGTTCTTCTAGACGAGCACGTTCTATTCTTTCTTTCTCTGCCTGTCTGGCTGCCATCTCTGCTTCTTGTTGCTTCTGGAACGCCTCTTCCAACATAGTTATGCGTCTAAGTGCATTAAACCTCTCTTCTTGAGCTTCGATAGTTTTCTCAAAGTCTTCATGCTTTCTTATGAATTCCTCCACTTGTGAAATACTTTCTCCCAGTTTCCCATCATTCAACATTGGTTCCCTACTCACTATCCAGTTCTCCAGTGTCTCTGCATCTCGTTTGAACATCTGGGTATCTAGATTTTGTTCATAGATGTGTCTTCTTTGCTCCCAAGTGTCTTTCAAGAGCTGTTGTCTGTGTTGTAGGACAGATATCTTGTCTTCTATTTCCTTTGCCAAGAAATGACCTTCTTCTATCAATTCCTGACCCGTTTTGTAAAATTTCTCAAAGGCTTCATTGCGTGTTTCAATTTCTGCTTTGTACTCGTTGTGCCTCAATATCAGTGCTTCTGCACCTGGCACGTCACGAGCCAATTCAGGGGCGGTTACTTTGGCTACCATTTCATTTATCCAGGATATCAGGTCTCTGTATTCACCCAAGTATGTCTGCAGTTGTTCCGCTTGGGATAACTTGCTCCTCCTTTGAGCTGCTTTCTCTAGTAATTCATTCCAGGTTGCTTCAGCTTCTTGGTGCTTCACTTCTATGTGCGAACGAGCATCTGGGAATAATTCAATTAATCTCGAAGCCTCGTCCATTAGCAGTTCGACCTAAAAACAACATTGTTTCAATTAATATATGATAAATTATAATTTATTTCATAAAGAACATATATTTATAATATACCTGTTCTTTAACAGCACCCAAATCCGTTTCGAATCCTTGATGTTTCCTTACCAAAGCTTGAATTGTTTCTAAATCATGACCATAACCATCGGAACTGAGAGTAGTCTCTTTTTCTTGAATCCACGAAATAGTTTCATCCGCAGTTCTGTCGAACATGTGCACCTGTTTTGCTCCAGCTAGTGCATCTTGTCGTGCATGCGCTAATTCCTTCAGATCTTCCCATTGTTGTTTAGTCTCGTCTATTTTCATCAATATTTTAGATTTCTCTGGATTATTTTCCTGTATTAATTTTTGTCCTTCATCCAGTACTGCTGATACTCGACCTTCGCTCGTTGTTAAACCGGCTAAAAAGTTATCAAATATCTGAATAAGAAGCTCAACGTGTTCTACGTCACAACCGTAATCTTCTGAGGCTGCAACCTATAGAATAAATTAATTTTATTTACTTTAATATCAATAGAATTAATCCTAGCTTAAGTTAGACTATCCTAGATGCATAATATGTGCAGGTTTTTCGATAAGAAACTTACAGTTGTCTGATCTCCAATCCATTCAATTACTTCATCTGCTTGCCTAATGAACTTAAAGAACTTCTCGCTCTCACGCAATCTCTGAGATCGATACTCTTTCAATTTCTGCAATTCTTTGAACTTCTGTTCGATCTCTGATTGTTTTTGTGTAATGTTCTTGCTATCAAAATGATGTCTATCTATCAATCCGTGTGAAAGTTTCTTTAAGTTCCCAATAGTGTTTTCAAAGCCAATTAAGTCTCGTTCTATCTCTTCTAGTTTCTTCAACAGAGACTGAACAGAATCTTCGTCTTTTCCATAGTCTGTGGCAGTTAGTTGTGGATGTTTCTCTTTTATCCATTGCTCTGCTTCTGCTGCTTCAGCATAGAACTAAAAGGACAAAAACACTATAAACTTCTGTATAGTAAATTTAATTAATTCAAGTTATTCAAATAATTCTTACCATCTGTGACTCAACAGCATCAAGTAGACGCAGTTTTCTAACGCTAGCTAAATCTTTGAGATGCGATAATTTATCTTGCAATTCTTGTGACAATTTTTCAATCTTTTCTGAAGCAAAATGGCCACTTCTCACCATAATCGTAGCTCTGCTTACCAAAGATGCAACTACAGGTTCTCTGGAAATTAATTCCGCCTCTAAAGCATGATGTTTCTTCTGTAACCGCTGCACGGTGGTTAGAGAACTTCCTAGATCACTGCTTGCAGCCAGAGGTTCTTTTTCAGACAACCAATGCATCTCATCTTCAACATCCCTTGAAAATTGATGTAGTAATTTAGCGTCTTCCAAATTGTCCCTTCTTATCTGTATTGGTTCTTGCAAACTATGGTATCTATTTATTATAACCATCGCCCTTTCTTGTATCTCGTCACACATGAAATGATTTGACTTCTGAAAACTCGTTGCTGTCTCTTTAATTGATTCACAAGCTTCATTGTGACCCAGAACATCATTTTCCAAATTCGTATGTCTCTTTAATAAGTTGGCTACACTGGATAAGTCTTTCCCATGGTCTTCTGACTGCAATTGAGTTTCCACTTCATCCATCCATGCTTCAAATTCGTCCAAACTTCGCCTGAAGAGCAAAGCTTGGTAAGCATCGTTTAATCTGTTCTTCTTTAGTTCACTGGTTTCTTGGAGTAAACGCCATTCTGCTTCTAACTCATCTAAACGTTCTTGAATGCTCTTCGATGCGTAATGCTTCTCCTCAATTAGTGATTCACCTGATAGAAAAATTAGTAAAAATTATTAAACAAGATAGTTGTAGCTGCAATTTTAAAAATACAGTGTGACCTAAAAAATAAATTCAATTTACCTTCATTGACCACTGCAGCTACTCTTCCTTTATTTGCCATGAGTTCACTTTCAAAAGCAGCATGCTTTTGTATCTTGCTTTGCAAATTGGATGAGTCTCTGTAGTTTTCATCACTAGCCACCTGTTGTTTCTGATGAAGCCAACCCTCAACTTCATATATATTTCTAAGGAACTGATGCAAGTGATGGCTTTCCAATAATTTCTTCCTTCTTGCCCTTGCACTATTTTGCAATTTATCTCTTCTAGCACAGACAGATGCTAATCGATGCTTAATAACGTTAGCATCTGCATGTTCCTCAGACAAAATCTCATTCGCAAATTTCTCCAATTCGTCAATACGACCCAATTGAGAGACAAGCATTTTCTCGAACTCCTCATGTTTACGTAACAGTGTTTCTACACCAGATAAAGATTCACCAAGATCGTCATTGTTCAGGAACGCTTCTTTCGTCGCTAGCCAACTGTCTGCTTGATCAGCCTGTTCCTTGAACAATTGCAATTGATGTGCCTGTGTTAATTTTTGCCTCCTAGTTTCCCACGCATTGACCAATCCTTGTCGGAGCTCTTCCAAATGTTCCAAGTTATCTTTGATATCTTCATTAATAGCTAGAAGTTTCTGTCCATGTTCTTTCAAAGCTTTAAACGTATCTTGTCTGCCATCAATCTCTGCTTTCCTCTCTTGATGAAGTTCTAATAAAGCTTCCGCTTCAGATATTGTTGTTGGTGGCTCAGACTCATCCATACGTTTAATTGTATCAGCTACCCAAAGTTCTAACTCGAGTAAATCGGCCTGGAATTTGTGCAGAGTATAAGCTTGATTTAAGGCTTCACGACGATGTTGAGTAAATCGTTGCAAATCGTCCCAATTGGACTGTAATTCTGATAGTATTCCCATTATCTGTGGAGCCTTGTCTGGGTACTTTGATGACAAATCTCTGGCCTCTGCTTTGTGTTCTTTTAATTTTCCTTCTATGGCAGTCATATCTCGCTCCATTGCTTCTTGCTTTCTCTGCAGTTGTTCAACAGCAGGTAGATCCTTACCGACATCAGTGGTGTTCATAGCGACTGCTTTTTCAATGACTCTTTGACTAGTATCATCTATGTCTCTGTTAAACAAATGAATCTCCAAAGCTCCAGCTAGCATTTCCCTGTAAGCACTCAGTGCTCCTTGTAAGCCTTTCCATTTGCTGTTGAAGTTATCACGACGTTGTTGAATAGCTTTCGATTCATTGTCCCTGCCCTGTTTGATCAACTTATCAGCCAGAGCATTGATAGCCTTTATTCTAGAGTCGTCTACTCTCATGTCACTGTCTACATCATCAAGTTTCCTCTGCAGACTTAAACAATGTTCGTAATCCTTTCCGGTGTCTCCAGCCTGGACCATCATCTCTTTGTCTCTTATCCAAGCCTCAATTTTTTCCACTTGGTTGTTGAATTCCAGAATATCCTGAGCTTCTTCCAAACCTCTACCACGGTTTCCAGACTCGAATAACAGTTTTCTCCAAGAAGCATTAAGATGTTCCAGTTGTTGTCGAATTTCAGCACTTGCTGGATGCTTCTGTTGAAGCAGTCTCTCTCCTTTAGCCTTGATCTCTTCGATTCTGCTCTGATTCGCCGCCAATTCAGCTTGGAACGCTTGGTGTTTCTTCAATTTCTTAATTTTGTCCTCCAAACTGGACACTTCGCCTTTCGATGCCTCGGCTTCCAGTTTCTTCTGCTTTTCGCCGATCCAGGATTCAGCTTCTGCAACATCTCTAACAAACTGAGCGTGTAACAAACCAGCTTCTAACTTCCTCCGTCGCGTCTCACAAAGATTTCGAATTTTTGCACGTCTCTGTACAACTTCACTTAATCGTTTGGCAATTGTAGGTGAGTCAAAGTGATTCTGAGCTAGAAGTTTGTCTCCGTGCTCTTGCAGAGCAGTTAGTTTTTCTTCTTGTGTAACTAATAGCTTTTCAAATTCGTTCTGTTTCTTTACTTGAGCATCTACTTCTTCAACGGAATCACCAAAATTATCACCACTTAATGCAGCTTCTTGGGTAGTTGACAAGTTGTCTAGTTGTTTAGCGTCTCGTAAGAAGAAGTGTAAGTCTATCAATTGGTCCAAATGTACCTTTTTCTGTTGCCAGGCAGTATGTAACTTTTGCCTCTCATCTAACAACTGATTGCATTTTTCCTCGACCTCTAAGGCAGCATAATGGCCAGTTTGAACCATAGCCTCACCCAAATCAAGAACTGAGCTAAAGCTATCTTCTCTTGCTTCGATTTCTCCTTTCAAAGCTTCATGTTCTGCCTTTAAGATCTGTGCACTCGCCGCATCCCTAACTTTGTCTTCAGTTGACATTGCAGCACGAAGTCCAGCTGCCCAGTTCATCAAATCTCTAACTTGAGTCAAAAATCGTTGCAGGTCACAACTTGCTTGCAACTGATCTCTTCTGTGAGCAGATCTATCTTTCAACTCTTCCCACTGAGCAAGAACAATCTGTTGCTGTTGATCAATATGTACTGCATTATTTCCTGGATAATGTGCTTGCAATCTGGATGCATCTTCAACCAGAACTTGGAGTTGTGCTTCCAAGGCGACTAGATCGTTTTCGAAACCTTCATGGCGTCTAATTAACGCAAGCACAGAATTTAAATCGCGTCCTAGGTCTTCTGGTAAAGCTGCTTCTTTCTCCTGTATACGAGATAATGCTTCAGCTACATCCCGATGGAATCTGTGAATTTCTCCAGCTGCTTGTAACCTCTGTTCACGGTTTCGAATGAGACCAAGAAGATGTTGCCAAGATTCCCTAATAAGTTACGGAGAATATTCTAATTTTATCATTCAGGTGATTTTTGCTGTTTAATCTTCTTTCATAAAGACTACAAAACATGCTATAATATTTACACTTTATGCTACAAAATCCACCAACTTACATCATAAGAGCATGCTGCCTCTGCACTTGCGTTACAGGGTCATCATCGTCTTGTCTGCATTAAATATATGTACAAAAACAGTTAGTAACCCAACACCGATATAATCATATCCTTTATTCTATATTACCCTTTTGCAATCATATTAAAAACTATATTAACTATACATTACCAGAAATAGTGCATTATTAATTTCGAAAGAGTAAACATGCATTTGGTGAAATAAAAGATTCCATGTAACTTACACCAAAATTCTAAGTCCATATTATATACATCATTGAAATTACGAGGTCGAATCTTACCCTAATTGTTCTTGTCGTTTCTCGATATCTTGAATATAAGGACTCTCATTAGCGATTAACTTTCTGGCTAATTCTTCACATTGGTTAAATCTTTCAGAACCAGCCTCTATCCTATGTTTAAAGTCGTTGAATTTGGCTTGCAGTATTAGTAAATGTTCATAGTCTTGACCATAGTCTTCAGAAGCTGCTGCCTGTTCCTGTTCCTTGATCCACTGTTCTAATTCTCTGCTTTCTAGGAAATATTCATGTCGATACATGCTCTCCATCAAGCGTTGTTGTCTTACTGTAGCCAATCTCTGTAATGCTCGCATTTGTTGGACGATTGCTTGTTGCTTATTTGCTATTGCTTTGCTGTCAGGATGTTTCGCATTGATCATAGTAGCTGCAGTGTGTCCCATCTCTGTTACAATGCCATTGTAAGTGTCTAACTCTAGTTCAACCGCCTGAAAAATTATATAACATTGTATAAAATATAGAATTTTCTTATATTAATAAATTATATTTTATAAATATTATTTTTTTATAAATTAAAGACGTGGAGGTCAACCTTGTGTTTTGTTAATAATTTTGTAGCAGCATCACGATCTCTGCCATAATCAGTTGAACTGAGAACATCGTTCTTTTCATTCAACCAACTTTCAACTTCCCCTGCTTCGAAGAAGAATTCCTGTGCTTTTAAAGATAAATCTAGAGCTTTGCTTCGTTCTCCGGCCTTCTCTTGCAGGTCTTTCCATGCTTCATCAAGCACATCGCATAATTCTCGTATCTATAAAGGAATTAAATATGTTAGTATAATTTTAACATGATTGTATAAGCAATAACATAAAAGTATAGATCAGGAAACATATTTTACACATAATTTTTTTATCAACATATAAAACTAAATAAAACAAAATTTTGTTAACATTTAAAAATATAAAATAGCTTAAAGCACAATGTAATAAAAAATAATATATTGTGTAACAAAATATATTTCAACGTTAAAATAAATCACGTAAGACAAGCACATGCATGCAATAAAAACTTCCCTATTTCTTATTTATGATATATATCTAAAATTTTTAACTTTTTTCACCGGAAAATTTTTTTAAAAAATCCTGATTAATTAGATTAATTTTTTTTATTTTTACAGCTATTTATCAAATGATATTGTTACTTTTCAAACAAAACAATGATATTCATGCATCTGTGCCGACCTTACCTCTGCAGACCCAATATTCTTGTAACAGTCCCAACTGTACAAAAATTATAAACTTTTATTTCAAATTAATCAAGTATCTATCAAAGAACAATAACAGAGAAAATATACGCATCTGGTTTTCCCTAGAAACCTTTCAAACAATATTTTTACTATATATATTATTACCTTCTTTTTCTCTGGATGTGCCTGATCGATCAAAGCCTGTCCAGAAGCGGCAGTTTTGTCTATCATTGGTTGATGGCCAGCAATTTCTGCTTCTAGTTTCTTGTGTTTCTTATGCAATGTCTGAGCTTGATGCAAATTTTGTCCCAATGTCGTCGAGGATGCCTGAGGAAGATGATCTTTTATCCATTGTAATTCAGCATCCAGTTCAAAGCCAAATTTGTGGAATCGTAAGCTTTCTTCTAACGCGTCTCGTCTTCTCTTGGCTGGTTCTTTCAAGCTATGAAACCTATCAAACAATAAAAATTAAATTTTAAGTATTTAATCATTTTTATCATTACTTTTATGTTATACAGAGTATTTACGCACTTTCTTTGCGTGGCTTGACTGGTTTTCAATATATTCGCAGCATCAAAGTGACCTTCATGAGCCATCTCTTCGCCCATGGCAACTAGATCATCCACTTTCTGTTCCCATTGGCACATATCACTCTCAAGTGTCTGATGTTTCTTCAACAGCTCCTTACAGCTCCTAAGATCCATTCCCACTTGTTTACTTTGCAAAGAATTCTCTATTTCTTCCAGTTTCAACCTGGCATCTTCCATCGTTCTATTGTAACCATGTTGAGAAGCAGCTTGCCTCAACCTGCGACCTTTTTCCAAAGATAAGGCCACCAATTGTTCCCATTGATCATTTAATTCTTTCAGTGTTTTTCCTACATCATCTGATCTATAGTTCTCCTCAGATATCAAAGCTTTCCCAGCTTTGTTCACCGCTCTTAATTGTCCCTCATTAGCTCTTAATTCTCTTTCAAACGCTTCGTGCTTTTGAAGCTTTCGTTCAAGATTATTTAAATCTCTATAACTTTCATCAGATGCCGTCTTCATTTTATCACCCAACCAGTCTCGTAGGTCATCTACTTCTGCAGAAAATTGTTGATAGTGCTCTGAGGCTTTTAAGGCTGCATGACGACGCTGAGCAGCATCCTTGACTTGATTTCTTCGAGCTAAGACTTGATTTCTTCTGTCATTAATATAGTCTTTCTCATAATGATTTTGAGCGATCAATTTGTCCGCAGTATCACTAAACGCTTTCAATCTATCATCCTGAGCGTGGAGAGTGTTTTCAAACTTTTCATGCTGCTTCAATAAGGCTTCAACGTCATCGAGGGATTCCCCTAAGTCAGTAAATTCTAAGAACGCTTCATGAGAACTAGTAGTAGCTTCGATCTGATCAGCCTCGCGATTAAACTGCTGTAGCTCTAAGCACTGTTGCAACCAGGCTTCTTTTGCCATCCAATCTGATGTTACAGCCTGATATAAGCCATGCAATTTATCTAAGCGTTCGCTGACATCCAACAGGGCTGGATTACGATGTAGTAATTGGTTTCCAAGTTCTTCAACCTCCCGAAATCTGAACAAATAAAAAATTATTTATATCATTGTTTCAATTAATTAAAGAAATACGAAATATTTAAATACTTACTCGTCTTCTCGGGTTCGTATGTCTTCTCCAAGTTCCATGTGATGTTTCCTAAGTTGCTCAGCTGTAGCAACATCCCTAACAGGTTCCTCAACCTTCATTGTCTCTTGCATATCGGCAGCCCAATTAATTAAATTCTTTGAGCTGTTCATGAAAATCTGTTGACCTACTGCATCTTCCAATCTGGATCTGCGTTCCTTAGCCTTTGTTTGAACTTGATTCCAAAGTTCTTTGATTTCATTTTGTCTGGCATTCACATTGTTCAATTCGTGTGGATAGGAGCTCTTCACGCTATTTGCTAATAAGTTCACTTTTCGTACTTTTTCCTCGACTGGTGCCAACTCCCTCTCCAAGTGTTGATGTCTTCTTTGCAGAGCCTGTACTGTCTTTAAGTCTGGTCCAAGTTCTGCAGTGTCCAACTGAGTAATTTTTTCTAACATCCAATCATGAGCTTCGTCACAAGTTCTGTTAAATAATTCCACACTGGAAGCTCCTTCTAGGCTCTTTTCTTTCTGTGCCTTTAACCTGTTCAAATGGTCCCAAAGTTGATGGATATGCCTCTGCCTAGCCTTGACCTTATCCAACTGACTATGTCCTTGTCTAACGAACTCATCGACTGCAGCATCTATAGCTTCTACTCGTTTGCCTGATGCTGAAAGATCTGTTAGGAACTTTTCGTACTTTCTTCTGGCAGTTTCAACATTATCTCGTGTGTCATCAGCTCTCAACATCTTTTCTTTATCCTTGATCCATTTCTCAAAGTCATCACATTCGCGATAGAAACCATAAAGTCTTATAGCATCCTCTAACAAAGCATGTCGTTTCAATGCCAATTCTTGAAGTTCGCTATAGGTATCATTGATCTTCTTCAGTCGTTTCTCCACGCTATCTCCATCAGATGCCGTTTTTCTTTTAATTGGTTTCACCGTTGACTTTATGGACTTCACTCTTCTGACTGGAACTAATTGCTTAACCATTTTCGTTTTTTTCACTCTCTGTGTAACTCTAACCTTCTCTGGTCTTCTAACCTGAACTTGTATCACTTTAGGTTCCAGTTCACGAACATAATTCGCTGGTACGAATCCATCGGTGCCATCTGCTTTTCGTACGCTCCACCAGTCAGGATTTGTTTTATTTAATAAAAACATTACTTCACCCTTTATCATTTGCATACCTTGGCCACTGAATGGATACAAACTCTTTACTTGGGGTACCAATCTATCTTCAAAAACCGTTCTAGGTTCTAGTCTTTCTACAACTTCATCCACCCATTCATCTTGAGGAACTAGTCTAATTTCTTTACCTAAAAAAAGAAAGAAACATTTTTGAAATCTATTTCATGGAAGAAGTATTAAAGGAATTTTTACTAAAAACCAAAACTTACTCCATTCTTCTTGTTCCAGTTCTGCAACGGGTTCTGGGTCAGCGGATAATTCAAGAGTAGAAATTCCAGACTTGACAAGCTTCTCAGCCTGCATGTTTAGTGATTGTACATCACCTTTGTATGCATTCAGTTCTCCTTCCAAGTCCTTGTGTCTTTGTAGAAGCGCTTGAGCGCTAGGTTCGTCAACGCCATAGTCTTCGGAGGCCACAAGGGCCATCTTCTCATTCATCCAGGAATCCGCCTCATTTGCATCCGCGTAAAATTGAAAAGCTTCCGCTGCATCATCTAACTGTTTCTTCCTCAGAGCAGCTAACTCTTCTAAGACCTTCCAATGCTCTTGCAACGAATCAATGCGATTTTGAATTTCCAAAGCTGAAGGATGACTGTCAGCTATCAGTTTTCTACCAGCATCACATAATTGTTCAGATTTAGGTCTTCGTACTTTCATTTCATCCTGAAGGGCTTTATGCTTCTGTTGCAACGAAATTACAGCACGCAAATCCTTGGCTGATATTCCAGCTTTGCAAATACGTTGCTTTTCAATCAACCAGGATTCCTCATCCTCATGATCTTGGAGGAAGTGGAAGAAATTCCTAGCGTCTTCCAAACGAGCCTTGCGTTCCTTACTGTATTCTACTAGATCATCATAAGCTCGGTTCAACATTTCTAACTTTTGTTGTAACAAAGGTACCTCTTTGCTCTGAGGTTGTGCCAAATGCTGAGCTGCTTGCCTACCAAGTCTTCTCTGAGTCTCTCCAAGAGCAGTTACTTGCAACTCTTGCAAGCTATGCTTCTGTAACAAATTTTCGACTCCTAAAAGATGTGGACCAACATCTGTACTTTGAAAGTTCAATTGCAGTTCTTGTATGGAGGCCAAAGTTGTATCAATCTCTCGCATGAGACTCATGAGAGAACTCAGGGCAACTAGATTAGATTTGTGATGATCTAGGAGTGCTAGAAGCTCCTTCCATCTCTGGAGGACTTCCTGTTCCCTGACTTGCACTCTTTCTAACCCATGGTAATTTTCTCTCACTAGTTCCTCTGACATATTAGTCAAATCATGAAAGCGTTCTTCGCGAGCTAAAATATCTGCACTAATAGCTTCGTGTTTCTTCACTGTGGCGTCTACTTGAGCCAAATTGCTACCATATCGTGGATCGGTCAAAACTTGAATCATTTCTTTCAAGTAACCTTCTCTTAGAACGCTTTTCCTTTCAAATTTGTAATTTAATTGCTCTAGTCTTTCTTGTCTAAGGAGTTCAATCCTGAGGGCAACTTCTCGGCGATGCTCAGCTCGCTCTAGTTCCACCCAATTTCTTTCAATATCGTGTATTAACTGACCTTCTTGAGGCGTAAAAGCAGGCTGGTTCAAGGATTTCAATTGGGTATTAATGTGAAAATACAGAACTTCTATTTCAGATCGTTCCTTGTACTTTGGTGGTTTCTCTACTGTTCTGTATTGCTTGAAAGCTAACAATTCTTTCTGAATGCCTTCCAAGGAATTAGGGAAGTTTCTGTTTTCTAATACTTCTATCTTCATCTTGATCCATTCCAACAAGTCTGTTGTAAGCTTTTCATAGTGAATCTTCATTTTGTCAGCGTCCATCATTTGTCCCACAATCTAAGGAGAATAATATTGATTTTTAAGATTATTTAATAATTAAATCAATGAACTTTAAAAAGCAGATGTATAATATAAAAATTCACTTACATTGGCAATTCTTTTGCCGCTCTTGATCTCGTTTTTCATCCTGGCGAAGGTGTGATAGTAAGAAGCAACGTACGTGATGATGGATTTTTCATCAGGCCGAGCAGTGTCAACATCCTCCGCGTCCAACAATCGCGGAATTCCAAGTTCCGAGTTGGCCACATCGAAAGCATAATTAAGATTGTCGATATTTTTATTTTGCTGTAATTCTGACCAATTAACTAGGTCTGGTCTGTGAGCATGGATAAGCGCATTGAACCCAAGACCGCTTCTCCATGAACCTATAATCAACCATACATTTATGTATACATATGTACAAATTGTAAGTTAATTTCGTAATTAATACAAAATGCAAAATAATTGAAGCTGCTGCATTTACCAGTGAAATCTTGAATATTAACACCAGGATATCCATTAGTCTTCCTCTGACACCAGAGTAGTAGAGCATCTTTGGCCGATTTCTTTTCACTACTGTCATTTTCTTCGTCTACGTCAATCTCAATTTCTTGAATTTGGAATCTCAAGATAATAGTCCAGATTAAACCCAGTATCAACCTTGGATTTCCATCCACTATATCTTCTGCTCCTATACTCTCCAGACGAACCTATAAACCACAAAAAGTTAAGGTAGACTATGGGTTTTATGATAAATTTAAAGACACAAGAACATACAGAATGTATAATATGTAAAAATATCTAAAATATCCGAAGCATAATCGCGTTACAATATTTACTAAATGAGACAAATCTTCATTTTGATTTCATTCCTTCATTTGACAAAAAGCTCATACAATAAAAAAAATCCCAACTATTTTGTATTAAAATCTCCAAAGATTAGGAGATTAAAGTACCCAGAGGCTTTTCCAGAAATTAATTCATCAGCTTCCATTAAGTAGTCCATCAAAATTAAGTCTAATACAAGAGTTAAATATGTATAATCTAATAATCATTCCCCCAATCCTTTCTATAATTTTATTTAGGCTTCCCCTTTTCTAAACTTTATTAAAGCTTCCAATTCTCTGTTCAGGTGAATGCAAACGTATAATATACTCATAGAGAATTTATGAGGAGGGATCGGTAGACTGCTAGCACAATGATAATTCGCATTCCAATGTGCACGTGTGCATAAACTATGTGTACTCTTGCGCGCGCGTACACGAGTAAGTAAAAGAGCGGAATGCACGCTGGCTATTGGCATCGTGCGTATTGCGTAAACAGTGGGTCTTAATAGACGCCTGTGCACGAGCATCTTGCTATGATAAAACGGGCATGCATTCACATTGCGTCATGTGAAAAGTAACAACTGCTGGACGGCCTTGGATACAGCACATTGTGATAATGCACTTATTGAAAATAAAGGAGCTAGATATACAAGGTAGTGGGTCATCCACTTCTGGTTGTCATAAACGTTCGAAAGTAGACATGAATAGACGTTAGATTGAATAATCACTGTCACTTTTAGCTTTGACAGTTGAAGAATATTTCTCCTGAAAGCTAACGAGGAAATCGAGTGACATATGCGCCACTTTCCTGGTAAGATAAATATGGAAGAATGTTTAATCTACGTGGCGTTATTTTTACAGATTGAAGTATCCGCAGGCTTATTGGAGTGCAGAGCACATCGATAATATCGACAGAAGTGTCATGGATACTAATAACCTAACCTAGACAAACTTGTCTAGCTATCTAACATCGAAAATCGATCTCGTTGTATCAGGTTATAGATACAATTATATTTGACACCTATTATTTACTTAAAGGAGGCTATGGATTTGTAGGAAAGTACAAAGATCTATAGAATGCACTTAATAAGCAACAGCATATGGAATATTCAAAGAATTGTACTCGTTATAATTAGACTCTGGATGTTTATGCAAAGAATGCATATAATATAAAGAAATATATGAAATATTAAAAACATAGTACTTGTGAAACGAATTTGTACATAGGTTCCATTTTCCTACTTGTGCTGATAAAAATATAAATTTGCACAAGCATTCGCAGTCCAATTATAAACATATATAGGATCTTAGTCGCATTCATAACAATATGGGTTTGCGCAAACATCCGCGGTTTACTAATCGTTATTATAAAATAGGTAGGTAGCCATTATAAAATGGTATAATTTATTTTATAATATAATTTCTAATTTATTTTATAGGTTTAATAATCACGTAGATAGTGCACCGTATACAACGTTCGTTTATTTGAATTGTAATCATACAAGTGCATAACAAATATATTGTGCTACCAGGTTGATCTTGTAGAATGAAGTTGTATCGGTGTTTCAACATCGACTTATGACTTCATTGATTCCTCCGATACGTTCGACGGAACGTTATGAACGACGATCCCGAAGAAACGCTCGTGGGCCAACAAACAGCTCGACTACGTTATTATACTTAATCGCGGTGTGCGCCCGAAGCGCGACGTTCTCGCGATTGCTGGAATGCCGTCCGATCACTTGTACCGGGTCTATCAAGGCCGTTGGGAAATGAAAATCGTTTCTTTCTGGTCGACTTATGGAATCCAAAACATGTGGGACATTAAGAATTTACGTGGACAGGAGAAAAGGCATCGATGGTAGGTAAAGACGGGTCGGTATAAAAATAGAGTGCATCCTGAAGATGCAACCTGGTTCCACTACGATATAACAGTTAGCGATAAAATCAAATTGTACAAACGTGCACTAAATCGTACTTGTCGGTGAATTGGGTCGTTCACTTATAGATCGGTCGGTAATTTACCTACGTTCCATAACTGCATAAGCAGTTATTAAATATTTTATTAAATATTGGAAAATTCGCTACTATGCTATTGAATTCCGGATTGTAGAGAACGAGTACAACATGTTATAATCGTTTGAAAACTTTTTTCAATAAAATGCGATAAAGTCGCATCTTCGTACCTTGAGAGTTTCGGACAAAAATAATCATATTCTACTGTTTTCGCAAATATATAGAGGGTGATCCGTAATTCATGGGAAGAGAGATTCTATGACTTAAAATAAGAGGAAAATCAAGAATAACACAATTACGCTGGTTTTGTTTCTGAGAAAATCGATGACTTCATTTGTACCATGAATACAATACCTGAAGCAGAGTGACTATCCTGTATATGGTTGAAAAATAGTTGGGACAATGGTGTGAAAAATACCGTAAGTGGGAGGAACTAGGACAAAGGTACAGACTTTGAGTGATTAAATTTATGGTTTTGATAATTCGTCGTAGTGAATTACCGTTTATATAAATATAGAAATGAATGTCGCTGTTGATGGCATGCTGATGATATCATTGCAGATTGTCTCAACAAGCTGGCAATACTTTTTAGTACTTATACTTTATACTGTTTACAGTATACTACTCCAACAATACTCTTTGGTATTTTTCTTATTAATACTTACTATGATTATTTCCATATTTCCCATTGCATCTCATTTCAAAGGAAGTTACCAAATGAGAATTTCGATATAAAGGATAAAATATCACGACTGTCTTTGCTAATGCGAAGGTCTTTAAAGGAGAGATTAAGTAAAAGAGCTAAATGGTACCAGAAGACGATTTACCTTCATGACCACTCTCATTTACATACGGAAGTAATCTATTTCTCTAAGCGCGAGCACCGAACCATTACGTTCCATTTAATTAACAATGTGGCAGACAAGCTTCCACCTCGAAGCGCCTCGTAGATCGATGTTAACCACACGTTAGAATCAATCATCGCGCGTTCACCGGTGAAACGATTAGCTTACGATGAGTAAACAAATGTTTGAACGATGCGCATTACACGGCAGAGCAAATACGCTGCTTCCTGTCGCGTAATTTGTAGTCGTGACGCTCGCTTCGTATATGTAACGATCGACGCGATCACTCGATAATAACAGATTCAAGAATATTTGCATAATACCTACCGGTATACACAGTATACGTTAACCACTTCGTTGTACCTTCTATCAATTTTGCCATCTAATATATTATGAGAACGTCATTGCTACAAACTGGTGCGAATGTTCTACAGGATAGATCAGTTTGATAGAAGAGTAACTATTGTAGATGATGTACCATTATCAGTCATGGTAACGATCTCGTCACGTGAAGCGCACAACGTAACAACAACACAACAATTTTGTAATTTTGTATATTTTCTTTTAGATCTACGATCAAAACTTGCATGATGCTTATTTACCACAGATTTGTGGCAAACTGAAAAAGAGGAAGGCTAAATCTAAAGGTTTGAGTTCTCAAGAAATCAAGATAGCTGTGATTCACTCTTTTAAAAGTAACTAACTTAGAAGTTATTAATAATTCATTTTCAAATAACGCTCTGCTTTCAGGCTTTTTATATTTTTCTACGTTAAACATGGCCAACTCCAGCCACCGTTTCACGTCACGACGTTAGGATACAGTTACCCTTGCTGGCGATACAGATCATTTCACTTAACGCATTTCAACCACTCCTCGAGCGTGCCGCAGCTAGCGATGGGATCTGAAACACTTCAAATCGTATCGCGTCTGTATATTCAAATCACTTCAAACATGATTCGAGGCTTGAAACTCTTGATCGTGTAGAAGGTCTTGAATCTTTAAAATCTTGGCAGTCTTAGAAGTCTTGATCATCATGGAAACCTGAATCGTCTAGGAAGTGTTGAAAATTGTGATCATTTTAAAAGCCTCGATCGTATTAGAAGTCTCGATCATCTTGTGAAATAAATGTATGTATGATAATTTGATCTTTCCAGGCGTTTTATAAACACTTGTTGCAGCATTGAAAAACTGAATCTAACAGTTTCAAAACGATCAAGACTTTCGAGACTTTTAAGACTCAAACTTATCAAGATTTACAAAAGAACTGTAAACTTCGAATCATGTTCGAAGCGATCCGAATTTGTCGCCTCATACACAATACAAATTCGAAGCGATTCGAAGTGTTTCCAAGTCCCATCACTAGCCGCAATTCGTGCCTAATAACTAGGCGAACACGACAACAAATTGAAGGAGCCAACATCCAAACGCACAGCATGATTTTTCGACGACTATTATCTTCGTGCCTGTATTTCGCTACAATTTCATCGACACGTCCGTTAACCCAGGTACACACATTGACTGTCGAATTTCCAACCAGCCAAATTGCATACGATCACGTTATAAGCGTCCAGAGTATCAGCGTATGGTGTATGAATAATGAATGAGCCTCGGACTGCATAGTAAGACTGAGAATACGGTCTTATACGGTACTGTTACATCCAGCGAAAAGGTGGGGTTGCACAGTTAAAACTCGTGCAACGAGACAGCCGGCCAATAAGCAGGCATAAAGACGACGGCGTTAAATAACCGGTACTCGTCCTATCGGCCGATTGCTTTTTGTTGTACGCCATGGCACGTCAGCTCGAGGCTCGAGCACCACTCTGTCGACCAGTGAAACGGCTAATGTTCTTGTTTTTTTTTTCTTGCCTTCTTTCTGTTTTCATTCTTCTTCTCCTTCGCGTTCTTCTTCTTCTCCTTGTTCCTTTTTGCCTGATTCTTTTATTCTTTGCCGAGTTCGATCGAATCGAGAAAGATCGAAAGGACGCGTTCGATGAAAACAATTTTTTAACAAAGGACTCGATCGTGTCGCGTTCGTCTTATGCAGCATAAACGTGAAATATATTTAGGGAATCGTAAGAAAAGTATGTTTTGTAATAAGATGAAATTGTGATGTCTAATTTAGACATACTGTATATTGTACAATATCTATGTTTTAGGTCAGCTTTCTGTATAAGAAGAAAATAGAGTTACCAGTCATTAAGGAGAATGTACCACATACCTGCCTCACCAAGTAGCTACATATTCTGAGATAACACAAGCAATTTGTATCATACTGAAGCTAAGAATTTTTGGTGCCATCTTGTAACCAAATGACGAAGAACATACACATTACCAACTTCAATAGTCTATAGAATTATTTAATTTAATCCGAACAGATGCATTTATTAATCTATACACAGCATAAAATAGAGTTCCCGGTAAGTGCCTGTATGTTCAGGGCTAATTTCGAGGACGATTTGAAAAATTTCGATGCGGTGTTCTCGAGGAGGATTTAGATGTATGAAACGTTAACCTACGACAAAAGGGAGCACGCATAGAACATTAAGAATATGAACCAGAGACAGTACACGAATATTCGCAACAAAACAGCGATCTTCTTCAACGCGAGCATGTTTAGAATCATGTTTAGTATCGCTGCCACAATATAGCGAGACGATATGATCCCCCCTTCGAGCAATGTCTTTCTCTTCTTGGTGCGCGGCATGTCAGAAGCTTCACGACTTCGTTGTGTGACAACGGGTGTTGTTTCACGGACTGCGGAACACTTACCGAGCCAATAAAGATTCACGAGATTGTCAGCCATATTATTAAAAAAGATTATATACGCATAATACATATTATAGTATATCATAATTAGAAATATTCAACTTGCAAATAGGAGAACATTTATTACAATTCTATTCGCACTGAAATTTTTTCATCGGCGTATACAGCTAACACAACGTCATTTAAAAGGACATAAACGCCTCCACGGAGTACGTTTAACCCAAGTCAATAAATTCATGCTCAAGATCGATATCGTGTGCATTTAACATCTCCCATAAACTATCTTACACGGTGAACTAGTTCCGTTGGCCAGGTAACGAGCATTGATCGATTAATTTCATCAGCATTGCTTCGCAGCAACTTTACGCATCATTTTCTTGTTAGACAGGTTGCCTCGGATATACGTAAAGTCGACGTCCTTAAATGCATCATGCGTCTCGTAATACTCATCCGATTATCCGTTCATTCATTTCGCTTAATTGCCCACACCGTTATCAGGCGGGCTGAACGTCTGAGGAACGCTGTATCCTCGGTTGTTTTATAAAAAGACAAGTTTATTCATATACGGATCACGTTATGATAATGTGCGATTAAATTCATATATAGGTAACTATGCTTGCAGAGGCAAGTGAGACTAGTTATGGAATGTATGAGAGAGGATGTTGAATCACAGGCTGAAGCTATAATTACGTACAAGGATTATGGAGAAAATAGTAAAAAGAATAAATTATAGTAAATACACCATACTAGATCTTTGGAATTAATAAACTGTGTTATCTACACTTCATTTTCCTGAAAACATACAGTGTAATACGCGTATGTATATTCCATTGATCTCATATTTTTTTAATTTCGTTAACCGTAGTACATTAACATCAATTACTAAAAAGAAGTTTCCATGTAGAAATTAATGAACAATGTTATTTTCCTCTCAATTTCCTGAAACGATACAAAGCAAAGAAACGAAATTAATCACACCAGTGTGATAAACATACTACAGTAAACAACAGGGTTCAGGCAGACTGTGCGAAGCCAATGGAATGGTACTAGGCATTCTTAATGCATTTAACGTGGAATGCAACTCCTACGTTCCCTGCATCGACCGACACCGTGCTACAACCCGCCTGTGAACTCGCTCGTTTCGTCCGACGTTTACTGGCTAAAATGTGACCGCTACAATATAGCGTGCAAAAACATGCACCGTAACCAGCGATACGATCGTTATTCAATAATTTACAGCTGGGTGGTCTACGTATAAGTCGCGCAAGTCAAGATGAAAATCGATTACCGCTTTTGTAAGAAGCTCATGTCCGATGAAAAGGGTAGTAGGTAGATTGGGGCAGCAAGAATCACTGACTGCTTATGAAGAAACAAATTGGAATCTCATTGTGTATGCTTGTTCGCGTGTTGACTTTGACGGAAGTGATCGCAACATGCTTTGAAAGCGTTGCATTATAATCTGACTTTAATCAAGATGATCAGAAATCTATTGTGACTACTAGATCACAATGTAAGATTATGGGCCTGATTACGATGGCTTGCTAATGGCACTCTTCAAAAGCGTGCTTTTGGATAGATTAATCATTCGTGTCACAATAAAATGCAACGAAACCTCGGAGCAACTTGTTATCGAAGATATTGAACAGCGATGATAATTTGAGGCCTCGACTCCACCGAAGCAAACGACAAGCAACCTTCTTCTGTTCTCTTCTTTTGTTGCTGCGTATTCCAAAGCATTTCCAACATGCAGCAACTTACAGAAACATTTTGCCCACATCGAAGTAATTGTGATTTTTTCAAGAAACATGGAACAACAACAAAAAGATTCACAATGTTGGTTTAACGATATCGATCTATGATTCTAAATCTACAGTATGACAAAAGACGTATGTAAATAATTACATCCATTCTAAAAACACTATAACTAGTTGAATTCCAAATTCTCGTGCGACATTAAAAAGTTGCAAAGAAGATTTAAAGGTGATGTAAAATATTAAAGGAGGATACACGTATCAGGACTTACTATTCTCAAAAACACTCGAAAGTTACGAAGAAGACCTAAGAAGTATGTAAAATGATGCTAGGATATCTAGAGTACAAGTAGAAAAAGACATAAAGAAGAAGATAGGAAAAATGGTCCAGGAAGCCTAATGGCGACAACCGGAGCTCGAATTACGCGGAACGTCCAGTGGTACAGGTTTAACGGTAAAAGCGGATAAGCGACTCATCCGTGGTGCTTGTACGATTCCTTAAACGATGACGAAACATCGAGAATCATTCGTGTTGCACCGCGTGCGCTGCACGGTCACGATCAGGAATGTCCTTTCGCGAGCTGACGTTCGCGTGCCTTCGATCCACATTCCGCAGCCCTGCCAAGAATGCGCATCGCCAGTTGTAAACGATGCCGTAGAAAAACCGCTACATGGCCCGACTTAAACAAGGGGGGAAAGAGAGAGGATAGGGAAAAGTCTAGTGGATGAAAATTACTAGCGAATTTGAAACATGTTTGCCCCTTTGATCTCTACACTCTCTACACTAGCGTTGCCCGATCATGATTATTTTCACTTGATTGACGCTAATTCAGTAAGTTTATTTGATTTCTCTTGGAATGTGAAGTTAGGATTCATGATTATAGAGAGATAGTAGAGAGAGAGTTCTTATGCATGTAATTTTGAGAATAATTCATCCATTTCTGTGGGAAAGGATTTCAGACGAAATATTATTTAGTATTCTTATATTTTTTCTACGTAGTAGCAATTACCTCGAAGAAGTTAGAATTATAATTTGGCGAATTGAAGAAGTAAGAAGAGAAGATTGAGGTACTTCGTTAAAAAAGATTTACAGAGATTCACCTAGAAATCGTTGTCGTTCGTGAAGATACGAGATCCCGTGTAAATAAAGATATTCGTATTATGCTTGATAAAATACGTTCCAAGAAACGTGCGTTTCTTCCTTATCAATTTTAACGACACATACCGCTATAATACTTGAATATGTAGTAAGACCCATGTCACTTTTATATCACAGCATCGAAGCGTCAGTAAATGGATTTTATTACACGAGGCAGCGCGTGAATACGAAAAATTCGCAATTCCTCCGAGTCGTCAACCCATTAAACGTGAAACTTATCTCCCGAGGAACATAATTAACTCACTTCTTTTCCCCCTTTCTTTGCGGTAAAGATGCAATTTTTGCCATAAAAATATTATATAGATATATATCGTCTGCTTATTTTCATGCAAATGGCTTCATTTTCTAAAGATTTAATTTATCGCTTGATCTTTCTTAAGTAATTGGTATGGCAAAATTAATTATCAATCTTTGGTAACTTAACTGACTGAGTAATAGAGATATGAATTATAAAGTACACAAGTAATTATTGAGTTAATTTCCACAATTTCTTCCTTTTGCGTCGCTTATACAATTAACTCAACAATTATCTACAGTGATCTTTTTGTCCTTCACTTTTTGCACATTCCAATTAACATAAAAAAATAACAAACCACAGGTGCAAACCACGAATGTTATGCGATGTTTTAACCAGAAGTACCTTGTACGGTTATAGAGCACAAGGTTGATCGAGAAACCTTCAACAATACCCAGAGAATACATCACTACGAAACAAATAAATCAGCTTTCGTAATGATGAACCGACCGAGGAACGCTGTTCCAGTCTCTGACCAGCAATTCCGCAATATTTCGTTCCTGGCCAATGGCAATGCAACCAACTGCAGACGATGCTATCATGGCAAACCTAAGACGATGAAGTTCTTTCTTCCTGAAGAATTCAATACTCTGTTCACGTTAACCACAAGTTTGCAGATTATCATTAAATCACAAACTATACAATATTAAATCTTTTTCTAATCTATGTTCTATTCCTTCGATAAATCTCACGCACATAAAATAAAATTGTAACAAAAAGGAAAGATAGTAACTGAAAAAAAAATGTACAACGCTCTTTAGAATAGTTTAAGATCGTTTAGCGTTATGTACCTTGCAATAAGCTGAAATTTATCAAGTTACAGAACAGTTCAAAAAATTCAAATTGCCGGAGTGTTTTAGAGGTTATGTGCAAGAAACGTAATTCCATTTGCAACGGGATATGAAACAGTATCGAACAACGCGTTGAACAGCTGGCCAACGAGAACCAACCGCGAAGATCAGCAAAGAGGTGGATATCTGTTAGAAGGAGGTTGGGGCCGCGTCCTTTCGGTTTTACGACCGTTTCGCGATGTTGATGGCCCACTGGTCGTTTCTACGAGGCAACTATTCCGACAGAATCGTAAATACAGGGAAACTGCCATATCGAGGGCGAAATGGGAGTGTACAGTTCGTACAGGTCGTTCTAGAACAGTGACAGTTTATATAAATATTTTGTGATCTCATATATTATGTATTATTGGTTCTTTGTATCGTTTAATTGAAACACCCTGTACAATTGTTTATATAGATACGTACTCTCTAATCAATTTCCAAGATAATCTGTATATCCCGATCATTTATATCAATGTCTCTTTAATTTTGACCATTCCATTTAAATTTATAGTATACTATATGAAACGCTCTATAGAAATTAAAATTGAATTATCTCCTATATAGACAACCAAAATGCAGAGGTTATCTAACAAGAGTATAAATAAGAATCTGTAGTTTTGATATTTAAAATTTTTATATAAATTCAAACGTGAAAGTATCCAAAGAATGAAAAACGGTTATCTAATGTTTGCATTAGAAAATAAAAAATTGTTCAAGAAAACATAGGAATGATTGCCCATACTATGACCACACATTCAGTTTCAGGCTTTTCTATAAATTTCTATAGCTAAATAAGATAATCTGTGAAACACCAAAACAGTTTGTAAATCACTTCACACATGACATTCGAAAGACTGTATAACTCTAACCAAATCTAATCTAAACTTAATTCCAACAGCAGCCAAACCAGTCTAACTATTTACGTGTTATGTATATGACATCACGTATGATACTCGGAATGTCCTATATAACTGGAAGCATCTCAAGAAACTATCATTTCAAAGCATTTATACAAAATCTGAGCACTTCAATTAATTCTATATATCTACATTTCTGTATCACCTTATATATAAGTTTTCATTCGAACACGCGTGGCCAAAATTTTGAAGCGTCCTGTACTGCTTTCTCTGACGGGTGCTAAAAAGAGAAACTTGGGAAATGCATACGAGGTCACCGGCATAAAATCATGGTTAACTTAAAAACCGAATATTTATGAACCTCGTCGGCCATTAATATCGATTGTTTATAGGGCAATACGTACACACGGAAGAACCGTAAGCCATCCACAATTTATCGAACTGTTGATCAACCTAACCTCTATCTTAATTTTTAACGACCACTTAAACACATTTTATTATACATCTTACATTTGCAAGTCAATTTCCATTGTTAAAGGAAATAAATCGTGCAATATTTCAGAAGTGTAGTGTGCACCGGATATAGGACAGAATACCGGAAGAGGACGAGTTCCGATGATAATTGTTCCACCACAAAATCGATCGTGACTCACGACGACATTAAGTCAGGCATCCTACGTAAATCCTGCGTTTCATTATACAATTGTCGGTGACATCACTAATTTATCTTTAAAAAGCACGAATCTTTCTTTCAAGACCATGCTGTAAATCAGCATTTGACGTAATCGTAAATCATCATTATATATAAAAGACAAGATATTCACACTAATAGTATCATGTCATTCCATAAATAATGTACTTTACATTTTGAATTTCTATGAAAAAACATTAACTGGCGAAGTAATTTAAAAATTCACAATTATTATAGAAATATGACAAATGATTTTTCCCTGGTAACCATGTTGTCCTCGTGTACCACAAACGATTCTGGTTGTCTCGACGGCTATTTCTCTACGGTGAAAATATTGAAGCACACAACGGCGAACTTGTGCCTTGTCAGCGTTCATTATTAAGTTTGCGAAATATGAATTTATTTATCCAACCATAAACTGTTGTATTTCTCTTGATATATAGAATTACTAATCTCACTAACGAAAAAGAAATTTGGACAAATTTCCAAGATCACCACTCAATTTTTAGCGTTATCTGGACCTGACAACGAGAACTTTAGAGAATAGGCGAATGTGTAACGGAGTAACGAATAAAAATCCTCAAAAAGATAAAAGCCGATTATCCTTTGTAACATAATGTCACAGCAGATTGTGATTTTTACAAAATGCAATTCAAGTTGATGAACAACTCTTTTCAATGCCGCAAAATCCGATATTCTGTTTATTAACTGTATTTTAACACATTCAGAAGTAATCGCAAAAATTCTCTTGATCTTCGCACTATGTGCCTGTTCCAATTACTGCCGCAGCATTAAATCAGCTAATAACTGATAACACCAGATCGTTCCAATTAATTGTTTACCGAATTCCTACGTCTATCGTGGTCTCAAAACAAGGTTTATCACACGGTTATTCCATATCTTTACGCTGTTAAATATACAAGGTGTTCAAAAAAAAAAAACATTCAACATTTGTACAGTACATAAGACACGCCATACTGAGCCAAAAAGATTGTTAGTAAACACAGGTCAAAAGCTCGACCGTTTTCGAGATATATACATTTTTTTATGTTTGCATCATGATTGACTTACTGGCTTCTACGTGTCGCATACGACGTTTACCTCAGTGTTTATGAACCACGTTCTCAATATCCTTCATTGGACCTTTTATTATGGACGTAACTATTTGAAAAGCAAAGTGCATTCTTCGCTGATAAGTGACCAAAGAATTACGTAACCGAATCTGGCATGCTTGTTGAATAATTCGTCAGAGATCTGGAATTTTCAAGAGAAATCGCGACTTTGTAAGATAAAGATGCCAAGCGTGCATGGAAATGGAAGGAGGACGTGTGGAACAGCTTCTGTAAATATCGAGAACTCAATAAGTAGCGAAACAATCATGATACTAATATATAAGAATATTTATATGTCAGAAATGGTTGAGCTTCCGACCTATATGTACTAAGGTTTCTTTACTCAGTACCGTGTATCCTATGTACTACATAAATAATGGATGGTCTCTTTTTAACACTTTGTATAATCTGCGACAAGTCACTCTGATTCCTTGCTCCTTTCACGATAATTGCTAAGAAATGCAAGTCACACGTTCCCCTGGCTGCACTTTCACCGAAACTTTTTACTCGGTCCTTTCAATGAGTCCGCTTTTAATCACGCGTACATGGAAAAATATAAATAAATTCCTCCACTCATCGGTTTCTTGTTGGTTAAATGATGTAACACGTGTGAATCTTGGTAGTTCTTTTGCAAGATGGCGCAACTAATGCGAAATTATGAATAGGCTATGTTACAATATGAAGTAAGGTTAGGAACTTAATTGTACAGGGTGATTCAGTTAAGATTTATACCGTACATTCGTATGTTTCCAGACTTGTGATTCTGATTCGATGAATCAATTAGATGTTTATGTACTTACGCATTTATAGAAAAGATATGTGGAAAAATCTATAAAATATCCATGTTTTATATGTTTGCTTGTTTTTAGATTCGAAAGTCTCGGGCGCCAGGAAAATAATAATTTATTTAAATAGCTTACGATTACGATATGAATTTATTTTTATTCGACCAATACCAATCCAATCCAGTTGCTGCATAATCTTTAGGCTGATTTAAATTGGTACGATTTCACCGATCCTAATCATTCATATTGAAAGAAAATAATTTAATTTTCTGAAAAGATATTTTTACCTCCTCACAAGATGGACATTCCTCATTAAAAAAAAAAAACTAAAACAAAAATAATCATTTCGAATCTCACGAGTTCCCAGTTTCAAGAGTTCCGAAACACAAAGCTTGGGTTTGAGTTTCGCGAATATTCCAAAATCTAAAAATCACATCTCGATCTATCTGTGGTTAAAACGCTATTCCTGATCGACATCATTGAATTACACTTTCTGTGAGTGAAACATCAGGGAAGAAGTGTCATTGAGTGTCCACAGACAGCCAGAAGCGTCGGCTGAATGTGTGGACAGGCTCGTAAGAGCGGTTCTTCGTGGCGGAACAGCGTCTAACGCGAAATGATCAGCACACGAGCAACGTATGTGCCGTCTGGTTTCATTTCACATCTGCGGGACTCACGGTCTAGCAAGTTTCGCCTCGGTCGCTGACCCTTACTTCTCTCTTTCTCTCCGTGTCTCCCTGTTTCGCTCCTTTGATCCTGCCTCCAGTTCTGTCCTCCTTCCAGAGATCTCCTCCTCTCTCTGTCTTTAATTGTACCCTTCGATTTCGATCCCTTTCGTTTATCCGTCGCGAGATCCTTCTATTCGGATCTCGAATCAATCCTTAACTCTCTAATTTAAAGGGTCTGTTGCAATCAAGATACAGACTCACCTTCGAGTAATTTGAGTAAGCCAACAAAAACCAACTGAACATCGATCAAAATGAAATCACTTTTCGTACGTGTTATTGATTCGTAATGAACTAATGCTCGTAGTAAACTCCTAATTGGAGAAGATACGAGACGAAGCGCAAACAAAAATTACACCAACGCTCCATTTATCCGAACTCGAGGAGCTCGTCGATTCTCCTCGCTACCAATTATTTTTCGTTTACATAATAGGAGCTCGCATTTATTAGATAAGAGAATTCAACCAACAAAAGTTCTGTTAATCGCTCATTAATTAAAATTACCAACAAATGAAGTTCCTACTGTATTCCTAACTGAATACTAAACTGCAGATAAAGACTAATTAAAAGAGAAACGTCTAGAATTGGCTTACGTTTTTCAACAATATAATTAGGCCTCATACGTGTATCAACGACGAGCATGCAAGCGTAATATCTCTAAAATACCAATGCTTGAATATTCCAAAATACATTCTAGTGCTTCAAAAACTTAATACTCCTAGACGAAAAGGCTTTGGTACTCTAACATTACAATATTCTAATACTCGAATGCCTTAATAATTCAAAATTCAAGTCAGAAGCTCAAGTATTTCAGCTAGAACCAAACATACGATAATCATTTATTATTCACGTTATAGTACCACGTCAGAATAATTTACTTATAATTCTCAATGATAATTGATGATAGACTACTTGCAAATAAATAAAAAAGTAGAACCTCAAGTATCCCAAAAACCAAAAGAATCCAACACTCTGATATCTCGATATTCCAATAATCCACTAAATCAATATTCCAGCATTGTAAACTCAGCCTAAGTAATCTATCTGTAACGCGTTGCACAATAGATTTTACAACCATTTTAAAAGAAAAATTATTAGCACTAAAAATCCTAAAATTCCTCCTTTTTCTCAGACCGTACCTACGTTACTCCTCCCTTATCCTTGAGATTAGACATTGAGAAATATTACCCTTGTACGTATGGTTATTTCAAGCTGCAAGGGGACTATGGTTTCTCCGAATGGCCCGAGGCTACCTCCCTAATTACTGTCGGCTCCGATTCTTTCGGTCATGGGAACAGCCCCTAGAGCGAGAGCCATCCACGTTTTAGACGCAGTTATCTTGTCAGAGCCTTGGATACATAGTTACAGAATGCTCCACGAACACTATCCTGCAATCCTGCAGCATAATGTTCTCTACATCCTCCTTATCATCATTTGCATTCTTTCGAAGTTCCAAATTCCGTGTCTTTGTTTCTCTTTCTACGATACAATGAAAATGTGTTTTCACAGTATGACTCTTCTACATTGTTCAGCTTCTATATTTCCTCTGAGTTTTCCTCAACTATTCGGTACAAACTACATATCGTTGAAAGGCTCTTGAATTTTCATTTCATTTTTGTATCTTTAAAAAATTGTTCGAGTTTAAGAGAAGCATATAAAAATCATCGTTCAAAAAAAAAAAAAAAAAAAAGAAAAGAATGACGCTCCTCTGGCTTATTGAGCAAGATGTTAAAATCCAAGAATTCGAAAACTATAGTAGTCAAAACAAATTCATCATAGTTAAAAATAATAATCACGACGTGTTCATGAATTAGCAATAAATAACGCTTGTACTTTGTATTCCAAAGGAGAATCTTACAGATTTACGTAGGTGATATGCTGTTGCAGGAATTATATATTTGTGGAAATATTTATTATTAGATAAAGAGTTACAAACAATTTTCATATATATTTCTATTCGCTTATCTTATCACAATACTATTACTGGAGCTACGATAATACAGAGTTTTTAAGGAACAAAGCAACAGTATGGAAAATAAGAGAATTTAACCATAAGGTAGATGTATTCTATGCAGCAATGTACAGCATGTAAACCGAAAGCTCCAACGTTGATTACGAACAGGTACATAAATTTAATGCTCGCCTAAGATCACGTCCGCATATTTTACACTTTTTATACGCGATTAGCAAGATGCTTTACGTAACGAGGTTGCCGCGAATCGCGTAACATGAGCGGTAATAAACACGCGCGAAACATGTCCTTTCTACGAATAACTTTCCATCCGCGAATTACCCGCTTGATAGATTCGTCATTTGATAATAAGAACAAAAGAGATTATCAACATTTCTGGATTAACGATTCAGATGAAATTTTTCTTTTATGATATTTCTTCTTTCGGAGGATTAAGAATTTTTCCTAATTAATACAATTTTTCATATTTTTTAAATTCCTTCTGATTCTGGGCAATTATTTTTTAAATATCACAAAAATGTCATTTCTTTGTAAGAAGATGCGTTCCCTAACAGAAATATTCTTCTTTGCTGAATCCAACTTCTCCTTTGATGTATAATAATCTTATCCAGCTAAACCGCTTACCATAATTCTATTTAACTAAGCTAATTACAAATTTATTAATCTACACCTAATTATTATTTATTAATAAACCCAAACACTAAAACTGAAAATCTGTAATCACTAGTTTAAATTAATTTTAATTTAAAAATGTCCCTAACATTTCTCCAAGGGACTAAAAAACCACTAGTGTTTCCTATTTCTCCTTCTAGATTTAATATACAATATTTTCATCTCGTAAAAAATAGCTATAATGTGTCAACTTATCAATCAGACGCCCTAAAGTGTATTCGATAAACGATCACGATTGGTTCAACAATGACATATTCGAGTAACAAGAATGATAATTTGAAACGATATGTGCAGGGGAATGACAAATGTCGAAATCTGGGGACAACCACACCCAATCGAATTTGGTACGCGAATCAATCACCATAGTCTGTATATATAGTCGCTTGGTTCACCGAGTGATGACGGGCGATATCTCCCACCAGGATCATTGGAAAGGACACGGCTATTTCTGGAAGGTGATCCTCGGCTAATGCAAACACATTCCATAAACGTCCCAACGATTTTTCATCCGGTTTAGAAAGCGAGGGAAAATCGGCTAACGCGACGAATTTCAAACCTGCAAATCGCGAAAGTATTTGACGAAAGTTCCGCATTTGGCAAAACTGACACGTGCAATGTATGCGGAAATGCGGATTTTCTTTTCTTCCAATCGATTCTCTGCTTTTATAAGAAACCATTTCTGATTGAATTTCATTTCAATCTAAATGTAATATTGCCAGCAAATTAGATTACGTTTCCATTAATGACTAGAAAAATTATGAGTATTAAAAAATAATAACTGTTACCTCTTATAGATGACGATAGAGAATGACAATCTTTCTTAAATTTTCTTCTTACATTTGGACTATAGGGATCCCTAGAATCCTAGGGAGAATCTAGATTCCCTAGATATAATATTACCTTAATCCTAAAGTATGTGAGAAAACAATTAATTTAAAGAACGCTTAAAATATTATATGATTCTTTATGAATCGTTTAAGCATCTAAAATGTTATATTTAATGTTGTTTTTATGATATTTTTCATAAAGATAAAGTGATAACAGATTTCCATTAACTAAAAAGTTCTGTTTAAAAAGTACAAAATATATTGCATAACAATTTTAACATGGTAATTAATTATTATTCTTATCATCGAAATTGCATAATAATGTTAGTCATGTATAATGTATAGTGTTTGGGTGTACTTCTCATAGTCGATAGACCATACGCCATAGAAGTTTGAAAAGACATCCTACGTGAACGCGGAACTTGCGACGAAGCCCTACAAGTGCAAAGTCCTCGCGAATGGCCTCTATGCTTCGTAGCTTATGACATAATAGTTTTATGTATGCTGCATATGGCGCGACGTAATGTAGTTACGGGATCGTGGGCGCAAGATGCGTCTGAAAGACGTTGCTTCTAAGTATTGTGACTTTTATAATTTATTCTTGTCGTATGACTTGGTAAACCAAAGGAAACCGTTGCAAACTGTTTTGTCTCTCCAGAATTATACATAGAATATTCTACACTTTCGTGATCTCCGTGCTACTTTTAAAGATTCAAAGCCCTAGGTTGTAAATTTCCCTAGATCTTACACTGCTCAAGGAAATCTTATTTATTAAGGAAACCTAAAATCATATTATACTTCGAAGTTTTCTAGTTCTTAATCTTCGATCTTCAAAGATGTTGGATTTTTCCAACAGGTACAAATTTCTATATTCCCAAGATCTCGAATTATTCTTTCGAAGGAAGAAACTCGAAGGTTTTTATACTTTATATTATAAACTAAAATCCTATATTTTACGTTCTTCACTTCTCTAGAGACATCGAACGCTACACGTGTGCATAGCATTTATGATTTTGCCCAAGAAAGATGATCACGATCAGAGTCTCCCATTACCGGAAGTAGCAGCCACGCGTCGCTTATCTCATCTTTTCTCTTACGGTTTCACGTGTTCATTCTTCTGATTTTGTAGCGCTCTTAAAATTCGCGAAACTAAATCACTTTTAATTTTCATGTCTGGCATCATTTACACTTAACCGTAATTAGTCAGTTACTTGAATAAAACGGCTGATAGCTCAAGTGTAACGAAACGATCGAGCAAACACGAGTCGGATGCCAGATAATACATATAGCCATTTATTAATGTTCACGGCGAGGAAAAGCCTCGCCGGTAGAAAATTTCAATTTTCACTTACGTAACAGCGCCGCCCCTTACATAATCTCATAATCGAATGTAACGCTGTCGCGAAATAGAGAAGACAATCGTGAAAGCGTGAGAATTATTTCCTACGTCCTCTCTAACGAACAATTAGATACATCGATGTAGTGAACAAAGCTACTAGGATCTATACCTCCGGGAGAAATTTTCTAATCTTACCTAGGAAGATGTCGAATATGATAATTTGTTCATTTATGAAGATATCTTAAGATTTCAAGAAAAATTAACTGTCAAGTCGTTTTTGCTTGATTATGCCAGGAACTGTAAACTTTTAGTGTAAATATAACCGTTGCAAATATTGAAAGGTTGATGCAAAAGCTATCAAAGATTAGTAGTGATGACTGTCATTGAAAACGCTCGATTCTATAACGTTAATTTTAAAGTATAATTTTATGTTCTTCTAGAAAATATGAAACTTTGTATTTCGAGTTTCCCTAGATACTATTTTTTAGATTTACCTAAATTCTTCTAGAATCATTTCCTGAAATTAGAAATATATAGGGATCCCTAGAATCATAGGTATCCCTAGAATCATAGATTTCCCTAGATATAATATTTTTTAAATTCTCATGTGACTATTTGTGGAATAGAAACAAAACGTATATGTATTTGAAATACACCTTTGAAATCCATAGAAAGATGAAGTTCATTTGAATAATATGTGGGAAAACGATTAATTAATTCTACCTTTGTATGAAGAAACGCCAGAGATTTGTTCACGTTCTCGATTTTGTGCACCCGCATACGACCATTGTTAGGTTTAGCCAATCGTTCACCGGAGATGATCTCTAGCAGTTTTAATAATTTCTTGCCGTCCGCTAGATCCGTGAATAAATCCTCCACTTCCATACGTGCCTGCGAAGTGAAAGTAATCGATTCAACAAGTCTCCGGATTCCTTCCTATATAGATATTCTAGCGACTCTAATATGACGTGTGTCATTCTTATAAATATCTTAGGTATTTGTATAAATATCGTATCATCTACATTTTCTAATTACTTTTTTACCATTTTTTTTCAAATTATTTTAATGTCTTTTACAAGCAATTGAAAAACGTTGTATTCGCAGAAAAGTAGGCCATTTTTACAAATATCTTTAGTATTGTTATATTTTAATTTTAATTATTTTAATTATTTTTAATTACTTTTCATAATTTTTAAAAAATTATTTACAATTTTTTCCAGGCGGTAGAAAGACAACGTATTCGAGAAATTAAAAGATATACTCTCTTAAGAATTACTGTCTCTTTTATAATATCGGAAGTTGTATAAAAAACAAAATGTACCTTCAACAGAAACGAGTTGATCCATTTGGTGAATGTCTTCTTCTGTATATGCAGACGTTCCTCCTGCAGGGCCTTAATACGGCCCTGCTCAAACCTCAGTGTATCTTCCCTCTGAGTCATTCTCTTCTGTATATCAGTACCACCCCTGAATTTGTCGACTCTGGACGGTGGATAGTTTGGCGTGTAGTCGAAGATGTAACTCCTTGTTTGGGGTGCGGCGCCAAGCCCAACACCGGGCACATACTGCGCCCCTGAAACCAAACATTTCACCAAAATTAGACACGCTTTGAACACAGCACCTTATTTGGAAAGGAAACACTACTAACGGAAATGGAAATTTCTGTTTTCTTTCAAATGCGATATTTCGTAGGAAAGCTAGGAGAATTTCTAAACAGTTCTATTTTAGTTGTAATATTGGTAAAATATAAAGCTTTTCTATAAGTAGAGCACTGAAAATCATAACGGTGTAAAGAGTAAGTCATAAAAGTAATATATTTATTATTATACAAATTTCGCTAAATTTTTCAAATCATAAAACTAGAAATAGAATATTCACAAACATGAGGTTGTAATTTAGTTAGTTATGGAACTTGTATAATACTCGATAGAATGGTTCTATCAAGAATTGAAATATGTGACTAAATTCAAGTTCTCATAATTTCGCTTATATTACGCTATAATTCTCAGTGCACAAGAAAGTACGATACTATTTCTTTCATAAGTAAATGAGAATTTCAATTTTTAATATCACGCATTATAATAATATTTAACTTAAAAATAGGAAATTATCTTTTTAATTCAAATGTTACACATAAAATATTTGTGTTCCAGATGCTTAACTTCGCACTAACTCTAGAATTAAGGATCAAGAAGAACAACGAGTTCCCTTCCTTCACCTCATTGCACAGTAGAAAGGAAGCAGAGCCCTATTAAATCCCAGTTTTCCATATACACACTAAATAAGCAATTCAAGTTCGCGTACACATTTATTCGGTTGTTGTTCGGTCCTTATAAGGCGAGAAAAAATTTATGACACATGCCGACGATAGCAACGATAAACCGGGGACAATAATCTCGTCGAGTCACGAACACTGGTAAAAAACAAAACGGTTCTCTCAGGTAAACGTCGTTCGCGCTTACTCTTTATTTACCTTGCACACGTTTCGCCACAATGCTGCCCCCTTTTTTCCCCTAGTAACCACGCTCGTCCGCCATTGTCCGTGAACGACGCATTAATTTTACCGGTAGTTTAATTCATGAAAGTCAGTGAACAAGATTTCTTTTGCAAAGGTAAGATTTAAACCAGAAAATTGAGCGTAAAATCAATCATGACTTTTAATTAACGATTCTGACAAGATTTTCAAAGATGTTTGAGATTAGTTTGATTAAAAAAATATTATATGCTAAATAAAATCGGAAATTTATGTTGAATAGGTGTCAACACTTGTTTTAGGGATCACAAATTCGTTTTTATACTTTTCGATAAAGTTGGGTGGAATTCTTTATTTCGATCGTTAATTTATACGAAAACATGATCGCAAGACGCAAGGATTATTTCAAGTTTTTAAATTCTTTAGTAGTTTTATGATCTTTTGATCTTTTGATCTTTTGATCTCTTTAGACAATTACGTATCATATAATCCTCGATAACGATTCATACGATAATTTATCAAAGATAAAAGATCATCACACAATAAAACATCGTAAAAATTTAGTAGCAAAATTACCTTAGTAAATATGTTATACAAGATAATCCAAAAATAGATGATATAGTTCAAGGATTTTTTCTAAAAACAGGTATAAGAAGAGTTCTAGAATTCTCCTTTAATTTCGTCATATTTACATTTTTTATCTTCGTTATTCTTTACCCTTAAGCATTTTTCTCTACACTGCTCGTTATATCATTTGTACTTTTCTCTTTATTTCTCATATGTATGTGCATGTGTTACAGATTATTAAAGAGAGATAGAACTATAAGTTAGCAAAAGATCCGCACATTTTCAAAAACAGATACTGTTAACTTGCCAATGTAATCAGTAAGTACATTAAAAAACTGACGATAGTTGTCTGAATGGTACGAAATGGGGCGAATAATAAACTCGTAACTCGCCAAAAAGGATGGATAAAACGAAAGTTTTTTAAAACACACGAATTATACTTATTAGAGTTTAAGGTGTTCAAACTCCAACAGTGTGTTTTATCGTATTGATGTATATCCAATAATCAACTCGTATCGCAGAATTATCGTTTAAGAGATCTTTTTAATCTTTTTAAGTATTTTATATTTTTTCCAAGACGACAAAAAGCATTATTACACAGAAGAATTCAATAAAATAACCCCGATGACTTTCATTAATAATGGATAATTTTCTATTTCTACGACGATGGAAATGATTCTTTCACTCTCAGGGAAGATACCTTATCGGAACCTGGCGATAGCTCGTGATTGAAATAGTCGAGCACACTGTGGCACAATTCTCCTTTTACTTCGTGTAATTTTATGTCGAATGAATTTTATATAATTTTAATGTAACCCTTGATATTGTTACGAGCTTATACAGCTATATATTTTGATATTTAATAAGATTGTTCAAACACTTTTTTAACGAACTTTTTAAATATTTTTTCTAATCTTTCTGTAGTATATTTTTAACACTAAAGTAAGGTACGTAAAAACATTCTTTTTAAGTGAGTTAGAGATAAAGCAATGGAAATTTATGGATAATAAAACGACGGAATCCAATTTAAAGACGTAGTTCTCCGGCTACTAAAACTTCCATTTATTACTCTATGTGCTACTTCAATTAATAAGTATACTGATCTTCTGTTCTAGATACATATTTATTTGGGCTTTACAATTATCATCTAAAAATTATATAAACTTCCACTACAGCTTATTATCGATAATACTCTAATTTAAAATTATCTCCAATTCGAAAACACAAATTATTCAACCGACAACTTATACGAACAAAATTCTAATTTTATTAATTCATTAAATAAATTTTTCTATCTAAACGATTGGGGGAAATAAGAATTGCAAAAGGATGACAAATCGTTACCACGAACAATTTATTCCGATTAGTTCACCGAACGACGCTTATTTGAATAGTATTTATATCCTTCATTATTGACGCTATGTATCTAAGCAGTGACTGGAGGCATTACAATTAATTGAGCTCATAACTAAATACGTTCGTGCTGTGATCGTTAATGTCTACATACACAACGCGTGTTGTCGTTGAAAAACATATTCGATAAGAGTGTTCATTATGTTAATGCAATGCTATCTTGGAATTGATGTCTGACAAAAGAAGTTAGTTTTCATTGCAAAACGACTCCGCTAATTAACACGAATTCGTCGGTGAAGATATGTTGTTTGTAGACATGTCGCACCTGAGAATTCTTGCACTCCTTTTAGATAACGACAATCGAGAAGTTTAAAGTTAAATATTGGGAAAACGATATTTACACGATACATCATCGGAATATATTGTTTTAAAGATAGCAAGGGCAATATAAAATATAAATGATACACATTATGTTTATCATATGATATACAGTATATATTCATCATAACTTCACTAGTATGAGTCACTAATAAAATTTAACCTCTTAACTTCCATACATCCTGTTAAACAAGCATACACATAATCCTTGAAATGTAAACCAAATTTAATCTACTTTGCAACACTTGCAACCTAACCTAAAATATCTATGAAATTAATTAACATCAATGTTATCATTGAAAAATATTTTTGTTTCACAGGATATATAGTTAAAGAAACTTTTTATCTCTCTCTCTAAATAAAATCTCTACTTAATTATAGTTGAACAACGTCGATATGAAAGATATTCTTCCTTCAAAAAAATCTATTAAAGACGAACTTTTTGTTTAGATGTAAATCAAGTTTAACTTGCTTTCTTTCGTTGAAACTTAACCTAAAGTATCTACTAATTTAAACTTAAATAATATCTATGTTTGTTTTGAAAAAGTATTTTTCCCGCAAGAACCTAATTGTAAGGAACTTTTTACTATTCTAAACAACAAGAGAAAACAACAAAAGGTGTAGATATTCAAGAGAAGAAAAATGCGAATTATATACGCCAATGAGGAGAAACGGCAACCTCAGTGGTTAGCTCGCGTTCGCACTGAAAAGCGTGCCAATAGATGGCTACGTGCAAACCAAGAGGGCAATGACAAGCAGGTAACATCGTAGATTTGATTAAAATGCTTAAACTCTGTCTCTGTCTGAAGCTGTTCGTCGCTGTTCTAAGCCGTTGGAAACCATGTAACGCGATTGTAACGCACGCGCGTGTATACGCTTGCGGATTCTTCGAGCGTAACGTCTGCAAACACAACTACTTGCACACGTTCGTGTAGTTTTCAGCAAACCTTACTTCTGAACTTGTCCGAACTAAAATACGTATAATGCATGATGTTATGATTTTTCTAGGAAATTAGATTGTTCAGTACTTATACAATAAGAACTTCAGTAACGATGAGAGACTAAACTAGAATGACTATGGAAGAACTTAAAGTAGTTTGTATAGAATCTAGGGATAGACTATAGAATTTTATGTGTTCCGTAATGTAAGGTTAAAAAGCAGCCATGATGGATTTCACTGTAATAGAATTGTACAGAACAAATGTATGTATTTAGAGTTGAAATAGAATGTAACTGGTACATTTGAATACATTAAGGCTACTTTTTTAAAAAAAAACTTTTAATTTCTAATTATAATTTTAAAAATATTTAACCTTTTCCAGCATGATTTACCTCTAATTCAAACTATAACCAGATCAATTATTAAACCCTATAAATACCCTCAAATTATATCAAAAAAATCAAACTTCTCTATTTAAAAATAAGCTTAAAAGTTGTTTAAACACAAAAAGACAGTAAATCCCGATAGAAAACACGGATCGATTAAATCGTACGAGCTTAGCCGACGAACATCTAAATAGTAAACGACACTCATGGAGCTCTAATTACATGGAATGCGCGGCAGGATTTCGATAGATAATCTATCTGTTAAGATAAACTTGCGTAGATACGGCAGTTTCCAAATCGCTCTTCTACCATGAAAAGACTACCACACCCATAATCCCTTTCGATAAAAAGATACAGAGATCTTAACCTATCAACGCCTAATCCTATTCAATGGCCTCTAATCAAAAACTTCGTTAGAAACTCAACTCAAATGCGATCCTTTATCCACGTTTTACGATCTATTGATTCGCAAATTAAATTACAACTGGCTTAATTCAACGTACCATGATAATAATTGCCTGACACGGTTGTCCCTTTCATTTTTCAATGGCCGTTGATCCACTGGTCTGCTTTCATGACTTCTTTCACCAAAGTCAATATCATGAAAAATTGACGAAAATCACGACTCGATATCGAAACGAGGAGACGACGAACGAAGAACGATTGGACGTCTACGAATGGCGACACCGAACTGATTCAGCTGTTAACTCAAGACCACTTTAACTGCCAGGACTCTTATCGCGTATCGCGAACATTTTGTGTCCGTTCTTTTATATAATAACGTTAACAATAAGTATATGAGTATAGAGCACAATTCTTTTTCACGAATGTATACGACATGACCGACTGCCAATAACAATACATAAATTTTTATCGTTACTTGTTTCGCAATTGTAAAGTTTCGTGATATATTATCTGTCAAAAGCAAGTGGCCAGATATTATACGTACATATGTTCTTCCGAGCGGGAATGTACCTACCAATGGCGTAGCAATTAAGTTATTGATTGTAATCGGGTATATGTAAATTTACATATAAACTAAAGTTTATGTTAATAATAATAGCACCTTTTTTAAATTTGGAAATTGTTAAGTAAAGGTAATTTAGAATTCGGCTGATTGAATGGTAATGATGGGTGAAATACGAGGACAGAAGACGAGGACAGAAAAATTGTATCATTATGGTAACTTCCGTAGAAAATAAGATTAAAATAGCAAGTAAACTAGAAATAATGTCGATAATAATAGAGCAATACAATAATAAAATATGAATAAAATATGTTTACAAATTCAAATAAATCATAATTTACTCGTAGCATGATTAAGCATGCATCGTTTTCAAGTTGATTAGATGATCGTTTGTACATAAACTGCGATGCAATTATGCAGTGGAGCACGAACCGTGACGTTTTCATAGGGACGCGGGCTATGTAATGTGTACGTTAGAATGAATTTACATAAATTAAACGTGCGTTGTATGACCGTGATAGAAGAGACGATAATTTTTTAAGAAAGTATTAGCGGCTGTAATTCATAACTTTTTAATTCAAACTTTCGTGTGTGAGTTACTCTTTGGTTTCGGCCGCGAAACAAATTTTTAATAGTTTAAAAATGATTTAAGATTTTAATTTTCCCCCAAATTTAAACAAATGGTTATTCTCTGTGCGATAGAAAAGTATGATTCGATCGAAAACGAGTTACAAAATTGTTTAAAAAATGTGTAGCTTTTATAGAGCAAACATCTGCCAAATTAAACTTAATGCTTGCTGTACAGCCATTTAAGTCTAGTCGAAGGTCTGATGTCACGAGGTAGAAACACGTACGATAATGAATTTTTATGGCATTAGCATATCGTCATCTAGTGATGTAACGTCTTCAAACATAAAGAATTATTGAAATGTTCTTCACTGTGACAAGAAATGAGAGATCGTTTCTAAAACTAGATAAATACACTGAACAGAACGAATTGTTTGATTGTCCAGTTTCAATCGTGTGGAATAGCAGTGACTTTGAAATATTATCATGAATTTGGTGCTTTTACTTGTTAAATTTTTAATATTATTAGGGAATCTGTCAACGTCTACCAACAATGTCAACATACATTTACGTCTTCGATATCTGTCAACAGCTTTAACGTTGGTCAACATTTAGGCTTGTTAACATCTTTCAACATCATCAGCTTTTAAACATTTGTCCACACGTATTACTAGTAAGTCAACATTTATAGATATCCTCAACTTTTGTCGAGTCCAATCAATATATAATACATACTTTACGGCTATCGACATTTAATAGTATTTTCAACATTCATTCTATGGAATAAATAATATAAAATATAGCTTGTATGAAGTAAAATTCATACGTTGAAATAAGTCATTTCATAAAATAACTTTTCAAACATCCAATATCATTATTACATGGCAAACGCCTTGCCTTGTGTGACTTGTTCTGGCGATTATCTGATAGAAGTGACGATGACGTTATGACTTATAAATCCATGTCACTACTACGCCTTTCTTTTTTTGATAACGCCGATACTCAACATATTTGATAGAGAAAAAAAGAAATACACAGGCATACAAAAATATTTGCAACTTCGTTGATACTATGAAGACTGATGACGCGACACTAGCGCCATATGGCCGTTAACTATTTATTGGCGCGCGCCATTTATTCATCCAATCTTGAATTTCATTAATTATTCATTGATTCTATCTTTTTATGTTTCAAATATTCAAACTTATTGAATTTTTCCATAAACATAACAAAAATCGTTATTTCGTGACGTGAACGTTACGCCCGATGCTAGTACATATGATATTTATAGTATATTATTTCATGGAATCATTTATTCGCTTAGTTTCCATTTACTTTCGATTAACCTTCCACACGAGGCGTAATAGAAAGTAAAACGAAATCCAAGACGAACCACCCACTAATTTCCCATACATCGCCAGGATTAATTGTACTTACAAATTCTAGAAGGAAATCTATAAAAAGCTACTAGATTGATCTAGGAGCTTAATTACTTCCTTCTTGATGTTTACAACGTCAATTTTCATTTGCTTTAGATTTCATCGTTCAGTTTCGACTGAAATAGCCAGCGTATAAGCTCGTTTATTCGGACAGCAAATAGGAAGTTCGAGATTCGCCCGGAAGCACGCTACATGCACCTCGACACAGCTACAGAAACACCTCAATGATTTGCAGCAACGTCTATAGATAAGAATCAATGATTTTTCGACATTGGTTCCAGATATAAGATGTATCAAAAAGCAATTTTTTTATCTCAAAACTGAAAAAGATAATCGGTTACATATTTTTTATATTACGAGGATTATTTGTACTTCTTCATACGCAATAATTCATTCATTCTTATAATTTTTACATTATACCGATCTTGTCTATTTGTCAGTTAAGGAAACATAGACTATCTAGACCAAGAATAATCGAAAACTTTTAAAAGGGCTTTTTAAATAAGTAATTAAACTTTGAATTATTGACATAACCTTTCAAGCTTCCTTTGATATTTTTATTTATACAAATTTCCCAATTTAACGACTAAAGATAGATCATCGAAGATGAAACGTTCGACGAACTTGGAAGATGGTCGATCGTTGCCAGGAAGTACGAAATTGCCCCGGAAATGCGTCGTACGCAACGACGGGGCAGGGAAGACCGTGGCAAAGAAGACCAGGTGAAATCTGAACCGTATTATTATCGAAACTCGTCCTGACTCACCTCGAAAACAGATACCAACACACTATTGACACTGATAACTTAAACCTAGACAAATATTCATCTGCTGTATTACACACGCGCTCGCAACCAAAGGAGACGAAATATAGAATGTGGCAAGCTGTACCAAGTTCAAACGATATGACGACATGTCTATATTTGGCCACCCACTGACATTACCAACGACAACGATCCGCTCCTGCAACCCTATACTTTTCAATGGCATTTGTTGCTAGCCGTCTACCATTTTGACCGTGAATTTAGTAGTTGAGGATCAGTTATGTAGGTTATCTGATGGAATATTCCAGCATTCAATCTTTTTCTAACCTATTTGTAGTGGTATGAATAGAACATGTAAGTTGTTTCCACATTTGAGGTTAGTTGTTTTGAAAAATAAAATCCCTAGACATTGTATATCTACATCATGTTAGATTGAGAAGTTGTAGGATAATTTTTGTTAACTTATTCGTAGTAGTATGAGTGCCATCTATATGTTGTTTTCACTTGAAATCAGTTGTTTCAAATAATATCTCTGGGTGATCGAATCAGTGTATGTTTATCTTATGCTAGATTGAAGAGTTGTGTGATAAAATGAGTAATACGAGTATTATTGGAGTTTATAGCCAACTCAATGTCATTTCCAGGGATTTAAATACAGTATGAAGCTAGTAATAGCTAGGAATGCAGCATTTTTTCTTCCTTGTGGAGGCATACGATTACAAATATAATTTTTCAAATATTCTATGCTAAATTAAGTATAAGTATAAGAATTATATGTATGTAATTCTTCTTTTACTATACAGTAATATCTTCTGAAAGAATCGGAGTTCCGTAGAGAAAAAATTTAACGAGCAGGAAGTAATATAATCTTTACGATATACCATAAGCAAGCCCTTCATTCACTTGTTCCGTATAACAGTTCCTTACCGGAAGTGTTTCTTCATTAAAGGAAGTAGAACAATGACGTTACTATGTGAATGAACGTAAGACACCAAATACACAATACGTACGAAAACTACAGAGTATTGCTAAAAAATTGCTGTTCTCAGAAGAAACGAATCTCATAATCTCTAACTAAATTCAATGTTTTATCTAATAGGTTAATAATTTTTTGAACTGAATGTTGACAGTGTTTTGTAAGTTTCTTTCCGCTCACGTAAGAGACAAACGCGTTGTTTGACGTAATTCGATTTTAATTTAAATATGATATCACTTCTTGAAATAACTTTTATGGTCCCAATCTCGTTATATGTTACTACAACTGAGTCATATTTACTGATAAACCAACAGTTGGGATAAAATGCAATTTGATTACTCTAGTTTGCATAACTGTTTTGAAATTATGTGGCTGGAACTTATTTTCATCGTTTACATCATGGCTAATTAGCGAGATCACTAATCTTGATTATAAGACGATTAGTTCTATCCCTATCATTTTTATTTCAGCCAGTTAAAATACAATTATTTCCCAGCTTGCGTTCGAAATACTGACAATTTTCCGCGTAGATTAGAGCAAGCAATAAGACTGCAGCTAATATTTACATAATTGCGAAATGTTCCATCGCGAACGAGCTGTAATTTATTTAGCCGCTTGGCAGTTCGTTAATCCAGATGACATCACTGGTTTCTCAGAAGTTTACACATGTTGCCGACATTTAATTTCAATTTCACGGCGTCATTACACGCCGCAAGCTCAATAGGAATGCCATCACGATGTCTGACCAAGTGCAATGGAAGATTCTTTCCGGTTTAATTCGTCCCTCTTGCTTGAATCATCGCCAATTGTAATACGTTCACCGTACACAATTTTGAAAATCCTTGGGAATCCAAAAATTAGAAAATTTAAGTAGCCAAATATTTGATTATTCAGGGATCTGAAAATTCTAAAATTTCAATATTTGAAAATTTGAAAATTCCAACATTTGAATATGTAGAAACTCGAGAATCTCAAAATTTGGATTCCAAAATTCGGATAATCAAAAATTTGGAAATTTAACAATTTTTTAGTTTAAAAATGTCAGTAGTTAAAATTTGAAAATTCTATAACTCGAGTACGTAAAAATTATAAAATTCGTCGATTCGAAGCTGAAATGAACCGCGCTGTATTTTTGAAACATTTGAGGCCCTTTTCATGAAAAATTGCACCTCACAGTACAGAGTCATAACGTTTACACAATGACCCATTTGTAACAAACTGTTCGAGTCCCTGCTCGGTTAAGAAACAACTACCTCGCTGTTAGCCACAGGAAAATACTTATTACGATAATTATGGAAAGAGAATAATAATTTTACATGATCTTCCACACAATGTCATTGACATTTACAATCAAATAAAAGAAAGAGCCATATTATATTTTCAATTCCATAGGTTGAATCAATAACATCTTATCTTTCGAAAAGTTTGTTCATGGAGCACCCTTAATTGCAAGACGTTAGTGAGTCATTCGGCTTCCTGCGGACGTTAATTGTTAAATTATAACTTTCACGGAACAGATTGGGCAACTTGTTACATTACGTAATTATCTGTGTTCTCGATCTCGAGAGATGAGGAAGGAGATAAATCAATGTTTCACAAATGTTTGTTCGCGCGAATTCTTCACTGACTGTCTTTAGGATCAAAAGATTGACGAACTCTATCACGAAACTCCATATCCATTAACTAAGACGATTGAATATGTTACTTTAACTCGTTTCAGTTTAACGGGCCATATTATTTCACCTAACCTAACCTAAATTTCAAAGAAACATTTTAGACAATGTATAACAATTTTCGCTTCACCCGCTATACTAAAATACATATTTTAGCATCTCTGGAGATTTTCCACTTATCCGCTATGTTTCCTACATCCCACGCTGTATACGGTATATTACAACTTGCAGATCGGTCTACCTGTGTATTATCGAGAATGTGGCCGAACGGAACGTGTTATTTCATAGAAAATGGGCATACGTGTATCATTTAGTCGAGAACATCACTGTGACTCGCGTTTCTGATCTACGCAACAACGTGGCTTGCGGTCCCTTTTGTAACTATCGCGTAAACTCCCACGTGCCACATTAGGCCACCTTTCATTCTCCAGTTAGAGGCACGAATTCACCGAAGAATTTACGTCGCCGGTATACGAATACAATGGACTGGAATTATCCAGACGCGTTTTGATATGAATATCGATGAGCCGCCTTATCGAACAGAAGCTGTCGACGCTCAGATATAGCGGATATATATATATATATAATGTCTTCCTATCTTATTGATGAAAAGCGACTTAAAGTAGAGTTACCATTTATGTGCGAAGTCTTTTATGTGCGAAGTCTTTTATGTGCAATATCTTTAATATTTTTATTGAGGAATAAAAGACGTTGCGAATGAAATGTTTGTAAGTAAATCATGGTATCTTGAATAAAGAGAGATAGAAGGATAGAAGGAGAGATAGAAGAAAGAGGAGAAAAGTGTATTTCATAAGAATCTGCTAAGGCCAGAGGACTCATCAGTTACGCTAACTTAGAAAGCATGTACTCGTGCCATAGACACCCTGATAAGAAAGTTGAGAAGTGATACGTATTTACAATTACTGATAAATAGAAGAGAAAGTACTAGCATGAAAGTGTTGTACGTCGGCGTAGTACGAAAGTGTAGGTAGCCATCTGGTGGTAGAGTTGAGAGTGTCTCTACATGTTCTTTCCCTTCCAGTTGGTTAAATAACGTTTAGAGTGGGAATTCAAATATAACAGTGTTGTAAAAATAATTAAATTTCGTTAAAGTGAAAGTTGTTCAAGTATTAGAAAAGAAAGAGAGAACAGAAAGTGAGTTAAAGTTTTAAAATAACTACTTCATTTGCTTTGATTTTCATTGACACATTCAAGTAGTTGGAACGAGGTTAGATGACATAACCTATATGTTAGCGGTTTATTAATTAATAAAATAATACAGTCAACATTTATAGACAATTGTAAGAATTTATATATAGAAAAATATATCGTCCAATTGTTTAAATATTTGGAACGAATTTATTCCATTTTTTGTTACTCATATAATTTGTTTACTTTTTCATTAATTATTTTAAAACCACGAATACTCTTTAGTGGAAATCACTTGCTAACAAAAATTGTTAGATTTACTAATTTCAATTATAAATCCTTCTTGAAATATAAATTAAAAGCTCATTTCTTCTAATTAATTGTATTCATAGTTGATCCAACAGAGTGATTCTTCAATATATCATAAATATCACACTGCTAGTGTGATTAATCAATATGCTGCAAATAGGAATGCTACAAGTAGGTCAATGGTATTTAAACTTAACAACTGTTTTTATCTTAATTGTGTTGTGTTTCTTTGATATTTGACATTTACAGACATGTCAGGTAAAAGGAAAAAAGTGACTGTAACCATAGCAAAGAAGTTGAAAGCTTTGTACAGGATTGATAAAGGTGAGTCATTGAGAAGTATTGCTATTGATTTAGGAGTAGGAATATCTACTGTTTCTGATTGGAAAAAAAACAGAAAGGAGATTGAAGATTTTTGTGCCAAGATGGTTTCTAGAGATAGCTTAGGCAACAGAGGAACGATTAAAAAAGCAAAGAATGTAACACTAGATGATGCACTGTATATGTGGTATATTCAAGAACTTGAAAATGGTATTCCTATGTCAGGACCTATCCTTAGAAAAAAAGCTCTGAGTCTTAATAAAAAGTTAGGTGGTGATCCTACTTTCACAGCAAGTGTAGGATGGTTAGGAAGATGGAAAGCCCGACATGGTATAAAACTGACCCTCTGTAGTCAAAGTTTACTGGAGGATGCTGTCACTAATAACAACTCAGATCGATTATTATTAGAAGATGATATTGTGAGTGCGCGTTTATCCACTCAAGATGGAGATGACATCCAAGACTCTTTTATTGATAGATATCATCAAGGAGAAACAGATGTCAACCACCTAGAAGCAACAACAATGCTAGAAAAGTTGATAACTTATTTTGAACAGCAAAATGACACTTTAGAGAATGATTTAATGATTCTAAAACATTTACACAATCGTGTATCAAAAAAATATTTGCTGACTCTAAAACAGGAAACTACTGTTTTGTAAAATAATACTCCCAGTGTATAATTATTGTATATGTCTTTCTATTATACAATTTTTTAGTGTAAATAAATTTTGCAAATATATATTTTTTTACTCTTGACCTACTGAGAATTATACATTGAATATTAGTTCTCATGAATGTATTTAGTTCACTCTTCTCTGACAAGTTTATAGATGTTTACTATAAAAGTAATCACTACCTTATCGAATTTTATATTTATTTTAAAATATGTAGAAAGGATATTTTTATAGCAGGTGTCATAATATATATAGTAAGTATAGTAAGCGTATGGTAAGTGTCATTTCTTAAACCTTCAATTTAAGGAATTCAGACGCTATCATGTCAATTTTTATGAAAAAATATAAAGAGATTGTATTAAATGATAAAAAGTAAAATAATTTAAATGGAAGCTAAGTAACAAAGATTTATATTTTTCCCTAAACCAGTAGCGCTCTCTCAATCATAAAATGGCACGTCAATTAACCCACTTTTTCTCTACTACATTCTTCGTCTGTACTAATAATAAGTAATTGAAAAGAAAGCATAATTAAATAGTTATTAACTATATCCTGTGCTCAGCGAACTTAATCACTTTTCGGATAATCCAGCCATTTTCAATCAACCAATTGATTTACCTCACCTAGTCCAATTACTTTTTCAATGACTATCTAATCGGCACGATAACTTAAAACAAGACGTTAGGGGTGAATATCCTCCTGAATATTTTTTTATCACGCATTCCATCGTATCGTCCAGACTCTAGATCGAACGTTGAAACCCGAGAATCTCGATGGAATCGCGGCGATTCCAGTTTCTGCTCCGTCGCTCTGATTCGCTCGGCGAATTTCCAAGAAGTCTGCCTATGCCTCTCTAACGGGCCATTGAATTTCAGCAAAATTGCGTTGCGCATACTTCGCGCTGGTGGAAAAGCCCACGATCGACAGAATTCACCGTTAGATTATGAAGATGTTGCAGATTTTTTTACCCTCTTGAGCGGAAACCGAAACGGACCATTACATCACTGCTATGCGAGAAAAATTTCCGTTGTATAAATTGCTTCCTGTAAGAATTTGTGTACCTTTTCCTGTCAATATTCTTTGATACTTCTTCTTTGATCTTCTTCTTTTTCTTTTTTTAATGGAGGTGTCCTATAATATGTACTGAATCAAGTGCCTACTCAAGGTCATTGGAAAATGACCTTTACTTTTTCCCTTGCACTGCATACTTTAATAATGAAACTACTGAAACCTTAATATAGGTATTGTGACTATTGATATATCTATATAAATGAATATATTAATAATCTAATAATAATCTAGGCAATTTTGCAGATTACCGAGTTTTCCCGTCGTAAAAAGAAGCTACAGTCAAAATAGGGAAAAATGATGAGATTGTGTAATTATCATAATCTATTGTATAATCTATTCAGTTGATAATTTAAAAGATAGAAGATTCATAAAAAATGGTTGCCCTGAGAGACCCTGCAGATGTTGGAATGTTCTCACCATGCGACACTTGTACTTAAAAGAGGGCTATATACATGCTTATATATTGATAGCATGAAGTGGAGTTTTTTCAGTACACTGTGAACGAGCTGTTAAATACAGCGTGAAGACACCATTAAATGGGAGCAGGAATGAAATGCTCGTAAAGTGAAATGATCGGTGAAAAGTGAAATGAGACCGTATCAGTGTAATTTTTCTGTTCGATCATAGGAGAAGACGCATCGAATGATAATGAACCGTTTCACCGAGTTGAGTGGTGAAATTCGAATGAGGTCGATGACCAAAATGATACGCTTTTTACCTTGTCTAATGAAAGATAACGAGACTCAATTCAAATCCAAGATAGACATTTTAGAAAATAGAAAATGAAATGCAACGATATGAAAATGTGATAGGAAAGTCGGAAAAATTTATGGCTGTATCATATAATAGTATTTTCATCGTTCCTTTTGCATTCTTTCGAATTTACGGTCGAGAATAGGCATTGAATAATGATTTCACGCTACCAGGTCAGAGATAGCGTTGCAGCAAGCCAATTGAAAACAATTTATTCCTTTATCTTATCGTCATTCCTGCATTAATTACACGGGATGTTAAACGGTACAGATTTCTATTCACAGACGCCTATTCACTTGTTCATATTTCCCTTTCAATCTCCTTTTATTATTATTTTCATATTTATTTCCATAGTAATGATATTGCACTATTTGCTTGATAACTCTTCATTAATCTTCTTCACATACCAATACAGTAATGTTTGATTCGATTGAAATAAAAATTTTGCCAAAGATGAAGAGCCAGTGTTTCTTAAAGTGGCTATAACTCGAATTACGTACATCTCTAGTCAGCTGATTTTAAATGTTAATGTATTCGGTCGTTTGTTTATAGGAACACAGTCTTAGTAGTGGAATTCGTTTTACCATCAGAATTATGACCAATGACTAGGATATAAAGTTTCTAAAGATATACAATGCAAAGAGAAAAACAACTCATTACCTATAGAGAACAACTATTATCCATATACATATATATTTTGCAAAATAGACATCCAAATCCCTCAAAATACACGGCTATAATTTATAAAATTTTTACAGAAAACTACAAATTGATCATTTTAATTATTCTGGTAATTTTTATGCAAAACTTTGCTATACACGTGTTTTCTTTTTTTCTTTTTTTTTTTTTTTTTTGGTAAATGTGATAATCTGCAAAAATTTGGTCGTTAATTTTTTAAACGCTCTCTATTGCATTCGACAATGATTCCCGTAGTGACGTCAGAGGCGTGTAGAAAGTTGACAAGAAAAATCTACATTCCTGCATGCGTTCTGGCAGTTTTACATTCACCGTCGCGACGTGGCCGTCTACTAGAAGAATCCGACCGCGTGTACGCGCCAGATAAAACTCCGTTCCTTCATATCGTATTCTGTCGACGCGTCTCGACGGGTCACGTATGGGGGACTTACAACTAATTACGCCAATGAGAGATGTCGTTCAAGATGTACGGCCAAAATCTGCCTTTTGTCACTCGTGTCTCCGTTATCCGTATTTTGTAGCAGTCAAAACAACTGAGTGAGAAATGGCAACTTGAAGAAAACTATATGAATTGTACACCAAATTTGAAAGAAACTGTATATACATATGTTCACTGTCAACTGTACATACATGTATATACATTTATTTCATGCATTTTCGTCACGAGCAATTTCTGTTTAAAAATGTACGAAAAATGTACGATACTTGATAATTAATTAATTTCTATGTATAAGAAGCTTCAAGAGTTATCTAAAATACAACTTATCCTTTCATCCTGGGACAAAAATCGTAACACTGTATTTATTCTACGTTTGTATCAAAAAATTTAGCTGAAAAATTCAGAAATTAATTGAATTCCATTTGTAAGAAGATTCAAAAGCAAGTCAACGTATAATTTATGTTTTCGTTTTAGAGCAAGAAGCAGGAGCCATCACTGTCCTACATTTCTCCATTCATGCATCCTAAATTCCTAGTTTCCCCTAGTTGCGTGGTAAAGCATAAAGACGCCCCCACCATCGCGTAGTTTGAAACAGGTTGACGGTAATGGCGATACTCGAGTCGGCACAATAACATTGCACGCGGGAATTTTTTTCCCGTGGTCGTTCGTAAATCCACGATTGACGGAACGCGGGAGTACGCGTTAAGCCTTGAAGTCTGTAACCGGAGTCTTGGTCTGTTCGCTTGCGTCTTGAGTTCCAGGACTCGCCAAGGATCTTTCTCTTCGTCTCTTTCTTTCTTCCTTCTTCTATCCTCCTCGTTTGCTACGAGCGGGCTCAACGAAGAAATGGAGGGAGAAAAGGGGGACTTTGAGAGCGGTCCAGCAACTCCCCCAGAAAACGTGTATGTGCGCGCGCGCACGCATGAGAGACGTATATACGTTTCGTTGTTAATACTCTAACTAACGTTGGATAGCGATGGGAATGATTATCGTATTTTACTCATTGCTTGGCATTCACAGATTCGTTATATGTATATAAATTTGAAAATTAATTATATAATCTACATTATTAGTACTGCATGAAAATGATGAAGTGTCAATATATAATTTATTATGTATTTGACTTGGAAACTTGTAAGCAAATTCTGCATAACACTGTGTATAGATATATATATATATGGGATTTATATGCGATGGTCATATTTTATGGCCTTTCGAATATTCTCCATATTGATAGCTTTTATGGTAAATGTTTACAAGTTATGTTTGACGAAACGTAAGTATTTAACAGGGACGACCTTGAAACGACTTTGAACGGAAGAATCCTTGACAAGTGTGCTCACCGGACGATACTGAATCTGTAACGCGTGTTTACATTTGCATATTAATGAGCTTCGAAACCGGATATTTTTAGGTTCTACTTTAATTATATCGGCTGGTGTCACGCGAACATCATGTTTTGGAAGCAATGTTTCTTTCAATCTGATAATTCCTCTCGGCGTTATCTTATGAATTACGCATCTCTATTTAAAAATTTACATCACTCCATAATCTCTATTATACAGCGTTTTTTTCTCATCAAACATGTCACAACATTTCTATTATAATTATAACAAACAATATTTATGTATTAATATCTTATCGAGCCAGTAAGATCCCCACGGTTACATAATCTAACATAATACATTTTGTCAGTCGGCAAGTCTATCAGTTCTACAGCGTGTGACATAGTTTGCATATTTGTAAAAAGTTAACGTCGAATAAACTCAACAAATTACCAGGCTTCGATTAAAATAAACAATCCTGAATAAACCAATTTTCGCGTTACATTTTAAACACAACCGAAGAACGGTTACACCCATCGCTGGTTTCACGCACACGACTTTCGCCCATCGGACGAGCATCGAAAGGGACCGCTGGTGGAGGGAACGCGAAAAGTACGATTGGTGGGGGGAAGAAAAACGACTCCCAAGAAAAGGACGCAACGATAGGGAGGAAGTGAGAAAGACAGAAAAAAACGACATCCATTGAGAATTACGGTATTCGTCGAGTAGTGAGTAGAGGAACGGACAGAGTGTTGGAGGGGCTCATTAGAAACTCAAGGCACTACGGCGTGGCGGCGCGCGCGTAATATTATTTCCTCGTGGAACGCAGGGGCTAAGGCTGATCAAATGCCGGGTACCGTTCGGGAAAGGATCGAAGTCCGCTCCAATTTCACGTGCAACGACGCCAGCGCCCCGTTATGATCGCTTCGCTCAACAGAGAGAAACTTGTTCCGACCGCGGGGGGAAAAGGAAAATCTCCACCGGTCTTTACGCTCCCTTATGCATACATACGTACGCAAGCGCGCGCGCGCGCGGTTTTCCAGCTGTCCGTCGAGCGACCTTTGCAAACGACCAGTTCTCCTCCGCGAGGAATTCTGACCTCGTAACGGAATGACTCTACGCACAAGCTATTAGACACGGGAATACGGGGACGTAAGATATCGTCACAAGGGGAAAGCTATTGCGGAACGGGTATCAAAGTGGACTCTACTGTGGGATGCAAGAATGGAGTTAGGGCAATCAGATCTTTTTTATATAAAATGCACGAATTGTTTATTATTTTATATTATATCATAGTGGAGGATAACAGAAAGTTTAAAGAATACAAAAGACAGAACAATTTTAGAAAAAAGATTTATAATTGATCGAAACAATAAAATTATGGACAGATATAGATAATATAGATGACTGTTATGAAATATTTAGTACAGAAAAGTTATTATACACAAATATGAACTTTTAAACTTTCTTTTATTTGACACTAATGTATTTGTTTCAGATTGTATTACTATACTTCTAAAGTTGATCACGCTGTGGTAAATTTTGTGAATCGTAGCCATTAACGCATAATTTAATATTTGTCAAACACTTGGCTAGGTGTGATGTCAACAAGATTAACTGTGAACAATAAAGGTATCAAATGATACAGTATATTCATATCAAAATATCTCCTTACTAATTCACTTTATAAATCTTAACTCTACTAGTATTTTAGACATCGATATTAATTTGTTAATGATATGGAGCATGTGTAGAAATGCTATTAACCAAAATATGCAATTGATATCATCCTAACCTCTGAATTCATTCCCATCTATAATCTGTAGGTTCTTAAGACGCAGATGCAGATGTGATAACGTCTTCCAGTGGTTGGAATAGCGATGGTGATAGTTGAAATTTGATATTTGTGAAACGAAAGTGCGCGAGATTTGAAAATACCGCCATTATTTTCTATTGCAGAATTCATGTTTAAAGTAACAAAATGGAACAGAAAGATATTTGATGTAGTCGTAGTTGTCAATAAATCAATATCTGATATTGTTAAGCTGATAATACTTATACCAATAGAGTAATAAATGAAGTAATATAGAAGAAAATTATGTACTTTTAAAATTATTAATCAGTTACTAATCAAACAAAATGATATACACGTATAATGCGTCATCACTTAGGGATTACAAAAAAAAAATTCTTAAGAAATGAGGCTCAATGCGAATGGAATGATGATGATGAATGGTAAAAAATTTAAATTTCTTTCGCACGATTTCCTGGTATCGAATAAGGCCCTTTGTTCCGTTTTTAAGCAGTCCTCACGCGATCCTCCTAGTTTCCTTAACCTTGCGTTCTTCGAATTTCTATGTACATATAGTTATATTCAACATATATTAAAATCTCGCTCTCGTTTCAAAAAAGAAGAAGAGTTTAGATATTGGTAGAGATATTCTAACATAAAATTGAAATAACATAAATAATAAAATAATAAATAATAAAAAACAAATAATAAAAAATGGCAATACAGAGAGAAAGCACATATTCGAAAAAAAAAGAAAACGAATTCAAATTAATGCGAGACTCGAAAAGGCTAATCTCGAAAAGATCAAGGATATCCTTTCGATCAATGCGACGAGTTCGCAAAGATCTCGGTGTTATGACGAAAGAAAGTCTTAAAAGAGCAAGAACTTTCGTACACGACTTTTTGCTACTGTTGAAGCGGATCACTGGATCCTCTATATTTTACACGAAATGTCCCACGTGACCCGTCGACCTTTGCGCGCGTAAATTTTCTGTTTGCCGACCAAGCAGTTCGAGGATGATAAACAAACTCGAAATCCTAATCTAACCAGACAGTATGCAGACTGTTTAGTATTTTTCTTCTCTTTCATTCGTACGAAATCTGGAAAATTTCGTTCTAATATACATACAGTAGTTACAAAAAGTACGTGCACATACCATTATTTTGCAAAGAACCATCTTTTTATCAAGTTAAAGGTTCCACATTTCATTTCCGTAGTATTAAATTTTTGTAGTCATACTATTGGATGATATGACACTTAATATACTTGAATTTAGTTAATTAGTATACAAATGCTATAATAAATACAGTGGTGTATAAGCACTTTTCGTAGTTACTATATGTACCAATGTAAATCGAATGTACATCGGACTAGATCGTTCGATAAGACACACGGTACGATCGATCGTTTCGTGGAAAGGTGACAGGTCCCTTAACTGTAGACATACCTTTTCAACGTGTGTACGAAGCTTATCCAAAACGCAAAAGCACCTGTGTGCTGAATCCGTGAGAACACTCTGTTAAATACACTTCCTAAGCACACTGTATTCACTAAAATGTGCACACTTAGGTCCGTGAAGTTGTTACAAGAGATCTGATAAACACACGCGCACACGATACAAACTGAGAAACGCACGCTTCAACTTTGTACTAGCGGTAGCGTGTCGCGCGAACCGTACCGACGTCTGCGCCAATGCGTTTGCGGCTTCGAACTCCAAGCGGTTCTTCGACAATTCCCGCCGCCCTTCCCCTGAAGTTAGTTTCCACTGGAGTTTCTTTTGGAACGCCTCACCTCCCGTTTCGGTGGGTCCAGCAGTGTTTCAAGAAGATTGTCGAGTAAACCTCGCCATCTATGAACTCACAATGACGCTAGATTTATTCTCTGATGATAAGGTTGGGCTCGCGCGGAAATTTGACCGATGCAAAGTACACTTTTGCACTTGTAATTAAAAAATAATTCGCATACGTACAACGAAAGTCAAAGAAATTGACATTTTTGAATTTTTTAAAATTCCAATTCCTTCGTTTTCAATTTCACCAATGTTATAGCAGAAGTATACTTTCCGCCAGTCCATTTAAAATGTCATCATTCTTGATACATTCAATTCTGACAGAATCTGAATTATATTTTTGAGAATATCTTTAAATTTCTTACTTACTTAAAAAATTGCTTGAAATTATGTGTTAATATTGACCCGGTGGTCAATGCATGAACTGAAAACACGATAGATGTGATATTAAATATGTATGTACTAAATAGGATTAGGATTGAGACTTTGCGTGTCACGTTCTGAAATACCGATCTCAAAAAAGACCAAAGTGTTTCTTACGCCCTCTATAATTTATAATATCGCGTTAATTGCAAGCACAAGTGATTGTAATTAGTTCGTTCAAAAGCCGTTCGTTTATCTAGACAAAACTTTAGCTATTTCTCGATTAAATAAACTTCTGGTCAATGAATTCATCTATCCGAACGTCAACTATTATTATATGAACGAAAAATCATAAATGGCAAAGAGAATCAGAATAATCTTCATTTATAAAAGCATAATCGCGAATGCAGCCAATTAGCTCACATTACTTGCTGTATAACTCATAATTGTATCATATAATATGATACAATTAGTAATTATATGTCAAATAATAATGAGTTCCAGGTCTCACCGCGAGGAGGTTGCTGCATGTGGAGACCCACCCTGAAAACAAATTTCAATTAAATCTTGAATTAATCATACAACGCGATATGAGACGCTACTTTGTATTTGCATAAATATTTAACAATCTTCTAACTAATCTAATAACTAATTAACTAATCTTGAATTGATGACGTAACATGTAGCACAAAAAATGGTGCCCTATGGTGCCCTTTAAAATATGAGGCACGATAAAGGATTACATGTCAGGTCTATTTTGTTCAAATCTGGCATGAATATTTAAAATTGTATTATTTTAGACATTAAATCCACTATTTTCTATAGAAGTTAGTATTGATTTGTATCATGTTATAAATTGAATTCGTCCGGAAATAACAAGATTCTATATAAAGTGAAAAACGTTATAGGTATCAATTTAAAAATATTAATTCTTAATCTTATCATTTTTGTGGAAATACTAACATTTTAAAAATCTGTTCATGTTATCATATAACGTACAAGAAATGATTCATCTTTGTTCCTTCTCTATTTATCTCACAAATCTGATATTTATAAAAAAAGCTTTGCGTATATCGAGAACATCCAATACATATACTACTATAATATAGACGAGAATTACTACTATATAGTACCGCGTAGTTTTCCCTATTAATCAATTCATTGTGAAATTTGTTATATAACCCACCTATATAAAAAAAAACTTATAAAAAACAGTAAAAAATGTTAAACTCCCATTTTTAATCGATACAACAATAATACAGTATCATTTCATACATATTTAATAAAATACGTCATAGACAATAATAATTGAGCAATAACATAGTAATTTTAATCAACTCATCAGAAGCGGTCGTTCGCATCGGTAACACAATCTATCCTCTATTATCAAACGTCTAAATCAATGGTTAGAAAAAGACGAGACGCTATCAATATAATAACACGAAAGTCCCTACATTTGCTAACGTTATAACCAGCAAGCAGTTACGCTGGTCGGTGGTGGAAATTACGGTATTTGGTTGTATGTTAAGTTAAGTACAACGATGAATCGCAAAAGATAGTCGGTATTGGCGAAAAAAAATACGCGACGTATGTGTTGCGAATGATACCGCGTTCCGTCCTATGATATAATCTTCGCCAGAAACTCGAGAAAAATCTTGTGGCGCTGTATTTCAACAGCTGATCTAACTGGTACAATTCTCCAGACAAAATTCTCGTTTCTAGTCAGCTAGGTGATCCGCGATAAATGATGGCCGGATATGTATTGAAAGTTAAAACGAAATCGGGTCAAAAGGTCGTGAATGGATTGCTCCCGCAGGATAAGTTAGGCAAATTACGATCAAAATTAGTTGAGATAACAGGAATACCGGCTGAAGCGCTTCACGTTCTTTGTGGTTTTCCACCGAGGCCAATTAATCTGAACGACGAGACGGGCTCTCTCGAAGCTTGTGGCATCATTTCTGGGGACACCTTGATCGTCGAAGAGAAACCACCACTTTACAATGGGAAACAGAACTCTGAAGATATCGGTCGATCTCATATCGTCGATGAAAAGGGTTTCGCGAATACGCCTGGTGTACTAATGAAAAAGGTCGTACCAGCAGATAATTCCTGCTTATTTACCAGCGTTGGTTATGTTCTCAATGGTACACAATATAAATTGTATTAATATATTTGTGCTATATATAAATATATATATACTGAAAGTATATTTTCAGGCAAAGTTGATCCTAGCTGCGCAGGCTTTATGAGGGAGATCATAGCGAATGCTGTAGCATCAGATCCTGTGGAGTATTCGGAAGCTTTCTTGGGCAGACCAAATCCTGAATATTGTAAATGGATCTTAAAACCAGAATCATGGGGTGGAGCCATTGAATTGTCAATATTATCCAAATTTTATGGATTAGAAATAGCAGTAATAGATAGTATTAATGCTATAATTAATAGATTTGGAGAAGATCAACATTATGCTCAAAGAGTTTTTTTGATATTCGATGGAATCCATTATGATCCTTTATATTTGGAACCACTCGATGTAAGCGTAAACAATTATATACATATACATGTTATTATTAGTTTTGTTCCTCTGGTTTTGACTTTTTAATTTCTATCTGCACGTACAGGGAGGCAGCATTCAAACAATCTTTCCCACAGAGGATGAAAAGATATTATTCGAAGCAGCTGAACTCGCGAAAGAAGTAAAATCTAGTCGTCAATTCACAGACATTCAAAAGTTTATGTTAATATGTAATGATTGTAAGGTCAAACTAAATGGTCAAACGGAGGCTCGGCAACACGCCAAGGAGACAGGTCACATGAATTTCGGCGAGGTAGCCGTGTAGCGAATTAAATTGATCCCTTTACAATTGACGATCACTTTTAAGCGGACTGCCGTTTGAAAATCCTACTAAATTCAAGTCTCAAGCAGAATTTTCTACTTAGGCGAGGCTTGTAAGCGGACTAGCAATTTAATATTGATACTTTGTTAATTTAAGATATATGCAGTGCACTATGAGGATTGTTTAGACATGTAATATACACAGATTTTTAATTTTGACTAAAGATCCAAATGTCTAATTAAACGCCAAAATTTATGTAATTACCTTTATTGCAGTTCAAAGAACTGTCATTGAACATAGCCAAGTATATTCTATCTACATTGAGTACATTTTTATTTGTAGTTTATTTATTAGATTGAAATTTATTTATACATTTGAATTTCAAATTGATACAAAATTCTGTTTATTTTATTTCAACTAGTATATACTTGAGATAATTGTGATTATACAAGAAAAAATTAATAATTATTTAGTTATCTAATACTAATAATCATCTAATTATATAATTTTAATAATTACTTAATTATCTAATTTTACGTTATTTTTATTTAAGATAAATTTGTTGATAGTAATAATATGTTAAAGACTATATTCTTTGGCGAGATTAAGAATCTGTGATACTTGGTTAAATTTGCCTAAACGGAATTCATAGCCTTACTGGCAGTAAATGTGTTCCACATATATATATATATATAAATAAATATATAAAAGGAAGTAATAATATTAAATAAATCATAAAGTTGATTATAAAGCGAAATGGAGTTTCACTTAGTTTCGCTTCTAATGGCAGATCAATTTAGCACCGTTAATAGCGAATTTTATAAGAATAAATTGCAGCTCCTAAGAGGGAAAAACGAAAAAATCTAATGGATCACTGTTAAACACTAAATAACATCACACCTCTATTAATAAAGAAATGTTGCTTGATAAAAAACCACAAAATGTTATCTTAACAAATTTGATCTCTATTGCGATAGTTTAATTTACAGTCTAAATATGCATATAATATAACAAAAAGATAAAAATGTATAGTTGTATAACAATCCACCAAGCTTATATACATACATGATATATATAATTATATATGTAACATGTATATAAGTATATATAATTATGTATATAACATATATGTATTTATATAATTAGGATATTATAATTATTTTTGTTATTGCGATTTTTAAATGATTAAGCATGTACTGCAAAAAATACAAGTTCCAATCGTAAAAGAAAAAAATGAAATTTAATTTTTGTAATAACTATGTACGGTATTTATTAGTCAGCTCCAGCACAGAATTTTTCTTTTTTATATTAATAATATAGTTTACTATGTTAATGTTATATCATTAAATAATACACATATATTATGAATGAATTTAATTCAAATTAAAAAATAAGGAAATTCATAACTATTCATCACTCAGGAAAAATATTCATGATAGATTTACAGGTTTATATTTATACAGTACATATTTTGTAAGTCCTACCGTTTTGGAGAAGTAAAATAAATCAGCTATTTACATTTCACAACATTTCCAATGATTTTTTCTGCATTTCAAATAACGAAAAGGCATGTTCAAAATGGCCGTCATTTAAAGCTTCCTTACGCTTCCTTACGCCCGAAATAAAGTCACTCATAATTTTTCACGAACGATTTGCTACTTTCAAATAACAAGAACAGTAATAGTCGTTTAAAATGACTGTTAATTAAAACCGTTATTGACAAGCAATTTGAATAAGTATCTTCTAGTTACAAATAAAATTACTCACCAAATTTTACAGTCTAAAGATGAATTAACGTAAAATTATCACAATCAACGTTGAATTTATAATTAAAGATGTAATTAATCTTGTAATAATAAGTTTTGAAGCAAACTTGGTAAAAGAACATCCGAAATCTTACGCGCGGCATGTTAATACTAGAACTATTACGCTAGTCAAATTCAATATCTTCCGAAGTTCATAATAAATTTACAACAGTACAATTTTTACAAATTTGAATGATTTCTTATAAAGTAAATTTTTATAAGTATGTTGTAATAAAAATTGTATTACTTTAATACAAGCTTGCTTTAATATAAGTTTATATTTACTACTTTAAGGACCATGCATAATATTGCACACAAAATGCAATGTTTAAAGTTGCACAAACACAACATTATTACAAAACGTAAATAAAGTAAGTTATCGTTTTGTCAAGCTATAGAAAATGTACTAAAATAGAAATCTACGAAAAAGATAATTTGAGAAAATTAAAGTACTTTATATCTCCACCATAAAAAATAGTTTTTGATAGAAACATAAAATATTCTAATTTCTACAAATAATTTTGTTTTATAATTATAGAAATTTTGTGTGTCTTTGATTCGTACAGTAATTCTGTAGATTATCTATAGGTATCTATTATTCAAATACATCTTTTGTATCTTAATAAAGTAATCTATAAGAATACACGTTTTTCATTGTATGTAATTAGTTAACTTTTATATAATATTTCACTGTTCCGTTTTTAATAACAGACTTGTCAATAGGTTAATGTCAATCGTCGGTAAAAAATTTGAATCTGATCTGCAAAATAAAACTAGGAACGGTGGAACTAGAAAACGGTCGGTAAGTATCATTGTTGCGTATAACACGCGAGGACGGCTGAAGCACATGTATATATAGATGTCAGGTTACGATTGAAGCAGAAACGACGCATCGTATTTAGTAGGCTGCCAGCCATAGGCCAGGATTGGTGTTGTGCCTTTTGATACCAGATAGGAAATGTGATCTATTTCATAAAGAGATGGCAACGATAGCTTTCTGCCTTTAATTCGTGAAAGAGCAGAAGCTTTTGCCTTAAGACAGGAGTACGTTCTATGTCAGTCGTGAAAATCTGGGCATGGTGTGTTACACGAGAAGATTATCGATATAAGAAAATGTCGCTGCTGCTGCTGACAACAGTACGTCCAGCCAAAAGAAATTCACTGACAAATAGGTGAAAATGGAAGATGAAGCGGATATTAGAGAACAGCTATTTCATAATACAGTACGGGAGAATATTGTAAGTAAAAATCATAGATGTTTTTAGCCATATTAAGCCCCTTGTTTATTGACCTCCCATCAAAATGGAGGGTTCTTGAAGTTTCTTGGGACGTTCCTGCAAATAGGAAATCGCCACGTTCCCCGCGATTAAATTCAATATTTCTTTCGATAACCAATATTTTAACGTACGAAAGTAAAATTAGAAGTGATATAATAAATCCTAACCTTTCGTCTTCCCATCTGAATAAAACTCTCTTTTTATATTTTATAATTGTACATCCTGTAAAGCATAAAAAGAGAAAAAGAAAGTCAGGATAAATACAATGTAATATTAATATTAAAATTCATTTTTTGTTTAGTTTGAGAAAAGAAATAGAAATTGAATATATATATATATTGGTATTAATGTGATTTTATCAAATAATTCTAAGAATAAAGTAATGAATTGATGTGATACGTTGATGTTGTAACTTGTTTTTTTATATCGAAATTTAAAGCAATTTGCTTAGATACACGAAAGTATAAAGGAAGAAACAAAATCAAAGAAATTAGTCACGTATACACACGGTACACATACATCACCTATATTTTAGCTGATAGAAGACTTCTGTTGTAAGAAAGAAAAATAACTGTAAGACCTCACTATTTAATTAATATCTCTAATATCCAAAAATTTTTTTAAAAATATTACTACATACGCATGTTTATTGTGTTGGTATTAAGATTACTAATAGCTTTCTAATAGCTTCTTTTACTAACACTCGTTAATCGCGCAAGTATCATTTTTCTAATGCGTTTTGCGCATCAGTTTGCATTTTACAAGGACTTTGGCATGTTTATTTATCAATTTTTCCATGAAAAATGAAAGTTGTACAGCTGCCAAGATGATTCCGTAAATCCGTTAATACAGTGCAGTCGTAGGTTTTTCTAACGGATTAAGATAAACATCTAAAGACATTACGTGCTCATTGTCACGACAAGAATCGCAAAATACAGTTGCTGACGAAAATACTAGAGGAAATTTTTGATGAGTATATCATGTGTTTTATATGAAATATACATATTTATACTACAAATTTTATTAGCGTTGTAACGAGATTCTATTATCACGATTACATTCGTAAAACATAAAACATATGTTTATATTTCGTAGAAATTACAAATGTATTTAAACGTATTATATTATGATAATAAGCCTCAACACTTAACACTTATTTTAACATTTATTGCATATACTTAAGTGCAGTAACTTCTATATTTTCAGGTTGGTTTCAAATTTGATTAATATAATAAAATTATGGCAGTTGTGTCTCATTAGAACGCTAATAAAATTGTAAAATGTTTTATATAACGCACACAATATATACATGAAAGTTTTCTATGTACATATGTACTTTCTAAATACTTTCGTCAATCATTATATGTACATACATTGTACCGAAAGGTTTCGTCTATGGCTATGTATAGATGTTGCACGGACTATCCCTAGTATGTCTGCCGTCTGCCCTTGACTCTATACTCATTGTTTAATACACATAATTGGATGATCATCTCTAGTCAATGCACGAAGGAATGTTGTGGAAATACATTCTTCGCGATAAATTCTTTCTCTATACTTTCCCGCCGAGTCGTTGACCACGCATTATTTCTGATCTCTGACCGGTTTTTCCTTCCACCTTGGCTGATAAAAAAAAGCAGTTTCCAACCGACTGTGCAGCTTCTTCAACTGCTTCAACGATCACGTTTGTCCCATTTGAACATAGTTGCACGATCTACTCGCAAACCATTCGATACTTTCTAGGATACTAGGATAACCTCCATTAATGTGCCATTGATTGACTCACTTGCTCACTTCAGTTAAATATATAAGCATCCTTGGCGTTCTTGATAAGATATTCGAAAAACTCCATTAAAAGTCTAATATAGACCCTTTTTTCTATTTTAACACTTGGAAAATATACAATATGTTCTAATATAAAAATTACAATTTTAATATTATTTATGGTTGCAAGCGTTTTTACTGATACTTGAAAAGATATTAATGTATATTCTCTATTTAATCCGAATGTATAATCTATCTATTCTAATCTATATTTTAATAAACGATATAATTTAATTTAAACAAATACTTTGCTCCATTTATCTTTAACTTGAAATGAAAATAATAACGAAATATTTATTAAATAAAATCTTTTATTTAGTAAATTTTAACAAGTAAGAAATTTGATACTTTCGTTCATATATTTTATAATATAATTTCATTTAAGAAGAATCTTTCCTTTCTATTTATCCTTTCATATTTCTTTTTATTTGTTATAAGTACATAGTGCACAGCAATAGAGGGCCCACTAATGGAGGTCAATATCTTATTTGCTAACTGTACAAGTTGTAAATTTGGGACATTCTTGAAAGTATTAGGTTTTGCCATTTCTACATTTGTCGTTTCTGCCAAAGGGTAAATAACCGTGGTGACAAAAAGGATCGCCATAATGGCTAGCATACCATACATAGAAACTCCTTTTCTGTTAAAAATGTCGACTATGTTTTTGGTCTATAAGAAGCTAAAAATACGTTGCATCTACGTTGCAAATACACGTATATTACCGTTCTAAAACGATATAATTTTATCTTTCTTTGTTATGTTTTATTTCAAGCTGATATATTATCATATTTGTTTGACGTACTTACGCTACGTTTGATGTCGAAGGAATAAAATCTTTAGATCTGTTTCATTTATCAGTGAGCACTTAATTTCGAACTAATGCAATAGCATTAGCAATAGCGAATGCAATAGCGAGAAATTGAACTGCCAAACTCTATTTGAACTGTTAGGTAATTGAAACGTATCAAGCTAATTTATATCAGCTACTATATTTCCCCTTTGATTATATTATTATTATTATGTAGTGTCGTGTTTATTTTGTAAGGGCAAGTTCTCAAAAATGTACATCCTCATCGTGCATTCCGTTTTTACGCTCCCTCTCCCTCTCCCCCTTTCTCTCTCTCTCTCCATCTCTTTTTCTCTTTCTCTTTCATGGATATTGAACTTAAGATGCCGTTAGCTGCGACGTCGTTAATAAATATTGATAACTCAAGAAAACTATCAATCGCAAAAGTTATCGTTATTACCGAGTGCTGACCGATAATATTTATGAAAATTACTTCTCGAGTACATTGGTGTTTCTAAATTAAGTTCAAATAAGATTTCACAAATATTTAAATGTTTCTTGTTTGAACTATTACTATTCTCAGCTTTCGAATAAACTCTGCCAACTGAGAAGCTTAGGTACAGCATTAATCAAAATAATTATAATCATGCATCTCCATTTTCTCATTTCTTAAATTAAATATGTTGTGCAGTTTTCTTTTCATCTTTTTATGTTCCGTTAAATGCTGTTTGGCTTAAATGTGAAATGTGAATACGGAGTTATATCATTCTTTTTTCACTGTGTAAATAACTTTTAGATGAAAACATCAAACTATATTTGTTTGTTGCGCGCATAACTGTAATTTTGAACTAATTTTGCTCAATTTTGTTTACTGTCGTATATTCTAGCGGACACGCATGTATATAATGCTGACAGTATATCAAAACGAAACATAAAATACAAAAATAAGAGCTGGTACATAAATGTAAAAATAAATACATAGACGTAAATGAGAAAGCGGTTTTATTCTTAGAAAAGGTCAATGTACCATAGGTATATACATACTATGTATTAGCGATTATTTTCTGGCCCGTTTGACTTTCAACGTAATCCTCGCTTGATCATGAGCATCGTGATACTTGATAACCTAAAACAATATATCGGTAAATCAGTCAACAGTACCTAACCTAACATTACACTTGATAGGTTAGTATAAAAATAGTTTGAAATTTATTTTTATTTATGCAATCTTCGTTGAAATAATTGATATTTGTTTCTGTTCACGGATAACTTATGTTTTCGAAAATAGGGCAAATTTTCAATAAAATAACATAGTCAACGTAAAATATATTAATTTACTTATAATATTGTGGTTAAGTAATAAATAGTAATATACAGGGTGGTTGGTAACTGATTTTTTTTTATTTATGTATTTAAATTTTTACAATTTGTCCAGTAGGACATTTGGTAAAATATAGCGGTATACTAATATAAAATGGGTGGCTACCCCCAGCGGGGTACCATCATCGTGTTTGTTAGGTTATGTCCTTTGGTAACTGGTGGTACAAACGGAAAGGGGGTGATTCTACACGAAACAAGCAGTCGAAAATATAGAATAAAAATTTCTTTTTAATTCTTCCATCGAGACAACGATCTACAGTAAGATCCGTTATAACGTGCCGCGCGCGTACCCAGCGAAAGTTCAAAGTCGATTTTCTCGAAAACAAAGCCTCGAACGAAAAATTTTTATTCTATATTTTCGACTTCTTTTTTCGCGTAGAATCACCCCCTTTCCGCTTGTACCACCAGTTACCAACCACCCTGTATATTACTATTTATTACTTAACCATAATATTATAAGTAAATTAAATATTTATACAAATTTATATTTTCATAAACCGAATTAAAAATTTGTTTAATTTTCTAAGTATAACGAGAACTTTGAACATTTCCTATATTTTCTGTACATTTAAACTTCCCATAGATACATAAATATCAGTTCAAGCGATCAAGGGTATCCTCTCTAATACCTTCATTAATTCAAGCGGAGTAGTTCAACATTTTTATCGATAAATTTATGATCGATAACTTATCGATGTACAATCGACGTTGGTTAATAACAACCCTGATATCGATTCGGCATTACTCCTATAACAGCGTGTGCACTGTTCACGTATTGTTTAAAAGGAAACGTTATCCACTTATTACGTAACACACCAGGGGGGAAAGGAGAGAATGGAAAATTAATGCTAGCGTGCTCAATAACCAAGAGGGACACGTGGAAGTGTATTATACCGGAAGTTCCGGCTAATGTAATGGTCTGTCCCTTAAAATTCGCGAAACAACCAGTTTATATCTCTGCTACTATTTGTATTGCAATAAAATTACTGCGATCTTAGGCGGTAGCAATTTGCGAAATATTTGTATGTAGAACGGCGACAGCTGGTATGTTGCGTATATCATTTGGATAATTCGAATGGTAGAACAGTTTTAGGCGAATAACGTTCAAATTCAGTTCTTGATTGAAACTTTTATCGATCCATGATCCTTCTTACAAAATTCTATCGACTTATGGATTATTTCTTCCTACGACCTATAAATTCCTATTTGTACGTAAGTATTACGTAACTGTGAAGGGTAATAGATCTTTCGACGTTCGCAAAATACAACCTAACATTGACGTCATCGAATGTGTCCAGCTCGTCGTTTCGTCACGGTTACACTTGTAAAGCTACAGCTGATCTCGGTATTTATTTTTAACTTCGAACGTTCCATAGCTGATTTTCACGTCATTCTATCATGTCAGGAGACAATAATTTTTCCTTATGTAAATGTAATTCTCACTCTATCATATCGTGCATCGAGTATTATCTCGTCTGTAAATGATCGATTTTGTAATCAATGTTTAAGATCAAAAGACCCATTGTCTCTGTCGAATACAATGTGAAACCTAACGCGTGATAAAACACCGTCGAAGCGCATGAATGTCTATTAGAATATGAAGAAAAGTACGATGAAACAGGTGTAACATTGTAACGTGGTCGAAGGTCATTTTTTCTTTATAATGTTTATGCTTGCACTTGTGTATTAATTTACTTGATCAATTTCCTCTTTCTGGCACACCAGTATGGCGTTTATCACAACAGTGGCTATTATTTACTACATATTGTGCATTATTCTATGCGCTATATGTCTGTATACGCCGTTTTCTATTTTGCACTTTGTAGGGACTAAATCCGACATTCTAAAAGCGTAATTTCACATATGTATACATAATTATCAATCTTATCCACTGTTACATCGGTGATTCTCTACACAAACCAGGCCCCACGCCGCGGGCAAGATTTTCTTTTTTTTTATTTGGAAGAATTTTACAATCAATTCTCATTGAGAATTATAAGCAAATTATTCTGGCGTGCTACTATAACGCGTATAACAAGTGATTATTGTATGTTTGATTCTAGCTGAATCTAATGTTTAAATCTAGAGGGTAGTGTCTTTTTAGCCTGCGGATCTGGTCCGTCGTGTCAAGTAATTGAATAACTAGTGGGTTTTGGTGGTTGTTAATTCTTATGTTATATCTGTTACTGAATTTGGATATTTCTTCTTTAACTGTAGGTGTCTTAAGGTCGCGATGTATTATTTCGTTGGTAATATACCAAGGTGCATCTATTAAGGATCTTGGAGAGCCAGATTTCTATACACCCTTATTGCATACCCTCAATAGTCTTGAGGTGATATGTCGCGATAGGGTCGGAAGGAAAACTCAGATTTATTGAACGATAAATGTTTATTCACTGTAATGTCAATGAGTACACTTGACGCAGGACTCGCGATTATATTCGGCTCGCGAATGCGCGGTTATAAGTTACAGCTTGGATGGCTACGATTCGAGATGCGCTGCGAGTGCGGACAATGATTGCGCGAGATGTCGAGAGCTTAGATAATTATTCGACTCGAACCGTGTAAGTATAACGATCGTGGTATGTTGACTCGGGGTAATAGACCGACTTTTTTGTCGCGATGCTGCTGCGGAGGAAGACTGCGTTGAGAAAGCGATTCGTTGAGAAAAGCTTTGGTTCGGAAAGTGAGAGAGTACGTTAATGTTTATTGGCTAATTCGTGTTGGTCGTTGGAAAAGGATGCTAGCTGCCCTTGAGAGGGTATTGCTAGCGGGAAGCATCGTACGTGAGAGAGGTCTCTTTGGAGGACCTTAGCTAAAATAAATCCTAAGATTTATAGCGGTCCTTAGGCTAGCTGGAAATATTCGGTACGAATGTATCGACATCTGACAATCATCTTGTCCGCAGGTATAGGGTCTTTGTGTCGTACGTCACGCGACGTAAACTGTTGGAAAGTTTACTGTCAAGTGCCGTCACAGTCTTAAGGACCCACCATAAATCTTGGCATTTTCATCAGAAGATTAAGATTCTTAATTAAAGAAATATTTTTTATTACAAGTGTTCCTTAAATGTATTGGTTATTACCAAATTTGGTTATTACCACGTTCGGTATCTCCTGCTAGCAACTTTCTCTCGAGGACGGCTAGGACCCCTCCTTGCTCACCAACCTTCTTCCTATCCAATTAGAGACAATAACCGTTACCCTCATTTTCCAAAAAATATACAAAACGATCATAAAACCAATCTGGACGTACGGAATTCCACTATGGGGAACAGCAGCAATGAGCCATATAACCAAAATAGAGGCAACGCAATCTAAAATACAATAGTAAACGCGCCATGGTACGTTAGAAACGAGGATATTCGGAAAGACCTGGGATTACCAACGGTCAAAGAGGAGATTAACAAAAGTACAAGAAGGTACGGAGAAAGCTACGGCTTACAACGGAAACGGTCGACACATCAAGCATAAAAAAAAGATTAAAAAGGAAACACCCAACAGATCTCACAAAGGACATAACCTAACAAACACGATGATGGTACCCCGCTGGGGGTAGCCACCCACGTGTTATATTAGTATACAGCTACAACATTTTACCAAATGTCCTACTGGACAAATTGTAAAATTCAAATAAAAAAAAAAAAACTCTTAGATCGGTCAACATCTTTTTACCAGTTGCCAAGTCGCTAAATCGCTGAACACATCTCTCGGTTCTCATCTTGCTTGCGATTTATACCTCTCGCGATACTGTAACTCACTACTTGCAAGTCACTCCTATTACGATTAACATCGTGGTCTTGCTAGTAACTATTCGAGTCGAACGCTTCTAAACTTATTATAAACGACATTAAAATTCGACATCGTAACTTACCATGCGAGTCTCTCCGAACATTTATATTCTTGGCAAGACCAGTTGTTGGAATAAAGCATATATTATAACCTGTTAAACTCAGTGTTATAGTTATTCAATCGCCTCTATTATCCTAACTGAAACAGGAGATCGATCAGTTCGTGGCGTCGATTATCTAGTCGTAACATTTACAATTTTTTTTTAACGTAATCATTTAATCCCTAATTGGCACGATTTCTTGATTTTACAGTAGTGGTACCTTAATGAAATTTTGGTATTAATGAACACCATGGGCACCTTAATGAAATTTTAATTACTTTAGATTACGCTTTATTGTAATTATTTTTTAAAAGTAGAAACGGGAAGATTTAATTAATGGAACATTACGCCATACAAATAAAACTGATTTTGAAATATTGTCTTTAATCTTCCCCGCGTATTATTCCCGTATATTTTCGTCATAGTACCAATTACGTGTTAATTATTCACACACACACAATTATTTACACCTTATCTAACACCGTGACAAATGTAAAATATCGGGATATTATACATATTTACTGATCCTGAAGAGTTAAAACTAAAGTTGGAATAGAAATGAAATTTTCATATAGAACTATGCTGGAATTGAAATGAAATATTCATACGGAAGTATAATTTATCCTTATCGAATCGAAACTAGAATTTATGTCACGACGTGATAACAATGTCTAAATATCAAAGGTTTAAACTTTGTAGAAACTTGAACAATAGTTGAGAAGAGTTTAGTGAAGTGGAATGTCGTTATTAATATTTCACAGTTCGATCGACCGCGATTCTTAAATAATACGTAGCGCCGGTTTCCATGGTCGTTACCAAAGTGATTCCGTGTACACTAGAAAATTGATTCACGTCGTTACGCCACATGAGTTGCACACAAATGCAATGTTCATTCAAAGACACGCATCGAAGAATTTTTGAATTAGTATACTACTTTTCTTTTTTGAGATAATTCAGTTCAATGTAAACCGTGTATTTTGTATACGGTCAATAAATACACTGAATAACGTGTTATAATAATTATTATCATAATGATGTAATGTCGAGTGTTTTTATATCGTTTAATCTGTTAAGATGTGGCCATCTTGTCATGATAATCATACAGAAGATAATTCTACAGAATTTATCAAATTAATTGCTCTTTTATATTTGAACATTTTCTGTATCAAAGACAGAGTCACGTGATATACATACCGTTTACTAAGGACGACTTTCTATGTGTATGTACATATATTGATAAATCGATGAAATCATTTTTATTATTTAGAAATAATAAGTATTAACTTATTATAAATAATCAGCCATGTCACAGCGCCACGCCAGAAAAATTACTGAAAATTCTCAACGCGAAAATTGATTGTAATTTTAATAAGTAAATTAAAAAAAAATTATTCAGAAAATAGAAGAATACAATGAATTCAATACAATGTGAATATAGTTAAGAATATAATATGTTCAAAGAAATCATACTCGTACGTTAATTAATTTTTCTTAATGTATAAAAATGTAAAGAGAAGACATTCTATGGCTGTTTCAGATATTCTTCCTTCTGTTCTTAGTCCTCTACGTCTCAAGTTACGCGTTAATCGCGAAATTTCGACGAAGAGACCGCGAAGATTATTTTTCCGTGGATGAAGATGAAGCGACGGTCTACAAGATCAGTCTTTGGTTATGTACCGTTGCCCTGGCGGTTTCCGTTGGAGCAACCTTGCTGCTTCCGGTTTCAATTGCAAGCAACGAAGTGCTGATTTTGTATCCGAACAGCTATTATGTCAAGTGGCTCAATAGTTCACTTATTCAAGGTATACGAGTCAGTTATAAAAATTAAACTTCTTGTTTCGTTTAATTAATTTTTCAAACTTTTGGAAAACATAGAGGGAATTTCTTTTTTTTAATATTTCAACATTGCATAATATTACAAATTAATGTTTTACAGAAATACAGGATATTCGTCTAATGTTAATGAGCAATATTTATAATATCAATATATTTATTTATATTTATTTTTTATTGACTGTACATGTATATTATTATTATTATCATTGATTATGTTCATATCGTATGATTGTTTTATACTTTTTCTTAAATGTTACGTGTATTTTGTTTTTTTAATATTTAAATATCTAAAAAAAAAAGAAACACTCATCGTTTTTTATGTAAAATAATTGTAATTGGGTTTTATTTAACAATCAGGTCTATGGAATCTTGTGTTTCTCTTTTCAAATTTATCTCTCTTCGTATTTTTACCGTTCGCATACTTGTTCACGGAGTCAGAAGGATTTGTTGGCTACAAAAAGGTAAGATAAAAAAATTAATCCTGATATATCGAATACTTTAAAAAAAAAATAATTTTTCCATTGCAGGGCGTAATGGCTAGAGTTTATGAAACTGTGACAGTCCTTTGTCTATTAGGAACACTTGTGTTAGGAATGACATATGTTCTATCAGCACTCATAGATCGTAAAAAATCAAGTCTTCATACGTTGCTCAGTAAGTACAAAATTTGTTAAGACATAGATATACAAAAATTATCATCAACTTAACTTTCCAGATTTATCGAGTTACTATTTACCTTTTCTTTATTCTTGCGTTTCTTTTGTTGGAGTTGTTATGTTATTGCGTAAGTATGACCAAATAATTACGTATATATATATATATATATATATATATCATTATTACCTATATCAAAGTAATACAATAGTAAAAGTATAATTTGCAGTATGTACACCAATGGGATTTGTACGATTATTCGGAGTAGTTGGTTCGTTTCTCGTAAAACCGCAGTTCCTAAAGAATTTAGATGAAGAATTCTTCGCGTACAGGTTAGAGGAAGATTGTATTCGTAGAAGGTGAGGTATCGGTTTCTACTCCCATCATCCGCAAATTCATGAACACGTCTATAATCATTTCATAAAAACCTTATTATATACACAGACTGCAACACGCGAAAGCAACCGGAAAATCATACGTTTCGCCAGTGCCTATGTCAATACCAACTTGTGGTTTAGTGCTCGAAGATGACGAGTTTCTTAATGTAAATCCGAGCTTGATGTGCCTAAGGAACGGTGCTCTCCAGCGAGGATTGGCTCAGCGTTTGGAAGATATTCAGAAACATAGAAGTATTTTGGATCAGCAAAGGCGAACCTGGTGGGTTCGAAGAACTTTGTTATACCCTTTGGCAATGCTGGCATTACTTATACTTTCCACTGCTACAGCTTTGCTAGCAGTTCAAAATACCTTAGAACTGCTTATTGGTATTAAAGCACTGCCTTTGAGTACAAGGGTTAGTATATAAATTAGATATAAATTAAAATAAGCGAACTTCGTTTATTGAATTGCTTTTTGAGAAAAATTGATACATTTAATAAATGTTTAGCAATTCACTCTGGGGATCAGCTCGTTGTCGAAACTAGGTCCCATTGGAGCAACAATTGAAGTAGCAGTAATTTTGTATCTAGCTGCTACGAGCGCAATAGGTTTATATACACTTCCTGGTGTAAAGAGCTTTCGACCACGACTTCATTCCATGCCACTTACTCACCTTATCGCAAATTGCGGTCTTCTTCTTGTACTGAGTTCAGCGTTGCCACTGTTATCTCGAATATTAGGTAAATATACCCCCATTTAATAAGTGAAAACCACACCGGAAAAATATGATAACTCAGTTAATTAGTTTACATATAATTAATCTCATTAACACTTTTTTAATATTTAAGAAAGTGACAAAAGTATATATTTAATCCTAAAAATTATTTTCTTTTAAAAGATGAGAAATGTGACTCATTGTGTTTTTCACCTCCGGCCTTCAAATAGGAACGAACCCAAATAAATAAGCTTATTATTAATTTTGTATTGGTTTTCTACTGTTCGTGTATCTTTTATTTCAGGTATGACAAACTTTGATCTGCTCGGCGATTTCGGTCGTATCGAATGGCTTGGTAACTTTGAACTAGTACTGTTCTATAATTTAATCTTCGCTACGGCGGCGATTGGTTGTCTAGTGACAAAGTTTACAGCGACCGTTCGCAAAGAGATTTATGCCAGATTAAGGAGTAGTTTGATAGGAATCTTTAAGAGTGAAGGTAAGAAAAGTTCTTTAGGGACGTTTTCTACGAAAGAAGATTAGACTGACTTACGTTGTAAGCAGAAAAAAGCAAATATTATACGTTAAAAAAAAAAAGCAAGCGAAATAGAACTTAACGATGAATAATTATATTCACATAATATTAATCATATAAATGTGTAAAGTGATTGAACCGTGTGTATGTGTGCGTAAGTATATTTAGAATTGCGTAATCGTGGAACACTGTCTTAATTTTGATGGCACGTGATGCTCTGTAGGATATGTTTAGAAAATTTAATTGGATGATATTAGAGCGGCGGGCCAATTACACACGTCGAGTATGTTCGTCACATGTATGTATATGTGTATGTGTACGTATAGTTACTTTAATTATTTATATGATCACTATTTTAATAATTATTTACCGAAAGTACATATACATACCAATCTTATACATAAGTGGGTTTACCTAGAATGTAAACTCAATGTAAAGACAACGCAGTATTGTGATAAAGACACGCATGTGCGGGTGTTCGGCGAATAAAAAAATTCTCAATATAGAATTTTTTACTATTTTACTATTTCTGCGAATAAAAGAAAAGCGTTAAGATTCGTTTTCCTAAATAATGGTTATTGTTTGAATGTGTATCTACTTCAAGACACGAGTGCGTTAGTTAAGCATAAGTGAACGTTATGAATACATTTTTAGAAATTTAAATGATAAGTTCTCATTCTTCAAATAGAAAAATGCCGTATATACAGGCCATTAAACGTGCCTAATCGATCGATATAACCGGATAATACGTATAAGAAATACAATCACGCGTATATTGTACTGTGTTGTGGTAGTCCTGATTTCATAATCGCGTTTGAATGCATTTTATCGATTTATATTTGTCAAGTGACTTGTATAGTCACGAGTTTGTTAAAAATTTACGAATTTAAATACATTTGTAACGAATGTAATAATATGCATTTTAAGATACACACGAACTGCATGGATGATAATATGCAGAATATCTTAAAATGTTATCATCTTGACTGATTTGTCCATTAGTTCATTACTGAAATCTAGTGCTTTAAAAAGGAAGTAAATTATTTATTTAATTTAAAATGAAAATGAACCCATTTTTATCTCTTGATTGCGTTTAACATTTAATATGCGAAAGAAACAATACCTTACAACAATATTATGTGATATATATCTTGTCAAAGAGACAATACAATATTATTAAGAAACAGAAAACAGTTAGGATATACTCGCTGACGAATTATTAACACGTTTAATCAGAACAGTATCTCAGGATATAAAATACTGCTTAATACTTGTTAATATATTGCCACATATATTGTGGATTTGTTTATAAGATTGGAATTCTCGATTTGAGGATTCTTTGTATACATTAATAGCTACGTAAATAAAAAAAAAACGAAGGAGGAAACTTTAACATACTTCAGATACAAGAGAATATTTCTTTTATTTTTTTGAATATGAAGGATAAAAAACTGAAGTTTGAATTCCTAGTACATCATTATTCTTAAGAAGCATGCACATAACACTCATTGAATATAATACTACATGATTAGATTTTACAAGAAATAAAGTATAACATCTATATTATCCATTATTTTATTTTTCACTTAATACTTATCTTAATCTTATATTTATACCTATAGGTAACATTAACCGTTTGTCACAGAGGTCTTTGAAAAAACAGGGTCGAAAAATCCCGAACAGCGCGATAGCGCTTGTCTTAATCGATTGCGAAGAAAAACCAATAGCTCTCGTCATATTTGTTATTTTTATGAAATACATTTATATTATAATATACACATACTATTAGTTTATAAATATTTCAAGTTTGAAATTCAAATGGTTAAGATCACACAATGATAGATTTAATTGGAAATATATTGCATTTTTTTTAAGATATTTACAGCGTAGTTTGCCCCAATTCCATGACGAATAATTCTGTAACGTCCCGGTTCGGTTAAATCAATAATTGTTGATCCATGTCTCAAATAGTTATGCTTTTTACCAGGTTTTCTAGATTGATGAAATATTCCACCTAATTTGTTCCATAAGTTTTCAAATTCCGAAGCATATACACAACTGGGTTCATTACTTATATTAGCACTTGTTAACGCTAAAGGTCCTGCTACTTCAGCTACATGCCTTATAAATTTATGATGTGGAACTCTGATGCCTACCGTGTCATGATTAGGATTCAGAGCAGGATTTAAAGCAGGAGTTCGTTTGAGAATGATGGTATATGGTCCTGGTAATAACCAAGATAACAAACTAATTGGTACATGATCTACAATGCCCCATGTTTGTATATCTTTCAAGTTACCAACACAAATAGATAATGGTTTATCTACATCGCGTTCTTTAATTTCATAGAGTTTTTCAATGGCACTGGTGCTTGATACAAGACAAGCAAGACCATATATTGTATCCGTTGGAACTGCTATAATTTCATTTTTCTGTAATAATGCGACAGCTACTGCTATGGTTCGTTTTCCTTTGCACATCCAATGATTACCATGCCATTTTAGTGCTTCCACTTCTTTATGAGCTGAATTTACTAAAGTACTCATTGGACCCATTTCTTTTGCATACGAAATCATTCTCTTTCCGCCCAGTAAGAAATAGCACTGTATGTTCAAAATGGAAAATTTATTAATTAGTGATAGCAGTGTCTGTTCTAGAGCTAATGATACACAAATACAATGGATTACAAAAATATTTGGACACTGTAGAAAACTTTTATGTATATGATTATGTGTATGTAGAGGTTATAAAATACCTTTACTCGCGCCAGTTGTGACCACATTGAGGATTACAACATTTGTAAAATGTTGTCATAGGCTCGTCGGCAGATCTGGTTTGAATTTGCATGAAATATGCTCTAGGATTAGAGCACTTTGGACATCTTTCTTCAGTAGAGTCGACGTTTTCCCAAGCTGCGCTTCCACCTAATACATCATCAACCTCCTTTAATTTTGGATACGTACGACTGCTTACTCTTCTCACGATATTGAATATGTATGGACACGTGTTACACGCGAAACGCAATCCTGCCACAGCTTCTTCTACTCGGAGCACATTGCCACACGTTGGGCAAAACATTAACATCGTGCAAATACAGATCCAGTTGAATCATTAGAAGAGCAAACTATATTTTTCGTTGATTATTTATCTATAAATTTATGGGAATAAAACATATAACATGAAATAATGAATTCACTAAAATATATTTTCATAATACTACTTAGAAAATAAATTGTTTTACTGTTCTTTATAGGCTCTTCTCTGGACTAAATCATACTTACGCCATTACCAAACACATTCTGTATAGATTCACAAAGGATATAACCTAACAAACACGAAGATGGTATCCCGCTGAGGGTAGCCACCCACATGATAATCAAACAGCCAAAAAATTCTACCAAATGTCCAAATCGGAAAAATTGTGAATGTAAACAATTAAATAAAAAAAAAAAAAATAAAAAAAACTCTGTATAGATATTAGAACAACTATCTATGTATAATGATCAATTGCTTAATTACTATAGATAGTTGTATTTATTTTGCATAGTGGTTTCCCATATGACAGGAACGATAATTAATACTTAATTTATAATTTAAAAATATATTTTACATACATACAGATTGTACTATGGTAGTGTTGGAATTCACATGTAATCACATGTGTATACGCCTTGTGCGTCGCGACGATGAAGTATGGGTCGTTTTTGCAAATCTTTTCTTAAAGTAGTTGATTATTAATAAATTATAAAGAAATTATTACAGATTTTAAGTAACTTTATATACTTGTTTATGTGAGTGATGATTTTAATATATGTTAAATATTATTAACAAAATATTTAATATACATAAATAACTTGTGAAAAGGTAACAGAACAGAAAGAAGTGTTTTATTTACAGCTACATTCGATAAATTAGGATAATTTACACAAAAGGGCATGAAATTATTCTCTGCTCTATGTTAATTATTTTTTGTGTATACGAATAAATCTCAAAATTGTTTTGGTAAACAAATATATAAGATAATTAGGTTATAAAATATATAATCTCTCTTTACTATTTCTGTATTTTCAGTCATGAATGATTGATTCATTGTTTAAATGATTAACTATTAAAACGAATAAAATAAAGTCACGACCTTAATAATATATGTGGCACCGTCTTGAGAAGAATAAACTAGTTGTGTGAAATTTTTATCACATATATATTTCAACATGTTTCAACGGTATGCACGTAACCTATTTTAGCCGGTATTATTAAAAAATGTTGGTTTTCATGGATTAATTTAATTACGATTTTCTTTTGCCATTATAATTTTTAATATAATTTCTTTTATGTGTATTTCAGTTATAAAAATCTATGCTTAACATCAAACATACAATCAAGATATAAAAGCATACTATCAAAAGCTGAAGCAAAAGATAGAAGAAATTTGTTATTTGAAGAGGAGAAGAAAAGACAAAGAAGCACTGTGGGACGAATTGAAAAGATAGAAGTTAAATATGTATCTCCTATAGAAGACATAACACTTATTATGAACAAAAGTATATCAACCCCCACAGATTGTGCAAAACATATCTCCGAAGGTGTATCTAAAGTGTCTGCTCTCGCTATGGTTGATGGGTTACCGTGGGATATGAACAGACCTTTATTACAAAATTGTGAATTAAAGCTTTTAAATTTGCTTAGCCCAGAAAACAAAATAGTAAACGCAGCCTTTTGGCGAACTTGTTCTTTTATTTTGGGTGCTGTTATAGATATGGCCTTTAAACCAGAGATAACAGTTCACTTACACAGCTTCCCAATACCAGTCATAAAATCAGGTAGTTTTATATATGATGTGTATGTTAATTTGGTTGATTGGAAGCCTACAAATGAAGAAATGCGTGCATTATCTGCTCAATATTTAAAGCTGATAAACAAGGAATTGCCTATAGATAGGATAGAGATTTCAGAAAGTTTAGCACTTGACATGTTCCAAGATAACCCTATTAAAATGTCACAAATACCAGAAATTGCAAACAGTAACAATAATAAAATTACTTTGTATAGAATCGGTGATCATATAGATATTAGTAAAGGACCTATGATAGGAAACAGTTCATTGATAGGACGTTGTACAATTGCTGCTGTCCACCAAGTTACAGATCAGGAAAATCTGTATAGATTTCAAGGTGTAGCACTTCCTAAAGGAATTCTTTTAAACCAATATGCGTATGGCATGTTGCAGAATCGCGCTAAAAAACTGAACACTACAAAATGGTCGTTCTTATCGGAGGAAAATAACGAGGAGGCGGATACCAAAATGGTTCATAGGAACTAACCTTCTTAGTATACCAAATATATAGTGTAAATAAAAATGCATACTTTCGGTACGAATCTTCGTAATTACAATAAAACACATTTATACAAATATTAATTATTCACATATATGTAAAGTACTTTATTATACCTCTTATCAATACCTACTATTAAATGTTGTAGTTGTATATATATACGAGTATATAGCTAGTGCGTTAAAAATTAGTATAAGACGTATAATTGTATAGTATTAATGTATATATATGTATATATATACACGTTTGTGTGTGTATACAGTTGTACGTGTTTATGCGTATGTATGTTTACAGTACTTCATAGTACTAATAATACTTTAATGTACAAATTGTGATAATTCACCAATTTTAACATACCCTTGGTAGAAGAAGTGTACATACATAAGTAGTGAGGTCATAAAAATAGTCAAGCTTGAACATACATTAATTTTGAATATCAAAATAGAAATTTCTAAGGAATAAAAAATCTAAGAGAGTTAATAGAATAGTATAATATAAATAGTTAATATAAGGGAATTAATAGAATAATAGAAAATCTAAAGGGGGGATATGAAACTTAAATTAGCAACATAAGCTTATTAGGAGTATAAAATATCAAATTAGACATATGTAGCTTTTTCTTTACAGCTATAAGTTAATGTTGACTAATATAATTATTATTATGAAGTAGAAATAATTACGGATCATTAATACAATGTAATTTTAATGCAAGGTTGTAGACAAAAATTTTAAATCAATCTATAAGTAATGTTTGTAATCTGAAATTTGGGAATTTCTATTTTAAGACTTTCTCAGACTAATTATGTATCTACATTCAGCCTAAACGTATACGGTCCTATATATCTTCTATTAGATCAATCGATATGCTTATTTAATTAGTGACCTCAACTTATGTTTTAATTTATGATTTCACTATACATCTTCCACCATAAGTACACGTCGTGGACTATGCAATTCCCACACAAAATTACCAGGTAATCTATTAGCTATCGATGCTGGACACGTGACGTTCATTTGCAAGTAAAGTTGCTGATTCCTGCACACTTTCATCTCGTAAGTTTCGAACTCGTCCGATCTTAATATCGATCTAACAGCAAGTGGAGCCAGGTCTGGCGTGCATTTCAGTTCGACTTCGATTATTAAATCGAAAGACGGTGGCCTCTGGACTTGTTGTTCCGTTTCAACTGTCAAATTCGTCGTGCTTACTGTCTGCATGAATTTGCTCTCATAAGCGTATTTGTTCATATTTCCATAGTAAAAGAAACGTCCACCATATTCTCCGTATCCTGAGTAAGTGGAAGCTGGCGGAGGTCTCAACGGGAGTGTCAAAGGAATCTATAAAGAAAGAAACATGGTTAGAGTTATTTATTGATAGTTACAATGTGAATAGTATAATCAATAATGAATATTAGTAATCTATACGTTACTACTTGATACTACAAATTTGGTATTGACCGGTAAAAGGAGTGCCATTTTTCAATACGAAAGACAAACCTTATTTTATTGATGGAAAATAGGTAAAAATTATTCAATATTTACCAAGAATTTATCTTATCTTATTTACATTCGAATTTTTGGAAAACTTTTTTTCATAACAATAAAGTGAATACTCCAATAATTCGTAAAAACTACTTCAATTTATTGCTAAGAAAGATAATTTTTTAAGAGATTGACCATGAATCTATCAATATAATGTTATAATGTACAAATATTGTTGCTAAAGGAAATTGTTTGTATATATATTGTTTTATTTTTTTTTGTATATGTAAACGTCACCTGTAAGAGTAATTCGTGTTCGTAATGTGAGTTCTCGAAGAGGTGTTCGTTCACACTGCCTACTAGACGTCGTAATCGAAGATACATGAAACGTTGTTCGTCTCTCCAAGAATTCTCTTCAGCCTTTTTGGAAACATCTAGACTGGTGAACCAAGCGCGTTTCATTGTGTATTTCAATTTCATGCTGACAATTCTCCCGGTATCTCGTTTGTTACTTAATACTTTGAAAAAGAGTACTTGTCGACCTTCTACGAGACAGTCCAGAACGTCTACGATCTTGCATCCGGAAATCAGGGCCGATCTACTAATATTATTTTATCACGTGACATTTTAACACGTAAATATATATTTATTCTAAAAGATAATGTACATTAAAAAAATTGTTATATTTAAAAAAAATCTAGACATATATTAAAAGAAATAGAGAGAAGCTTTCACTGAAATTAATAACAAAGATGACAAATTTTTCAAGAAATCACTCGTATAGTTATAGATGATAAAGGTCAAATTTTAGTTAAATTTTTCTTAACTTTCCCTACAAATTTTTTCCATAACTTAATATATTACAAATGGACTGCCGAATTTAATGCATTTACGGGTGAATTTAAAGTTGCAAATATATACAAAATGCATGTAATATGCAAAAATATATAAAATGTCTAGAGTACAGTACTCTCTATGATATTTAGTATTAATACTAGATTCAATTTTCCTAATTATCTTCATAAAAATATTGCACAAATATCCTCAGTCTAATCGTCATTTTTATAATAGGTACTCTTTTACAAAGTGATTCACCTGTTCACCCTGCGTTCAGAGACTTTTTCAAAGAAGTTCATGAACCGTTTGCAGATGGCTATAAAAGAAGAGATAGTCGATTCTGCTGTACGAGGACCGATGATGGACGAATGATACTTTGAAATTTGACTAAGTAGCTCGTTCAGGTTGTCGAGCAGACTACCAGCGTAGAAACAAAGCCTTGGAAATTTTTGTTGCTTCGTTGGAGGATGTGTATACCTCCAAGTGACTGCTCGTAGCATTTTGTACTGTGCTTTAATCAGCTCTAGAGCGTCTAAAGCTTTGCTACAGGCAAATAATTCGGCGTCCGTTTTTGTAGTTTTCATGACGTTCTCGTTGCGCTTTATTATACCATCCACCTTCGCGCAAGCCATCAGAAAGGCGCCATTTAAAACTGCTGCTGCAACCGTTGAGCAGTGTCTAATACAGATAAAAGTGAGTTTGAGTTATTTTGTTTTAATAAAATAATGGATACAATTATCTTTTTTCTTTTGAGAATTTTAGAAGTTAGATTTTTTATTCTTCACGTTCATATCTCCTTAGATATCTTCTTTTTTTTGGAATATTTTATTCATAAAAAGCATGGAATATACAAAAGGTGAGAGTCGTAATTATTATTTTTAACATTATATGTTATTAATCTTAAAAATATGAGATGACATATTTTATAAAAATTTTTCTTCTGGATAATGATGCAGATAATAAAAATCTAAAATTAAAGGAGACATCGATACAAACAGTGGTATTTAAAAAATTACCTAGAAACTAAACGAACGGAAGTAGCAACATCATGAAGAGGCAGTAACCGAAGAATCATCTCCAAAACTTCCGGCGGAAGCGTGTCCAATGCATAGCCATGACAACTTTGTTCTGCTAACGGGGATATTTCTGATTCTTTCCGCGATCCCTGATATTGATCGCATCTTATAATTGGTATTTTCGGTCGCTTGTTCGCGTTCATTTAAAATTAGAACATTAAAAAAAAATATAGAGTTAAAACAAATTTTCCCTTTGATGTCGATGCTACTTTGCGCTTCTTTGTGTTCCTTCTTTTTTCTTTTACGTCGTCAGTGATCTGTTAAACAGTTAATTATATATTTTCTCGTTGCAACATTACTCTTTTTCGTTAATTAAATGTTGCCTCTGGGTAAAAATTTTATAAAACTAGGAATGTCGGACAAAACAAAACAAACGATACGTGGCTATCGTTTGTAATCGAGTTCTTCTTTCGATAATTGTATTACAATTTTCTACACAGGGTGTTTCAATCTTCGTATCCTCTAACATAGATTCCGCTTGTACAATGAAGAGGATAGCTTGGTAGTTGTGCTTATTGAAAACAACAGATGTTTCTTTTGCGATCAGTTTATTAGATTATGTACAAGTTGTACGTCATTTTAAAGTCGAGATTGTCTTTGGTTTGTGTGTCGTTCCGATAAATGAAAATTGAAAATAATATACAGATCTGTCGATCATTAGACACCGACATATAGGATAGGAACTTAAAATTACTTAAATTATATGTAATCAATTATGTACTTTATAATTAAGCGTAGCAATTTTTTTCGAGTATACAATAGTTGCAATTGTAGTTGCAGTTGTCACATTGATTGTACATCTTCGAATTTTTACAATTACATTGTAAAATAAATTGAAGAGACTAAATGAGGATTAATAAGATGTTTTCAATCTAAAGATGCCTTAAAATCTTATCTCACAATGGGCATCACTTCAAAATAATTTAACAATCTCCTTATTATAAACAAACAGCGTCAGTTCTTCATTGGTTTCGCCACTAGAAACTTTCGTAAGACTTAATTTAATTTTTCAAACCCTGTTTTCATTATTAATCCTCCAATTCATTCCATTCCATCCCGTTAATAAAATCTGGAATCTTCTAATTTGTCTTATAGCCAAACCTCATATCAGCAAGATTTTCAAGCCAAATTAAACAAAATTTCTTAAGATCCTCTATTTAAGATTTAAAATTAGAAAAATTAAAAAGTCGGCTTAAAAATTAGAAAATTACAAAACTAAAAATTATACATTTATTTATAATCATCTTCCATTATTTCAGGGCAGAACTACATTGGGGATCTTAGACAGAGAAATTAACAGGCATCAGGAGTGTGAACTTGGCCTGATCCACCGGTAATTCATCGGATGCACACGGACTGATGCTGTCCAAAAGCGTTTGAATCGCGTTCTGGTTAGTGGGGTGCTTCCTCTTAGTATGTTCCCTCCTGTGCTTCAATTCTTTAAACGTTTTCCCGCATTGTTCGCAGACATAAGGTCGTGCTGCTTCGTGAGATCTCATGTGACCTTCGTAGTGACTCTTTCTGACAAATTTCTTGCCACACTGACCGCAGTCGAATTGAAAACGGCCTTCGTGAGCCGCCACGTGGGAGCTCAATGTCCATTTGGTCTTGAAAGTCTTGGAACAGTAGTCACATCTTATCTTGGATGCTGTATTCGAATTATTTTTCACTGGTTGCGCAATTCTTCGAGGATTCTTATTCAGAAGCAACATCTCTTCAAGCAAGAAGTCGTCTTCTTTTTCTGGTTGTTGTCCCCTTTCACTCTTTTCTAACACTGTTTGAGCTTCCAACATGTTTGCTGTGTGTTGCTTCATATGCTCTTGTAATTCCTCCTCATCCCGGGAACATGTTCCACACAGAGCACACACATTCTTACCCAGAACCTGTTAGATATTGATGATATAAATGTCAAAGATGGATCTGGTGTAATATACATACATATATTAAAAGATAAGGTTGTCTAGGTAATGAGCTAATTGATCTATTAGTCGATAAAGCTAGATGGATAAGCAGTATTAGGGAAGTAGACAAATATGAACTAGACTTGTTCTGAGATCTGGAAGCTATTTGGTTCCGTTGGGATATTGCTAATTGTATTATGTAAAGGAATCTAAGTGATTACTAAAAACTGTTGTATTCATTATTTTATTGAAAATATTTCTAAACGAGAACTCTTCCATAAACCTGTATGTTGGCATCTACCTTGTCAGAATAGCAAATGACGTTATCCAAAAGGAGAGTCTGATTAATTTGTAGAAATTGTCATTTATTATTATTTCATTATTATTAGGAATATTCGTAATTACAAAATTAGGAATGAACCTGTATGCTGCAGTCTATTTCGTTGGAGTAACAAATTTAAGAAGTAGAGAATCTAATTAATTATTAGAAATTACTAACATACCTTTTCATGGGAGCTCATGTGAGCTCTGAGCTTAATCTCACTAGTGTACTTCTTCTTGCAATGCAAACAAGAATAAGATTTACTCTCGCGTGATTCATCATTCCAAACCATATGTTGTCTATCAATTATTCCATTTGCTATATTCTCGTTACTTTCCTTCCCATTTTGTTTGCCGACCATAGTGTAATTTTCATAATCGTGCAGCTTTTCTTTTCTCATTTCGTGACGAGCAATGTGTCGTTTCAGGTCGTGTGCCCTCGAGAAGGCTCTCCCATACCTGGTGCAGCCAGGATAAGGACATCCTTTGGTTTTATCGTTTCTTAGCCGAGAGTGAACATTATTGGACGACTGTTTGCCATCCTTGGTGTAATCTTTGCAAGATTTTTCAATTTTCTGACTGGTAACTGTGGCCAACTGAGCTGATAATGGAATTACAATAGAGATGGTTTCATTGGTTCCTGGATTCACTATGGGACCAACATGTATGGCTGGAGGCGTCGCCAGGGATATACCATTTTCATTAGTTTTACTCATCATGATCCTCAGTAAAATTTCCCAGTTCTTGAATACTAAGAAAGACAAGAGAAAAAAAGGGAACATTAATAGCTTGTTTTGTGTCATAGGAATTTCAATTGTAGGTCATTGGAGAAAACATGATAACATGGGATTGATCGATAACTTAATAAATTTGGAAGTATTCCCTTATAAAAAATAGCAGATGCGATATATTATGCTCTTCTCTTGTAATCTTTAATTATTACGAGAATCGTTTTTTGAGAGAGGAATGAAATGGAGTGAATAGAGAATTTAATCCTATGTTCATATTCAATATTCAACGAATCAATATCGTAAAAACCTAGTCCTATGGAAACTCGAGAAAGCGTGAAACCGATAGTAAAAGACAAGTACTTGTGTTCTTCTGTTTTTAATTTGTATATGCAACTCAATGTAATTTAGATGTAGTATTTATATCATCGAATCATGCATGTACAGGGAGTTCCAATAATGATTACATTTTAACATCTTCGCTATAAAATAAGGAGCAAAAAGAAGAAAAATATTCTGATATTTTACAATGTAGATGACTTCTTGAACAACTTTAGGAAATTTATATCTATGGAGATCGTTTATAGCTTCCATAAACAGGTAAATGAAGCCTTGTGAAAAAGTATTCTAAATTCCCAGTAAATAATTTTGTTTTAGAATTTTCAGTTTATCAAGAAATTTTGACGTATGGCCATAAACTAATTTTATTAAATAACTAAACAATTTTGCTTGAATGTTTCCAGTTTGCCAAGAAATTTTGACGAATAGCCATAATTATTGAACCACCCTGTAGATGCATTATTCGCCATGGAAAGGTCTACTTCTCCAAATGAACTTTCCCTCGAACAATAGTATCGAACAAAGGTAGCATAACAAAATCAGTAGCCATCTTGAATCGAGCAAATTCACCCTCTGTATTCCGAATGAAAGAAATTCGCAGTTACAAGTGACATTACATTACATTCATTTGCATTTCAGGGGACTACGAAACAGTTCTGGAAACGGGTTTTTACTTGGTTTGCAACCTTGCTCCGCTTTGATTCTTCGATCGCCTCCCTCTTTTATTCGACACGTCAGAGGCTGCCTCAATGATTCATCCACCTCACGCCTCTTCTACCCTCCCCTTGGAAAGGGCGAGTCGACACGCGACATCACGTATCATTTCCTTATCCACAAGTATTCAACGATAATTTCATTCACTGTTAAATAATTTTTATTATTTATACATGTACCTATATGTAGAAGTTCATATACAGTGGTTGTAAGAAGTATTTATACGTCATTAATATATATTATAGTATATAATAAATAAATACTATTATACTATATATTATAATATTTATTATGGTATTAAATATTTAGTATTTATCGCAGCATTCACATGCTAATTAATTAGGCCCAAGTACGTTAAATCTCGTATTATTCAGTATTCTTTTCACATGACTATAAAAATTTGATACCATGAAAACGAAACGCATAGAATGTGGTAAAAAGACGCTTCGTTAGAAAATAAGGGTATGTTCAAATAATTTTTGCAGCCACTATATATATTCATGTATATATCTATTTCACGTTATCACATATTTTTGTGTACGACGAATAAGCCGCGCAATTAATGATTCTTTCCTTTCCAGACTTTCTCGAGCAATTCGTTTTCTTAACAAGCACCCCACCCGGGTTTGCACCGGGTAAAAACGAACGACAATTTTTCGCGGATCGAAAGGAATTCTGACGAGAGACGAGGTTTCTCCCTTTCTCTCCTTATCCACCTCTCTTCACTACCACGAGAGCCTCTCTATACCTTGTGTACAACTCACACGATCTTTGTGAACACGCGCGCGGTCGTGTGTTGCCGTGCGTTACAACGTGGATGACTCCTCCACGGCGTGGATGAAACGACTCACTCGACTTGCTCACTTTCCTCGCCGCGATGAAAGTGTGCTACTACTGATCAGGAACGCGCACTCTCCCTGTTCGTTTCACGGACGCGGTACCTCGCGCATGTCAACGTCTGTCTTGTTGATATATTATAGCTCGATGAGAGTATTGTCGTGATGTTATGCTGTTCTGTAGATTTTCTTCCTTTTTTTCTTTTTCGTTCTGTTTTATTGGTAATTTCTTGTTAATATTTGTTTTAGGGAAAAGGGGTGAATGATTAGGGAGGAAGAGGGTTTCAGTTTCATTAGATTTAAATTGAGTTAAATGTAAATTAGATTTAATTTAGATTGGAATTGTTTTGTAGACAGATAGAGGACGTTCGTATATTTATGGGAAATTTGTAGATGCTGGAATATACAGAATGTACATAATATATGAAAATCCACATGTTGGACGAAAGTATTGTCATAACGTTACGCTGCAAGTTCTATAGATCTTCTTTCTTTTTTAGTTGTTTCTTTATTGGCGATTTGCCGTTAACTTTTATTTTAGGAAGGAATAGCGTTTGGATCAGATTTGAATTAAATTAAGTCAGGTATAAATTTGGTTTAATTTAGATTTCAATTGAATTATAACTAGATTATGGATACCTTGGTATTTATGGAAAATTTGAGGATGTTAGAAAATACGGAATATATTGATACATACATAACAGGCAAAAATGTTTTGAGGAGGGTGGCTGAATGACTAAAAGAGAAGCTAATTTTTTAAAAGGATGCATTAGTCTTTATTCCGAATACCATGATTTTTATTGATTCTTTATACTCTATCTTTTTATATAGTCATAATTAAAAATTTTATACGAATGTAAATTCATTTTTAATTATGAATTTATAGAGATAAATTTTACATCTATGAATACAACTTCTAGAAGAACTCTTAGATTTGCAAAATCCATCGAGTCATATAATACAATGGGAACGTTACTAAACTGCTTCATATCAAATGACACACCTTCTCAACTTCCCCTGAGATCACATATACCGAGCTTAATCAGCTAATGGCGCGGTTGAAAATAATTACTCTCGAATGGGTAATTTGGATCAAAAAATGATATTACATTACGTATGTGAAACGACTCGTCATCTTTAAACATTTTTAAAAGTCAAAAATATTATAAAGGGGAAAAATCAGCTTTATTATGTTCGTAATAGTAACGTGTGCAAATGATATACCTACATTAACGAGAAAATTTCATGAAATGAAATGTACGATTTAATTAAACGCCTGTTAAACACGGACACGTGCACTGACAACAACATCTGCGCTATCACATTATATTAGGCACCTAATGTAATTATGTAGTAGCTACTAATCAACGCAAGTGTGACGGACACGAAAGGTCTAATCTATTAGGTAAACTGAATTTCATCCACGCTTAGTGATCATTGCATTCTTCTTACTTTTTTAAACATATTTTATCATAACTTTACTTTAAAGATCTGCTGTTCTAATCACTGGATATTAATACAGGGTGATCTAGAGTTTAATAGCCGAATTTTACATAGGTCATTTAAAGTTCCATTGACATATTATAATAAAAGTACGAAATACACAGAGAATGCGATTTTTGCCACCAATTTTACGTGATTGCTTATAACAAAATTTGACTGTTAAATACCGGAATATACTGTATATTTTCTTATATTTTGCAATATGCATTTTTGCATATGCATATGTTGCATATGTTATATGCATTTTTAAATGAATGCATTTCACATTAATGCGTGAAGAGTTGCAGTCTAGTAATTTTATTTTGTAGTAAGTTAGAAGATAGCACATGCATAGAATAATAGTGTTTACAGAACTTGTTCTAAATTATTTATTGTTGCTGATGGAGAAGTTTGTTTCTTGCAGTTTCCTTCAATCTGGAGTATGGCGAGGCTTTTATACTTGATGCTAAAATGCTCGTATACGTCTAAGTAGATTTATTGAATATGGAAATTTTTATATTGACAAGATCTCTTTTTCAATCTGTTAACCATATCCTTTAAATAGAAACTTTCACAATCGTCGAATTTGAAATAAAAAATGAATAAATTTCTATCGAGTCGGTTTCAGTTCTTGCAAATGTAAATATAATATGAGTCATTTTTAAATAATCTGATTGACGAACTAACTCATGTTTCTTGGTTGGTAACTCGTGATTTTATACAGGATATTTTGTAGCCTATTAGTACTGTTCTTCCTTTCTAAAGATCATCTGATTTACCATAGATCTACTGTAATAAAAATTATTATTCTTGCGCGGAAAATATTTTGAATTATATTTAGTAACATATTTCGATAAACGTGATAGGGTGAGATAGTATGAAATATAGGTACATATAGGATAATATATGTATACATATATGCATAAAATGCATACAGTGCGAGGTGGTTGTAACGTGTAGGTTTATTTAATAAAATAACGAGTGGATGAATTTGTAATAGTCAGATATATTAAAATAAGTACAACTACTAGTACAAAGTAACCGTCTGTTGTCCAATGCTGCTATACCAATCGAAGAAATGATAATAATACTATTGTCGTAGGTAGCACGTTCATACATCTATATTAACGGATGTTACCACGAAAAGTCAAGTCAAGTTAAAAAGTTAAGTTGTAACTTAAAACAACGTTGATATTCAAAGGTACGATAATATGAGTCTCTCCTTTGAAACTTTTTCTACGGCCATGTGCCACTACAAGTATAATATAGATAATATAGATAATACAATATCAGAGATATAATATGTATAGATAGCATGCATGCAGAATACTATAGATAACATACAAAACAGAATATTATAAATAATATAGATAATGGAGCATAGCATAAATAGAACAGACGTAGAAACGCTGACTATAAAATTGCTAAATCCTCAATGTTTCAGGGTTTAACGTTTTAACATTTTAGCATTAATAGATTTAACATTGAGAAATATTGTGTCGTTGACTTGTCATTACAATCCATTTATTTGTAAAACGTTACATAGCATTGCACGTTTTTATTGTCAAGCATTTTTTATTTAAATAATATTCTTCGAAAACCGAAAAATTATAATATACAAGCCATACGTATGGCTCCAAATAAATCGATAAACACTCGACACTAGAACACACAGTGCATAATAACGACAGAAACATAGTGGATAGACGGTGTAAACGAAACTTGATCAGAGCATGCTTTGGTATGCTAAGTGGTACGTATTAAGCTAATTAATGGATGCATCTCGGCATAATTTGTGTGTTCAGAGTCTCTTAGTTACCACGGTGTACGCGGTTCCTGTGACTGATCGATACTTCTAATTTCATCGGTTGAAGAGGGGCAGAGAGGAAATGGGTGGAAAGGGAGAGGAGAGACTAGGAGGTGGAGATGCAATCGCTTTGGTTGTCATACGCACAATCACGAGGTTGCGTAACATTGAATCTACGATGTTCGAAAAGAGTGAAGCAACTTCGGATTTTCTCCCCTTATGAGAGTCATATAAATGCAGATGTGGTCGTATTTCCGGTATAGAAACATCGGTATCATTTCGAAGTATACATACAGCAGCTCACAAAAGTATCTGAACACTTGCAGAAACCTTTTAGCAAAATATAGAGGGTGTCTCGGTAATAATGGTACAATTGACAAGGAACCGACCCTCTATTTGTTTTTAAATTAATAACAATCAACTGTTTTATTAAAAATTGTACTTCGCCCCATAAAATATTCAACACTAACATGTTGCATATACACGATCTAACATACAGGACATATGTGTAATCTGTAAAATCTGTACATATCTGTAAAAATATAAATTAAAGATTATTTATATTTTCTGTCATATATGAAATTATTGCGCAAAGTGAAAATGGTCGTTGCACGAGAATCAGATAATTGATCGTTGCATATAGATATTTATTCCTTGCCGATTGTACCATAACTACTAGGCTCATTGCATCGCTAAGGAGATTTCAAAGAGTTTCACACAACACACGTCATACATTTATACTTATATAGAATATATCATAAAATAATAAAAAAATAGATAATACGTTATAATATACTTGTAAAAGTTTTCTACAAATGCTAAAATACTTTCATGAGCCACTGTATATTATAATGTACGTTGGCGGGCATAGGAAGATACCTTAGCCCCTGGCGAATGGCTTTTCTTTGGAACTTACCAGCGCAGTGGGTGCGCTTTCATTTCCATAACACGTGAATGTATATGTATATGCTTGGTCTTATTTCCTATTGAAATCGAGGTTTTATGGTTTTCAGATGCAGCGTGTTCTATTCGTATATAGATTTTGCGATTGTTTCCAAATTATGGTAAATTTGTGTGGATAAGATACGTATAATAAGTAGAGCAATACATTGTACCTTTTTTTTTATTAAAAATTATTTGTACTAAAAACTACACAGGAGAGCGTATATGCATATGTACAATGGTCTATTCGAATAATATTTACATAAATATTATCTACATTTCAAGGTACACGTGAATTAATATACTGATCAAAATTATAAAAATTGCGTATCATCGTCATTGTTCATAGTATTTCTTATCCATTTTACGTAATACTGTATCCTAGTATACACATCAGGATATCCTGGTCTAGCACATCCTGATCCAAAAGAAGTGACGCCTGCCAATTGCCATACTCCGTCTGCGCGACGGCATTGTAATGGTCCTCCAGAATCACCCTAAGAGATGTTACTATTTTATCATTTAAAACATTACTTATAAATGTATATATGTATATTTATATTGCTAAAAACATTTACGACACTAATTACTGAAAATATTGTTAAAATATTCGAATCAAATTTTAATAATCTTGAAACGTAGAAATGTGTACCACAATATTTTTATCTTGTAACTCAAAATATTGCTTAATATCATATATATATGTATATTCAAAAATTTTTAAAAAGATTTATAACTAATTGTCGAAAATATTTTTTAGGTGTGCGAATGTAATACCGAATATCCTTAAAAGGGAAAAATATTTATTATAAAGCATAGTAAATGCTTCAGAAGGCGTATTAAAATCGAATTATGATGAGTATGGAGAGATTTTAATGTTAATTTCACATTGGTATAAATAGCAATTTTATAAGTAAAGGAATTGACGTGATTCATCTGGATAGAGCGTTGTCATAGAAAGCCAGATTGCATTATCCAGAAAATGCAAGGATTCCAATCTACTTAAGTGTATTTTGATGATCGGTGGTGGATATCTTATGTAACGACGAAAGTAATAACTCTAAATTTCATGAAACGAAACGATGAAAATGTTTTAGAATTTGGATAAAAAGAATTGCTTTTGAAATGATAAGATTAGAACAATGTTACTCGTATGCAGCATAATATGATATAATAATATCAAGCATTCCAGCTTACATTTTTACTCGGCAGGAATTTAGTTAATATAATATAGAAATTGATTATTTACCACGCAGCTTCCGGTCGAGCCATCAGTGTGACCAGCACAGAGATGACCGCTTCGAAGCGATACCGATTTCCCATAAGCTTTCATGCATTTTTCAAGATCTAGCAATGGCACTGAGGCTTCTAATAATGCAGTGGAAAGTGACTGAGAAGGTCCGTATCGACCCCAGCCAGAAGCGACGCATTGTCTATTCGCAAGCTCCTCTTCCGGCTCCGGTAAACATATCGTTCGTACTACTTTGGACAAAGGAGCTGGTCTAGCTAACTTCATCAGCGCTAAGAGAAAATTGAATATCCTAAATTTTAGTAATTTTAACACAAACTATCGTAGTTACCTAGCTTCTTATCAAGCCAACGATACCACTTTAGGGTTAAAATCGTTTATTTACCAATATCGTGTAAGTAATTGTTGAATCTCTCATGGAGGATCACTCGTTCAACAGGTAGTCTTGCCGAGCCTCGTCCACCGGAGTCTAATTCCCATTCCCCGACCACCGCCGTCCACAGTGCACCAATCGGTAAATTGAAAACCTCGCTGTAAGTAAATATCCAGTCAGCTTATAAATCGATGGTGATCAAAATATGTATATTTATATTTAATTAATCTTTACACGTACGGATAAATTTCATTGGCTAACAATATTGTATATTTGTCTAATAATGTAATAAATCTTTTTTTTTTTTAGACACTCTATATAGTGATAAGCTGGAAGCTCGTCGCTAAGTTCGTATAGATTCAATGAAAAGTGAAACCCACTTATGAATGCAATGAGCAGCTGTGACGACCCAAGTGGGTTCAATGAGAACGCCGCCGCACCAGTGACCGATAAATCCCAATTTTGGGTGGAGAAGCTGTAGAGACACCTGCCAGGGCCAAGAGCCTCGTTTACTCGGTTTCCCGTTAAATATTCGACCCGTTGTACTCCCGACGTTCTTTTGCTTGTCCACAGTAGAAGAAGTGACGTTTTTCACCGACAGAATCGCACGTGGCTGCCTATGCGATGCTGAAGGACATCCGCAAGCTGTTATTCAAAAACTCAAGTTTCCCACCTCGTTGACTTTCACTGGTAGTCAACTAATATCAATTAAACACGTAATATATTCAATGGTTTGACGAAACGGTTATTTGTAGATTGCAAATTTTTACGAAATCACGCGAAATTTAAAGATTTAAAAGTATACAAAATGCATATAATAGTTCTATGATATATGTATAACAGTCCCCCTATAAATTCTATTTCTAATTCTAATTCAGTTTAGTTACAGAAATAAGACCTAGATGGAGATCTGTGTCACTCACTAAATATTATTAGTGCTTTTATTTTAGCATATTAAATGCATCCTGCAGACTTTTCCATTTCTCCATTTCTCATAAAGGTACAAACAATCTATTTATTATATGAATAGAAATTGCATTGAAATGTTTAATGGCTATCAAACTTGAAAAATAAAAATGATCTTCCTTAAAAAGTTAAAAGACATACAATATTTTAAAAATATCTAAAAATACATTATAAACAATATTGAAAAAATACAGGATAAGTGTTATAGAAACGGTAGCTTAACATTATGTTATACTTACAGAAATGATCTTCCTGAACGATCCTCAGGATCGTGCAGTCGATCTCCGCAAGAATGAAAAGAAGTATCGCCAGCCCACCGCGAAGATTCATTTCCAGTAAGGGAAGCACACCATGTATACAACTATCTTCTTCAACCCCGTACACTTTATTGTCTCATACTCTTCATATTGAATTATAACCATATACACTTTGAACTTTACTATTTTATCGATAATGAATTTTCTTGATATACCTTTCAATGTTTTAAGTCTCACAATGTACACAAATCAATTTTTTTACTATCAGTTAATTAATTTCTATCATCTTTCAGATAACATCACAATGATATTAAAAAGACACACATAATCGAAGAAAATAAAGTAAACGAATAAAAGATACTTTAACAAAGATATGCAGAAAAGTTTACAACTTTTAACAAAGACGATAGAGGCAAGTGACGAGAGTACGACTAGGTAATCCTTGTTGCGGATCGTTCACTAGAACGAGTAAATCCTTCGAAGGAACTTACTTAGAAGAAAGTGATCGTTGACGATTCCCATCGAAGAAGGGGAATATGCATACTTGCGATCACGACGAACCAGTGGAAACTGGCAGCTCTTAAACAGACGAATATCGCTCTCACTAACGAAAGTTACCTCTTTGCCATCACTGTCTTTCTTCCTCGCTCTTTTCATACCAATTAGAAACGTTCATTTTTCTTAGATACGATTATGAATCACGTGTCTTCGCAAACGCGTGCAGTAAGATCCTTCTATCAATGAATCCTTTTTTTATTATTGGCTATTTAACTCCCAATTAACTCGCATGTTACACACTTCCTTTAGAATAGAATCAAATCTTCTTCGTTGATTTTCAGATAGGAATTTTAAAGACTATTTCTTTGAGAAAGAAAAATCTTCATGGGAAAAAGAAAGTTGATCACTACGTTGAGTTTAAAGAGACTTAAGATATTGTTTCAGCTCTGCTAATGAGATAGTGAATGTAATTCATACTTAATTTTATGTAGATTATATTTCATCCAATGTTGGATTAGATCTAATTATTCAAATTTAATGTTAATTCGGTGTTTAATTTAATACTTAATTTTGGTTCATCTCAATTGAGCTAAATCTAATAAACTTGGCACAGATATAATTTAATGTTTAAGAGGAGCTAAGGACTGAAGATTGTAATTAAAAAATGTGTTATTTAAAATAATCTTTGTCTAATTTGAATCCAACTTAGTGTTTAAAAGGACTTGAGGATAAAATTGTAGGATTTAAAAAATGTATACGTCATTCAATCTTCAAACTATCAAATTTAGAAATGGAGATATTTTCATGGTGATGTCTAGATCTAGAAACCCAATTCGCCTACTAAATACATCCTGCGTTACAGATCTTCCTTTCAGTCTGTAACGTATAATCCGTTATGAATCATTTAGTTGTAGTTTCTCGTAATTACGCATTATCGAGGCATCGGAGGAACGATCGCTTTTTTTGCTTGACGTCGAATTACCCGATGCAGTAGCGTGTTTACCAACAAACCTGTTAATCATTACTCTCGAGAAACGGATTCTCGCTGAGAAACATAAACGCACGTATAGCTTGTCATTTCACTACAACGAGAATGTCAGTGATGCAGAGCAGTGAACCTAGAGGACGATTCAAAAATTCAGTCACAAAATTCTTGGAAAAGGATCATTATATTACATTGATTATCAAATTAATTCATAGAAGCAGACGAGCAATACTTACAATACTCGATTTTGAAATTAATTCTTTCGTAAAAGGCAAAAATAATAAAAACTTGAAGATGACATTAGTATCTTTGGAATTTACTTTGTTAACATATAATTAAATAATATAGGTATCACAAATAAAAAGATTTATCTAATATTGTTCCATGAGAAAAGGAAGAATGTTCAAATTTGAAAACTGGAAGACATGTTTTGAAAGGACCTGTATAACTTTTGCATAAAAACGTGTTAATTATAAATTGAGGATATTGAGAACTAAAAATAATAGTTTGTTTCCTTTTTTGAAGCAGCTTGTAGAGTTCCTGTTATCGAGGCCATTTCCATGAGACAAGGAAAGTGAGGAGGAATGCAATGTGACGTCGAGATAAGTAACGAGTTGAGCGTGTTTAATTACTCTCTCTGTTCACGAGAACATTTTTAGCATTGCTAATTCGTTCGAAGAGAACTTTATAGCGTTATAAATTATGAAACTCGATCGAAATTACAAAAATTCCACGACGTAAATTATATAGTTGAAACAAGGCAGGAAGCGTGTAAACGAGATTTCCTTTTTTCTCCCTTTATAGTTCAGAAGAAAGCGATGTAAAGTAAAATTGTTTTCTACGAATCTTCCGTCGTTATTTGAATTTTCTATGGTTCAATTTTGTCACTATTTCAGCTAACATCGAATAATTTCGTATTATTTCCACTAGAAACGGTCCAAGTGTAATACTTGTATAGAATCAGCTCTAATTGTGAAAGCGAAGACAGTAAAGTCGATGAAAGCGATCCTTTTGTTTTTCCAAAGCGATTTAACATGACCGTAATTCCGTGTGTTTCACGTTCAATTGAAAATTCCTACATGCAGAAAATGAAAATATTCCGTTTCGACTATACATTGCTTACAGGATGTACAAAATGTTCATATTTCCCCCTTGTAATAATTTTTTCATCCAATTGTAAAAAAGTGCATCTAATATTTATGAAAAAACGATACACATTTTCACTCATTAATTACAATAGAGAAAGTTGTAAAAAAACTGCTTTCTGATATCCTTAAAGAACATAGTGCATGCACCATTTACTACACCTGCATACTTAGGTAGTTTTCAAATCTTATGGAATTATTTATCATAATTGAAATTTAAAAACTGAGATATAAAACTGAGATATCTTTTGATACAAATTCATATAAATTTTTTATTGTCATATCATTAATAATAATATGTAAGGTACATATAATATATATTATAATTTATTATAATTTGTAATAAATTATAATAAAATATGTAAAAGGTTATATGTAGACCGGAAGTGTTATATTGCCCGGATATAAAAATGCAATATGGCGGCTGAGGAAAGGTGGGCACATGCCACAAAGCAAGAAAACACATCGAGATCAGTTATATATATTTTAATCAATTTGTTTTTATACCGGACTACAAGGGTATATATATTTGTTTATTTGTGTACTTTTTTTTATTATTACAGTCGATTGCTTTCTCTTAACCATTCCAATCAATACAGATTGAGATTCGAATTTACAGCAATATATCGCGAGTAAGCAAATTAGCCTAATTTGATACGGCGTTTCCTTTTAGATCAACCAGACTCGAGAATCGTTATAATATACATGTACAATAATAAGCGTGCTGAATGTGTAAAAAGACGGAATAGATTGAATCCATTTAGGAGATAAAAATTGCTACAAAGTATCTTATAAACTGTAATTGACAATACAATGATATATAGTCAATCAGAACATTTTTTGGTAAGCAATACAAAAATTTTATTCATTAATGTTGAACGATTGCAAATACACAATTATATATTTCGAAAGAAAGAAATTACAATACCCAAAGGTCAATTGTCCCATTATCTTAATTAAAAAAGAATTTCAACGTTGAAAATGTTTAAAAAAATATCCCAAAAGACATAGATGTCTTTTATAAAAAATTTAATGTAATACAAATAAATAAGAAAGAGAAGATATTCAATTTCTTCTTGAATCTAACAATATTTATGTTAAAAAATATTAGATTGTTCCTTACCGAACAAAATTTTGAAATGTCCACTGCAATCATTCAGCATTTCTGTGATCAAAAGATCGAGCAAAAAAAGATCAATGTACGCGTGTTCAGCTGTGTCGTGGAACAACGAACAGTTCAAGACCTCTTCTGTTAATTACATTGCATCAGTATATGTATACAATTGATTGTGTAGGTGAACAAACGAGTGTATTTACAATATCGGTACAGACAATATATACAGGTCGAAAAGTGTAACAGACAGTTTCTCGTGTTTGTGATTTTAATCCTTGTCGAATACGATTACTCTTGACGACTAGTGATTGTAACAGCATTACAGGAAAACGATCGCGTTAAAGTGCGTCTCCACCAGCGTTCGCGAACAATATGGGACTCTTTGCATATCAAGAGAAAATACAAACTCGAACTTGAAGTCGAAAAATGTGGAAATAGAAATCCTGTGTTCGCGGTGAGAAGTTGAAAGTGACATCCACACCGGCTAACATCTCACGAATATCGTTCCCAGATATTTCATAACCATTACGCAATCTTCTTGTAAACACTTCGTTGTCCTAGTTCTTAACTGTCCTAACCCCATTTTTCTAAAGAACGTAATTAGCTAATGCACATATGTCTCATCGGTATAAAGAATACAAATTCATGAGAATATGATGAAAATTCTACTTAGCAAATAACAAATATTCAGTTCTCTTAAATTCTAACTCTATACGATTATATAAAACTACATGAAATATAAAGTCTAAATAAAACTTTTAGCTGTAAATAAGAACTAGAGCAACGACTTAACAAATTCACGCCTTATTCATAACATTTGTCTAATTAAAATAAGATCAAATATGATATAGTTTGAATCATTTATAATTTTGTAATTACAAGTGATTGACAGTGTTCGTGTAGTGTTCGTCGGTGAGAATCCGTCTTTATGAACATTGACCGAATTAACAAGATAACTTCAAAGGGACGACATATCGCAAGAAGACGCAAGAAGTTTGAAGGTTTCTTTTTGTTTTTTATTTTTTTGATTCAGATCAATGAAGATGAGCAAAATCTTCAAATTTGTAACACGACGTTTCCCTTCACAGGTGATTGTTTTTTATTGTCTGATTATTGTTTCGCTTTACACAACATTCCAATAATCCATTCATTTGCCTCTCTCAAGGATTAAAAACACAAAATGATACAGTTCTCGATTGAACATAAAACGCAGTAGGGCATTTCCGATCGTCTGTCTCTGTGTGGTATTTTATTTTGCGTGTTCATTACCTTTAATCGTCTTTGTCTGTACATATTTATACGAAATCGTTATCATTAATATCGTACAAAGGTAACGAAGCGGAGGAACATCGTTGAACGATATATCAACTATCCTAAAAATATTATATTCTTTACATCAAACGTTTTTCCATTTTTCAAATCTCGTTTTCGAGTTTTGTGTTCGTGCACGAAACATGTTAATCCTTTTATAGGCGGTGAGACTTATTCTTCTTTTTAATGAAATAGACACACTACTCAAAACAATTACGTAAGGTTAGAACTTTGTAAATGAGGAAATTATTGCATTCAAATTTCATAAAGGTACATATAATGCATCCAAGAAAAAATAAGTATATATTGATTACATACATATAGTTATATCTTTTATATTTTACAATAAATGTGTATGTATATATATTCTTTCGTTGATTAATAATATACTACATATATTCTACTTATTGATCACTTTCTCGATAGGATATTTTGACTAATATTTTGATTTTATTGCTTATATGGGTTAACCAGTTAAAGAGATTTTGAGCATGCGTATGTATCAACGACATAATGAGTTTATTGAATGATTTGTAATTGTTTTGAGTAGTGCACAAAAGAATAATATATACTGTGACAATGAAATATCACGCATTTACTTACGAACACGATATAATGTGCTTTCTGCGTTAATCACGTAATTTTGACGGACATGTGTGAGCAATTTGTATTTTCATAACATGAAATAAAAATACAAAGGCAGCTTTATTAAAATTTTCATCAAACTACAAATCGAATTTAGGATGTTAAAGGAAATGAAACAAATAAGATTAAAATAATTCCCATGCTTCCATGTATTCTTTATTTTATCTCTAGCATGAAAGGAAAAAAATTGATTTAAAGCACAAGTCAACTTGCACATGTCCTACGTATGATGCATAAGATATGTTGAGCAAACTTGATTTTGTACCATATGAACTTACAGGTAAAACCTAATGGATATCACAATCTAAAGCACGGCGATTTAGATGCTGGATAAACTATTAATTAAAGGAAATATAGCGAGGTGTCCAAAATTTATTCGATAACGGTGCGTAAGGAAAAGCCATTCAACTTTTACTTTTTTTCACACTCGTCACAAACTTACATTTACTTTCGTTAATTTTGTACTATTCAAAATTACAACTCATTTCAGGTCTTCCATTAACGCGTTAAACGCGTCATTTTTGTCATTTTGTTCCTGGGAACCGACACTAAACTTTTTATTTGTACACGGACTGCCACGGACGCGTTTTTTGTATTAACACACAGCACCGCTTAAAGGCGAGAATTCCTTTGTGCGTCCAATGTACGTACGTGTCCTGTGTCAAAAGCAGTCTTAAACCCAAGTCACACAAGCAACGCTATCTCGCTGCGATATCGCAGCCGGCATCCGTCGGGCACATTTGTACCTTTACAATGAAAAAGTATGCTTTTGTTTTCGCAGTATCTGATTTATCATGTGATTCGAATTTGACTGCTCTTGGCGCAGATGCGCGCATTAAGCACACCTAGAACATCCCGTCTTAAATGGGGAGCAAAACAAAATGAACTTCGTGTTTAAGATATTTAGATAATGACTGTATAAATTATGCAGTTTAGAAACTTTAAACTGCATAATTAACAAAGCACCAATCCATCCTCACTTTATTTCTTCCGCTATTCGATTCATTGATCGTATCGATTTCTTATTGATAAAATCTTAAAAGCTGTCGAGAAACAATTTGATAGCAGAACTAATGTTAGCTTGAAATAGTCTACTACGGAAGATAGAATGGAAGGGAAGAGATGTCTTCGAAAGCATTTTTTGAGCGATTCGGTATTTATCGAATGATTATACCTGTAACGAAGCTTCTTATGGAAATACTATACAATACGTTTATCGACGATAAATCGCAAGCGTGTTCGTTGCTTAATTCCAATTACGTAAGGCTCGATTTACACGATAGCACCTTCTCGTTTTATTTCACAAATCTTTCCTTTTCGCGGATGTCACTTTGATTCTTTGGGCAATGTCGAAAAACTCAATTGGTTAATTCTTGTCTGAATCAATAATTTAACATATACAACAATAATAATACTATCAATAACGAAAAATGTTATTATTATGCGGAAATAGATAGTTTTTATGGAGGTTAATCTTTTAATTCTAAGGTTAAGCTCCATCGTTCTACCAGTATAATAAAAGTAACATGAATTCGAGGTATAAATAGATACAAATCTATTACTTTTAATTAAAATTAGTTAGCGTGATCGTATCGTTAAATTCGATTTTTCAATCAAAGATCATATTTTTCCAAAAAATACCTCGAATTTAACAATACATCTAACATTTCTGAATACAGACATTGCATCGCTACTTATGTCGGATTTGTATTAACAATTCATCGCACGCTCGTCTATTTACTGATTCTAGAATAAAATAAGTAAACATACTATTTCCTTGTGATACAGTCTTAAATTTGCCTCGTACTCTCGCTCTGTTCTCATCTTAAAATGTTTACGAACTATACACAATTTTTATACAATTAGGCATATTCGTTTGTTTATCGTTTATGTCTTTTTTTTTTTTTTTTGTTACTTTTACGTTAGATGATAAATATCAAACGAATTTTCGCTTATCATCTGCATACCGTACATACTAACACGGATTGGCTTTCGTTCTTGGGAACGTAATTATCCGCGTGATATGGTTCGCTTTGTTTATTCATATTACTTTTTTTTTACTTTTGTTGTTTCTTTTTCTTGGTTTTAAATGGTCCGTAAATTTTGTGTTCGACGCAGCAGGTAGTGCGTGATAAGGCCCTAAATGTACATTCAAAAAATTCATAAAAACTTTTCGGCAGTAATGATGATAGACACGTGCGAATCATTTCATAACATCTCGCGTTTATAGTACATTTATCATACGCAGCTATGCGAAAATTGTGAACGTATATAGATCGGTACGAGCCGCCCATTTAGGCAGACGAGCGATTTGCGATAGCGTAACCGCCGTGGTAATTTCCTACTACGTTTATGCGTCCAATTTTTGCGTTAATTTGCCGCCACGTTTTGCGTTCCCGTGTAAACTACTTCATATAAATCTATGCTATTCTAAAACGCAGCAACAGAGTGTCACGCCGCTGACGTTCTCGCAAACCGTTCATCTATACCGAACCTTAGAGTTTCCTCTTCTGCAATGAAAATAATTTATATGTAAAATATTTTCATATGGCGTAAAATAATTAACACATTATCATCGGTTCACGCTTCTTTAATACGCCGAGCAAGAATCTATATGCGGTACGAAGTGCGACGCTTCTAGAAATTCGTAAACAATTAAAATAGACAAGTCAATAGACTAGTCAAAGATACTAATTACATTGTTTATAATTATATCAGACCTCGACTAATACTATTTATAAACATAAATAAAAGTAGCGGTAGTTAGCTAGATCTGATAAACTAAGGAGATTGGGGCTAGTTAAGTGCACGCGTACTTAACGAATATTCAACCTCGATTTTCTCGAGAACGGAGCAACAGAGCTCCATACGAACAAACTTTGTTTTTACGAAAAGATCATTTCTCGTAGTACGGTAATTAAGGAAAAAACACCTCCACAATAATAGGCTATATGTAACTGTAATATTTTTGTTAAGCACTACAGTTAAACGATTCGACTTGCTTTAGTTTCGCAATTCGCACGTGTCTAAAAGATAATAAAGCTGAATATTACACATTTACATGTGATTGGGGAAATTTTGGGGAAATTATTTACATTAAAAGTCGATCTCGTTATCGGATCCGAAATAATATCTCGGATAGTGGTTTATCGAAACGAAATCGCATCTAAAGCCAGTACAGTTTTTTCTATAGATCTGTAACTTACAGTACTGCCATTTTAACCGGTCAAAGTGGTACGTCTTGGTAACTGACTGTCGTTATCACTTTTATATAAACTATCTACAAACTCTGAAATCAATCTAAATATTGAATGTTATTATATCATTCTATCCATTTCTCTTAGCCAAAGAATAAAATTCCTGGAATAAACTCTCCTTTGCTAACTGGCCAGATTTAATTTCAACTAACTCGTTATAAGGCAGTACTGTATAGGATTTATTTTTATACTAATTGTAAGTATCTAATATTTGATTAAGCACACGCCGGTTTTCGATCCCTTTCGGTGTATGTTCTAGTTGTACATTCTGGTCTTACAAACACGACCTTGAAAAATGTTGATTCTGGTGTTCATTAAATAATGTATCAGCACCACTATACATGTGTGTATGTATGTACTTCGAAAATGTCGATAATCGAGTTTCACCTAATTTTTTCACTGAATCCCTGAACACAAATTGGCATCGAATTTTTTTCTCTCCCAATATATTTACAACAGATAATTCTTTTCTTTCATTCTTTATTCTAACGATATTCTCGTCGATACTAATGATATTCTAAAGTAATGTTAGTAAAAAAATGCAAAATGTTTTCTCTTAAAGAAAAAAAGAAAAAAAAAAGATTAATTGTGAAAACTAGGTGAAACTGCATTATTGATTTTTTTACAGTTTATCATTGTTAAAATAACGTTTGATTTCGTTATGTCGACATATGTATAATATTTACGTGTATATACAGAGTGTATCAAAATAAGTGTCGTCTAAAATAATTATTTTTTATCACTTTTTCTCTTACGTTGTCCAAATAGAATAATATACTTTTATCTCAGAATACCATGAAATGTAAAAGAAGAAATCTATTTGATTTAATTTCTCAAGGTCACTTTATATATTCGTTGCCAATGATACCGCATGAAACAAGTCCACGCGCAATGATTTTTGATCGATTGGTCGTATAAATTACAAACATGGTTTATAAATAATTAGTTACAAATATATCGATCTTCAACTTTAATCTTTTCTAGACATTAAATTGTTCAAAGGTCACTGCATAGTTATACATAAGTTCATCAGATATTTTTTTTATATCTTCATGGTATTAAAAATAAAAATATAATATTCTTCACTCGAAAATTCTTTCGTTCTTTAATGAAAATTCTATTTCGCTCTTCTACGTTATTTTGGTAATTTGTAATTATTAGACTCCGGATACTTATGCATTTTTTAGAAATGTAAAAATGCAAAATCTATAGAACGCATAAAATGTACAAAGTAGAGTATTTATTATAATATTTAGTACATGAAACAAATTTCTATTTATATTCCACTTTCTTTAGTTATGTTTACAAAAATCTAAAATCGCATAAGCATCCTCAGTCTAGTAAGTATTTTATACGACACTTTTTTCAGAACATCGTGTATACGGGTTTCTCGTATTTACTTAGAAGTAGAATTCTTTCGGGAGAACGAGAAAACCGAAGAAATCGAAATTAATTGCATCGACTAAGATAAAGGACGGGAGGAGATTAATGTTTTCGATAACGACTCCTTTCGTATTACTATAATATGCGATAACAAACGAATTGTGTGTATGTGCGCATAAAAAATTGAAAAATACATGACATAGAAAATGGAAGGAACTTGAATAACATTTGTATAGTACATTATACCTGATTTACAGAAATGGCGGCAACGCAACCTTCCACGGAACATATTCTTGTTTAAAAAAGTCGTTAGAAGTCCCATTGAAGTAGGCACGTATATATATATTGAACCGTTTTATACGTCAAGAAGAAATTAATTTAATGAATTTTAACCCTCAACCAACTATGATTGTACCATCTAAGACTCATCAACGAAACGAAGAAACGTATTTTCAATGACAAGATTTGATTTTCTAATTTTCATTATCAGGTACTTCTTGCACAATCCAACTGATATTATTAGTGAAGTCTTACAAGTTACAATTTACTAATATCAATAAATTCCCTAATATAGAATTAGACAATTTTTTTACATAAATTAAAAACTATTTGATCGCTCTATTTGTTGAGAAATTGTTGTAACTTGTTAATTCACTAATATCAGTAACTGGTAAATTATTGTGCAACAGGATCCTAATTTAATTTTAATAGTTTTATATGCAATAACCATAATTTTTTGTTATGGAAAAAAGGTATAATTTTCATCACCTTTTGATACTTTTATGATTTTACAGCTTCGAACAAAATTAAAAAACAAAAATATAATTATAAATGCTCATATTAATATAAGAATGTGTGTATAATAATGCCACAAATAGACACTAAAAAAAATATATGTGACCCAGTCATCCGTTGTTCGAGGGTTATAAATGTTAATACTATTGCAATTGGAATATTCAAAGAAGTGTACAACGAATAGTACAATTACGAACGTGTGTCGTATTTGAAAGTTAATATTTAAAAAATATTCTGACATCTAAATATTCAAACTACATGATTATTTAATTATCTAGTTTGAATATTTCAATTATTATTAATATTAAAGAAGTTCAAGTACCTAAATCGTCGTTATTAAAGTACACTAATTATCTGAAGGAATTATCTTTCTCGAATACTCGAAGTAACTGCCGTGTGTTATGATAAATTGATTCAATTACTGTATATATTCTGACGTTAAGTATGTCTTAAATTATTATGCACATAAATATCGTAATTAATATTATTAACAGTAGCAACTGCATATATGCATTTAGCACTTTCTACAAAATCAAAAATATTATTCCAAAAAAAAGTTAATTCAGCATTAACTGTTGAATAATTTAATTATAGTAATTGATTAAATTTTGCTAGTTGTATATTTGCAAGAAACATGTCAACAACTATTTAGATTAAATGTACATACAAATCGTAATTTCTATTGTTTATTAGCATTGAAAGCCTTATAAAATTGATTGTTAAATAAATTACCATAAACATATATATCAAATACGTGGATTTCTTAGCATTTCGAGCATACAAATGTGTTATACGAATAAATGATCAAAAAATTGTATATAATATATTTAATGATTACTTAAAAAGCAAATGGATTAAAGTAGATTAAAAATTGCTAGTTCTAATATGTAGCACTTGAATACTCGAATTAATTTTAATATGAGCAAGCATAAATACGAGCTAAAAACTTCAATATTTATATGTACGTATTCATGTGCATATTTATTATGTATATATAATATACTAAGTACTTTACGGCTAAAAATGATTAAACTATGAAAAGAAATTACGCAAAAAAAATTACAAAAATTGCAGCTAAAATATTATAAGAAAAGATCTTCAGATCTGAGCTCAACAATACATTGCACTATAAGTAAACAATTAGAAAAATGCATTCCATTTAGTTATAATTATTTGCTACGATAAAATATCAAGTATACAATTTTAAAACATTCTTTGTTTAAAAATACTGTTTCATTTGATTCTCTATATCTTAATGTAAAAACAGTTAGAAAAATAATACCAACTGAAAATACATATTTCACAGTAACCTTGACTTGCATTGTCTCATTGAGTCAGATCAATTTGGAAAGTGTATTGAGGATAAATTACCTCAATTCCTAAATGATTCATAAAATATATTGAGGTTAGTTTACCTCGAGGCGAGTGCACTGATATTTAGCACATGGTCTCTGACGCTGGAGCAGGTACCGTACTCAGATTCTTGTCATTAGGATCTGAGCTTTCTGAGTCCCGGATCGGTGGCCTTGAAAGCGTTTGCTCGATCTCCCTGGTCACGCAAATTGTAGGTGGAGGCCTTCGAGACTCTTCATCGATGGCAGAAGCTCTTCGAAGTTGATGCCTGTGTTCGTTCGATATGAAGAAGGTAGCTTCATCAGTATGCAAAGGCTCCTCGTCATCTGCGATGTACCTCCTCTGTATTAAATCTTCCATCTGTTGGTAATCGCACTCCTCAGCATCACGTAGATGTTCATTCTCAATTTGCCAAGCCATCTCAGGGTTAGACATTTCTGATAAGTTTCTAGCTCTCGAAGGTGGTGGAGAAATTGGCGGTGTTCGAGGTGGACTTAGAAGGCCACAGTAGCTCTCCAGCTCATCCGTTATGCTTGTATATTCGGCATGCATGGCTAATAGGATAGACCTCTGCGTACTACTTGTTGAAGACGATGGAATGACTGCAACACGTGGCTCAGCCCACGTTACTCCTCTTGATATGTTCGATGGTGGAAAAATCGTTACATCATCTGACTCTGAACGTGTTCTACTATTTTGTCTAATAGGTCGTTCTGTAGAATCTTGCCTAGGAATAGGTTCCGAAGCTGGCGCTTCGCTGCTGGCTTCTCTGCTCGGTTCTTTGCTTGTAGCTTCTCTGCTTGTTTCCCTACTTAATTCTCTACTCGTTTGCCTACTTGGTTCCGTACTTGGTTCTTTGCTACTTGGCTCTCCACTTGGTTCTCTGCTTGGCTCTCTGCTTAGCTCTCTGCTGTCAGAATGCGAATCCTTCTTTAGGATCTCTCCTTCACCATCTACTTTGCTCGCTTCAGTTTCCTGGCTTGTGATTGTCTTTATGTCATCTTGAACAGTGTGTCCATCTCCACTTATAGAAGACTCGTTCCTACTGAGGTTCTCACGGGATATAGCAGTTTCTGAATGTTTCAGCACATCATCATCTATTGATGGGCCTAGGTTAAGGAAAGTGCCATCAGTCATCGATCGGACCAATCTCTTACGTTTAATCGCAATGGCTGGTAGTTGGGTATGAGAATCTGTTTCTGACAGAACTTCTGAGCGTTCTGATACCCTACGCTGGCGACCGTCTATATCAAAACTAGATAAGCCCTCCATGTTGGGCATGTGAATAGCCATGAATCGGTGGATAACTCCTAGGTGTGCCAAAATCTGTTCATTTAATTCTTCCAATTTGCGCATACGAAACTCCACTGCCTATAATAATATCGAAAGTTCTATTATAATATCTGACAGTAAATTTATTAATATCAGTAAAACATTAATGGTACAGTATAATTACTTGAAGAGATGCATTTTGAGTATTTTCTTTCTTGTCAATATCTTCGATCTTCGAATGCATATTCTCCACCCTTTCTGTGGTAATTTTAACACGTTCCTCTGTAGACATTTGCAGTTTCAACTCTTGCTCGCGGAAGTATCCTTCAACGCAATCCTCTTCAAAATCGTAGAGGCGCTCCATGTCGTCTGCCTCTAAGAACAACTTCAGTCCATTGTCGTAGGTTTCACCAGTGTTTGCTTTCCCTTGTGTTACATATCGCAGCAAATATTTCACCACCAGATATATATGACAAACTACAATGAGCGGAGGAGGTAAAACAGGTTTCTGTTCATACTCCATAACAACAGTAAAACGTTGGAACATCCAAACTTGGTGCGCCACCGCGTTTACTTCATTGAAAATATTATTGAATACGGCAATCAAAAGATTTATTAACAATATGTTTGCAATTAAAAGATAAATGGACATTACAGTAGGTGTGATCCACCGGCCTGGTAAACATGGAATCATTCCTGGTTCGTCTCCGCAATCTGGATCTATGTTGTCGGCATACACCTCTCCATATAACATAAAATATGGTTCCATAAAAATCTATAAAATAAAAATATATATTCTTTATAGAACAGAATAGAATAGAATATAGAATATGAAATAATAATAACAAACTAATATGTAATAATAATAAACTGAAATAGAAAGTAAATATTTGTAGAAAGTACATACATCACGAATAATCCTCAATTTCGGTTCAGCATTAGGGTTCAAAATTGCCTGTCGAGTGACTCCAAAACTCATTAATACCACTATTAAAAGTACCACAAAGTATGTCATATTTTTTACCATTTTTCCCATCATTGTAACTAAAGGACCTAAGAACAATAATATAAAATTTATTTATTATCTATGCATTCATACTTCATATTTTTGCTAACTTTCCATTTAACTTGCGTGACATACCAAAGTACTTATTTACACCAAGAATGTTCAATATCCTTAAGTACCAATAAATGGAATCAACGCAATAGATGACACGACCAATATCGAGAGTTGAGTGTCTTAAGCGTAAAGCTAAACCAATTTGAAAAAAAATAATAGCAGCTGCATCACAAGGATTCCACATATTCCATGCCCAAACACTAAATTTATGTGAAAGAGTAGCTGGTTCGGATGTTGCTATTTCTCGTACTTTTTCACATCCTAATGTACAAATATATGCAATGGCATAAATCTCTGCTAATGATGGACGATCATCCATATGTATGAGAATGGAGTATGAGAAGAGAACCAAGAAAATAATGTATGCTATCTATAAAATAAAAAGAATAAGTTTAGCATGTAATATATTAGAAACTTAATTATTTCATGTATAAAACTTACAGCATTAGCCCAAAATTTTGTGATGGGAGCTGTATAAAATTCATACAATTTTTTCCTCAATCTCAATGGCCTGCTGTTCTTGATGTCATAGTAGTCAGAGTTTATACCATATGTACGATGAATTCCATCATCGTTATCTGTCAGTACTTTACCATTCTCTTGTACAATTGTCTCCTTGATGACAGTAGTGTGTTCGTTGCTGATTAAAGCCTACATGAAGAAACCGGAATTTCAGAACAATGTATACAAGCATTAAGATAGATTGTACAGGACATTAACACATAGATAAGAATCTGTTGTCTTTATTAATTCTTGATCATTCTCAGAAACCATTTACAGTCTGGATGTTGCTAACAAAATAATCAAAGAAATCAATTGGATAGAATGGTACATAGCATGTAAAAAGCACATACTAAACGAAAAAGTTCTTTCTGGCATTCTAGAATATTATGAAAGGTAGGAGTATATAGATGACATACATTCATTTCTGTACAAATACGTAATTATTTACTATTATATAATTAAACTATATGATCATGTGGAATTATGAATGAAATGTACATTTCAAGCGTACAAGCATGGTGAACTTGTAATATATTTTGTGAAAGGGAGCAATTACTTGCGGTATTGTATTTCAATATAGAGATTCATAGCAAGTATTGTAATAAAGAACTAATCCAGTACAAAAATATTTTAATAAACAGAGAAAATAAAAATAAAAATAAATAAGAAAGGTGTAAAAAACAGTGAACTTATTTAATAGCTACAATAGAAGATAAAGAACGATAGAATAGAGTGCAAATAGTGTTAAAAATTATGGTTGTATAGAACATAAATTGTTAGTGCATATGGGTAACACGAGGGAAGTGAAAATTTAAAGTAGTTACATCACCAAACAATATTTTTGTTTCTCCATGACTCAATTAGAAATAACTTCATAAATAGAATGTTTGAAATACAAGGTTGTATTTTGGTACATTAAACAATAAATTAGTAAGAATAAATTATCAAAAACATACGACTGGTAATGGTTAGAGATTTTTTAACCGCTAAATGAAAAACATCGGTATGTCGTGATGACACATTTCAGAAATCTAAAGCTGACATACATATATAAACATATATCAAGTAGCTTGTGTTATTATTGTTAATTTTTTATGAAAACTATACCGATATTTTAGCGGTATTGTTTTTATATTCGACATCAAGATGGACGATTTTTTTGTTAAGTATTTATAACAGTACAACACGATTTGCTTTAGAATAGAAGCGTTAGTTATCATCCTCACCGGTACGGATTCCGATACTGAATAAATAGAAGTTTTCCTTGATGATAACTAATAACATAAGAAAGATAGTTGAAAAGTGCACCGGAAAGTGTAAACTTATTGGTCATAGAATCATTGCATTTCAGGTCATTATAGATATACCTTAGCGCCTTGTTGGCTGCTGGATTTGTTGCGTACGCTCAGGCTCCTGCGCTGACGTTTCTAAAAAACAATTCATACGCATACCCACATAGTCTATGAGTCACAAAAACATTTCAATACCTCTAATAGCGATCGATACACTATACCATACAATACTGAGCAATTACTAGACATACAATACCTTTCCAAACAATATATACTTAAGTATACATATCTCAATAATAAATGAAATAAAATTATATACTATAATTATATTTCATACATCTTATCTGCCTACATGTACAGAGAAATAAGAATTAAGAATATAAAAGGCACAGTTTAAATATAATTATGATCTGTTAATAGTATTTTATGCTTTGTGTGAAATATTTAAATATAGATTTAATATAGATATAAAAGAGTTGTAAAACGTTTCTTTTTTCATTATATATAACGTAAATAGACATATGCGTATACGCTTCTATATAATGGTTCAAATAACTGTTCAAAGCCAGCAACCACATGTACCAACTGTGTTACTGAAAGTTATCTCGAAAATAAACTATGTTCTAAATAATTATTAAAAGTGACTACATTTTGCATTGAATTTATTATCGTGAAAATTTGTTATTTACAAATGACAATACTTTCGATAACTTGTATAATGAATGGACGAAATTTGAAAACGTTATCCAAAATAATAAAGCAGTGATTGCCACTATGTTCAGAAATAATAATTGCAGCGTGAAATGTGTAATGATGAACTCTTATAAATGCAATGATAAGCTGTATTAATTATTACCAAATATTCTACATTTTTATAATAATTTATTTTATTCATAAAATAGGTTCATAATGACCATAAAAATTAATCAACATTAAATTTTCATAAACCTTAGTCTTTTTTAGCTGCCAATAACTATTACATAATTAGTTAATACTTTTATATCAAAATATTATTAAAAAAGAACATTTATTACCTCAACATCTGGACCTGTTGATATACCATGCTCTGAATCACTATCTTCTTTCTCATCTTCGAGAGAGATCAAATGTTCTTCCTGAGTTTGTGGCATCAGTTGCAATTCCTCGCGACTTTTAAATTCCAAACACATTATATAAAATGGACAAACTAACCCAAGTACAACCTAACAACAAATTAAAACAATATTATAAAATATGAAAAATATATTCTTTACATTACATCCAATTCAATCACCTTTAAATTCGTATTCTTTCTCGTACGAAGACCTCCCATCCATAAATCAGCTAAAATAATTTGGCTACAAGGGTGTGCTAAAAGTGGTCGATGATTAGCCGTGACAGCCAATGAAAGACATGTTTGACCAGACCAATTTTGAAGTTCAGAAGTTAATAGCTGTTTCGTTTGATCGTCATCTTGACGATAACAATAATCTAACAATTCCAAAGCTATACAAAAAATTATATTGTACAAAAATAATAAAAAAAGAAAATATTATGATAAATATTGTATTGCAAATATATTATATTATTAGTACCAATATTTTCAAATTCTTTTCCATAACTCCGCAATTCGTCATAAACTTCCGTTTCAAGATCATCCTCAGCAGCTTCGTGCGCCATAGCTTTATACAATTTAAGAGCAACGAGTGCTTTTGCTAAAGCTTCTTCCCCGTGTTGCCACATTAATAGTGCCATTTGCTGTCGTTTAGTTAACACAGCCCATATAAGCAACTCATTGAAAGGATAATCAAAAAGCGGCGTGTCTCGATTAGCTGGTAAAGTTTCAGCGAGCAAACTCATTGTTAAGCTATCTTGTTTACTACCAGATCCCGAATAGTAGCGACTAGTGCTACCCAGGACGCAGCTATTTCGATGCATATGTTGAGGATGTGCCCCAGATCTCTTCATCACTTTGGTATAGATCATACGGAATCTTCTGCGTGTGTACTGCGACCGATACGCGCCACCCATTAATTTATTTATTACGAGGCCGATATCGTGCAGTGTGTACATGTAGCCCCGTGGAATATTTGGTCGAACGTCGCGGAGAATGTAGCCCAGTGTGTTCGAAGGGCCTTCTTTCTAGATAATCGATATAAATAAAAAGAGCATGCTCATTATGTAATAATTTTAAATGCAGGATGTCCTATGAAACAGCCAAACTTTGTCATTGTATTCTATAGTTATAGCCAAGGAAAAAATTTTATATAAATGCTATATTAAAATATAAATGTAGGTCATTTAAAGCTTAACTTTAACATCTTTTGCTTGATTATACTTATAGAAAATATTGATACACACACACATACACAGAATTTGGCTGATAGATCCTGAGATATGTTATATAATAAAAGCAAAGAACTTACGGTATTGTACAATTCCTCAAGGCGAGGTATAGACAAGAATTTACGCATAGAGACTCCATTTTCTAAGAGAAGTTTCACGAAGTCAATTCGATCGTGTTGCAAAGCTTGCATCATTGCCTGTTCTAGAGCACCTGATGGCCAATTTTGACCATACACAAATATTTCACAACGCGCTATGTCCACTCTATTCCAAATTAAAGATAATGATAGCTGCTCAGCAGGGGATAATTGCTTGGACTTGAACAGAGCTGTCAGAATCGTTTGGTCAAGTTCCTGTGGCCGCTCTTGACTTATTCTAAATACTGTTATCTGTAGAAATTTAATTTTAATGATTATATAATGCACAAATAATTAACCCATTTATTTATATGAATAATTTATCTATATAAAATGACTAGTGTACCAACCAAATGTTTCTTACGGGTACATTGCAAAAGTTCAGAGTACAGTTGTGATGCCTGTTCAGAGGATACTTTGAAAGTGCGTTTGATAGTATCTAAAAGATGTCCTCTCATACTTTCTAATGGTCCCTCATTCTCTCCATTCTCTCCATCTCCTTCAGACGCGTATCTAAATTTTTTATTTACTATCATTGTCAAAATATAATTATATTAAGAAATATGTATAGCTAGTTGGTCATGACGTTCTTACTTATGCATAAAAGCGATGAGATCAGCTGCACGACCTGATCCATCGCAAACTACTACAGGAACAGGAGGAACGTCTGTAACATACTCTAAAACTGATCGAATCGTATTTGTTCCTCCTTCAATTACCAATGCCACAACAGGAATACTGCTGTGTGTGTCTGCAATAAATTTTTCATTTCATGTTACAAAGATTATTTAAACGATATACATCTAAATGTCAATACTTACATGGCTGTAATTTTAGATTAGAAATATATTTTTCCAATCTTCTACGCAGCACAATTTCTGCACCATATCGACCACCGGTACCGTTATCCACCAATAAAAAATATGCATGACGATTGTTTAAAACTGCATATTTAGACCTAAACAGTTGTAATAAGTATGAAAATAGATATTTATAACAAATAGTACATTAACCATAGAAATTATATCTTACCACGGAGAGGAAAGACATTCATAAGGTACTTCACCTCCACGGCCTACAAGTTCATGACTTTTGTCTAAAATTCCCCATGGTGCTATGCCAATACTTACAACCCGACCTTGTCTTTGAGATCGTTCTAATAGCAGGGCATCTCCTACTTGTCTTGTTACACCTACGAAATTGAAATGTAATGTTTATAATCAGGGATCATAATAGCTAGAATCAAAATTTAAAAAGTTGCAGTCTAAAAATTAATATTGGTTTGACAACTAAGTGATTGCGGATTTGTCATCAGGTGGTATTGATAAAATCTGCAATCACTTAGTTGCCAACCCAATAGCTTAGTTTAGATGATTTTAGTTATGAATAATCATTGTAAATGAAAGAATTTTAAAATTTCTGTAACATTTAATGATTACTGCCTTCTATTTAAATCTTCTTTTCAATGACATTTTTCAAAAACTTTAGACGTAACTGTTATTTTTGGTCTCCATTTATAATAGAATTTATACAGTTATTCCAATAAAGATAATTAGCCTAATTACATTTATTTCAATCTACCTGTATTAGTTCCACCTGTGAATATCCATGCACCAGTTGTCTTTGCAGCCTTCAGCAAACCTTTCCTTAGAACTTTTTTCAAAGTTGGCTGCAGTTCGAAATTAGATCGACCACCATGCACAGTTATTAGTAACTTAGGTAATCCCAGATTCCATTCTCGACACAACAATTGTACTATTGGTTCTGGCCTTGTGTCATAAGCAAGTCTCACATACTTAAAATTCAATATTAATATAAAAAAAGAAATATATTATATATTTTAATATGTACATATTTTTCATTTATTTACTTGAGCTTTAGTTGGATGAGGTCCACCTTGAAATTCAATGGTACCATATGCATCAGTAGGAAATGGACGTGTATTTTTTCCAGGAGACCATTGTTCTCGATCTTCTTCTTTGGTATTACTAGGAGTGTAACTTTGAACATCTATACCAGCTCTGCAGTGATGAGTATAAGAATATCCACAACAACATCTATAATAATCAATCATTTATTAATATTTTTACTGAGAGGAAGAGGCTAGATGTAACTGGGTACAAATACTCTTTAAATAGAATAGAAGCATGTGATAATTTTCTTCATAATATAAAGCAGAATGCTATAGAAAACTATTGCATATAATTGTACCATTTTACAACTAATCGTTTTTTTTTTTTTTTTGTCAATATAAAAGGATTGCTTATGACTGTACAAAATATATTTCTATATCTCACGAACATAGTTTGCTCATTAAGGAAACTTATAAATGTACATGGTATCAGAATAACTATTAGCTACTGACAATACTGATTTTACAGACAATAGATTTTATGACGATTATTTTCATAACAGGTTTCCTTAATGTAATTATTGTCCAAATACTATGAATTATAATATTACCATAATAATATTTGTATAAATATACGATTTGATTACTTGGCTGCATGATGTAATGGATATGAACTCTAAGAGAAAATGAGATGTTTTATGAAAAGCAGTAAACAAAAAGAAAATTTAAAATAAAATTTTATCAGTGAGGTTTCTCAAAAAGAAGCAATTCAATGATTATATAATGCAATTTTGGTGCAGATTTTATGTATGCTACAAAAACTTAGAGTCTAACAGCTCTTTTAGTACAAACCATTATTGCTGAGAACTGTATAGAATGCATGTAATGTAACAGTACTTTATTAATGACTACTCAAAGATGTGGAAAATAGTATATAAATTATTATTTTCTCTTTAAAGGAGAAATATTATTTAGCTTACATATTAGGGAAATACATATAATACTATTTTGGAATATAATTTTGATATATATTTGCAGAAGCAATATTAAATATCTTTGTTAAGTCACCTATCCTTCTTTTTTTCTTTTTTTGATAAAGAACACAAAGTTCTCAATCTTGACAAAACCCACAATGAACTCTCACCTGGAAGTGGTGATCACATCATACTCTGCATTCTTATCTCCCTTTACTTGCATAAACCTATAAATGGAATGAAAGAAAAAAAAGTAAATGAAAGGAAAATGAACATAAACAATTATGTTAGTAGTGACCTAGAAAATTCAGAAATAAGTTTTTTATAATAAATATTTGTAAATGTATATAAATAATGTATGTATATAAACAATTGTAAAAAAATACTAATAATTGTAAGGATCATAAAAATGGAAGGCATATTTAAAAATCAGCATTGAAAAGCAATATTTTATAATATAACGTTAAAATTAATAATTATAGCATACAATCATCATTGTTAATGTAATTATGCTGTTTATATTGCCTCTGCAAAAATATTGTCCTTTTAAAGAAATATGTATTCAAAATATGTATATATAGCCATTTATCAATGCTCAATAAGTATGTTTAACAAAAGAATAAGTAAATAAATAAACATAGAAGTTCAATAAATGCATGATGATGATGTCAAGAATGATATATATTGAAAAAAAATTTATTTGATGTATTCCATAAAAATATGTTTAAAGTTAAAATAATTTTTAATAAATATTTTTGCACGTTTTTAACGTTATAAACACTCATTGATCATAATGTGGGATATGCAAATGTATTCTGTAAGAATATCTAAGTAAAAAATAAAAAAGTAATGAACATTACATACTTGTGTTCATCGTCAGCACTTGGAATAAATTTTGAGCATTCTCTTTTTTGAAAAGTTGCCTCTATCCAACTGCGTTCAGTTACCTAAAATATATTTGAATTATTCATTTATCATTACAAAATGATATACACATATATATATATTTACAAAATTTATAATGTAATATTTACAGTGTTAAATGGTAAAATAAAATGTGATGTTTGACTAAAATATCTTTTCTTAAATAAAGTAGAGTAAATGAAAACATGAGATACCTTTGCCTTTTTTCTCTTCATTTTAGGAGTGTTGGCTCCACAAATAATACTTCCCATTGCCATCTTGATACGTATATGCATTCACCTTAATATTAAGCAATACACTAACTAAAAAAAAAAAAAATCAAACAAAACTAAGTACAGAACAAGAAAAATAATGATAAACTAACACATAATAAACTTATTACACATTTCTGACTCTTGTATTTAAAATAATTATTCTTTACAGGAATTTCAAATATTACACTGTTATAAATTAAATCATTAGTAATTATAAATAATACAAATAGAAATTATATATAACAATGAATAATATAATATTTCTGCGTTTTTTCCTTAGGAAAATATAGAGTAGTTAATAAAACAAGTTTGACTTAAAGGAAACCAATAAAACTTGCATGCAATAGAGATAAGATAAATGATATAGATAAGAAAAAGAAATCTTAAATTTCTCTTTGAATATGTACTTTCAATACAAAACCTGAATTACACATAATGCAACATATTTTCGTGGCAATTGAAGTTCATTTATTTCACTCATTATAAACAAATAAATTATATACTCTTAAAATTTTATTATATGATAAAATAATTCTATAAATAATATATACCTATACAATTTTGTTTAACCCAATTCAATTCATTGCATTTTAATATTCATTATTTGATATTTATATCAATAATAAAGCTATGAATCATTAGGTAATTAATGGTAAGAGAAAAGGCAATAAGTACATTTTCTGAAATGATATTTTGGCTATAAAAATGAGTAATATTGTTGAGGTAATGTTATAGAGATATAATGCATTTTATGTTAAAAGTATTGTATTATACTCACCATACGACAACTTTTGGTTTTGTCTATCATATCTACATAGAACTGCATCAACAATATCAATGTATATTTGAAGCTTAGTAAAACAAACTTGCAGTTCAAAAGTAGTGATTATGATTAGTAGCTAGCAGTAGATACTTAACTGATACAATTAAATTAGATTTATCTGAAAAAAATTAAGAAATCATTTAAATGTAAATGTATGTTGATAACAATGTTAATTATGATATTATAACACACACAATTTATTAGATTCATTCAGGATATGAAATATCCTTTTCTTCAAATAAAACTTTAACGATACAGTTAAGATTACTTTAAAACATCATATTACTTAATCAAAACAATTTCATATGATTCAATGCATTTTGCTAACAACTACCTAGTTTCATTAGTCCTAATTTATAAAAATTAACTTGTCCTAAAATTAAAAAATTCCTGGAGTAGTTCTTTTTAAAATAATTTATAGAATTTTTTAATAAATTATACATTATAGAAATTATTTAAATGAAATAGAAAATCTCTTTAACCTTCACCAAATGCTAAATTTGTTTCCAGTAACTTTCATTTAACTTTTTGTAAATCTAACTCATACCAGAAAATTACACAAATATTTTCATTATTTGTAAGAATTAATAATAATAAAATAAATAAAGGTTTTTAATATTGAATATACATAATTTCTAACAAATTTGTTCTTTAACGTGCTAGATAATTAACAATAGAACAAGATTACTACTAAATCGATTTTAATTCGTTGTATAACATTATATATTTTCTACCATTATTCACACTTGAAATAATCAATTAAATAGAAATCATCAACCAATTAATTGGAATCAATTAAATAATATTCAGATGAGTATTGTAATCATGACAGTTTAAAATCGGCGGGAAAATTCACAATTTGTCATGTGCTTATAACTTAACCTCATATACTTCTAAGCATGACCATAATATCAAATACTTTTATGAGTATTTCAAATTTTAATGAAAAATAATACAACTATTAAAACATAATCTACATCGTATGGAAAATGTCATAATTATTTAATATTAAATAGAAGATAATAACATTGATTTATACGCACCTTAAATGTATACGAATGAAATTTTTTCAAGTAATCGTATTCATCGTGTGTAAAACATCGCACATGTAGGGAAATCAGGGTTGAATGTATTTTTTAATAAATTTATTTTACAGCACTTCTTGCAATTCATAAACTTCTTTTGCACTGTTTTTTTATCTTACGTCACACAAACTAACTGCACTATTTCGATATTTACGCACGGTGTTTGCATCTTTCTTTTTACGTTACGGGACGTTTCATTATTTAATCTTGTACGTTATATGTTTTGGAATTTAAAGAGAAGCGTTAATAGAATATAATGGAGAGCAACGTGATAAAACGTTTTGTGGAGAGAATTCGTTCTATAATTCGCGTATCATCCCTTGGAAATATCGAGCTTGCTCCCCTGCATCGTTACTGACAAAGTAGGCCAAGAACAAGGTTAACACTCGCATGGCCGTCGCGGTCTGGGTTTGCTCAGAGCCAGTAATGCATTTTCTTCCTGAATTTTTTAATATGTTTATAATATTATATTTATATAATTATATATTTATAATATTATAATTATAATTCGAAGCTTAATTTTAAAAATATTATGAAAATTGGAATCATAGCGAATTTAATTTGATAATTAAAATTATTGACTTTTAATACTTTTTTTTTCTTGATTTCTTGTACAACGCTATTATTTCTACAAAGAATTTGAATTATCTCAAATTTGATTACATTTTCCATAACTAAAAGTCTTGAAAATTAAAAGAAAAATTACTGTGGCATAACAATTTAAAAATTGTAACAATGTTAATCAAAACATATTCCATTCGCGTAAATCAAACTTTTCTAATTGAAAGCACCAGAATATCACACAAAACTAAAAGTGATGATACATGAAACTGTAGCAATTGTCACGATTGAATTTCATCAAATATGCAAATTTTTCGTTTCACTATTCGAATATTGTTGATACATGTATACTACTGTCGATATTTTACTGTGCGATTATTTATTTGTGATAATGTTACTATTTTCGATAAGTATTTTAAAACTCCAATTTTGCGATTACAATACTTATGTAATATTTAACTAACTACGCATTTACAGAAAGGTTCAATATTTGAAAAAAATAACTGACGTAAAATTGAAACTGGATAGATGCATGTTACAAACGATAAAGATTAGATCAAAACTAGCTTGAAAAATGTAGCATTAAAATTAGACTCAAAAACAAGTGATCATTTTTTCTGTTTAAGAAATGTGTAAATTATTGACATCGTAAATTATACGTTAAATGAACGTCGATCATTTTTTTTCGTACATATTACTTTGTCTGTTATTGGCTTTCAAATTAAATTTGAGATTATCATAAGTAGAGATCTGCACGTCCAAAGAAACAGTTCTCTAAAACGCACTTTTTAAAAAGTTTTTACAATAAGATACAACACTATACGTTCAATAACAATAATAATAATCTTTAAATCATAGTTAATATTTTTTATTTAATTAGTCAGTCATTTATATATAGAGATAATATAATAATAAGATTACTGACAAATTCCGTAAGTTACACTATATTTACATTAGACATGTATAATAAATTGCATAATAGACTAAATAGTATAAAAGAGAAATTTATTCTGGTTTTTCGGGACATGATACTTTAGGTTTGTTAGACGATTCTGAATCTGTTTTGTTAGCTCTATTTGATCGCAAAACCGCGCCTGGACTAGGATATGGCCTCATTTGATAAAGTGGTCCTGAAGCAGTTGTGTCTGCTCCTGTTTTAGCTTCATTGTGTCGTGCTAAACCATCAGACCATTTTCCCCTATAAAAATCAAATAATTTGAACGTGTTGTTTATATATGAAAATTAATTTTATCATAATTACTTTATTAATATAAATTAATAAATAAAATGAAATTTACCGTGGAATATCACTGTAAGATGCTGGATCCATAGGATCTAAAGTTCTGTCTTTCTTCTCTTTGCTCTCAGATTTTTCTAATCTTTGATTTCTTTTACTATCTCCTGGTTTGTGTCTTGATCTAGTCTCTAATTTTTTATCTTTCTTTGTGTCTGGTTCATCCACCTAGATAATTAAACAATTATTTGTGATAGTGCTGAAATATACTGGACATTACATTTTTATTAAATTGAAGAAACTGATTACTAACTTCCATTGGCTCTTGTTCACTACCACTGTCATCACTAGACATATTGTCATCCTGATCTGCTGCTTTTAGATGTAATTCTTCTCTTAACTGAGAAGCTGGTTGAGATATTTGACATTTTGGGTGGCCCGGTGGTAACCAAGATACCAAATCAGATGACCAGTCCCAATAATAATGTTGACCACTATTAATGAATTAAATAATTATATGAAATTTGATATAAACATATTTTCCCTAGAAATTATAAGTAGAAAAAATTGATACTAACGATCCAGGGTCATAAACAGCTTTCCAGGTTTCTGGTAAGGGGTACTTCTGTATTAATTTTAATTGCTTTTTCAAGTATTTGTCAGAAGGTTGTACATGTCCAAGACCCCATAACTCTTTGCACTTTTTTGTACATTCATGATAAATATTATACTTATTGGGACAACCACTATATCCCTAAAATAAAACGTTTATTATTTAATATTTTTATATTATGGATATTTGCATTATTATTTATCGTTACTGTATTTAATATTTTATAATAGTTTTTGATATAATATTTACCATAAATTTTTGTGATATGTCAATTTGGTTAATATCATCTTTTGTACTATCATAATCTTCAGCTATTACTTCTTCATGGATTTTTTTTCTTGATTCTTTTTTTGTAGATTCTAAAAATATTATTTGATTTATACATGATGTTGTATCCTCAGCATTTTTTAAATTTGATTACGTATGAAAACACTAAGGTTATGTTCATTCTGAATTACATATTAATAATTTGATCTTTATAGTATTTATGAAGCATAAAGTAGTAAGATAAAAAACTATTATTAATTAAATTATCAATTCGATATAAAATAATATTGTTGGTTATACTGTGTTTTATGCACAAATGAATAAAATTATTATACCGTGTTTTTCTGATCCAGTAATAAGCCCTCTTTTAGCAAGCCGTGCAGCTAATGCAGCTGGAAGTGGCATTTTAGAATTTTAGTACTTCTTCACTTCCTTTCTTTCAAGTATGCTCTTAATATGAAAATATTCACACAATTTACCAACAGAAAATTTCCTTATTCGAATTTCGAATACACGTAAATTTCAGTCGGTCGGAACTTACATAACCTCATAACATTTAACGACGAAAGCGCCAAACAAATTCCAGATAGATGTAGATATATGATATATGTATAATTTTCTAAATCTTTTTTATCATTGTGAAATAATTTTTTAAATTTCAAAATTAAGCTACTTCCTATGAAATTATTCAGAAATTTTTATTTTTTATTTTTAGTAACTAAAAGTAGTCGTTGCCTACTGTTGGTAAGTGTAACAATTTAAATGCCTTTACTCCTTGTAAAGTTTAGAAACAAAAAAATGTATTCATAACAAGATTTGATTTTGTAACTTTCATTACTATAGTTTTGATAATTTTATATTGCATATAATTTTTACTATATACGTATGTAGCTTTCATGACTTCTGTTTTATAGTTTTATAGTTTTTATTACACATTATTTTACATACTTCAAACACCCTGAAGACACTGAGTATATTTTTAAATCTATAAAGAAGAAAATTTAATTGTAATTTCTAGAACTTGTCCTTAATTGTTAAAAAAATGGTTTAAATATGTACAAGAATACATGCGAAACAATTATTATAAAGCTGAAAAAATATGATAAGATGTGGACTATGGATTTTACACACATTGATTCAAGCGTCTTGAATAGATGAAAGGATAGAATAAGGAGAAATGGGGTAAAAAAATAATTTCGAAAAAATGCTCCACTTCATAGACGACACATGGTGACAGTAATCGTTCAGAATATATTTACAAGAGCAGTACAAAGAATAACGCGATATTACACGTACATATTTGTTGATACGTATACTAACAAGTAATTGGTAAGCAGGTGAACAGTTTAATTGTTAATTGAGGCACGTGACAATAAGGCATTTCTACAGAGGACAAAATACGATCGTGCATATGTAAGATTTCATTTTTCCACGCTTCTTCAATGTTTGTTCATTATTTAAAGCATCTTGAACTTGTTAATTATATTTGAGAACGATTTGCGACTTCTGTATATCATGTGTTCCTCTTAAAAAGCTGTTAGAGTCATATGTGCCACGTGTTGTATTAATCATGATTATTTAAAAATTTTAAACACACGTATATCTTCTTTAAAATATGCCTTTTACTTTTTATTAAAAAATATCTTAGGAAGAATTTTATTTCCTTTTTTAAATTGACTTAATTTTTTTTTTAGGTCATACATCTCTAAATTTCAAGCTCAATAAAAAGACATTTTATGCCATGACCTGTAACAACATAATCTTGGAGTAATATTAACTAAATTTAAAATATATTAGCAATATACACTTTATTACTAAAAGATGAAAACATATATAGCGAAAATGTTTAACGAGATCACTGTAAGTGAAACACCTATACATACTAATATAAATCAACGAAAATATTTTACCGATACCTCAGATCTTTTTAAGATCATGTTGCAACAGGATATTGAACTCGCTCTATAATTATGATAATTAACAGACTGCAGATATTTATGCATTTATGAGGAATTTAAAGTGGAAAAACCCTCAGAATGGATATAATGCATAAAAATGTATACAATACCCAAAATACATGATATTTAAAGAATGAAACAAATTTTTGTTTAGATTCTATTTCATTAATCATATTTATAAAAATATGAATATTGTATGGATATTTGCAGTCCAGTAATTTACAATAACCTTGAATGCACACATTGTTTTTTGCTAATTCTTAGTAAATTTTAGACTAATTTCTTTTCAAGATTTTTGTTTATATGTTTTAGAATATCGAAGGCATTAAAAATATAATGGCAAACAAGAAACCTCTGAACGTCTGTAACGTCTGAAAATTTAGTTAACGTAACCGAGCGAAGTAGAGTCGTAGAGCGGCGCTGATCTTACATGTACACGATCGTATGAATTACATTAGTGGACGTCACAATGAAAGTTGTGTTAGTACGTCGGTGCAAAAAATGCGTATCTGTGTGTTATTTATCGCTTCTCTGCGTCTCATTACACCGATTACTGATTACACAATAGTATACCACATTATGTATTCGTTTAGAATGTGTTCATGTATACTTGTGTATGTACGTGTTATGTGTGTGTATGCATGTGCACAGATTGTACAAACGTGGTAGAAAGATTTATCGATAGAAAATTAATTACAAGTTTGAAAGTAAAGAGTCTTGAGATCAAGAAGTGTCGAAGTTTAGATAGATTATGATGATCGAGCGACATCCAATGGGTACGGATTGTACACATGTAATATGGTGTTTCAACATTTGCGGTGCGACACTTTACACAAGGAAAATACGTGTTTTCGTTCCTATCGAGAAAACAGAAAGAGAAAGAGACAATGAGATAATGAAGCAGAAACGCGCTTCTCACTGATAGAGAACAAAATTATTAAAAAATTATCTAAGAATTTCGACACACAAAACAATTTGAAAAAATGAAATACCCGAAAAATATTAAAATTATAATTTTATAATTTTAACAATTTTCTAGTAATATTTTGCTTCAAAAATTCTTTTGTAATTCGTTAATTTTAGCCACAAAAAAATTGAAGTATAGGAATAGTATTTTGTATAGACAATATGCACGTGTTCGTTTTTTGCATATGATCAGGAATATTGAACAACGAAGATGTATATATTAAGGGGAAAGAGATGTTTACGAAGTGGACAGTCATGAGATCAATGAATGAAACATGATTATGAATTAAAGAGAAGAATTTACAATGACCACAGAAACACATCACAGTGTTAGTAGTTTTGTTTATTGGAACGTGTGCGAATCTTATTCTTGGTCTTTCATTTTAAAACATGATATATAAGTGTTTTAGTAGATGAGTTTCATATAAGTTTTAAAAAATTTCAAATGTAGAAATTTTTAATAGAAAATTCATATTTCATTCGTACACGTCCAATGGCTCAACAAAGACGCACAGTTTACACAACAATATGTGTATACACATTTTTTCTAGCCACATAATTTATGCGAATGGATTGTAATAGATGAAATATATATTTTCTACTGTGTTTTAATATATATTGTCTTCTTGAAACGAAGATACTATCTTTCTATTAACCAATTCTTTAATTTAAAAAGACTCTGAATTCTCTTAAATTTTTATGATTTTAATTTTAAGTGTTCATTAAATCTGGAAAAATTCACAAATTAACAAAATATAACAAATGCATATATCACATATTTTACAATCCACTAACATTGAAGAGAAGACCATGGAACAGGCAATATTTTGTAAATACATCAATTATTTTGTACATAGGAAACTAATGATTTTTTAGTCTCACACATACCTCTCGACATCATATCCGGTATCGAAGAAACTCAGATTCGAGCTTAAATTTGAATTCATTTTCTATAAAATTTCCTTTCTCCTTATAACACTGAACCGTTAGAAAAATATTTAACTATGAATTATATTATATCTGTGCTTCGGTAAAAATGGCACCTTTTCTAACATAATTCTTGTGCGAAAAGATAAATCAATTGATCAAAACAATCGATTTATTTAAAAAAGATTTCACTAGAAAAAAATACAATTATTGTGTACCTATTTTATGCAAGTTCTTTGAAGGTTAGTCGAATGTTAAATACATTAATTGTATAAGATATCTAACCTTCAAAAAAAGATATTCGTAACAAAATTTGACTGTACAAATTATATCACAATTGGTGAAAAATTGTTCATTTGCTTCGAACAAACCATGTATAGATGTTGGTACACACTTTCCAAGCACGTGCGAATCCGATATTTTTCTCTGCGTAGCACGCTATAATTTATGAATGACCTTGGTGGTCCAACGTTCAAATTTTTCTATAACTTCCTAACACTTTACTTCTTTTCTTATTCTCCTGCATTCTATATTTTCAAAATTTATCTACATTTAATCAAAAAAAAAAAAAAAAAAAAAAGAAAAATAATTAATATATATAAATATAAAGAATCATAAAAATATCATTAAGCCTTAAAGAATATTAAGGGACGTTAGTACTATAATAAATCAATTTTAAACAATATTGTTCGCAAAATATATCGATATCGATATTATTATTATTATTTCCCTATTCTGAAATTTCGGAATTCATTTTTTTTTTTTTCAAAATTCGACTAACCTATCTTTCGATCGATCGATCGACTCGATTCGCACATGCTCGAGTGGCACTTAAATAAAATACTGCCAAATATAAAAACCAAGTAAAATGTATTCTATGAGAAACATCATATCATTATGCTGATACACTGAAATATAACCACAATGCGTGTTTACAATGTTTCGCGCGCGCACGTGTTCATGTCATATGTGTGTTTATACGTCTGTAAAATGTTTATGCGTATATGTGTATTTTAGTGTATTGTTATGTACGAGGAGAAATAGTTTTTGTGATGTGCACAGAGACCGTACGAAATAATCATCGATATTAATTTTCCCTAATTTCTCAAACCTAATTCGCTAATAATTATACTGACCGAGCAATGGATGATGCGGCGCGTATGGTAGTTTGTGATCAGTAATAATAATAATAATAATAATAATTAATAATAATAATAATTAATAATAATTAATAATAATAATAATAATTAATAATAATACAGATATAACGATAATAATAATAGTTAATAATAATAATAATAGTAATAGTAATAATAGTGGTGATCGTGGTAGTACTAGTAATAGTTATAGTAATAGCAAATAGTAATAATCGCGATGACCGATGATCGATGAAAGATGGGCCTTGACAAGGATTCACGATGATTATTATTATTCGTATAGGATATTGACAATAACATGTAACAACGACCGGATATGTCGAGCACCAAAGAAATACGTGTAATCTAGTTATGTTTAAATCGGGCAATTGCGAGCACTTTAAAATAAGTTATCTTTTTTAGGTTGGTTCTACCGTCATCTTTATATTTTAACAATGAAAAGGGTCGAAGTATTACGTCAATCGATAACAATAGATAAGAGAATCGTAATAGAGAATATTTTTATATATAATCGTAATAGAGAGTATCCTCAGAATGATACTGGATTTTTAATAGTTTTATTATTGAACAAGTGTCTAATTGGCAATCTCAATTAAAAAAAATATAACGTTATTAAAGAAATACATCGGTCGTTTGGAAAAGGCAAAGTGAGCAATTCCACAAATTAAAATGCAGAGAAAGGTGATGGTGTTATCACTTTTCAAATTTTAGGATTCGCTGTTACTTATATCACTCTATTAGAATAAATAAATTTGTGGGAATAAATCTTGTAACTTGTGTAATTATGAATATGAAAATTAATTACGAAATTGACAAAGAGTGGAGTTAATGGGCTTAGTTCGTAAGAGGCTCATATGTTATTAAATTAACGCTTATATAATATTAGGTATGTCTTTATCGATTTAAATTTTAGTTTTGCATATTACAAAAATGTTTAATTTTAAATGTATTCATTCAACGTAATTTAATTGTGATCGACATTTTTGTGAATGATTATCGAAACGGGGAAAAGTAAGAAGAAAGAAAGTGACTCGCATGTGCTCGATTTTCGCGCGACAATTGCCGGTACCATTTCTATTCTGGTGTGTCCATTATTGTACCATCATCAGCGTGTGACATCTTTTTCGACGTGCATTATCAATGAACAAACAAGACGAATAAGCGTGTCCTTCGTAAAATCGTCTCGCAAATTTCACGGATATACAACGATCTTGACAACCACGTGACAGAGGTGATGAATTACAATTACGATTTTTCAATAGTTCAAGAATATTACCAGAAAAAAGAGCACAGAGAACGAAAAAAGGTCGAAAAAGAAAGAAACAAATAAGGAGGATATGCAAAGGAAAAAAAGATGATCGAATTGTCTCGGTTTGAAAAATGGTGAGAAATGTTCACGATAAATGACACTATTATGAATTACGGGAGGGGAAAAAAAAAAGAAAAATAAAAAAAAGATTACTTTCCTTTCTGTTTTCGCAGATTTATCACTGGCTACTTAAACGCACAACTCTATAATACGCCATAATATATTTTTTCTGCTTTTTCTTGTGTTTGTGTTTGTCTGTTTAATAATAATATCTATATAGCACGTTACGCGGTTACTTTTTTTAACTTCGGTATAATTACATATACAGAGTGGTTGTTATTTCTTTCTATTGTTAAACTCCTTTATACACTTTTTTCCTTTTCCTCTTTTTCTCGCTCTTTCTTCATTGTACTCTGCACTCGACGTTCAAGTGGGCCGCTCTTTCTTTTTGTTTGTCAACAGTGCAACGTAAACAGATTTTTCATTCTTCACCATTTGCTTCTTTATGTATATATATATATATATCGTACAAATAACAATATATCGCTACGCAATAATATTTAAAAAGTATGTTAATAATAACCATACACGCGGATTCCGTGCGTCTCGAAACTATAGATCGATCAATCGATCGATACAAACACGAAAAACAAGAATCCCCTTCGAATCGAGGATTATTTTATATATTTATATATATTTTTCTATTTTTTTTCAGCTTTTTTCCCTTTTTATTATTTATCAGACAGACAACGTTGAAAAAAAAGGGAGATCGTTATCGATTGATCGATCGGAGGGTAAGTTTCGACAATAAACACACGATCGATGGTTAACAATAAAATGGCGGTATATTCTTGAGTTTTACCTTTAAAAATGTGATGCTACGTGGCTTTACAGATATGTTCAGTATTTTTAAATTTACTTTTACATACGTATATATATATACATATATATTTTATGTATATTAGATTCACTTTTACTCTGCAGTGACAACAGTTGTGGCTAGTACATTTATACATCCTCGTATAGTAATTATAGTTCAACTTTCCATCTCTTCCAACATCATTTTCTTTCTTTTTTCTGCAAATATTCGCTTCGCTATATCATCCTTTCAAAAGTGATACTTGTGCCGTGCTTTGAGTTTTCGACCATGTTTATACATACACACATGTCGCTTTTATATTTTTTTCTATTCAGTTCAAATCGAAGTTACAACATCGATTTCTCGGATACTCGATTCGATTTTTCGCAATCGATCCGTGACAACGAACAGCGATAACGGTCGAAAAATATAGGGAGATACTTCGAGATCGCATAAAGATAGAATAGAGATCTTGAATTTTCAAAATTCTTTAATTTTTTCATTATCATATCATTATTTTATCATTAAGAATCTTGATTTATAGTTAAGCTCGGTTGCATTACAAAATATCAACTACTTTTTTCTATGTAGTATTTTACAAGAAACGCTACGAGAATTTTCTGTTCAATTTCTTTTCTATTTTTTTTTTGTCTCCTTCCCTTTATAAGTAACAAATAAATAAAATTTACTTAGGAAAAATCTTATTTCCTATTCGTTAAAGAGACGTATTTTCCAGTTTCGTAATGTTTTACGAATAGATCGATCGTTCCGCGACATCTTAAACGAAAATGATCGCTTGTTAAAAATCGGTTGGTTCCCAACAGTTCACAACGATTCGCTTTCAAAGGCACGAAAGGTTAATAAATCGATTCGTTAACTAAACTCTTTTTATATATTTACAACATCTTTTTTATTATATATATTTGTTTTCTATTCTAAAAAATATCCGAGTTTTGGAGTCATTCGAATGCGTCAAATAATTCCGAATACTTCGGTTGGAGAAATTATCCAATCTCTTCAATGTTTAAACGGTCCTCCGCGACGTAACGATGGCGCCACAGTGACGAAACATTTTGAAACGAGAACTTCGAATATTTAGACATCCTCGGATATATATATTAAAAAGGAATTGTTTTTCTATTCAAAATGATTAATTAATTTTTTAGAAAGCCGTCCAACATCCGACTATTCGAAATTGCACGAAATCCTCGAGTAACGAATGTTTCTTCGAAAAGACGAAGAAGAATGAGGAGTAATGGGAAATTTGTTAAAAAAAAAAAAAATCGAAGCGAGCATCCATTTGAGTTCTGCACGTGGCCAATAAAAACACGGTTTTCGATAACGGTCTTGTCCAACAACTTTGCTCCCGTACAAAAGGCTCTAATTCTGTTTCTCTACGTTTTTTTTATCTTCTTTTTATGCTTTTTCTTGTTAACTCCTGTATGTCCTATAGTTTAATGCATACGACAACATTTTCTAAATGATGGTCCATTTCGTTTCACAGCGTTCCAACAACTTCGATAATAGTCTCTGAGTTCTCAACTACTATATAATCGCCGACGCTTTACGTATTTGCAATCGAATATTTTTCGTTCAACCCTTGTTGTAGGTACAACCGTTTGACCAATATAGGAGAGTATAAAATTCTTCTATTTAAATTAATTTAATTGATCCAACTTAGAGGATGGTGAAATTCTCTCCAAGAATAAATTGGATAATGGTACCATTTTGTCTCTCTCTATTTATCATAAGAGATTGGCAAATATTAATTATATAACGTCATATATAATATATAACACTTAGTAAATAAGTAAATAATCTTTCAACAGGGTTAGAACCGACGTAATAGTTTAACAAGAGGACCAAACAGATACACCATTTAAAATGGTACAAAACTCCATATTGATTTCTCGGTTGTGCCCCGAACAAGATGTAGATACAGATCGAATTTGCTCGCGCGTATTTGTGTGTATGTGAGTGTAACTTATGCAACTTACTTCATCATCATATTAAAAATATACATTAAAATGGTACGCACAATCGCGTCGTTAACGTACACCATTTAACAAGTTCCCTACCTTAAGTGGTACCACTACGTATTTCTTAATTTTTCACGTGGGTATCTTACAATAAAATAGATCGGTAAGCAAATCGTAATCCTTGCCTTGTTACGAGACCATGAGTACCGGTGGATCAAATTAGAACGATTTCTCTCAGGCAGTCTAGCATTAGAAGTACGCCTAATAATCGGCTAGACGAGACATTAACTACGTATGCATTGTAAAAGAATATATTACATGCTTCATAACTCTGTATAAATTGCATGAGGTCACAACTGAAGATTGAATTTTGAATTTTGTGCATTAAGCGAGAAAAAATTGAACTAGTTCACATTATTGATTTCCATAAGTTTGAGATAATGTGTACTTGGGACATCATAGATTAGCTTCTTTAGTGTATCTTGTACTTATCTGCTATATTAAGATATGAAATGAAGAACGATTTTTACTTCAATCAAACTCTTACATTCATCTTTCTGAAATATGAAAACATACTATATAATATGTCAGTCAAAGTATTCGACATTATCTTGCAGCGTTCTCAAACTTATGATCAGTAGTTATGTCTTGTGCCAAATTTATTTGTTGAATCTTTTTGAACTCTCGAGTATCATTATTTCTATTGATTACATGTAGATATGAAAAGTTTGTGCAAATCGCTTTGTCTTATACATACAAATGAAGCACAATAATAACACTGGTTGTTTACAACACTGCCGAGAAATAATCGTAAAATATCAAGTAACGGATAATATAATTCAATAATTATATTATTCAATGCGATCCACCTGTAGCGATTTAAAAATTGAAAACAATGCAATCGTATCGTAGATTATCTTTCAAGGATTTACTTCAGGCATGTACACTTAAGTTCAGAGATATATATAATATATATCGATATATATATATACATACATACATATATATTATATATACATATATATATATATATATATAATACCAATTCAAATACAATAAATTTTGCATCAATAGGAAAATGTTTAATAACTAGTGGAGACATATATATATATACTTTTTTTTAATACATTAAATCTTACTTTTTTCGTTATGAAAAATAACAATTTCTTTATACTTTTTTTTCTTTGATAAAAAAGTGTGTTGGCTAAGAGATTGCACTTTGTGATCATCTTAAAAATTTGTGATTAATCATTAGTGACTATACATTATATATCTTATGTTTCGCACACCGATTGTTCGTACAGTCATTAGATAGTTTCTAACTGCAACGTTAGTAAAGAAACAAATTAATATCGAAGATTCATACGACTCTTCTTTCTTTACCTTCTTTAACGTACGTATAATATAATCTTCGGTTACAGTATAACCAAGACTGACTTGCCAGGTTGTCGATTCGTCGACAGAACGTTGTAAAACAAAGTCTATGATTCCACTAATTTGTGTAGTACGGATAAACCTTTCTACCACTCTTTCTCTCTATTTTCTTCTTTCTTTCTCACTCTATTCAACATCTCTTTATTTTACTATTTTTAATCCACTTTTTTGTATCTTTCAGTATGATACACACTTTTCTTTACACGTAGCTTGTCGACGAGTCACCTTATGCGAGTCACAACGTGAACAAGTCAACCTGAAGGAGGGCCACAAATGGTGCCAGGCACTATTTATTCATATACCGTTTGTGTATTCCATTAATTACGTTAATTAATTACAGTAATGTACCAAATACGACTCTTGAGAGCAGCTCGCACCAGGATACATCCTGAGATTGAGTAAAGCATAGGCTGAGACCATCCCGAAAGCGGTTTAACTTAGGAAGAAGACTTTCTGCATTTTACAATTGCAACCCTATCTTGCCAACTAATTATGGATTTGACTAACAAAGCATTTTACAAGGATGTACTATATATAATAAATATTCTCTTTCCCTATATTTCATATTTAATTTAACTGTGTTCCACTGTTATAGAAAAATCGTGTGCCATGAATATTGGATTTAAATACTGATTCAAATAAATTTGCTAATTCTCATAGATTATTATTTGGAGATAAATGCTTACAGAGGTGCAAGCTCTCGTTGTGTATGACTTAGGCGTTAAGGGTTGCAAAGTTTCTTCCTTCCGTGTCACCTTTCATTTTTTTTCTTCATATCAAATGTGCAAAATACTTGTGGAAAATGTATATAACGTATGTATATATGTATACATCTGCAAGTTCGTGTGTATATACCTTTCTTTTCTGTTTGAATAATCAACACTATATTAGATGCTTATTTCACATGTAATATGCATATATCTCCTCTATTATCTCATAATAATCAATATATTAATTTTCGATCATATTTTTTTTTCTACTGAATATCGTAATTATTTTGAGTACAGCAGCCGATTAATTATTCAACATCTTTTTGTTTATTAGCGGACATAGACCGTTAATTAGTACGCTAAGAAAAAAGAAAAAAGAAAAAGAAGAGGGAGAAACTCCGTTACTTTAAAAACAAACCCAACGATTTGTTAAAAAGAAAATTAAACGATCTAAGACTCATGAATGTATACATTTTCTAATAAAATGTACTCCATTGATCGTTTATAAAGTAAGAGTATGATTCTTTTCTCTGGAATAAAGGAAAGAGATATTGCAATTACAAAAAAAAAAAAGAAAAATTGTAAAATTAAAATTTATATACTAATCGAATATCATTATTCTCTGACTAGGCATTCAATTAAGAGAGAAATTATGTTCATTGCTCTCGGCATTCATTATGTAAAAACATTAATTAACGGATTATGCCGCGGTCTTGCCTACCTACCATCATAACGCACAAAAAAAAAGAAACAAGTAACAAAGTACAATTATTTGTAAATCTCTAAACCGTAAATCCATTAAACGTTTTCGAAAGCTCTTAGAAATTCGGTTGTCGATGCACTTATCTTCCGAAATGCTGTGCTCCCGATTCGTTTCTTAACATCAATTCTAAACGTACCGCCATTACCTTTCTTCACTCGGAATAGAATATATCTTCGCCATTAGCGACAAGTATCAAAGACACAATATGCCATGTCACGAAGAAAATGACAATGAATAAATGACATATATACAAACAACTTTTGTATTATATACATGAAAATATACATATATATATATCTTTTATATATAATGGATATTATATATATATATATGTATCCATCATATATTGTATAATATAATATATATATATATACGTGTAACGCTTCAACATTATGGCACCGTTATTTAATCGTCAAACAAACGTATTCTTTTATGTGTATGCGTATGTATGTGTATGTGTCGTGTTACGTGTGTTTCTGGACTTTTAAAATATAAACAAATTTGTGTCCTCTCTTGTCCAGCCAAAGTCGGACTCTTCGTAAGGATTCTTCGTCTTACGCGCGCATCCAACTACAAGAAGAGAAAAAAAAGAACCATGGCCGAACATTGCGTATAATAATTAACGAGTCTTTGACTTCAAGTCCCGGAACTTTTCACAAAAGCACTATACGCCGTTGTACGTAGAGGTATGAAACGATCGAGCGATTAACCGTTACGATTGATATTAAGTCGCCCAGCCCTCAGTGATCCTGGAACGCTTCATCAGCGGTCCATTCTCATAGTCTGAGTTATTCCCACCGTTTCCCCCGGCGTTCGAGTGACTCGTTCGAATATCTGCCACTGTGCCGCTTCCAGGTGACGGAAGGTTCGTCGGCGTTATACTACCGGAGTGAGATGGCGGTGGATTACTGCTCGGTCTGCTCGACACAAGATTCAACGATTGTGGCCCCGGATGAGGTACATGATGTGGAGGTGGTGCACCGGTACTGGACGAAGGTCCCACGTTCAGAGTCGTGTGATGAAGATTGCTGGTATTACTCGGCCCGCTGTTCGAGCCACTGTTGCCACCGTGAGGATCTCTAGGTGGACTAATCGGTTCACTTTTTATCTTCACTGGTAATGGCGACGTGGCCGGTGGCGGTGTACTGCTCGACACTGCCAGATGGGGAAGACCACTGTAATCAAATAAATTTGAAGATATTAGATTCGATTATGAGGATTCCAGCAAGATTGATTCGCACTCTAAAGTATAACATCTCTGAGGAGAATATGCTGACTGAAGATATAAGACCAGGTCTTGACTGAAGAAATTGTATATAATAATTAAATTGAAAAGAAACTATGGCTTGGATTAGGTTTATCTTATGTATCTTTCTAGAATATCATTTAACAGATTTACTAACACATATTGATTATTATAAACCTTACACTAGCATCAGAAGCAAGATAAAATATGCAAAAAGCCGTCAATGTATTAAATATGAGTACATAAGCATAATATGTTTTAAAATAAGTATATATCGTTAAAGCTCATTGTCACTTCATAGATGAACTGTTATGTGGGTTTAGCATTTAATAAGTTTGAGTAGCCAAAGTAATTAATTGACAAAATATTTTTGTTCAAGATCCATGTTTCTTTTAGATCCAAAGGATTTGAGATAAACTGATATGAAGATAGTTTTAAAACTTTGAAAATTTGACTGCAGAAAAAGAATTTTAATTTTCAGTGAAAAATGATACGACTCACTAGCATGCTACAAACAACTATCCAAATAAGAAAAAAAACTATAAACCTCCAGTGGACGTTGTTTGATATTTTTATCATCAACTTGGATAAATATAGAAGATCCGTTGTTAGAACGAGTACCGTCGTTGCAAGCACGATTAAACTTTACAAATAATCTTTAATCTTTTCTTGAATAAGCGTTTATACAATATTTTGCGTTGTAAGCTTGTTTCTAAATATATTTTCGTTTGTAGGAAAGATGACGTACACGTGAATGAACAAAATGTAATTAGAGACTCTTAAAAAGTTTTGAATGATAGATTATACCAACTGGACATATAGTTTCCTTTCACAAGAATAATTATGAAATATGATTTACCTGATGCTGGACATGGTGGCTGCCGAATACATTGATAAGTCATCAACGTACCTCTGATGAGACCATGCTAAGCTTCCTAAGTCTGAGGAATAATCCGTTGGTCCAAAACTAGAATATCCAGCTGGAACTGATGGTGTTTGTAGTGCTACTACTGGTGTGTTCAATGTGGATTGTGCATGGCCACTCTGTATATCGGAAACACAAAACAAAAGACCAATTAGAATGAAGTATTGTGTAATTATATAAGGGTACTTTTCATGTATCTATATATTACTATCCATAGTGTGTGAAATTGCACACAATTACACACAGTTAGACTATTAGATCACTAGGAAATTGCTATAAAATATCTTACATTATATTTAAATACTAAAATATAGTGATTTTAAATTTGCGAATTACACACCATAAAATTAACAAAAATTTAGAATTTGAATTTTCATGATTCCTTTTAAATGAGAATTGAAATCCAAGATTAAAAAAAATAAAGATTTCTAAAATTTCATTTCGAAAATTTCATTTCAAACAAAAAATATCCAATGTAATGATAAAAAACATAAAGTATATAGATATATCATTAAAGTATAACTCAATTCCAAACTCAAAAAATATGAAATAAAATTTTTAACTGAATGCACTGAATAAAATGCATTAAAATCAAGCACAGTGCGTACTAACATCGTAACTAGTGTCTTCGGAGAGAGGTTGCGTAAGGGGTGTTGGAATAACTACTCGAAGATTAGTCCTGTGAGGATGAGGCGGCGGTGGAGGAGGCGGAGGTTGTGGTGAATGCCTAGACGGATTACTGCCTTTGTTTGCACTGCCTCCTCCGACTCCTAGTGCCGGCGAAGGTCCTGGACTAGGTGAACCTCCTAGTGGTGATGCCGATGGTGGGTAACCATTACTCATTTCCAACATCCCTCCTGGTGGATATACTATAGAAAAACAACAAAATTAAGATTTATCGTTTTAGTAACTAATATAGGAATTAACTTATCACAATTATTATTAATATGTCGCACTAATAAAAATTGCAAAAGTTAAAATCTTTATTTGCTGAATAACTGAATTACTAATTATTTAGATACTATTCTTAAAAAATTCTTTTCTTTCCATCACGAATCTATTAATATTCTTGCAGATCAATATGTAAAGTTTAAGAATCGATTACATACCTGAATCTGTTTCAGAAGACGACGGTCTTGGAGAAATGCTGGTATGCGCCATTTGGGGACTAGATCCAAGTAGAGATTCGCCATAACTATTTACTGGTACGGATACAGGTAGAGTGTAATTAGATTGTCCCATTGCCTGAAATCGCAGTAAATCACGACGACATTATTAATACAATGTTCACCAATGATAGACTTCAAGAGAATTGGCAAATTCTGATAAGGTCTTCGTTTCGAGATTACGTCTTCATTATCCCCTTGCCCATTTCTGCTAGATAAAATTCAATAGTCAAAATAAAAAAAAAATATATATATATATATACATATAAAACACCCGATCAAACAAAATAAATGCAAAAGCAAATTTATATCCATTCTGTGCATAAATAAAATAAATTGCAAGGAATTCCTACAAAAAAATAAAACATAGAGTCATACCTTTATATTTATATAAATGGTGATATTGAAATTTTCAGGAATATATATTTTTCCAAATTGTACAAAAATAATTCCTATAAAAAGATTGAAAAAAGAAAATATAAAAAAGAAAGGATAATACTTCGTATTTATATATTTAATGTTATACATGTGATTAAAAATTTTGTGATTATAAATTTTGGGATATACATTGTCCAAATTATAAACAGATAGTACATATAAAAAATGTTTAAAAAAAGAAGTAGGAAAGAAGGAACACCTCAACCATATTTTTACATTTAAGTTAAACGCTATAAATGAGACTCAAACTTTTCAGTTATACGATATTCAAGGTTTCTCAAATTCTGAAGAAGACAACTAGCCTCTATTGCTTATTCTGCTTGCCAAAATAATTATGAATGCCGCATTAATCGCTACCAGATGAAGCTTGATACAATGTACACAGTAAGTCCGACAAACGAAACGAAAAACAGATTAACAACTAACCAGAGATTATAATACCCTGGTTTTAAATGTCTGCCAATATCATGGTTTAGAGGTACAAGCTTGGCTGTTTTGTAAACTTACAGGCTCACGTTGCGATAATAAATTAAACGGTGCGAATTAAATCGAACCGTCACTGATAAATTGCTTGATGGCGGATTGTTAAAACCTAATAAATGTAACCAGGAGGACTAACGAATTGCTTCGAGTCATGTGAAAACTCGGAGCCAGAGGTTCCCAAAGTGAAACACCAGAAGGAACAGCCGGCCATTGTAAACTTTCAGCTACTATACGTTTTCAAACTGATAACGAAGAACAGCACGCTATTAGATGTCGATAGTAAATTTATTATGGGAAGTTTGGTGATTACTTGAAGAATTTTTCTTCCTTAAAGTCATCGCTAAGATTGATCAGATTTCAGAAAGACGAAGTTATATAGGTAAAAATTATATTTATAACGATGTAAAGATGATTGTTTTTTTTTTATCGTAAACTATAATATTTAGACATATCGATTATATCTTTGAAATATATGTACTGTCATTTTACTAGTTTGAAACAATTTTTTAATAAAGAATTTCTCAGGTTACAAATAAGAATCTATAGAATTTCAAGTTATAGTCTAATATTTAATATAGTTTTTGAAAATATACAGAAGAAAGGAAAATCCTTGGAATCTGAAATTCAGAAACAACAGAAATGTCAATAATCCCATTCCAGTTTCAATCACTCGTGATACTCAGCAACACAATCTCTCACCTTCAGCACTATCCGTTTCTACAAAGATCAAACCCATTAAGAACAGTGTACACCTAAAAATGCCAACTTGATATATGATACGATTTAGAAAAATAACAATTTCTCTCAATATACATACGTATATAAAATTTCTTGCAATATATAAGGATTGAAGAATTTCACCATATACAAAAGAGAAGAGATGCCGGAGTTTCAAATATCCCAAAGACATCGATTACCGATCCCAATAACCTCAAATCACCAAAAATACCAAACCCCAAGTTCTACACAATCAAATTACAAAAACACTAAAAACTCTGAGCAATTTCGTACGCCTAAAATACCTAAGATCGACAATACCTATCACCGAGGGACCGTCGTTGCGGGACATCCACGCAATTTTTCCAGCCGTCCCAGGTATTCTCCTGGCCCGGGACTTTTTCTCTTTCTCCCTGTCTGTCCTCTCGACGTCAGTCGGCCGTCGAACAACACCGAACGACGACCTCCACTTACCCGAGTGCCGTTATGTTGGTGCCTCTGCATCATCAGTTGGAACTCCTCGTCGATCTTCGTGTATTTGGCTTCGGTGCGCGGAGTGAGATTGTACTCGATCGCGTCAGGCTCCGGACTTTCCGGGGACATGGCGCCCTTATGTTCCTTCTTGTTGAGTGCCTGCAAGTGTCAGCAGACAGGTTCACGTGACCACACCGCCCGAGGGCACTCAACCTTCGCATGCACGTTAATTTAAACGCCTAGCGTCACACACATACACATACGTATACACACAGTCGACTAATCTCTCTAGTTATTTTTCCTTCTCTCTGCTCTTATGTACGTAGCTTTGGTGTATTGGTTATTCGTGTGTGTACTTTTACTATTTGCATGGTAAGTGAGGTTACGTATGCGTTTATGGGTGTGTACGGGAGAGAAAAGGAGAGAAGATATCGCGTGTCACGCGACACGATGGTCGACGATGGATTCGTGTGAAGGATCCATGAACGACCCTGACCATTATTATGCTCGAAACAATTGGGGGACTGGGTTATGGGGCCGATGTGGGGATTGGGCTAGTCGATATTTAAGGGTTGCTATTCTTTTCAAACGTTGGTATTGTATCGAATAATATCGAGCATTATGTTAATTATTCTATGGCGTTTATTAACTTTTATTAGTTTTATTTCTGAAACTTTCCTTTTTTTCAATAAAGAAGTTCAAACGATAGCTTTGGTTCCAAATTCAAATTGCACACTCTTTTGTAAAATACTTTTCTTTCGCTACATATTACGGATTTCAAGTATATATTAACCTTTTTTAAGAAATGGAATGTTTCAATTCTTTATAGGGGTTAATAAATTGACGGTTAGCAGAACTAGAAAAATCGGTTCTCTCCCAACTGTTTCAAGCATAACGCATTGTAAAATTCCTATAAAAGAATGTTGAACATGTATAACCTGTCTGGTATTCTTTTCGACTCACCATACCGATTTAAATATTGCAACAAGATTTAATGCACTATTTATATTGGCACGATTATTCCCTATCGATCGATTGGATATATCTTTTCTAGTAACTTCCATCGCTGATATACCTGAAAGTCTAACAATAAGAGAAATATGTCTTCATGCGTATACAGAGTGGTCCATAAAAATTCACTAATTATGCTACATTTTACATAATTCAAATACATTTTTTAATCCTTGTAAACCAAATACTCGTTATTATATCAAGATTATAACACTATGCACATGGACTATAAAATACTACAAAAAAAAAATATAACTTTTTATATCACAAACAAATATATTCCAATTACTTCAAGTAATAAAATAAACCTGGGGAAGCACTAAAAAAAGAGTACATAAGAAATATCAATATACTCTTTGTACCACCACCGGAGAAATAACCTTAATATCCGTAATCATACGAAAGCCAAAGACAGGCAAAAGAAGTGTCCTCAAAATGAAAGTTTCTTGTACGTTGCTTATTCCATCCAGTCATCTGTCTTTCGTTGATGCACGTTTTTTTTTTTTTTTTTCAAGCAACATCAAGCGAGACACGCAACGGAACCAGGGGTGGCCAGTCGCCTCTACTAATGGACCACCCTGTATAACACCGGTGAAAAAGAAGGCGCGCAGGAAGCGGGGCCTGTAGCAGCGCCGCGCATGTAGATTTGCCGCATGCCCATGTTGTAATTTCGATGATCGACAAACTTGAAAAAGTTAATAACCAATGATGATACGCGAGAGTATCGAGCGTCGTGCAATTTTTCCCTGTGAAATCTCTCATTTACTGGTATATCAGCGATACCTCGAGTTACAAGATATGCTCGCCTTCCGGCTGATCCAGACACGACGACTTGTCGCGTCGGTAGGGCGGGGTTATTTGAAAAATATCACCGGTTCAGTGCCGTACGAAATTCATGGTTCTTGAAAACTTCAATAATAATTATTTTTTTTTACGAACGACGAAGCGTATTCAGAATTCTGGCAATTTTGAAACCGATGAAAAGTTACGTTGCAACATTTATTTAACACTTTGAACTATTTGCAAGTTTCAATTTAACCGAATATATTTTTGTTATTGGCAAGTTTGAAAACTTGACAGTGAAATTCTGAATTGCCTCTAGAATCTCAGAATTAATATTTGCTAGAGAATTTTAAATCTACTGAAAGTGCTACGTAACATACAATATTGTAAATTTTTTAATACCGTCTCTAATAATTGTCTAACGTTATTAAACGTTCTGTGAAATATACATCTTCTCATAAGAAATATATAAGAAATAATTCTGAATAGTAATTTTACTATAATGGAAAAAGCGTGGTATCTTAAATATTAATCCTTGAAAAATAAAGAGTTTATATCGATTGAAGAACTCATTTTTAAATTATCCTACGTCCAATTTGCATAAATACGACGTAATCTACTTGTTTCCTTCTGCATATTTAGAACATACACATTCCTCCTAAACTATGCTTTCTGTATCAACATACTAATGAAAGAAATCATATACTGTAGATAGCTGTAAGAAAAAGACCCGTTGATAAGATGTTTTGGCTATTATAAGAAAAGATAAAAGAGCAAATAATATTTACAGAGCATAGAATCCCCAAGATAATTATTATTACGGCCACATAATTATGCTGTATGTAAATAATGATTTTTATTGGCCAAGGGTAGCTTTCAGATCTTTTTCTTGCAAAACGTCTTCCAGTTTGTTCAACAGGATTGGTTAAGCGATTTGAACGCTGCACAGTATCTTCTGGAACAGTCTAATCGGCCTTGGAGATGCAGAGACGCGCTTCAAACATACTCCGACGTTATTTACATGAATGTGAGGCAAGTCTTTCGGAAACAATACTCATTCAGATTTGAAACACGTTCATCTTAATCTCGAAGAAACGTTTCCATTATTTAAAATAAAGAATCATACTACAGGGCAACTTTAAAGAATAATCGTGAGACATATAACCTCCGTTTTTGAACAGAACTAGGCTATAACGGGTTTATATTCATTGCAAATATAGTAAACATGAGTTCTTCAATATTTTAGAGTACTAGACTATAGTTACTATGGAAATTATAATTTCATACTGGGCATACTGTATTCTAAAATTCTTTTGCACAATAATTCATCAACTAATTATATTAGTTAATTGATATGTGACTATTTATAGGTTGTAGACTTCCTTTTTACAAGAATTTTGTACAAGAAATAGGATAATAGTTTTTAGTTAATAAAATTTACTTCTATAGTTTCATTTTATTATCAATTCTTCTAGTTTTATGTAAACTAATTCGTTAACACTAGAACTATCAACCTGTAATTTGTACTTAAATATATTGTATACAGAAGATTATAGGTAGAGAGATATTATGAAAATAAATAATACCAACAATACTACCAACGATAAACTTTCTAATTCTCTAGTAAATTAACATTTTAAAATGTTGTTATGAAAATTTAATTTACAGAATTTAGCCCAGAGTATGGAAATCCCATTACCTTAAACAACTCTATTCACCAAACAAAATTCTCTAGATAATAGCTATCCTTTTTTCTATCATTCCATCATCTACTCATTCCCTAGATGGTGGACATTCGGAAATGTTGTTGGGTAGCTTGAAAATTACCAAGGAGAAATCGGCTCACCTCGATGATATTCTTGTTGGTGAGGGACTCATGGGGTTCGTTGTACTCGGTGTACTTGAGAAGAACCTTGTCCATGTCGGTGCTCGCATACTGATACAGCTTGTTACTCGAACTGAAGATAATCAGAGCGATCTCGCAGTCGCATAGTACCGACAGCTCATATGCCTTCTTCATTACCCCAAACTTCCTTTTGTTGAATGTCACCTGTTGGACAATCATCAGGAATCAATCACCTTCACCATTTGCCTCTACCATCCTAAATTATTCGTTAATCAGTAATACAAATTAATGAAAGCGATACGATTGTTATCTGCCATACATTAGCGTTTTTCATTGCTTCTATTTACTTTTACGTTGATGATAAACGTTAAATATCGTGATAACAGTATCGTAACAAGATTATTATTTATATGATATTGTGAATAATATATTTTATCTTTAATATTTTTTGAATATAATATTCACGTTACGTTCTATCCAATCTTACATTATATTTATTTAATAAAATACAAATAGTATTTTCGTATTTAAGAGTTATTCTCTATATTTTAAGTTTTAAATTTAATGTATTCGTAATATCACTATGTAAATATTAATATTGCCATAACATTATTGATGATACAATAATAACTAGTAACTTGTGTGAATGGAATTCTGTTTTGAGTAGTTGGCAACACATGATAATACAATGAATGAATGTAACGCAATAGCGGATATTTTCTATGAAGTACTTGTGGCTTCTAGTACTCGTACAGTTAGCGTAGATAACACTATTTAGAGTACACAACAATGCTTTGTGTAGATCGGCATCGTGTTATTCATTTGGTATTTATGTTTATAGAGGTTACAAATACAAACGTTGTATTAGAAAAAGAAATTGTGCTAGAAAAATTTATAAAAAACACGTACGTAATTTACTACGTAATTTATTTAACTTTCTTTTTCTTTTTATGAAGTTAGGGTTTTCTTTTAATGTAAACTTGTAGTACCTGACGATTCCGTTCGTCCGTGATGCGCGAAATTTGAATCTTCTTCCGACCCATTTTTGAACGGCGTTGTGGAGATGGGACAGACCTTCGGAACCAGTGGATGGAATATTAAAAACACTGAAACAGAAAGAATCCCCTTGTTTCATTTATATTCCTTACAAAAAATTGAAACATTAATCATATTAATAACTGCTAATATTATTACATTAACCTATAACTAAATGAATATTTTATTGGCGTTTAAAATATCATTGAAATTGATGTTAGAATTATTTAAATAATTTAAGTGTAACTATAATACATAAATGTAAATATAATACATTCCTTATGAATATAGGTTATATTCATAAGACAGAAAAGAATCATTTTCCTATTATATCGTATATTTTGAAATAAAAAGAAGATCTATATAATCTTTTGATTAAACATACTTCTTAAAATAATCTTTATTTCTGTAACTCCTGCTATATGATATTTTTTAGTTAATTTGCTATTATCCCGCTATAATCTTCAAGTTAACTGCTCATTCAACTTGATGAGTATGAGTATTACTTCTTTTAACAAAATATTTTAATTCTGAAGAGAATTCACTTTCAATATAAAATAGAAATTCGATATGAAATATTAATAACAATTTCTTTATATTCATCAGCAAGTTAGGAAATTATGATCGAGTCAAAAATAACTCAGAGGAAATAGCAGGGCTAATAAATCAAATTTAAAAAAAAATATATAATTCACTAGTAGTAGACCATTACTAGTAGACTATTGTAATTTCCAAACAACCTATGAAGCCATTCAATAAAATTAATCGCATCTTTATAAACGAGAGAGGATGATAAAACATAACAAGAAATAAAAATTCAGGAGGTAAACTTAAGTTTTGACGTTTTAACCATCGCCATGATGAAATTCAAGTTTGAAACGGCGGCAACTTTTGAACGATGAACAAAAGGGACGTGATTTAACTGACGGTTTGAAAACAAAAAGCGCGCGCGTACCCATAGAAAACTAGAATGTAAAAGGCTTATATATCGCATACAGTTCGAAACGTGCGCGACAGAACTGGACCATGCGTTTCAAGTCTAATGGTGAAACGTGTATAAAGCACGTGTCGCGTTCGTGTATCGATTAATGTCGTCCGAAGAACCAGTCAACTAACTTCGATGACACATTAAATTCGACGGAAAATAACGGACATGTCTCGTTCGTGCTTCCTCTATTGAAGCTCACTGAAGTTACATTATCTTTCGACTAACCTCACTTTCGATTATCGTTCTGTTACTTAGAAACATTGCGCGGGAATTTTGAATGATTTTATCGACAAGAGTTGTAAATATTTGTGTTCTAGGCTTTTTTTTTTTTTAATTAAAACAGACTTTGTCAGATGTTGGTTATTAGTAACATAAATGGAATCAAAATGGAAGAAAACAACTAGATTGTGAAGAATTTGGTATTTTTTTTTCTTATGAACATGAATTCTCTCCCACAAATTCTATATTAGGTTAGTTTGGAGTGTATAATAATTTTTGTTTCGAGGTAAACAGTATCGATAAATATAACTTATTTTAAACCAAAAATGTTTCATAAAAGCAAGTTATCACTTGAATTAATACACTTTCTTATAATTGTGCAAGAGACAATTATCGAGTGGTTTATAATCTTATTACGTAAAACATGATCTAATATTTATACAATTAAAAAATACTTCGACTTTCATTATTTCACTTAACCAATAAATTCTTATTAATTAATAGAATTACAAATTTATAACAAAATTTTAAAACTGACTGGAAATAATTTCGATTTCATCTCGTCATGAAAATTACTGTCCGATTTTATGTAAATATCGCTGTTGGGTCATCGATGATACACGTGACGATGAACGTGTTGAAAACATCGAAACTCTGTATTACGTTAAACCGCATTGTTTGTGAATGTCTCTTCGCGGATGGGACGCAGAATTCTATTGAAATGTGGATATCTCTATCGCTTGAATACATTACAAATCCAGGGATGAGCTGATTCATTTGTCCATTAGTAATCGTGACTAAATCCAGATTCTCGTTAATTCATTATTATCCAACATATTGATCGATGGTGAATTACTTGTTTCATGTCTATAGTTCAATTAAAATTTCTTCAATATATATATATATATGACTAAATAAATAAGCATAAATATTTATGGAGTTCTTTTCCCGTATTAAGTAAAACTATTCGCTCGAGTTATGTAAATCAAGCAACAAATATATAAAAGTAGGATTATTTGTTCTATTCTTATATAATTATTATATTAATTACTCTACTTTTAGATAATTACATATTTTTACGACATGTCGATAATGTAGTTAATAGTTCTGTCACTCTGATGATAAGAATAAAAAAAAAGAAAGTCAAACGAAATATTACAAAACAATGTCATCGTATTTCAATTACGTATGAATAACATATCCGAAAATGTTAAACAAATTATAAGGAAGTTACAGTTTTATAATTATATCATCTTTTTACCATATTTTCCACAAGATTTCATTCCTCCATTTTATATAAAATATTTTTCTAATTCGTAGAAAATAATAACTAATCGTTTAAAGAAGCAACAAGTAATATTTCGAAATGACATTTGTATATGAATACGTAATTAGAATTCCGAGCGAAAACAGAGGCAAGATCAATCAATTGATTTAACGCAATGTTTTATCGATCGTAGAACAACAAAGTTGTAATTAACTCGTGGTTCTGATATTACAAGGATGGCGCTGATAAGGAATGATGCAAGATAAAACGAAACATTTCTCTCTCGTTTTCCTGTTACCGATGCGAAGATGGTAGTTAGCAGTAATGAATCAATTTTCGCTTAATCCGATCGAGTTAGTACATTCGATACTCGCTTCAAAAGGCTACTGTATAGGATCTTTTAATGTGTTTTTACGTAAAACATACTAAAAACGATAAATCAAATACGAATGACGTATGAGATCCTGTTAAAAATATTATAATAACTTTTTGAAATAGTAAATTATAACTTAATTTCAATGTTTTTTTTTAGGTAATAGCGAAGCTCTAAATTCGATTTAAAAAAATGTATAAAACGGTTATATGAAATTAGAACAATAGAACTATATAAAAAAAGAGACAGAGAGAAAAATTGAAATAAGATATATTTGGCTTTCTAATTATTATTTATGTATTATAGGTTAGTATTTCTTTTAATATTTTGTTCGTTTCAATTTTTAGGGATCGCGTTATAAAAATAAGAAAATTATATTTGTAAAAATAAAATGGAATTTTTCATCCTTTTCATATTAATTTATCTAACCTAAAACTAACAATAAGCTAACCTAATTTCGTCGTTTCGAAAAAGATCCAGATGGAACTAGGTATAACGTAATTAATTACGACGTTATTGCCATTACTATGGAGTAAACGCGTAATAAACGATCGATCGCTTTCCATTTTATCGTCGATAATTAATGTACATAATAATCGACTTTATCACTTGAGTTTCCCTCAAAGTGTATGCGGAGTACAGATACATCGAATTACGTGCCAATTAATGATGGTTAACAAAGGAAAACGCATAGACTTATTAAAGCTGCTATACTTCTTATTTCAAATGTAAAAAAATATCTACACAAATTTTTATTACTATTGATATTCTCAGGATTATCTATCTTAATCTCTGTAATATTACCATCGTCAGTATCTTGGAAAAATTTCTATCGATGAATTAGAATATATTTTTTTTAATCTTTAGATGATATCGTTGAGCAGTAGATAACCTAAACTATAATAGTTTGGAAGTTAAATTTTTTACAAAAAAAAACTTTATCATATTTACTTATTCATTCGTTTAATGAATAACAATACAAAATTGAATAAAAAATTGAATACTACCGAATATAAATTTTAATTTGTATTGATAAAATTAACAATGCTATTTATCGCATATTATAAGATAATAGAACAGATATTAAATTACATAACTTAACTCAATTTTTATACCAAAGTATCGCAGTCACTTATAATTTAACTGATATCACTTAAATACCGAATTAAAAGATATGTTACATAGTTTGACCGAATCCATTGAAAAGTAATCAAGTGAAAGTTTCAAGAACCAAGAAAATTTCGTCAATTAACATAATAGGCAAAAACGAAATTTCGTTTGAATTTTAAACGCCATTCGGTAAATGTTATCAGACGATAATTAACCAAGATCGATCGACGAAGAAATAAAATGAACTGTGTGTTTACGTATTTATGTAAATGAATCTGTGGGAGCAATTTACAATGTTCTCAGACTAAGGTAATTGCAGACTAGTTTAATAGTGTGTACTTCTTTCTTCTCTTTGTCAGCTTTTTCTGTTTTCAATGCTCTTCCATCTTCCATTTAAATTACGGTCCCTTGCTATAATCGGCAATTGCTAGGTACGTCAAGTGTAATCAACGATAATATTGCGCTACTGTAATGTCAGCAACAGACGAGTAGAAAAATCAAATTACCTTTGCACCAGTCGTGATTAGATAATGCATTATGTATTTCGAAGGGGCCTTCGAGATGCTTCTAGTGTCTCTACTTCACTTTATCGAAAAACATCGTACATATGTGTGGTGTAATACTAATAAATATTTAACTTTCATGCTTATGCAGATAAGTTCATTGATTATTCTAAATTCTTGAAAAATTCCAATTTTATTTTCAAATTTCAAATGTTTGATACGATTTGGTTGGATAAATCGATAATGTTCAACTTCAATAATCAAATTTCAGATTCGGTGAAATTACTAACTATTTCTACGCTTAAATTTTGAACTATTGCGATAGATTCGATTTGAGAAATCGGTCAATTTCATTAATCGAATTTGGAACAATCGATGTAGTTTCGATTCGATACGATACGATTTTCATCGGGTTTAACCGTCTATAACCTATTCGAATATTCGATTGCCAACGTTTATTCGATAAATCGAATTATACCCACTTCGATTAACTGGAAACCTGTGTTCGATTGTAGTAATAAAATTGTATCGTATAATAATAAAAATTATTTGGAAATTAAGAAAAATTGCATTTAACTTGATCAATTAATCGCTTGCATTCGATAGCTTTCTCTCGACTGATGAATTCCAATGGTCGGATACACCGAGTCCGGTAAAAACATAGGCTTTAATGTTGTTCTAATTCTAAACTCCATCAACTATATTTACCGAACCCCCTTTCATTCATTCCGAGCACGCGATCTCTCGCTATATGAATTAACACGCGTTTCACGGGCAAACGTTATTTTTGTCGTGCCTATCTTGTGCATCGCGAAATTATGTTGCACCGTCACCGATCGTAATTATATCACACTCGTGAATCCGTCGACTCTCGCGATCAAATCAAAGGCGATTCCAATACCGACTATTGCCGGTCAAACACGCGATTCGCCTTTACAAGGACGTTAAACGCTAACCACAATTAAGCATTCGACAACGACTAAGCACAATTACTTCCAATGCTTTTTATACATCTATTACTTTCTTTAAGTATAAGACGATTTTAAATACTCGTCTTACTATCTTCAATTCGTAAAAAGTAAAAAAAGCTTGCATACGTAAGCAATTTCAAGGTTAGCTTTAGGTTAAACTGGATTATCAAATATTAGATTCAAGATTCAAATGAGACATTGCATATTTACGCAAGTGCGTTCGTTGAAAAGCATAAGAAGAACACGGTACACAATACTGCAGAGGTTAGGTTCCGTTATTTCATATATCGGACAAAATAACTGAATTATTAAATGTTAGGTACACGTAGAAATGATATTAATTGAAAATCAGAAGGAAAATACAGTACGGAGTAACTCAGAGAACAGGTTTCTTTACTCGATATTACACTTAAATAACCAAATATTAGATACGAGCGAAATACGCCATGTTACTAATTGTAGATTTCACGTGAAAAATATAAAGTCCATTTTCGTTGATTTTGAGGTTATCTAACAGCCAAAATAGAATGTTACGTTATGGTATAATTGAAAACGGGGATAATCTATATAAATTTTTTCAAAGTAGGCGATGAATTTTTCAAAGCTGCAAAAGGAAAAGTAAAATATAAGTGCATAAGCGACATTACGATAATAAAAACGCGTATTTAATTCAGGACTTATATAGAGACACGGCTTCTTCAGTAACTAGACTTCAAATACGTAGTACATTTACCAGAGAAGTATAAAAGATATGTCTTGTCATATTCTTTCCCTATGATCTTCCATTATTAATATTAAATATATATGAAAATATATAATATTTTTAATATAAAATATATAATATACCAGTTCGTTATGGTACTGGAAATGTTGCGATATTATTTAGAGCGCGATAAAGTCCCTTAAAAAAGATGATTTAATTCCAACCGATGTACATTTATCATTATCTATTACAGTGTGATTACACGATAAGCGTCAAGTTACAATCGAGACGAATTCCGCCGCGAATTTTCCATTTATTTCAAAATAGAAGATAATGGAATGAATCGTTCATTCAGCAAGCCGATCGCACGTTTCTCGTATTGTGAAATTCCGCGAATGATTATTATTGGCTATCGGGGGTACGCGATGAAAAAAGAAAGCTCGAGCAAAAAGCAATAGACGGTCCACCCGCTCGATGCTTCTCTTTGCTAGTGACTAGTGACAATAAAGAGAACACTCGTGGAGAGGCTAGAGAGAGAAGAGGTTGCCGCTCGAGCTGTCGTCCGATCGAATTCGGTTTATTATACAAGAGCGTAGAACGCGAACCGAGGGTCAGCGACCACCGCGTATTTCTCTATACACGTCGCATTTTGCACTCGCGTCCAGAAGCTATCCCTATCGAATCGAGTAATGTCTCGCTATATTATGAACCACCGGCTTTTTATTCTTTGCTCCCAGCTGGAAATAACAATCTGTGTTCAACGGACTTTATAAATTGATGTGCGATTCGATTCCATCTAAAGATATTTAAATGTTACTTCTATGATTTTTATTCAATTACTAGGCTGCGGATTTTCACGCATTTATAGAAAATTTGGAGATTCGAAAATGCATAGAACCACGCAAAAGTATATCTGGTGTTTGTTATGATATTTAGTAGGTAAAATTTCCGTCAAAGTTGCGTTTTTTAAATTCGTAAAAATATGAATTGCGATATTTTTTTGGAATATTTCCGCTGATTCTCTTAATTTACATATCTAGTCGTAAATATTTGACGTTTATTAAATAGACGCTCAGTCGAAATTTGTTAGTTTCTTGTAATTACAATTTTTCTAAAAATTTTGCTTTATTCCATGTAATCTTGTGTGTTTTATTCTATACGTTTTGTGGTGTCTACTAAGTAGATATTGTGATGCAATATTTTATTTTCTCCTAATTATAGTTTCTTGGCGATTTTCTATTTGTTTCATGTAACATTGTGTATTGATTTATTGAATAAATTTTGTATTGTGTAACGAAAGAAATCTAAATTTGATGAAATTGCCTTTAACTTTAACGGACATTAACACAGCATTCATATTCTACATGCGACATATAGATGAAATTATTACACTAACAGTCAGCATAACCCATCTAGTAATCTTTAATAGTAATATTTAACAGCTTAAAAAAATGTCTAAAATTTTGCAACAACTTTAAAGCTAACAATTACTAAGTACCATTAGTAGTCATTAAATAGAAAATCAGCATTCCCAGATATTCGTGACTCTTAGTGATACTGTTTATCTTAATTCCTAACATAATATAATTACTAGAAAAATATTATTTTCCATGGGTGGTCATGCTATATCAAACTTCGATATATGGTATCAAACATTGATAACTAGAGAAGATTTAATACTTCATTGGTCCCGATATGCAAACCATACTAATACTGCTTTTAATTCTGTTACGAAACAGTAATATCATATAATAATATTCATAATTGTCTAACAACAACTTGATGCTAACACCAATGCAATATTTAAATGGCAACGTACTAGTTAGGTTAAGTTGCAGATGGGCTACTTTAATTTGCTATACTAATTTCGATAGGAGGGCTCATACGAGTTGCGATAACATATACTTTATCACATTGGAAGCGTAGCTCGACACGTGTACTTAGTACATAGTACGATATGTTGAACTTTGCCAAATCGTTTCCTTCGAATAGTTTGCAACCGGATAAACGTTATCTCGATATCGTGGAGAGTTTGATTCGCCCGTTGATACATCATGTGATTGTGTCGTCGTTCGCAAAAAACGTGTTAGCAGAAAAACAGAGACGAACCCTATATATAAGCGGGGCAATCAAAATTGCTTTCCTTTTTGTTAAATACTTATAACATTTAACGGTGAGTGTTTATGAAATAAACTTATAAATATTTATAATATGTATAATTTAAATTTTGACAATGATCGCATAAATTGCAGACTTCAAATGTTTAAGAACCTGCTAACTGATACTTTTCTGTAACTACATTACAGAATCGCGCAAGAAACATAAAAAAGACATTATACTATTTATACATCGTATACAGTAAATCACCCAACTTGTAGAAATTTCTATCATAGATAAAATTCGTTCAAAAATTTACCAATTATATGTTAATCCGTTTATACCACTAAGTAAAACCTTTCCTGTATGATATTGATTTTACGTTATTATGGCACAAAAATAATTAGAAATATGAAAATCTATTACAACTCTAAATTAAATATCTGAAAGCATTTTAACGAATTTTTATAGAATATTTTATAGGATTTAAACGTGCGAAATTCGCGCCGAACCTAAAACATCCTAGTGCCATTGCTAATGATAAATAACTGTAGCCAACTATCAACAAGAAAAGAACTGTTTCACAATTGAATACTGCGTTTGATAAACTCACCGACTCGAAGTGAGCTCGATCAGTCGAACATTTCGACGGCTCGTTCGCCAATCGATCGATCTTCTTGCGCACACTGAATCGATATCAAAACAAAGATGGCGAGAGATCGCGCACTCTTCACAGATGTTATTATCACAATGTAATTGGAGAATCTCCGTTCAGGCACTCGGTCATGCGAAGTTTCAAAAACCCTCACGTTTATTGTCTGTATCAAAATTCCATCTGTGTCTCAATAAAAATCTGGACTCGTAAAAGTGACTTCTTGATCGCTCTACGACCATAAAGAGAAAGAAAGAGGGAGGAGAAAGAGCGAAAGAGAGAGAGAGAGAGAGAGAGAGAGAAAGAAACGTATTATCCGAATGATATAATATTTGTCTTCAGATCCACTTCCGTTGTCGACAAATGTTAAACTAGAGATTCACGGAATAGCCTCCATTGGTCACAATACAGTTTACTTCGTTACAGGCACGTTTTTCAAACTTTTATTGAAAACTAGTCAGCATCTAATTTTCATTCGCACACGCAAACACACATGTAGGAAATATAGATATATATATATGTACATATGTATATATCTATAATATACGTATACACGTATATACGAAGCTATAAGTGAGAAAATACAATTATCGAGAGGTTAGTCTAGTCAAAGGTGCGAGGAGAAAAGCTCGTTCTCCAGAACGGACGTCAATGGTCCCGCGATCGATATCTCCCCACTAACACCCTCGCGAAAGGTACAACTTTAAGATCAAAACAAAACTTCTCGTCGAAGCCGATTACGTAGAAATAACACACGAGCTTTTTGGCACGTACATCAAAACTTGCACTCGTTTTTTTTTCCTGGTGATTCGATCAACCACGCGTCACTTGGTTCGCACGCTGGATTTCATCTGGGGTTCGTCAAACATCGACAAACAAGCCAATCAACGTATTCCATTCGATAACGACAACGTATATAATACGGCGACAACAAGAAACTTCCTTTATTGTTTCGCGATTGAACGTCTTCTTCGTCTTCTTGCACTTTTGTCGTTTCTTTGTCCCCTTCTGGTATGTATCACGATATATTCGTGATATATCGATACTTTCTCCTTCTGTGTTCTTTTTCTCACCTTTACGACTTTATTAAACGTGTAAAGATGAACGCCAAGCGAAAAAACGATTCTTCAGGATCCAGCTAACCAGGAAGCTAGGTTAGCTAGGTTAGAATTATCCTGGCTGACTAGAAGCGATGACTAGAAACGCGCGTCCGTTTCTTAAAATATATTTTTTTCACGTGCGGCGGAGCCGTCGATTCGCACTGTGCTCCACGTAGAAGATTCAAATTTAGAAGCGTCGTATCGGACGGTAAAAAAGCGGGCCGCGCGCGCCTCGACCAGTTCGCGGTCGAGCCTGAAATAAAGATTTGAGGAAGTCGCGTGGAGAGCACGGGAACGAAAGAAAGAGAGAGGAAGAGAAATAGAGAAAGAGGGTAAATGAGAGAGGAGGAGGGGGGCGCCTGGCCGTGTTGCACATACCAGTCGGTCCACCTCGCCTCTGAAGTTCGCCTCGGCACGCCGAACTAACGTCGACGAGGTTCAACCGTTGATTGGCTCTCGCCGAGATCGACGTCAGACGCCGACTCGCCAATTGCGCGCCGCCGTATGTGCCGCGCATGCGCACCGCTTTCAGCCTCGACAGTCGCGCTGGCATTTCAGCTTCGACCGCGCGTTGAACGACGTTATTACAGTTTCGTGTTATAATCTTCCACTGTCAATTAGTCCTTTTTTATGTCCATATATGGATGATCGAGTCTTTTAATTATTTTAACACGTTGATTGCCACGCAAATTTTATATATTATGCCCTGGAAGTAATAAATTGAAATATATTATATTATAGCATTTAATTTTTGCAAAATATATTGTATTTGCGCACTTTCTTCTGACGATGTTATCTAAATCATTCACATTGTTGAAAATTGTTTAGTCCATGAAATTTATCTTATTTGAACTGTTCGGAACAATTTAGTTCTAAATTTAGTTCTACACAATTTAGTAACGTGGGTCACCGGTGGTCACCGTGGTAGTCAACGTGTTATGGTCACATTTTGCGCTTAGAAAATTCAATTACATGATCTAAAGAGAAAAGGAAATTTTTTATTTGAAGTGATTAACCCAGCTGCGCTTTTTATATCATTTCTAACCTAGTCCTGTTTTTCTAACGCTAAGAAATGTTTTACTTTAATTTCCTTTTGATTTTCACTTTCAATTTTATGCTGCAGTTTTGCTTAAAATATTATAAGTCTCCTTGCTTGTTGAAGTAAGAATAAAATTGGCATATAAAAATTCGAGAATCACAGCAAGGTTAAAAATTAGATAAAGTATCGTAGATAATAAAAATAAAAGTAAATAATAGTAAGTAATAGAAAATATTTGAAATCTGCAAAATATGAGATACTTAAAAAAATGTTTAGATAACAAGTGAATATTATTAAAAAATGTCAACTTTTATAGATATTGTCAACATATTATATAAATAAAAATGAAGAAATTATTCTAACAAAAATATACCAGATGAGACTTTTGAAGCACCAACATATGACTATTCTTTTTATTTCAAATGTAAAGGATTTCAAAATAAAGCATAACATTCAGAATAATATACATTCTTTTAAGAATATAGGAAAGTAACCGAAATATTGCTGGTCATTCATAAACGTTTCGCCCATAAGTTGTAAGTCGGTTCATGTCGGAGTCAATGTAAATTATAACCACAAAAGTTCAGATAGCTATGCGTAAAAGTGGCATCTTTACACTTTATTAATATTTCGCCAGCCAGAAATAACGACGCGGTTAAAGAATTTAACCGACTACACTGTGTCACCTGTGGTACTCAAAGTGTACGTTGGAGGATGAAAATAACGAATGCATTATAAACGGTACCCCATTCGAACTACGATTATCGATCGATACATGTACATTATTATACATGTGTTCTATCGATCGTTCGAGTAATAAATCAAAGTCAAATATGTGCCGTTTCTAACATAACAACGTAAGATAAAATTCTACCGAGTAAACTGTCAGACGTAAATATATTCGATATTTGATTTTGATTATCTGCGATTAGAGTTCGAATTTGATTCGATTAATCAGATTTTCATACATAGCACAATCGATTTCTTAAATATCGAAAGATTTCGATGTCGATACAAAAGATTTTGATTACATAGTTGTATCATCGAATTTTGATTTATCCAAGTTCCGAGCTTAAGATCCTTAAGTCATTGAGTATGAGATTACATAGACATGATACCACGCATAATGGAAACGTCACTTTTACGTGTCAATAGCTTGACGCGAGTACAGTTCTCCTACCAGTATAATGTCACAGCTGAACTATCAATCCGTACATGTATATATATTAGTCTCATTTATCCCTGCCTAATCCGTTATATACACATACAATGCCAGATTTTTAATCCCATACGTTTTGTTTTATTATGTCTATCCAACATATGTTACATGCATAATATACAAACATTAAACATTCATTGAGTACATCAGTCTACAAAAACATGAACATTATTTATATTTATCCAAAAAAACTTCCACAAATGCCGTTATGCGGATCATTTCTTATTAATCAAAGTTTGTCAACCGTATTAGTTAATTTGAGGTTATGTTATGTTAAATTCTCGTCATTGCGGTTATGACAGTGAATCGTTCGATTGAAAAGGAATTAACTGATGAAAATCAGGGAGAGATCATGCTTTTATAGTGACAAATGGAATGCTAGGAGAAAATTGTTGACGCTACCAGGCAATATTCTAACTTGTATGGGATCGGTATTTGAAATTGACAAGACGATTGATCGAATATTGCGGCGAATACGTCGAATTACGGGGGCAGACAAATACAGAGGCCATATCACGGCGGATGCCATCGGTAAACTCGAAAATCCAACTCGATAAATATTAAACGAGCCGAGACGCTTGATGGCTGCTAGCGACTAGCTTCCATCAGTTATTCGCCAGCCATCCGACAGCCGTGCGAAATGAAATTGAATCGAGGAGCCACATTCGAGTCGCTTGAACACTTCGAACCTGATTACGTAATATTTCAAATCAATTTCGATAGACTGGGGTGATGTTTTTCCAAAATGGAAACTGAATTCAAGTAACACTTGTCTTTGGTTACTTTAAATATATTCGGCACTTTATCTATGTATTAGATGAAATATTATGATAACTGCATAATTCTACTAATTAAGTAATTTAGGAGTTTAATGTGAAAAATTTGTAACAAGATATAAGATTTTAATTGAAGAATAAAGATAGATAATTTCATACAGATTTGGATAAGACATATTCGAGATAAATTTGAATAACCTGCTTGAAAATACCATTAAAAAAACAGTGCAGTAATTATGGAAGTATAATGTTTGAACTTAACACGTTCTCAAAATCCGAAAATTATTTAACAAATCAAATGGAAAAATTAGTAGATTCTACCGTGAGATTTAAATGATGAATATTACTTCGATCGAGAGAATTACTTCTTCGAAAAGATGAAGTCACCCAAGAGGGCACACACGATCGTCACAGTGACCTGAATTTCGGGCAAGATGAGGGAAAAGGGAGAAAATCAATTGACTGAACATTTTATCAAATCCTAATTTTATCAAATTACGCTCTCTACGATGAAATATTCAAATTGAACACTATTGTAAATCACTAAAAGTGACTAACGAGTGTCACATTCCCACTATAAGAAAAAGACTTTTAAAATCAATTATGAACCTAATTATAACCTCCTAAGAACCACCTTTACCACAGTTTTCCAATTACATGAACTTTCGAAAGGAATTTTTAATTTCTAAGTTACAGGAACAACTAATTAAAAAGATTGTCAATTTTCTTCTAATAAAATCATTACAACATAACCTAATTTATCCTTACCAAATGACATTAGCCACCGATAAAGAACGCTCACAGTTCAAATTCCTCTTTCAAACTAATACAGTAATAGCAAATGGAAATAGAGATTCATCCTTACAAGAGAGAGAGAGAGAGAGAAAGAGAGAGAGAGAGAGAAAAAGAGAGATAAGAAGGAAAAACAAAGAGCATCTAGAATCTAGACTGGCAGAGTAAAAACGTCCTGTCGAATCATCTTCGTACGCGAAAAAAGCTCAGCAGCAAGAGCTGGCAATGCCTGTCGATATTTAACGAATTATCCCAGGTGCGGGTAAATATAAATCTACTCCAGGTCGGATCGTATGTATTATGCATGAGCTGCAATGTAGCTGTCCCCCTACAGAGGCCGGATAACCTAACCCGTCGAGAGAGCCGGCGAGTGTTCAATATATCCTAGCCTATCGATCTCGTCGACCGAGCGCGAAAAGACGCGAGAAACGGGATAGTGGATAAGTAATTAATATTCTCCGGATAGAGATAACGAGCGATACCGTAGAGAAGGCCAACACTGGCCAATTCCGATACACGCGTGCCTGCACTCGAGTTGTAGCCTAAAGAGGACCAACGGGTGGACTAGTGACACAATGAGAGATAGAAATACAATATGTTTAGGGAATTTTCTGGGAACTTTTGTTTGATATTATCTTGTCTCTCACGTAATTGGTTTTGTGGCCATTATTTATAAGAAATTGAATACTAGGAATTTAAGAAATTTATTATTTATTATTAGACACTATTATTTTAGGAAATATATAAATTATCCAATGTGTATATATGAAATTTCCAGTGTTACATAGACTACCTTAGATCTAATTTAGTTTAATAGATATTAATATAGTAAGTGGTCCAAAATTGCTATTTACATTCATTTACATAAAAATATGAATTTGAATAAAAATCCGCAGTCCAGTTATAATATCATTATACAATACGAAGAAGATAGAATAAATTTGCTAGATTTCATTTACGTTTCGATTTATTAATTTCGATATTAGATTTTAGTTTCGTTACATTTTAATTATATACCTGGATTAGATACCTGGGTTGGTTTTGAGTTGCGATTACTGAGTAAAATCTTTATCAAAATTTAATTTTTCCAACGAATGAAAGATCCCTCTGACTACAGTCAATGAACAAAATCAGGATAAATGTAATAATAACTTTATATCAAACGTAGACGCAAATAAATGTAGAAAACCAGGATAAATATACCAATAATAATTTCATAATAATCTTATACGTTATTTAGTCGAACAGAATTAGTAGATTCAAAACATTAATTTGAACGTATAAAATCATATAATTATTGGAAATCTCATTTTTCCCATTTATGAAATAGCTAATCCAGAACCTGCTAATCAAACAATTAATTTTTTCCAAAACGGACGGTGTAATTGCGTTTGATGACGTCTAAGGTTGCTTAACAGTTACAACACAATGTATCGCAGTGAGTAGACCGATCGGTGGCAATTGTGTCTGCAACAATGGCAGATGTCAAATTGTCGGATGATCTTCGTTGAACGCGGAACGTAAGCTACTTTTGTGAAGACACGCCGATACATTATGCATTCTTGAGCGTGCAAGTTTACGCGAGATGCTTCCGAGAGGTTTGCATTACAAAAATACCTTGGACGAATGCTTGGAACTATCGATAACTCGCTACGAAAGTCTAAACTGTCCACACTGTTTGTAATGCGGCTTTTTTCTTTGATCAGAAAATGAATCAGAATTCTCCATATTTGACTTATACAATTTTCAAATGTTACTTTTTACTATTATGCTTGTAACTTTTAAGTTAAAGACTCTCGTTGTAAAGAATAAATAAAATAGAAATTTTCCAGCATGATTTTACTTCAACTATAATAAACCGTCTTTTATCGTAAACATTTTTCTATCCTCTTATTTGAAGCTCATTTAGTTTCTATACGAAATTATTTCATATACGTAAATTACTATCGCTGTTATGAGACCTGTCTGTTACGATTATATTGGTAACGTTTGAAACCAGTCTGAAAATACATAGAGGAATTACAAGATATTCAGTACAAGCACATATGTATTTCGCGGAGAAAAATTGATCCCGCTCAATATTCAACGGGACCATATTTAACACTTATCGTGTACTTAAGATGGCTATTCATATGTGTTATAATTCTCTACTAAATAAACGATTGCAGTCAGGATCTTGTATCTCCTGATCTATCCATAGATATTTTCAGGTTGGTTTCAAATTTTATCCAATGTAACCATAGCAATTCTGTCTAATTACAGTTCTAATGTGATTTTAAAATACTTTATATAACACTCACAACATGAAGATAAAAGCTTCTCATGGTAATGATACAAATTCTTTCGTGGGTCAGTGTACATATTATATGAGCCGTCCATAAGCCGAAATGACAAAGTTCAATTTTTGAAACTTTTAAAATTGTAGTGCCAAGCCACTTGATTGATGCTTATCTTATATAGTCTCGCCAATTTTCTCTACTTTTTGTTTTGTATAAATAAACGGCTTATAATATTATAATACACCAGCCGATAGTGCTAAATTGTACAGTTTCCACTGCTTTTATTTTCGAAGTATGTATTTTATTACAAATCTGTTATTTCATTCATATTCACTTTCATTCATACGTGTCTTATAATGTAAAATGCTAAATAAAGTCAAATATTTTAGAATTTTTCAATAGGTGTAACGAGTACTCGTACTCGGTGTCCTAATATTTATGGCCAGTATGTACAGTGAATATAAATTCAAATACATATTTAAATCGAAAATCGTGCGATAGCAGCGCCATATGTTTAGTGTTCATTTTTTCAAATTATTCCTCCTAACCTCCTTCCTATTCCTAACAAGAGAAGAATATGTAATGCATATGAATAGTTGAAGAGAGAGATAATTTTGTGGAGGAAACCACACATGCACACGTAACACAAAGACAGGGCATGGAGAGCGTTTCCATTTCATTGATTGCTCGCGTCGCGACTCGATGGGACGGAACGTGTATCGGGTAAACGTCAGCGTGGCAAGTTGCGCGGCCGGAATAATCGGCCCGCTGAAACGTAGTTAATCATAATGCCGATTATTTCGCGGATAGTTGCAGGAACCGGCGTCTATTTCCGTTTCACCGTCCGTCTCGTTTCTGTCATTCCCGATACGATTCTATTTGCGAGTGATCGACCGGGTCACACGGTTAAGCGTCGTTCATCCGATAATGAAGATGGACTTCTCGAGATTTTCCTGTAGAATTTAATATCAGATTGAACGCGGTGCACGTACCGCGCAAGATCGAATCGAATCGAGTTCTCCGAAACATTGGAACGGTCCCTTTATTATCGATCGAGGCGCCTCTCATCAAATATGAAATTTGGAAGATGATAAATAGCATGTTCTCAGTTATAAAATAATATACTGAGGTCACGACACTTTAGTTTTCTAATTTGTCTTCTGGAATAATATTAGTAAATTGATAAGTTATAAGCAGAGGGCGGATTTTTATGCACTTTTATATTTTTATAAATATAACTAAGGAAATGGAACTTAAATAGAGATTCGTTTCATCTGTTAAATATTATAATAAATATTCTACTTGGAATGTTTTTTGCACCTGAAAATTTCCTATAAATGCGTAAATTCCCCATATTAGACAATGTTTAATTATAAGATATAGGTTATAGTTTTTCTCTTACGATTTTATAACTTCCCATCAAACAGAATAGTCAAATAACCTATAATCTCAAAAATAATTAATTTTATTTGTTATTAATTAAACTCGTATAAACTTTATTATCATAATAAACTTTACTAATTAAACTTATTACTGCTATTTAAGGGTGTTTATTAATATCCTTCTTGGAAAAGTTCAGCAATGATATTAGTTGAATTGTACATGAAGATTTTGGCATACAAAATGAGGGGATAAAATAAAATATATCTGGATAGAAGAAACATTTGATATTATTAAAGATCCTATCATGTAATTAAAACATTTTCTTGGCATAAGCTAAATTAGGATAAGCCCTGACTGCACATTCCTCGCTGATGTTTATTTATAGGTTATGTAAGTGGGCAGTAAGTCGTTTTAACAGTGTACTGAGTCGTGCATGGTCCAGCATAGCGGCTGTTCGTGCACAGGGATAAATTCACGGATGGTTACTATTGGGGTTCTTAATAATGAAAGGGTTAACACGTTCCCTGTCGCGTGTGTCGCGTACGTTGAATTTACCATTGAGATCGGATGTTTCCTCCGCTAAATACGGTACGCCATATTTTACGAAATTTCAGATGAGTATTCCAAATACCTATAATCATTGTTTCATAGCAAATAGTATATGGTGTATAATTTTATTCACTGATAAATTTCATTCTTACAGATTATATAAATATTATTAGAATTTCGCGTCATGGAGCAAGTTGATGGTTTTAATAATAAATTATTGGATCGTGAATCCCTATGCAACTATAGAAAATTGAAAGATGATATGGACAAATATATAAAATTATAAAATATTCAAAATATAATTATCGTAATATTTAGCGGATATAACAAACTTCTGCTTAGGTTCTGTTCTTTTTAATTATGTCTACGGAAATGTGAGTTTACATAAATACCGGTGAATGGATTATTATTTTTACAATATATTAGGAAAACTGTTATTTTAATAATGATAGGATTTAAGAATCTTCGACGATCACAGGTATTGATATATTTTTTTAGTAAGAAAATCACGCGATTGAAATTCAAGGTGGGTGCTGGAAAGATTCGTTCGCTTTGTTTTTCGTTTCTTCAACTATTTCCATCTGCATGTTAAACGTGCAACAGAAAAACACATTTAATCGAACCCATTATGTAAATCAGCTTTATTCGTTTGACTTCATTTCGCTTTAGATGACATGCTATTTATTTATCTATTTATTCCTTTACGTACAGAAAGGATTTTCTATATATGTATGTGTGTGTGCGCGCGAACAGGATATCATAATAATAATAATAATAATAATAATGATTGCCAAGGAGGAGAAAGCTTTTACATAAAAGTTCATCAATTCTGAAACAGCTATAGTTTACGTTAACGAGATTCGAGATTATTATAATTATAAAGTGGTGCTTTTTATAGATAATTATTTAATACTTTGAGAAATAATTTGTATTTTACTCGTGAGAATACTAAGTACGGAATTAAATAATTCGCTACTGAGAAAACAATAATGCTCATTTCCATACTAATATTTTCCACTTCCTAGAAGTTCTTATAAAATAATTCTACAATTAAGCGTCTACGATAATTAAGTATGGCTTGTCAGAGTAGATAATTTTATTACACGCGCTGTTATACATGGTATTTCAAAATTGTACAATTCTACTAATTATTTCCTGATTCTACTGATTCTACTAATTCGCGAACTAACTCTACCACAGCTTTCAGTAAGAATTACTTTAATAAAGATCGACCATATCTCTCGATAAAGATTACGAACAACGGAACTCGTCATTTTCCTGCGAATTGCAAATATGAAAGAAAATAGCGCGATAACGCGAACTAAGTCCGCTATAAACTACAACTTTCGATAAAAATAACTTTAATAAAGATTGAATCGCTCTCGAAGAACGATTAGTGAACCGCGGATTTCTATTGTCTGAAATTTAAAAATCCGTTATGAATATAAAAATCTAAAAATTGTTAAATCATCGAAAATGTATAGGATACAAATGATACGCAAACATATATAAAATAACCGCGACATAGTATTTTTTATAATATTTAACCAGCAAAATAATTTTGCCACCTAGTTATCGTTCTTTAAATTCTATTGAAGAATTTATATTATTATATTTCTATTAAAGTAAAGATACGAATTAGCAGAAATATCAGCAACCTAATGGTTAGAATTGTCATCGAGAGATACGAAGGAAAAATCGCACGATCCCATAGGATGCAACGGGGTTCGATCGAGTCGCATAGCCGTTGAAAAAGCGTGCTCCGGAGAAAGCGGGGAAAAAGCGAGGAAAAAGGGAACGGTTAACTAGACGCGGATACCTTAGAGCACTGTGTAAAAGGGATGTCGGCCCTCGTGATCTCCTTTTGCTCGACGGTGCGAAGGAAAAACAATACCTACACGTAACAAATACCTTTGGAGAGCCCCGATCAATAGCAATATCGGGACACACTGTGCCGTGGTACCCTATGCTCTTGGATATGTACGAATATCGCATTATGACTTTCCACCGTCTATACTTTTCTCAACAATCGTAATATTCTGTTGAAATTTTTGCAGCGTCGTTGAGTCGATTAAATTTGCCGAGTTTCAGATTCGTCGTAAGTTGCTTCGTGTTTAACGAAGATTAGAAATTATGTCGAGCCTAGTCCTATCTAGGTAAGTTGTAGGGGAGTTAGCACTTTATGTTGCTTTAGATAAGTGCGTCATACGAGAGGAATTTCTTAGTTGGTTCCGTGTGAGGAATTTTTTCTGGTGGAATCGGTGCATCACGTCGATCGTTAAAATTTCTCGTTAAATACCAACCAAATAATAAAGCTTGGAAAGAAGAAAAATATGGAAAAGAAGAGAGTTGGGAAATATTTTGAACTTTTCTAAATTTTACCTAGTCGGAGTTTCATACTTTCAGGGAACCGGGCATTAACTAAACGATAAAACTTGGCAAGGAAACGCGAACGAAAATTCCAAAATATTCTCCATCGATATTCTTTTCAATATTCAGCCAGTCTAAATTGTACAGCAGAAAATTCATATTTTTAGAAAAGAACCACATGCTACAACTACAAACGGAGAATACAGCTTTAAAAATGTTAGAAAATTTAAAGAAATCCCTTTACGGATTTCTGTAACCTTCGCTCTTCCGACATTCGAACAATCAGAATTTCACATCGCGAAGAGATCATCGACCCTTCCAAGATTCAGCCGAGTTTCCTACAATCGAAATTTCGTATTACCGAAAGACCTGAATACTAAATTAAAATTTCAACTTCGAATAGCAAAGCTTCGACAGCGTTAAAAATTGCCAAAAAGGCTTCCAGTCTAACCTACGAAACCATCATATTTCGTTTTAACAAGCGGACAATAGTTGCCACTCCAGCTATTTCGGAAACAACCCATCGCCCGAACTCGTGAGATCTCGTTAATCGTCACGAGACGTCAGCAGACGTCCGACGAACAGCTAGCTTCCCGTATAAGGAGGAAAGGCTGGTTTTAAAGGATGGAGAATGAAAATACCAGGTGGCCACCAAACCATCTCTCGGCTCTAGAGCGAAACTAGCGAGTCGAAAAGGCGATCGTAACGGCTGTCCTGTCCCTCAGACGCACGGCATTCGTGGTCCAGGCGGCGTCTGTTGCCGTACCGGATATCCGCTCATCCTGCCACCACCGTAGAAACATCTTGGCTTCCGACGACGCTGGAAAATCTCTCTGCAGCCCGTTCGCTTATAAAATACGAACACGTGTCCTGCTGTGTTCGAATATATAGGCCTTTCGATAAGTGTTCTCGACTCGGTTTCTATTACGCCTCGATAAATCAATTTAGGCTGGGTTTCAGTGTTTTCGATTCGAGGAGCATGATATAACTTGAAATATTGCCGATTGCATCTCTAATCGTTTAACGCGCGTGTATAAGGGCATAGATTTAGCGATGTTTAGTTTAGCTGATTATTTTCAGTCGTTGATTTTTATGGATCAGACAGTTAGGATGTTTATACGTGCTTTAATAAATTGTTATCGTGCGAATAGTTTATTTAGTATCTGTCAACGGAGCTCGGTGACATAGGCGACGATTCTGAATTTTAATGAATAGAAAAAAATCTATAATAGGACGTAAATTGAATGTATAATAGAAACAAGATGAAAATGTTATATCTTTCCATCTTAGATATAAATAATTCGTTAAAATTCCGCCTGGAATCGCTTATTCCTCGAGCTTCTTCCTATTTTAGAATACGTAAATGAATTTCTCTCTGGCATCGACCACAAGAAGTTAGTCAATCACAATTATAAAATGAGAATCGAAGCTTTACCAACATGATAGAAACGTCGTCACTCTTATTTGTCTACGAAATATCTATATATAATGGTAGGAAAAGGTAATATTTTTCAGAAAACTCGAGGGAATAATAATTATTCCGTTGAAAAGATAAAGAACGATAGTAATAATTATACCCCTAAGGAGGTCAAGAATAATAACAATTATTCCTCTAAGATTATATAAAATAACATCGAGTAGAAATCCATTCGCTATCTTTTACGTTTCATTAATTACCAATTCGCTTTAAATTTATATACTTTCTTCTCACTCGTCAATTTTAAATTAAAATAAGAACGTGGAAGTTTAGAAAGTAATTTCCTATCGTTTGAATAAATTACAATCGATGAAAAAGTAAAGTCGAAGAATAGATGATAAAATCTAAAAAAAAAAAAAAAAGAAAAAAAAAAGAAAAAGAAAAAGAAAAAAGCAAACCAACTTGATTTCTATGTTATTATTATTTATTTATTTATCGCAGCGAGGCTCAAAGTCCAGTGGAATCGTTCTGAATTAATTTCTATGTCTAATAGCAGGAAAAGACAAACGTGAAAAGATAAAGAAAAACCACAACGAAGTAAAAAGCAAATATAACAAAAAAAAAAAATAACGAAAACAAATATTCAACCAAGCAACGACAAGTTGCCTGCGTCGATTAAAAGGACGAAAGGAACTACATTCCCAACATACTTCTACGAATGGCAAAAAAGCTCCGTAGAACGAGTTTCGGCGCGTTCATCTTTTGAAACGGGACGAAATCCGTGGCAGAGGCACCAAGAGCTGCCATTTAACCGTGGCACGTGTGATCTGCGCACTTGGCACGCGACCAAAAGCGAGAGAATAAGACCAAACTCCGGAGATGACGTCACCAGGTGACTAGTATCACGAAGACCGGACGAAATCTCCGAGAGCGAAGCCATCCGATCATTCCCGTTTTGCAGTGTGTTCACAGTGTGAACTATCGCCAGGCACACGCTTTCATCGACGACGAGGGGGAGCAACAGGTTCCACTCTCTCTCTGTTTTTACGGTTCCACCGAGAAAACCAAGCCCTTTCGACTCGCGACGAAAGCTTTGTCTCTTAGCGATTTGCTCGATCGAAACGATTAGAGTGCGCTTGCTTCCCCGGGGATCGAAGAGTGTTTTCGATGCTTAATAACGATTGCACGATGCTTTTCTCTGCTACGAATTGTTATTGTTTGCAGATTTACTATTTGGAGCTCGTTGTTTCTAGAGAATTTTTTTTGGTCACTCTTTAAAAGTTTGGTATCGCTTTTACGTTGCTGTCTGAAAAGCTCTAACAGTCCTGATGGTTCGAGGTGGTTTTCATCGGATACATTCTACATTTATCTCGATGCACCTCGACCATCGTTTGGAATCGATAGAACAAATAAGTGGATAAGTGGAAGCGCCCCTCTTTTATGGTGATTTTAGCGAAGAATCGAATAAATCAAAATGTGTTTTGTCCTTACACGTATTAGAATTCTTGCGTGCTCATAATTCGCCGATAGTTGAGCTTCAACGTTCTCAGGCTCTTCTCGTACATGTCGGTTTGGAAGTTATACTACAGAAATATTTTGTCTATCGATCTGAGGCCGCCATACCGTAGATTTGATTTTTTGGTATATAAATAACAATTGGTTCGAACGTTTTACTATTTATACGTTTTAGTAATCGAACGTTTCGGTACACGAATATCCTACTATTGGGATGTTTCGCTATCTAAACATTCCACTATTTCTATATTTTATGTGCCATATGTGCACGATGAGTAAAATTCTCCATTTCAACTTTACTTAAAACCTTGTTAAAACATTGCAAACAGTTCTTTCTGTTTGCAAAATATCGTCTGATCAGACAAAGAAATTAGCTAAATAGTAGGATCCTTGAAGAAGGTTCCCTACTTATAAATCCGACTATCCGACTTCTATCATGCTAAAGTATACATTTTGTCCACTTGTTACCGGATTGGCTGACGAGGCTATTTTTCTATTCGAAATCTCAAATGAATTTGTCGACTGTCCACAGCTCCTTAGCCTTATCAACCTCCACGCATCATCCTATCCTCCAGTCTAAGTCTCATTCCTTCTATCCTTTGTTCTTCTCCTCCAGATTTCACCATACAGACGCCCTATATGCCAATTCTTGACGCAATTATTCCAACTTTTTTTCCACCTCAACCAGCAACCTCAGAAACAAGGTTTCTGTAACTTTAGCTAACCCGAGCGATGCACTAACGCAGTTTTAACACTTTGAGCACCGAGTATGCTCAGACAAGAATATAGCCTGAATTCCCGCGTATCTTTGGAGCGATTGGAAAGATACGAAAAGGTCGCTCAGCAAGTTCATTCTGATTTACATTTCGATCCGATATACATCTATTGAATTATACAAGGTGGTTGATAACTGGTGGTGCAAGCAGAAAGGGGGTGATTCTACGCGAAAAAAGAAGTCGGAAATATAGAATAAAAATTTTTCGTTCGAGGCTTTGTTTTCGAGAAAATCGACTTTGAATCGTCGTTCGGTACGCGTATCTTTGGAGCGATTGAAAAGATACGAAAAGGTCGCTCAGCAAGTTCATTCTGATTTACACTTCGATCCGATATACATCTATCGAATTATACAAGGTGGTTGGTAACTGGTGGTGCAAGCAGAAAGGGGGTGATTCTACGCGAAAAAATAAGTCGAAAATATAGAATAAAAATTTTTCGTTCGAGGCTTTGTTTTCGAGAAAATCGACTTTGAATTGTCGCTCGGTACGCGTATCTTTGGAGCGATTGGAAAGATACGAAAAGGTCGCTCAGCAAGTTCATTCTGATTTACATTTCGATCCGATATACATCTATTGAATTATACAAGGTGGTTGATAACTGGTGGTGCAAGCAGAAAGGGGGTGATTCTACGCGAAAAAAGAAGTCGGAAATATAGAATAAAAATTTTTCGTTCGAGGCTTTGTTTTCGAGAAAATCGACTTTGAATCGTCGTTCGGTACGCGTATCTTTGGAGCGATTGAAAAGATACGAAAAGGTCGCTCAGCAAGTTCATTCTGATTTACACTTCGATCCGATATACATCTATCGAATTATACAAGGTGGTTGGTAACTGGTGGTGCAAGCAGAAAGGGGGTGATTCTACGCGAAAAAATAAGTCGAAAATATAGAATAAAAATTTTTCGTTCGAGGCTTTGTTTTCGAGAAAATCGACTTTGAATTGTCGCTCGGTACGCGTATCTTTGGAGCGATTGGAAAGATACGAAAAGTCGCTCAGCAAGGTCATTCTGATTTACATTTCGATCCGATATAGATCTATTGAATCATAAGGGTGGTTGGTACCTGTGGTGCAAGCAGAAAGGGGGTGATTCTACGCGAAAAAATAAGTCGAAAATATAGAATAAAAATTTGTCGTTCGAGGCTTTGTTTTCGAGAAAATCGACTTTGAATCGTCGTTCGGTACGCGTCCACTTTATCGCGTCTCGTTATAACGGATCTCACTGTAGATCGTTGTCTCGATGGAAAAATTAAAAAAAATTTTTATTTTATATTTTCGACTTCTTTTTTCACGTAGGATCACCCCCTTTCCGCTTGTACCACCAATTACCAACCACCCTGTATAAATTTATATAAAATAAATTCAATTATATAGATGGCATTTTGCTCCACAACTTTTCTCCATCTTTCACGCAACTCGAATATTCCATGCTTGTGAACCTCTCAGGTTTCTCGGCGAGAAACTTTTCGCCGTGATTTTTTATGACGACCAGATTCCTTAGAAATCGGAACGAACTTTCCGAGCGACCAATATCATATCTAATACTTTTTTTTTTTTACTGTTTTAACAGTAGTTAACATTTGTACGGGATATGAAGTACGTAAGATGCGAATTCGCGTCTGCAGTCTGCAAAGTAAATTAATTCAACGTACTCGTACGCTTGTTCGTCTTATTGTCTCGCAGAGACTACGTGATACTTATCTTCCCCTTACTTTGTAACCACCTTCTCGCAGAAACAGATCTTATCCCGTTTAATTAATAAATTAAATGAAATTACATGAAAACGCGAGCAAGATCGCAATAGAAGAACTTTAGAATCAAGAATTAAAGAAGTTCTACCTTATTTCATTCTAAAATTAAAGATACCTTCTCGTTTCTCCGTTCCTTCCCAAGAAAAAAAAAAAAAAAAAAAAAGAAAAAAAAGACAAGAGAAGATATGAAAACGGCGAGGTTTCTACTATTTTGAAAATCTCTGTCGAATCGAAACAGAGACACAGACACCTAGTGTTCCTTTCCCCGAAGAAAGTTTCTCTGTGCCAAGTGCGTCTTTAAAAAGGGGTGAAACCCGTCGATCATTATAACACAGTTTCAAGGTGGTCGAGTGACGAGCTACAAATTGATCCTCATTCACCCTTCTCTGCTCGTGTATGCGAGGGAAAAAGCGCGCGAGCACACCAAGCAAAGTTACCCTGAAATAACTCTTGCAGATTATGCGAGGTGAAAGAAGATAAAACGCGTATAAAGAGGCTAGTGAAAGTGCGAACTAATTTAACGTGTAAACTACTCTTGGCCTTTACAACGTTAATCTTCGCCAAAGAAATCCAATCGATCTTTTATTCTTCTCTCTCCTATTTTCTTTCTTTTTTTTCTTTTTTAATTCCTTTACGATTCCCGATAAAGAATGGTCATCCGGAGATATATTACTCAGAATTTCTTACGTTTAGCTTCTACAATTCTTTGGTTCAATTATTTATTCGATTATTTAATCACACAGAGGACGAAACAATTAGAATACGTGCATTTACAAAGACAGGCAGTTACCGAGCATAGACACTTGCAGAGAGAAAGGAAAATTAAAGCAAAGTATAAATGACGGAGCATAATTATACGGTAAATTAAAGATAAAGATAACGTGTCTCGTAGATCGCTCGCTCGAATGATGCATCACTGGTGAAGAAGAGATCTATGGGGACTGAAGAACTATTAGCTATAAAGCAAATATGATTTAGAATAATTTAGAATATAAACGAGACATTGAAACAGTAACGGGCTCCTTTAATGATTCGAGTGGCGCAATAATTTTTTAACGTTATTTTTTATTCGAAAATTTATCGCGAAATTAATAATTGGTACGTACTTTTTATCATATTCGCAACGTGTAGAACTTACGATTTAAAATGTAAAATAAAATAATAACTTTTAAAGGTGATTTAACGATTCTCTAATCGATATTCGTGCATACTGATTCCTAATTTTCCATAGGTGTCCTAATAATATTTATATATAGGGGTGCATGTGTGTGGAATTTCGAGGATCGAAAAATGAATTAGCTAAGACGACGAGAACGATGGATCCATGGTATAGCTTGGTTAGATATAGCGAGCCGATCACAATGATGCGAACGTGAACGAGGAGTAGGTATTCGTCGTTGTTACGTTCGATTTGGACGATGATCAAGGTGACGAGCAAAGGGCAGAAGAACGAATGTGACGTTCCATCTGCGTGTTATTCGCCGATCTACATTTACATACTAGGTGTTTCGTAGCAAATAAATCATCCAATTCGAAGAAAAAATTTCCCCTGCCTCAGCCTGTATATCTTAATTTTAAGTATTTATATTCTGTGGGAATTTATTCCTTCGTTATCCTATAATTTATTATTACGTAATACATTTATTATCCCGTCTGTATGCTTTCATATTCTTCGAAGAGATATTTTGACGAATTTTACACAGTACGTTCGAATAGAGTCTAAGGAATATTTCGATATTTCGATAAAGCACAATACACGTCGTGGATCTTTTCGATAGGATCTGCAGGAAACAAAGAACCAAGACTCTTTAGGTCGGATATTATTTGGTACGTTATTTTAATGAAAATTTCTACTCTGCCCCTTAAATATATCGAATACGTGAAACGTAGCTTCGAAAATAATCGAACAATTCGGAATGAAATTTTACCATCTTAAAAGTAACTTCGACCTTTCCAAATTTCTCTTCTTCCAAATATCGCAGATGTACATTTATACGCAATTATCCTATGCAGAAAGACTTTTAAGAATAGAAGCTGGTATTTACCAATTAATCTGAATTCATTGAAAAATTTCAAATATAACTTGAAACGCGATTTTTTAGCATTTTTTAAAGATAGGAATGCTCGAAGTTGCAGAAATATTAACCGCTCGAAATTAATCGACGTTCTTCTAAATATTCCAGCTGTAATTTTCAAGTCGACTATCCCGTGTCCAAAAAACGCCAAAAATTCCAAATATAACTTTAAACGCGATTATTCCATGCAAAAGCATTTTTTAAAGATAGGAATCCTCCAAGTTGCAGAAATATTAGCCGCTCGAAATTAATCCACGTTCTTCTAAATATTCCAGTTGCAATTTTCAAGTCGACTATCCAAAAACGCTTTCGATGATAGAAATACGAAAAGTTGGTCTGAAATTTTTACCAACACACCCTGTATATAAAACGTTTGGCGAGTCGAATCGAATATTTCTCAATGGAAAATCTTCTCGGATAGCGTTGCGAGAAGAGAATTTGATTGCTTAACATCGGAGAAAAAGAAATTCGTTCTTCGAATCGAACAACTCACATGTTTCAGAGTGTTTATTTAAATTGTTCGAGAAAATGTTCGTAAAAACACGCAGACCGGCGTCCGGCAGACGCCACGAAACTTTTGCCAAGGGTTAATGAACAAGATATGTTGGCCGACGATTTCAAAATGTTATATTACGACTACGGCCAGATGCGATTGTCAAAATTGTGCTGGCAACGCGTCACAACCGAAGACTACAGAGTTTGTCTGACTAATATGCGCCTTGGTGACACATTAACTTTTAATATGGCCGACTAGTATAAGGGTCTTCTACTGTAATCTATTTTCTGCATGAAATTCACTCTATTACGTTTGCAATATTTATTTGAAATTAATTGATCGATATTTAAACGTCACTGTAGAATATATCAGCCCATTGTCGTATTCTGTCGGAGTATCAACAAAGATCAACTAGGATTGCAGACGATATACTCTTCTGTATAATTTTCTGCAATTTTCTGCATGAAATTCACTCTATTACGTTTGCAATATTTATTTGAAATTAATTGATCGATATTTAAACGTCACTGTAGAATATATCAGCCCATTGTCGTATTCTGTCGGAGTATTAACAAAGATCAACTAGGATTGCAGACGATATACTCTTCTGTATAATTTTCTGCAATTTTCTGCATGAAATTGACTATATTACGTTTGCAATATTTATTTGAAATTAATTGATCGATATTTAAACGTCACTGTAGAATATATCAGCCCATTGTCGTATTCTGTCGGAGTATCAACAAAGATCAACTAGGATTGCAGACGATATACTCTTTAAATGAAAAATAATATTTCTTAATAATATTATTTATATTTCGTATCTATATTTATAATACCTAACAACAATTTCTTATACCGATATATTTTATGTAATAGCTTCTCTTATTTCGGATACCGTAGAATACTATATATATATATATATATATATATCGTGGAACAATAATTTTTTGATAATTTACAGTGGCGATAAATAATTTAGAACGAGCGAATATTACGTCGAGAACTTTACGTAGCACGATCGAAGGAAATTGTTACGATGTTCTGGATTGGAAATTTCATTGAACTGAATAAAATGCTGACGAAGAAAAGGGATAAGAATGATCGAGGTGAGTGCGGAATATTTTCTTGGCTTGGAAGGACCAGATCAACATCCAAGCTTCAAAGCAGTGGAATGTAATATTGTTGCATTAAACGAGAAGACGTAGTAGATACGATATAATCGATCGTATCGCGTTATTGTGTGACAGCGTAAAAGAATAAGATGTATAGCGTGGCACGAATATCCTTTTCCATAAGATATTCGCTCGAGTATTTTGACTACGATACGTTCTAGTTGCTTTACGAGTTTTATAAAAATGTTGTAAATACCTTCGAGCTTTTACGACTGAGAGATAATTGTTGAAATTTATTCGGCGTAGAACCGAGACACTCCTCTTTATTTATTCGTGCTTCTTCATAAAACATGAACGTTATTTGTTAAAAACCTAATGTCACTTACGTCCATAGATAAAGCAAAGAATTTACGATACGATAAATTTTCTTCGTCCACGCTTTCACGAGAATCGCCTCTTACTTTGCCAGTACCTACAGCCAAAAATGTATTACGCGCTTCGTTCAATTAAATTTTCTATCGCTCGTTCCAAACGTTCGTTCGACTTTCTATTAACTTTGAATTACAAAATTCGAGAATTTCAAAAGTAATTATTCGAATAATATGTCGAATAAGAAATCTACAATTCCACCCGCGCAATCTCCAAAGCCATTCAGTTTCACTTTTTATCGTTCATTAATCGAAAATTCGCTGTCGTACTAAGAATTCATCGTTCCTTCAACCACCTTACGAGGTCATAAACATAAACGTACGTGTACTCGCCAAATCCCTGGCGAGCGATTGCAATTCGATAATAATTTCAATTCAACGCTGAATCCGAAACCTAGAAAACCTTCGATGTCGACCAACGAAACAAAATTCTGTTACAAATAGAATTTTAGATCCCGCGAGGATCTTAGAAAATGGTGGGAACTTACGTCGAAACCTCTGCGACAACCATGACGAACCATGATCTCGCAACCACCGATGATCGTTCCACCCTTTAATCCACGTGGATTCTCCGCACGAATTTGTCCGTAATCACCATAATCGCGCCGGAACGTTCGAATATTTCACGATGTCGATAAAATTCACGAAGCAATCGAAACAACGTGGAGCGAACGTCCGTACGACGAAGCAAAACAGAGATGTAGAATCGAACGATACACGCACACACAATGGTGGATGGCACACACACAATGATGACAATGGTGGAATGGAAGAAAATCGGCAAGCAACGTTGACGATGGTTCGACGGACGTCGTTTGAGAACGACTTATACAGGAAAGTAAGGAAAATGTCGTTGACGAATGATACGCGTCTGCCTGAGACCTGCACGTGAGAGCAGAACAGCTTTGAGGACTGTACGATACACGCACGATCACTGGCAGAGATGTATACCACTGGACCCAAGGAAGTGGCGAAACAACGTGGAAGATCGACGTCGGCGAACGCCACTGGAAAAGAAAGGGGAATAGGTCGACGTGTACAGACGACGAAGAGAACACGTTTCCTTGATCCTGCTCGGCGTGCAACTGGTCCCGCGTGTACGGCGGAAGATCGGGCATTTAGTGGTGAACCGAGACCAGCAACGGGAAGAGAAAGAACCGAACGAAAACGTAGGTCCGACAAGCGTGAAGAGACAGAGAGAGAAGAGGAATAGAAGATGCCGGTGTGGCGTGGTGTATTAACAAACCGCGTGAAAAGATCCCAAAAATAATTTCGGCGTGAAGAAATAAATCCGGGTGAGGCGGTCGCGAGGGTGCCTAAAAGAAGGTTCGCCACCGGGTGCCTTCTGGGAATGAAACCGGCATACTATGCTCGAGTTATAAGAAGAGCGGTGTAGCGATCGCATCGGCTAGTCGCTAAAGAGTTTTGCCGCCGCGAAGAACGGGAACCAACTCGACAGAACAGAAATATATTACTCTAGAAACCTATCAGACGTTTTTGGAACACTTACGAGTTGCTATGGATACGCAGCAGCTTGATGGCGAAAAGCGGAGGAGAGAGGTTAGAAGACTGTCAGACATAATTCGGACACTTAGCAATCGCTGCAGTCGCATGGGAACGTGATGGGGAAGAATGGAGAAAGATTGGATAACCTAGAGAGGCTGCTAACGAGTATTCTGAAACACCTACGGAAGCGACGATGAAGAAAGACAGAGTGGACCGAAGGATGAGTAACGTTCGATGTAGAGACCTGTAGGAAATGTTTGCAGCGCTGACGAATCTCTATAGCTGCAGAGAATCGTGATAAAGAATGGAAGAACGTATAAGAGAACTATAAGACATATTTGGAATAGCTATGGATACGTAAGAGTTTGATGACGAATAACGGAGAAATAGACCAAAGGAAGAGTAACGTATAGTTTAGAGTTGCAACAGAAACATTCGTAACACCTACGAATCTTTATGATTGCACAAGATCGTATCGAAGAATGAAAGAACGAATCGAGGGAAGAAGAGTGGATAACCTAGAAAATAATCAGAGACGTTTGCAACATCTAAATTGTATCTATGGATACGCAGACGTTTGATGACAAAGAACGAACCGAGAGAACAGTTTAGGGATCGGCTACACATATTCGATACATCTACAAATCTCCATGAGTGCAGAGGAAAAATCTACCTCAAACGTTTGAAAAACGGATACGCAGAAGCTCAAGGACGAAGAACTAAAATGTGAACGAAGGGGATGCTGCAATCGGGCATCTACCAATCTCCATACTTAGAAAGAATCGCAATGACAAAAGATAGGAAACCAAGTGGAGAACGTATAACCTGAAAACCTACGAAAAATATCTGAAACACCTACGTAGGAATCTCTACGAATGCACGGAATCCTGACAAAGAACGGACAGAAGAAATGAAAGGAAGAATGGCGTATAACGTAGAAAAGAGGCAAAAATATTTGAAAGACCTACGAGTACCCACGGAAGCACAGAAGCTGGATGACGAAGTACAAACAAAGGGAATAGAGACCAATCGGACATATTTGGAACACCTAGGAACCTCTAAGAGTGCGCAGGATCGCGAAGACGAAGAATGGAAGAAAGAACGGCGAGAAGAAGGAGAAAGGATGGTGTCTAGAGACCCATCGGACATATTTGGAACACCTACGAATGTTTCTATGAACGCACAGGGTGGATTCTCAAACACTGGATACTGGTTTGCAGTAGTCGTTGTTGTTGTTGTTGTTGTTCTAGTTTGTTGTTTGTATAGAGAATAGTCGACGTGAGAGAGAAGAGATAGTGATGAAGAGACCGAATATGCCGATGTGGCAAGGCTCGAGACGCAACGGCCACAAGGCAAAGGCAAGGCAAGCAAGCAAGGCACAAGCAGGCAGGACTTACCTCTGCTGTTTTTAGAACTCCACTCCCAGAACTGCGCGGGTCGAGCCGAGCCAAAACCAAAATACCACCGATATAGCTTTTCTGCGATGGTCTTTGTGTGCGCGACCAACCAGCTCTTTCCTTAGGACGTCCAACCGGCTTGCACCGGAGTCGAACGAACCAACCTTACCCTGACACGAGTCTACGACCACGAACATGGATGATGATGACGATGATCGAGACGACCAAGACGAGAGTTCAGACATTTCGATGGTGCATATAATAGTTTGAAGAATTGAATAATTCTGTTATTCGGTTGTTCGATGAAGGAAACGTTATCGAACCAAGTATCGGAATGTTGGAGGATGTCGAGGGTGGTTCTGTTCAAAACGACGACCAAGAATAGAAAAGTTTCGAAGGTGCATCGAGAGAAACTGTAGTCGTATTGGAATAATTTTTGTTGCTTTGGAATGTTGGAGGATGTTCAAGAATGTCGAAGGTGATTTTAGAACAAATAAAAAAAAAAAAAGAAAAAGAAAAAATAATAAGAGAAAAAAAGAAGGAGAAACGAATGGACTTTCGTATTACGGGATTCTTGTAGGTGATATTGGTATGAGACAGTGATTTGTGAAAGGGTTATCATAACCGTAATTGATGGAGAAATTGGCAAATTGGTTTCTTATATTGAAAGATGTTGTTGAAGGTGGTTTTGCCAAAATGGATTCTCCTTTTATGAAATATCTATAGGGGTAGTTAAACCTGGTACGAGATAGTGATTTGTGAAGGGTTATTATGATTGTAATTGAGGCAGGAATTGGCAAGTTGAGTTTAAATAATGGAATAATTTGGGTATTTAATTTTTGGTTTGAAGAGGTTTCATGAAATATTCTTGGCGTGTATTGACAGTGATTAACGTCGTGAATGACGAATTCTGGTTTTTGAAAGAATTTCCAAGTAGCTTGTCGTTAAAGTTTCATTGAATACTAATTTTGGAAAATTCTGAGATTTTTAGAAAATTGTTTTGAAAGGTTGTGTGTGAATAGTGCGCTACGAAGTCTTTATCGAAGCTGCAAGGGACTTTCTGCTTCGAAGAAGTATCTCTTTTTCTTTTGATAACCCAGTGACACCAGATAAACTAATTTCTTTGATTCACCATTTATTATATATTTGTACATAGAATATTATTTTTAAATATGAAATACTATCATTGTTTATGTCTGTTAGCGTACTCGCTTCGTTTATATTGCCGATTGTATTACGATTTACGAGCGAAATTTTCATATACTTTCACGTATTTTTCTTCGATATTATTTAAGTTCAATTTTTTCTCTTATTATGAAAAAATAAGCCACGAGTTACCTTTCTATTGCATGTAGGAGCCAAGATCCAGGGTCGGTGTTGCATTCACGACGGCGGTCCTGAAACACAGAAAAGAAGACATTCTTGATTTTTGAAAATTATAAAATTCAATCAAAAGTATCCAAGTTGATATTTATTTTATCTTTTATAAAAAAAAAAAAAAAGAAAGAGATCATAGCAATGGCAATATTAAAGATATAGTTTATCACGAGCCACGTGAAAATGTTCATCCGTCGGAAAGAAACACTCTTGAGGACTCAAGTTTCTAAATCTTCAATTTTCTGAACACTCCGACTAATACAACTCATTACGCATGTACATAACACGTATCACCTTATATATCACTTTCGATTATCAGTATATAATTATCATTTTATACTACTGCAGTTATTTGTTTACAGAAAAGAGACAAGAAATTGTACATGATTCGCCGAATAAGTAAATTAAATTTAATTAAAAGTATTTATTATCTACTCTTTCACGAACTGCCAGGGATCTACAATTACGAATAATGAAATAACAATATAGAAAGACACACATGTGAAATAAGTTCTAATATTGACTTCTATTGATCGAACTTTTGACACTCCTCGCGCGAGATAATTCGAATTGGAAAACGCAATAAAACATTACTCCAAACCAGCCCAAACCTAAATCAAACTTAATCTAAACTGAACTCCTGTTGAAAAAAGGCCGATTAAGATCATCGAATAATTGGAATCCAAGAATTACAAACGAAAACCAAAAGATTGCAGATCAAACAATAGCAAACCAACCGAAACCAGTTGAAACCAAACCCAATCTCACCTCGATTAAACCTGGAAAACATTATTATTCTCAAAATAAAAAAAAAACTAATCCTAACCAGCCAAATAATTGAAATTCGAAAATGAACCAAGATAGGAATATCCTTATGGACTTATTTTATTCAAACCAGCTCGATATAAATCGAGCAGAGAGATGGCAAACGAACGACATGACGTAATGTAATTCCTATCCATGCCTGTTCCTTCCAACTAAAAACCGATTTTCTTCCATCGGTTTGGCTCGAAGCATAGGTTTGTGAAATTCTCGACGATCGAAATCCGCGGCAGCTTGTCGTAACGTCCAAGTTTCCATAATTACTCGAGGGCAATTGGATCAGCGAAGCACCAGTCACGCTGGAAGATTCGAATGAATTCTTTATGCCATCTTCTCCGTTCACCGTATTCACCTTTAATCGGGTTAACGGAGCATGGAAGCTTCTCCAAAATAGCGGTCGTTATTAATTTAAGCCACTCTTAATACGGTTCCATACTGCCTGCCACCACGAAAATCGTTATCGTTCGTTCTGTCTTGCTTCGATCGGAATGGATCGCCATTTGAAAGATGGCAGAGTTCGAAAGTTCACACTATTGTTCATTTATTTTTTAACAGGTTATTGGATACAGTATTTGGCTTGTCATATCGAAGTTATATGAATGTCGTTTAGGAGATGGCACTGTTTGAGCGTTTATAGAGAATTTACTTTCGAGTATATGAATATCTATCAAGAGACTTTTGAATGGAATAGAATAATTTTTGTGCAGGCATACACGAAGGGGAGAAACTTGGAATTTCCATTCTTCGGGGGATTATCGAGTATAGCGTTTGAGCTAAAATGTCCTTCTAGAAATATCTTAATGGATAAAGTGATTATTGCGCAGAAAGAAAAAGAGAGGTAGGAAATTTCCATTTTTTAGAGAATTATTGTACAGAATATTTGGGATCAAATATCTTTCTAGAAATTTCTTTACAGAAGATAATGATTTTTATGTAGCAACATAAGGATAGTTTTTTTTTTTTACGATATATTAAAAAATAGGAAAGGGTATCAGGAAAATTATATAATTTCGAAGGTTATGTAACAAATTGCCCAATTTTCAGTTACCAATCGTACCACTACCGATCGCTCAATATTTTTTTAAACCGTCTTCCACTTCCTCTTCAACGTCCACCATTATTACAGCAGAACACATACGTCAGAGAAGTGTCAGCTCAAAAAGCGAGCCAAATCTTGAAGACCAACTGATTCATTGATGAGATCATGCAACTAAAACCAGCACGGTCGTGCCAAAATACCCGGAAATTTTCTCTTTTCTTACTTGCAAAAATCATATATAATATATTATTATATTACTTATGTGGTGATCGAATCGTCGGAATATATCTCCGTTCTACTGTAACAGTTAAGGGTTACTTCTGTCTTCTTAGAAGAATTGCAAAGCTTTAGATGATGAAAGTTTCAGGTCGTCGGATGAAAACTTCGTTTTCGAGGGATTCTGATGTTTTTGGTTCCCGAATTCATAAGTACAAATTTTACATCGCCAGATCTAAGGAAATTAATTTGTATATTTAGAAATCCGAAATTCGGAGTTTGAAGTTTTACAGAAAACCGAAGTTCTAAAACAATTAACATTAAATTCACGATAAATGTTTGGAATAAAAATAATATCGGCGATAACTGGCGTCTGTAACAGAATTTTACATCCGCAGTTAATCAACTTCAGAAAAGCTAACATCGTAATTCATTAATTCCAAATATGAAATTTACATATTCAAAACCTATTAGAATAATTAATCCTGGTAAAACCTATAAAAAAACTAAAATTTCATAATTGAAGACAGCGTTAACGTTAATTTAAAGGAATTTGAAATTGTTAAATCAGAAGAATTGAACAAACAGTGGACACAGTTGGCGATGAAACGAAGTTTCCAGGGTGAAACAAAGGCGACAATAATTTTTGCCTTCGCCGAAGCCGCCGACTAGGAAAGAGGAAGGCATAAAACGACATTGCTCCGGATCGGCACGTGCCACTCGATAAATCTGTCGGCAGCTGACGGCACAGCCGGCTGCAGCCTCCCGCCTGCACTTGCGCTTTCTCCCTTCTTTCTCCCCTGTGTCTTAACGTTTCTTCCGCCCCCTCCTCAACCTTCTTGCAATCCCTTCGCTCTTACGTGAACTCCTCGCGACCCTTCTTCGCGGCCACGCCAAGCGTTACATGTATCTTCGTGACTGAATGCTAGGATCACATCTTCGAAGCATTACATTATAATTGGATGCGTATTTTTATTTACGCAGAAGTGCAAGAACGCACAGAATTCGCATAATATAGAAAAGTATATAAAATACGCGAAGTTTATCAGCTATTATAATATGAAATTTCTGCCACTCTAATTATAATAGATTTGTCCATATATTAAATGAATATTTGAATTAAAATATTCGCTGTTAATTAGAATATAGCGAATCGCCATTGAAATTGCATCTTTGTCCGTGAAAAACGTCTTTATTTTAAGTAACAATGTTTCCTCTTCGATACTATTTTGTTTGCCTTTCACAAATGCACATAACCTATACTGTAAAAATTGCGTCAGCGTTGGTTAGCGTTATTACTTGGACAATGGAATTGACGCATAGAATGCGTCAATAGCAGCGAATGTTAATTAGTGCTCCTGGAACCGAATTTTGTTGTGCTATGTTCTCTTTTCGTTAATTATTTATTACAGAAACATGCTTCCTCTAAAGTTTTCACGAGAAAGTATAATGTACTAAATGAATTTATTTTATTAGAAGTCATAGAATTTGCAAATTAGAACCTTCATAAATATAATGTAATACGTATCGATAATTAAAGAAAAATACATCGATAATGTGTTACTAAATTTTAAATTGTACGTAGCCGTATTAGAATAAATGATCCTAACCTTCACCCACAGTATTATTCGTATGATGAACCTCTTTTGCTATTAATTTTTTCCAAATGCGACTGCGATTGTCTTTATGTTAACAAGGTTTCCACAATAAAAAGGATAAAATATATGATAGAATACATAACAAAGATCTCAAAATATATTGAGATAATGGCAAATTCAATATACACAATGTGATTCGCGGGAGTACCAACATGCGACTACCGAAGTTCCACTTCCCTCTCCAATTAGATCTATTCACCTTAAGGTGGTGTCGCTACAAGCGACCGCAACACTCAAAGCAAACTTTTCCTGAATTACTAAATTCCTAGAACTTATAAATTACACGTACGTGTCTAACAAGAATAAGAGGAAATATATTTCGATCTTTTCAAATTACTTTCTTTACGATTCTTAAACCTTCCATAGTACCTTGAAATATTTCTAGAATTAATAAATTATTATCTTCGTACTAATTAATATTTTCTAGCAATTTTTATACAAAATATAGTTAATAATACAGGAAAGGCTTAAGATTTACTTCATCAAATTCTATACTCTCTTTCGTCTATTTTTTCTAGTTATTAATTATCTTATATTAAAGTGGTTTATATAAAAATTATTATATGAAAAACTTAAATATTCATTCTGAATCACTTTAAAGCAATTCTGTGTATTTTGCAGCAAGTATAATAAAGGAAAACTACGTGTCTAGAACTTCATTGACGTGTAAGAAACAAACATATCAAATTTCAAGATACGTTTCAGGATTACGTAAGAGAAGATTCACGAGGAAAACAGGAAACGAATTTTCTAACTGAACCATTACGTTTTACTTTACGACAAATAATTGTAGATTCGTTTCTAGGCCCACGTTCTAAACGATCCAGGAGGGCCTGCATCCCCAAGAGAACGTGTGCACACGTGTATAATCCACGCTACAGCTTAGCACGTACGACGATGCTTCAGTGAAGGGCTTCTATGCTTCTACACGCGCATTCATTCGTGCCTAGATTACTCCGCTTGAAGCTAAACATGGTAACATAGTGGAATTTGGACGAATTTCAAACAAAGATACGAATTTTGCTTATTACATCATCAAATTACTAATTACAACTTGTTTCTTTCTTCAATTTTTACATTCTTTTCGAGAGAATTTATCTAAATTTCAAATTCGATCGAATGTAAGTTTAAGAGGTTGCAAATTCCCATTTGTTCTAATTTACTATCGTTATGCTATCTGTTCCAATTCGAAATCGTTTCCTACTTTTCATACTTTTTACCGGAATTTATCTAGATTCTGATTTAGATAATTAAAATGGAACATAAAAAATGTATATGGTTACCTTTTTTTTTGAAGATGTTACGTATAATTGATGTCCCGAAGAGGTTATGTTTAATTAAAGGTATAATTATGATTTTACGATTCAGAATATTTAATATCTCGTATATGAGGTCGTCTCTCGATTTTACCAGTCGGTATAAAGAATTTAAACATATTAACTTTTCTCTATATTCCTCATTGTACTGTTACACTTTAACCCTTGACATTTTCTTAACCCTAACAATTTCTTTGCACAACGAAAGACTTACGTTTAAGATCCCACGCGCTCCACATAACCTCAACCCTATCTTACAATAACCGCCTATGAAAACTTTCTACCGGCAAATACCAAAAGTTAAAAGTCGAACTATATGAAATATATTTTCTAATCTTTTTTCTTACTCAAAGAAAGTGATTTACGTCGAAGTTCAAAGTATAACGATTGGTAGTTCAAAATACTAGTTAAAGATTATTTTATATGAACCGTGATTATCTAATTTAAATTGCCCGAACTTTATCGAATATAGCTGACATCAGTAGAAACGTAATAATCAGCACAAGACGTAAAAGCTATAGAGATCTTTCGGTACGCAAAGTTCACAATGAATCTTCGAAACTTAAACTTTATCAAAATGTTATCTTTGGACGCCAAACTGATCAACTCTACTTGTTACCAATTTCACAATTTCATTACATAAATATACGATTAATATTGAATTTTCCAAAAACAAATTACTTACTTGCGTGCTTTCATTTATTACAATGAAAATGACGTAAATAATAAGAAATTTCAAGATTTTCAAAATAATGTTTTCAACATTGTCACCTTTTTCTGCTTCTCGATTTATGCAGTTAATGAATATGTGACTTCTGAAATATTGCCTCGTATGATCATTACTTAGCTACTAATGACTAGCACCAATACAAATCTAACAATCGATACTAAGTGTAATAATTATGCAAATTTGTTCATACGTAAAGGTCGGAATAAGTCTTGGAAACGTTTAAAAAAGTCATCCTCGGGAATCATCCCCGTGAGCGAGGCCGCAACTGCGCGTTAGCAACAGATGGAAAGAGCCGTGGTGCCGCGTGTCGCATATTACGTATCGCTCATAAAACGGCCAGTTATACGCGTACACACGGTACACGCTTCATCGATCAGCGTTACTTGCGTCATTGCAAGCCTGTCGTATACCTATAGCCAACGCAGTTTCTTTCTTCCCTTCGATCCACCGCGAAATTAATACGAAAACTAATTAATTAAAAAGAAAAGAAAGAATAAAAACCTAAAAGAAGAAAAAGACTTTATCATTTATTCTTATTCTTTTCTTTCTTATTATTATTATTAGTAGTATTATTATTATTGCGTTAGGTTTTCGTTCGTTACGAGCTTAGGTAACAAGCGGATTACAAATATAAGCAAAAGAATGGAAAAAGAAGCTTTCTTACAATTTTACCCCCATTAACGATAGAATAACGATTTTCTTTGTTGCGCCGATACGCATATCGATTATGACTCCTACAATTTCCAGTTTCAACTGGAAACGAAGACTTTTAAGCCACCCAGTAGTACAAATCGAGGGGAGGATCGTCGACTAGGAATCGTTCGCGGGCTAGAACGAACCCACGAGCCACGAGAGATGTTGGCGCGAGTGCAACGCGCCATATTCTTTGTCCTATGACACGACGATGTTAAAGCTCCGTGGCTAAAATTAAACGCAGCCGCCAGGGCTGAGTCTAAGACCGAGGCTGAGCAGGAGCAGCCGCCAGAAACCAGAGCACGTGCTTCAACTAAGTGACGTGTGCCTTCCTCCCCCTCCCCGCCGCGCCACGTTTTCCGTTCACGTTCCCTTTACCCCCTTCACTCGTTCCCTCCCATTCTCACCCCCTCTCTATCTCTCTCTCTCGCTCACTCTCTTTCGTTTTCGAGAAAAATCGAGTTTGAAACTTGTGAAGCGTACTTGAACTTGGCTAATTATCGACTGGGTTTGAGTAAATATAATCAGCAGCAGGCTTTTCTACGTGCGAAAATAAGAGAAAAATGTGGAATCAAATTGTCTCGTACGACGCTTTGTCTGCGAGGCAAATACATTAGGAAATTTATTACACGCTTGTACTAGGCCAACTCTTCATTGAACTCTGTTTTCTTCGAAACAGAGCTTCACGCGTAAACGTTTTATTCCACGTATATTCCTCCTGTATCGTGTATGAAGATTCGCAAGCACAGGTGAATAAAAACACGTAGATAGGTTCGAAGACGTTGGAGCTGCGATTGGCCAAGCAGAGAAGCGAATAAAAGCAGGCAATTATTTATATGACGTTTGGTATGCAAGATATAACGAAGAGGAATTTTTGGTGGAACGTGTACGCGAGTTAGTGATACGGTTGGCTTCAGGGGCAGATGGGTTGCAATCTGACCAGCTTCGAGATTGTTAAAGCTTAATCTGTTGGGCGCTTAGGACTATATTGCTTTGGCTGAGGTTTGGAAATTTGTGGCCATTGTAGCGCATCTCGAGAGTAACCTCTTTGCGAGGATCGATAACGAAATTTCCGTGGATAATAGCAATAATGAGGAAATTATGGAAACTAGTTGAAGTTAGAGTAAATGATAGAATCGATATATACGTGAACATTAGAATTATGGCCGATTTCGAAGGCGATACTAAAATCAATAATTGCATCTATGCAAATAATTAAACTAGTATTATACTATAATTGATAATTAATATCGATATCAAAATCGATAATTGAGCTGGTAAGTGAATCAATGCTATTTTATAATCAATGCTCGAATCGATATCAATTTGAATGTCGGTATCAGTGTCGATAATCGAAACGATTTTCATTAAAATCGAAATATATGTAATGGAAGTTGGTCTAATTGCTGTTATATCGACCAAACGATCGATCAATATCTCGCGTGCGAGTAAACCGAACTGAGGGAGCTGATACAAACATCCTGCACCTCACACGTGGCCTCAACCGACTGTAGGACACGTGTTCCTCTCTCCTACAGAGACATTTCCCCATAAAATCAGCCTTTCGATAACCTATGAACGTCCTAATAGAAATTTGATCTCACTCCGTTTAAGATTCTCTATTCCATCAACAGCACGACCAACATTCCATTTCTTTACATAGGAATTAATAGTTTCAATTTCATTCACCAAACATTTCTTTTAGAATATCTTCGCCTATTAAATTGAAACTCAACCTAGAAAATTGGACGAAGATTTACATCATAAGAAATTTCAACCATTGATTCTCTTATAATTTCCATTATGTTCGTACCAATTACTTGTTTCAGATACCCTTTTACTTTATTATCCAATCCCTTAACTTGCTAATCCTCAGCTCTAGAAAGTACAATTCTGAAAATCTCAGTGACAGTACACGAGATTAAAACGTTTCCTCTTCTCTGAAAGACATAATGTTCTATGAGAGAATCTAATCCTCCTAAATACTACCACTTTTCGTCATTTAGTCATTTAGTAATTTATCAAGAGTGTCATGCGAGTTTATCGAGAAGAGAAAAGAAAAGCAAACAAAAGATCGAATTGAAATGAAAATCAGACGATCTTGATACAAATAATCAGGAAAAAATTTTTTATTTTAATGAGAATGGTAGCGGATAACGTGGCGGGAGGGCAGTGCAAGGAGTCGTAGCCTGCACGTAGGGCCACACGTCGTCGGTTATAGGACCCCATGGTTCGCCATGGCCAACGCGACGCGACCAGACACATATTAGAACGATCTGAGTCTCGGTATGTTCTCTGGTGTGTACAGAAACGAAACTAAAATGTTCACACGTGTGAAAAATAACGAAAAAGAATCAACCGTTATGTAGCGAAATTCTTAAAATTCGTCAAATTTTATGCAGTAAAATATATACCATGCTTTTGTTTATTTGATTTTCTTGAGCTATCGCCACAAGTTTTATTAGCTCTTTCGCACTTTCTTCGCCAGATACGCAATTGGTGTTTAACGAAGCCATGCCGGCTAGCAAGGTCACATCTATCTAACGAGGTACGTCTAATAATTGATACAACGATTGCTAACAAGTACGGAACTGTGAAACCGGTCGAGTAAACAACAGAGAATGTCGAAGGAAACGTATCCAGATAGGTGGATAAATTGTTTTGTATTGAGTATTGAGAGTATTGAGATAATCAATTACGATTCAACTGTAGCGTGAAATGTTTGTCTTAGTCGTTTCAATAAAACGATCAGATTGTTAAGGAATGATTTATTATAGTATTAGTATAATATAGTATTCTAATTCTAATAAAAAAGACACTTATCCCATATCCTAATATAGAACTGATTTTAATAAAAACAAATCTCTATTCTATTTTATTCTAAATAATAAACCTAATTTTGGAGGAAGGTAACCCAGGATCTTTACAAACCCAACTTTCAAATTTGTATCCCTCAATTCTTCTAAAAATTATAAACCTAACTCTAATATAAATTAGAAAACTCAGATTCTCCATTCCATATTCTCCGAAAAACCTAACGATCTTTTGACCAAACGTAAGTCCAAGTCCAAGGACCGAAGCTACGATCACGGAAGAAGAAGAACAGAAAGAAATGACTAAAACGGGAGGGAATCTTCCAAAAGCTTCTATAACTGATCCAATCTCATTTCATTCTCAATCCCAGCCAGCTAAGCTAGTCGATATGATTCGAGCAAAAAATGTGGCAGATCGAAGGAACTATAAAGCTATCGTGAAAGTACAGAGCCATCCGCAGAGATTCTTCTGCAACTCTGTGTGTCCCTGTTTGAGGCGCGCGCAAACTGGAGCTTGAAACGCGATACTCGACGCGCGAGACGATACGCGGGCCGATTCTACTCGAAGCGAAGCAGAATGAACGCCGAGGGCCGGCGAAAAGAGAGGGAAAACGAGGTGGCGTGAAGGAAGAGGGTCGGGAAAAGAGGAAAACAAGAAGAGGGAGGCTCGTGAGTTGAGTGAACGCACACTCGAGCCGCGTGTACGCGGGAAGGGAGAGGAAAACCAACATACACGTACATACATAAACACATATAAAGAGAGCGAGGAGAATCTCGCATGAACTACGTTTATTCCAAACGTAGACTCTCTCAGTATTCTTCTTCTTTTTCTTCTTCTTCTTCTTCTTCTTCATTTTACTCTTATTCATATTTTTCTTCTTTTAAAGGCCTCGTTCAGGGAAATGGTTTCGTACGAAAGAATTTTCTTAAGAAGCTTCTGTCTGAACCCTTTGTGTTTCACTTTACTGCTATTCGGTATTTTTATTTTAATCGACTTATATTTCATATTCTATAAAATAGCTTCAAAGGCTTTGGCTGCAATTTTATACTTTTATAAAACTTTGTTACATATCGACGCACATTTTATAATTAATTGATATCTCGTATTTTTCTATTTTTTGAAGTTTTTATAGTAACTGGATTGCACGTGTTTATGCAATTCGTATTTTCATGCGAACAATGAAAAACATAGGACGTAGGCAGGCAGATAGTTTTACTTACTGAATGGAATAACAACAGAGTATTGTGTTTACTTTTATTAAATTTTGCTATATTATACCAGAAATTTCTGTATAATTACTAGACTGAGGATGTTTACGCATTTATGGAAAATTCAAATGTACAAAAATATCTAAAATAATATATAAAAAGAACATTAGCTACAACATTTTCATCTGGAAATAATTATTTATATTATGGTATTTAATTTGGATTGAATTAATTTCTGTTTAAGTTTCATTTATTTCATTATATCTTAAAAACTATGAATTTGTAAATGTATGAGATGTACTTGTAGATGAATGATTATAATATAATAATTATGTTTGCATGTACAGCTTCATTATTTTATATATATAAATAAATATATATATATACATATATGTAATTTTTATTCGCTTACTAATTTTAAAAGCAAAGAATAGGTTTAATATGCTAAAAGTGAAAAGAAATGGAACAAAATACAGCGTCGAGTCAAGCAAAGAAGTAAGAAATGTTTAAGCTTTTCGCGATTCGATACGGATTTCATTTTGCCAGGCAGGTGAGAACTAATTAATTTGCAGAGAATAAAGGATAATTTAGCTGCGAAAGATTCGAGATAATTATGAGAACTACTTTTCACGTATAATGTGATGTAATAAATAGTATTATGGAAATTAGATAATTAACTCATAATAAGTAGTATAAATTGGAAAGAATCTAAAGGTTGATGAATAGAAGGAGGAAGTTTTTTCTAATGTTTGATGTCAATGGTTTTTTTATGTAAAAAGTGCATATCCTTTTTTTAACGATATTATATCACTTTTTGTAGAAATGATTCATGGAAATCGTTGGAACTTAATCGATGGTTAAATTAATTATATACCGTTTAATGTCAGTTTATATTATTTTATAAAATTTAAAGATTTGTTTTACTTTTTCATTTAGAATAATATTAATTTTTCTTTCATCGAAGGGTGCAAAGAAAATGAAAAGAAGTCTGATAAAAATGGTATTTCTTTTCTAAAACCACTACCTACGTTCGAATATTTATCATACCACTTAAACGACATATCGTGACTCTTCTACAAATATTCGTATCAATATGAACAGTGAATGGAATAGACGAAAAGCTGTCGCACCACCTACACTTCTTTGAAATATTCTATTCGAGAACTCAAAATGATCATCTACACAAAATACCTTTTATCCATGCCACGATAATAAAATTTGGAGAAAGAACGAAGATCCTACTTATGTATATAAAACAAGGCTCCTCTTCTGTCCTGATATCCTTCCCATATTTAATAATACGATTATTTATCCATGGAATCTATTAGTCAAATATATTCAATAATTGATCAGCCACACTATATTATTGATCTATGGAGAAAGGCAGTATTACCTATTTATTGATAACTCTTTTGCCCTTTGGAGTTTGAAGGACTTACATTCTTATATCTAGATTTCTCTGTTCGATTGATGAATATTCGATTGATTAATATTACCAACATTACATATAAAGATATAGTAAATGAAAGAAAGCCATTGTGCAGTTGTTAATATTTTGGGTCTTGGTTTAATGTGAAAAGATAATGCAATAGGATATATTGCATTGAAAATATTAAGAGCATATTTATTATCTAGTAAGTTATGGAAGTTTATGCTAATATAAATTTGCTTTTTAACATTAAAACTACCAGAGTACTTGAAATGGCCAATCTGCAGTTCTTCATAGAAATTCTACAAGTTTACAGCCTAGCAAACTATGAACGTACGTACGAATTATCAGAGTAGTTAATAAAACAACACATTTGTAATTTGTCATAGAAATTTTGTAGATTCGTAAAGGCGCGTTTCCAAGATTTCAGCGAGCTTTTACAAACTTTAACAATTACTGTCTTCTTCTCTAGTCAGCTCATTTCCTTTCAATTTTTCCACGTCCAATAACCAAGAAAATGAAGAAGAAGAGGAAGAAGAAGTATAAGTAGGAAAAGAGATAGAAGAAGAGACAGAAGAAGGAGGAGGTGGAGGAGAAGGAGAAGAAGAAGAAGAAGAAGAAGCAAGAGAGGAACCAGAAGAACAAGAAGGAGGAAGACGCTCCTGAAGCAAGATGTCCCCGTGGAACTCTCCCCTGGTTCTTTCCTCGAACTTACCATGGATTCTCTCTTCCTCTCCCTTTCTACGCGTGTGCACGCGTCAAACGCACACAGTAACCGGCACGCAACACATACATGCGAAACGTGTGTAGAGAGGGGGACAGCGGCGCGCGTGTATTACTCGAACTAGCAGAGGAAGAGAAGAGAGGAGAAACGAGCTGGCAGATGTTGGGCGCGTGCGGCGTCGAACCTTTTAAGGCGCGATCACTGGACGCCCGGCGTCGCAACGGCCCTCCCCGCGTCGCTTTCGCCCCCACCAAAGTCCACGGCTCTCCTCATTCCGTCTCTCTTCCTCCTTCGCTACACTCTCCACTTCGGACACCTTGAGAACAGACAAACCACGCGCGCCACACCAGCCTCCACGAAACTTCATCTACCTCTTCTACTTGCCTTCCTACCGCCTTCCTCGACGCTACAATCCTCTCCTTTCGTCGCGTACCACACCGCACGGATAGAGGCAGTTGAGCCTTTCCACTGTAATTTGCTTCGAGCCTCTTCTGCTCGTTTTTCTGCCTCCGCTTTGCGCTCGGATCGGTGGATTCGTGGTTAGGCTGTTGGTCCGATTGTGAGAGCGTTTGGAGAGGTGGAACAGGGTCTGGGGATGGGAGAGGTTTCACGAGGATTAAGGTGAGATTATGTATATGGGTGATGGATTTTAGGGGAAACGGGGGATTTAGTTTTCGCTGTGGAAGTTTCCTAGAGAAATTTTTCTAAGGGTAAAGATCTGGTACAGTTTGTTGGAGATAGATAAATTTTTTAACGAACGGAAGAAGATATTTTGTCAATTTTATACGTTAGTGTCTTTAGACATAACGTTGGGTTTAAGGGAAATAGAAAATTTGGATTTCGTTGTGGCAACTCTTCAGGAAAATTTTTGAACGAGGCTTCGGAATTATTGTTAGAGTTGAAACTAGTTCTTGGAAAGAAAGAAGAAAGATCAGAAAACTGTTTTGGGAAAAGGGAAGAAAGAGTGAGAGCTGTATTGTGGAATATGTTGCAATATAGTTACCAAATTTCGTATACTCGTTTGGTTCAATCTGAATTTACAGATAAAACATAGTCTTTAGAAGAAATTTAAGGTACAATTTTAAGTATGGCTAGAACTGACTTAAAACTCAAGTTTCGCTAAATAGAAGATTTTTGGTTGAACACAAGTAGCTAACATACTGCAAGAAAAATGAGGATAACATTTAATGAACACGTCTCTTCGAAACCACATTCCAAACAACCTAATGACGCCCGAATACCTTAGATAACATTAGCACCAGTGTTACAAGCTACTGGTTCCTAGTCATTCAAAACGCTCAAACCCTTTATACACAGCTATGTTAAGTCTATACACCCACGAAAGCAACATTTCAAGTATAATACAGTCTGCCCACGAAAATCACATTCCACGTATAATAGTTCGCGCACAAAAGAAACATTCGAAATATAATAGCTCGCTAACGAACAAACATTCCAAACATGTACACTACACTGACAATTGTTAAAGAATCTCTATTGTGGACATTTCTATTTCATCTCAACGAAATTATCATTGGCGAAAAAAGTCTTGTAGGCTTAATAGATATTGTAGCGAAATAATCTTACAGACTTTATATCTGTCGATTATCTGTCTTTATATCTAACGATATCGTGACGAAAATCAATTTCGACGCAATCATTAAAAAAGAAATTTACAGACATAAAGATACAAAAATCAAAATGCCACCGAAAACGCGTAAATGCGAACTTTCTTTAGCTTGGGAATTTGTACGTTCTCTATTCGTAAATATCTCTCTAGATGTTAGTTCCTTAAGGAGCATCTCACTTGCACAGTCGTTCCTTGCCAAGTCGCGTTATACGAGGACGATAACAATTATTTAATCACAGGGACTTTGTCGGTATTGCCTGGTAAACAAGTAAAAAGAAAAAGAAGATAAAAAAATATAGGTAATCAGGGATGGAAAGAAAGAAGGACGGAGGCGTTGCACGTGGCCGATAGGACCACGTGGGCTTTCAGCCGACGTCACCGGCCGAACCGACATCCCATCGCGTATTGATTGAGAGTGGCCATGGTCGTTTCCATGACGACGTTTCTTTTACCTGTACAGTTCATACACATACCTACATCTACACAGCTATACATACACAAATATACACATATGTATATGATACACCTTGCCAGGTACGCAGAAGCAGCTACCTATCTATCTACTACGTAGGTAGCAATCTTAGGGGAACGTAGGTGTACGTAGGTGCGCATGGTACCTGCGCCAGGGACTGTAAGTTCTCTTTCCCAACCCTCCTCTATCTGCCTACGTTCTGCTCTCTCCCCTTTGCTCCACACCCTCCCCTTGTCATCTTTCTTTTCGAACCCTATCAAGCTGTCCTATCTGCACGGTGTATCGAGTGAATCGGATCGGATCCTCGATAGAAATCTCTGGAGCGTGCACGTTACCGTACCACGCGTGCAAAATTTATAATCGACCCCTCCGATACCGCGCCGTGACGCGTACGTACCCTCGCCCCGAACCACCCCCAGAGGCGACACACCCCCTCTGGTACCCTAGATCGGATACACTACAGCGTACCGACGATTATAGCGGATTCGTTTTGTGGGGCACCTTGCCGGTGCTCCTTCGTGGATATTGAGAATCCATTGTTGTTTTAACGTTAATTATAATTAGAAACGCAATAAAAATATTGTATATACAGCGAGAGGCAAAAGCGAGTATACACTTTGCGAAAGTGAGGTTCGTAAATTATCGACATACGAAGATGCTCGTAAATTATTCTCTTATCTATGTTTTTTATTATTAATTTGTATCGGTACATGCTATATATCTTTCCGATCAATTTTTAATTTGTACGACATATGTGTAAGAGCTGTTCGAGTAAACATCCCTTCGATGTATACTATGCTCGTTTTTGCTTCTCACTGTATACATACAGCAAATTCGTACAATCGTTGAAAGTTGCGTTAAAATTGTTATTATTGAATATTCTTAGCGCATACGGTTATATACGTATTGGTCAGAAACGATAGTATACAAATTGCAAAAATAATGTTTGTAATATCATCCCCCTTCTCTATCGTTCAATTTATGGAATTGATCAATGTGGCTTGAACGGCGTAAATGTAACTTAATAACGTGAAATATCTGCATGAGTCAGAACTGACCCAGCCTTCGCCGCCCGGTGATTAAGACGTATAGAAGCTTAAGCATCGTTTAGATTAACCAATTTACTTAAATTCAAGTTGTACGATTATGTTCATACAAACTATTTGAGTTTAGACGGCTTGAATTTGTGTTGAAATAATCAGATTTCAAATACATAGAAAATGGAAAACGAGTACTCGATCTTTCGTGAATCTACAGAACAAAAGTATTTTAACAGGATAATTTAAAAATATAAAAGTATAAAAATGTAAAATATAAATCGAAAAGAAAATGCTATTGATAAATTAAATAAGAAATGTCTTGTGCACGTAAAAATATAAAGAATGTACATAATTTAAAGCTTATTTAAGCTTAATTGATCTGAATTAGATATTACAGTCATGTTAGTTTAAGAGTCTATTTCTGGGCGATAAAGCAAGGTAGTAGAAATATCGATACGATTGACGTTGTCTATCACTTAGGAAATTTGTATTATAGGTGTTAGAGAGTTAGGCTAGATTTTTCTGCTATACGGCAAGGGATAAATGTTGATAGGTAGGAATGGTATAAATGTTAGTAGGTTTGGTGTTGTAGAAGTTCGGAAGAAGAAGAAGATTGGAATTTATAAACAATAGAAAATCACAGGGTGGAATTCGTGATTTATGGATGTGTCGGCAAGATATGATGCTTACTGAATATTAGAAAAAGAAATTTCGTATACCATAAAGTATCCACGACTTGCTATACAAAATATAATGCATAATATATAGCGATATAATTCATAGAATCCAATATGGGCAAAGAACATTTCTTAAAACGTCACTTAACATTTAATATGACAAATATCAAACCCAACGATACTAACAACGATATCTCCCCAATTTTCCAAATATAACTCTAATCGAAACACTCTCAACGCCAACTCTACATACATAAACGCTGCTCTGAAACTATTTCTCCGATCTAAACAGCGAATATTTATACAAATTCATATGTTCGTGTATATATGAAACGGAAATGGTACTTAGATAAAGAATTGTGTTATCAACTAAATATTACAATGAATACTACACTTTGGATAATATGCGCATTGTAGGCATTCTAGCATCTTCAAAAATCCGCAATTTACTCCAAACCAAACTTAACCTCTCTCTTATTTACGTACATAAGTGTACATATACTTCAGCAAAATCTCCCTCTCTCCGCTCCTTTCAGCCAGAGAATCACCATAACGACGTACACAATCCTATATATATATATATATATATATATGTGGTACATACGTATCATGAAAGGTAGTACGCCAATTACAGAAATTTCACTGGCACGCCCGTCGACGCTTCATTAACGGCCGAGTCATAACAAAGCTGTTTTATTTATCGACGGAGAATAATGACAAAATCGATCGGATATTCGTGTACGTTACAAACCGCGGAAAATGGACGGAGCAGCACGTGCTGCTAACACGTGGTGATCGGGTCCGCGTTCAGGTATGGGGGAGGGGAACGAGTATAGGTTAGAGGAGCGTGGGGTGGGGGGAGGCGGCGCGCGTCTCAGCAAAGTGGAAGGGAGAGCGGACCAGTTCCCGCGTAAACACTTGCTTTTTGTAACTGTACACACAGCCACCAATCACGATCCTAGATACCACACGATTATTCAGCATCTTCCAAGAAACGACAGATTGTAATCTGGCGATATTATGGTGAATGCTAATCTGGTGAGAAACTGACAGGATATCGTTATTGCACGATATCGGAAATAAAATGAAATGAATCGTGCATTTTCAGGTTAAGTGGAGATGATCGTCAGTGACACGCGCTGGATGAAAATTTAACAGTCTTCGACAGGATATCGAAATTAAAATATATAAGCGTTATCGCGTCTATTATTGTAACGTGATTAAATATTGCTACACAACGTTTCAATCCAAGTTAAAATAATTCTATGTATATTATTTCGACGACTATGTATATCAGACGATTGCCGAACTAGCGTTCTTTCGCTTTATTCGTTATCAGCTTCTTTCTACGAAATATTTTACGTAATTCGAATTACCTCCACTTAAATTCACGGAAAACTAGTTGAAAAACATACGCATAATAATATCAAATAATAACTTTAAACAGCAAAACCTGACAAGTATCGCCATTCAAAAATCCCCAAAGCTACCGACAGAAACTACGAATGGTTTTCAGTTTATGAATGAAATACTCCGAAAAATCTTCGTATAATACGACCGAATAACAAACCTAACAAGACCTAACCTAATCCTACAAACCCCTCAAACTATCGCCACTAAAAGATCCCGAAACTATTGTATCAGACGAATCCATCAGAAATTATGAATAAGATAAGATAAGAAAGTAAATAATTAAAGTTAAGAAACCTGCGCATAATCGGACGACAAATCGAGTAGCATAACCCATTGAAATGTGATGGAAAAACGACTATTCAGAGGCACGTGTCATTGGCACGTGATAAAAGGGCTTAGGAAATGGAACAAAGGAAGACAGAGAGAGATGGAACCGTAAAATAGAACGAGTTAGACGATGGATTTCCCGTATGTTGCATGAGAAACAACCATAACAACGACAACATTTGCGTCAACATTGTAGCCGTCTACTGTCGTCGAAATTTTCTTCCTCCTAACAGCTAGCATTTTGTACGTGATACACGCACGTGTATCTGTATGTGTGTATACCTGCAGGACGATCGACTTTTGACCACAATGACACGTGTACATCGCACGTGAGAGTAGGCGGAAGGAATCATCGGAGTTGCGTTCAGATTTACGTCAATCGTGACCTGACGCGAGAACGCAAGGCTCAAAGACAGCCCCAGCTTTAACCAGGGGGAAAAAATGACGGTTAAAAGGAAAACGAGCTGGGACGCTTTTTCCGATATTACGGAGAGAAAGAGGAAGAGCGAGAGAGACGGGCAGAGACAGAAAGGGGGAGAAGAGAGTTTCTGGGGAACTGACATCCGGTTCTTCTTCAGCCGTGATGCGCGGGAACATGGCTACCGCGGGAAACGGAAGATAGGCAGTGTAACAAGAAAGGGAAACTCCTTCTCTCTTTCTTTTCAAGGAATATTGGAATATAAGAAAGACTGTAGAGTAGAAATTTTTTTTTTTCAGTACAAAATTCTTCTTCCTATGTACTTTCTATATTCGATATTCATATGTTTATTTTATATATCATAAATTAACTGTAATATTATAAATTATATTCTAGCGAAAGATACGAAGTGAGAGAGAAGATTCTTCCTCCTTTTTTTTTTTTCAAGGAATATCGAAGAACTGGAAAAGTTACGTAATGGGAATCTTCTTCGAACACAATATCTGCCGTTTTCATCTTTTTCCTTTTTGAATATTTTTATAGGCACGTGTATGCTGTATCCTTATTTCGTAATATTATAAATCATATACCCGGAAGCAAAAGCTAGTGGAACAAAAAAGAAAAGCTGCTCTTTCTTTTCAAGGAATATTCGAGTATAAAAGTATAAGAAAGCTTAGAAAATAAATTTATATATAATAAATAATTTATATATAATATGCCTATTTATATATAATATGCTTAAATACAAATATACTACAGGCTGGTTATTCTAGTGTTAAGAAACTTTTTTTTAATGTATTCAATTGAATATTGATTTTCTTTAGAATGAAAATAATAGCGAGAGGCAAATTTTAGCATCACTGAAGAAGTTTTATATTGCGTTTGTACTAAACGTTAATTTTTCTTCAAGTACAGATACGTATTAGGAGAAAGAAAATTTCTTGTTTCCGGTAAAAAAAAAAGAACCCCAACGCTAAAAATGTCCAATACTAACTGGATTTATCCAATATATGCAATATTACGTATGTACATAATTTAATTCTCTAGAAAGTAATTTCTGATATATGATGAATACTGATTACCTTCAGACAACTAAGGAATTTGAAAGTAAAGAATTTCCAGAAATAGATATGAACAATAATTTACCTATACGAAGAAAATAAGAAAATGAAGTTTGTAGATAAAAAAAATTTCTCTTACCTTCTCCTTAACGTAACAAAAATCTACAACCCCATTGAATAATAAAAATATAAATAGTTGAAATATGAAAATAGTACGTAACAAATTAAATATCTTGAATCAAAATCAGAATATCCTAAACTCGTATTTATAGATAAAACTCGAAAGTACCATAATACCCCGTTACGATCGATTGATTTGAACCAAATCAATCGATCTTCTCATTATCTCATCCGTAAATCGAAAAATACATAAGAATACATAGAGCGTTCTAAATATTTCCAGTCAAACTTTGTCAATATATTTTATGAAATTTTCCAATTTTCCAACGATGCGTCTCCTTAACACATGCTACGTTTCAATTTTGCAATACGTATCAATTCTTTGCACACGCATAAAAGTACTACCAAATGATGCGAAAATTAATACAATAAACCTAATCGATTAGTATATAAATGCCATAATAATTACAATGGTATACAATTTTTCGTAGCCTCTATATATCCCCCAACAAAGTTCAAGTTCGAATATCCTATTAGCGAATAGATCACTCGAAAAATCATGCTTCGTCAGAACAGAAAATTGATACGCGTGCGACACACGTACCGTTCGAATTATATTTTATCATGGATAACCCATCTATTCCGGTTCCAAGAATACGACGTATGCCCGGTGAATTATTAAAGCGAGCGTCAGAATTGCAGAGTGGCCGAATCAAATTAGTCGGCGCCCGGTCCCATTAAAAGATCCCGACAAATCGCTTTAAACGTTATTTCTAAATTCACCATCGATTGCAAAGCAGCCACCGATGGTGGTCCCGGCGATCTGCAATCGGCTCACCTGGTCTCTCGGCTATTCGCAACCAAGGTAAATCTTCCAACTGTGCCAATTTCACCGAGACGAAATTCACGATGTGTAAAAAGGAGAAGGAGATACATTGGCGCCACAGTGTTCCAAAGATTCGCTTTTTTGTGGCCAAAATTCCACTTTTCGAGTTCAATATTTCCGTAGAATTTCTTTTGCTATAAAGTGACTATAAACAGTATCGTCGAAAGAGTACTATTCATTTTATGAATTTTCTAGACAATTGCGTGGTCGAGAGGCGATACGAAACGAAGCTGCAATCGTTCTTTCTAGATTTTATAGAATATTCTTTTAATCCATACATATGGATGGTACAAAGTTTGTAATAATTTAAACCTTGTAGCACGTAGCAACGTCGATCGATCTTAACAAATAATAGTTTCTTTTCGAAACAAAGTAGAGTCTATACTTTTTGAAAGGCTTGTTGGTATAAAGTTTATTGCTGTAAATATTCGTATTACGTTATATAAAATAAATTTCTGTTGGAAAGCATCGGTGCAAGGTTGTTTTTAATTTCGCTCGCGAAACATCACTGTCCAGACGACCGTGTTACGTTGAACAGAAAATCTTCAACTTGTTAATCAGATGGTCGTTTAGTCAGAAAGTCAGAAAGAAATCAATCAACAGAAATTACGATATAATTTGTATAATTTATAATTTACAATAGAAATACAATTTCTCAAGCATTATATACTATAGGTACTGTAACACTGTGTCATACGTAATAAATTTAATAGAATTCTATACGGATATAAAATTCTAGCGCTTTGAATATGAATTCTGTGAAAAATTCAAATAAAATTTTAATCTATCGTGAAAAGACTTTGCGAGACCTTTTTGTACGCATTGGTATTATTAAAATTTCAATTTCACTTAAACGAGTATTAATCTTCACCGGTGCAGATATATGATATAATTTATTTGTAACAAATATGAGACCGATATAATAAATCAATAAAGGAATTCGAACGAAGAGTTAACTTATATTTTCCAGGTTAACAGGTTAATTCCAGGATAATATTGTTTCAATGATGAAACAGTAGGATTTCAATAAAATTAACATCCTCCTTAGTTGCTAATTAAATCAAATTTGTAGAAAGCTCGGATAAGATACGCGCTATTTATGGTTTAAAGTCTTGAATGATTTACGACAAATCGAATAGATTTTCGTAACGCTATAAAAATCCTATATTAAACAGACGCTAAGTAATTTCTACCGGAACCATGCCATCGCATAAAACCAGATACAAGTACTTAATAATTCCCCTTCAATCCTCTTCGTCTCTATTTTTTCTTCCTTCTTTTCTCCCCTGCTCTTTCCACTTTTGCTTCCTTCCCTTAACCCTTTCATTTTTCCCCCCGTCTCTCTTTCATTCCTTCCCCATTTTTACACCTTTTCTCTCCACTTTCCCTCATTTTCTCTTCCTTTCTCCATACTTCCCTCCTTCGTTATCCTTAATAAGATCAACGAAGAGGCGGAACACGCTGAAACGACTTCGAACGAACACGCTTGGATTCAGCTTGATTCGGAAAAGCAAAAAAAAAAAAAAAAAGGGAAAAAAAACATCGGTTCATCTTAAGGAATCGAAAGTTCACGTTTCACGCTTCTTCGCGGAAGATAATATGCAATTTACAAAGCTTGCATAATGTTTCGAAAATGAATGACGTCAGTGTTTAGGGTTGTTCTCGGGAAGGTTATCGATGAAACTGTTCTTTCTCTTTAGCGAGTGGGTGGGATCGATGACGAGGGCGACGTGCACAATTTCTTCGTGGAATTTTTATGAACTTGGGTCTTTTTTCGGGTGCAACGAAATTACCGGAAACCAATGCCGTTCGAATAAGAGTAATCATGACACGATACGAAATGGAAAATTTATATAGCCGAACTGACCCAAAAAAAGTTCTATCTACTTTCCTTTCTATCGACCGTGCAGTCTCTCACCGGTATGATTAAATGGTATGTATTCTATCATAGACGAAGCTTTCGTCGAAATAGAATTTTGAAAAAGAATTTCAATCGCCTGTAAGATACAAATTGTTCGAATAATCGAAAATACCTAATTTTTCTAGAGAAGGATGGAGTATAGAAGAAACTTTTCGCAAAAAGATTTTGAGATCGAAATAAAGAAGAAGTTCGATATCTTAGATCGAGATTTTCACGTCATTCGCGACGAAGAAGAAGTTTGAATAACGTATGAGATTAATTGTTAATGAATATATGAAATATAAAAATTCAAGGAACCCAGCAGAGTTATGTTAAATTATCACAAGCTTGAATCATTCAACTGGTCCGCAGAATCGAATGAATTTTTCGATAAATCGAATTTTCAATCATTCGTCTAATAGCTCCTAATTCGACAAATCCGTTCGACTAATTACGGCTTTCAAATTATTCGATCCGATATTTTTGTTAGTCCAACGAAGAGATATTAAATTTCACCTGATTTAATAAAACGAATTACAAAAAGGTAAGGTAGGTAAGGTAGGTAAGATAATTCTATTCAGGTATGTTTCAAAATAATGGACAAACGTTTAGGTCATACGAGTTCCATCCATCTGCATAGACTCGAGGACCCACATTGTAACGCGCTTTGTACCACGAGGTCGTGTAATTCTTTGTAACCAAGCGGTCGCGCATTATTAGACGGGTTCAAGTTATGCGAGATTCCACGATAATACAATACAATACACGATAATACACGATAATACACGATAATACACGATAATACACGATACAATTGATATAACCGTCGAAATGCGCGTAACGGACCAACGCATTGGTTCCCATGTTAACTTCCTTTCGCTGAGAGAAGGATCGCGTTCCCCCTACACCAAATTATTCGAATACTTGTAGGCATCTTTACGTGTATTATATAAAACGCTTTAAAATTACATTAGCACCGCTATGAGATCCAAGTATCACGGTTGTATCGGTGAAGTTTGTAACAAATTTGAAAATGTATCTAGAAATTACAAGATATTTAGTACAAGCATATATTTCGCAGAAATCATAAAAGTATTTAAATAGTTTATTAATCATTATATTAACAAGTCACAATATTATTCAATGGGATCATATTTAACGCTTACTAATATATTTAAGATGATAAATATCTTGTAACTTCTGTGCACATTTTCAGATTGGTTTCAAATTAGATCAATATAATCATGGAGGTGGTATCTTATTTAAAAATTATTCGTATAACAGATATATTTATAAATATAACAATTTTCTGTGATAAGTATTCTAATACTATTTTCGTGAATAGCTATATATTTCGCCAGGTATGTTCTTCTCTTAATAATCCTGTGAGAACTCAAAAACTAAACTAACTTCAGACTATGAATCAAAAAACAACAATAATTACTTCCATTTTTCCCTAGATATATTATACACTAGAACTATTAAACCAGTTAAAACGACTGTTATTACATTTTCTGTTTTTGCAATTATTAACAGTATTTACACAAGTATCTTTGGTAATATTAATGCTTAATTTTATTATTTACAGACACAAGTATAATTACATATACTTTATTCACTTTCATCATATTGCTTTAATACCAATTAGTTATTTCTAACACACTTAGATACATATTACAGACTGGCAGATCTAGTATTAAGTTCTGCAACATATTGTAGAAAAATAAATTCCATAAAAATGTATTAGACGTCAAGATAATAAAAATATTCTGATAATATTATTTCACTAAAGTATTATTTATGTTTAAAATTTTATGTTATACAAAGGATCGACTATAAAGGAATTAATAGACGCGTAAAACTTCCGAGAAAAAGGATTTAAAGCAGATCATTCACGATGCAGAAGAGTGACGTAAAATTATAAAGTTAACTAGGGTCTTTTTTATGACAAATGAGGTACCACTGTTAGCACCCTAGGGAGTGGCAGTGCGAAATATACTTTTTTCTTCTCTTGTATTCCTGAGTAGAATATTGAATTCTGTTTCTTCTTGGTATCTTTTATGAAAGAACGTTTCAAATGAATGTTACTTTAAAAAGATAAGAAGATTTATAGAAAAACATCATTCGCAACAACTCTGTAATTGTAAGATGACTTAATGATGTATCATCTTCATTATAAAAGAAAGTATGTACAACAAAAAGTATTTAGAAAGAATGTTACATATTATTAACGAAACTATAAATATATTTTTTATCTATTCTTCTTTTTCTTTTGCGTATTTTATTAAAAAAATTAGCATAAAAAACCCGATCTCTACTTTACCGATGAAGCTAAATGCAATTAAGATTCAAGTCTGTAGGTGGCAGCATCTCACAGCTATTTACAAAACTTCCAATAAAAAATATTTTTTGAAAATAATCTATATTTGAAACAAATAAATTACTAAATTTATTCTATGTATTTATCTCTATAATCTTTATTTGCTCTTATCATGCATCGTATGATTTTTATTATATGAGAAAATGTTGAATGCACGATGAGAAGTTCATTTTATTTATATAAACTGTCAAAAAATATCACTATATATGAAGAATAATCAAAACAAATTCTATGTATAAAACTGCTGCCTTTTTTTTCATTAGTATCATTTTATGAAATTTTTATTTTCTACGTGTGTGTGAAATATGTCTAGAAATTGTTACATAGTGACTAAAACATTTCTTCATTTCAAGATGTGTTACAAGAATGTTTTCATAAAGTTATAAAACTACGTGCTAGATATTAATCGTTTATGGAAAATCATTTGTAATGCAAAACATGTAAATAAAGAATACAAACTCTTTACGTTATTAGAATCCTCTACACAAATACAAAAAAGTCTATCTAACTTACGTTATTTGAACATAAAAACTTAATTGTTATGACCTAGTAAAAGAAATGTTTAATTCTTTACTATCAAAATATTAATTCTATTTAACACTCAATCAAAAATTAAATTTTGTTCATTAATTATTATATTATGAAAGAGGTAAAAGACGCGTACTAATATTTATATATTCCTAATATTTTTCATGTAGTGTGATAATAGGAAATAGTCTTTTTTAATATATCCCAATATTTTACAAATTATCTTTGTCATTTATTAAAGTTGTAATAAATATTAAATAATCAGTTTAATAAGATATTCACACTTTACAGAAAAATATAATTATGTTAATATTGTATATTTGTTATAAAAAAAGTCTTTGAATATTTATTGATCATGGAAGACTGTTTTCCATATTCATATACATTGAACGAACTTGTTATTAAACATTCTAACATGAAGCTACGGACACCTTGAAAAATTATTTTTCGTTAAACCAAAAACGATGATTTTCTTCAAAAATCATTATTTTTTTCACCGATACACACAGACACGAGGTAAACTTCCGAAAATCAGTGTGCATCGTGAGATGAAATTAATAAAAAAAAAGAACCATATGATACGTTGAAGAACTACCTAACAAAGAATACAAAAGAATAAAACGAAATTAACAGAGAAAATAATAATATCCAAATGAAAATAGGACCTGTCATTTTCAATAGTTCCTTTGGAACAAGATCAATATATCTCGTGTAAGGAAAAAGGCCCTTCATACTCGTCCAATTTATTCAACTTCATCACATAAGTTCATGAATTTACTCGTAAGTGCTTAAAAACACGCGACGATTAAAACATCGCTAAAGCAACGAGCTTTTTTTCCTGAAAATCGTGAACGCTTACGACGTGTATGTGTGTGTATGCAAGTGTGCATGTGTATACATACATACCTACATGTGTATCCGTGTTTGCGCGCATGTGTATCCGTGTTTGCGCGCATGTGTGCGCACATTTATGTGAAGGCCATGTTAACAGACTGTAAGTCAACGGATGACTTCTGTTAATGATAAAAAGGATAGTGAAATTTACTTACGATTTTCACCGGCTTCTCCGCGGCTCCTACAGAGCTTTTCCGTACAGTTATTTCACTTTCCACATTATTACGTCCACGGGTGTGAAAAAAAAAAGGAACGGCGAGAGAGTGAGTTTGATCAAAAGCACAATTTTCGTGACGTCATCAGTGGCCGGGCATGCGCAGACCGATTTCGGTGTTTTTCCATTTACCGCGGAAACACGTGTGGCGAGATGTGTCGCTTTTGCCTTCTTCTTGTCGTCGTTTTTTTTCTTACTTCTTCAACGTTTTTCTGTTTCTTTTCTTCTACGCTTGTTTTCTTCACCACGAAAAACTACATCGCTAAGAAGCACACAACATTATCGTGACGACGCGGGCTATCGTCCGTTGCGAATTTCGTGTGCGATTATTCGCGAGAGGCACCACGGCTGCCGACATCTATCCATCCACTCCCACTTGTTAAGTGACGTACACTGACGTCATCGATAGTTTACCTTGAAGCATGACATTGAGTTACACGCTTGCCAATTTTGTTGAGAAACTTCCCTATACGGTAACATAGTATAGGGAATTTATGAGTATACACTTTATAAATTAACAACTGGAATTACATTTCCTCTTTGCTACTAGTATTTAAATCATCGTAAACCCTAGAAAATTGTAAAATTTTATATTTATTAATGACAATAACAGGAAAAGCAGTTTATGAAAATTTATGGAACAGTTTTTGAACACCTATAAATGTGCTCCCAATTATTTGAAATATGTATTACATATATTATTTGAAATATGCATTACTTATTTGTAACTTTAATAGAAGTATTTATTACATAATAAAATTATTACTAATTCGTTTCTTGCAATATCGATTTCAATTTTTGTATGCTCTGGTACCTTTAATATATGAATTTGATGAAAAATTAAGGGGGGAGGGTGTAAAAAATAATATTAAACTAAAAGAGAGAAACATCGGCGTAACAAACGAACGTAATGAAACATATGTGATCTGTGATAGGAGTAATGAGATTTCAGGCCAATGTTCACATGATTTCTGTACAAATTCGTTGTAACGCGGAGGATTATATATATTATTTTAAATAAAAGGCTATCTTTTTTTCATTCGTCACTGACAAAAATTTCCATTTCGAAGATGCCGGTCGTCGAATATTGCAAAACGTTGGAAAAATTTGATATTTTTTAAGAGTATTTTAAACTCATTATAAAGGTAAACATTTCACGCTTTACTTGTCATTTATTTTTCAATTTAAAGAAATAAGAAATATTTGGTGACTAACTATTATGTATGTATTTAATTGTAATGTAAAACATAACATAAATTAAAAGAGAATTTCTCATTATTTATGTATAAATGTATATATTAACCCTCAAAAGTTATCGCTAAAGGAAATCACGTTAACACTATCATGAAAATTTCACCCTATTTACATTTTTTATTTTAGAAATTATTAAATACAAATAAATGCAATTAAATATTTTATTAATATTCAATATTATATTGAATATAGAAGAGCTATTATACAATATAATAAATAACATTGCAATGGTATTATTACAAAACGCTAATATTAAAACAAAATTTGCATGGGATAGAATTTTAGCCATAATAGTTAAAATACTCCTTTGATCCTATACCAGTTATTTATTTTTTTTTTTTTTTAATATTGCGTTTTATTTGTACAATTAATACAAAAATAAAAACGTAACATTTTTTAATAATCAATTATTTTAAAAAGTTATAATTGTTCATTGAACATCTACAGTATATATAAAATTCAAATAAATTTGAACAAAAGTGTGCAAACATTAGGAAACTCTTAAGATGCAAATATTCCTACCAAGATGTTCAATTTTTCGCATTGATCTACATTTCGTTTTGTGAAAGTTGTATTACTGCCAAGAATTACATTGTTTCAAAGGAAGTAGTTATTTGTGCATATAGTTTATAATACTTGAATGATAGCGGACTTTACGTTGATTTGCTGTTTTATAAAAACTTTTTACTCTTTTTTACCTTTTTTGTTCTTTGTTTCTTTGTTTTGTACGGAATAATGGCAAATTACTAAATGATTAGTAACTGTGATCAAAAAAATGAAAAAACACCGGCGATATGTTTGAAATTTAAAATTTTATAAGTATGAAATAAACTAACTTTCTTTATCCAAGGAAATTGCAATCATATATATGAGTAAAATATTTCTTTAAGAGATTAATGTTTTATATAACTATATTTGTCCGTTATTTGGACAAAATCATAACTATTGTGATTACTATGTGATACAATTTGATACTTGTTACATATACAATATTAATTTACAAATTACCATCGTAGTTTGTTAACGCTTTATCAACTAAGATTTTGTAATATTGAAAACATACAATATAGCGCAAAATAATTATATAAACTTGTAACTATTGGGTAGGTAGATTCTTGATTGGAATTATAACACAGAGTCGAAAAATGATAATTTGTTTGTTAAAAATTTTAATTTAGATTTGATTAATCTCAATAATGGATAGCGCAAGCAAGAAACAAACCTTTCACAATGATAAAGAGAAGAAAAAATCTAACCCCAATCAAAGGAAAAGTTTGGATCAAGGGATTTGTAAAGAATCTGAGTTAGATATATCATATACAATTCGATTGGATTCCACAAATCAGGAAGATATTGAAAAAAAAGTTCAGTGTCTAAAACATGTATTGGAGAAAGACCTAAGAGCAGCTGATTTAAAATGGTCCCTATTTGTAGCAGCTTGTAATACATATCGCTATGATACTTGTTTAAAACCATTTCCACCAATGTATATAAAAAATGAATGCAAAGACATTGAAGCTTTGGTAAAGTTCTTAAAATATCAATCTTATTGTTTTTATAATTTGCACATTAATGATTTTAATGAGTAATAATCATTGAATATATTGATCTTAATTATAGAGAAGAGCTATAGAAGTAATTCCCCCATTGGCTGTAATATTGAAAGCATTATCAGAATCAGATGTATATGAAAAATATGGAATGGCTATAGATCTATTACAGTGGGTTCTAGTGCGCTTGAGAGATCCTTATATAAAAAGCATTAAAAAAGAAAATGTAAGTTTCATTATATTTATATTTATGATAATATAAATTTTGTTGCAATTTCTATTTTCATTCCAAATCATATTTTACAATTAAATTTTGTGAATATTGGAAAAATGTTTGCGATATAGTATGACTTGATATTGAGAAAAGTACCCTCAGAAATGCCAGTAGTTGCACCAAATTTAATATTCCAAGTCACAAGTACAAAACAATCTACTTCAGAAGACAGATGGAAAACAATCGCTCAAGGTCACACAACATTTTATGCTTATCATGGTAGTCGACTAGAAAACTTCCATTCCATTATACATTATGGTCTACAACAGAGTATGTGTAAGGTAAAATAATCTACTTGACATATGATATAATTTTTTACTATTTTCTAACATGATTAAATGCAATATATCTTTTAGAACTCATTATTTGGTAAAGGAATATATCTTTCGAGTGAATTAGGTGTAAGTTTACCATATAGTCCGGTTGGCTATGGGTGGGGAGGTAGTGTATTAGGAAGTGAAATGAGCTGCATAGCTTTATGTGAACTTATTAATCATATAGATGTAAAAACTGGAGATTCAGGTAAATAGATATTAAAAGAAATACATATTAAGAAAGTTTCATCATTTCTTATGTAAAGTATGTTGTACAGAAGATGATGCTAGAAGTTTAGTATCAGATTCCATGGGTGGAAGAGTTCCAAATAAATATTATTTGGTAACAAATAGTGAATTGGTAAGGGTACGATACCTCCTTATTTACAGTCAACAAGTTCAAGCAGCAAGGTATGTGTATAATATTCATTACTTTTATGTATTTTTTAAATACATGAATATAGGAATGTATAAACTTCTAATATTTTAGATGTATTAACAATAAAGGATTATTAGCATGGTTTAAACAACATAAATTATTAACATTTGTGCTTGGTTATGTGGTGCTGCTGGCTTCAGTTGGACTTACTCATAATAAACAAGTTGAAAAATATTATAAATTATTTGCTCAAAAAGTTGGACTGGAGTAAAAAGAAACTTTTTAATACAATAAGTTATCCATCCATTAATATGTACATTAGGATAAAAAATTATTTCTTTTTACATTTTTTTCAATGAAATTACATAAATTTGCATTTATTATAAGAAATATATACAATATGTAAATAATACATATAATTTATATAAAATACTATATTTCTATACAAGATTTAGTATCTTGATAATATTATGGGGAAATTTTCCGTAACTAAATAATCATCTTCAAATATTACGATCAAATTCACTTCAAATTCTGTAATGAAATATGACCTTTTTATCACCAAATTTATTATAAAAAAATCCAGAATGAAAGTCATATAATGACCTTACCGACTTTAAAATTACTCGTACTTAATGTAGGACATGTAAATAACCGTGGGAATATCATATATATTGGTATAGGTAAATTTGTACAAACATTTCCTTCGCCAATTTGTATATTTTGTATTTCAGTAGCTGAAATAAATATAGCATTATAAGATCACAAATGAAATGTTAATATATTCTCATCCTACCATCTCTGGAATATCCTTCAGCACAACCACATGTCTCTACTCTTACCAACTGCAGTTCGATTGACTTTATTACAGCTTCACAATGTTCGATTACCACCTTCAAAAATATTGTTTTTTCATACTACTTTACCAAACAAACGATGCATATTATAGTATTATTACCTCTCCTGTTAAGGGTTCAGAAATCTTGCAATACAATGAATCTAGTTTCCCAGAAATGCAAAATCTGGGTACATTGATTCTATCTCTTGTGTTTTGCAATGATTCTGGCATAATATTAAAACACACTGGTTTACTGGCCTCTTTTTGTATCTTAGGAGGCACCTTATCTTCAACTATGAACTCCAACGATTTGCTTACATCTTTTGCTAAGAAACTTCTTTTTATATCACAGCGTATAAAATATTGGATATTCACAAAGACTCCATGATAAGTTTCATACAAAGACTTAGTCCCTCTAGGTTTTAGTGGTAATTCGAATGGTATTTCTGTTCTACCACTCGGTATTTTGCCACTCGGAGCAACATCTAAAGTATATTGAACTAATTGTATTGGCTGAAAATACAAACGATAAAATTAGTTGATCCACTTGGTTCTTATTTTATGACAGAACCATAATTTGTAGAAATATTTCTGAAAATTTCTAGATAAAACTAACCTTTACAGAATTGTAAAATGCTTCAAAAATGCCAAAATTCTTCGAACTAAGCTGTAAATTGACCGAACCTTCCATACTTAAGAATATTCCATCGTGTTTAACGTCAGAATTAGTTTGTAGCAATATAAAACCGGCAACTATTTCCTAAAACATAACCTCAACATTTTCTGTTTCATAATGTTTCTATCGTAAATTATAGTACAGACCCCTTCATGATATATTTTACTAGCTCGCTTTAATTTGATATCGATGTTTATTGTCATTTTCAATTTATGATTGTTAATTAGATAATAATCATTTATGAGTTTATGCATTCACTAATAATGATATTTGTCGATTGTTATTATATGTATGATCTATAGTATTTATGTCAAGTTTAATTAATTATAAGCTCTACGCTGAACATTTGCATGCAAAAAGCAAATAAACACAATATAAAATTAATTGCAACAGAATGCAAATAAATATATTTAAGTATAAATTTTAGGACAACACGTCAATAGAAACTGAATCAGCTGTTTTAATATAATGTATATATTGACACAAGGAATTCTGATATCTTTGATTTAACATTTCTTTAGCATGAAATAAAAACAATTATGAAATAGAAAATATGTATCAAGGCATTATTTACATAAGACATACATTGTCGGCTTGTTAGAACACCCATACAATTAAAAAAAGTACGTTTTTGGGAAGTCAGTTTGAAATAGAAAGTTTAAACTAGAAAATTATTAATTATTCAACTATTTAACAATGAAAGAATTTATTTTTGTTTACAATACAATTAATAGTCGGTAAGTTTGGGGAGTCTTCGATATAATACTGCTTGTAATATGTATTGCTTATTGCCTCATTGCCAGAAAAAATATTGGTAACCTATTCTGAATTTTAACATTTTTGTGAAATAATATGATTGTATTAGATAACTGTAAAATTTCTAATTCCCAAATAGCACATTTTAGAGCTAATGTTGTGCAAATATTTTAAAAAATGACGATTTTTTTAAATACATTACTCTTCTAACTAATTTAGCAAGTAAAACTAACATCAGTAAAAAAGGTATAGTCATTTTCTGAAAAACGATTTGAAATAGTTAATTAAATTTACTTTCATACTATTAATTCATTCATATAATAAATAAGAAAGCCGCCTGAAATTTATCAATTTATAAAAAAAGTGAAACATAATTGTGACACGTTTGAAATACGTTACCATTCGATCGACCAATCAGGTCTCGTTACTTTCGCGGCATTTCTTCTTCTGTATACTAACATCCGCAGAAGGTGAACTTCCGTTCGATCGACTAAACAAATTCAAACCGACAGAGTCGTTACTGCGAGTTAAACGTTGTTTGGGAGACGGTGGAAGTAGACTAATCGGAAGACTAGCTTTTGGTGTTGCGTGTAATTATTTCCTGACTTTGTTAACGATGGCTTTAAGAAATAGGACCGCGCTCACGGTAAGTTTTAAATATTTTAAAAACATCGATGTGTATCAAATTAACCATTGATAACAAGGGGAGGTCAATAGAACAGGGTAACCGTCTGTTCCTGACATCTTTAAATGCCCTTCATTTATTTCAAAAGTCATCGAAATAACAATCATTATGATTTATCCAGATTGCTGTATGTATTTTAATATTCATAATACGAATTTTAATATCACTCGTTTGATTGTTTAGTAACGAAAAATTTTGATTTTTGAAATTTAATATTAACGTACATTTTGATCTTTAAAGCCCCGTGCATCTTTTAATATTTTATATAAATTGCATAAATTTCAGCTTTTCCTTCGTTATGTAATATTATCCTAAGGTAGAAATTGTTATAAAAATATTAAAGATATAATTAGTTGTAAGTTGCATCATGTATCTTAAACGGAAATGCGTTCGTAAACATTTAGGGCCGATTTAGGCGGAATTTTGTGCTACCTAGGTAATTACATCACGAAAAGCACACATTTTATTTTCTATTTATTGTATGAATTATATTATATTTATTTTATTTACATCATATTATAATGTTATATTTCTATACTCGGATATATTAAAAATTAAAAATTGTTTAAATGATAAGGTCTCTTTTTAATATTTAATTATTATTTTGCTAGGAAGATCAGTACTTAAATATCTAATTCATATTTGTTATATATCCTTTTATTTTATTAATATTTTACTTTTAACTCTTCATACTTTCCATGTATTGTAACATAAAATAAGTAATACAATAGTTAGTAGATTAAATTAGTTGGATTTATCGAAAAATATTGTTATATATATATATAGAATATTTGTAAAAAATAGTTTTGATAGTAGTCAAAAAAGTTATTGTTACAATAACTATTGTAACAATATATGTAAACAATATATAACTATATATGTAACAATATTATCTATTTTTATATATATGGAAAGAGTAAGAGTATTTCTTTTTTTAACAAGTAAGATCTGTACAAGAAAGTCAAAATATGTATCATGAAATAAATTTTCAGAATATTGTAAATCAAGAAAATACAAAGAATTTTAAGTCTTCTGTGACCACAATACCTGGGAAGACAAAAAGAGCTGCTTTGGGTGAAATAGGAAACAAAGTGAACACATTAAGAGGCATAGAACCCATTGATAGAACTAGCTTGCTAATAAAAGACAAGAAACCGATTATAGCCCCAAAACAAGCTATCAAACCACCAGAAAAAGCAACTGAGAAACTACCTGTACAAATAGTTAAACCTGTAATAAAGGTTGCAGTTTCTCAAGAGAGTGTGATATCACTGCCTGCTAAAAAGGAGGTTCAATCATTCTCCTCAGATCTATTAGCAGTTGAAGATATTGATGAAGAAGATAAAGGAAATCCTAGTCTAGTTTCTATTTATAGTAATGACATTTATGAATACTTAAGAACTCTAGAAAGTATGTACCCTATTTCAAAAGGATATCTATGTGGACAAGAAGTTACGCCAAAAATGAGGAGTGTACTTATAGATTGGTTAGTGGATGTACACCAACAATTTCATTTAATGCAAGAAACATTATACCTAACTGTTGCTATCATTGATAGATTTTTACAGGTTTGTTGTTACATATAAAAACTTAAAATTTATCTTCGAAGAAAACTACATAAATATTAAAAGTTTTCTTTCAACAGGCTTTTCGCTCAATAGATAGGAAAAGGTTACAATTGGTTGGTGTGACTGCTATGTTTATTGCTAGCAAGTATGAAGAAATGTATTCTCCAGATATAAATGATTTTGTATATATCACAGATAATGCATACTCGAAGGTAGAAATATTACAAATGGAAATGCTTATTGTAAAAACATTAGATTATTCTTTTGGTAGACCATTACCCTTACATTTCCTAAGGAGGTACAGCAAAGCTGGAAAGGTGATTTATAAATTTGTATCACATTTGATTAATTTTCATATCACATAATTTTATATCTTTAACTCAATAAATTGTTTTTAGGCACTCCCAATACATCATACAATGGCTAAATATTTTCTAGAACAAAGCTTAGTTCACTATGAAGTGTGCCACTATCCCCCAAGCCTTATTGCAGCTGCAGCAATATATTTAGCTTTCCTGTAAGTTATCTATTAAAATATTATCTTAAAGGATTAAAGTCATTGTGCTTTCTCCTTTCCTAATATAGAAAAATTAATCAAAACAAGCAAATTGGATCAATATGAAATAATAGTTGATACTATTATTTACTAATAATTCATCATTATTGTTTTTTTTGATTATGCAGAATTATTGATAATGATGACGAAGACCAGCAAAAGGTTGTCTGGACAAATACCTTGGCACATTACAGTACCTATTCCAAGGACGACGTATTCCCTGTAGTACGGGAAACAGCAAGTATTATAGTTAATGCGGATAAAATTAAGTATCAAGCTGTGAGAAAGAAATATGCCCAAGCAAAGTGCATGAAGATTAGTACTCGACCCGAACTTAGATCAGCAACAATAGATTTATTAGCTACTGCAGATAAAAGGGCAGTATAATATTCATTTTAAAAGATAATTGTAGTGAGACATTTGTTTGTTCAATATTTCATTGGACAAAATAAATTGCATCGTACATAGGATGATACATTTTCGGAGGTAGAAACATATGAGATGAGCAGACTAAATAAAAAAAGAGAGAAAGACGAGACTATCTTCATTTATCTTTTTTTCCTATCATATTGTTTTCATATAAAAAATGTCATAATTAAAATGTCATAATTTATTTTGATGGTTGCCATGATGAATATTAAAATTATTTCTAAATAATGACTTTCGCTCCAAAATTTATTGGAGTAAATAATTTGGTATGAAAAATATTTCTACAAACAAAATTCAGTAAGGTAACTAATGATTCCTTACCTATAAAAAGATGCAGGGAAAAAATACTTCAGACAGAAAATACAGTTGTTTATCTATTAAATTAAAAGTTTGTGAATGGTAGTCTCGTTTTAATTACAGATATTAGCCTCAAGTATACAAGTTCTATTAAAAATGGGACATTTTAATTCTAAATATTACGGGGTTGCTGTACGAAGTTCGTAAGAAAGAAAGAAAAACTTTAGTAAGTATTTCCGTATGATATAATGTAACTCGAATATTCTTTATTCTTGAGTAAGGGTAGTTTGCATTTTGTTGAATAATGTCTGATTTATTAAAAACCAGATACTTAGTATGGAAATTACTTATTAAAGATTTTTTCTATCTATGCACGTAATTACACAATTTAGGGTAATTATAGAGAAAGTTTTATAGTAGAGGAGAGAAAAAGAAAGAAGCATGAGTATAGTCAATTGATATGGAAATGTGTATATTTTTGGATCACTATAGAAAACTATCGAACAACGTTTGTCAAAGGATCTCTGTTTAAATTCAGTAAAATTTCGGCAAAATGATTAAGATGTAAAAGTAATGAAAGCTGAGAAATTTGGAATAGATTTGATTTCAGTCTGAAGTCATTTTAGAAATTAATACTGCAATTGACTATAAAATTTAATTAAGTACTAAAGACACGATAATAAGATAGTTATTTTAGATTATATTTAATATAGATTATAATATAGTTCAATTATTTAATATAAAATATTCCTAATATATATCATAAACTATAGATTAGCAAAGCCTATAAATTAGAAATACAATAATTTTTAAACTTTGTAGTCATTGAACATTTTGCCGAATTTTTATCTAATTGAAAACAAGATTTTTAGGTATTTAAATTGTGAATCATATCTTTTATACTGAAATATTGAAGAAATTTTAACTTTTATTCATGATTATAAAAACATTTTTATTTTGATATTAGTTCTATAAATAGTTTTAAATGTTAATGTATGAAAATACCCGAGTATTCCAGACGATATTAATAATCTATACTTTGATATCAATATTTCCACAAATATTATATCAATGAACATGACTGTTCATATCTGACATTTTGTCAGTGTGCGTTTGGAACGTAAATATTGTATAAAATTTATGTAAAGAAAATTTCAATAGAAAATAAATTGTAATAATGTTTCTTCCGGGTATCATATAATTCATACAAATTTAAATATTATATTATAATATATATATATTTGAATTTATATCGAAATGTTTGTTTTATAATAGAAATCAATAGATTTACTATAAAGCTGCGAGTTTGCCTCGCAAAACTTTGTTATAAACTATGATAATTATTGTAACATATTTTATTTCATATATACCTAGAGAGAAATTATCTTTAATGATAAATAACTTAGAGATTTATTAAATAAATGGAAAAATAAGCAGAAATAAATGTATCCTTTTTTTAATGGGAAGATTGTAATTGTAAAATATAATTCAAAATTAGATTTCTAAAAATATTTACTGTTATTAATTAGTAAAATATGTTCAATTTCCAAGGTGAAGAATTAGCTACCGGTGGATGTGTAATATAAGATTCTGAAAATTCGAGTAAGAATTAAGATAAGTTTCCTCAATAGTTTAACAATAACTTACCAACTAATTTGTAACAGGTAGAGAATCCTTGTGAATCTGTCATCGTCGTAAGTTCTGTATTTTCCTAAAATTTTTTACAAACATAAAAATTAGCGCAATTAATTAACTCAATTATAATTATGGTGTAATGTATACCATGTCTGCTAAGCTTGAAGGTGCAGATTTATCCCAGATTTCAGATTTATTTTTTTCTATTATTAAAAGTAACTCTTCCATGGAATTTTGTATTTTTTCCGCATATTCATCGTCATCGAAATACAAAAGCATTTGTATCAATATGTGCAAATCATCTGAAATTAGAAATATTATATAATATTTATATGATAATTAATTTCTATAAATAAGTACACAAACCTCGTTCTTTGTACGTATTGCTGATAATTTGATACAAAGTTTGTATTAATGCCAGATCCTCGAAGACACTGCCTTCTTTTAAACTTAAAAATTTCCTTTCCTGCTTTCTTCGATTTTTGCTGGATCTATAACTTTTTCTAAAAGTAATACACACGTAAACATATTTAATTTTTAACACAAATTCATTAAAAAAACTTTATTCATTATTCTCAAACGTCCTTACCCAGACATAGTGGACAATCTCGATCTTTGACTCAAAGTTGAACTAACAACGCTACTTGTATCACTAAGAATATCTGAAATGCCTTTATTACATATCGACTCATTGTCACAAAGTATTTCATTGTATGATTTTATGTTTCTCTGAGAAATATTGTGCCTGACTGTTGCAAGACGCAATTTATATTGCTCAAAATCTTGTCTATTTTTTTTTATTTGTGATAGAGCGTGATCCGCATATTCGTATACATTAGGTTTTATATGACATTCTAAAATATAACAATTTTAATTAATAATGTAGTAAATTGATATTTAACTTATGTGCTATTTTTGAAAGTGTAAACCTACCGATCAAATCTAGATTTTTGGTATCATGCGCAATTCTTACAGCATCTTTCCATTGTTTACCATTACATAAAGAAATTATAGCTTCCTTCGCATCTCTGAAATAATTCATTAAAATATGTGCAGCTTCCTCATACTTTTTATTAGTTTTTAGACGTTCTACAAGATCCTGGTAAATCACGTGTTTTTCTGTTTCACTGAAATATAATTTGATATAATTTAATTTTATAAATTTATAAATCTATAATAATGACTTCAATCTGTTTTATATCTATTGTTTATATCAACCTTAGTTCCATTTGAGTAGATAATATAATAACATCTTGCCAACAACTAGCTAATTTATAAGCATTTAAAGCTTCTTTGATATCACCAGATCTATGAAACATAATTCCAGCTTCATGATAGTGTCGTTTATTCAATAAATATTCACCATAACTTCTGGCTACCTCCTTATACATTTTGCTTTTCTTCTCAAATAATTTTAAAGCTTTTGTGTACAGATTATAATTGCGTATCAAATTTATACATTCGTTAAATCTGTTTGATTCTTTTGCAATATGTTCAAGAGCAGACTCATAACGTTTCAAATGTAAATCAATAGAATATTTCATATAATTCTCATCAAGCTTTTTCAAGCCATTAAGGAATGGAATATATTCTTTGGGATCTTTTTGTGACTTAGAAGCAATGAACATAGTCAAATCAAAATCGTACATTCCTAAAGCTATATCAAATAGTACATTTACATCCATTATATATAATAGATATTTTAGTGCTTCATCAGACATTATGTGTTTCTCATATCCCGTACTTTTTTCCTCTAACTTCTGAATTTCCTTTATTTTCGTTAACGCAGCTTCTATTCCTCGCTTTTTTTTATCTTTTACCAAACTGATTAATATTGGTTGAATTAAATGATCAGAATTATTCCTTTCTTCCATAATGTTTCGCAGTAAACTGCAAATCGATTCAATTTTATTTATTTCAAGGTTTCTTGATTCTGACTGATGTCTTCGATAGTAATTTGCATATATTGTCATGGTAACGTCTTCATCTGCTAACTCAGACAAGAATAAACTCAACCAACTCGCTTTGGAAACTTGTTCCACGAATTTATTTGCATTCTCGATAAATTTTTTTGGATTATAGTCATAGATCAAGTTCAAGTTTATTCGTTGTCTCCGCATTAAATCGAAGGCAGATAAATAATTGCAATTGTCTAAGTAAAATCCGATAATATATAAAGACAATGCCCTTGGTTGAATGCATTCTAGGTTTCCACGAGGCATTTGCAAAACAACTTTGGAATCTTTAGGAATAGCTGCAATCAATTGAGATCCCCTTTCCACTCTTCTAATATTCATATCTAAAAATATTGATTAATCATCTTAATTATAATATTAAAAATAACTTAACAATTAGAAATTAATGATTGGTATACCTGAAAATGATTTATCATTGAGTCGATTTTCCCATGGCTTTACAGTCAAATCTTGCTTTATTAATTCTTCAAAATCATTCTCGTTCAAGTTAACGCATATTAAAGTGTTTTGTGCAGTTGTAAGAAGTAAAAATTCCGAGTGAACGAAAAAACTTGTGATATTGTTAGCAATTTGCTTTCCATTAATTGCAAAACAGTTCCTATGATATAATGACAGTACCATGTGCTTTGTACCAATTTTCACAACTTCTACTTTATACGTATATCCTTGCAATTGTGTATCAACTGGAACTAGTTCTGTTTCTTTTGTATATTTTATAATGGAATTGTCTACAATTATATATGCTTCATCTGAATCTGGAGAACGAACTATGTGTTGAATTAAACCATCCATAATGTGTATTCGCCTTTAAACATTAAAGAATTATTAATTTTCGAAACTAAAGTATAATTTATACTACATTTAAATCAAACAAATTTTTCAAATAAATATACCTCAATATAACTTGTCCCTGTGTTTGATCTTCTATTGCACTTAACATCAAAACACAAAGGAAGCTCTGATCATTTATTGACAATGAACATAAAACGTTGTTTTCATTAAGCCATAAAAAGTGATGCATATTGTAAAAGAAATTTTTATGTTCTAGTAGAATATCCCATTTAATATCATATGTTCCAACATGTTCATAGTCTAAGAGGAATGAGTCCTAATTTTTTTAATGCATTAGTAATTATCCTTTAATCTTTGTAAAATTTTAAATAATTTATAATTCATTTATATTTACCACTAAATACTTGTAAAATATTAATTTTTTACTGGCAGAAACACAGAAGAATGCATTGCTGTCTATCCAGGTAGCTTTGCCTTTTATATCAGGTGCAAAAACAATAGCATTTATGGACTCAGAAGTTTCTAAAGTTTTATGTGCCATTGGTGGTGGTACAATTCCTACTCTAAGACCAGTCATTAATGACTTATTTCCATCAATGATGCCAATAACAGATTTATCATGTACAGTTATGCCTCTACTATGATCAACAGACCAATTATAGTCAAACGTGATAAGTTCTTTGTATGTTAAAACAATCAGTTTTTTGAAACAAGATGTTGTACTCCATGTGGCACATATCAGTAAGTTATCTGTGGGAAATTTAATAGTTTGTTTCAAATACCAATGATAATTATTTTCTGTCCATAGTTGTAGAACTGAAGAAGAATCTGCCTGAATTTGACACCAAATAGTCAAAATTTCTGAATCTGGAGACCAAAATAAATCTTTCACCTAAAATAAGTTTTAAAATATTAAACTTATACTCTTTATTCTAATTTATTCAGAATAATAATAAATGCAAATATTCACACATACCCTAATTTCTTTTGGTTTAAAAGGAAGTGAAAATTCTCTGTGTTTTAAACCATTTTTCTCAAAGAATACAACAAGGTGCTTGTTTTGTGAAATCTGTGTTGCTGCAATTAAACTACCAGATGGTCTCCATGACAATGATTCTTCCAAACCATTAGCGATCTCACTGGTGTATTGTAAAATACCTTCTCTATTAAATACCTTAAACTGTCTAACTTTATTTTCGGGATGCAATAAACCAACAGCAAATAACAAACCATCATCACGCCAAGTTATTTTATATAATCCATCATCTAGATCGTTTTCACATATTTCTGTCGGTTTAGATATTGCTGCTTTTTTCCCTTCTGAACCATGAAACTGAGTTTCCTTCTTACCCCAACCAACAGTTACAAATTGCTTTTGACCAAAATATTGTGCATGCAGATCTACCTCTGAGATTATTTCAAAAGTAGATACCATTGTAATCACAATACCACTAATTGTAACTAATATGATTATTTCATGATCTGGGCTTAGTTTCATGCATTGTAAATCTATGTTTAAATCAGTAATCAATTCGTATCTAAATTCAGGTTCTAGATTTATTCTTATAATACTGCCAGATTTACAGACACCATATAGTTCTTGTGTTACACTACAATATTCCAAACCGATGAATTCTAAATTTTCATCGATTTCGAAGAAGCTTATGTCTTTCACATAACTCGATGGAATTTTACATAACTTATTTTTTAAAAGCATATAAAAATCATCATTAGTTGAGTCAACAGTATACAATATTTTTAAATCTTTTACATTTAACATTTGGTTTTCTAGGATATTTAAAAGACGACTAGCGCGTTGTTTTACTACCAAATTCTTCATTATTTAATAATAACGTGATAAAAGCATATAAAAAATAATCGAGGAATTTTTGTTTGCGGTTCACTGGAGGTACAGAAGCGAGAACTTTAAAAACTAACCTCTACACAATTCAAAGTATATAGGTTAATGTGAGAGATACATATATAGGACGATGATGAAAACAGTTCTGTAATTTTTTCTATTTTATATAAATGGAATAAATTAAATAAGTTTAAAACAGGAATTGTATAGAATAAGGAAAGATGAAGCTGTTCAAATTATATATTATACAACAACAAAAAAATAAAGTGACATGTGAAATATCTTTACCTAACCTAAAATATATCAATAAAATATTCTGACAAGTATATTTTATGAATGTAAAAGAAACTTAAATTCTTGAAATAATATTATATAATTCATTGTTTGTTTCAAACATAAATACACCATGAATTCTACTGATATCACTGATGAAGACGAAGATGTTGTCATAAAAGTATTTTAAATTTTTCTACATTTGATAAATAATCAATAATATATTATTGTTTAATATTTTATTGTTTAATATTTTATTATATTTTACTTTTTATTTTTTAGGGTTCGTCATTATACGAACATTTATGCAAATTAGGTTATACTGACTTTGAAAGTGTAGCAATAGAAAAACAAATACCTAAAAATGAAAAGAAGTATCTTAAACTATTTGTGAGTACTTTTTCAAATGAACCAATGAAAATCATACGATATGCATTTTATAAATGAGTTTTGTATTTTTAGGATTGTATATTTAACGTAAAAAATATTTTTAAAAAATTATATTCTATGTACTTGGGAATAATTCAGGTAAATATTATACTCAACATGCTCAAGTAATACTATAAAATATTTGTAATGAAGAATTTTATTTATGTTAGGATGATAGTATATCCTACAAACAGGTGGAAACTATTTTAAATGCGAAAATTCTTTTAAATGATCATGGTTGTGCAATACATAGTTTTCTTGATAAATATGAATATAAACCATGGAGGTAAACTTTTAAATTTATCAAATGGTACTGAAATTAACTATAATTATCTCAACTATAAAAAGCAAAAATTGGTGCAAGAGTTAAATCAAATAAAACGATACCCATATTATCTTTTTTGCAGGACTATAACATCAAAATTTATTTTATTTGGCACTATTTTATCATCCTCAGCCTATATATCTTATAATACCCAATATAAAAGTTCAGCTAGTTTATTTGCATTAGCTGTATTATATTGTATTAGTTATATAGAATTTTTGAGAATAAGGGCACACAGGGATCTAAAATCTATTGTGTCTTTACAGAATGATTTCTTTGATCTTTGTAAGAAGGGACTGAAAATTTTGAAATATGGGTATAAAATAAAATTGCACCAAGGGAAAAGTTCCCAACAATTTTCGTAAGCTTTTAAATTTTACAATTTATTAGACTATTATGTAATATTATATTATTTCTAATATATCTAATTCAACAGTGATCTCACAGCAGGTAGACTGAAATATTTGCAACCCATAATGGAAAATTTAGTAAAATATTTGGGAGTTATTGCTTGCATCTATTATCATGCTTCTTTAACTCTTATGAAACTGCTACCAGTAGATATTTGTAATGAAGATTTATTAACGAGATTTGATAGTAAATCATTTGAAATACATGGTGAAATAAATTATCAAAAATTGAAGGTTGAAATGAAATATCTTCTAGTACTTATTTTGTAATTAATATTTGTATATTTTTATACATTATGTTATTTTTTTAATAGACTCTATATCATACTTATATCCTCACTCAGTCTGAGATGTTGTATTTATTAACTATAGCATACGATAATTATACTTGGCAGCAATCATACAAGAAAATTCCTGAATTACAATTGGCCTATATCATACGCTTTTTAATTATGTATTTAAGCATATATAAAAACAAGTTATCAGAACACATTGATGCTTATTATAGTTTTAAACTAGAACCCATACCATATAAATATAAGTAAGAATGCTTTTTTAAAATGTCTTTATAAATGTTAAAAATTACGGATTGTTTATGTGTTTCTATTATTTTAGAGGTCCAGATTCATCTAAATGGCAAGATTTATATATGCACCTTTATTTAGCTTCTAATAAATTACAGTTGGCTTACAGCCACATATTATCAATACTCCAAGATATTGATAACAATGTAATTGAAAGTGTAACAAACGAAGGTTGTATGGAGAACACAATGCAGAAGTTAACTGCAGCTCAAAAAAGTATTGACACTGCAAAAGATTTTATTGAGTTTAGTAGTCTATTTCTTGTAAAATCGCAAAATAGTGGTTCTACAATTAACTGTTTGGAAACGAATATTTCAATGTTAAATGCAAATTCGAATATCCATATTTTACCTGATTCAGAACCGGAAATTATGGATGAGGTATTCGAAGAATATATTAGGGAAGAATATTTGAAACCTTTGAATGAAGAAGCCGACGAAATATCACTGTACAGTTCTAAACGAGATAAAACGTTGTTTAAAAATTTTATGGTTGAATTAAAGGATGCTTTAGCCGATAAGAAAAAATCTATGTCTGAAAGAGAATCAAAGGCACTTGAGCGAATGTATAAAGCTATAACAAAAACAAGTACTTCAGATGATCAGCTTCAGCAAATTTCCACATCTCCACCTATGCCTTCCTTTAATACTTCTTCCTTAATAAACAGTAATAATAAAATTTCTAATTATAGAAAACCGCAATTACATGTATTGCTTGAAAAATCTAATGTTGCTCAATCGATTATTAAAAGTGAAGAAGATTTAAAGGACAAGAATATGGATGACACATTAATAGAAGAAATGTCACTAAGTAATATTATACATTTACCAAAAAAATCGGAGTTCTCATCTCTTTTACCACCACCATTTTTAAAAGCAAAAGAAGAAACTTTTATAGGAAGTGGTGAAAATTCTGAGGATGATGAAGAAATTATGGTGGAGAATAAATAAAAAATCATGCAATATGTATTTATTGTTACGAAAATACTTTGTATTGGGAATCAAGTAGTTTCATTCATATGATAAAATACTAATATATTTTGTGAGAATACATACTATAATGTGTTTATTTACAGATTCGAAATAAATTACATATTTTATGTATGATTCTCATTAAAATAAAACTATATCTGTATAAGTTGTGTCCTTTATAATATTAATGATAATGACAATAATGATTAATATTAACATACACTATTACAATACTACTATCAACATAGAATTTTAATTTTTTTAATTTATTTCTGTCATACAATTGTATAAAATGCTTCAACAAATCGATAAAAAACACGAATAAATTATCGCATAAATAGACTTGGCAATGATAAAATTCTACAGTAAATTATTAACTCGTTTTATAAGTTATTATAAGTTATACTTAAAACTAATAGTAAATATTATTCAATAAAAGAAATACTGATGAAATATTGGTGAAAGTACTTAGGCAAAATATACACAAAATTTTATAGAGATTTATTTAGGATATGAAAGATCATAGATATTTTATTTCTTCATGTGAAGGCATTTCTTTTAGTTTTTTATTTGCATATAATAAAAGATGAATTACGATATCTCAGTTTCCTAAATTTCCAAAAAAGATTGAGATTGCGAATATTATTTACTTCTATCAATTAAACTACTTTTATTTATAATGTTATTACATAACATCTTTCGTTTATAAAGTTAATTACGAATCACCTCTCACGTCATTTGGAATTTGGCAGTGACAAATTGACAGAAAACAAAAGTAACTGTTTTACAGTACAGGTATCGCGACACAGAGATCGAAGTACTCCGTAATAAAATACTTAAAAGAAAAGAAAACACATTTGTAATCATATCAGTGTATTACAAATCCTTCAACCAGAAAAGGTTGTCGCCTAGTATATTGTGATGTCTAATGAGGTGTCTTATCTGTAGTCAATAATACTAGACTGAATCTAAGACTAGATGAAGCATTTGTTATTAAAGATCGTAAAGAAACTGTACATATTTGTTCATAAACTGTGACACGAAAATGTCTTACAGTCGTAAAATAATAATTAAACATAATAGTAACAACATTAAAAAAGTATTTGATTAAAAATTTTTAATATCTATTTTGTCAGTTTGATGTTTTTAACAGTTTATGAATGTTTATGAATGAAATTTATGTAACAAAGAAAACATATATGCAAGCTAAACTATCAATTTTATAAAATATCAAATACTTCTAATTCCTCTTGCTTTGTTACATAGATAAGGAAGTATATAATTACATATTTGTTATATCAAAGTAGAGATACATTCATCTTAGAAACATTTTTACTCATAAAATTCAACTAAAATTCTCTATATGTATTTATTGTTCCTTCATAGGAGGAACAAAATCAATTGAACGAATTCTGCTGTACAATACATCATGCTATTATAACTAATTAATTAATTATTTGAAAGCGCTATAATGCCAACCATGGGTGATGACGAATAGCTTCGCGACTTCGATCTCCGTAATCATATGTTATTTCCACCCCTATAGGTATATTTTCTTTCGCCGTAAGTACCAGGTGTGGCGTCGACTCTACTTCTATGACCCGAGCGATTAAATTACCATTTCTTGAATGATTTACTAATCTACCTAACTTATCAGTCTCTGCTGTTGCATCGACGCTAAAAATATGGTGATGTTGTAAGTGGTCAATGATTTACAATAATTTTATGAACAATAATGAAGAAAATACCTACCAATACTGATGATTACGATGTTGAAAATAATACATATAACACCCAGTGTTCTGATCTTGTGCGTATATTTTTTCACGTTTCTTTGCTGTTACTTGATCGATTAATTCACCAATATATTCTACTACAAATTCTCCTTTCATAAACTCTCGTGTTGTTACTACACCACGACCTTTACCAGCAAAGTGTCTTACCTAAAGAAAAATATTTTATGTGGAATTTACGATAAAATAACAACTTTCTTTCATCAACTTGTCTTACTTCTAAGCCTTCTTCTACTTGATAAAGCACTTTATTTTCCATATCACGTTGCTTTTCTTCTAATACAGCTTTCTTTGATTTTCTTACACTGCGGCGTACTGGAAAGTAGTCAGTAAGCTTATGATTTGTACTTTTAGTATTTGAAGAATCTATTGACCGATTTGTGGCAGACTGATTGCTGGTTAATTTTCTACGGCTATGATTAGCAGACTTTTTTAAAGGTTGTTGCTCCAAATTAAGTGTGGGAGTTACTACAGGTTTCTTATGCATATTTTCATTCGTATTTCTTTCGTCTAAATCTTCCAATTGATGGTTTGGCATGTTAATCCTATGTGGTGTTGATGGACCATGAATAGGTACTGCTACAGGTGTTTCTGAAAATTTGTTTATTTATTGAATCATTATCATTTAAATATATGTACATTATGACCTATCAATTAGCAATTAATGAAATATTACCATCAGTTCTGAATTGACCAACATCAGTGAGAATGTCATTTTGTACATCATTGGTTTCTTTACTTCCATAAAACCTTTCTTCAATAGGCAGGATAGAAGCTTTATTTTTAGGGACATCTGTAATCTATGTTTTAAAATGAATGATACTATTGTATATTTTATCATTTTGAATAAAAAATATATATTTGTATATAAGTTATAAAATATACTTAGATTAAAGAATATGAATACAATGAACCAATTGGTCAAATCATAAATAGAACCCAATATGGCATCAAAATAACATGTAAAATACTCTAAAAATGCTCAGTCTTACACAGTTATAACATTTGAATTAGTAGATTTCTAAACTTAAAATTGGTATCATTGAACTCTAACAAGTACTTTTAGTAAATATAAATTTCAACCAAAAAATTGGGCATCCAGAGGAAAAATTCACATGTTTAATTTGTATTTGAAACAAATTACGTACTTGTGTATAGAAAAAGGAACTTATGCACATAGGCACTTTATGTGCTTCAGATACTGAATGGATCTCATCAGAATTAACATTTTTAACATTACTATCATGCAGTTTAGCCTCCTTCTTCATTGGTGAAGTTATATCATATTGAGGGGATAAAACAGCAGCTCTTGTACGAATTGTATTTCTTGTTTGCACACGTTTTCGTCTTCCTACAATTAAATTAACCATTTATACTCTACATTTTATAAATCTTCTGAGATATAAAATATTAAATACGATAATATACAAAATTATATACCACAGCTAATTGTAATATTAATTTTATCTAACATTTTATTTTTGTTAATTATGAGTTTTTAAACTATGTACATTATACGTACATATATTATGTCACTGATCAAGTTTCATGTCTTATCATTGTAATTACAGAACCTACACAACATTGTATACATATGTAACAGTATATATGTATGTATATCTGTGAATATCGTATTGTCATAGATGCATATTAATATCTACGACACTTTGTGAAAAATATTATTGCAATAATAATTGTTTGTTACAATGAGCGTGACGAATGAGTAATAAAATATAAAAAATATGTACGGAGATATAAAATTTAATATTTTCGAATATATCATTTTCTGGTGACTAGAAATATATTTTAGGAGCGTAAGTGTATAAATAAAAATTGGGGACAATTTATTTGGTAAAAATTGTGCAGAAATTAAGTGATGTTCTGGAAAACTAGCGTCTTTGAGGTAACATTCAAAATGGAGAGGAAGAGAGGAAGTAAAAACCATCAAAACATAACCTAATTATAGGAATAAAATGTTTAGTGAAAATGTAGATGAATTTTTTCGAATTATATTCCTACCTTTCACCATGTTACCCCTTGATTTTCCTATGTAATGAATGAATACTGACTCTACTTTTCCCATACAAAATTCTAGCTACGCGAGACGGCCGTTTCGATTCACTTCGACGCTAATGTACTTAACATAAATGATTCCTTGATTAATTCGAATTTTCACACTCGTGTATTTTTTTACGAAACGTGTTCGTTTTATTTTTACAAACACGAGGCACATTTAAGACCGAATAATAAGTAATTTATATAGTCGCCATTGTTCACAATTTCATTAATCTATTCGAAGCATTTTGTGAGGAGGCAAGGCAGTAATTGTAATTACAAACATCGAAATAACATACCGGATATGCCGCCATGTTGCTTACTATGCTACACGATATACTATTATTAAATTAGATACTATCTGTATTTTTGAGTACTATAGATACACACATATATTTCCTTTATTGCTCTCTAAATACATTTTATAGATTAGGTTTCTCATTTTTTCTCGTATTTTTATCCCTTTATCCCTTGTCCATACAATTTAATTTTGATACAATCAGTTAGGAATTGATACTTCATAATCAAAGTTAAATTTTTACAACGTTCGCTTTCTATAGTTATATATTTCATAAACTATATATACGTGATTTTACAATGTTAATCTGTATATTTCTTTACAATTAAACCTACAATGGCTCACAAAATTAGTTGAACACATACTATAACAGATTTTTATGGATATATTACATTATTATTATTTTTATGGATATATTACATGTAACTTTTTAAAATTTCGTTAACACTATAATGAGATACGATTATCTCAATTATAATAGTAAAATTTGAAACCACTCCAAAAACGTGTATAGAACTCACAAAACATTTATTGCAGACATATATATATATATATATATATATAGCGAAAAATTAGTATACAGCATGAATAGTAATTTTAAGCATACAATTACTGCTAAAAGTGGTCTCATTACATATTCTGCTTATTAATATAGCGAACAATTGACTGTTTAAATACTTTGATGATTTTTGCGAAGTTTAATTTTTCATTACAATGCTAATGAAATTTTAAAATGTTTTGTATAATATACATATAAAAAATTTCTACGACTATTTAAATATTTTCGTGAGCCACTATTTATACTTCATAAATTATAAATTCACTATGTTATATTTTCTTATACTAAACCTGTTTTAAGTTGTAAAATTCAGTTGTTAGTCATACTAGAACTTCTTTATAATAAATACGTCTAAACCGTGTATAATGCCATAAAATTCGGATCTTCTTACTAAATAAAAGGTATGCATATACATGTGTAAAAATAATTGAAAAATGCAATAAGACAGTCATTGTTTGATTTATATAATACAGAAATGTTCAAAGACATATACATCTTCTAAGAATAAAGAATATATCATTACATGATTAATACGAAGACTCATTGAAAAAATATATATGTTTAACTCTAACTAAAAAAAATAAGATAAAGCAGCAAGATACAACAATTAAAAGTGTCTCATATATATGTATGTACATTGATAACTTAAACGTATAAATTTAATTATTTATTTTCTACATTCGCGATATAAAATTGACGAAATCAAATCATTTTCCTATATCGTTTAGTTCCAGGAGTTGGCCACCAGATAGCGGTGTCAGCGGCGCGAAGCTCGGATCGATCGTATTAGAACGATGTTATTTTTTAGATAGATTTAGGTAAGCAATCGTAGAATTCTAGATGAACACATATTATTTTAGTGAAACGTCGGCTCGAAATCCTTTGATTTTCCGAAGAAAATCTAAATCTATCGAAATCTGAGTTATTTGATATTTCTGTAAAGAGATAGCTGTCATATTCTTTTCTTTTTACCGCGGATACTTTAAATCAACTAACGATCAGCGCGGCGCCTCTGCAACGTTGCCAAGCGTCCGCCCAGCTCATTTAAGTGTAACCACGCGCTTACGAACACATGATACGCGATATGCATGGTTTGTTTACTGTTCATTGTAATTTCGAAGTACACGTGCTCAAATAAGCAATTGTTAAAAAATTATCGTGTTCGTTTTAACACGTATCAACGACTTGTCTTCTCGTGTCTTTCGTGTTTTTAGTCAAAGTGACCTGTGATTCGTACTACAAATCAGAGAGGAGCCAGTAAATCAACGAACTATCTATTTAAATGGTATTATAAATAAATATACTGATCCAAAGTTTTTTTTTTCAGATTGAAGAAACAAGATACCTACAAATTATCCCAATATAAAAGAACCATTTATTTTTAATCATTTAGAACTATCAGAATTGCATGTTAACGCCTAAATATTTTGTTAATATTATTTACACCGATCCTTGCTTGCCTCACTGTTCGCTTTAAATTTGCATGCATTGTCATGAAAAATGTAGTTACGGAATAGTCGATAGATGTCAGAATTTTCCGCTCTTTTTATTCGTGTTTTAAACACCTTATATGGATTTATCTTTTGTTTTTTCGATCTAATTATGAGCTAATGTTTCAATTAGAATTATTAGATAATATCATTGATCAAGAGGAATAAGAATCGATGTTACGTTAAGTTAAGTTTATTGTTCTCTCCCTGGTTACAATCTTTACATTGATTTCGTCGAAGGAAGGCGTTATTCAGAAGCCATCTTGCTTCGGTTTCCGCGCTAATTTCAAATTTTAACTTGTTAAATTGCACGTTTTCATTACATACCGTATCGGTCATACTTTTCTTTTTTTTCTGTAATCGCTTAGTGTTACTAATTGTATTAATATAAAAGTACAAAAATACAGACTTAACATTATATCTTACTCTACTTCATAAACGATATATATTGGCCAAATATTCATGCACTTGTCGACATCTTTTATGAATATATTATGTTATAACTACATTAGTACTGTAATAACACCCAACTATCTGGATTATATTAGTAACATTTGAAACAATTCTGAATATGTATATAGAAATTGTAAGATATCTAGTACAAGTGTATATTTTGTAGAGATCTTAAAAATATTCAAACGGACAATCATCCATAATATTATTCATAATATTAATAAATCTCAGTATTCAGTATTTACCTTTAACTTTTATTATGTGCTTAAAGTGATTATTCATACTCCATACTAATTTTTTTACTAAATATAAGTTTAAAATATAAGTTTAAAATAAGTATATTGCAATTTCTAAATATATTTTCAGATTGGATCCAAATTTTGCCAATGTAATCAGTGTATAATATTAAATAAATAATAAATAATTAAAAAAATATTAAATATTTGATAGTTTATAAAATATCAAATATTTTTATTTTTAATTTTATTTTCTTTCTTAAGAATCAACATAAAGTATTTATTATGTTATGTATTTATGTTATGTGATATTGTATGTCCACTTTTAACATTTTTGAGAAATATAGTCTTAAAAATTCAGTGATGTTTTATAACTAAATAAATACTTTTTGCATTGTATTTATTTTTACCGATACTATTATAGAATTAGTTCCAAATTGTACATTGATTCTTTTTAAGAACATAAAATGACAAAGCCAAATCATGGTTTTTGAAAATATCAATATATACACTAAATACAATAAACAAAAATGTTATTTTTCTATAAAGTAGATATAAATGTGATTTTTATGTAGCGTACGGAAACAGTCAAGGAATATTGAAATGTATAAAAAAAATATGTGTATAGTAAGCTACAGATATGGTGTTTTGAAAGAGCGGTGATTTTTTGATTAACGCGCTCCTAAGAATATTCTCTTAAATCGTTACAATTTGGCAACGCCGCGTGGTTATATTCCGCAAGCAGCCATAGCCAGCGCGTGTGTTTTTGTATTTGCATCGCGGTGCACCGTGGGCCGGGCGAAAGCCAAGATGGCGGCAGCCGTGTTTGGCAAACGCGTTTCAACTGTATGATCGGTGTAGACCGCATAAATGGCACGATCTAAGCGCACAGTAAGTTCTAACACTGTGATTTCCTAGTTCGCACAATTCACCGGCCAACTGAACGTCGCTGAGTGATGTCCATTTAACGAGACACGAAACACGAAATATTCTTTACGAGGAAAAAAGTGTCTCGTGCACCCTGTCACAAGTCAGCATCTTCGATTGCACACGGCGAAGATAATTATTCACAAGGTGTTCGGTCAAGATATCCCAGTTATCTTGACTCTTCAGTAACCGCCAAGATTATAAAAGGATTTTTTGACATGGTGAGTTTTTGTTTATGATTCGTTTCACTGGTACTGAGAAGGCGCGCTTCTTTCGTCCAATACTAATACGTATTTCTTTGTGCATCCCATCTATTGGCACGACTAACCTATTAGACGCGGTTACCGTGTATCGCGTATATACACAGTCCCTCTTATTGTAATTTTAAATGACTCACCGACACTAGCCTCCCTCTCCCTATTCCGTCTCCCTCCCGCTTTTTCCTCGAGTTAAACAAGTTCACGATCGCTTTCCTTGTTCTTTTCCTTTTCTTATATTTTTCAATTAAATACAAATTGTAGTATTGTACGAGCCATTCAAAAAATACATCGATTAACTCAAAAATTAAAAGCTAAGGGAAAGCGATAATATAATGAGTATTGGTTTTTTAAATATACATACTTTGGAATTTATTGTTATTTATGTCATTCTTTTGTGATGAATGAATTTACGGATGTAGATAATAATATTGATAAAGAAATTGAAAAATTTACAAAAAGGGAAGTTGATAAAGCCCATACATGATAGCAGTTTTTATGTTTCTAGTTAGACTTAATTTATCCTTATATTTATGGATAAAAAGTTAGTTATTACATAATGTTATGAAACTATAAAATGTGAGTTGCAGATTAAAAATGCACTGAAATTTATGCTTGATCCATTGTTTTCTTATAAATTTAAAAATATCAATAATGACTGTAATAATTTAAACATTGACTTTATTATTAGATTAATGATAAATTAATATGTAATAATATGTGCTGTTAAAACATTGAACAAATCTTTTGTCAGTCAACTAAAAGGGATAAGGACGCAATGAATGAAGATAGCAGCAGTGACGAGGATGAAGATCCCGATAACATGGGTGTGCCTGGTAAATATTTCATTTTTAAATATAAAAAAAGCATTTAATGCATAATAATTCTCATTAGGTGGTGGAAAAGATCTTGCCACTGCTACTGGGATTGCGAATATTAAGGATGAAAAACCTGTAGATGTCCCATCTAATGCAATGGCTAAAGGACAAGGAGGTTTAAATAGTAAGAAGAATTTTAATAGAAAAATATGATAGAAAAATATGCAATGAATTCAAAAAGAATTTTATTTATATTTTTTGAAATTATATTTCTTTAACAGTGTTAAATCAGAAATTTGGTAATAAAATTCCTGGTGGATTGGTGACTAAGACAGCAGCACCAGGTTATGAAATGGTACGTGTAGGAGGATCACAGGGTACACCACCTGGTTTTGTTAATACAAATCAGTTAGGTCAATTAGGTCAGTTAGCTGCTGCTGGTGGTCCATATTTTCCACCAGGACTAGCAACTCTTGCAGGTTTCAACCCTGCAGCTTTCTTTCCACCAAGTGAGTACAGCATATTTTTTATTTATTCCTAATATTCTATAACATAAAATAATTCATTCCTGTCTGTATTATAAAAATTAAATGTATGTACAAGTCATTTATGCACATACATTATTGCTTTTGTATCAAGAGTATATTTGTATAATAAATTTATACCCATATTGTTGCATTTTATTGTAACATTGTAACTTAAGCGTAATTAACTATTGTATTATCTGTAATTATTTTAAACAGTGTTATAAATTATAATACTGGGTGAGTAATTGAGTAGTTTTACATATGTTATCGTTCCCTAGGCATGGATATGAGCTTAATGAGTGGTTTTATGGGTATGCCTGGAATGAACATGGGTGTTAATCCTCTTGTTCAATTGTTAAACCAAAATGGTTTACATCCAAATTGGCCAGGTGGGCTGTCAGGTATTCTTCATATTTGTAATATCCTAAAATCATTTTAATAATTATAATATTGTTGAAACACATAATTATGTCCATAATATTATTAATTGAAATCATTTAACATAATAATTCTAATCTCACAATACAGTAATTTAAAACATTGTAGGCAAAGCTGTGTCTCAGCTATGGATGAATGCTGGAGATCCTGCAAAAATGAATATGCAACCTACCATACCAGAAGAAGAGGAGGTGGATGATGAAGATATGGGTGTTGCAGAAACATATGCCGACTATATGCCTACTAAACGTATGTTATTTAACTTCATTTTGAAAATACATTACATTGATATTTATTTATTAGATAACATACCTCTTAATTAATACAATCCATAGTTAAACTCGGACGGAAGCATCCAGATCCTGTTGTGGAAACTGCATCGTTATCTAGCGTCGAGCCAACGGACGTCTGGTACAAGCTTTCGATACCAGAAGAAACGATGCGAACTGGAGCTTTATCTGCGCTGCAACTTGAATCAATAACGTATGCGTCTCAGCAACATGAACATCTCTTACCAGATGGTACACGTGCTGGTTTTCTTATCGGCGATGGTGCAGGAGTTGGTAAAGGACGAACTATAGCCGGAATTATATTCGAAAATTACTTGAAAGGAAGGAAACGTGCTATTTGGGTATCTGTCTCGAACGATCTCAAATATGATGCAGAGCGCGATTTAAATGATATTGGCGCGTCAAAAATTGAGGTACTTATTCTTTAAATTGGAGATATCAATCATTTATTATTTTAATTTTGTTGATATAAAAGTCGACGTAAAATTTGAATGGAAATATAAATTGTATTCTTAGGTTCATGCATTAAACAAATTCAAGTATGCAAAGATCTCGTCAGCGGTAAATGGTAACGTAAAGAAAGGAGTAATATTCAGTACATATTCAGCTTTAATTGGAGAATCTTCGCAAAGCGGTGGAAAATACAAAAGTCGATTGAAACAGCTTTTACAGTGGTGTGGTGAAGATTTCGATGGGTTGATTATATTTGATGAGTGTCATCGGGCGAAGAATTTATGTCCTACGGGAAGTTCAAAACCTACTAAAACTGGTACGTATATTAGACACATTATTTGTATTATAAACTTATACATATAACATGCTTGCTATTATGTTTCATATAATGCAATTGTGTTTTGTGATACAATAATGTTGTATATTTATTATTATGTTTCATATAATTTATTGCAATTTCCAATGTATTCCAGGTTTGACAGTCCTAGAGTTGCAAAACAAGCTTCCTAAAGCTAGAGTAGTGTATGCCAGTGCCACAGGCGCTTCCGAGCCCCGTAATATGGCCTACATGGTTCGATTAGGTATGTGGGGCGAAGGAACACCATTCCCCGAATTCAATGATTTTATCACCGCCGTGGAGAAGCGCGGAGTCGGTGCAATGGAGATCGTAGCGATGGACATGAAGTTGCGAGGCATGTACATCGCCCGACAACTCAGTTTTCATGGAGTAGCCTTTAAAATAGAGGAAGTACCGTTATCCAAAGAGTTTACCGAGGTCTATGATCATTCAGTTCAACTTGTGAGTATTAAAACAGAAGATCTAATTAATTGACGGTTAATAATTTATTAATTAATAAATTTTGTATAGTGGGTTGAAGCAATGCAGAGGTTTCAAGAAGCAGCAGAATTGTTGGACGCCGAGAATCGTATGAAGAAAACTATGTGGGGACAGTTCTGGTCGTCACATCAACGCTTCTTCAAATATCTATGTATCGCTGCTAAAGTGAAACATGCTGTGGCAGTTGCACGTGAAGCCGTAAAGTGTGGAAAATGTGTAGTTATAGGTCTACAATCTACCGGTGAGGCACGCACGTTAGAACAATTGGAACGCGACGATGGTGAATTAAGCGATTTCGTTTCCACTGCAAAGTAAATACATCATTCAGTTTTATTAATATGTAAATACAAAAAGACTGTTTATTTCTACATGAATGTGTTTATTTTAGAGGAGTACTTCAAACGTTAGTCGAGAAACATTTTCCAGCATCAGACCGTAATCACATACACCGAGTTCTTGGTATTGAACCATCGAAAATGCAGAGATTAGACGATCTCGATGATATTGATGGAGCTAGCGGTTCTGCGGGTGGAAGTAAAAGAAAACCAATACGACAGGCAGCTCAACGAGCCTCGAAGAGAGTTCGTACATTCCCATCGGATGACGATTTTACCGATGACGAGAGGAATGGTGGACATAGCTCTGGTTCGGAATATAAACAGAGTGGCAGCGAGAGCGAAGACGATCATAGGACTGACGAAGAAAGTAATATCACTTCTGATTCTTCTTTCAATTATAGCGAATCAGACTCTGGTAGGTTTCACATATTATTTAACTAGTATCGTTAGATCATAAGCAACTGATTTAAATTAAATTTAATATTATTTAATTGTGAAATATAAATAAAGCATACATTTTAATTTTAAAAATGAATAGTAATTTATACAATATAAATTAAAATTGAAAGCTTAATTTTACTTTATTCAAACTATTGTGTGTTACTTATGACCTAAAGGTACTAATTAAGGGTTAAAATCGTCAAAATGTTCTGCTAATTTCTTACTTATATTACAGATTCAGGCGATGGAAGGCGAAGGAAGAAAGGCGCCAAGAAACAAAAAAAACCAGTGAAGAAACGAGCTGGTATATATTTCGTATTCTCAGAAATATTACCGTGATTAAGAACAAATGTAGTGGTAATACATTGATAAATTATACAGGACCCATAGCTGCTGGAGCGACGCGCAATCGTGCGCCATCGAGAGACGCCGTGGAACGTGCTTACACCATGAAGAAGGAATTACTATCACAGGTTGAAGACTTAGGCGAACGACTACCACCAAATACTTTGGATCAACTAATTGACGAGTTTGGTGGGCCGGAAAATGTCGCCGAAATGACTGGTAGGAAAGGACGAGTTGTTCAGACAGAAGATGGTACCATTCAGTACGAATCCAGATCTGAAGTGGATGTTCCATTAGAAACGCTTAATCTAACTGAAAAACAGAGGTACATAATAAGTTTATCTTTAATATACATGTAAAAAAAGTCTACTTTCTATCTCTATTTTCTATCTAAAAGTCTACTTTAAATCTGAATGGTTCAATGTCGTAATAGGTTTATGGATGGCGAGAAAACAGTGGCCATTATCTCAGAAGCAGCCAGCAGTGGTATATCATTACAAAGTGATAGGCGAGCAAGGAATCAGATGCGACGAGTGCATATTACTCTCGAATTACCATGGAGCGCAGACAGAGCGATACAGCAATTCGGACGAACGCATCGTTCTAATCAAGTGAATGCTCCGGAATACATATTCCTTATCTCGGATTTAGCCGGTGAACGACGATTTGCATCCATCGTTGCGAAGCGTCTGGAAAGTCTTGGAGCTCTTACGCACGGTGATCGAAGAGCTACAGAAACCAGAGATCTCTCGCAATTCAATATTGATAATAAATACGGACGTGCAGCACTTGAAGCGACAATGAGAACTATTATGAAGTTTGTATACTTCTTATAATTTAACCTTCTACTATCGAAGTGGAGTCTCAGATTGAAATCTTCCATTTTGTTTATAACTAAATATTTATATTTCGTCTACCTTTCGATAGTACAACGATATATGCATTACGTAAATAAATTTACATAGTTTGTTTATCTTATTAAATGGTAACTGATATATGTGCAATGGAGTCCATTAAAGGGGGAAAAATTGAGAGAAATCCGTAAACTGCGTAATTACCTTAAGATTCTTTTACGATATAGGATATCTACTAATATAAAGTGAAAAATCTATAAGGACTGATATTGCACCTTTGCATCGTTACAAAATCAATCAGCCAGTAAATAGGATTGCAAGATATTGTCTGTAATAATTTCTGATGAAATCGGCTGCTAGACCATCTCTGGTCTGGATGATGGCGGATCTATTGTGTTATGTATATTAGGAAAATGTGTACTAGAGATAAATCAATAAGAAAGACTGCCAGTAATGTTCTTTATTTATATATAAATTAAATATAAAGTTCAGGAGTATTATAGACTCCACCTCGAACTTTATATACTAAATATGGTACTTCGGTAGTAGAGGCTTAATAATATATCTTATATATTCCTATACACTTTTTGAAATGTCTAATATGGTTTACTAAATTAAATTAATTCTCTTATAAATGAAATTACTAGATACGAGCCTCCGCTTGTACCACCACCACAAGATTATCACGGAGATTTCTTCAAAGATGTGGCTGATGCATTAGTGGGTGTTGGTTTAATTTGCAATAGTGAGAGCACACCTGGTGTACTCACGTTGGACAAAGATTATAACAACATGTCAAAATTCTTAAATCGTATTCTCGGTATGCCGGTTGACCTGCAAAATCGGCTATTTAAATATTTCACCGACACTCTAAACGCAATTGTCACGCAAGCAAAAAAGACCGGTCGTTTCGACATGGGTATTCTCGATCTTGGTACATCTGGAGAAAATGTAAAAAGGGTTAAGCTATACCGTTTCTTACGGAAACACGCTACTGGAAAGGCACCAACCGAGCTTCACGTTGTTCATGTTGAACGTGGAATGAATTGGGGAGAGGCAATGGACAAATGTTCCGAATTGACGGGATCCAAAGAGGGCTTCTATTTAAGTCACCAGATCCGTAATGGAAAGCAAACAGCTATTCTTGCTGTTATAGTAGATACCGGAAAGAAAAAATCTGAGAGTAAAAAAGATCAGCTGTATATGGTTTATAGGTAGAGTGTCTCTTTCGTAATAAACATAAGATAATGATTAGATAATAATTTAAAATTGATCATATTGTGATTCATGTTTTTGTTTAAAGACCCAATACAGGATTGCAATTACGACAAGAAACTCTAGGTGAATTAGAGAAAAAATATAAGAAGGTATCATCAGACGAAGCAGAACCACATTGGTCACAACAATATGAAGCGTCTGTAGATACATGTTCACATGCTTACTGGCGCGGCAATTGTAAAAACGCGACTCTTGGTATGGATTGCGAGGTTGGACTCCGAAGACGTTCCTATAACGTATTATCAGGTTCGGTGTTGAGCGTTTGGAGTCGAGTTGAAAGCATTCTTGCAACACGTTCTGCTCATAACTCTAAAATGCAAGTAGTACGCTTACGAACTGGTAAGTTTTATGGAAAGTTTAAATATAATTCTATAAAACTATTGCACATGTTATAGAAACTGTTAAAAGTTTTGTTTATTTTTTCTTGTAGATGAAGGCTTAAAAATAGTCGGTACTCTTATTCCAAAGTCCTGTATGGAAATATTGCGTCAAGAATTATCATCAGATGCTGAGAATACCGAAGAACTTACATTTTGAACAATTCGTTAATTCGCTTTTATAGGTAAGTAACTGACATAACAAACAAAGCGAGCTTTATTTGTTGGAAAGGAATAGCGAGTTCGTAATTTTGATGTGTTATCAAGAACAGGACCAAAAGAAGCGATTAATGTGAATATAACATGGACAAATCCCTCTTCCTAAGTCTTGCGATAAAATTCAGTAAAGAAGAGGGTGCACCTGCGAATGCACGACAAAGATATGAATTAATTAAGTCATTTAATAAGGATATATCAGGTAGATACGAAAGCCTGATTTGGTAATGACAAGTGAAACGAACATGTGGAACGAACATTTACAACCTGCGAATTGTATGAGATCCAAACTTATCTTTTCGTTAGGCTTTGACGTCGCTATGTTAAACGTTTTAATGAAGTATGTTTTGCTCGCCCGTTGTATCTCCTCGATTATACATAAAACATTACTATATAGCTAGAATATTTTCTTTCTTTTTTTGTAATTTTAGTCATAAATTGCGCTCGCGTTTAATTGGGCGTTAGTGGGAATGAATTTTTTTTTATTTTTCATTTATCTTCTTTTCACATCGCTGAGTAAAAAAAAATATTAAATCCATAATTTTGTAATGCAATTATAGTTGCATACGAAGTACATTCGCCATTTATTTTATATGTCAAAGAAAAATATAATTGTTTTGTAAAAGGCATCGCTGCATATAGAACAACTTTAGTTTTGTTCTTTTCTCTCTCTCTCTCTCTTTTGATCGCATTACGCTGTAGAAGAATTTTAATCAATATAATAGTTTTATGTTGCATCTACCACAAAGAATTATATCGAATGTGGAGAGAAGCTAGAATCTTATGTGGAAACGTAAAATTAAACCATAGCGATGCATACGACTTAAGGAACCGTATTTTACGCTAATCATATCTTGAAGAACAAATTTAAACATTCAGTGAGAATCGATTATGTAAAATCTTAGTGATAGGTAAAGGTTTACTTACTTGCATATATATTGTGACTGATTAATGGAACGGAAGTAAGTAAAACCCGGAAGAAAAGATATAAAAAATATTAGTACTATATCAGAAAAGAAGTGCAACAAGCAATCGATTCTCGTTGGAATATACACAGATGTATACGCAACTGTTCCAGTTCTTTTCTTTAATTGTTAAATTGATCGGATAGTTAATTAATGACCATTGCTACTGCTACCATTAATATTATTACACTACTGCTACTATTATTAGTACTAGTATCCCACTGCTACTATTACTATAGGGAATAGAGGGACGAGGTAATAAATGAGAATTCTTCTATCTCGTAAATTTTATGTTAAAACTAACATTTATTACTTATGAAGTAAGTGCCAAGGTAGTGTAATTGTTCGTTTTTATAAAAATTCGCCTTTCGTACTATATTTAACAAAATAAATTTTTTTATTTTTTATTATATTAGACACAGTGATATAGTAATATCAGTTACAATAATAGATGCATAATTTAAAAAGTTGCGCTTGGGAAACAATGTATAACCTCGTCTCCCAATAATTCTCCATTTATAAGTAGTCAACATTAAAACAAAAGTTAGATTCAAACGATACGTACGGCAGTATATTTATATTCAAAAATCATAAAGTAGTCATGCGATTCGCATGTATATTGAGTAGATGTCTGTTGTTTATTTGTACGCCTGGACGAGTTTTGATAGCTAAGTAAGATGGATCTCACAATCTATCATCTATGACAGAAAACAGTAATAAAACAAGAAAAATAGAAGATCCAATTTAAAAAAGAATGGTAAATAGGGTATCTTGGAAAAATCGATAGAATTAATTTTAAGTAGAATCTCCATTAGAAAAATAAAAAAAGCAAAAAAAAAAAGAAGAACTACAAGGATATGCGAATTAGCGTTTACGTGTTTAGACGCTATGAAGCGAGAAGTTGTCTTGTGAATATTTTCTTGTCTTCGTAACTATTCTTACTACAAAGAATCGTTCTGATGTAATCCATGAGAAAAAAATAACGCTACTACGTTTCTACGGATTCACTACATATTGCATTTATAAACAAGAATAAAAAAATGGAAAGAAGAAAAGAAAGAATATAAAAAAATACACATTTATATAACGTAGATAAGAAAGTACTCTTATTACGTTGTATTATTTTCCATGATATTAGTAGGATACAAGATACCTAATAAATTATTTATTAATGTACATTAAAGAGATAATTCGTTCGTTGTGTTTATTTTTCTCAACATTTGTGTAATTACTTTTACGTGAGGAATATTCATTTCATACAAAGCTGCAACATTTATATTGATATATTATATATATTCGTTCTTTTATAAACGTGGAGATTCTTAATTAAAACTATCGGAGACGAAACTATCAGCTAACAAACAAAAAAGGAAAAATTGAAAGTGATTTGTGATTATAATAAAACATTTTCAAAGTGTAAATATATATATTAAAGGATATAAAGCAGTTTTAGGTAATACGTGTACCTTATATTCGATATTTTTACAATTCTTGCTTGAGTTCCTATTACAAACAAGGTGTAATTTATAAATGTGGTATCTAGTATACGTGGAAACCAGGCACTGCACTCGCCGAAAGTAACGTGATTCCTTTCGTAACGTGCTGTGTTTTGTGAACTCGAATGAGAGATTCTAATGATGCTATACATATATACATATATATATGTACGTGCGTGTGTATATATACATGTATAAATGTTTTCTGTGTAAGTAAAATTAATACTTCTTAGTAAAAAATGAAGAAGAAAAAGTGTGATGTTAACGAAAATCGATCTTTCGAATGATAATCCCGAAACTACACACTTATTAATTACAATATTTGCATTAATGTTATTTTCCTCCATTGTTGTATAATTTCTTAAGTAGTAATCATCGTGCATCTTTGTCTCCATTGCTTTGAAACATATATGTTGTACCGCGAGAAAGCATCCGAGAATACATTGATTCATAGGCGTATGAAATACAATGGATTTCCATAAGAAAGAAATATGTAAATTGTTTCCTCTTGCAAGCACAGACTCAGTACTTGCATCGAATTATACCAATAGTAAATAAAAAGTCTTATATAAATATCAGTCTACTGCACTGCGAATAGTAAATCATGGTTTTGTTTTTTTTAACAACAGAACAGTAGCAAAATTTTGAAGGTTTGGTTTTTTATACATGCACGGTATTTTACAGTCTTTACTCAAAGGCATAAAGCAAAGATGTGTCCAAAATAACACTTGTATAGTCGTGTATATAGGAAATTGAAACAAAAAATACAAATGATTCTGTAAATACATGAAATCTTCACCATTTGTTTTAATGTTTATTAAATTAACACATTGATCGTGGACTTAATCTTTTTACATAGTATCACCCACGACTTATGTTACGTATAAAAAAACTGTACAACAGTTCAACATTTTCTTCTTTTTTTTCTTTTACTTTCTTAACTCGCAAGAACGAAAAAACATTCATTCGACCATTCAGAGTTCACTTACGCATGTTCACATCACGCACAATCACGCATTCTTCAATTTCAGTTCTCTATCCGTTTATATATCGTAAATACATCACCAAATACCTCATCTACATATATGCATTCCCATTGATGTATCACTAACGGGTGGAAGTACTTTGGTATTGGATATTATTTAGTGAAAAGCATAGAGCAGCATGAGAAACGTGCAAAATCCGATAATAAGGCCGACTATAAGTGAATCGCGTCTTTTACGTAAATTTATCCTTTGCACTAGACTATTTACTGCTGGAAATCGATTTGAAATGTCATTTAGCCTGGTCTGTATACGTTTGAACGTTTGCCTTTGAGTCATGAGATGATCTCGCGTTTCCATTGCTATGCTTATTTGATCATTAAGCAAATGATCAGAACTGAAAAAAAATTATCTGATTTTATATTGGCAAAAAAATGTAACAAACAGGGCACTTTATACTATGTATAACTCAGCATAAATCAAAATAAAACGAACAGTATAGCAAACAATACTTACTTGTGAATGTGTTGATTTTCTTTCATATACATTTCCCGACGATTTAGTCCAGTTACACTTTTGTAGTTACTGTTCCATAGAAGATTTATAAACTCTTAATCAAATATTTAAAAGGAAATATAATTTAAAGTAATAAAGTAATAGGTATACGTACTCGATTTCTTTACGGACACTACCTAATAAATCTTCTCTATCTCTTCTTGCATCAAAATTATTTCTAATTTTGTTAAATTCCAATTTATAATCTTTCAATATGTCTTTGTGGCGTTGCATTGTATGCAACATTGCAGCACCGTTTGGTTGTAATTTGCTCATTCTCTCATTTATAGAAAACAACTGTAACAAACAAAAACTATTTAATTTAAATTTTTGAAATGTAATATTGATACTTTAAACGTACCTTAGCCAATAATGCTTCTATTTCAGAGGCCATATTATCAAAGACATGTTCTTCATCTAAAAGAGGTTCTTCATCTCCATTAACAAGCTTGGATCCACTATTGACACCAAGCTTACTGAATGCTACCAGTTTTGCATCAATCTCATTTTCCAGGTGTCTTGCTTGCCTTCTGAGATCTAAAATTAAATATGAAGTTAATAAAAATACAGATTTTAGTAAATTATACATTAATATTAATAAAAATATATAAATAATTAATAGGTAAAGCATTATATTTAAATATAAATTATATATATATGTCGTAGTTAATTTAAAAAACAAACTTTTTTGGTAAAAGTATTAGTAGAAATTAATTTATATATCATCCGTTAAAAAAGATGACTAACTAGTTTTCACGGTAAGGTTAAGAATAGTAACAACAAAATTTGTACGCGAATTATCATAGAATTATTTATTATAAAGTAATTTTATTTCATGAACCTACCATGTAAAATCAATTATTATCTTATAATCATACGTATAAATAATGAGATCTTTTAAATTGAACTTTTTATGTTTCAAGTGAGCTTTGATGTAACAAAAGTGAAATATTTGTAATATAACTTCTGGAAGCAAAAATGTTTCACTTCTATTAGATTTGAGTAAGATTGTATAAAATAATATCATTTTTCTTTGTTAGATGCAACGAAGAAAATGAAATTAATAGCAGAATGACATATGTCAAAACAAGCCGTTATATTACTTGTTGCAAGGCTTTTTGGAATACAAGAAGCCATGACAAGACCGTAAAAAAATAAAGAACGAGAGCAATATTTTCATCAGATGAACTCTACCTTCCCAATCGACAGCATCTAATGCGTTAGCCATTTGTTGTTCGCAAATTACGAACGCGGTACTTTCTTTACTATGATATATGAATCGCTGCTGCTACACACGACATAACATAATCCCACGGAACAGATGATGGCAGTAGATACTTATACATAGCGCTCTAAATTCTAACTATGTATATATACGTGGCGGAAAATTCGAATCACTTCTAATATGATTCGATACTTAAAACTTTTATAAGTCTTGATAAATATTAAATTTTTAGTTTTGATGAATCTTTCAGATTTTTTAATTTTCGATAAGTCTTGAAAATATTGTATCTTCAATATCATGTATATTTATTATTGTACTCAGTACCAGTATCTTCAATATTTTATGTATACAATCTTTTATATTATATTCTAATTTATATATTTATATAATAAATTTTATATAAAATATTGCATATGCATCAAGCTTTCGAAAGATTCTAAGGCTTCCAAAACTTTTCAAGCTCTTTCGAGGCTTTTCAAAACTTACCGAAACTTTAGAAACTTGAAATTTTTAAAAACTTTCAAGAATTTTAAGTATTAGATCATGTTTGAGGCAACTCAGATTTTCATAGCACCGAAAAGCTTCGAATTTGAGACTCATCTCCATATGTATTTATATATAGATATGTTTAGTCACATTTACATAAAAAACGAAATATGTTAGATGAATGACAACAAGTATATAAACCTTAATATATCTATAATAAATCACACAGTTGAGATTTTCATGAAAATTATTCGTACACGATATAACATAGTTTTATATCAACATTACACTTGTGCAATTGCAGTTAGGTAAAAGTAGTAGTGAGTAAACCGGTTTTCGGCGGGATCTCGATAGTTACGATGCTACTACCTATGCCATACTATCCTGATATTATTGTCTAGGAGCAAGAGCTAGGAGTGAGATGATAATAATTCGAAATCCTTCGATATTATACAATTCGATTTGAACTCTCAAATAAATAATGATTTCATATGGGAATCTTATACAGTGAACAATCGCGTACAAGATTTATATACAAATTATACATAAATATAAAAAATATAAAATATAAAATTTAATAGAAGAGAACGATAGAAAATTTCATTCGCTATAACCCCCTTTTCTATTAGAGAAATTCCAAATGAATTTTAACGTTGACAGTAAGTATGTACTATGTACATGTATGTACATATACTATATACATTCAATCTATTCTCCTGTTAATGAACAATATCTGTTTTACCGTGCTCATGAGATAAGGATAGGAAGTCAGTTCCTATTCTCGCCATTTGTTACGTGGTGGTGCTCGCGTCCTAAAAATATAACTTTAATTCCTACAGCTTAGGGTCATATGCACATGCTGGTGCGGGCATAACAATCCACTACAGTTATATCAATAGATGATTGTTGTGGCATTTCCTACGATTTGTACTGTTCAATTTCATATAAAAACATTCGATGAATATTATATGTGATATTTTAAATTGTCATACGTGTCCTTTAAGTATATATATCACGGTCTCATGTATTTTACAAGATTCTTTCGTATAAAAATGCAACGTGCAATAATAAAAATTTTTGAATTAATTACATATGTTAATGGATCAATTAGATTTTTTAAACACAGTATATATTTGTTTACTCATTTATTTGAGGTTAAGGATCTCATTTTTTAGTATAACTGGTATGTACATGTACGTCAAATCTATTCCCCCGTTAATGAACAAAATCTGTTTTACCATGTTTACGGGATAAGTAGGTCAGTTTTTATTCTCGCCATTTGTCGCGTGGCGGTGCTCGTGTCCTGGAGATATAATTTTAATTCCTCCATGAGGGCCATCGCAGCACGAATGGGATTAACATCTTCTTCAATCACGATATCCGGAAAATATTCTTTTACAAGCCGTAATATTATATTCATTTGGTGGCTAGATCTATAAATACATGTATATATAACCTTTGAGGTAAATGAAAATAGCTAAGAAATTAATAATAAAAATTTTAAAAAGTTGGATATATTTCTATTCGTAACAAAGCCATATTTCATGAAATACAGTATATGTTATATCAATACTTAATTTAATTATTACGTTAATGCTTACGATACAGAAATACACACGAAAATTTTTCTGCGGAGACCTGTTTGTATTGAAAACTAAGCGACGAAAAGATTTTGGAATTAATTTATATGTTTATATTTAATTATGAATGATGACATATTATCAAAGAATTTATATATTATTATTAGGAAAAATACCCTTAATAATTAATTTCTAGTAAAAATTCTGAAAAAATTGATTTGTTGAAAATTAACTTTTGTCAACAATCTGAAACGAAATTTATTAAATTCAATCGATTTTTATTTTATTTATACATTTTTATTGAAATTATTTTTATGTTCTTTATTGTATTTTAACCGAAGGAAGATTATATAAAAAATCTCCAAAATCATTCTCCAAAAATGCTCATTGTTCGTTTTCAATGTCTGATTTTCACAATGAAATATTTCAAGAATAATAACTTACCGCAAAATAATTTTAGTATTTTCATATACGTTAAAACTAATCGATATATGTAATATGTTGAACCTCATGAAACGTAGCTTTGCTAGGAACATTACAAAATTATTTAGTCATTTATTAAATCTTATTTTAATTATTTTTGAAATATAAAATTCTCAAAATAACATTATCTTCACCTTGCAGAAATTCTTAATTTTTCCTGTGTTTTGGTGTTAGGCAATATTTCAATCAAACAGTGCATCAGGCATCCAGTTGTCTGTACAATATAAGTATTTGTATAGATTTCTTGGAAAGACTTTTCTTTCAAGAACTTCAGAAATTCTTTATTTCTTTCAGGAACTCCTTTTATTTGTGCATTTATATTTTTTTCCACCGATGTACTTCTTAATGCTAAAATCATTGGCACGATATCATTCGTTCCTATTGGGCTAACATGGTTTCCAGCGGTTAGAAATTTGACTTGGTAACTATCGTCGATAGTGTCTTCGATTGTAAGACGGATAATAGGTACTGGAACTTGATATTCTGTTTCTTCGACTTCGTAGGCGATTGTACCATACACCTCACAGAAATGCTTTTTATCGAATTTTGGTAAATCGAGAACGACGGTAGCAACGACTTTGCTAGATGGCCGAATCTCATTGATTGGGTATCCAAATGTTTCGTTCTCCAAGTTCCAAATCATCGACATACCACAAAGATCGTCGTCCTCTGCGAGAGACATGTAAACCTGGGGATTTCTTATTTTCCTGAAAAGAAGTTGAATATCTCAAGAAGTCAAATTAGAGAGGTAATATACAGTAAAATTCCATTTGTTGGAAATTTTCATATTCTATTCATATCACTTCTTATATTAATTATTTCACACTTGTCCCCAACGAATTTAGATAAGTGGAGTTCTACTGTAATGCTCACTTCCACTAAGTAGTGGACAATGGCTAGTTACCAAGTAATGTAGATAACATTATAATACTGTTTTATCGATATTTATACGAAATTAGAAATATGGAGTGTACAAACTGACATGGAATATGTAATCGAGATAGTAAAATTTCCTTCTTTTAGTATTTATTATTTCTTAACTCATATCATTCATATCGTTCATAATATGAACTGTGTATATGCTTTTATAATGTAACAAATAGAATAATGAAAAAAGGATTACAATTTTTCATTTCATTATTGTTAAGTCCCCATCCTAACTCTTATATTTATTTTCTACTACTATCTTCATTACAGATACATCAAACCTATTCAAATAACACGCCTGTCTAGGCGTTGACATTATTTTATGACACTTGAAAGAACTTTATAGAAGTGTTACTTATAAATTCTATCAGGGTTCTAAGCATATTTGGTTGATAGCAGTATTCTAGAGAAAGTGTTACTTTAAAGTAGCTTCGATATATAGAGGGTCAAACGGAAACGTTTGCATAGCTATTTGCTATTTAATATTGCTCGATAATGAAAGCAATATTCGAAGGAGGATAGATAGATAATTAAAGGGAGTCTGTATAGTGTCGCAAAGGGTAACGAAGACAGTTTCAATGTGGTGCGCATACGCAGAGGTGATCATGAAGTAAATCGACCCGCGAAAACGTCGGCCAATCAGGAAGCGAGTACGGCTCAGTTAGTAGCAGACGACGCATGCATGGAAGTATACGGAACAGTGTATGTCTCTTCAGTCTTCAGTAATCTGCAGGATGCCGCCGTGATCATGTGGTGTCTATAGTTTTCGTTCAATCAGTCAGTTTTGTCACGTGTTTGACATCTCGAAAAGTATATTAATTGTATTTCGACTCGCGGTCAGTTTCGACCAGGTATACACAAAGGATCGAATCCAGTGGAAGAATCGAAGAGGTGAAGGTTGGATTTCTTGCAGGGGGTACGATAGATGCATCGTTGAATCTTGATATCGGGGCATATATGTCCACGCCAAGTACGTATTAGAGCAAATAAATATAAAAATGTATGGAAAGGAGGCAAAATATATGATTATTTGTCTAAAGGAATGAGTTAGGTCACGAAAAAGAAGGGATGTCCTGTGACCCATTGACCTAGGAAACGTATGCATCGACTGCATTGCTACTTAAAAAGTTCGTTGCTCGCGTCTTTCATCCATTTTGACATTTGATATTATCTGATCACTCTGTGGAACAGAATTTGAAAAATAATTCTAGAATTGCCATATTTACTGTTTATTTTAAAAATTAGTTTAAGTAAAAAGTGGAAAAGTTTGGATAAATGAAAAATGATTTTAGTAAAGTAGTCATACATCTATATACGTAATTCTGATTTCTGGGTATTATAATTTGGAAAATATTTGCAAGTTATCATGTAATACTTTACTATAATAGAATACCAAAGTTCAAAATTGGACTAAAACTATTTATCCAAATTTTGAATAAATAAAAAAATATACAAAGGACATTATTTTGTTTTTTTTTGTAATTTGTAATTGCTTGTCGCTTTTCTCTCGGATATGGTACTTGTTTAGCGATTAGATATATAATTAATAACATATGAACGATAATTAGCAAATAAAAAATCCTTAATGACAAGATGTAACGATAATTACTGTAATGATTTTACCGAAGGTGTGTCTGACACTCATTTGACAGATAAATTTATAAAAAAAAGATGTAAAATTAAATTGATAAAAAGAAACGTTGGATTATGCGCGCGTGTGCATTTCGCGTTTCCATGCAAACTTTTCGATAGAGCGCCATCGATCCTTGAATCTGACGTTCCACTTTATAAGTATTGCACGTATTATTCTGCAATGGCCTTGGAACTTGGTTGAATGAGCAAACATATATATATATATATATTTTTTTTTTAATAATATTATATAGTAATGACCAATTTTTTAAAGTAAAGACCGATCGATATTAATCTACGAAATATCGTTTCATATCGAACAGTGTATACCAAATGCAATAGATACTCGTTTGATGATTCCATGAAAGAATCAATATTGTATGTATATCGTTAATATACAAGGAATTATAGTATCGATATTACGATAATGTTACTTATGTATGATTAGAGTATTGTTATCGAGTTAAAAAGTGCAAATCGATAAGACATATGTAAATTGCTTCTTGTACTATGATTAGTATAGGTACTGTTAACTAGTTTTCAATTAGTAAACAACATAAACCATATAGCATTCTGTACATGGTAAAGATATTTTCATCTTAGTTCTAACTTCAAATAAAATGTAATTTTATACTATTGTTACACTTTAAGGTTTCTAACAGGTTCGTAACATGCATCCTTACGAAACAAACACGTGACTATTGATGACCGGTGATTACATGATGTACATACATACATTGTATCCCAATAAACTCTTTACGAAACATTACTTATTTGTATTTTTTCCATTATATTGCGCATAATTCATGTTTGTAATGGAATAATTCAAATTTCTAATGGCTAAGTATTTATAGCGTCATTAACAAATATAGGATCAATTCCATTATTTTAGGAAGTTTATTTAAAACATTTTAGAGAAAAAAGGACGCAATTAAGTTTGTTATCAATAATTCAGGGTACGTGACATAGGTTTCTGAAACATAGATCTTTTACAAAATAAACACAAAAAGAATCTTCAATTTTTGTTATAATCTCTCATAAACCATGAGTGATGCTGCATGAATGACAAACCATCTGCCATTGTTATCTAACCTCAATATTCACCTGTCATACCTAGCCAAAAGTAAGCCTAACTATAATAACGCTGTAAATATTGATAATTCTAATACACACAACATGTTAAATTTCTATAAAACATCGTATATTTGATTAATTCAATTTTTTCTAGAAAAATCTATTAACCCCATAATAGTACATTTTTGTGTAAATTCATACCTTTTGAGAATATTACTGAAAGAATAGAACTTTGATAGAAAATTGTTTTATCTACCAAGCATTATAGAAAACACTATACTTTGGATATTTTATATATGTTTTCGTATTATGTGCATTGTGTGCAATTTTGTAGTTTCAAATGTCCTATAAACGCATAAAAATCCACAGTCTAATCATTATTTATTCCCCGTCAAGGTATTGTTTATCTTTTTTATTGATCGTATCGATTAATGAGAATACAATAGAAATCTATTCGGTTTTGTTTTTCAGTTCGTTATGAGTATCGAAGAAAGATCGTACATCGTGAGAAGATGACACCACGACGATATGTGTTCGCGACGATTAGGCGAACGTTGCTGGCTGCTGGTATCTTGATGTTGTTGGTGTTTGCTCTATCGAACCAGGATGCCGGCAACAGTGTGCAGCAAGGGCTTTTGTTGGAGGTGAGTGACGATCTTTTATCTGACACTGGCCAAGGATTTCTTTTGTTCTTAGCGGAAGGCTTTCTGTGCACGCGCGCGCGCTCGTTCGGCATTTGGACCACACCGGAAAATTAGGCGGATCACTTTCTAAGGAACAATTACTTTAGAAGAGCTATAGAAGACTCGTTCTCGTTAGAAACGCGGCCGAAAACTATCCCTTTGTTCGAAACACTGAAAGATTGTTCTAGTTCCTTCCCTTTTTTTAAAAGAATAGTTCTTTCATTTGAGTTGTTTGAAATAACCTTAAAAGTTAGATGAGACAGATGGTGTTATTGAAAAATTACATTTACAATACTTTATGAGATTAGATGTGCATTATTATTTAAAGTAATTCGGATTTGTTTGTCTTTGATGAAATATCGTCCAGTACTTCGTCATTGATTGGTTAAAAAATTTGGACGTTTCCATATTCATCTTTTACTTTACTAGTAGCTATTATAATAATTCGTTGTACATTTCAATAAGACATATTTACTTCAATAATGTTTATACACATAATGTTTATACACATAAAAAGGTGTATAAAATTCCTCTCTAGTGTAGGTGACACTTTGGCTTCCTCAAGCAGTGAAGTCTTTATAATCTATTCAACGTGCGATTACGCCTGACTAATGACTATACACAAGCCAATGTAGTGTGTCCATAATACTCATATCCCTTCAGTCATGTACATTAGGCCGTTTTAATTTTTGCTAATGCGCACTTTTTTATCTATATCAAAAAAACAAATGATTTCGTAAGGAGACTAGGTGTATTTATCCACTTTTCTCATGTTACTAAGATATATCCTTAAGCGTTTTATAGTTATATAATCCGTTATTCTATTCGCATGATGCGGTGGGAAGAGAAAGGCCAATGCGTTGTTTACTCTCTCGCTTTACCACATCTTTTTTCGCCCTTCTAATTCATTCAATATTATATGTTCAATATTGTAATAAAAAATTTCACCAATTGTATATAATGAAGTACATACATATATACATTTTCTTTGTCATCATAAAATCGGACAATTTTAATGTTTAAACTTCGGGCTGTTCAATTTATCTTCAATTTTTTCAATAAATTTTGATCGAAACATTACACAGGGGTCCTCATATTATTATAATCGTTAATTCACTATTTTAAGATTCTAGAAATTCTTGCAAATAATTTCATCAGCTTATTGTCATATACATAAGATTTCTATTTTGTACAAGTACGTAGTCTGCAGTCTTATTTTGTATAACCACAAGCCTGGGTCCACCATGATCTGTGCAAAACCAACAATCAGTAGGTATCCTGATACTTGTGAACAGAAATATCACGTATATAATTGAGAACTTTTCAAGCTTGACTTTCTAAAAAATGAAACCTCCAATGTAATTTTATTACTCTTAATTTTTCTCTTGATTTCAATCTCAAGTAAATTCTTCTCATTTGTACCACAAAGTTAGGCTCACGATGTATAAACTTTATTTGATATCTTATTTTGATTCACAGAATCGTCCTGACTTCATTTGTACCACGAATTTAGGCTCACGGGTGTATAAGTTATATTTGGTGTCTTATTTCGAGCCACAGAATCTTCCAGACTTCACCTGTACCAGGAATTTAGGTTCACGGCGTGTAAGAAAAAAAGTATTGTCTTATCGTATCCATTGTGACGATGTCATGCATCGTGACTTCTTCTCACGGTTAGAAGGAAGAATCCTTTTCTTGCGGTACTGCGCAAATGTAGGGTGACCTAAGTGCAACATGTTCCAAGAAAAGATCGTTGCCTTTGTTTTTTACCCCACGGTGGAGAGGTTACATCGAAAAGCGGTCTCCTTACGTAAAGCAAAGTCAACGTAGTAGATTGGCAGACTTCCAGGAGCGCAATGCGGCACACAAATGCAGTTCTGCCTACAGTCGTCCGATACCACCCCTTTAAGCATGCAAAGGGTGGTTACAGTTACTCCTCAATCTCGACAATTACTCTACCGACATAAATCGATCTATCGCCGATACAGATGATTGTCGTTTTATTTGACGTTTTTCTAACCGTTCGAGAATATCCGCCGACGGGAAATAAAAATCGATAGTTTCATTTGTCACCACTTCTTACTAGTGCTACGTAGCAGTTGATTTTAGATGATACCTTCTGTAGTCTTTACTTTGATATAGAATTTTTTCAGTTTTTATAAGTCGAAGATAGAGACGTTTTATCATTTTAATTTTAATAATTTGTATTAAAATTAATTACATATTACGTTTTATTTAATTATATCTAGTCAACTTAATAATTTAATAGCCTTTTAGTGTGATATTTTTTATGATTTGAACAGAAACCTTTTACCATTCGAATCTTAATTTGCGTAAAAATTTTAATTAGAGTGATTTTAATTATTCTGCTCAATTTGATTGATCAAATATTTTTTACTATTTGAATATAGATTTTCTACCATTCTAATTTTAATGTGTATTAAAATTTTAATTTTAATAATTGAGTATTTATTCCACTGTACACTTGATCAATTTAATAATTAAATGCCTTTTACAATTTTAATCTTAAGCCACCATTAAAATTCGAATCACTGTGCTATATATCTAATACTTGATCTTCGATACTCATTGTTTCTGTTCTTTAATTTGTTCATATTGTGCGTAATTACAGTTTCCTAATTTAATTTAAATTTGATAAGCTAATAATCTTCATGGATAAACCAATTTCTAGCGACATAACAAAATATTAATAAGATACGATAACAACGTAATGAAATAAAACAGAAGCTTAAAAATGCAGGAACACTGGTATATACAAATGTGATTTCCAAGTCACGTGACATCCTATACAGGGCTTAAATTTATCTCTCGAGGAATATCTGAAAAATTTCCGGTACATCCTGTGCATCGTACGATAACAAAGGCAAACATGGCTTTTAACTTTAACGGCGAAAGGAACTGTCTTTACATGCGTTCATGAGAAACGTAGATAAAGATAGTTTTTACCGGACGACGCGACGTAAAGTATTTGTCCGGTTCCATTGATCTTCTGCGCAAAAGTGCGACGATCCGCATACAAGCACGGGAATTGAGTTCTAGTGAGAAAACGTAACCGAAGGAAGTTATACAACTGGATAGAAGAGCTACGGAAGGGTCTTACATAATGTGTGCGTTACCCGTGCACATATGGTGGTCCACTAGAACCGGTCCACCTTAATACTTTCCGTGTTTGACCAGTGATGAACAAGAAAAATATATTAGCTGAAAATAGACCAAGCAAACTGAGAAGAGGTTCCAAGGAACCTTGGTCCAGGATTGATCTTTTAAAATCCAATACCTTACAATGATCTCAACCGCAAATTACAATAAAGTTTTCGTTTCTTGAGATTTTCTGTAAATTGTAGATACTTTTTTAAAATTTATATATTATCTTTAATGGAGATATTTAGAGATCTAAAAATATTTAGATTACTCTAAATCACAAAATACGTAAATTCATTTTGAATATGTGTAAGATATTAAATATCCCAAAGTATCTAGATTTCTAATTTACATATGAATACTTGGACTATTTCCATCCAAAAATTTCGTTAGTTGTTCCTAAGTGAAATCTAGACACTTTCTATTTTTTCTTCAGTAATAATTTTTAAATCTTCTCGCTTTTATGTTTTTGGTTGAGATTGCGATGTTGTGATGAAGTTTAATATATTCTCTGTGGTATCTTAATTATAAACGTAGTTCTAGGTATTTTCAAGGCACTCTGTTTATATATAGTTTCCTTCATTGAGATTGTACGTTATAGAAAACACTGAAATCTATACTTTGATCTTTCCTTTCAATTACAATTATAGCTTCTTTATATTTCTTAATAACAGTATGTACCCTATGTAATTTTCCACTAATGACGAACACCTTGATATTTTCTTTCTCTTTGATTTTTCAACTGTGAGCGTAGCTGTAGAAACTGTTTAAAAATTCTTTTGTGTTCTTCGATTGAAATTGTATACTATTAAGTACTTCCATATTCTTTTCTTTTTCATTTTTTAATTAAGACAGAAGTTTCAGAAATTTTTTCTTTTGCAAATTTATTTGCTTTCTTTGATCGGTTGCACGTCATAGGTAATTCCACACTGAAGAGTTGATGTCACTATGTAGATTTCTTTTTGAAGGAGAAGTTAGAAGATATTCACCGTGAGACACTCGTGAGCTAGCAAGTGGCGTGTTGCAATCACTCTTAATGTCATTGGAATAGCGAATTATTCTCCCAGCGCGGTGTGTCCCTCGTTACAAGTGCGGCAAACTAGATAAGCATCGTTTCAGGCAATTTATTATGAAACTCACGTCGAGGGAACAAAAAATTATTTACCGCTTCCGTAAATCATCTTGCATCGATCTTTAAATTACGTTGTACACGGAAACCATTATTGAATGAAGTCACTGTGATATTTAGCTGTAAGATTCCCATAATTGAGCAGAACAGGATTTTTTTAAATAAAATGTTACTTGCATAATTCAAGGAAAAGATGATAAAAAGGACATTGTTGTAAAATCATTGATTTTTATAATTAAAAAGATACTAATTAGAATTTTTGTAAATAATAATTATTTCTACGATTAAAAAAAGACGTTGAAGAGAATTTTTTTTAATAATAATGGTTGCCATAATATAAGAAAAATTACTGATAATTGTTTTCAACATCAGTCGCCTCCATAATATAAAGAAAGTAATATAAATAAATAGGAATTGCAATTGGTAAAAATTAATAGATACATAAAACCACTTGTTATTGGAAAAGTTAAAAAAGAAGTTATTGGAAAAGTTAAAAAAAAAAGTTATTGGAAAAATCGGCAATTGTAGAATGTGTATATCTCGTTGGATAGTCTACAGGTTAAATAAAGGTTAAATAAAGAATAAATTTCTTTAATAGTAAAACTGACTACTATTGATATTCAAATATTTACAGCCGAAAGAATTATTTACGATCCATAAAGAAAATATATTTATCTTATTTAAAAAAGCAAAAGTGATTTCCTTTTCTATTCCAGAAGTGTCTTATGATTTCTTTGAAGCAGCTTTTTTCTAATTTCATAAACAAATTCAAGTGGAACATCTTAGGTTTGGTTTCAAAATTAGGATAAGAATAATTTTAGATGCAGGCGAGTTAATTAAAAATTAATCCTTTGTCTTTTGTTACTAACAAAAATAGCATTAATGATTTATGTAATGTTTAAGAAAGCGTCGTTACTCAAATCAATCGATACATAGACAAATTGGACTCATTTAAAAATCACTTGCTTTGTTTAAGCAATTAATCATTTAAAATTAATTAATCGATAATATTGCTATCTTGGGATTCTTTATCGATATAATCATTAGATTAAAAATGTCTTTTTTTTTAAGTTTTTAATATTGACATAAAATGCAAAGTTTCGAAATTGTAAAAACAATATTTTCACGTGATATAACATGCTGTATTACAATAGTATAATTTTCTGATCAATGTAATAAGGTTGTACTATAGACTTGTAGCTTAAAGACTAGCTTAAGTACATGTTAGGTACTTGACTTAAATATACAGTAGATACATCTAACAATGCACAGACACAACCGGCTTCTAACTTAAAAGGTATACTTATTCTAAGATTATTAATTTTGGGAAATTTATCAGTAATCGTGATTTTTAATCTTTAATCGTTGGATCCTTTAAAAACATACTGAATATCGTGATTTCTATTTATATTTCCTTAACTGATTTAGCATACTTTTCCTAGAGATTAAGCAGGTTAGACCATAAAACATGTTCCAAATCATGGTACATATTCACGGTTATACGATGAATCACGAGTTATATTCAGATTATAATTTCCTGATCTAACTTTGTTGATGCAAACCATCTGAAACTGAGGATCCCTATATTAAATTATAAAAATAACACTATCATCAAACGAAAACATCTTAGAATGTGAATAATCATTTTCAAAGTAAAAGACTTTCTTGCTTATATTTAAATGGTTAAATCTTACCTATAAAAACCTCTTCCATTAAAGTCTTTTGCTTTGCCTATACTTATAGACCTAATTGTCTATAAATGCAAAAGGAGTTAAAATTACAATTTCAAGAGTTGAAGATATTTTACAAATCTCTTTATATCTCCTACTTATTCCTAACTCAACTCTAAATCCTTTCAGAAACTTCACTTTTGCTGAAACTGTCTTTGAATGTTCCAGAAGTCTGCATTATTAGACTTTTGGCAACGCACGGTACACTGTTCAAAATAATTAGAGGATAGCCACTATGAACGATTTTCTTTTATCAAACAAGTAAACGTACCGTGATTGATCGGTATTGTATAATTATGCATTTATGACTGGTACAAAAGCAAAACCGATAATTAAACGATAAATTTATCTAAAGATGCGCTGATTTAATTTTTACACACTTAATGTCTTTGTTTGTAATAAACTGGTGTACGGGTCCATTAGAAGTCTATCATAAAGCAAAGATGCAAACGAAGTGACGATACTTCTGCAGTCATATTCAATTTGGTCTATGAGGTTAAGCAAAGCAAAGGACCTTAATGGAAAATATTATGCAGGTCCTTTGTATGGTAGATTTTTTTTAGATTTTTGATGATTAGCTAGAATTCAGAATCATTATACAAAAACAAGAGATTATAATTTTGGACGTTTATAATAAATTTATAACAAATAAAGATTAACAAGAGAACAAATTAAAAGGACAAGAAGTAGTTTCCAATGATTTAATTTGTTATCTATCAAATATCTAATTTTAATAAATAACTGTACCATTTAAAAAGAAATATTACTCTATAATTAATCAGATCTGCATTTCTTCCAATTTTTTTTTTTTACTTTTTCGCAACTCCACATACTATGTTGATTAAACTGCGGATACTAATGCGAGTTCACAGTTTTATGAGAATAATTTTAAAAAATTACTTAATTTACTAAATACTGTAAGGCGTATAGCAATTTTGATATTTTATATGTTTCTGCATATTACGTGTATTGCGTGCAATTTCAAATTTCCCGTAAATGCGTAAAAATCCATAGTCTAGTGATGATTTTCGAAACTTATCTGGTCCTCGGATCTACAGAGACACACACGGGTGCACGTACACGTGGACAGATACAAAGTTGAGGAAGTGCAGCGCACGCTGCACCACCCGTGTGGCCCATATTCGCCACGTCGGCATCGGCGTCGGCGTCGGCGTCGGCGTCGGCGTCGGCGTCAGGGGCAGCCGTTCGACTTCCACTCCGAAATCAATAAACGGAAGCCACTATTTCTATATTCGGCGCTTCCGCCTGACCACGACCATCGAGTTCCACCCCCGGGACCATCAGAAATCTATCATTTTATCGACGACATTATCGTTTGTTCAGAGAGGAAGAGAATCTTACCAGTTGTTCGAGTACAGTAGCTCAGATTGATCATAGGAAATGTTAAAAAGCTGACATGTTTGATTCATGGAGGAATTTCTTAAGATTTTAACATCTAAGAAAGATGGAGGAGTAAGATTAAAAATTGGAAAGATCTTAGCGAATTCTATGGATTTTATTTTAACAGATGAATTGTAATTGAGCTTAGATTATTAAAGGTAAGAGTGTTTAGTTTTTACAGTTAAATAACAGCTCAATTTTTATTATTTTTATTTAGTTTTTGTAAAATAGATTTTTCTTTTAGAGATCCATTTTTCTAGTATTTTATTACGTGATAGAATTGCATTAACTTAAGTATTGGTTTAATGGAAAATTGAATAGTCTAAGGACAAAATATAATCATTTTGTATTAGACACAATTGAATTTTAAAAGTTTTAGTAGCTACATTCAGTTAAGTGTACATGGAATAAAAGTCTAGCGACCCAAAAGCAAAAGATTAGAACTTTTATTATAAAAATTAAAAAGAAAAAATTAAAATATGGTTAGAATCAGTACTTTCCAGTAATTTAATTTCTTATCTACCAAATATCTAATTTGATATCGATTTTATCGATGATTGTTGTTAATAATTATTTATTGACCATAAATAAGTAAATCGAATATCGTTAATAACTGCTATCTAATATCTACTAAATGGTAATGTTTAATTTTAAAGATTTAACCCAGTCATACGCAAATGACTAACAGTGCGAATTCACGAAATTCTTTATCTAAAGGCCTGAATTATCTTTTAGCTCATCTTCTGACTCATCATAAGCGTTCTACAAGCGACTATAAGCGTTTCTAGGGTTTCTAAGACGTTCTCGCAAATTCCAAGAAATCTTAGAATTAAACTCTCGCACTACACCCGTAAACTCAATATTCTTCTTATTCCCTTTTTCCATCTAGTTTTATTTAATCGTCGCAAGAACTGATTAACATCTGACTTCGCGTGAGGGAAAACTGTTTTCTATTATAAGCTCATTTCTATGCATTCGTTGCGGCATTCTAAAGTTCACGTTGAGTGCGCGTTAAGTTACAGAAACACGATGAAGTATCGATTAATTGATGACCAATTTCAAGGTCCCCCAATTAAGTAGCGTTACGGTAAATCGCGTGAAATAGCGAACGTAATCCCTTATAAAATCTCACGAAACATCGTTTGCACAAAATTGCAAGAAGTTTCACCGCAGTTTGTAACTTAGTCGTGTTATAAGGATCACTTTACTAAAAAGCTTCAAAAAGTGTAAGAGGTCAATCCCGATGTAAACAGCGTTTCTTTCAGCAATCTTTTTCTCAACTCTAGAACGACACTGTTAAATTCCCCGAGAATATGCAACAGTATAAGATCATGAACAAAAATAAAATTCAAGTATTCTAAATAATAATCAATATTACTGGAGGATTTTCTTCTAAATACATACTTTTCGGAGACATCTCTAAATTAAGCTCTTAATAGCCTGTTACTTATAAACGAGGGCATGTACTACTCATAATTATTCGAAGAATGCACCTTTAATGCATTAAGTGTCTTAAATTGAAATTATTCGAGCAATTGTCCAACGACTTTAGAATTCGTTGGAATAATTATGAGCAATAGTAACTACATATGTAATTTTCAACCCTCATGAAATCTGACCTAACCTAACCTAACCTAACCTAACCTAACCTGACCTAACAAATCTAGGTTCAACGAACCGATCGAACACAGATCGTAAAAGATTAATACAGAAATTAATATTCTGGTTATTCAAATAATTATAAGCCGTAATGATTATGTAATTTTAAATCTCAAACCTATAACCTAACCTAACCTAACAAATCTATGTCAGATTCAATGGAACGATCGGACAGAGATCACAAACAAATACCTAATACAGAAATTAGTCTAGGAACTAGAAAGTCAATGGATTGTGAAACGAGGCAATTATCATGCAAATTCTACAAGGACTAAACGATTCGAATCACGAACAACGTTCGTAGGCTTTCAGTCGATTGAGCCATTCGGGTTTAGAATTCAAAGCTCCCCGCTTCTCCAAGTCGTTTTCTTTTACGGTCAGACGTGTACACGCCGCGTGCGCCGGCCTTCTGTGTGCAAGGTTAATCCAATTTCCTAATTTCTGCAATTAATCGGAACGCTCGTCGCTGCGTTGGCGGCTCGATATGATTACGCATTGTACGCCTATTTGACGCATTGCAGTCGAACGCTGAAGCAAAATTGCTCGCATAATTGTCTTAGGATATTTACTTCCTGAAAATTCCTTGCCGAAGATTATTGGGAGATTCTGCGTAGCAGAAATTTAGTCGAAAGGTCAAGATGATGATGAAAGTTTTCGATTGAATTCTTTGGCAGCAATTACGTAAAGAAATACTTAGAGAAAATTTTCTGTTTCATAATATTGATATATAACTAGATTGCGGATATATCATATTATAATATGCAATATTTAAATAGAAATTTAATTAGAAAAATGCTTTATCTATTAAATATTATAGAAGGTACTGTTTTGAATGTTTTATATATTTCTGCATATTTATGTGCATTCTCTGCATTTTTATATCTTCAAATATCTCACAAATGTATAAGAATCCATAGTCTACTGATAATGGAGACCTCTTTGTAAACATTTGGTATGTCCGTATTAATTTTAAAAAGACGCTATCAAGTTGCTAGAGAGCTTGTCTATAAAAATGCAAACAAATCTTAGAATATTGAGATTTCATCTATTCTAGTTCTTCTTACACTGGTTTATTTATTCATAATTATTCTCTCATAAGTCGTGGGATTGCTGACAATCAGTAACAAATCTGTATTGCAGTCACTTAAAGTATTTAAAACAGATGGGCAATCTTTTTAATTTATTGTATATTAAATAGTAATTTAACAACTAGTAACAATTTACATAAGCAGTAATTTGTAGTAAATACTAAATACTGTACTAAATGGTAGTAATATAAAACATAAAAATATTATATTTTTCTCATAGATTCTGGATGAAACTATCATTAATTTTCATAGAACAAATGTGAATGAAATTAATCCAGTTTGCTACGATTAATTTTTTTACAGCCATAGAGGTTCATATATTAATTTCAGTGAGAAACTATGTAAATAATCCCTCGCATGACAAACAGCGGTTTTATGTTTAGATGAATGATATACTGCTCGAAATGAGCAGCAAAGTAACGCAAATGTGTTATATATATTATAACATATAATATATAATATTATTACTGCAGTTGTTTACGCGTAGAACGTGAAAACCGATACCGATTGATTTTATACGTGTTCGTATTAAGTGTTGGTAATTATATCGATAAAACGGATACCGATTACCCTTCTGTAGCAATCTTGGCCAGTGTTCAATGTCTAAAACTTGCACAATTTGCAGCGCGAATCACGTTCGCAAAGTCTTTTAATTTCAGTTTCATAATGCGTATTCAATTTCGCGACGCTGTTAATATAAATAATTCGTATGACACAGAAATTTTATAGTTTGGCCAATACTAATACAAAGAAATATTATTATAAATTAAATATCACAGATATCTGATTTCAAATTGTAGATCTCCTGAAACATAGTTCAGATTTTAATCATTGAAAATTGTATATACTTGAATTTCTGAATATTAAAATCATTCGATCATTTCACCTTTCGAGTACATGAAAAATAAAATATCCGGATTCTTGAACACTAGAACACAATAGTATTCTGGTACCTGAATCTTTTTAATGTCAATTATCCAAATTATTAAATATCTCAGGTTTCAGGTCCCAAGTGTCAACATTTCCCGAGTACTCGAATTCTCGAGTACCTGAATTTTTGGTGTATCTGAATTTGTAGAGTACCTGGATTCTCGATTTCTATAGGTATATGATAATAGCCATGATAATAGCGGACATCATCAACTAACTGATGACAAACGATAGAAATTTAAAAGAATAAGAGTTCCTCAACTTCAATCAATGTCGTATAAAACATATCTTAGCCTTAATTCAACCCTTTCTTGTATAAGTAGAGTGATGCATACGACCCTAAGTATTACTACATCCGTTTCGCCTCTTAGTATCTTAACTCATCGTAAAATCTACGAATATAATTTGTGCGTCTGATTCATTAGGAGTAAAAGCGACGTATAACGTCTACTTATTTTACCACTCCTAATGAGATGTGAGAATGTTTATGTAGTCCTAATTAAACACATTTTTAAAGCATCTTAAAAATATTCTATATAATTAATGGAATACAACATGAATATTAATGTCAACAGGAGGATGCGAACCTGACACCGGAGGAAAGGCTAATGGAGGAAGCAGCGATCGCCGAAACTGAGAAGCGATTGTATACAAGGAGGAAGTTTCTGGCGGAGAAATGCGCCGAAGAGGGATTAGACAGGCCTGGAAACGATTCTCTTCACAGGCCTAACGCCTGGGAATTTCTTGTAAATAGAGAATATCATTTAATATGGTGCAACGTCTTCAAAGCGGCCTCTACCTCTTGGATGTATAATTTCAATCTACTTGCGGGGTAAGAAGCATCCAATTTGCCAAATGTTCTTTTACCTTCATGTAACAAAAGTTGAGATAATTTTAACACGTATCGCTTTTTAAGATACATTTTCATATATCATCGTTCTTTCAAATTTTTTTAGTGAATTTTAATATTGCTAGACTGCGAGTTCTTATGCAAATTTATATTTTTTTCAGCATAATTAGAAGAATGGAATCTAAATAGAGTTTTTTTTTTACCCGTTATTGTTTATTAAATGTAATTCATTGTTAAATGTTATATATTCATATTTATTATGTAATACTTATTACGAGTATAATGCTTTGAATATTTTATATATTTCTGTATATTTCATGCATTCTCTGTATTTTTGCATCTTTAAATTTTCATAAGAGTCTTAGCAGCAGTTTAAATATCTCAGAGAGATAAAGATCTGTCTTATAAAATAAAACATTCGATGCTCATGGCAAAACTGATCCAACATCTGCCAGGCTAAGTTTAAATAAACAGCTTGATCAACATCAAACTTTATAAATTGTTTTCAGATACAGCCCACAGTTCTTAAAGGCCTCAAAAGCTGTACCTGTTTCTCTGGCGAGGCAGAAATATCCCAGACACACGGCCGATGAGTTGAACAAGTTCCTAAACGACAGCATTAGTTTCTTGATAGTAAGACATCCGTTCGAGAGGTTGCTCAGCGCCTACAGAGATAAATTGGAGCATAGCTTACCGCATACGTTCCACAGTAATCTTGGATCCCATATTGTTTGGAACTATAGATCTAGGGTAAGGACAAACCATCTTTAAAGTTATGTATGTTATTTTAATTTTCTTTCTATGTTTCATCAATTTGATTGGTCTTGTGGAATTTAATGAATCATTATCAACTATGATTAGGACCGAAAGACAAATGGACGACACGGTCCAAGGTATCCACTTTTTGAAGAATTTGTACGATGGTTGTTATGTCAATGGAGAGCTGGGAACGAACTTGATATGCACTGGACTCCAATTGTGACCTTTTGTACGCCGTGTCAAGTACGATTCGACGTAATTGCAAAGTTTGAAACGCTCCATGTAATTATATCTTTCAAAAAATTCTATGTAAACGATACAATTAATCAATTCTATATTTTAATTGGAAAAATATATTGATTAAAGGAAGATCAAGATTATCTCATAAAACAAGCTCACGTGGGTCACATCATTAAACCTGAATGGAAGAATCCTACCAGGGGTGTCCAAACGAAGGACGTTATTAAGAATTATTTCGCTCAATTATCGAAATCGCAGATCAAAGATCTCTACGAGATGTTTAGGTAAGTATACTAAGTGGAAACGATATAACACGACCGTAAATTAAAATTTTAATAAGGGACACCCATTAACGCTATGATAACTAGTTAATTCCAAGAGGAATTCTAACGTTAAGAATTGATAAGGTGTAATTATATATAAAATATAGTCCAACTGTATATAGTTATAATGAAATATTAATAGCAATAATAATATATTCTTGGTATTTCATTTCAGGTACGATTTTGTGCTTTTCGATTATTCTCCCGATGAGTACATAGCACTTGGAAGAGACGAGGATACAAAGTTAATCTGTAAAAAGTAATGCTAGTATTTCGTACATTATTAACAAGCGTATCAACGCTGGAATTGTTTTTCTCTTATTTTTATCTTTTTGTCTTTAAATATTAAACGACACCTATTAAAATGGCGTCGATTACAACGAAAATATTTGATAGCAAATATCTGTTGAAGATTAAGATGAGAAAACAGAAACATACCGAGAATTGCTCCAATTAGCGATACACTTGCAAAGCACTGCTGCTGCATTTAAACTTTTGATAAACGAAGCGTTACAGTATATTCAATTGTTAGGGCCTAAGGCAACAAGACGTTTGTAAACTGTTATAAATCAACGCAAAAAAGATTTTAAATGTATTATACCTGTGAGAGTACCTCGTTGCTTAAGTACCATATGCGACAATGAACTTTTTAATATACGAGGGTTTATGGTAAGAGTGATGCTCACTTTGTCGAATTTTTTCTGCTTTAACATCGAATGAGAATAGCCTATTAGTTCGAAATAGGATACTTTGCATTCCCAATAGACTACGTAGAAGTAACGTCCCTTTCTTTGTTTCAACTGAATTAATTTTTACAGAATACAATCGATATGAGTACAGTGAAGTTTTATTCCAGATATAACTTAATTAAAGTAAATTGGGCTAATTGTTTCGTGTTAGCATATTTTGAAAAACATGTATACATTTTCCCTCATCTTATATGTATATATCTGTGTATATAAATATACATACACGTATATTGATATAAACGTTGTTGCAATAGTAATTATTGTCATTGTACCAATGATAATAATACTGCCTTGAGAAAATGTAATTTATAATTGCATTAGTAAGATGTATGTTAAATTATACAACTTCCAAATGCAAGAATATCTAGAGATCTGTAAGTTCAAAGTTTTCCAATATTTACTTATATTTTAGAAGTGATATTTGAGTTAATAGGGTTACATCTCTGTAATGAAATGGTCTTTTTTATAAAGACTTAATTAAATAGTACAGCACATTATGTAGTACTTAAATCTAATGCAAATATAAATTTTTCAATAATGAAAAATTTACTGCAAATAAAATCGTATTATTTGTAAAATCAGATCGAGATAAAAATAATACGATAAATTTTAATTTCTTATAACTTTATAAATTGCAAACACGAAACGACAATAATTATTTTACAAAATAAAGAAATTTAAAAAACAATTGATTACATAGAAAATTAATCTTATCTTACAATGAATGAAATTGTATTTAATTAAATTAGTTAAGGAAATAGCAATGACAAAATAAATATCTTATTTGATTGTCCAAGGTGGAGATAAAAATATCAACACTCGCATCAAAACATTACTATTATTATTTTCTTAATTCAATTAAAATTTATAGATAATCCTTGGAAAATCAAAGCTTTTTTATATTATATTTTATTTGTAGTTGTTAAAATAATGTACTTACTTATTCGAATTGTTCATTAGTTCTATTCCAATAACCCATTTGTCATTAAAAATATATTTCCAACTGCTTTTTATTACCAAAATCTCATAATGGAACTTCTTGACTTTGCATTTTTTCTTCTTTACTACTGGTTGTCCATTTATTGCATACAACTACAAATTGTATATATTGAATTTAATATACTTTAACACTTGTTGAATGTAATTATTATAAATATATCACATTTCCTTTCTCATAATTCCTTATTATAACACATAAAACTCTATTTAATTAATTTTTGTTTATAAACTCCTTTCATACTAACTAGTTGGTATTAAAAAAATTAGACTAAAATATTCTTCTCCACTCTTATAAAGTATCTTTGAAGAAATTTTGTTTAATTAACAAATGAAACTATTTATCATATGTCATGTGTCATATATGAATAATGTAGGTTTTTTATTTTATCTCTTATTATGTTATTGTTATTATTTTTTTTTCAAATAACTTACATCACTATCGGAGTCCGAAGATATGTCTTTTCCATACAGAGCTTGATTGTACAAAGATTCTGAAATACGTTTCGTCATATCCTGAACTTCTTTAATGTCATTCGTTGTTTTTTCGATTCGAGTTTGCACATTCGACAATGTTTTCATTAAATGTGCCTCTATAGGATTGCACTTTGGAGTTGGAATCGGCAACTCCTCATCGCTAAGCTCGAACATGTCATCGTCCAAATCCATTTATATTTTCATAAATGAAGATGATATTTAATTATAATATAATAATACTTATAGTTACTTTGATAATAGATCAATTATTCCATGCACATTCGCACAACCTCGTCTAAACAGGTAAAGTAAATGATAAACATTTCTTATGTGTCATTTTTAATCATTAACTATACGAATATAAAAAATTCTTATATCAAGAAAATGAAATTAAAACTTAGTGTTTTATTTGCAACTTTTATGAAAATTATATAACAATCATATGGTATTATAATTGCAATTTCTTATAATAATTAAATTAAAACTTTATTTAAAGAGTCACGACTTGTAAATAAAAACAATGAATAAAACCTAATAAAACCACGTGATTAAAATCTAGGGAAATTAGTTTTCATTATCGATTGAGGAATTTTTATTATCGAGAATAGCTATCGGTAACCAAAAAATTTTTTATTTTATTTATAATGATTATTCGTAACCAAAACACTCAAAAATAAATATTTTTTAATTATTAATCTTTTGAAAAAATTTCTTTGAGATGTACTTATCAGTCTTTCATTTAAACAATTACATATGTATTACTGGATCATGTTACCTGTTTTGTCAATGACTTGTTTGATAAAAATTTTAGAAACAACTATTATTTTTGGTCCCTGCTTAAATCTAATGTTTGATCGTTATAATAAAATGTAATAAAATGTAAATGTATGAAATTACAAATTGAATGATATGTACTTCTAAAATAAAGGATTCCTATCATGAAAGAAATGTCATTAGTCTTTGATATTTAATTTGAATTTCTAAGTTTTCTGTAACAATTACATTATAATAAATTTATGGTAATTAAATTTGTAATTCATAAATCAGATTAAAATGCATAATAACATTTACTTTAAAAAAAATTCCTAGATCTTGTAACACAAAACTACATCTGGATGTTAGATCTATCTTATATTTTATTTATGGTCTATCACCTTGTCTGTGTTGTATATATAATATGTAATTCCTACTGTAGGTAGAGGAAGAATGAGTTAGGTACAGATCGTTTCGTGATGTTAGGTCAATGAAAATAATTAGGAGCTGTATTCTTTTACTCTTTAGTAGACTTGAAAGAAATCAGAAAGAAATATGTGGCTAGAAGAATGTGATAGTTTTGCTGAACTATGTCGAGGATATTTGCCTTATTATTTACTGATAATTTTGCCGATTTTTATTATTATTTCTCCGGTTAACCCAGTTGCCGCATCTCACGAATTTCCCGTATATCGAATGCACCAGTATGACTTGCACGGTGTGCCACATGGTAATGAAATGTTTTCGCCTTGGATATTCATCTTATTAATATTGCCATTTTACTAACTTGCTTAACTTTTCATTTACATAATCTATGATCAGGTTGCCGTAGTGCGCCGATTTCGTTGGAAGCAAGATCCCTTACAGGGTGGAGTACTTCTAGACACTGTGTAGTTACAAAAGCTTTGAGTCTTACTCCAAGTTTATTTCACTCTATTAAACATAAGGCTGGAGCTTTGATAGTAGTTTTACCAGAAAAACTTAATGACTTGACATTAGAGGAAAAACAGGTTGATTCAATTTATTCTTGATAGACCTTTTTCATAAACATAACAGTTATATTTTAAATTCTTATAATTTCACTATATTCTTATTGTTATTCTCTATAATTCTTATTGTTTATTGCAGCATATTATGAGTCTGGAAGAATCTATGCTGTTTGGGCCAGAAACAACAATTCCAGTGTATTTTACTTCATGGCATCCTGATTTGCAAACTATATTAGATGACCTCTCCAACGGTTTTATTACTGATGAGAAAGCTGGATCTGCAGCTGAAGCAATGTTTAATTCTATATCTGCTAGTGGTTATCAAGTAGTTGTAGCAACTGGACAGGCATTAGCTAAGACAGATGTAAAAATAGCTACTTTACATGGGAAGCTAACTGGTACTGGAGCTGAAGAGAAGTTACCAACTATAGCCTTGGTAACGCATTACGATAGTGCTGGTGTTGCACCTGTAAGAGAACTATAGATATAAATATTTATTCATACAGCTGCTAAGAATCTTAGAAATAAAATATGTATATACATGTATGTTATTGCTAATAAATAGGAATTGTCTTTTGGAGCGGACAGTAATGCATCAGGAGTGGCAATATTATTGGAAATAGCAAGATTATTTTCTACTTTGTATTCCACTAGTAGATCAAGACCACAATATAATCTTGTCTTTATTGTAACTGGTGCTGGCAAACTTAATTACCAGGGCAGTAAAAAGTGGCTGGAGGATCAATTAGATGGAATTGAAGGCTCGATAATACAAGTACTATATACACTAAAAGACCTCTATCATCATACATTTGTTTCAAAATTTTGAAGTAATAATATAATATATTATTTGAATTATTAGGATGCTGCATATGTTATTTGTCTAGACACAGTATCTACTAGCGATAATCTTTATGTGCATGTCTCCAAACCACCTAAAGAAAATTCTACAGGTGGTCTTTTTTACAAAAAACTTAGAGCTGTGTCTGAGTCATTGAATATGACTACTGTTGAAGGCGTGCACAAAAAAATCAATTTAGCTGATGAAACATTGGCTTGGGAACACGAAAGATATAGTATTCGTAGATTTCCAGCTACAACTTTGTCAACTTTGAAAAGTCATGAAGATCCAATTAGAACAACGATCTTAGATGTAATAGAGACAAGACAAATAGATAGATTATATAAACATACACAAACAGTTGCAGAAGCATTAGCTAGACATATATACAATTTAAGCTCTAGTCAAGTTTTCATGGATCCTCTGGTATACATCTTTTATCATATAAGTAAGAGAAATGAGAAAATACCTCTCTTTGTTTTATTAACTGAATTTATCTTTTTTAGGGAGTTTCTAAGGAATCATTATCCTTATGGTTTAGTTACTTAGCGTCGCAACCAAGGGCTGCTACATTACTGGCAGACAAAAATAATATGTTAGTTGGTACATTAAAAGAAGCAATGGCTAGATATTTGGGAGATGTTAAAGTTACCTTGCATAGTCCTGACAAGCAAGACCCAGAATTTGTATTTTATGATATTACAAAAGCAATATTGAATGTGTACAGGTAAATTTTTAAATTTCACTTATTATTTCATTTATTATCAACATTATTTCTTGTAGATAACGTAGTTTATTATATTTCAGCGTAAAACCAGCCGTATTCGATCTCTTTCTTACAATTGCCATCATTATATATTTGGGACTTATTTATGTAATCGTGCACAATTTCCCTCGCGCATATACTTTAGCAACTCGTTTTTCTGTAAAGAACAAATCATCGTGAAATTGTATTCAACTATCGTTTCTTTGTTGCATTGTAAAAATTCGCTACATGTTTTTTAATGAATTTAATATATAATGTTATAGGTGTTAAAGGTGAAGCAAAACTGTATGTACATTAATTTTTGCTGGTATTAATCTTGAATTAAAAATCGTCTACATATTGTATCTTAGATAATCTGTAAATGTTACATAGTTTAACTTCAACTCGAATTTTCGTCCACGCATCTTCTCTATCAAATAAAGATAATGCAAATAGCAGATTTATTTAGGAGAGAGAACATTATTTCTCGTTCTATGATAAATTATTATGTAAGAGTACGTGATAATTAAGACCAAGTAATAACAGACCAAATAGTGAGACTTCAGAATGCAATCTATAAATAAAAAGACTGGCAAATTTTAGCAAATACAGAATTTAGTAATAAAAGTAATTCCAAATCGTATATAGAACACTAGAGAATATTAGTTTTATTTAAATGCAAATCTAATATTTTGTTTAATAGTTATTATCGTGTCCGCGATACATAGAACATAATATTCCTATTATAACGTAATAATCTTGAGTATACATATATCAATTAATGAATTAAGATAATTCCATAGCACAGGTAGTGTTATATAACAAAGCAAATGTTTTTAAAAATTTTCTTGTTAAAATATACAGAAAACTATTTGCCAAATATTAGTACTATAAAAACATCCATTAGAAGCAAGAAAACTTAGAGAATAAACTATTTGAATGATAAAGAATAATAAATATTTATTAATGATTATTTAAGTGCAATTATATGGACGAAATGTAAAAAGCTTGTAAAATAAACGTGATGGAAAATAATCATTGCTTCTTATTTTTACCTAAATATTATAATTTTATCAAATTTTATATTTGATATATTTTTCAATGATATACATTATATTACTTGTAAAAGATTACATACAGATCATCTCCTATAAAACGAAGTTATGCAGAGATTGAAGATTATTATACACCTAAACAGGTTTGTCTAGTTCATTATACTTTCACTTCTTCAGAATCAAGCATTATTCCAGTATTCATTGAGATATACTATAAATTGTAAAGTGCACTAAAATATGAATTCTATTCTTAATAAAAGTATCTTATTCTTACTATATTTTGATTCAACTATAATTGTAAACAAAAATATTGTTTTAAATGTTTATTTTCTTAACAGCTATAAAATTTCAAAATAGAAGATGGATACTATTGGGAAGATCCATGAGCTTACTGGCAGAATGTATAACACCAGAATTAAAAGCTATAGAAGCAGCTGGTACTTGGAAAAAGGAGAGAGTAATTGCTTCGCCTCAACGAACACATATTGTATTAGCAAATGGAATACAGGCCTTAAATTTTTGTGCTAACAATTATCTAGGGTTAGCAGTAAGTATTAGAATTTCTAAAATTAATATGATAAAATTGTGCTTATCATATTAATCAATTTCATTATTTCTTAAATTTAGGATAATAAAGAAGTCATTTCTGCTGCAAAACTTGCTCTAGATAAGTATGGAGTGGGTTTAAGTTCTGTTAGATTTATATGTGGTACACAAGACATTCACATAGAATTAGAAAAGAAAATTGCTAGCTTTCATGGCAGAGAAGATGCTATTCTTTATGCATCTTGTTTCGATGCAAATGCTGGATTATTTGAGACATTATTAACACCCGAAGATACTGTTATAAGTGATGAGCTTAATCATGCTTCCATCATTGACGGTATCAGGTTATGTAAAGCAAGGAAACAGAGGTGAATGAGTTAAATTTATTTTATTTTTCTTTATTATGTAAAAATATATTATATTTTGCAAAGGTACAAGCATAGGGACATGATAGATTTGGAGAATAAGCTACAGGATAGTATGTCTTCGCGTTTACGATTGATTGCAACTGACGGTGTCTTTTCTATGGATGGCACTGTTGCGCCATTACCAAAAATATTAGAGCTTTCAAAGAAATATAACGCTCTTACGTTTGTAGATGATTGTCATGCTACTGGATTTTTTGGAAAAGCTGGAAGGTAATTGCATTTATTTTGATACACTTTGTATTAAATTTCTATTAATTAGCAGCCGATACAATTTTTTATTCTATAACAATTGTTTAGTTCTTTTCACATTTCTTAACTGTCTTTTAAAATTCGGACCTAAATTTACTGGGTTTTATTTATCGTAACTTACTCTAATTTTTTTAAATATATTGTATTATTGAAAAATAATTAATTTAACTATAAAGTTTATTTTCATATTGAGTAATTTAATTCTAGAGGCACAGAGGATTATTTTAATCAATTAGGAAATGTTGATATCATTAACTCCACGTTAGGCAAAGCTCTTGGTGGAGCAGCAGGTGGTTATACAACTAGTAAAAAAGAACTTATTAATTTGTTGAGACAACGTAGCAGACCATATTTATTTTCAAATTCATTGCCACCACCTGTAGTTGCATCAGCTAGTAAGGTATACTAAAATGTCAATTGTTTTTGTTAAAATAAAAAAAACAATGTGATCACTCATATTTTTATTTTTTAATATTGTATATAGGTTATGGATTTAATAACAAACTCTATGGAATTTTTGGATCGTTTAAAAAATAATACCAATCTGTTTAGAAGTAATATGAAAGCAGCTGGTTTTACAATTGCTGGTGACAATCATCCTATCTGTCCTGTTATGATAGGTGATGCAAGATTAGCTACTGAATTTGCTGATAAAATGATTGGTAAATATTTACAGTATATCATGTAATGTATCAGTTTTTAGCAATACGTATAATAATCGTTTTCTATTTATAGAACAAGGAATCTATGTTATTGGTTTTAGTTATCCAGTAGTACCAAAAGATAAAGCGCGAATACGTGTTCAAATTAGTGCTGCACATTCAGAAAAGGACATAGAATATGCTATAAACGCATTTGTACATATTGGAAAAGAACTTAATATTATTAAATGATATTCTTCCTAGTCATAAAAAATTCTAGTAATTGAAATATTTTTTATAATTCTTTAATCAAATCGGTAATATAAAAAACAAAAATAAAAGTTACACATATATAATTGATCAAGTAATGTTTAATATACAAGTACATCAAACTGAAATTTTTAATATATGTATTCCTATTGTATTAAATATTATAAAAGTATTACCTCTTATACAAACTTCATCATGTATAAGTAATCCTTTTAGATTAAAAATCTTTTGATTACATGTCAAAGTTATATATTTTTACGAAATGTTAATTGTACAGACGTTAAGGCTTATATGGTTTTACAAGATTTTCCGAAAATTCTCTGACTTGTTGGACTCCTCGAATTTCTTTTTCTAATAAAGGAACTCGGATAATATGAAAATCTTCATAAAGATCCATTATCTAGCAAAGAGTTATTGTATTAATTTCTTCAGTTCCTATATGAAGTAATATGAAATCATAATATTTTGATTTACCTGCTCTAAATATTTATCTTGTATTTTATGCCTAGCAAGACACAGTTTACAAGATGTACAGTTTTCTTTTAAGAATAATAACTGATTCACTATGATATTGTGAGTATCTATACCACATTTTGTTAATTCTTGTACGAGTCTTTCTGTCTCGTACAATGACAAGAATTCTGCTATGCACACACAAACAAATGTAGTCTGGTCAGGGTTTTTAAATTGTTCATTAACTTGTCGAATGACAACAAGCATCTCCTCTATTTTGTTACAGAATGTATCTACATTGAAATCTGTCATTCCCAATAATGAACTGATCTATAACAAAGTAGTTTTGAAATTGGAATACTGTTTAAGCTGATACTACATATCATTCATTAAACTAAGTATTTCTGACCTGTGTAATAAAAGGACTAATCTTCATCTTCAGACGCATTAATTTCCCCAATCCTTTTTCTACTACTTGTGGGAATGATAATAATCTTAAAGTATGACCAGTGGGTGCAGTATCAAAAACAACAACAGAAAAGTTCATTCCTTTAACCAATCTGAAAATATGGATAACATATAGAACAGTTAAGTTATACCATATATAAATATCGTTGATAAAACTACAGAAAAGCCATCTCACCTCCGATTTCGATGATTTTTAGTTATGTCGTAAAACTTAACATTCTAAACAACTGTTTCCTATACATATAACTGGCAGTTTCGCTTAGAGGGATTCGCAAAAATCTGTCGATACCACTACAGTGAATTCTGCTTATAGTTGTGTGTGTCTGACAGCATATGCTTCAGTATTGATTGCCGACTGCCGGCCGCTTTTCTTCTGTTTATAAACGAGGATCAGACAAGCTTAAAGGTTCCGTGCACAACTGCATATACAAGGCTACAAAAAATGTTTGTTATAATTTATTTAAGAAAGGATATCATCAATGTATTGAATTTGGGTTAATCTTTTTAATATGGCTGCCACGCGGCGGCCGAGAACGCTTGTCTAAAATAATAACAATTATTTTTTTCGAAAAATAATATCAATTATTCATTCGCCTACTATTTTTATAATTAATTTGTTATTATTTCATGCGGCGGCTGAATAACCTAAGCCAAACCGAAACTCAATACATTGATGATATTCGCTTTTAAGTAAGTTATAAATTATAAATAACAGATATTTCTTGTAGCCTCGCATATGCAGCTTTGTGTTGGACCTTCGAGCTTGCCCAACCTTTGTTTATAAACAGAAGATAAGCAGATGAGAAGATGGCAACCAATATTGACATGTATGTTGTCACAGATGTACAACTATAAGTGGAATAAGTAAAATATAAATAGAATTGTAGAAGTATCAACAGGTTTCTGCAAATATCTCAAAAACTAAGAGAGATACTATGCTTTTTATATGTATAGAAAAAAGTTGTTCAAGATATTAATGTCTATAGCATATTTCATAATCATCCAAATCAAAGATAAGAAAGTTTTTCTATGGTTTTACCAATATTGTTAAATTACAAAGTATTATTAACTTCATGACTTCTGCATAACTCATTGCTTCGTCTATACCAGGGAATGCTCCAACAATTTCTTGCATTATGCTTCTACTTAATCTCATGGCTTCTCCTCCTGGAACTGTTTTGTAAATAATTTATGTGTACATTTATGCATCAAAGTACCAACAACATTGTAAGCATATAAAGTGTAATACAAAGGTATAACATCGATAAAACAGAATACCTGCTTCACTTTCGAAATACTCTTCTGGCAATTCAGTAATGCCCACGTTTGGATCTATTTCCATAGCAAAAAGATTTTCAAAACCTTTTACTTTCGTCGGAACTTTACTGAACTTTTGATCAAACGCGTCGGAGATATTGTGCGCCGGGTCAGTAGATATGATGAGTACATTTTCTCTGACTTTCGATAACTGCACAGCCAACGAACAACTGGAAATTAAAACAAGCAATGATCAAACTGCGATAAACAAACGAACTTTTGAGGTTAGAATATTAACCTGCACGTTGTTTTACCGACTCCACCTTTACCACCGACAAATATCCATCGCAAAGACCGTTGTTCGATTACGTTTCTAATCGAAGGCTCGTATTCAATCGTTTCTTCATCATTTATGCTCATATTCATCAAGAAAGACTGTGTTCCTAACAAATTTTACCACGTCATTTACCAATGTCGCTAGTTATGGGACAAGAGCTTTTTTTGTGTTATATACGCAATAATTGACAAAGAGTGGCGCTACAATCGCTCAATCATAGCTCCACACATTACATCCTACATTAAGTCGATTCTAGCCCGCGCACCAGCGAAGATATAGATGGCGTTACCGTCATGGATTAGGTTATTGGGTCATCGTTCAAGTTGGTGAGAGTGAGATGGTAGCTGAGAGGATAAGACACATATGAGACTTGACATGACTAGATCAGCGGTTCTTAACCTGTGATCCACAGTTCCTGGGGAACACAAAATCTTTGTGTGCAAGTTATTATTATATTATTCGAATAAAAATCATTTAGTTAATTCATAATGAATCTCTTCTCTCCGAGAAGGTTGTTGAACAGTTAATGTGTTTTAATTATATACATTTGGCACATTATTTATTTAAATCTTGAGTTAAGTATTGAGGATTCGCGACAATAAAAAATTATTTAAAGGAGGTCTGTGATAAATAAAAGATTAAGAACCGCTGGACTAACTGGCAGAAATAAAAGCTATCTCGAGTTAAGGGGAAAGAGACAATGGAATAGGACTAGAATACATATAGGATGGGCCATGTCCATAAGTCAACTTCCCATTTAAAAGTATAACTTTTTCTTATTGTATATTTTTAAATTTTTGTTCCAGATTTTTACATTTTCTTTTTTGGGAATTTAAATTATTTTTTTTTTTTTTTTGGATTTAAATAGAAATTTATTTGCCTTTATTTATCTGCTTTGGATATCTTGTATATATTTATGTATTATATTCGTTCTATAGATGTTTGCACCTTTATATTTCCTAAAAATGGATAGATATCCGTTTATTACTTAGTCTATCAATTATATTCTCAAAAATATGAATTTGCGTAAAAATCCCCTCCCAAAAAATCGAACACATTATTTGTTTAATCGTCGAAAAACAAATATCGAGAAAGACAAATCGACCTCTCGCCATTACAAAAAATTTCAATACGCTATCGATCTGAATACAGAATCGACTTCGAGGGATCGTAGACATACGATTATACGATAGATGTGGTATATAGTTTTTAATACTGGGCTAATTTGGAAATGCATGAAGTGTCTGTAAACTCCGGTCCCAAACGTTAGTGCGTGGTGTTTGTGCTGTAATTGTTGTTATTCTTCCTTTTATCAAGCGGCGTGACTGAGAAATTGAATGTAGCATGCCGCAATTTCATAAAATCGAAATAAATAGGACCGAATGGGAGGTTCCGGAACGATACCAAATGCTCACACCAGTGGGATCAGGAGCTTATGGTCAGGTCTGGTAAGAATTCAGAAAAACAATTCCAATATAAATTTATATGTTTCAATAATTGCATAATACCATCCTAATCTCATATATTTTTTAGATTGTTCCTTATTCGGGAACCTGTCTATAATGTTTAAACGATCCCGCTCCATATCTCGTTAATAATTTAAGATTTGGTTGCGACCATGAACCAATCATAACCTTGACATTTCTACGATCGTTCATTATGCCACTTAAAATCGTATATACACATATGTCATTCTTCTTTTTTCTTATTTTGTAATTTAGATTTTAACGAGATTATCAATACGTAAATGTTACGATTGCGGCAGCTCGTGCAAGTATCTCGTGCACCGTCGCATCCTACATCATGGGCCAAACTAAAATTAGAATTATTTGACAATGCTTTTCCGTGAAGATGAATTTAATGAGATGTATTATACCCGAATTTTCTCGGTGAAACATTTCACAGAACTTCCACTTGGATTTGATAATTGATTAGTAAATTTATATTAACTCTTACTTTATTATTTAATTCTTTAAGTACATGAAATACATTGTGTTTTCTAGAAAAATAAATCCTCTTATGATCATAAAAGAAGATTGATATATACATATACATATATTATATAATTTTAAATAATTATGTTTAAATTAGTTATTAAGATTTAATTTTATTATTGTAAATGTAAACTGTAATATGTATGTATTTATTGATACCCTTCTGAATTACAAGAATTTCTACTTCCTTATTATAAATCTACATTCACATAATCTTACAACAGAGTATTTATATATTATGTATTCTTGTTTTGTTCTATGTAAATCATAGTAGAAACTGGATTAAGGAATCATATTTATATTTTTAGCTCGGCAGTTGACACAAAAACTGGACAGAAAGTAGCAATAAAAAAGTTAGCCAGACCATTCCAATCAGCTGTGCATGCAAAACGCACATATAGAGAACTTCGTATGTTGAAGCATATGAATCATGAAAATGTGAGTACATAAATGTGGATTATATATAAGTTTAATATATCTTTGAAGTTGGCATTGTAGAAATTAATGGATTTAGAAACTTTATCTTGTTACTAAATTTAGGGACGACTATGTTCTGTATAGTGAGTTCCATCATGCTATTATTGACCTGTACAAATCAAAATCAATGAGTTTTACAGTGAAATAATCATATAATTCATTACAGGTAATTGGTTTACTAGATGTATTCCATCCCTCTTCTTCTTTAGAAGATTTTCAGCAAGTGTAAGTGCTTTTATGTACTTCTATAATGTTGATTATCTCTTTTCAACCCCTTGATTATGACTCCTTATCATGTTTTAGTAATCACATGTACTTTTAATAGATATTTAGTCACGCATCTGATGGGTGCAGATCTCAATAATATTGTAAGAACTCAGAAACTTTCGGATGATCATGTACAGTTTCTTGTATATCAAATCCTTCGTGGTCTCAAATATATTCACTCTGCGAGTATAATACACAGGGTAAAGTAGCATAACTGATAACAACAATTTAAATGTAATATAGAATACTTTAAATACATTCTTGTCAAATTTAGGATTTAAAACCTTCTAATATAGCTGTAAATGAAGATTGTGAGCTGAAAATTTTAGATTTTGGATTAGCCAGACCTACAGAAAATGAAATGACTGGTTATGTTGCTACAAGGTGGTATAGAGCTCCAGAAATTATGCTTAATTGGATGCATTATAATCAAACAGGTGGTTATTATTTTTCTTTTTGCAAATATCTTATAATACACAATAGTATAATATTTATGCTTTTTAGTTGATATATGGTCTGTTGGATGTATAATGGCCGAGCTATTAACGGGGAGAACGTTATTTCCGGGAACAGATCGTATCCTTTTTACAACCAATCATGCTTTTTATAATTCCTCTTAATATCGATGTCTAATATTCAAGTTTGTTGTTTGTGGTTTTCATCTAATAATGTTGTACTTATATGCACATAAAACTTCTTTCATAATTTATCTTCAATGAATATTATAAATCTTTAACCATCTTTAACCATCTCAGAATTAAAGGATATGCTTTTCGCTAAGGCTCTACATGGCTTCTTTCCTGCTTTAAAATGTTCAGTTGTTTTACTAATATGTTAATTACATAGTATTTTATTTGTCAGTTGGCAAAAAATGCTTTAATTTAGCTTCTGTTTGATAGCAAGGGAAATTAGCTTTTATTTTACAAGTAAAAATTCATTCAAATATGTATATAATTTTTAATATGCTTCAATGCACGAAATTGTCTGTTGTATTTATGTAATAATTAAAGTATCCATATAGTGAAAGTAGAAAAAGGTGTGGTGGAACCTTAGCAAGAGCAGATATACACCAACTGAACTTAATAATGGAGATACTGGGTACTCCACGTGACGAGTTTATGCAAAAAATATCGTCAGAGTCGGTAAGTAATTTTTAAATTGTTAAATAAGAATTTATCCATAGAAAAAGCCTAAATAGTGCATGCTGCTCATTGATAACGTGTTACGATTTAATTGCCTCGCATGTTACATGTTTTTTTATCAATATTTCCCTGATTAATAAATTTCACTATATATATATGACTAAAATGAAAGAATTATCTTCATAATATTTACAAATTTGGTTGGTGAATATATGTTATTTCCATATATATATTATAACTCGTACTTTGGAATGCTAACAAATGCTTAAAATAATTACAACCATAATTCATATTACATTGCTTTAAGTTTTTCCTACTCCTGTATAATAAATTATGCTTCAAACATACCTTAACTTTAAGCAGACATTGATCATCTAACACGAGTTTTAGTACTCTGTGGTACACCCACAGAGGAAACTTTAAGCAAAATTACCAGCCAAGAGGTAATTTTTTTTTTAGATAAATATTTCTTGCAATCTTTCTTAATTATTTTTTTATGAATTAAAATTTTTTACATAATTTATTCGCATTTTATAATTCTTTCCATAATATTAAAAATAATTTTGTCTATAATATGATTTTGCTTTGAAGTTTAAAATATAAGGTAATATTAATATTAAAAGAGCTACAAAAAGAGTATAATATGAGTTATAACAAAAATATGTAACGCATTTATGAGGTATTACATGCACAATTTTTGAAGAATATTTTCATGAAATATTGTATAAATTTCAAATATTGAAATAATGCAAATTATACGTAAAAACTGAAAATTAATAAGTAAAAATATTGTTTTAGGCGAGAAACTATATACAAAGTTTACCTCCGCTAAAAAAAAAGAACTTCAAAGAAGTATTTCGCGGGGCCAATCCTTTAGGTAATTACCGAATTTAAAAAGTCTTCTAAATTAAAATTATTTTTATAAATTAAATTAATATATTTTTTACTACTTTTCAGCTATAGATTTACTTGAATTAATGTTAGAACTAGATGCAGAGAAACGAATTACAGCAGAACAAGCTTTAGCTCACCCATATCTTGCACAGTATGCTGATCCAACTGATGAACCAGTATCTTTACCATATGATCAAAGTTTTGAAGATATGGATTTACCTGTTGAAAAATGGAAAGGTATATGTTTCCACTATAATATATATATATACTTCATAAATAGTCATTCATATATTACTAACGTGGTAATTCATTTTTATTATTTGTAGAACTTGTTTATCATGAAGTTATAAATTTTGTACCTCAACAATTACCTGCAATGGCTTCGACGATTGAGTCTTCTTCGTAAGGTTACGTCGATAGCACAAATAATATAGTAAGATAAGTAAGATAATACAGTAAGATAATCATAACAATGAATAATTATGAAAAGATACATGTATAATTGTTATATACAAAGGATATCACATTGTATATAATATGGTGTTACATAAGTAACAGAGTTAATCATACAAACTTACTTGTATTAGAGGCAAAATGTATATTTTTGTTAATGACGCATGATACAAGGAAATGCTAATATTTTTCACACTAAGCATTGGTTGTTTTAGAATATAAAGCTATCAAACATGTGACAAATTATTCATATTCATGGTTTTATATGGACATTTTTGTTACATATTCACGTGTTTGAATACTTTGAAGCTACGAGTGCAAGCGCAATTTAATAACCGAAGATCTATTAAGGATTTAAAGCAACTTTTTTTTTGTAAAAAGCCGAATTACTTAATATAAAAGACAACTCTTTATCAATAAAAATAAATTATTAAAAAAATGCTAGCTTCAAGGGTTAGATTTTGTTGTATACACCGCTGGTTCTAGTCTATAACATAGAACATATTACATCGAATTTATGGTTAAAAATAATTCTTATTTCACACGCAGATGTAATTTAAAATAATTTAATCTCTAAGATACTGTTATAATGATGCTTTTAACAACAAACATGGCTGAATAAATTTTTTGATCTTTGTATATCGTTTGTTATTTATATTAAGAATTATTCATCTTATTCTTTCACTATGCACATACATTTACGTAAGAAAATCAATAGCTAAACAGACTATATATTTCATGTATTCTTTCATTTTTTTTTTCATGTATATTTTTCTAAATTCTAGTAACTTTTTGAATCTTATGTATGTATGATGTATAATCCGAACGTAATTCATTCATTGCATTCTTTCAGCATACAAATTTTTGCTACGAATTTTAGTATAAGCTCAAGATATGTACATATAGCTTTTATGATATGTAAATAATGGCATCTATCCAAGTGGGGGATTAAATAACCTGATTATGCTACAAATGATCGAAGCAATTTATCATGCCAATTGCATGGACCGATAGTCTAACGTTGAGATTAGTAATTTTTTACAGTAAACACGAATGTCTAAGAAATCCTTTTCATCCGGATTATAAGAACAAACGATGTCGTTACAAAGCTTACAAAAAAATTGTGGATTCTATGGATGTTTGTTGTTTAACAGTTTATGATTGTATCAAAAGGATTACCTGTGTAAAGGCCCAATACTGTTATGAGCTGTCTAAAATCAGTGCTGCAATTTCCTGTGAGAAGTTTTATAGACCAATAGCGAACTGGTTTCCAATAATCCATGAACTGTTTTTCCCATTTATACCAACTTACAATTGTACAAGTGATTGCTGCAAGGTACATATCAACTTATAACAAAACACATTGTACAAATCTTATTTATTTATTATAACAATTTTGTTATAGATATGCAGTGACAAAACAGACACACATGAAAGTTATGACTATGAAGAAACACAGGAGCAGTCGACACGTCCAGTCCCCGCGGAACCGAGAGCATTAAGCACAGACTGTGGTTGTCCATATGAAACTTGTTATTGTGACAAATCGAATATAGCTAAACCTCGTACTCGTCTTAGGTAATTTATTTCATTTGCATAGTGTTAATACATCACTGATTAACATTAGTGTACATAATAAAATATATTAAAACATGGTCCACTTAGCAAAGCAGAAAAACCACCTTTCTTCCTGACGGAAGAGAAGGGTGTAACTACTTCGCAAACCACAGCAAGAGATTGCAAATATTACTTGCACCAGCAAAAAGTATCTCAAATCGATGTGGGGAGTAATATCAGAAGTATCAGTACTGAGCACGCGACTCAATCTGAACTTTCTTATTTCAAAACTGCATGTACAGCTTGTCAAGTGTGTATGGAAAATGAAGTACCTTTTAACTTAATGAAAAAAGATCTAGTAAATAGATTCTTATCTTTAGTTCAATCAACGAGAATAAATGTAAAGTTTGTCGAAAGTTACAAATAACATTAAATATACGAAATAATTTTCAGAAGGAGACAGACATTAGTTACACAGATTGTGCTCCACCAGTGAAAGACATTAAAGAAAGAAGGAAAACTGACGAGTTTGACATGTTCGGCAAGAGTATTGCGTTTCAGTTGCGAAATATAAGTTTCGGTGAATATTGATAGCGTAATATATTACAAAAATAATTATTAAGGTAAAATTATTTGTCTTCAGAAATTGCTGTTAAATTGGAGAAACGAATACAAGATCTAATTGCACAAGAACGTCTGGATCATATGAAACTGAAATATTTGGATTGCTGTACAGCTTCTAGTTGCAGCGAATGTGCAGTTTTGCGCAAGGAAATGGTTTGCAGCTGCGGCCTTCCGATAATCATGATCAAAACAGATTCTTCCTGCGATCTTGATTGCAAGCAACGAATATAATGTTTACGAATTGTCTGTATTTGTTTAGTACTTAGAAAAAAATTTTATCAAAGATATAATATATGAAATATGATTCTATATGTTGGTTCTGGTATTAATGTATAGTATCGTAGCGAAACAAAATTAATAAAATAACGTAGAGTGATTTAACAAATGCTTCCGTTCGATATATCGCGCGATCAAATTCAGTCGTGTTCTTTAACTGAAACTGATTTTATCTTGTGAATAGTCGTAAAATTATAAACGTATAAGAAATCGCAAACACTATTTTCATAGAGACACTGTATTAAAATACTGTTGGTAAATTCTTCGTATTATAAAATGTCGTCCAAATGGAACGAGAGATTAGTGATCAGTTTTTTAAAAGCGTACAAGCAATATCCGTGCCTTTGGAACCCTTATCACAGACATTACTATAACTGCTATGAGAAGAACAAGGCATTGCAAAGAATTATCAACGATCTCTGCATACCCGGCTTTACCGTAACCGATTATTTGCACCAGATCAAGAGCATAAGAGAAAAGTAATGTACGATCGGAATTTTTGGTAATGAATATTGTGAAAGAGATAGGAGAGAAAATAAAAAACATCATGAACGAATGTAATTTCTTTTTAAAATGATTATTTTGCGTTTGATGATCGGAATTCACAGTATTGAATGGAGAAGAATATACAGCCTTCTTCATTTACTGTAGTATTATGACCTTCATGTCATCTTAAATGCAAAAAAATTAAGTTTAGTCTAATTTTTTAAGCATCGAAGCAAACATTGAAAATTAATACGAAATGTTCTCTATACAAATCATTAAACAAATTTTTATCTTACAAATATTTAACAAACTATGTTATTGATTGATTTTAGAGATCATTACTTTTTAACATCAATGATTACAAAACTATTTATGAAAACAATGATTTTTATTGACACAGATATAAATTGGAACAAACACGAACGATCCAAAGTCTACAATCTCAGAAACAATATAAATCACCATTCTCCTGGTACAATGTAGTAGCAGGCATGTTGGCGAAGGTGATTGATGATGAAGAAAGGCAGAGCTGTCAACTTCATGAACAAGAAATGACTTCTGCTGTTAGATCCTTGAGCAGTGATAGCATAAAAACTTCACAGGAGAGAAAAAGAGTGAGCCCAGAAGCAAAATATGTGGAAATTCACCCATGTAATAACGCCACCGGCGGTCGGATGATTTCAAAGAGGAGCAAATCGCAGGAAAAACCATCTTGTCTGGATGGGAAATGTAATTCAACGGGGGAGACGATAACAAAAGAAAAAAGGGAGAAAAGAGTAAAATATGTTCCTTGTCCATCCTTTAGACCAAAGAAAAATGATTCGAGGGATCAAGAAATAGATGAACTTTTGTACTACAAACCCTCCAGAGATGTAGAATCTCAAGAGATAGGTAAAAAATTTGTTCGAAAAATAACTTTGAAAAGAAATATGACAGAGTACGAATAGTTTAATTTTTTCTAACTTTAAGAAGAATATCTTCCAGCTATTCCAAATACTACCATGGATACCAGATTTAACCGTGATTTTCCTTTAACGAAAGAAAACGATAACAGTTATGAATTACCATTTTTAAAATGTCCACTGTGTGGTTGGGAAGATGTGAAACATGAGCAATTTGATTGTAACAAAAACGAGAGAAGAAATTATATTTCTTGTTCGGAATACAATAAAAATCTTTCTGATGGATATAGTCCGTGTGCCGGATGTGACAGAGTCACGCGTGATAGTATGTAAAAAATCAATTTTTATTATAGAGAAATATCTGTTTGAAATTTGGATGAAATCCTAAAATTTGGATATATGTGCAGATACCAACTTAAATTTATTGTCTATTTTATTCAGATTTACCTTTCCGATCTATGGGAATTACTGATCTATCAGAATATTTAAAAAAGTATGTGAACAACTCCGAGGATTTGGAATTTCTACAGACATTATCAAGACATGCATCTTTTGCATCTTTGATAACAAGACATCCATCTGTTGTAACTTTAATAACAGGACTCTCTGCAAGGGCATCAATTACTTCCGCCGTGAAACCTATTCAAATTACGAAAAAATCTGCTCATACAGAAGTAGAACAAAGCGAAGATCCAAAAAGGATTTTAAAAAATAATATTCCAGCATCCATATCGGTTCAAACGCAAGTGCTACAGGTCGACCCTGTAGTAACAGGTAAATTACAGTTGGGTACCATAGAAGCTTCTACCCAACTAGTTCTGCCAGATCTGGATAAACATTCAAAACCAATTGAATTCGTACCAAAAGATGTTTCTCGAGATACGAAGAAGGAACAAGGTACAGAATCAGAACCACTTGCAATTGAAACGCGATTTTCTATTGGTAGGAAAAAATGTGAAATAGGTATCAACGCAATGGATTCTTTTGACAAAGCAGTGCAAAATACAGTTTGTATATCAATTCAAACTACAGATGATATTGACCAAAAAGGAAAAGAGCAAGATAAATATTATAAGACTGATACGATAGAGATGAAGGAAGTAGCAATAAATGTGGTAGATCAAGCTTCGAAAGGAATACAGAGTAGCATCTGTGTATCACGAGGAAATTTAGCCTACCGTATGTCTTTTGAAAAGATGGTAGAATTTGGTACTACCATGTCCTTGCATCAAGTGCGTAGCGTCGGCTGCGTGACGGCGGAAAAGATCAAAGAATTCAAATCGAATTTCGTACAATGCGTTTCTAAAGAAAAATTTCCTTTGGCTCGATCCAAGTCTGATGATTCTATGAAACGTTGTGCTCATCAAGATACGGAATTGAAACATTTTGTGGGAAAAGGACGTAAGCATTTTAATTGGTACTGCTTTGCAGCTTAGCAAAATATAATGCAATACTATGGATATAAAACACTAATTTTACAAAATTGTTTTAATTGATAGCACAAGAATTTGAGGATTCGTGTACAACAGATACGTGTCCATTGAATATACTACATCTCAGTAGAGATCCCACCATGCTCTCAGTTTTACAACAACTTTTGCAGAAAATATTATTTATACACGAACAAAAAATGCAAGGTATACAATTAAACAGATCCTTATAAATTTATGTATCAATTTTCATAATTTAATGAGGTTTAATTTCAGACAAATATAAATATCGCCTAAAAGAAAATTGTTTTATCGACATGGACAAAATGGTGACAGCAATCAAAGAATATATAATGATGCTAGAGCCAAGTGTTATCAGAGATGATGTGAAAGAATTTCATGAAAAGGTTGATAAAAAGTCATCTTTGACAGAAGTTCGAAGACGACCAAGTTTGAAGGAAATTGGCACGTTTACCATGTGTAATGATAAATTAACCATGACTGAAGAAGATATTTTCGAATTAATATTGCAATCCACATTCACGAAAATGGATAAAAGACAAGGAACCATGGAAGACAATATATTGCTATTAGAGAAAATGAAAAGAAAATATCCAATGATAGACAAAGAAGTTTGTACTCATTTGAATTGTAAAGATGTTGGTATCAGTGGATCGTTGATGCAGCTGTGCAATCGCGACATAGAAGTTCAAGGTGATGCTCGATTGTTCAAGGACTCTGTATGTGTCGCAAAGTATGAAGATATAACAGAAAGAATAAGCGTGGGTACCCAGAAACGAGATCCGATACTGGTTCGAGTGATCAAGTGCAATGAAAGTCAGGCGGTAGTAAGGTCGGATAAAGAAACGTTAACTATGAAAAAGGACGTACATTTTGAAAAGAAATGTATAAGCAAACGTGTAGAAACATGCGGTCGACCGACTTGCATTCCGTCCACTGTTTGTAAAATAACAAACGAAGCCAATTTAAAATCTACTCTTCGTAAAGAGTGCGAAAATGAAATGATCGATAGTTATGATATATGCGATATAAATTGTAAAGGAAAAATATCTTATGACTGGACTGATGTAACAAATGATATACTTTCAAATGTTACTAATTCGAAAATTCCGATATGCATGAGACCACTACAAAAATATACATACGCTAGGAGCAAATAATTAAACATTAGGATTAATATAACATATAAAATACATAAATAAATCCTGTGATAAAAAGATATGGAAGTTTATTTGGGAAATAAGTATGACCTTAAAATAACTTTGATCTCATATTAACTTTTTCTTTTAGATATTGTTATATTTCTTAAATCTATTATTGTATCATTTTTTCATTCTTTAAAATTGTATCTTTAAAAATATCTTCTTTATATCAGCATATAGAAACAGTTGTTACCACAATTGAAGATCGTTTTAAACGCAGTCATTGGTATATCTAGCTATCTTCAGAAATGAGCAATAATTTTGATGCAGATCAAAGATTAAGAGAAATCCCTTAAATTCTAGACAACTCTTTATATACATATATAGACACAAAAAGGTGTGATTTTTAGAAGAACTCGGTAATTTTTCGATGAAATTAGATGGAATTAGAAAAACTAACTGTTAAGAGAATCTCGTATAGTTGTTGGATCGGATCATGTGAAATCGATTCGTTCAGTAGAACGAGAATCCTTGATCCAATCTCGAAGTCAATATCTTGTTATATTCAGGACAGGCAAGTTCGTGGTTGTTCACCTGACAGTCCAAGGACTTATGGCAGGCCTGATGTTTCATTTAGCGTTGACATGAACATACAAGGACGAATCGGGACGCTTTTACGTATTTACGTTGTGTGTATGCGCTAACGCGACAACACAGAAATATCTTGTTAAAAACAGATTGAGTAACGCTATAGATTAATCGCTTTAACTGCATATGCATAATCCATCATGTGCGTCAATTCGGAAAAATGCCTAAACTGCGCACAGTGCGATATACAAAAATTGAAATAACTATTATTCGATTTTGATCTTATAATTCGATAACATAATCAGTCTGTAAGTATATAAATGTAAGTAATAATTATTATTAATAAGTAATTATTAAAAATTGTTTGTACATTAAAATCTAATCATTTGAAAATTAGCTCACTCATTCATTATATATTCTTTTTTGATAATTCTTCTTAAATAATGTTTGTTACACCTTAAATATGGAGAATTTGAGCAAAGATATGTATAACTTTAATTTCCAAATTAAAAATTTTTTTCTTTCTTTAAAGAGCAATGTAAAACAATGATTCAAATTATTCTGTAATTTTGATTGTTATTTGTTAAAAAAAAATTGCACTAAATTGCTGTATATGATCTTTTTCTGTTACAAACTACTACATTGAACGTTTTTTATTTTTTAAGTGAAATCCATTCATAATATTGACTTGGTTGAAAAATGGATTTCTGATTACATTTATTTCAAGAAAATTTTTAATGTTACCCAAAATCTCTAAATGCTGGCACAATATCTGACGAAATGGAAGGGAAAATAAATTATTTCTGGACGAAAAAATGGAAAGATCATTCCCGGCATCTGCACTATTTATTTAAACGTTATCGTGTGTGGCTAGACGAAGAAATAAATATTCAAGATATTTTAACTAAGGGAGGGAGTAAGGAAAATACTAACAAAGATTTGATAAATAGACTTTTACTTACCTCGGATCACCTAATAAACGATTAAGTTTTAGGAACACTGTACATTATATGTATTTTTTAATCTTTGTCCTGAATGCTTATTCGAATACTGTACTATGGAACGTGAAAACGTGGCCTACAAATGTGCGAACGTGGACTGCGAACGTGGACTGCGAACGTGGATTGCGAACGTGGGCTGCGAACGTAGTCTGCGAACGCGCGTACCTGATCTGCGAACGTGGCGAATATGGTTTGCAAACGTAGCCAGCGAATTTTGATTTTTGTCCCAATTTCTCCTTCAAATGTCGCACTGTATTGCACCTTGGAAAATCGTTATTAAACAATTGCCGTTTGTTAATCGTATTGGGGTATCGACTAGAATTTGTCAACCCTTATTTGTTATAAATTATGACAAGCAATGGTATATTTTTCAAGTTTTTCTACAATAGGAGATATATAATAAGGGCTCAGAAGGCTTGGGTTGGGAAGCAATATTGTTGCCTCTAAATCCTTGCGTATTAAAAAGGTTGAAAAGACGATAAGTCGACAGAAGGGTATAGAAGAACAAACTTCATTTTATTACATGAAAATGTATAACGTTCTGTCAATTGGAATATTATATGAAAATTATGTTATTTAATTTCCATAGCAAATTATATTCACATCGTTGAATCCAAGGCAAACGCTTGATACATGTGTGTATGGTAGGTAAGTATCAATTGTCAGTATATAATTATAATAAAATAGTATAAAAGAGTTATAATTTTCCTCGTTGATATATTTACGTCATGTATAGATGATTTCATTTGTTATCCGTTTTATTATCAGAAGTCTTATTGTTCTAATATGCATTAACATTATCTTAACGCTTAAATTCGATAACCTGAGTATATTTCTTCGTGATAAATATTGTACGACAGATTGATAATTATTCATTCACACAAAATACATATACCAAAATTAGGATATTTTGAATTGAACATTACTAACAATATGTCTCAATATGCACTTAAAAATTGCAGTTCACTCTATAAAATGACGTACCAACAATTTTTTTCTAATTCAATCGTTAAAACATTGTATGAAATCCTGTATATATAGATTATTAAAAAATCAACAACAAATACGTCTTTAGCCTTCGCGTAAAGATTTTATCGATTTTAGATACAATTCTCTTATATTTTATAAAACATAACGAATTTACTTGTTACGTAATGTTATTCATATAAAATTGTCTAATTAATTATGGAGAGGCAATTATGTTGGCAAGTTGTTGTCAACAGAGATAATACTGTTGGTATTCATAATGGTGGAAGCCATACTCTCCAATATATCACTTGTCATTATTAAAATATGTATACTAATAAATTATTGTACTTCCAATATTTAATGATTTGTCCATGATCATGCATCGCATCGTTAACATGCGAGTATGGCCTGACTAGTTTAAATTGATTTCATGCATTGATTTTTAGCATATCAATGCTAATATATTAACGTTCGTATTGGGAGAATTTTATGCGTACCTATCGAAAAAAAAAAAGAGGAAATGAATATTATACATCGCGAACTCGAAAATTGAATTGCATAGCAGTAAAATTACATGTACGTAATATTATCTAATATTATGTAAATGAAGTTTACAAACATTTAGTCCTTTCTCTTGGCATCCGCTTTCTCATCTTTAGCTTGGCCTCGTCCCAACAATTTGGCTAACCAATCGCAAATTCCTCCGAGGAACAACGCAGAGAATAGATTTTCGAAAGGTACGAATGGATCATGAATTCCAAGCAAAATGGACGATAGCTGAAATAATATTAATAACAATTAGCACTTAGTAACAAACAAGATTAGCAAAGATTAGCTTTCATTTAAGAAGAAGTACAAAATTCCTGTTACCTTGAAATACACGAAGAAAATAACGATACCAAAGTAAACTAACGCATGAGGAGCCGAGATGAGATCAGTCTTTTTATCAAGGACGAAAATAATGGATGCAACCATTGATGCTTTCGTAGGGCTAAAAAGTAAAATACTACGTGTTACTCATTTCAGTTTTAATCTATAAAAAAATAGAATAGAAGAAGAAATGTACAAGCTAGGTTGCATAAATTCCATAGCAGTTGGAGTCCATACTCCTCGTATGAGGCGTTCAAAAAGTTTTGTAAAACCTGCACCATTTCCTAAAATAAATTAAATAAATTAATTTTGTATTTCAATACACTTTTACTTTTATTTTTCAGATATTAAAAGTTACCTTTGAGTGTTCCAATTAACACCATGATAAGATATGCATTTGGGTAAAGTTTTCCTGCATGAGATACTCCATCATATACCTTTTTACACCTGTAAGTTATGGCAAAATAATATAAACATAACAGAATAAGGTAAAAAACAAATATCTGCTTATTATTATGTACTCACCTATATATTTCCTTCATAGTAGCACATACTATCTTTACTGGTAAAAACTTGGCAATTTTATATCCAATATCAAATGGTGTATAAAATATCATATACCTGTGCAATAATTAAATAATAATATACCTTACTAAATGTTATGAGAGATGTCATATTATTGGTTTTGTAAACAATTGTGTTTTTCTTGTATTTGTACTTTGCACTTACACTTTGGTACAAAGTGCAAGTGCAACAAAGACACAATTGATCTGAAGCTTGGAATCTAGCTTGAAGCTATGGGAAGATATTCATTAAAAAATTCATTAAGTTATTAACAGAGATTTATAGTTTTTAATTTAATGATACTGACCAAACAATAGTCGCTACTACCACTTGTGGTGTATTTTTCAAAGGTGCAATAATCGGCTCTCCTAAAAGACCATTGCATAGCATACCACTTGCAAACACTACCAACATTGTTGAAAGCCAACATGAAAGAGGGTGTTTCCGAGAAAACGCTTGAGCACCTATTCAATAGAATTATGATAATATGAAGTTATGAAAAATAATGAAAGTTACAGTTGAAACAGTTTGATAAATTAGAGGTACAACATTTTTCAAAGATTTTTAAATATTTATTAATTACTAACATGTAAAGAAACATCTAATTTAATTTAGAAAGACACATCCAAGATGTGATAAATTTCCTGTTTTCTAATACACCATGAAATATCAAAGGGGCACATTCTTTCAAGTAGGTCACTTGGAATCCTTACAAGTATATTATATTACATGTATTCACACAGATATAATGCTAGTCTACTATAAACATGAAAATAATGTTTTTTGGTATATTTTTAACACTCTGAGTATAAAATTAAATTACATAAAAGTTTATTTAAAACAATACGAAAATAGTTAAGAAATACATTTCACAATAAAATTTATTTTTCATATGATTTTAGATACCATAACTACTACCAAGGAATATAAAAGGTACAGAAATTCTTTGAGTCATTGTTCAAAGATTGCTGCTTCATGGTTCATTGCATAAGAAAGTCATTGATACAAAAAGTTTTACTGCTATATCTGGGAACATTCTTACACAATAAGCTTTCATATACTTAGGAAATATTTACAATACAATTATTTATTTTCTATATTTATTTATAATAAGTTATTTGCATAACTTTAAGAAACACAAAAAATTATAGGAAATCAAAATTGAGGCCAAAGGTTTGAAAAAACTTGGCGTGCCCACAAGGGTATATACTGAAATAGATTAGCTAGGTAAATTCAGTGAATGTCACAAAATAGGATTATTCTAATTATGCCACATACCATGTGAGAATAATTTTTTCTCTCTTTGAACATTTTTCATACATTTGTTTTGGACAATATTATTAAAAGAGGAAGTTGTATTAATGTTCTTATCTATTTTTATAATATTAATAATATCAAATATGTTTAGTAACAAAATTGTATTTTTAAACTTACAGAAAGATAATAAGACTTTACTTTAACACTTAGAATAAAATAATCCAATTGTTATGAATAAAAAAAAATCTCTTAGCTTAAGTATTATTAAATGAGATTAAGGGAGAGCTAATTTATTAATAATAAAATAAGTAAAAAATAATATAATAAATAAAGCGGGAAGTGAGTTAAACAAGAATAATGAAGAAAAATGGTTGGGAGCGAAACACAATCTTAGAAATGGTATAAGCTGGTTCTGAGCAGATTAAATTTAGAATTGGTCGGGTAGGCTTGGGCTTACCGGATCCCAAATCTTCTCTGACGTGTAAAGCACAGAGTACGCTGTGTGCGATATCAAAGTACGGGAACATTTTCAATTTAATGACCTGATTGGCCATGTCCAGGAATGCTTCGGGATCCATTTTCAATTGATTTTGCAGCCGCTTCAGGGATAAACTTTTCGTTCACGTAAAACTGTGTCTGTCGGCGTTCAACAATCCTCGAGTTTGAAACAAAGTCACAAGCGCCCGCGAATGACGCTAGCTATGCGCCGTCTGCTAGACTTGGTCGTCTGCTAGACTTGATCGTCTGCTAGTTATGGAATCGGTCCCTACCATTAGAACCTTATCGTCGAACGAACAAATTTCATGGCCTCTTTAAAACTCCTTCCTACAGATGGCAGTAAACGATTGCATTTGTATCTACTTTTTTTTATCATGTCTGGCTTTTGAATGAATTTTAATCCTTTATAATGGTTGGGTTAAATACGTGACACATTAAATACAACTTCAGATTTAGACTCTCACACGTTTCAGTGAAACATTTTGAAAAATTTCATTAAAATATTTTCAGATATTCAATTTAAAGTTGCAAAATGCAGTAACAAAAATCGGTATTTAACGAGAGCTACTAAATTTTTAAACGAATTTTATGTATAGCGACAATTTTCAGTTTAAATGTATAACAGCTCCAACAATTTTTATAAATTATCAAATTTAAATAAATTATTGCAATCTATGTTATGTTTTTATCTTCCTTGTGTAGACAAAATTCGTATCTTTCGCCTTTTTCTGATTTAGCTATATTTATATTCAGTGAAAAACAATGAATGCTTTTAAAATCTGGTTATGTTAACCAATTTCATTAATTCCTTCTTTTTTATATATATACATATCTGCCCGAGTATTTATGTTTTACGAAGCATTTTAAAAATATACGCTACGTGAAAGTATTCCATATATGTATGTACAAAAGCGTAGAATAATGAACAAAGCATGACAGCAGTTCATGGAAGAGTCTGCATCATCTAGGAATCAAAGAGACTCTTGTAAATATACAATGTTGTAGCAGCAGCAGAGTCAATTCTTTCCAAAACAACAAACGTACTGTATTAATTTGCAATCGGAAATTAGCCGAGCATATTAGCCTTAGTAAGACGATTTTTGCATTTCTCTCTCACACACACACACACGCGCGCACGCACACATATATACATACGTTCTTTGTTTCGAAAGTTTTTGTATAATTATGTAACATTGCAATTTTCTTTTTACATAACTGAGTAATAGGGAGAGTAAAAGTTGTGCACGCGATGGAGATACAGCATCTTTCATTCATAAAAATGTAATACTCCGCTACTTTATTTGAGTGTTTTATTGCTCTTTGGGACGTCCTTTCTAGATTTAGAATTTTATCATGATAGATAGATACTCTGTTTTCGCTAACTTTTCCGCAATGCTATATTCAGATATATATAGGCCCGATACTCGTGTTAGCAAGTATCGAGTAACCTACCTAACGAGCACTTACACAAATCTTTATACAAAAAATATGATATGGCTATCTAATCGCAGTGGCACATGAATACGTGTGGCTGTAACGTATATAAAAAATATGTTTTAACGGAGATTAAATTGGCTGATAATAATGGTCCACGATAGACCAACGTGGAATTATGAAAAAACGGATCTGAAGTAACTGACGAGTTGCGACGTTTTAATCAGAAATACAGGCACAACGATAGGTAGGGATGATTCTCATTTTAGTACTGCATTTATTATAATAATTTTGCATGTAAAATCATAACAGTAATATTGTTATCTAAAATTGTTACCGAGAATACGATTATCACGTTTGATTGAAGTAATAAAAAGAAACATTAATAAAATTCTGCATATTTTCTGTTTGTTTCATACGAAATATTAAAAGACATCAGAAATTTTATTTGTGCTAGAAGCACTTCGTTATTTGGTCAATGCGTCGAACGGAGCTAACGAAGTCGTCGAACACCGTAGCCTTTTGTCTCTGATCAAATTTTAATTCAAAGGTTTAATTATTTTTCAAAGTGCCTTAAACACAGACAATGGTAAGATTATCTTTGTTCCTTTTGATCAGTATGTTTTTCATTTTCTTCTTTGCACTGATAATGCTACCTTTCAGAGAGACGGAGTGAGATTGCGTCAACATGTCTCTAAAAGAACTACTAGTGATGCGGTATACCAGGATAAGGTTTCTTCAAAAAAGAAAGAAGTACTGCCAAATGAAACTCAACATTTACTCTTTCTGTTTACCTTCTATCTTTTCGTATCCATTATCATTATCACGTTTGAGAAGAAATTACCTGAGCCATTAATGACAGATAAAGAAGGTCTATATCCAGGAAGATTTATAGCAGAAAGAGCACATAATCATCTTTTAAATATCACATATATTGGGCCACGAATTGTTGGAAGTTACGAGAATGAAGTATTAGCAATTAAATATTTAACAAACATTATCAATAATATAGTCAAAGATGCCAATGAGAACCATAAGATTCTAGTCAATGTAACTAAGCATAGTGGAGCTTTTCCTTTAAAATTTCTGGATGGAATGACTAATGTATACAGAAATGTACAAAATGTCATTGTTAAGATTGGTCCTCATAGACCTACCAAGAGCAGTTTATTAATAAATTGCCATTTTGATACCTTCCCAGAAAGTCCTGGTAATAATTAATGGAAACACCCATGCACATTTAACTTAATGATTATTAATGATTAAATGTTAATATAGCTTTCTATTTTAGGTGGTTCTGACGATGGAGCTGGTTGTGCTGTGATGTTAGAAATTTTACGTGTGATTTCTCATAGTCCAAAGTTGTTTAAGCATAATGTTATATTTTTGTTTAATGGTGCTGAAGAGAACTTATTACAGGTACATTAATTGTGTCTAATATTGATAACACATTAAATTTATTTTATTTTTTGAAAGGTACTAATTGCTTAAATTATACAGGCTTCTCATGGCTTTATAACGCAACACCCTTGGGCTAAGGAGGTCAGAGCTTTTATAAATTTAGAAGCTTGTGGTGCAGGTGGTCGTGAATTATTATTTCAGGCTGGACCTGATAGCTCCTGGATGCTTCAGGTACTGTTGAATAATGAGTTAACCCATTTTTATTATTATAGATATTATAATGTATGTTTATTTCTTTTGTAGATATATGCTAAATCTGTTCCTTATCCCTATGCATCATCCTTAGCTCAAGAAATATTTGAAAGTGGTATTGTACCTGGAGATACTGATTTTCGAATATTCAGAGACTTTGGGAACGTTTCTGGTATTTATTCTACACTATCTATTTTAATATTATACGTTTGCTTTTAGAAAGAATACCATTTTTAAAAATTCCTAGGTCTTGATTTTGCTTGGGCAACCAATGGCTATGTGTACCATACTAAGTTTGATAATATTCATCAAATACCATTGGGGTCTTTACAAAGGACTGGAGATAATATACTTGCTTTATTACAAGGGATAGTATTAGATAATTATTTATCCGAGGTACCACCTCAAGATCACACAGGAAATCCTGTGTTCTTTGACTTTTTAGGTACATTTGTAGTCAGATGGCCACAGTATGCATCAAGTACAATTAATATTATCAGTATAGTTGCCGGTATATATTCAATATATCTAAACATGCAAAATGCTCGGCGAGGTATCTATATCATATTAAATTAAATTTATTACTATAGAATAAAAAATATAATTAAATGTTTTTATTTTTATTTAGATGTAAAAAAATCAGTATATTTAAAGCATTTATTATTATGTACCGGAGCAATAATCGTTTCATGGTTAGTATCTATACTTTCATGTACATTAATCGCCCTCATTCTTACTAAACTTGGGAAAGTTATGAGTTGGTATGCAAGGCCAGCATGGTTGTTTTTCTTATATGTGGTCCCAACTATCTTTGTGTCAATGACGTTTTTCTTATTTATTGGGTCTCGTCAAAAGAAGGCAAGTTTATAGTAACATACAACAATGCTTTACTGTATAAATCGTTAACTGATATTTTGACTTGATATTTTATAGGAAGTTAAATCTGCGTGGATCTTATATCAAATATACTGTGATTCGTATTCTATAATATGGATGTCTGTTCTCTTCTATTGTGTTATATTGGAGATACGATCTGGTTTTATACCATTACATTGGGTTGTATTCCCTACTCTTGGAAATATACTTCGATGTAATTTCTTTAACAAGTGGAGAGGTATAATCTTAATATTGTGGAGCAATAATATGATGAAATTAAATATATTAATTTAATTGGTTTTACATGTAGGTTGGAAATGGCTGTTTTATTATTTAATGACAATGTGTCTACCTTATATACAATCGTTCTACTTAGTAATTGGAGCTCTTTATCTTTTTATACCCATAATGGGACGATCTGGTAGCAGTATAAATTCAGAAGTTGTTATGGCTAATATGTTATGCATTCTCTTTTCCTTATTACTCAGTTTCACGGTAAATTATTGAAATTATCATTAAAACAAAAGTGTTAGGAAAGGTCTGTAAGGATATAATTTAATCACTAATATTTTGTGTTTAGTTGCCATTTGTACTTTTAATAAAAAATGCAGAGAGAATCCTGAGTGTGTTAGTGGGAATATTTTTAATAACTATAGGTGTATTAATTTTGACTCCACTTGGTTTTCCTTATAGTGGTGATTTGTCATCATTGGCACCAGAACGATTTATGATTGCGGTATTGAATGAAATTTTTGCAATTCTGTTACTTGGAAAGTAATTGTATAATATTAAATAAATATTCAATTTATAGCACACACAAAGACAATATTACGACGTAAATGGTAATTTGCGGTACACTGGAACAGGATATTGGATAGCAGATTTAGACATGAATAGTCCACATAGTGTGGAAACTATGGTACCTGAAATAGGCGCTGTTACATCAACAATAAAAGATTGTGAAAAAGAATTATATTGTGGCCTACCGTATTTTATGCCTGTTACGACATTTTTATGGTACTTGTTTAATATTAAATTTGTAAGGTTTTTAACACATTGAAAAATTTAATTAAATACATTTTTAATATAAAAATTTTTACAGGAAAACAAGCTGGATTCCAGGTCCTGCACCATTGATTAATGTACCAACAAAACTTGAACTCATTTCAAAGTCGATAAAACAGAATATTGTCAGTTTTACATTCAATGTCACAGGTAATTTCTCTGTAATTATATAAATTATTAAATAATAATTAAACATTTAATTCGAAATCTATTTTCAGGTCCTGATCATATAAGTATAATTTTATCTCCATATAAAGGTGTTCATTTAGGAAAATGGTCTATTTTGGAAGGGAAGCCGTTAGAAGGACCTAAATGGAATGATAGAGAAACATACTTTATCTATTATTCTTGTGCGTCCGATTGTGTTCCTTTCACATTTTCTCTTGAATTGAATGTATGTAGAACATAAAATGTAGAGAACATAGTATGTAGAACATACTTATGATATCTACTTTACTAACGACGTTTACAATTTACATGTATTTTTTATATAGGTAAACAGTATGCCCAAAACTCCATGTTTATCAATAGCATTAGGTGGCCACTTTTTACATGGTGAACACCAAACATCTTTAAGATTTAAACGATTCTTGGCACAATTTCCATCTTGGACGGTCGTCACTCCATGGACAGCTACGTATACTTCTTGGCAATTTTAATATCACGTAGGACTGATTGTTCTACTGCACATCTCTATCGAATGCAATTTTGTGAAAACAGCTAAAAACAGCCTAGCGGAAACGGCAGTGTACTACGTTGTATAGTTTTAGATACGTTTAAAAGATATATAATACCTAACAATGCAAATTATAAGCTTAAGGAATAGAGTAATCCTACATTATACATGCTAATTTCTTGCAGTTGCAATATAAGAAAATACATCGATCAATATTTAGGGAGAAAAAGCAAACGAAAAAGAATGTTGAAGAATAGAACTTTTTTCATTCTATTTATATAAATTTTTTACTAGTACATTATCAGATCGTCAAAAGGAATTTTCGAAGTAGATCTAAGATAAGGTAGAATGATACGAGGATTTGAAACATTTCGATTTCCTTAATTGTAGTATTCGTAGGATATTATAATAGCATATCAACCATTTGCCTTAGAATCACAGCTATATTTAATTTTTAAATGCTAGAAAAATAACAACCTTAATCTGTAAAAACAGATAGTGGACCGAAAGAGATAGAAATATCGCGAAGCTATCGCCATATGAAGATTATCTTTTTATTGCGATCTTCGGGTTAAAAATATTGTTGATCAAAACCACATGACTACATGCATTTTACGATCCTGTGTGAACAGTTTAGAAGCACAAATGCAATAATCTGCTTTATTATATATACACCGTACTAAGATACTTTTAGATTTTATTTAATGTACATTTAATCTATAACATTTTGACTTTCCCACCATCGAATTTTATAGTTATTACATATGTCTTTATATATTAATTTTTTTGACGTCTTGTTGAGACATTTGTGTTATTATAAATGTTTGTAATGAGAAGTATATCGAACTTACTCGATAGAAAATTAGGTATATTTGTTAGGATTTAACTATGTGATTTATTAATGGGTTGTAGTTAAGTTGCAGTTTTGGAGGAGAGACAATTCTTTTTATCATTTCGTTCGTGTTCCTTTACATTTGGTGTTGAAAAGAAGTTGAATTTATTTTAATTGTTATTATGTTTTATTATTAATGTATAATAATTTGTTTTTGTATCATTAACAAATGTATGCAATAGTTGCTACAAGACATATAAATTAATTCAATTCACGTAGGATATCAAGCAGTAAACAGTTCAAAAGATTAAAACGTATATTTAATTAAGAAATATTTATTGAATTACACATGTTCAAGTTTAATTCTAAGAAAATTATGCCAATATTAGTAGCCAACCGCGCATAGACGGAAGTAAGGTCAAAGTATTAATAGAAGTTAATACGAGAAACTTCAATATAATGATAGTACTTTTACACCAATTTAAAAGAGAAACATTAAAGTGCATGTACGTTTAGCTTGTTATAAAAACATTAGAAGATTTAATTTTTTACAAACTAACGTTTGACAATCTTAAATTCGATTTTAATACACATACATTGATTAAAAATTTTCTCAGACAATTGGAATGTTCCAAATTTTATTCCCATATTTCTTTTTATATTCTTTGTGATATTTCTTATGATTGACTGAATATTTAAAAAAGGTATATATAGCGTATAATTTTCGTTACTTTAAGTAATCTTATATAATTATGTAACTTTTATTGCACAAATTATTGTCAATGATTCTACTTAACAGTATCGCACAATATTAAGCACATATGTATATATAATTTTGTTACGAGAATTTATTCAGTTTACTGAGATTTTTATTATTCGAAGTATTTGCAATATTTAGGTAATTAGTTTTATCTGGTTGTCGTTGAAATAACGCAACTGGTTTGTTATCTATTATTTCTTACTAGTCTCTGTTGTTCCCAGCTTTTTTGTTTATACCTTTTCACTGATTTATGCGTTTAAATATTCACATATTCCTACTTCTTTTTAATGTTCACCTTATAATCTTATATACGCGTTACTATTGTTATTTAGCGTTTCTCGATAAACGACTAAAGTTTAACACAAGAAAACAATAAAAGTGTTGACAATTAGATTCTCATGTTTTTTACTTTCTCCCCGTTACAACTAGATGTTACTGATACATTTATTAAATTATAATAATATCGAAATAAACTCGTGATATTTATTGAATTTATCAGATAAAACACGAATTGTCTAATTGTATAATTAGTAAGGAAATTTACAACGATAACGGGAAATTTCTCGTAACTGTTAGGTCATAATATTATGGAGTTAAGTACCTATCGTTACCACTGTCCATTGATCGATCGTATCAATTTCCTGTTTCCGTGATCAACGATTACGTATGCCACCCAGGTGAATTCCATTATCTGAATGGAATCACGCGTTTGACACACATTTAATTTCAAAGTTCCTCAATGTTTCAAATTCCACTCAAAATTATTGAACTTTTAAATTTTCAAATATCTGCATGTTTAGATGGATCAATTTTTAAATTTACAAATTTTTAACATTTCAATTTTTAGTATTTTTTAATCTTCAAACTTGCGATTGAATTTCCTTCTTTATTCTAAGAAATTTAGCGCGCTTCTCCGCTAAGGAAAACCGCACCTACGTGCAAATTCTAATCTGTACCCAAAAATATTTATCCTTAACGTATAAATCATCTTTTACGTTCAATTAAAGAACTATTTCAACAATTCTCTTGTACTCCCATCTACGATAAAGTTCAAACCAACATCCCAAATTTCCCTTTTACAAATTCCTAACTTTCCAAAAAAATCAAACATAAAAAACTAACTAATCCAACGCTAAGCAATTTTAACGCCCTATATACGACATCACCTTACCCTACATTAAATCAAAATCAACGACATAAACGACCCTGAACTCTAGCAAAGACCCAGCGACCTTGAAATCCTGCCATCTCCCAAAAACTTCTCCAAATTCTCAATTCTTCCCTTCTCTCGTTTTATCTTCCTTCTTTCCTCTTTCTCTGGTGGTTTCGTAAGAAACGTGTCAATATTGACGCACCGGCATCCTGTAAGACGAGACCGATTTCCTGGTCGAGGCGACACTGATCTGCAAACGGGTCGTGGTGTTCGACTCGCGAGCCACGAACCGTGAAAACGGCTCGATAATCGCGACGAGGTTCGTTGATTCGTCGCAACGTGTTACGAGCTACCTGTTACACTCGGCGATAAAATGCGGTTCAAAAGAAAGAAAAAAAGAAAAAAGGTAAAGGAAAAGAACGAAGGAAAAAGAGAAGAGTTATCAGTCACGGTTTTGCGATAAGCAAAAGAGCGCGATATATTGTTCAGATAAAAAGTCTCGTCGGTGCTCGTAGCTGGTCGAAACAATGCTTTTTTCCTTCGTTCGTTGCGTTGCGCTCGTGGTTATTTTAATGGTAATTGTCGGTTCCGCTCGTTTTCCCATCGATTCCACGGAATGTGCCAACCGATCTCGCGGGTATCGCGAATTACGAACGAGATCTATCCAAAGTGTGAGACGTTTAACGGATCTTCCAATTGACCAAGGAGCAAGGTGAAATCGGTATTTTAAAGGGACCTTTTTCCGCGAAGAGCATGGCTGGGAGCAACCTTTATTGGAAGAATGGAACTTTTGGAATTATTTGTAGAAATGGAGGTAAGGTCCGAGTTGCTTACTTCCTTTTCATCGATTTTAGTTGCTCGATTAGTAAATCCTGGCTTTTGGTTTATTTATTTTGAAAGTGTAAAGAAAGTAGAACTCGTGGAATTATTCATAAAAGGGTAGGTAAAGTTTGAGATTAGTTCTTTACTTTTTTTTATCGTACCTCTCTGGACATTAGACTGCGGATTTCTATTCGTTTATGTGAAATTGAATGTGCAAAAATGTTGCATAAAGATGCTCGTTATAATATTCACAGCGTAAAACAGATCTCTATTTAGGTACCACTTCCTCCATAATCTTCATAAGAATGTAAGGTCTTTAGTCCATTAGTCACTTCTTGCGCATTTAGAGACAAAAATGTTGCAATTGAACGCTCAAATTATGTAACAGATGGAGACATTCAACGACTGGAATAGTATTTATATGGTAAATTGTGGTTTGGTTATTTTGAGCGCAATATTAGTAGCTGTGTGATAGTAAGACAGTTTTGATGAACTTAAGGATGCCGCTGATAATTGTATCGAGAGCTTGCAAATTAAAGTATCGTTGATTATGAGTTGCTTGTAAAACAGTTAGGTAGAGAAGCTGCCAGGTGAAACTCGTTATCGTCTCCCTCTTAACTGGGGTTAATTGTTATCGTTAATGATCGGTATGCGTGATATAAATCATACTAAATATTCTACGTGCATTCGTTGTACATTTATACGAATATTTGTAAAATTTTTGGAAAAGAAGCATTCGATTATGTGTAACAAACAAATACAAGTTGGACCGGAATATTCACCTGTTCCTTTAGCGAAAGGAAAAGGAAGATTAAGAAAGTTCAAATGTTGAACCATAACTCTTTGATGTTTCCGTGGTTTACAAAGTTAAAAATGTAAAAATTTCGTACCATAATGGAGTCGTCAAAATAAATTTCGTCACGATTTTTCCTGCAGAACCTCCGATTGAACTGTGCCTGTTTGTTCTTCAATTAGCAAGCGACTGTTGGATTTTTTAGTTTCAGAGCAGGTCGACAGACTTCCTCATTTGCACGGCCTACTTCCTTCGAGATTCCTTCTTCGTTATGCCTTTCGCTTCTTTCTTTATCTAGTCACGAGGGTGTTTCTCGAGATTTTGCCGATCACATGGTCGGTTAGTAGCGTATCTCTCGAAATTTCTCATATTTTTTACCATCAATCTCCAGCGTCTCAAATCTCCAATATTCATAAACAAGCGTCGTCGTTCACTTATTCTATAACAATCATAAAATGTTTAACTGTAAAAATATACGTACATAAGATGTAAAAAGTTGAACAACCCAAACCAATGCGTTCCTTTTTTTATTTTTTTACATTGAGATAAAGTAGCACAAAAGATGGTCCAACACTTAAAATATAGGATAATGGAACATAATCATAAATCGTTTCCTTGTTCGTTCACGGTAGTTTATATTTCCGCCAGTCGACTTTTCTAAGAGGACAAAATTAGGCATCCGAATTATCCAGAACCGGATGGAAGGTATATACGCAGGCTCGTGCATACGTGCGTTTCTTTTGCTCCTTCGTGTAAGTACACGACGTTCTATGGTCTTATATATGCATCCCCGCGTACGTGATTCGCTTACTGATTAATTATTCTTCTCTTGGTTTTTTCTCCCTTCTCTACTGCCACCTTCGTCACGTAAATACCGTGACGAAGGAAGAACAGAAGAGAAACCTCGATGGGCCACGAATCACCGAACCCTACGATGACTTTCTTCGTAAACTTTCCTCCTTCTGTCTACTCATCTTTCGCATTTTTCCTTCCTTCTTTTGTTTTCGTAATTTTTGACTTTCCGTTTTCCTCTGTCGGAATTTCCATTTTAGAATTCATGAATGTCGTTAGTGAAAGCTTTTAGCGATTCATTAATGTTGGGTGTTATTGGTTTCTTTATAATAAGAGTTTGCTTATGTTTTCGCAATTTTGGATTAATGTTTTTTCCAATTGAAATTGAATCCATAAGGGATTAATTCAACTAGGGTGGTTTCTGATGGAATTTGAACAATCAGAAGAGAATAACAAAATAAGATAAAAAATAGAACATGTAACTAATCTACATACTATGTAATAATATATAGTATGAAGAAATAAAAGAACAGCATAAAAATCTCAAATACTGATTATCAATAGACTTTTGAAATTGCACTCGACGTTATATCATATCTACATTAAATTAAAATTGACACTTTTTGTTAACTATTAATTCCATGATTATCAAAATTAGTCAACTCTAATTATGATTTTTCAGTCATCGTCCAGTTAACAAGTTAAACGATTAAAGTCAAGCAACGGTAAGGAAAGGACTGAGATTCGCGATTGAAAACGACGACATCGTTCCATCCAATTGTATACTCTAGCACGCGTTCACCTGTGCACGTTGGCACAAGTATACAACGCGGAGTATGATGTCACCGATACGAGCTTGGTATTTGGTACAGGAGAACGCGTGATTCGCATGAAAAGCTCGATACGCGAAGCGGCGGCTCTCCGTCGAACGATTTGGTCAGTCGGTTCTTCGCCATATCCGGTCACCGCGCTGGCACACGCGCGTCGTCGCCCGCTACCAAGAACCGGAAGTCACGGAGAGGCCCGAGGGATACTCCGCTCGTGATCAAGCCTGCTAACCCGTGGAACGCTTTTTATAGTTCTTCTGAGGACATTTTCATCCTTCTTAAGGGCACCTTACGCTCGCTTTTCGGGCACACTTCCGGTTGGTCACGCGGAACTTCAATTTCAGTAGCTATTCTTCCGTTCGAACGAATCTTTGTAATTTCGTAAGTTGTGTTATTTTTTGTCGGATGTTTGTTTAAAGAGACATTATTGTTTGGAATGCGGTTTTTCAAAGACGAAGTGAAGCGAAGAGTATAGAATTGTTATTTTAATTCGATGTGGAGGAATTTAGATTTTAATAATTGAAAAATCGTGATATTAGATTGCTTATTAAAAACTGAGTGCGAATTTTGATATATTCATATTAGAAAGAAGGAGGAGAAATCGAAAGGTGTAGAAATGTGTAGAATGTATATGAAATATGCAAAATACCAAGAGTATAACACTCGTTACGATATTTACGAAAGAAAAAATTCTCTACATAAATTCCAGTTTAATTGTATTCATAAAAATATAAATATGCATAAATATCCGCAATCCATTAATAAAAATCTTATTAATATTGAATATACATTGCGCCTCGTCATCATAAAACCACCCGCTAAAATTCGTATTAATTCTAATTTGTAGAAATTGTAATTTCTTACTTTCTTTGAGTGCATTAATAGTTTATCTGTCACAAGTGAATCTTAAATCTCATCGTAGGTTTTCATCATCATGGTATCATGAATCTTCCTCTCCAAATCAGAGCAACTGATGACGACTCTACCGGTGCAACAATTCGCAGCTTGCCTCCTAGAAAAGATTTTCATTAACGCCTTGTCGACCGGAAGGTGGTGACTCGTCAATACCAGCGATAGGGACGATCGGTAAGAACAGAAGACGGAGAGGAGGAAGACACGAATCGCACAATCGGTTCCTGACCAATGGAACAAGAAGAACGGGGAAGCTTCACCCCCTCTCGACTTTGGTCGTTCGACGTCGTCTTCGAAGTCGCGACGCCCACGCTATCAGTTATTTGGCGAGTCTCCAGCCTCGTGCAGGTGTCTCTTTCGAATAACGCGTCGACTGTACTTTCTACTGCTCATCCTCTTCATGGACTATCCAGGAGGGATAAAATCAAGATCACACCTGAAGAAAAAAACACAATTATGGAGAATATTGTATTTTCCTTGTTTGGGAATTGGTCTTCTTGGTTATTTTGTTAAGGTAAGACTATTTTTGGTAAGTTTTGATGATTTCTAGCCTGATTTTGTTTGGTTTCGATTCTATGCTATAAGGAAGAGTGTGAGTTGGTGGATATTGTGTTAGAAGATTGGAGAAGATATACTTTTTGCTTGAGATTGTTTCTGGTTAAATTAATTAATTAAATAGTATCTTAGATTTTTTTAGGGCAAAATTGGAGTTTGCTGGATATTATTGTAGAAGATGAAAGAAGATATACTTTATGTTTGTAACTATTAATTTTGTAGATTGTTCTTAGTTATATTAATTAATAGTTTATAGTTAATAAAATGATAAGTAAATAATTAGTAATTGGAGAAAATATACTTTACATTTGAGATTATTTTTAGCAAATATTTAGTAGATCGTTAATTTAAAGTTGAAACATAATATGTAGAGGCGTACAAAATATCAAAGTACAGCATTCGTAATAATCAGTAGATTTTCTTTCTTAAATCTTGTTCATAAAAGCATGCAGCGTTTAGTAATCTACACACACGCACACACATACACACAGGATTAAGATTTTCATATTTTCTAATCTTTTATTATATATTTGATAATATATAATTTAATCTTTATTAATTTTTTATTAGAATATTGAAATTTTAAAGTAATTATGGAAAAAAGAAAGAGGTCACTCAAAATCAAATTCCTTAGATATTATAGTGTTCTGTGACTGAGTGTTCTGTTTAAATCTTTGTATTCAACGAGAAGAATGTATCCACAATATTAACTGGGCGCCTCGAAGGCAAGATGTCGGCATAGCTGATGTTTTTCAAAATTCGGCTGTGTCACATCCAGCCAGCCGAACGTCCAGACACCAACGCAAATTTCAACCATCGGGAGGATGGTTAAGAAATCATCGTGTCTTCACTCCTAATTTTAACAACAACCATTTAATAAATCTCAAATGACAACTAAACACATAAAAATACATGGGAAAAATCTTTAAAAATATCTAGAAAATTTCTAATACTATTGAAGATTTGAAAAAATAGTTGAAAGTATTTAAAAGATATGACATCACTGAGAATTTTATAAAATTCATCTTTAAAAACGTTGTACTATATTTTTATCTAATTAATTATTCTTAATTTTAAATATGCTCTAAAAAGTATATGTTAGTTATTTTAAGCTTTAAATTATACTTTAATCTTTCTTACACCAATTAAATAAAAATAGCATGCGTTCTATTGGCCTGGTAATAAAGTATATTTCTGGTAATAAGCATAGAAAGAGTTGAGATTCATTTATCGAGGTCAATGGATGTCGAGAGTGAATCAAATTAACGATATAAATTTTGATAAATTTGCAGCGAAGTCATATGCGATCCACGTAGATTGTTTTTGACCGAACTTCTACCGGATGCGATGCCGTCTCCAATGGAAAGCGTTGTAACGTGCTGTGCACGCTAATTAATGCGTTAGAAGGACTATTCTTTCGACGTGTCGAACCTGAAGTGTTCAGTAAAACCCTAAACGAAAGGATACTTAAAAAAGAATCAAGAGAAAGGAAATACCTCTCAAGGTTTGTTTTTCCATCGCCACGAGGCTATAAATTGTTTTACGTTCTCTTGTTTTTAACTGAAACAAAGATAATTATTGTATTATTACTTCAGTATTTTTGGTTATTTTTTGTAGTTATTATTTACAGTAATTCTAACAACAAATTTGTAGATTATTAGGGCTTATCACCAAACGAAGATTTGAGGCTAATTAAACAGCAATTGAAACCATTACTTTCCCAACTGAAAAAAAATAATTATAATTGTAATAAAAATTTCTGACAACTTTATTAGTTTCATGTAAATTGTATAAAATATATAAAAAATAAATTAAATAAGGATATAATTCTTCATAATTATAGCAAGAATATAAGAAATGCAATATTTTCTAATTAAGCTGCAAATTAAATTATTTGAAAATGAACCTTGTTAATTTTATAAATTATAATCTATTAAAATTAATCGATAATTGATTAAATTAGGCATTATTTTAAAATCACAGTTAATAAACATAGTTAATACGCATTTTACAAATTGATAATATTGCGTAATTTAAACTATAAAGTAAATAAAAAATTATTTACGAATTGCGTAAATAATAAATGTATGCAAAATAGAGCTGATCTGACACAATAAATTTAATTGCAATAAATTGTGCATCAAATGCACTTTTTCTGTATCTACTTCTTTACCCGCCAGATGTCAGAATGGTACAAAAAGAAAACGTGCTTGCGTAGTAGATTGCGCGAGTTATGTAGTATATATCTAGGTTATATCGTGAAAGATGCATGAGGATGGATCGTTTGATCGCAACCGTACCAAAGCAATAATATGTGAGAATCAGAAATAGCTCTAAAGTCATGTTGCGTAATATATAGTCGAAGTAATCAGAGTGAATATTAGATAGCTACTAGCTAAAGTAGGTTCCTTGATGACTAACATCTTGATTAGGGAGGTTATGTTATTGAACTGGCCGTCAATACGATTTCACGTCCGTCTGTTAACTTCATGACCCGTGCTATGATTCTCCGATCACAATGAAGAATTCGAACAACAAAGAAACCATAAATCTCCTTGATCTGTTATCGGAAAGTGATTCCGATATATCGGACTTGGATCTTACACCTAGAAAGAAGAAAGTTAAACGGTAAGAAAAAACGCGCGTTTTTCAAACCTATATGTAAGCTTTCAATTAAATTTGAAGTTCTAAGTATGTAAATTATGTGTAAAATATAATACCATGTTACAGGAAACATCGGTCAAGTGCCACAGCAAGAATGAAGCAGTCTGATTCTTGTGGATGTAGCAAGTCTGATATGAGGATCATATCATTGTGGTTGGCAGCAGTCCTAATTACATTTTGGTTGATAGCACTGTCCTGGCTGGCTGTTATTTTATATGGAGAAATTAAAAGGATGGATATCTCTATAAAATCAGGTAAACACATAATTCTTCATTTATGCGTGTTGTCAAGTTCATATTGATACTGATGATTGATTGTGACTGATAATTATTAAAATTACTTTATGCCGCTTTTATTCTGGAACTGATACTGGGAAAAAAAACAAAGAATCTTAGTGTTATTGTAAAGTAATATTAGTAAACTTGACTTAATTTATAATTTATGAACTTTATTATATTCATTTCTACTGCTTGATTCAAAATAACAAAAACTTGCGAACTAATGCATATATTTATAAAATCTTCATACTTATCTCATGTGAATGTAATTCATACTACGAAATTTTCGAGTAAAAATTCCTTTGGTGAAATATAGGTGGAATATTTTTGAATTTCCAATATACAAATGTCTATTTTTGCTATTTTCAACAGCATCGTAAATTTAGGTCAGCGTTCATTATAAAGCAGTGTATTCGACAGTAAAGATCTGACAAGAAAGTTTAAGACATAAATAGTCATAAGTAGGAACACTTTTGTTTCGGTTCATTCACTTCCGCTAAAATTATTCTTCAATCGAAATATCGATCGTTTAATGTAAAATTTAAACGTTGTGATGTTTAATGTTTTCAAGTTCAGTTTAATTTATATTTCCCATTTGTCCCATTTAAAAATGCCATATTTCTCTTTTTCTCATTTACAATTTTGCCACAAAATCCAGATAATATTCGATATGCGATTTCATTTTTTCAATATACATTTACAGTTGCGACACATCAATATCTATCAAATCTTATCGGTCGCGTTATCGCTGACAATGGTTCTATTTTTCTATTTTTACGAATCTCGCGCGTTGCTGTTTTTCCTTCTCTTTCGTTCCTATTTTACTCTGTTCCTTCCACTTCGTATTAATTCAAAATTCCCTATTACCGCGAATTGTTATCATAGGGACCTAGCAGGATAGACCGAGCACGGTCGCGTACCAACCCCCAGTCAGTCGATATCTTGCGCACAGCGCGAGTGGTACGCGGTGAGATAGCAGAGGCGTTGTCTACGTTCTTCGTCTCGTATTCTATCGTTCGTAGCCTTTAATAATTCCATTTAACAAATAATGCTCGTTGATTCATTTAACAGTCTTCAATTTATTAAAGCGGTATATTAAGTTATAAATCGTGTGTTAGTACGATTTGTCGTTCCTGTATTGTGGAGTTTGTGACTCGTGAATCGATCAGAGAATCGTATGTATAATTTATACCGGACGTAGGTCAAGTTCCGCATGCACCAAGTGCTCGTGGTTTTTGGTGTTTGAAACGTTCGATGGTCGACAGGTGTACACGGTTCTATTCCTCTTTTATTGATTCCCAATCGTTCAGCGAACACATAGAAGTGTCTTTAATAGAGTGACGTACGAAAAGTCTTGTGTCTATCTCATAGGGGTGGATATACGAGGGAGTCGATTTGCTTAAGTAACCCCCGCGACTATGACGGATACGTAACACTTGCGATCACGTACACTATCGCTTGAGAATATCCGCTCCTTCCTAATTTTTCACAAGATGTAACTTAAAGCATATCCTTAAAGGAAATCGCGTTAATTCTCAATTGGTATCTTTGAGTAGTGTATACACAATAAATACATGCGATAATTAACCGTATTTCATATGTTAGAACTGTTTAATATACTTTGATCGTTTATTCTATTGCACTTTGGTCATCTTGTCTGTCATTCTTTTTGTTTACTCATACAGAAATCATAATTGAAGCTATTTAAGTCTATATAAGAGACATGAAAATGGTATTTATAATAATTATATTATTTTCCTCATTGGTTTTATCAAAAACATAATCGTTTAATTTGCTTGGACAGCGTGTCAAAATAATTGTTACTCCACAGGTTGATTTAATTACTTTCGTGTATACCGAAAATTGGAAATGGTATATAAATTGAATACTTCTCGTTATTATTTGAAAATATTATGCAAAAATATTTCTAAATAATTGAACAATAAAGAAATAGATCACTATAATTTCAAAAAATAAAAATGACTAAAATTTTATAAAAAATTTTGATTTACTTTCAAAGGTTAGGTTATGGTTATGTTTTGATGTAAAATCAAGATGAATCTTCGTAAAACTGTTTGTAAACGAAAGAAAATGACTTTGAGCCAACGGATTTCCCGATTTCCTCTGTCTTGGAATCTGATACTTAGTGAATTATTACATCACATGAAATAATTAAGGTATCACCTACACTTTGTATTAATTGGTCGTGAGATGTAGGAGATGCAAATAGACTATTGAATTGTATTGACAGACGGTTAATCGCCTGTCAATGTAATTATCATTGAATTAATAATAGAACTACAACCATCTAAAATTACTCAGAGTAGTACATAGCATATGAATAGATGAAATTTCTGTTTTAAAAATGTACTTTCTAAATTTTTATGAGAATTCCCTCGAACGAGGTTGTACATATTATTTGATACAGCCCTGGAATTGATAAGATATGGGCGTTAAAAACAGCAGAAATTCGTAAGTTATGACTCTATATCTTGAATAAAATATAACGAAGAAGTATTTAAAGCAACATAGGAAATTAAAATAGTAATTGATAATTTTATTACATTATCAATTACAAATTAATTTTTTTATATATATGACTAAAGAAATTAGTTTCATTAACTATATATTATAACATATCAAACTTTGAATATTTTATTTATTTTAGCGTATCATATGCTTTTTATGAATTTTTTTAATTTCAAATTTCCTATAAATATATAAACATTCGCAGTTTAGTTACTATTTTTACGAATTATTTTTGAGTGGCTATTTCTAAAAACTTTCAAATAAATTCGTTAAAAGTTTTCAATTACAGCAAGATAAGATAATAGAATTAAAAGTTAAGAAAAACTATTAATTAATGAAACAATTACTGTACTACTAATTTAAAAAGACTTCGATATAGATGCATAATTATCCAAAAAATCGAGTTTATCGTCCCGGATCAATTATCCTAATGGATTTTTAATTGATAATATATTCTTAGTCTAGCCTAGAATAATATATTGTAAGATTTACTCGAAATTGTACAATATCATAAAGAAAATTCCTCTTCGATCGATGGAGGGAGAAAAAATAAAGAATAAAGAACAAAAAAGTTGGATAGAAACCAATGAAACGTTCGATTTTTCATTTGGATGTTTTGCACTGTTGTGCAAACGTAATCTGAGATGGAAGCGGCGCAACGCGATTAAGTGGCGTTGTCGATCGCTGCTAATCGCGAGTACCGCGATGATATTTGTGTCGCTCGTTGCATGTTACCGTGAAGTCATGCGTGCTCGGCTGTCGCGAAATTGGAGACTACTAAGGAGGTGTATGAAATCAGAAGTGCATGGGTCATTTTGGAGATTAGTAGAGATATCCATTATTTGCTCAACTTTTAAGAATTCTATAATTTCTCGTTGGAGAAAGGACTAATCTTACAAAGTCTTTTACAATTGTACCACGATTAGTAAGATACTTTAAATATAAGAGTTTTATTATTACAATCTACTTTTAAAGATTATAATTTCTTTTTTTGAAAATTTTTATTTCTGTAGTTCTTTTCAATGTTACCATTACCGAGACGCTCTAAATATAAGTATTCTATTATTTTTTTATAGTTTTATTTTTGATCCAATATTTTTTCTATAATTTCTCTATGACAGAATTTCTATTTTTATAGTATCCCCTTCTTTTTCTCTCTTTTTTTAAAGAGAATTCTATTTCCGAATGGAATAAGTTGTTCTTGAGAAAAATGTGATGTTTGAATAGTCAAAGACATTCATTCGTGAGGATTTTATTTTTTTAGGCGAAATCATTGAACATTCTATACCACATTAATTATAGTTCTATCGAAGTTTTGTTCCTTTTATGGAGCTTTCATTTGTTCAAGATTACATATTCTTGTGAAGTATATCTTTTTTGATTTTTTTACTTCTTACTTGATTAAAAATTATAATATCTCGCTTTTTGTTTTTTTTTCATGATTTCTTTTGAAATTCCATTCTTTACTCGAGATTTTTCACTCTTGCAATATCAAAGTTCTATATTTTTTATATGTTCTCTTTTTTCATCCCGTTTGTTGTTTCTCTATCTTCCATGTTTTTGCATTCCTTTGTATCCGGACGTCTCCTTGCTTACTGCAAGAAAAAAGATACTGTTGATTATAACTTTTATTTCTACAAAGAAAATACATAGCAATTTACAAGTGCTACAAATAAATTGCCCGCTTGAAATTCAATGATATAATGATAAAAATGTAGAAAATAGTAGAATATAGATACAAAAGTATGAAACTTTTAAATCACATGGAATTATAGAGATCCGAACAAATTTTTATTGAATACTTAGTTTTCCCTTATCTTCATCTCAGAAGCGTCAATTTCTGCTCAGAAACATTCCAAACATGTACCGAATCATTTGTCTTTCGCTCCCTTGTTTTATTGTCCAATTCGTAGATAAGGTGCACAATGAAGAAATCTAATGGCGTCATAAAACGTTTATTAAACCCATATTCTGATATGTGAGAAGTACTTACAGTTAATTAGAGTCGGATACCAATCGCTATTATCTAAACTTCCAACCAATATAAGATAAGAATATTTTTTCAACTTCATGTCTTCATAGAAAATTAATTTTCCATTTTTCCATCCAGGTCTACCAGTTAATAGGTTGTGTAGGTGATTAAGTTTAATTTATTTCCAGTTTTTTATGTAAATAGAATCGTTAGGATATTTTTTCCACCAAGTCCAACCTATTTTGTATGAAATATTTATGAAGTAGATTACTGGGAGTATAATGTAATACGTATTATTTTTATTTATTTTCTTGAAGTTTTTTTTTACTTACAAATACGTATTCATATATTTTATAAAGCTTATTTCTCGCTTGCTTATTATTGTAGTGTTGTATTTTACTTTAACTTTCTATCATCTTTGGATCATTGATGACACTAATAGCTTTCTAATTCGACATATTTTCTCTTACATGTATTTTTATTTTATATTATATATTTAATGCAACGAAAATATACAATTAATGAAATAAAAGCTACAATATGTGTGAAATTAAATATTCTACAATTTAGTAATTTGTAATAACTTTTATTAATAATTTAATAACTTACGCTTCTCTAAGCGAAGTTGTGATCGATTGAAGGTTAATACGTTTATAACTCTCTGCATATGTATAACAACTGTGACATCTGTAACGATTTCCATATTATAGCAAGGTCTTGACTTGACCCCCTGTAATGTCATACAATTTAAAAGTTCTCTAGGAGCAAGTTATTCATTTGCGGAACTAAAGGCTAAAATAAAGATAAAAAGTATAAATACATGTTTTCAATTATTGTTTCTAAACAAAGGTATAGATTAAAAACTAAATATACTTCAACTTCCTCACATTCGTCAAACATACTTTTAAAAACAAACGAGCGATCGACTGGATTATCATTTAAAACAAAAATTCCATTTTCAGAACATTAATTATAACGCAGTCGATACCAATCAACACATCCAATTACAAGCAGCTTTTTACAATTAAAAAGTTTCCTTACTATAACAGTAAAATAACCATCATAACTCGACGACAACCACATCTGGTCCATTGTTCTCCATTCTTTCTCGCTAGATACACGATCACGCGCGTTCAATTTGCTTTTGTATGAATGTATATACCTGCACAAATATGTACTCAGAACGATGTTCATTCATGTGGTAGTGTATTCGTACGGATGTTACCTGTATACGTTGTCAGGTACGACGGGCAGACGATGATAAGAGAACCCGCAGTATGAAACGTTTCGTGGCGATGTTCGGTTCGTGACGCGATTCCTCTTGTTCCATCACGCCTTTCTTCGTGTTTTTCTCCTTGTCTATGACAGTGATCAATTGCGAATACTGAGTTTCGTAATACGACGACGACGATATATCTACAAGTAAACAAATAGTGACGATTCATAGTGTAAGATTTACAATGTCCTTTTCAATTGACAGAGGTTTTTTTAGTATTCTATTGAGTTTCGTTTCGAATTTGTTATGTCATAATCTTATTTTAGTTTCAACCTAGAGAAAGACTCGTGTTTTAAGAAAGTCTTTGGCACACAATTGATGCGTGTATCGTAATAATGATTCTTTCATATTTTTTACAAATTAAAAAAATTTTTTAACAATAGGAAGATACGATTCGGTAGAATATGACGCAGGAATTCTTCGAGTTTTATCATAAGTTTCCTTCCATCTGGTTTAGTTCCACTGGCGGCTTCCGGTCGATGCTCGTGGGTTGAGGAGTTGGAGTGCTTGGTGTTATGGCGTCGTTGTAGCCATAGTTTAACTTCAATTATCTCCAGAATTATTTAATTCGTTTAAACGAAGATTTTTTATCTTTACAACCGGGGAAGAAAGTTCCCGTAAGATAAAATAACGTATTCATAAAATTGTAATTTTATATTTTGCTTTAGGCAATGTTATGTCAATGTTATGTTACATGCTATAGATATCAGTTGCATTATACTTAAGAAATCATTAATAATCTACGTAATACTCATAATCTATGTAAATATAAACATCAATTTATAATGCACATATATTAATTCTGCATCACATCTTGTACGATTAAAATTCATGCTTTACTTTAATTACAGTTTCAATTTTTTTTAATAAATCAGTATTAAGGCACATTTACAAGCAGCCACTAGTAATTACAAACATTTTAACAACAACAAAAAATTGCAAACTACTTGAACTATACATAATCTACATAAAAATGTAAATTATTTTAGATTATTTTATCTCGCATTGAATTTTAAAATTCATATTGGAGGATGTGTAAAATTCAACTTGCTAAAATTCGATAGTCCTTCACTTGATAGTGCTGCGTTGCTAACAACGCATATGTAAAATGTACATACGTTCAAGTGCTTTATTCGAGTTTCCTTATCTAACGAGTCGACTACCTTGAACGATTTCGACTGATACACTTAAATTGTTTACAATCATCGTGGTCACGTTATCGTACCTTGTGCCCATTTTTTTATGTTCTTCCTTTCTTTTTTTTTTTTCGTTTCTCCTTCCTTCTTTCTTGCTGTTCCTCGTTTTTTCTTAGCTAGTCGAGGTTCTGTTTGCCGTCGCCTTTCTGGTGTGCTTTTGTTCCTCCTGACCTCTTTTCGTACCACTCGAGGGCCGATCCCTTGCTGTTGTAGCATCCCGATCAATCGATCGATATTGCGATACGGGGGTATGCTGAAGAAATCGTTGCTAGATTTTTAGAAGCTTGACTATGATCGATTGTTCTCCCGATGAAAGAATTTTTGAACAATAGAGAAGCTGAAAAAAAAATGGGAATATAGAATCTTTCCAAGAGTGTTTGGATATCCAGATATTGAGAAAAATCTAGGAATACAAATTTTGGAAAGGCAGAGGTGGTCTGTACGGTAAACGAATTTCTCAATAATTGAAAAATTGAGAATATTTGCAAATACACTGTACAATTCTCTTAGTTTTAACAAACATACATTTAGATAATTGTAAATTATTAAATAATTAATGAATTCACAGTCATAGGACATATAATGAGAATGCTAAATACTCAGAGTTAAAAGAAGCTATTACGCTATTGTCTAGTTTTTCCAAATTTTTAAAATTCACTCTAGTCGTTTCTCATAAAACTGTTCCATTATAAAAATACTATACAATATTTCAAACAAAAAAAAATGAAACGGGTCGAAACATACATCTTGATGTGCAAACTCAACTGTTTTTAGAGGAAATGATCACGCGATACGATACCAATGAATATTCTATTCGCGGCAACGATAGGATCGGAAAAATGTGATCACAGAGCTGTGAATTATAGATCGTCGCGTTCTCGCAGTTTGAAACGGTGAAAACGCGACCGGATTTTAAGCACGGAAATGAACCTGCTGCGAACGATTATCAACGTGTGTGTATCGTGCAAAGGTTGATAAAGAAGTATAGAGAAATAAAGAAAGAAAAGAAAGGAAGGTCTCCTCGTGCGCGACAAGCTCGCGTGAAACGAAACGAAGATAGGCGGCTCGGTGTTGCTTGAGATGGACTCAGTGGCGGTGACAGTGCCCCTTCGTCAGCCGACGAAGAAGATGAAGAAACGGAAGGAGCTCGATGCCTTGGCGCCTCCGCACATTGTTTCCCGCCGGAGTTCCGGAAAACGTAGCTCTCAAGTACGTATCGATTGACCGTGACCAAAAATGTTCTCTGAAACGAGATGGAATCCTTTGTAAAATTTTTCGAATTTGTAAAAATGTAGATTTTCAAAGGAAATGTATTTTGAAATCGAAGACTTGTATATGCGTTTAGGTAATAAGATGATTTTCTTCTTGTAAACATTGAAGCCTTTTTAGGAAAATGTTTTTTAAATTGAGAATTGTATTTGTGTTTAAATGCTAGAGACGTTTTCTGATAAGAATAAAATACCTTCTAAAATTTCGTTTTTTAAATTTCTTAAATCTATAACACTTGACATTTCTTTAAAGTTAAAACATATTCATAAATTATTTTGCGCTTTGATTGAATCATCAGAAAATAGCTAATTAGACCGACGAAAGTTTTGGAACAAATATAAAATTTTGAAACTTGAAATGGAAATCTGTATTGCTTATATAATTTCTTATTTTAAGTAGTTTATAACAATTAATAAAAACAAATATAAATACTTATATAATATTTTATGTTTTGGATAAACTGCGAATAAGATGGCTACTTAAGGTATAGCAAGTGATACTTAGTGAGAATTTCTGGATAAATCTGAAATTTTACCAAACTGGAATTGGAAATGTTCTCAATGGGAATACAGAATATTCACGATTTCATTAATTTGTAAAATGTGAAATGTATGAAACAATTATAAAATGTATGTGTAATAATAATATGTATGATAATATACATCAATAATAATATATAATATAACATCAATAATATTTACATTGGGTATAATATTATATGGACCATAGGTGGTATTAATAATGTATGAAATGTTGTTTCGTGGAAAAGTTTGTACTAACAGTAAGCAGAGAATGGATAAGAGACTTATATGTAAGAGGATTAGACAGGAGGATTAAAGTTTATAGACAAGTAGTACAGGATTTTATCTAATTGGCACATTTCCTGGCTGTTTCACCTTTATTCTGTTTGCTTCTAATTGGCTTTTCTTTGCTACTTTATGTATAATACTAAATATCAAATGTTTAATCTTGTTAAAATTATGCGAATAATTGTTCTAAGTACTCAATACTCTAAGTATTCATCTTGATTCATTCATCCTTTTTGTTGCTTCTTTTTCTGTATAAAATTAAATAATCGTAAATTTTGTTTTTTAATTTTCTTTTCAACAATCAATCTAAAACGACTATAAATTGCATCTTATACAACTGTATGCAATGCGTATATGTTATAGCTATATATTTTCTTATTCATATTATCTTATTCAACTCAATTGACCTTTTGATTGACCACGATACGTCTATCATTCTTTCAGAAGGTTATTTTCTTATTTGGGCAGTTGGAATAACAAATGGTACCTAAAACAAGTATTTAATTATTATATTTACTTTAAATCCTGAATGGAAAAGAAATGACATTATCTTGAAAACTATCATAAAAAAGAACAAAATTTAACAATATCTGGATTAAGAACCTAACATTTTATTTTAGTAACAAATTTAGTAACATCTTGCTTTGATCATGAAACATTGGAAGAAATATTTCCATCTCAAAGAACAGATATGTATTGTAACTTCCCAACATTTTAAGTAAACAGGCTTAAAAGAAAAACAAAATTAAATTAAAAACAGATTACAAAATAAATGAATAAATTATTTAAAAAATTATAGAGACGTTTTGGAATAGTATAAATATGAGGAGATTTTGTAAGAAATAAACGTCAAGGAAAAAGGCTTGGAAAAGACAGACTGGGACTGATCATCCTAACAATTTCTAGGAGTTACTATCAGATAGCAGCGACGAACGGTCGGAATACTGGAATATATCGACTAGAAATGGCCGCAAATGCAGAGGCAGACGAAGTCGAGCTTGTCCTGGATTTTTTAAAGCTTGTAGTGCCTTTCTGGCTTGTGCCTCTGTATTAGCAACCGCTAGTTTAATTTGGCTGTTCATCGACGTTCGTCAGCAACTTACTGCTCTACGGACCGAACTGGACCAAGGTATATTGCATCTTTGAAGAACGCTCATCAGAGAGACTTCTAAAAAAAGAAATACTTTATTTTAGATCCAAGTTAGAATTGAATTAAGGATTTACGTATGTATAGGGTATTTCGTTTTAATTTAGATTCTATATTTTGCATAATAAACACGATTCATAATCCTTATTACATAAAACACAGACTACAAATTAAAAATTAAATACCTGAAAAAAGATATTTTATTTTAATTCAAATCTAAAATTAAGTTAACAGCTTACATAAAGTTGGAGTAGGTACTTAATCTTAATTTATATTATATATATATATATATTTCTTTACTTCGGCTTCACAGCCAAAAAAAAACTTGGTTTATAATATAATTCACACATTTATCTATTTTATGTAATAAATACGAAAGAAAAGTTCTTTCATAGATCCATCATTCAAATTAATTTCATACGCTTACCAATTAGGACGGTTAGAGTAATGTAATTGTAATTTATATTTTGTATTTTACATCATGAAAATTGTTAATGAAATCCATCAAGTAAGATATAGAATTTAAATTAGAATTAAATGTCGTAAAATTAATTCAAATTAATTACCCTCACTTAAATCTAATTTAAACTACTATAATCATCTATAATCCAATGACACAAACTAAGGGGTTAAAATAGATTATTCTTAAATTATATAACTCTACCCAAACTGTTATACGAGTCACTTACGATCCAATAATACAGATTGAGTAATACAGTAATTGATTCAATAATAATAGAAATTCGAGAAATTAAGAAAAACTTTAATTGAAAAGGGAAAGAATTCAAGGTGAAGAGTTTAATTAAATTCTTTTCGCTTGAAAGTCAAGAACACTTCTTTTATCTTTCGTTTTATTTTTATTTTTTTCATAAATTCAATCACGTTGCTACGTGAATCGATCCCCATATAATCGAGTTCCAGAATAGAAATGCGTCTTGTAACTTTTTTTCTCTTCTTTCATTTTTATATTTCTTTTACTTTAGTTTCCTTTTTAGCAGATTATGTTAATTTGTGGCTTAAAGGTATTTATAAAATAAGGCTGTTAATATGAAGCTAAGTACGTAATTCGCTTATAGTGCGAGGATCATGGTCGCATAGTAATATGCTTAACCAAGCGAGATCGTCAGTCCGATATGCTGACAAATATTGGATTATGTACTTGGTGTTGATTGGTAGAAATTATTCCAACTATTCTCTGTCAGGTCTTTGAGGATAATTGCGATGCACATGAAGAAAAGTAATTCTTAAGTTAACATAAATCCGATATTCGAATACTGAGATATTTTAAAGTTGATATCAGAGTTGTTGGAGTACCAAGAAATTTTAAGTTGGTATCAATATTTATCTACTTTAAATAAATACATATTAAATTATTTCGATATCACCTACGTCCAACTAAGAATTTTCGGAAGTTTCTTATTATTCAAGTATTCTTATTACAACTCGACTTTAAACATTGCTTTATTTGTTTTCGCAATGAATATAAATTCGTAATCAATGATGATATTTCAAGTATTTGATGAAGTTTATTTATTTTAATCCTCACAGGCCGGATTATGTCTTTAAGACTGATTTCAATAGGAAACAAATAGATTACGATTCGATAATGTTTACTCATTGTACCTGTTTGTTTCTGGTTAAAATATTCGATAAGATTTTATCGATTCTGCAATTATTGTATCACGTATAAATACTCGTATCGAAACGAGAAAAAAGAGAAAACAAGATATCGTTTACATTGCAGTTATAGCCGGTAGCGAAGGTGTTCCCGATGCCCTGCAAAAATGTCACTCTCTGTCGAGAGATCTTCAGAACAACCAGAGCATTATCTTCACTCATTTATCAGATCTCAAGCTTCAAATCAGTAATTTTACAACGCAGGTAATTTCATGATGCTCGAATTTTTTAAGCGTAATTTTTTAACATAAAAATTTTTTTCTTGGAAATAAAAAAAAATGATATTCAATAATGATTACTAATTTTTCATTAATAAATATATTAAATATTCTTAATTTACATAGAAAAATTATTAATATGCTATATGGTATAATAAGTGATTTATTTTTACACGAAAATTTATTTATAGCTAGCACTTATTCAACGTATTATGCATCACGCAAAAGGTTGGTTCAACGAGGGCCCAGCATTATTTAAAGTGCAAGGAGATTTGAAGGACCTTTCCAGTAGTGTGGTGTCATTTGGGAGCCAAATACAAGATCTGAGTAGCACAGTAACAACATTGAAAGAATCAAATGCTAGGATACAAGATGTCCAAACAACAATACAACAGAATGTTACCAGTATCAAGGTTCATAATCAAACTTTTCTCATTAAAATTTTCCATAAATGCATAAAAATCTGGTCTACTTGCAATCTACTTCTATATCAAGAGTAGAATTTAAAAAATTATTTTTCATTTCTTTTTATTATAGAACACAGTGACAGAATTGTCAAATATTACACAAAAGCCTCAGATATTGATTACAAATGAGACAAAGATAAAGACTGAACAATTGAATGCGACAATCGTACATTTATCTGATAAATTGATGGACATCAATGAAACATTGTCAAGAGCTGTGCAATGGGTGGCAGAAGATCAGAAGAAAGATCATGTAAATGTTTGAGAATTTATAAAAGATGAAAGTTGTGATGTGCTCACTGATTGAAAAATGTGATATATTTCGCAGGACAAACTGGTATTGCTTCAGGAAACCACTCAAAATGTTAGCATGAAGGTGATATCCTTAGAAAGAGAGTGTGTGAAGACTACCATACTACAATCTGTTAAGGAACTGGATACTCAAGTACGTTTACGTTCCATATGATCTAAAAAATAATTACCTAGTATAACTTGTCAGATAACCTTTGCAGAGAGATTCTTTATTAAAGATTATTTTTTGGAGAAAATATTTGTATCTTTTTATAAATTTATAAATTTCGTAGGTGAAAGAAATTCACACAGCTAACGACGAAATTAGCAAGAAAATGAAGCAATTAGAACAATCGTACGATAGTTTAAAAAATTCAACGAGCTTGATATTGGCGGCGATACCGGATATCCAGACCCAAAGGCTGATCAAGACGAAGATTTTGGAGGAGTCGATCGGTGACGTCGCGACCACGGAACAAGATCGCAGTGTGTTAGGTGAGTTCTTTCGTTCAACCGTCTTAGACCTTGACTTGAAAAGCAAACGTCTGCTCGTGCAGACGAAACAACAAATATTTGATTTCCCTGTTAGACGTATATATGTACCCGTGTTCCTATGTATCCTTCTATTTATGGGAAATTCACATGTAATAAACACATTTCTTTCATTCTAATTTTAGTTTTACTTATTGTAGAATGTTACATTTTCACAATATTGTAAAAAATTTGCAAAATTTTGTAGGATATTGACATAAACGATTATTGAAATAAAAGTATAATGGCAAAATTTTCGAATCTCGAAAAATAATGAATAAATTTTCGAATTCCTAGGTAATAATAGAATTGATAAAGTCTCCATACATGGATCTTAGTGGAATATAATAATAAACTAACAAACATTAAACAAATTCTTTTTATTTTTCAGTATCAAATGAGGCGCCGTCGAAACGCTTGAGGTCAGATCCGTAAAATGTTTCTAGAGGAATTTATAATATGGTGATGTTCGAGCGAACTTTCATCTTGTACGATAGCAAAAGCGAATCAGCTGTTTCCTAGGAAGAACATAAGGAGACATTGCGCGTGTGTATGTGTAAATATTAAATAAATTAAGTACGTTGAGAAATTCCATGTATATAGAGAGGTAAATACTTATGACCTGAATCATGTGATCTCTCTTTGTCTCTGTCCCTAAGTGTGCACAGAATGATCTACGAGAATATTTAAGTGGATTATCCTGTTGAATAAAAGAAGGAGAAGAAAAAAAAAGATAATGTCTGAAAACTGAGAGCTATTTATAAACGAGCAATAAGATATACGTTGAATCGTCTAGTACGTACTGTCCAGGTCGAATACCGTGTGACAAATGCCAATTTTTAAAGCACGCCACGGCCTGTAATGCGGCTACCTGAATTTATTCAGATACACCATCGAAAAAGTACAAAGAGCGTTTACACTTGTTCTTGCGTTACAAAACATAGACGAGGAAACAAAAAGGAGGAATAAAACGAAAATAAGCCAAAAAAAAAAAATAAAAAATTTAGAAGGCGTATATCCATACTACGATGTCCACTAATTCGCAATAAAGTTTTCTACTCTTCTACTATTTATAGCGCAGCATAGTCTATCGATTTGCCAAATGTTAGAGAGATTCAACAATCTGCGAACATTCTACACGTTAACGATTGATTTTGTTTTCGGTTATTCATAGATTATTCATCTTTTTAGTAATGACATATTGTAGAGTGTTCAAAACTAAAAGTATGGTGGAAGTGTACTGTCACCAGAAAGTTTGTTTAGCCAGTATATAGTGAACAAAACGCATTGTGTAGGGTTTTTATTCAATCTAAACAAAAAAGTATAACAAAATGGTAATGTTGTACTTTCATGTTTGTTTATTTTCCTGTACAGGGTGATCATTTTTATCATTTTTAATTTTATTTTTAAGAAAAGGAACTTACAGATGATGTTAAACTATTCTTAAAGTAAATAAGTAGATATATGCGAAGAATATTTTAAGGCCATTTAGATTTTTTAAACAGTATCTTGAAAGAGTTAACATTTTTATATTTTAATCTACATACAGTGGCTTATGAAGATATTTGAACATTCATCACAAAATATTTTTATGTACATATTATGTGTATTATAAAACATTTTGATATCTCATCATCACTGCAATGAGATCCAACTATCATGATTATATTCAAAATGTTTTGTATAATACACATAACATAAATACATCATAATACATCAAATATTTCTATAAATGTACAAGTACCTCTCGTGAGCCACTATATCTAATGTTTTACCGTCCATCTTGATTTCTTTCAAACGTATTTTGTAAGGTACGTTCAACTACGTGCAATTTAATGGATCACCTTGTATGAGACAATGTAAATGTACTGTAATCCGTAAACAGTTTGTAATTAGCGTTATTATATTTTAAACGCACTCTAAACCCATTTGTGTTATGTAAGAGGTGATACACGCTAAGTTTCGACTTTTCTCTGCGTTTGAATGTTGTATAATGATTTTACGCGCGTAGCCATTTTTGGTGGACTGTAGCAATTGTGAATATAGCGTATCTAAACGAGTGTTCGTTCAGTTTAGCGAAGAACGAAACAACCTATCCACAGGTGGAAATGGAAGGTAAAAAAGGAATAATAATGACGAATCGCGTGAGAAAGTTGTATGAAATTGGTATGAATGTATAAAGAGAAAAACAACGCGTATAAACGACAATACGTCGATATGTGAATAAAGAATTGATTATTCAGATTCAATTATGCTGTTCTTTTCTCTATTTCCTGTTGCTAGTTTATATCGGATTGTTCGAGAAGTTTATAGCATTTCTATTATGAAATTCCATCAAATAATGAAATGTTTGAATAAATACTGCTCTTTATTAGATATTAAAAAAGAACTAAGGAGATGCATCCAAAATTCGTTAATAAAACAAGCTTCTTTCCCTTCAGTGAATCTTAGCTGGAATGTTTACCTCTACCTAACTCGTTCATCAAATCTACTAGTATATTCATTATTGTTTATAATGGTTTTTATAAAACTTAATATTTTTTTATCTTTTACTTATTTTATGAATAGTATTTACCTCGTCGTATGTGATTTAAAATTAAATAATGAAATTCATGACTTACAAAAAGATGGCTAACTACTCTTCTGGATCTTTGGATTTCATTTATGTAATTTTTCAACTAAAAAAAAAGAAATAAACTTTTCATTATTATGTACCTCATTGATAATTCTATGTAGATAAATACGTATAATGAAAATATTTAATTAGCTTAGAAAATTTCGAATTTGTATCTTCATGACTTCGTGTATAACTGACATGCGTATTTGACTATTCAAATTGAATTTGTATCACGTAGTTGATCCATGTTTTTTAATTATCGAGCTATGACATTTTAATAAAGACTTTTAATCATTCAAAATCGCTGAAAGAAAATTAACTGAAGGTTGACTCGAGACCCTTTCGATACGAGCGATTTTCTAATTTTCAAATATTCGAAACGTCAACTAAATTCACATCCGAAGGATACGTAGTAATCCTAAAATCGAATTGAATTCTCATTTTATGATAAAAAGGTCAGACGATAAGTTTCGAAAAATCATATTTGACAACAGTCGAAACAATGACAAATGGTAACAAAGTCTCAAAGAAACAGTCTATCAATACCATTCTTCTTAGCGGGCTCCCTTCTACTAACAACAAGACTATTATTTTCTATCTTGCTAAAAATAATTCGTAGAATAGCCGAATGTCACGAAAATTTTCACATGTATTGGCTTTTAACCTTGAATAATACATCGACCGATTTCATTACGTTTCTTACGAGTATCGGATCGGTGTTGTCTCTATCTAGGAGATTATTGTGTGGTCTGCGTTTGACATCTGCGCATTTCTCACGCTCATTCGGAGGAAAAATCAAAACAATCAATATGGCGGATCCGAACAACGAGGCTGCATCGTCGAGTAGCGTTTCGGAGCAGGCCCCGTCGGCCACCCCGATTCGCGACGATCTCGAAAAAATCGAGGACTTCCTTGAGCCTGATAAAAAGCGTCGCAAACTGTCACGGAACGATGGGAAAACCGAACAAAAGTTGGAACACCGCTTGGGCGGCATCCTCTGCTGCGCAGTTTGTCTCGATTTACCCAAGGCGGCCGTTTATCAGGTAAGTTTTCGAATTATTATTGCTTCTTAATATTTTCTGCCATTCTTTCGATACGTGCCACACTTTGGCGCTATCTACGATATTTTTTACGAATGATACGTTCTATTGATCCGGTATATACTGTGGATTTAACATGATATGACGTCGTTCCTCTAACAACGTCGTTTCTTTCTATCCGACATTTTCACCCGAGGACGATGGGTGCACTTCTCTTCGTCGATATGTATGTCATACATAATACGTACGTATAGATGTTACCGAGCAAGAATTATTCTTATTAATTCACGTTCACTATGCACACTATGCACCGTGACAATTTGTTGACATTTCTCTACACGAAATTGTCTTTTGTTGTTTTCGATTTTATGGCTCTAACTTGGCAGTAGTAACTTTTCATTAAAGAGCAAATATATGTCGATCGCGATGGAATACAGTAAAAACTTAATAAATGATCATTTAAATAATGAAAGTAAAATTAAAATAAAGGGGATACAAAAATGAAAATATATTTTTAACAGTTAAATATGTGTTTGAAAAAAGCAGAAATATTTCTGGAGTTATTATCGCTTCTTATTCAAGACTTGTGTTTTGTAATATACCTATATATATATTTTATTACTGATTACAGTTGGGTTATATTTTTAATCGATTAATGACAGTTTTTAATACTACTTTGTTTCTATGTTAAATTCTTTCTCTCTCACTCTGCCCATTTTTCTTACCCTCCTTTTCTCTTGACGATTATAACATATGTATTGTTCAATAGTTTGTCTTTATAGTAAGATTTTATTTTTCTAATATTGCAGGAATTGTTATAATCATGCAAATGATAATTTCATTTTTAAGTTTTGATATTATAAGTATTTAAGCTATTTTTATTATTATTAGAAATAAAAATATGTTTATCAATTGTCTTCTTTAAGATAGTAATAATATAATTACAGGTAGGTAACTATATGCTCTTTCTTAATAAGAGTGGTATTGAACATTTGAAAAAAAACAGATGTATGAAGAACAGCCTTTAATTTGCTAAATACAAATATTATGATTTCCAATTATACTATTTTTCATTGTTATACATATTTATAAAGTTCAACAAAATCTGACTGATGATAAAAAACATCCTTATATACAATATACTCTTACAAAATAATTTTTTGCAATGGAATTTCTAAATATTTAGCATTTATAGTAAATATACTGCCTAAGTGTTTTTTCTTGTATAATTTGTATTGTAAAGGTGACATCAAATCTATGATAAACATATCTATGCATGCATGTAAAGTAATTCTCACTATGATGTACTTTAATGGCGAATTTTTAACTCATGCGAGCAATATGCAGATATATCAAAGAGAATTATTGTATGTATGCATGCCCAAGCAATGACCCCTTTTTTAGTAACATTTATTTACAGAAGCTCCTCTGTTAATTAAATTTGTAGCATTTCATTCTACCTGTACTCTATTTATATTTTGTCCTTAGTTCTTTTTTCAATTTTATTCATGGAAATATATATATATGTAACATATTCTATATTCACTATCTTCATTAACTGTAAAACAGTGGGAAGAATGTTGCGTTTATCCCATCATGATAGAGATGCATACATGTAAGTTACTTAGTGCGCTGCCCAGCGCATAATGTACTTTTTATTTTTACTAAGGTATGCAAGTTTGAACGTTGTATTCATGCATTTGTGAACTCGTAGATATTACACAGAATATTTGATTTTAAGCAGTTTAAACATTAACTTCATCCTTGTTGATATTCTAATAAAATCAATTAGGAAAATGAAGGAGAAAAAAAGAGAAACAGAAATTATTTAAGTCACCAGATCTTTATAGTCTAGCATATAATATAGCAATACATTTTTTCAATTACAAAGTATTATGTTTATTGTAAGAAGTAATCAAGATGAAGGAACCACCCAGATATTAGTTACTAGGAAAAATTTTATTGTAGATTCATGCGGAACTGATGTTTATCAATTATAATTAATAGTGAGAGAGTGAGAGTGAGAGAGAGAAAGCGCATTTCCAGAAAATCTGTATAACATGTATAGTTGAAAAGCATTGAACAAAATAAACATTCTTAAAGGTTATTAGTTAGTTATTTCGCATATGACACCCTTTTTCACTTATCCTACACATCATTATCCTTTTCTCTTCCTTTCTATTATCAATATTGGCAACATTAATGACAATTGCTTTCGGTGATGTTCACATTGTTTTAAACCTACTGGTTTCACAATATGATTACTTGAATTATTAATAGTGTTATTACAATTTTGTGTTTCAGGTTTAAAAACATCAAATTATGGTAATATACATGATATTAGTTTTGTTATTCTAGTTTGGTTAATGTGTTATAAGGGTTGTACATATATATATTTAAAAAAAAAGAAAAGTATAAGATGTGACAGCTTGTGCAAAATGAACAGTTAAATTATTTATTTCAAGTAAAAGTATCTCTTCTCTTCTTTCAATCAATATTAGAACATATATGTTTATTAGAGCTGGCAAATTAAATTTTGCACATAGCTGTACATATATAATGTAACAAAATACAACAGGCTAATTAAAGTTATCAACAAAGTTAGGATTATCTTTTACAATATGAAACTAAGAATGCTAGTAATACATGCTGCAACAATGTTCACAGTGTACAAATGGACACTTGATGTGTGCCGGTTGCTTCACTCATGTCCTCGCAGATGCCAGGCTAAGAGATGAAATGGCAACATGTCCCAACTGCAGAATCGAGATCAGCAGAACATCTCCATCTCGAAATTTGGCAGTTGAGAAAGCAGTATCTGAGTTACCAGCAGAATGTCAATATTGTGCAAAGGAGTTCCCAAGGAATTCCTTGGAACGTCATGAAGAGACTATGTGTGAAGAAAGGTAATCAATGTCAATAAATAGAACTGGATAAAATAATATTAATGTATGTTGTGTGTATGTAGAATATCCAGTTGCAAATACAGTAGAATTGGCTGCCCATGGCGTGGACCAAATCACGAACGTCCAGAACACGAGGCACATTGTGTACATCCACATCGTTCAGGACTGGATGTAATGGATGCCCTGCGCGATATCGATGCCCGTACCCTTGAAGAACGTAGGCTGTATGACAATGTCTTTGATCTTTTGTCGTACGAGAAAATCACATTCAACGGTCCGTATCTGTTTCTCGTGTATTAAGGCTATCAATCTCTTACATAGTCTTGTTTAGATGAAAACATTATAAAAAATATTTCACTTTGTTCTGTGCTTTGTTTAGCAGCAGCAGGAACAATCTCTGTCATCAGATTTATCCAAATTAAAATATTTATTTAGACTTCTAGATATCTCATTGGAGTTATTTGAAATATTGAATAAATTCATTTTGTTCTTGCATTTCCTGCTGTATTAATAGACGCGTAGAGAACGTAGGATAGGAGTTATCTGTGGAATTTCGTCCTTTGTAGATTTACAAATGAAGCCATATCGTACAGATGAATTTGTCCATAAACTGTTTTACGAAACTTCTCGTTTTACGGCATTTAACAATCAATGGGTTGTTAAAGCGAGGATCAATAACAGTCAACGTGATCCTACTCAGAGTTCAGAAAGAGACATGACTTATCAAGTATGTAGAAATTCAAAAATATTTTGCAAGAAACCAATGAGATTGTCTTTTTAATGAATTTTTTAAATATGCTCTTTAATGCATTATAGTTGATTTTAAAATCAAAGACAACGTATCCACTACCACTTCATTATTTGATATTAAAAGGACCTTTTGGGGACATGAAAGTACAACCAAGAATACACAAATTTGAGTTCACTGACCAGGAAATCGAAAGTCCTTACTTACCTTTACCCTTACCTGATACGGCAGAGTGCAATAGACTCCTCGCTGCAAGAGCTATTAGTTTCAGGTAAGAAATTAACACATATATCTACATAACAATCTTTTATTAAGAAATTCAAAAGAAGAAAGGTTATTTGCTCACATTTTTTTTGTTTCAGACTAATAATGTTCCTGGCATCTAAGTAGCTCAACACAATTGCTGTCAAGATTTTATGGAAAATGAATTATAATTGACACAACTTTTTAGATTTAACAGTGATAAGAACATAGATGACACAGAGGTTTATAACCAATTACTAGTAGTGTTTAACCATAATGATAAAGATAAAGATGCTAATTCTGCTGTAGTCTATACACATATTACATTCAGAAAAAAGTTTCACTACGTTGAAACCGCGAATAGATTGACACAGAGGAAATAGAAAAAATAATTTGCAGATACTTAAAAAAGGGCAATGTCTAATTTTGGTTTCTTTCAATTTCTTTCAGAAAATTTTTATTTTTTTTTTATTGACTCTTCCAGTTTACTGGAGCTTTATGTAGATCATTGTTGTTAGACAAGTGTATTAAATTGCGCCGATACTGGTAAGTAGAACTGTTTCGCAAACAGGATAGAAAAGGTAGTATGATTTTTCGCGTAGCAATGTCGATCGAAGCGAACAATTTAATGCACATGCCTGTCGACAAAAGCCTATTACAGATTCTTCTATTTACGTATAAATTAAATGTTATTGATGTAAACATCCCAAATCGACATATTGTAATAGAAAAGAATTAAATAAATTTATTATAATTACAAGTTCTAGTTTTTATTTTAAATCCTAACAACATCTACCATCTAACAATGATTCTATTTGCATTTTACTTTTAAATTTACGAAGATTAATCCAATTTGTTGTAATTCGGATAAATTAATGAAAATATAAAAAAATATACTTTTAGTGAATAGAGAAAAAGAAGTGACTCAAAATTTTTTAAAAACTTGGAATTAAAATTAAAATTTAATGGTATTATCATTATGTAGGAATATTAATATTACGAGTCTTTCTGGAATTGATTTAAAAAGGATGTAGTTCCGAACACTTCATCCTTGATGCAGTATTTACTGTATCATCAAAAAGACTATTATTAAATCTAACTACACCCGTACAATCGGGTCCATTGTGTACATTAATTCTAACAGTAAGTTGTGCATTCTGTTTGTGCATTATTATCGCTAGAGCTATTGAGGTAATATATCTCACGTGTTCATTACCATTTCTTTCTGGCAAGTCATGCAGTACCATGTATGCATCTCCTATTGTTTGCATTTTAGTTTAATCGTATTAAATATTAGTAACAATGCAAACATTTTATTCAAAATTGTAGTAGCTAAGTTACGGATATTTATGAAAATAGATTGAATAAATAAACAAATTAAATGTGGATTAAATAGAATTAAATTAATAATTTTATTATTACTTTCACACTGCCCCATACGTATAATACGTTTAAGATAATACGAGGAAAAGGTCTGATGACACCTCGGACGAAATATGTTGACGGAGGTAAGAGATACGGATTGATTATCTAAATATTTTCGAATTTGCAAAGGCGATGGTCGATTTAGTGTGATTGGTAATTCTCCTTCTGCAAGTGACCATCACCATATTATCGGCACTCGGAGGTACGATGCGTCCTGTGAATGGCCTGCACAGGGATTTCGCAGGTTTTACTCAGCGATCATAATAAGCAATAAACCCTTATGAAACACTCTGACTCGACCAATACATACTGGAATAGAAAGCTAAAAAGGGAAAAAATCCTAAATCCATGATCATTACAAGCAACTGATAATTTCTTAAGCGATAGAATGAGTGTTCAATGGTTTCATACAGTTACCGTTGCTGGGAAAGACAGAATTTCTTGGGCTTATAAACATAAACATATAAAAGTATAAAAATATGAGTATATAAAAACATAAATATATAAAGACATAAGACGTAAAGATATAAACGGATAAAGAGATAAAAATATGAATCTAGAATGTAAGATGAACGTAAGAAAAAATTCAGAATCGGTGTATAAAATTTCGTACACAATAAGCCGCGAAGAATATTGGCGTAGGACATTAATAAAAATGTTCTCTTTTTCTTCAAAAAAAAAGTATAGTAAACAATTAATTTCTCTTTGTTAGATAACTTACAATTAGTTTCATTATTGCACGATTTTGTTATTCTAATAATTGTTTATCTCAGATAGAAAAGTAGATATGAATTTTTTCGTAGAACCGTACAATTAAATAGGTCTTATAGCGTGGAACTCAATGGGTTCTTGTCTATGCTAGCGTACAATCAAACAGAGTTAATCTCTAACTTTAAGCTTAAATAAATAAGTTCTTGTATATGCTAAATTGCAAACTAACAAGGCAGATTCCTAATTTTATAGGTTCTTGTATATGCTAAATTGCAATCTAACAGGACAGATCCCTAATTTTATAGGTTCTTGTAAATGCTAAATTGTAATCTAACAGGGCAGATCCCTAATTTTATAGGTTCTTGTATATGCTAACTTTAGTTAACTTCAGCACTTGGCCGCATGGTGCAGCACCTGTACTGTGAAATAACTAGAATTACGGGCGTGAATGTTCTCATTTCCTCTTTGTTTATATGGCTGTGATCTCCAACCTGAAATAGTGAGATTTTAAAATTGAGAGCCTATATGCAAAACTAATACAAAAACAATTAAATGTTAGGACTCCAAATACGCTAAATGAAAAAATATATAGAGTACGTATAATGCAGAAGCTCTGCTCCATGGAGGCACTTCCAAGAAATAGTGGGGATAACCACGACCAGTTAGTAAGGTAGAATTCCAACCAGTTAGCAAGATAGTGTTGTAATTTTAATAAAAATTCTTAGGTTTCACAAGTTATATTAAATTTATTAAAAGAAGAGAAATGATTCAACTTTTATCAAATATACAAATATATTCAGTAATCATAACAAATATGAATTTATATTAGTTTTTAATTTAAAGAAACATACATAGGTGTAGGAAATAGCTTTGAACAGACAGCCATGATTTCTGACGTGCTTAATGTGTTGCGAGTAGAAACACTAAGAAAATGGCCGGTAACGAATGTTGATGATCGTTTATACTGAAATCGATATAAAATTTGATCAACTTTTTCATTGTAATGATGTTAACTTCTGACTAAAATGAAAGTTGTTTCTATTATAGTAAAACGAATGTTATAATGGTATGTACTGATATGACTCTTTTTATATATAATAGTCAGTTTATAATAGCATAGAGTCTTTAAGCTTGATTACAGAAGGAAATGAATTACCAGATTTTTCTATAAAAAACAATTTGAATATTTGTATTAATTATAGTATCAGTATGAGAATATACATATTATTAATGTTCTACAAAGCTAGTGTAAATATATATTATTAATAATATTGTGTATCTTTTCATATATTTTAGGTGGTGAACTTCACATATTTAAAAGTTTAAGGACATCAGTATGGCAAGTCCTTCACCACAATCGTCTCCTATGCCTCCACCGCAAACTCCAAGTCCTATGGGTCCTCCTCAGCAGGCACCATCACCTTCTAACCCACAAGGTAGTCCCATGGGACCACCACAGCATCATCCTCATAGTCCAACACAAGCATATCAAACTGGTCCGCCAATGCCACCTGGAGGTCCACCTATGTCTCAACCGAATCAACAACCTCCATCGCAACAGCAAAATTATCCATCACACCCACAACAAATGCAATCCGCTATGGGTCCACAGGTAAAAACAAAATTTAAGAAATATTATCTTTACTTTTTATAGATGATTACAACATGTTTTATTATTGCTAGACAAAATTATAAAGGATTCTTTTATACTAGAATAAGCAATAAAAGGACATATTTTTTCAAAACAATGGGAAAAAATTCATATATTTGCGAAACAAATTGTTTTTAAAATTTTACTAGAAATATTATAGATTAAGGATCAAATTTAAAGATTTCTGGCATTGCAAATATTCATAGGAAAATGAATGCATACTATCGACATTTAACAAAAAAATCATATGTACTATAAATATTTTCTCTCCCTTTCTTTTTTTTAAAGTAAAAGTATCATAGTACAAATTATATTACAAATCATGTCTAATTTATCATATGATCTGCTTAAAAAACACATCTCAGATTGCCTACTGCTAAAGTAATATTCACTACAAGAAATAGTGTCCTTTGCAACTCTATAAAATTTACTAGCTTACAATTATTAATTGCAATTAAATTTACTGTCTATTTAGACTTCTTATTTTTTTATTGATTTTATTTTTTTATTGATAGTTTATATTTACAAAGCTTTTTGTGAATATATATATTATGTAAACTCATGAAAATTAGTCACACAAACAGCTTTTCATATTAAAAAAGACATTAATTTTACTCATCTAATCAAAATATATCTTTTTCCTGCTCTAAGTCTGTAGGTTTCATATTTAATTTATTTTCTTGTGGCTTAGAAAGGTTAATTTCAAATGTTTATCAACAGTTTATAAGCCAGCACTTTTAAAAAGATTAAATATTTGATCAGCAATTTTTAGAAAAAAATGGGAGAAATACTATATTCGCTAAAACAACTATGTATTACAAATTTACATACATTATTTATTTCACATATGGAAGTATTACTATAACAATGCTTGAAGCATCCCTTGTTAGAATTTATAATTATTTATTCCATCTCCGCGAGAATAAACTTACAGAAATAAGCTATTTATTCTTTGAGAAATTTATAAAAAGTGAAATTAATTAATTTGATTTCCCATATTTCATTATCATGTATCACATTTTTTCTGCATGAGGAATCATATTTTTTAACAACAATATTAATTGCATGATAAACGAAACAAGTGTACCACTTCTGATGTTACAGAATCAGAGTGGACCTGGCATGCCAGTTAGTCAAAATTCTAATTCTCAGCAGGCTCCCAGTGGACCTATGGTACCAGGCCAAATGGGACCAAGTGGATCTCAAGGAACATCTCACATTATGCAATCTGGTCCAAACCAAATGAATGCAAATGGACCAGGACAAATGAGTGCTGGTGGCCCTGGTCAGATGGGACCAGGAGGCCCTGGTCCAATGGGCCCAGGAGGCCCTGGTCAAATAGGCCCAGGAGGTCCTGGTCAAATGGGACCAGGAGGCCCTGGTCAAATGGGCCCAGGAGGTCCTGGTCCAATGGGTCCAGGAGGCCCTGGTCAAATGGGCCCAGGAGGCCCTGGTCAAATGGGCCCAGGAGGCCCTGGTCAAATGGGCCCAGGAGGCCCTGGTCAAATGGGCCCAGGAGGCCCTGGTCAAATGGGCCCAGGAGGTCCTGGTCAAATGGGTCCAGGAGGTTCAGGACCGATTGGAGCAAGCCATTTGGGCCAAGCTGCTGGAGGGCCACCAGGAGGTCCACATATGAGTCAGGCTCCTCCTCAAATGGGTCCTGGAAATGGACCTGTGCCACAAATGGGTTCTGGAGGACCTTCAAATTCGCAAATGGTACCTGGAGGACCAGGACATATGAGTGGCCCACCAGGATCAAGCCACATGAATGCAGCTGGACCACCAGGACCAGGACATATCAACTCAAGTGGGCCACCAGGACCAGGCCATATGAATGCAACTGGACCCCCTGGAACAGGCCATATGAATGCGACTGGGCCACCAGGACCAGGTCATATGAGTTCAGGTGGTCCGCCTGGACCAGGACATATGAGCACTAATGGACCTCCTGGACCAGGACATATTAATACAAACGGTCCACCAGGTTCAACTCATATGAATGCTAGTGGTCCGCCTGGAAGTCATTTAAATAGCGGACCATCCATACCAAGTCATATAAATGCAAGTGGTCCACCAGGATCTGGACATATGAGTGCTAGCGGACCAGGAAATCATTTAGGCCCTGGAGGGCCAGGTCAAATGCCTCCAGGTGGTTCTACTACACATAACTTGGGGCCAGGAGGACCAAATCAAATGGGTCCTGGAGGTCCAAATCAAATGGTACCTAGTAGTCAAACCCCTATGGGACCTAGTCCCATGGGGCCTGTTGGACAAGGTGGACAAATTGGGCCAAATGCACCTGGCCAAATGGGACATAACGGACCCTCACCAATGGGTCCAAATGCTCCTGGACAGATGGGTATCGGATCTGCCTCATCACAACTGGGAATGGGAGGGCCTGGAAGTCAGTTGGGTCCAGGAGGGCCAGGTAATCAAATGGGTCCGGGTAGTGGACCTGGGGGACAATTAGGAAGTAGTCTTGGACAAATGGGGCCAGGAAGTGGACCTGGAGGACAGATGCCACCAAGCAATGGACCTGGAGGTTCTATGGGCCCTGGAAGTGGTCCTGGTGGACAAATGGTATCAAGTAGTGGACCTGGAGGTCAAATAGGGCCAGGAAGCAATCCTGGAGGGCAAATAGGACCAGGAAGTGGTAGTGGAAATCAAATAGGACCTGGAAATGCTCCTGGAAACCCGATGACACCAGGAAGCGGACCTAGCGGACAAATGGGTCCAGGAAGTGGACCCAATAGTCAAATGGGACCAGGAAATTTGTCTGGAGGTCAAATGGGCCCAGGAAATAACTCAAATAGTCAAATGGGTCCTGGAAATGGTCCAAGTGGACAGATAGGCCCAGGTGGTCAAATGGGACCCAATGGTCCTGGAGGGCAAATGGTTCCAGGTGGTTCAGGAGTACAAATACCACCAGGCGGTCCTGCAAATCAAATGGGACCTGGTGGCCCTGGTAATCAAATAGGACCAAATGGACCAAACAATCAGCTAAGCCACAGTGGTGCTAGCAATCAAATGGGACCAAGTGGGCAGTCATCTTCTGGCCAAATTGGCCCTGGTTCACAGGGCCAACAAATTGTTCCTGGAGGTTCAGCGCCAATCGGGCCTGGTGCACCTGTGAATCAAATGAGTCAAACTGGACCTGGTGGTCCACCTGGTGCTGGACAAGAAAATTTGAATGCTTTACAGAAAGCTATTGATTCAATGGAAGAAAAGGGACTTCAAGAGGATCCACGTTATTCTCAGCTACTAGCTTTAAGGGCTCGTCAAGGCAACATTGGAGAGAAACAAGCTTTTAGTTCACAACAATTACAACAATTGCGGTATACTATATAGAATATATTTGTTAATTATATATGTAATTAAATGCATCAATTATCTGAAGATATTAATGTTTTATATATAATTGTTTGCAGTGTACAGATAATGGCATATCGATTATTAGCAAGAAATCAACCGTTATCGCAACAACTTGCACTTGCAGTTCAAGGTAAATTAAACATAGGTGCTATTAGTTTTGTGTTTTAGGTGACTACTCTATCTTTTGTATTGTTTTAAAAATATACACTGTGTTATATATAGAGAGTATACTAAGAAACAACCAATAAATTTTTACATGTATAGTATTTAGTAGACTATTTTTTGTCAGAAATGTCACATATTGAGTAGATACCAAGTACTATTCGTTTAGTAATTGCAAACAGAGAAAAATTATATTATTTTTACATGTAAGATTTTTTAAAATAAGCGCATAAGTAAAATACATGTCAGTATCACTTTTTGTAAATGAAACTAATTTTAATTAGTAGAATTTCATAGCATAGTTTTCCACAATTCCAAAACTGTTTATTTGCCCTTTAGGTAATTGCTTAGTGACATTGTTAAACTCAAATAATATGAGCTATTTGCTCAAATTCCTCAAGCAAAGTTGAAAGTCTCATAAATAGAGTTCCTCAAATAAATTATATTTGAGAGAATTTTCCTACAATCGGAAACCTACAACGGAATTTAAAATATTGTGTATCTTACTTTTGTTATATATTTTTTACAAATAGAAATAAATAAAGATAATACATGATATTTTAGTTTAGAATGATTTATCAAGATTCTACAAGAATTTGCAAGCTTATTTTCAGAATGTTCTGTATATGCGAATTTTTATTTGTTATAGCTTCCACCTTAATTAAATACGTATTACTTCTATTTAAATTATTATTTATAGAGAGAAAGAATGTATTTAACATTGTTCTTTCTACTCATTTAGTAAAACATTTAATCCTTTCTATTTTATGTATTAAAAATTATATCTAGCAATATATTGTTTTCATGAACTCAATAATAAATTTCTATTCATAGTTGAATAATAATCATTATTTAACAATTTCTATTTATAGTTGAATAATAATCATTATTTAACAATTTGATTTATTAATGACTGATATATATAATTTTTGCTTGTAATTAGATGTATTTCTAATTTTACTAATATTATAAAAATACAAAAGTAGAGTAGGATGATCCAAACTGGGGGTTTGATTTAAGATTGATGTAAATAGGTGGAGCACCTCCTCCTCCAGGTATGGGACAACGTACTCCTATAGATCCATCTCAAGGACCTCCTACTACTACAGGTCCACAAATCTCTGGACCAAATGTAATTGGTCCTGCGGTTCCTCCAAGACCAGGTTGCCAAACACCACAACAACAACAACCTCCTCAACCAGGTGCTAAAACTAACAGAGTGACAAGTGTGGCAAAACCAGCTGGTTTAGATCCGCTACTGATTTTGCAGGAACGTGAAAACAGGTAGTTATTGAATTAATTAAAATATTTATCTAAAATATACTAATACTGGCATGGTAGGGTCCAATGTGAAAACAAACTTCACTCTCATACATCGAGGAAAGCGACACATGCATTTCTTCAATTAAAACGTTTTATGGTTACGTATGTTAAATAATATTTAAAAAAGACATACTGTATGGATTTGCTGAAGCTTTAGTGACTTTAGTTCATGATTTCTTTAATAATAGAGTTGCAGCACGCATAGCGTTACGAATGGAACAATTGAGCAATTTACCAACTAACATGCCAGAAGATCTCCGTATCCAGGCACAGATTGAGTTACGGATGCTTAGGGTACTGAATTTCCAAAGACAACTACGATCAGAGGTAATCGTAACAAATATTAATAATATCACTCTGTTAAAGGAGTAATTAATAAATAAAATAATATAACAGAATAGAATATTAGAATGTAAAAAAAAGAAATAAATAAATAGATAGTATTATTCCGTTACTATAACTTCTTTTTAGTTATAGCCATTATCATTTACAGATTTTAGCATGTACTCGAAAAGATACTACCTTAGAAACTGCAGTAAATGTAAAAGCCTACAAGCGTACGAAAAGACAAGGACTTAGGGAAGCCAGAGCTACAGAGAAACTCGAAAAGCAACAAAAATTGGAAGCTGAACGTAAACGAAGGCAAAAACATCAAGTAATTAGATTTCTAACTTTTTGCTAAAATTATTATTAAATGGAGAAATAGTATGTAATTTTCATTTCTATTTTAAAAGGAGTTTCTTAGTTCTGTACTTCAACATGGTAAAGATTTCAAAGAATTTCATCGAAATAATGTGGCCAAATTGGCAAGACTCAACAAAGCTGTTTTAAATTATCATGCAAATGCTGAAAGAGAACAGAAGAAAGAACAGGAGCGTATTGAGAAAGAACGTATGAGACGTCTTATGGCGGAAGACGAAGAAGGTTACAGAAAACTGATTGACCAAAAGAAGGATAAACGGTTAGCGTTTCTGTTGTCACAAACAGATGAATATATCAGTAATCTTACTGAAATGGTAAAACAACACAAGATAGAACAAAAAAGGAAGCAAGTGGAAGAACAAAAGCGTAAAAAGGTATAAATATCTTTATCACTTTCTACACCCATGAGTACTTAATTCAATGTATTTTGTACTATCACTGAAATAGAAAAAGAAGAAGTTGCAAGATGGCGAAGGAGGCGAAGATGGAAATGCTAATGAAGATACTCGTGTTGGTGTGATTGAAACAGCTACTGGTCGCACATTAACTGGCGAAGAAGCACCGCTAATGAGTCAACTTTCACAATTCTTAGAATCTCATCCAGGATGGGAACCAATTGAATCCGAAAGTGAAGATGATGAAGATGAAGAGGAAGAAGAAAATGAAGGTGAAGAAAAAGGGGAAAATAAAGAAAAATCTACTGGCGATTCAGAAGAAGAGAAGGTTAAAAAGACTATACATAAAGCCAAAGTAGAGGATGACGAATACAAAACGGAAGAACAAACGTATTACAGTATTGCACACACTGTGCACGAGGTAGTAACAGAACAGGCATCTATCATGGTCAATGGAAAATTGAAAGAATATCAAATCAAGGTTTGACATTAACATGTCTTGCATTAAAAATTGTTCTTACAATATGCATTGTAAAACTTCTGTTAATTTTAGGGTTTGGAATGGCTGGTGTCATTATTTAACAATAACCTCAATGGTATACTTGCGGATGAAATGGGTCTTGGCAAAACTATTCAAACAATAGCTTTGGTGACTTATCTTATGGAGAAAAAAAAAGTAAACGGGCCATTTCTTATAATTGTCCCTTTATCGTAAGTATTACTTCTATGAAATTTTCTAAAATAATAAAAATGTAAAAAATTAAAATTACGTCTGCAATACTTAAATGTAACTTTTAACACTTCTTTTTAGAACTTTGTCGAATTGGGTATTGGAATTTGAGAAATGGGCTCCTAGTGTTGTAGTTGTGTCGTATAAAGGTTCACCAGCTGGCAGAAGAGCCATTCAATCTCAAATGAGAGCCACTAAATTTAATGTTTTGCTTACTACTTATGAATATGTTATTAAAGATAAGGGCGTTTTAGCAAAATTGCAGTGGAAATATATGATTATCGACGAAGGACATAGAATGAAGAATCATCACTGTAAACTAACTCAAGTATTAAATACACATTATCTGGCTCCTCATCGGCTTCTACTGACAGGAACACCATTGCAAAATAAATTGCCTGAATTGTGGGCGTTATTAAATTTTTTACTTCCTTCAATCTTTAAATCTTGTAGTACTTTCGAACAATGGTTCAATGCTCCATTCGCAACCACTGGTGAAAAGGTAGAATTAAATGAAGAAGAAACTATTCTTATTATTCGCCGATTACATAAAGTATTACGTCCTTTCTTACTGAGGCGTTTAAAGAAAGAAGTTGAATCACAGTTACCTGATAAAGTTGAATACATAATCAAATGCGATATGTCTGGACTGCAAAAGGTTCTTTATAAACACATGCAGAGTAAGGGTGTATTGCTAACTGATGGCTCGGAAAAGGGAAAACAGGGCAAAGGAGGCGCCAAAGCTCTAATGAACACCATTGTGCAATTGAGAAAATTATGCAATCATCCATTCATGTTCCAAGCTATTGAAGAAAAATACTGCGAGCATGTAGGTACGCAAGGATCTGGTGTGATTACTGGTCCCGACCTGTACCGTGCCTCTGGAAAATTTGAATTGCTGGATCGTATTCTTCCGAAATTGAAAGCGACAAATCACAGAGTACTATTATTTTGTCAAATGACACAGTTAATGACAATTATGGAAGATTACTTAAGTTGGAGAGGATTTATGTATTTGCGATTAGATGGCACTACGAAAGCTGAAGATAGAGGAGACTTACTCAAGAAATTCAACGATCCTGGTTCCGAATATTTCTTATTTTTGCTATCGACACGTGCTGGTGGTCTTGGATTAAATTTGCAAGCTGCGGATACCGTTATTATTTTCGATTCTGATTGGAATCCGCATCAGGACTTGCAAGCACAAGATAGAGCACATAGAATTGGACAAAAGAATGAAGTACGCGTACTCAGATTAATGACGGTTAATTCGGTTGAAGAAAGAATATTGGCTGCAGCTAGATACAAATTGAACATGGATGAAAAGGTTATACAAGCAGGAATGTTCGATCAAAAGTCGACTGGTTCTGAACGGCAACAATTCTTACAAAGCATTTTGCATCAAGATGATGCTGAAGATGAAGAAGAAAATGAAGTACCAGACGATGAAACGGTTAATCAAATGATTGCACGAACGGAAGGTGAATTTGAAATATTTCAAAAGTTAGATTTAGAACGAAGAAGGGAAGAAGCGAAGCTGGGTCCAAACAGAAAGTCCCGACTATTGGAGGAAGCTGAGTTGCCCGATTGGTTAGTAAAAGATGATGATGAGGTTGAAAGGTGGACGTATGAAGAAGATGAGGATAGATTCCTTGGACGAGGTTCAAGGCAACGGAAGGAAGTCGATTATACTGACAGTTTGACTGAAAAAGAATGGCTGAAAGCAATCGATGACGATGGAGCTGAGTACGAAGAGGAAGAGGAAGACGATAAGAAGAAGAAGAAGACACGAAAACGGAAGAAGAAAGGCGAGGAGGACGACGAGCCTATGCCAAAGAAGCGAAGAGGAACAGGATCTTCAATTGACCCGAAAATGAAACGAGCTATGAAAAAGTTGCTTATGGTAGTTGTTAATTACACTGATAGTACAGATGGCAGGCTCCTTAGCGAACCATTTATGAAATTACCATCCAGAAGAGAATTGCCGGATTATTATGAAATTATTAAAAAACCATTAACTATCAATAAATTACTTCAAAAGATTGAAGAAGGAAAGGTAAATATAAAATATTTTTGTTGTATATAGTAAAGACTCTATAAGAGCTCGAGAGTGGGAACCGCTGGGGAGTAGTTAACGAAACGTGGACACAACTCTTCAAATTCTTTATACATATGTTGCCGACAATGATGCACGTAGAGAAGGACAGCAAAAGGAGAAGAAAGACCAGTAAGCCAAATTGTCATAACCAAATTTTATAGTAATATTATCGTGTTTTATCTCATTTAGTCAAAAAAATCTTTGTAACGCATTAATGAAATGTGTACTAACAAAAAATTGAAAATAAAGAAATTTCGTCGTTGCATTAGTGTCGCTTCACCAATATGAAGACGATACGGATCTTGAAAGGAAAGCCGTTGGCATATTATATTACTGGTGGGGATAAAACATGAGCAGTTAAAATTAAAGTTACGATCTTTGCGAGCAATTATAGAGCTTTTACTTGTTCCTTTATTTTACGATCATTGCAGTTATTTATTTTTTAATTGGCGAATTAATTTTTTGTATACTTATTGTTACAGTATGCCGATTTTGACGATCTTGAGAAAGACTTTATGCAGCTGTGTAAAAATGCACAAATTTATAATGAAGAAGCTTCTCTCATACACGAAGATTCCATTGTTTTACAATCTGTATTTACGAATGCGCGTCAACGTATCGAAGAGGAAGGCAATAATTCCGACATGGATGACAAAGGTGCTTCCCTTATTATTGTGATTTAATAAAACATGTTAAAAATCATAGTAAAACGATTCTATATGCATGAAATTTTTAAGGTGAAGGCGAAGAAGGATCGGACGCAGATTCCACTGTTAGAATGAGAATCAAGTTGAAAGGAAGGAAGGGCGAAGGTAGAGGTGGCCGGAGGAAAAGGGTCACTAAAAAGTATATATCGGATGACGATGACGATGGTGATGATAACTGAAGATCATATGAAGACTGTATGAATTATTAGATTATCTTAGGTAATAAATAAGGTACAGTTTCATTTAATCATTTCAAATTACTATCCTGTTATTAGTAATTCAACAATATGACATTTCATACAAATGTAACCAAGTATTATAATTTGATTATGAGCTAAAAATACCATCATTATTAAATAAGTTATACATTTTTCAGAATTTCTCTATTGAAAATTGCATGTTGTCCGTATTAAACTAAACTCTGATACAAAGTGGATGAATTAGGATATATATAAAAGGTGCGAGCGATATAGCGAGATCGTAAAATCAGTCAGTGGTTAATGCTTACAACTTTCAGGAACTTGGTTCAGTGACACGTTCCCGCATTCCCGGACCATCTTTCTTGTTATTTCCGAATGGCATTCGCTTTACATCTTTTCTTGATTTTTGCCCCTCTCTTTGTGGGAAGGTGAGTGTTTGCTTGTAGTCCTTTGCTGCAACTCTCTCCTCTTGTCTCTGGGTAATTAGAAAGTCAAAGGGGAAAGTTCGGCTATCACACTTTATTCGGGACAATGATATATGCTCCGGAGATTCGGAACGCGTACAATGCGTGGACTTTGTACACGTGTGTCGCGTGTGTTTGTCTCTTGACCGTCCAGGCTTACACCGACACGCCATATGCGTAGGATGAATCGTACTATGGCGGCCAGGAATCGCCTGCACGGCTATCTTAGTCTCTCTATATTCGGTATGAGTCGGCTTAATTTGTTCATAAGCTCTATTGCTCTTATCAATTTGCACGACGAAAGTGGGATTCTTGCTCATGATTGTACTCAAGTATTTCATATACCTTTTCTCCTGCACGAGGAAGGCTTTGACGGTGGCAAACGGGTCCGTAATCTTTCTTATTTTGTGGGAAAGACTGGTTTTGTTTTGCCTTAGGCGATGATAAGGCCCAGTGCTTTAGCTTTACGTACGACTCCTGCAATTGTATTGTTGGCATTTTGGATTGTGGGACCGATGCTTCTATCCGAGCAGCGTGCCCTGCCATGGTCCATCCTATCCGGATCAGTTGACGACTACCTAACGCTTTTATCGAAAGCTGTCTACTCTAACCTTTGACTGATCGATTTTAAAATTTCACTATATCGTTTCCATTTACTCTAATTATTAAGTTATATTTTATTTGAAATAAATATGTAACCCTGTATAATGTACAGTAAGTAATTTAACGTTAAGTATTGATACATAATTTTATTTGATTTTTAAAACAAACTATATATTAGATTCGAACACATTGCCACCTTCGATAAATTTTATATTCATAGATAAACCAATGTAAATGTTATATAATATTTGGAAATACATCGAAAAACGATAATAATTAAAACACGATGTTGACCTAGGAAAGAATCATTTAGTATTATTTGGTACTCGTTGATCTTATTATTGACTAATATTTTGATTAATATATGTAGACACATAATAATTTGAAAAATGTTGCCATTGAACATTAATCTTTCAATACACGTCGAAGTAGGGTAGGAACACTTGTTAATTATTTTATTTCTCCGTATTTAAACCACTGTAGATGGTATAAATTACTATCTTTAATATATACATATACAAAAATCAAGTTTGTTTATTAGACTGTAATATTTCGTTGGTAATTGTCCCATGAATAACCGAATGCTGTGGTATTACGTTTTATGATAAAGCAATTTATTTCATTTTTCATTATGCTACGACTTCATCTTATATCATATGTATGAATGTGACTAAATAAATATTGAAAAACTCAAAAAAATGGTTTATACTGATTCGCATGATCTAAAAATCTAGCTTTTAGTTAAAATCTTAATTCAGGTAATCTATATATCTACAACACGAAAGTCCATACTGTGCCGTATCGAAAGCGTGTCATATGACAGTAAATTATTGTCTGTGATGAATACCAAAAAGTAACACATACGTATGTACTTCAGTTAGATTTTACGGTTCAATATATTCTTATTGAAAAATTAGAATTTCCAAAAAACCTTCAATATACAGATAGTTCAAAGCGTACACGTATTTTACCAATCTTAATGATACTAATATAATAAAGTAACATGATAATATTAATAATCGTCGATTAAAACCGAAAAGTCAGACAAAGCGTCGGTGAGACAGAGACATCGGAGGAAAAACCGGACTGCAGTAAAACTCGACATCGAATAGAGCCAAGAAATCCAGTTACGAAAGACTTCGTTGTTCGAGAAGCGTGCAATTACCGCGGCGATGTCGCCAAGCCGATAGTTTCTGCTTCCGTGTCAGTAGAACTCCCTTAGCAGTTAAGAAAGAGCGCCCTCGCTTGCAGAAGATTGATTCTGGGACAACTACCTCCGGGCGTCTCGTCTTCGCTCGTTTCCTATCATTCGTCTTTCATCTGTGTTCTTCTACTTTATACCATAGACGAACCAGTCGAGTTGTTCTTTGGATATATTCGATCGGACGAATACGAACCGACAAGAAAGTGGGGTCAGAAACTACTTGGAAGATAAAATTTCTGGAAAGCAGCGACGAAACGCTTGACGCGATAGGAAGACATTAAACTTGGAAAATCATAAATACGGGATTATCGTTTAGCGAAACGTTGCTCCAATTGAAGGCAGATATACAATTTTTTGCCATAGCCGGAAATACGAGTTGGTTAAAAAAACAGCCTGCTCGTTTGGTAACAGCAGTTTTCCTAGATTAACATACGTATAGCGGAAGCTGTATCAGACCCCAAAATACTGCTGATCCAATAGAATGAAAATACACTGTCTCCCGGGAAACTACCTTTACGGGATATTGATCTCACGGTAGCAGTACTAGCTAGATACTGTGGCATTAAACTCCGTTACGAAGGATGACAAACTGTACGCAACACGGAATATTACGGGGATTTGTTCGAAGCTACTCGTACGCGTAAACGTTCCGTCTGAAGACGTTGTTTAGTAGGAAAGGAAGAAACAAAAAAAGATGAACGAAATAAGAAACGAAAGACGATCAATTACTCGGACTTGGCACCTCTGTAGTCACATACAATTCCGCCAAGACGAATCCTCTCATCGAAAAGTAAACGTGTGTCGTGCGAGAAAACACGCTGCTAACCTCTTTAATCACTTTTTGACTGAAAAATTACACAAGGTCTGTGTAACTTTGCAGCTAACGGAGGCGCGTAATTGGTTTGTTGGCTGGAGCGTAAATTACATAGTTTTCACGGCGGTATTGCGCCAGAACAAAAGGCTTCGCAAAGGACGATACAACGAACCTTCGTATTCCATTCGTTTCCTCGTATTCCAGACGCTTGTTGATTTTCTAAGAGCGCTTCCCGTCGCGTCGTATCGCGCAGCGTAGTCGCGATCCTTTTGCCCCCTTCAGGAAACAAGAATTTCTACTTTTCAAGCTTTATCAGTCTGCGACACTTTTTTCCTTTCTTCCAAAGTCTTTTCGGTCGCTGCTTTTTCGTCGATCATTCCGACTCGCTCGGTCGTTCAATTTGTCACGACCTTTCAGACTTTATTCGGATTCTAATTAAAAGTTCATCGGCTAACTTTGATAATTGTAATTCCGACAAGGCAGGAGTTTCAAGGAGGGGGTAACCTAAACCGAGCAAGATATCCTTCGTTGAGTTGAGAATCCTTTCTGATGATAAATTACTTCTAGGAAAAATCTGTAGAAAATGCTATAGGTTATTAACCGTTAGTTAGACGAAAGGATTATTCGACACTTGTCGTCCACGGAGATAGAGGAATATTCGCGCTGATCGTTCATTTATTTTACACGTCGACTTTTTATTAAGCGTTAAAAAATTATACCCACTTAGCCGGTACTTTGCTTGATATATGAACGCAAGTTATGTATGTTTCCGACAGGTAACGATGTTTGTAATTGTTACTTGTCGGTTGCTTAGAATTAGATCTGTTACTGTTACATTACGAATTGTTTAATATATCATTTATTATATCAGCGATAGTGCTTAAATTGAAAGAAAATTATACAAGAGTTAACAGAGATAACCCTCGTAGGCTGTTTGAGAAATTTCGAACATGACTTACAAACACGCGGAATTACGTTAACGCGACAATGAAATTTTGCGTGTAATGTGTCGATACTTCCGTTCTTGGTGTTAGCGAGCAAACACGGTAAGGAATCAATACGAACGTACACAAAGTAGGGAATGTGTGTGAGAGATTTTAAAGAGAAAAGAGAAACAAAATAAAAGTAAGGTTAGATTTTTGTCACCAGACACAGGAAGGTGAGAGACGTAGATGCGATAGAACGTGGCTATCGAATGGAATCGGAAAGACACTCGAATGTCGCGCGTGAAGCGAGTGTTTTCTTCGATTTATCGTTGCGTAAATAATGTGGCCGATCGCACGAGTAATATTCAGCGAACCAATATTATAACACTGTAAAGCTAGTTACTAACACATCTATACGTTTCTGATACCTCTACTGCTGATTTCTCCTCGGCTTACTACATTTTAGCGTTTTATTTGCTCAACAAGTTCGAGCCAGGCTCGTTTCCCTGCATCCTTTGCCGCGCTATCGGCATGATATACGACCTGGCTATCGGCCTTCGAGTTTTTCAAGTGTTACCGGCCGCTTCAAAATTTCGCCACCCGTTTAGTTTCCTCTTTCACCGAGCGTCTTTAACGTGGCCTATCTTTAACGCGCATTTGCATTTTTACGTTGAATGTCGTGTACCGTTCAAATGAAAACCATTTCTTACTGCTTGCGTGATACCCGAAATCGATTCGCCTCGATCGATTAATCACATATTAAATATAACTTTATGTATCTTTAATTTTTATTTTATCTCTTGTAAGTTTGATTTCTTGTTGGCTTATGCGAAAGCTTAAATATCAATTGGAATAAAACTATTGCATATGCTTTAAGAATTGATAAGCTGCTTGTGTCGAGAATTTATTAATTGCTATGCTAGTATCTCCGTGCATACTGTATACATATATATAATATACGCCCTACTGCTTAGGCTGACCTCCTTTCGTTCGTGTAAGGAGGGTTTGCTCGCGTGCAGGGGTATTTTTAATTGTCAGTAACTAAACAATAGAACCGAAAACGCAATCTTTTTATTCTCGATTTTTGCCTTATTTCGGTGTCAAGAATCATCCCTTAAATTTCCTGACACTTGTAGCTGAACACCCTCTGTGTAGATATGATGCGGAACATAAAGTTTTATACACATAATTCGATTTCCTACCGTAGTAGTAATATCAGTAAGAAAAGATAATAACGAGCGAAAGCGAATCAAATAGATACAGAAATATCACCTATAAAGATATTACTATATCGTGATTTAATATTGTCTGGTAGAGTATCGTTCTTCTTGTTTCATGTAAGGCCATTAACAGGCAGACATAAGAACGTTAACGACTAGCTACGTTGTAGTGTATTTTCTGTTATACAATGATTCGAATTTTTCATGACAGTCAAACAGTATTTATAATTATGTTCGACGAATCCATTCTATGCTTCGCTTTCGACGTCAAGGTTTTACCATGTAAAGTTTCACTTAGCAAATTTGGCTTCATTTCCTAAAATCCTCGATTCTACTGTAGATGTTTGGGTTTAAAATAACAGAAGAAAACACGGACATTCTCAAACGGCTGTATAGTTCTGTAACTCTTAAAGAGCATGCTTTAAGAAGATGCTCTTGTTTTCATTTCAGTTACACTTCTGTACAAGATAGCAGTTGCTTAGTCGAGTTTATTTGCCCGCCTTTACTGTTTACCGTACTCGAGGTAGTTGCTCATTTAGAAGCTAAAATACAAAAGTTTTACGTAACGTTCTGTCTATTATCTTAAGCCTCGCGTATCAAAGAATATACATAATTTAGGAAAATTTAATTTTTATCATTTGCTCGTTACCCATTGTCCTCTCGACGATACTTGCTATATATTTATCTCTTTTTCAAAACCGTTGCCGCGAATATGATAGATCGTCTACGAAAAGCTACATCGATAATGATAGAATATCGCGTTGTTCTCGCGTAATTGTAGAATTTCACACATTCGGAGTCGCCTGACCCTCCAAAACGCAGCACACGAGAGAACCATTGACTATCGGGTTTATTCTATGCCAGGTATGCGACTTGGTGACAATAAAAACTGAAACAAACGTTAAGAGAAACAACGATCTCGCGTGAAAGGACGTCATGCCTGAATCTAATAATTTGTATCGTCATAAATCACGCCAACGCGTTGTAATAACGTACGATGAAATGCGAAGACGCATATGTACATACGTCTTTGTTCGTCCCTGTCAGCTTTTGACGATCGTTATATTTGCCTTCTATTGTATTCTATCGCCTTACGTTACGATACATATATTCTGCAACTTCTTTACTACGCTGCGTCGTAGTCCACGATTCGCGAGATCCTCGCGGTCATTTTCGTCGCAGCAGCGAGTAACGGATCAGACTATTTTAAATCTTTTGAGAAATCTATAAATTCGTATAGTCTTTCGTATCCAACCGGAATTTTGTCCCTTGTTACGGACTGTAAATTACTAAAGCGCTTGTTTGTTATTCTAAACTAACAACGGTTGGCAATTTTTCATCGTTGGGTTAAAACTTGTAAAAAAAAAAAAAAAAAAGCATAGAAAACAATAGAAATTGATTGCATATACAAGATCTGGGGAAATGAACAACATTGTAGACACGAAATATTTCATGAACTGGGTAAAGTATAATAGGTACATACACAGGTGTGTCTGAAGAGTTGCCTGAAAGTTGTCACAGAGCGGCGAGAACTCGGTCGATTCTCTACGGTGTAACCATAGTGTTGTATATGGAGCGTACATTTCCAGCGTTCTGCTGGAAAAACCACGATAAATATACATATACCGAGTAAATTTTAAAGTAAGATTTTCTTTTCCTAAGAAATGTGTAGTAATAGATTTAAATGTCCAGCGTGGTGCATGTATATGATACGGACTTGGAAATGAATTGAAATTGGTCGGACGATAAGAATTTGAAGCAGCTCGTTCCATTATAGAAAATAGCGTTACTTGTTTGGAAACTGTGCCGGAAGATAGTAACAACGGTTGATTTATACTAACAAAAAACGGGATACCGTGATGTCCTGATTGAATTTATCGAATCAAATTTCATATAATTATTATTTCGATTCAAGTTGAATAAGTTGCAAGTAAAGATATTTATCTCTAAATTTAACAAGTTAATTTATCGCAAAATTCTATCACTAAAAAAAAAAAAAAAAAAAAAAAAAATAGAATAGGATACTAAAGAAAAACGATGTTTGCAAACGTGTTATGTAACAGAGATTTTTATTTGGCGCTTCCGAACACGTTACATTACAAAACGTGTTCAACAATGTGCATGAAAAAAAAAAAAAAAGAAGAAAAAATAAAACGTAGGCGTAGAGTACACAAAACTATTGTCCGAACGGTGAGAAATTTTGTTAACTGTTATATCACGCATATGGAAAATAAACTGCGGAAGAGAATCGAATTCTCAAAAGACTAATTATTACCGTTTAAGGATAATGTAGTGGAGTAGAATTACTATAACGACGAAGTGGTTAAGAAATAGACGAGAACTGCAAGGAGCAGTTTCTTGATGTATGATAAACGGAAACGGTTATCCCGAAAAGTCAAGACGTCTGACTTGTCTGTAGGCGAGAGCGCTGCAGGGCAATAGATGTGAACTGATGCGCATAATTGCCGCGGTATAATATACATCCAGCATACTATATAGGTAGTCAAGGATAACGATGATATCATTCATTCGTAAACTAGCTATGTTTGCTTGAAAATATATGCAAATATAGATACATATATTTCTTGCTACCTACGAAATGGTATTTTTATCTAATTACTTTTTAATCGAATTCTACGCACGTAATGTTCGATCGCAATCGGCGAAGAGTTTCGTAATGTCGAACGATTATTCGAGCGATAATTTGCCGCGGTTTCATCGTGTAATAGTAAAAGTTAAATCAGATTGGCTAGCGAACGGAATACATTGCCCTTAGACGAACACTTAGAAACGAACGTTGTAAAACTGGGATATCGGTATTTGCGAACGTACATATTTCATTTCTGACGATACGTGAAAAAGTTTCCAACTCTGGCCGAGTGGAACATAGTAATCCCGGAAATGTAGGGAATGTAAATTAAAAAATTTCAACGACGCGGAGCTCCGACTTAAGTAGCTTAGCAAGTATTATCCGCGAAAATTTCTAGGTAAAAATTACCTCGGTGTAATTTTATTTGTTGTCGGTTATTTCAACTAACAAGATAGAGGAATGACGAGGAGTAACAACACCGTTGTGTTACACGAACTTTCCTTAGTTAAATGTTTTAAATGACTGTTTTTATCGCTTTTAGCGTTGCAAACAGGTTCTCCCATTTAAGTTGACGGATCTTATCAACTTTCGTAACTTTTGTTGACTTTACTTTGATCAGTTCGTTTAAGAATTTCCGCGTAATCCTACGGTATAAAAGTGCCTTAATAAGCAAAAGCTCTTCTATCCTTAAGTACATTCAATTGCGTTCCATTAATTCAGGTACGCGCAATGTGTATCGCTATTTTCGTTCTTTGGTTTAACTATTCTAATGCGAACGAACGATTCGTTTCACGCAGTTACCTGTACGACGACTCGTTCTTTGTCTCTTGTACGTTTTTCCCACGGATGTTACTGTTCGAAGATAGGCGCGGTATTCGTGCTGTGTCGTAAAGAAACCATCACGCGTGCCATAGAATTCGGATACAGGCAAGATAGAAGCGAGAAAATGTTGGCTTTCGATCTTCGCTTTGTGAAATTTAAAATCTACGAGATTCTGAAAGATCACGCTTAGCGGTTACGCGGTCGTTCGCGACACTTTACGATCGTTTTAAAATGTTGCAACCGTGTTAAGTACGACGACATTATTGAAGATAAACAGTTCGATTTGTCCGTAAGAGGAAAACGTTTGTTCGTCTTCACGCGCACAGAAAGTCCGTCAAAGGCTGCTCGTAAAAGCGGACAGAGAAACGCGGACACGCGCGAGTGCAGGCTGAACCGAGGGGCGGGGGTCGTTTCACAGGCGAGTAAGTGTTTTCTTCAATCGTATAATTCCACGGAAACAGCGCGCACCGGTGGCTCGTTTCACGTTGGAGCATCTTCCTGACAGGAATGCTAACAGCGCGTAAAACCTGCGAACGTATTTCACACGAAGATATACTCGCGCGTTTCTACGCTTTCTTATTGGCGATCGAGTGCACCGCGTCTCTCCTTCCTCTTTCAACTCTACGACCGAGATGACAGTAACAACTACGATCCTCGATAACTCGATACCTCAAAACGAAGTCGCTTCTCAAACATGACGAATAAATGCTATACACGGCTGATCGTAACTTAATGTTCGTTCGTATTCGCGCTCGATCGCTATGCAACGATTATAATCGACGTCCTAGATATTTTACAAAAAATTCGCGTAATACGAGAAACGAATTTAAACGCAGAGTCCTTATTATCGGAATTAATAACGGAGTTTCTGACACTCGGTTGCCGTTTCGATATGCACACGAGTACGTGCGTACAACACGAGCGATACGCATCGTGAAATTAACGGTTCAACGATTAAAGCAACCTTAGTCATTTACCTTTGCGTTTCTATATTACTTGGATGATGTACGTGTTTGATATATTTCATCTCCGGTCCATTAATATTCCCCTCTTTAAGGAACCGTGGCGCTAAGCAGGAAGAAGAAATAGAAGGACGGAGGGTAAAGAACAGCTAGATGATTTCATGGGAAGACAAGTGGGGTCCGCTTGATGCACGTTCCAAGTTCCTCTGGACAAGCGGACTCTCGTTATAGGAACCGGTAACACATTGGACCTTCGTCTTCGGGGGCTAAGTGAAATTCTTGAGAAGTTTAATTTAATTATACCGGGGGCAACCGAAGCGATTAATCGTGACGTACCGAATAACCGAGCTCTTCGTCTTGTACCCGGCGCTATTGGCTTCGCCTTGTCCGTCTTATATCGATTCTTCGGGCGCGAAAACTTTGGTCATACACTAAGGAGGACACTTTGGAACGCCGGCACCACGGCACGTCGTACCACGACACGTTGTACTGTACCAAACCGTGCCGTACCGCACAAAGCGCCGGCGCGGCGTCGAAATTATAATGAGATTAAACCAGAAATGTTGCCTGCCAACACCTTCAACCTGTACCTTTGCGATTAAATCAAGTCGCCTAGTTTCGCAATTGCATCACAATTAGCTTCTATATTTGTTGCGTTGCTTCCGATTTCTCTCACAATACTCTCGATCAGTATTTTATGCTGTTTTTACATTGATTTTCCAAGCGGAACCTTCGTGCAGGCTACCACCTATATGTAGTATCTTAAATGGTCTAGAGTAAGGATAAGAAAGGATGTTCTATTTGAAGAGAAGTTTAGTTTTATTTTAACGAGCAATACCCAAATCAAAAACTGACTACGATATCATCGTACGTCTTATTCTAACATTCAGCTTACAACGTCTGTCTTCCCGGGTCAAAAAATCCTCACCCTCGACCCTCGCACCCTTCTCCCACTCTTTTACTCATTTAGCTTTGACGTCACCAAGGCATACACTCTTCCTTACACTCTCTCTCTCTCTCTCTTTTTCTCTCTTCCACAGTACTCTTACGATTCTTAGTTTATACCTTAAATTTACAACTTATACTATCTCGAGAAAACTCGAACTTAAATATTATATATGATAGACCAAGCGTATACCCCCTTTTCTTTTGATATTACATATATATGTAAGTATTTGTAAACTGTGAATTTATTTAGTTTCCAGTTTCACATTCAGAAGTTTATCCTACGTAAGCAATATGTTTATAAGTTTTCTGAGCGTCGAGTAGAGCTGAATAAATCAAGTAAAAGCGAATGGATTTTATGAAAACAATATTCTTCTATCTCGCCGATTAGCAACAAGGTGGTAACAGCGATGTGTGAGAAGATTACGAAAAAGTCCGAGCAACTTGTCGGTGGTCGATAAAGTAAGAGAAAAGTTTATTCCTGCAATTATTTATACCGTATACATACTCATGTGCCATTTAACAGATTCAAACGACAGAATTCTTGCTACAATGTTACGTATCAAACACATTCGAGACCCATGGAATAGCATACGCCGTATCATCGGTATTTTCAGTCAATTTTGCATGTGTCTGTTCTTACAAGTAGATAACGTTTGTACGTATCACGTGTGTTGTAATAAATTTTACATGTCGTAGTAATATTGTATATATGTTACCATATATATGTATGTACATGTTATTGTTAATTTTCTCATTCTTCGAATAGATATCATTACCATTCGCGTGTCTATCTTTTGAAATTTTTGAATTTTGCGATATAATAATTCATATTTAATTATTTCTCGTCACGCCGTGTTCGACGAGAAACTTTCGTAGAGGGAATTGTTACACCGTGATACATGTAACCAGATGTTTGCCGTGGAATGTTATTAGCGAAATTACGCGAATTAAACCGGCAGACAGTCGCATTTAATGACCCAAGGCATACATACGTAGATCGACTGGCGACAGATTTCTCGATTTAACTCCATTATCTTGCCGCCGTGCCGGCAAGGCGATCTTGTTCGTCGCGAGTTAATTAACGAACTGTCAACCGCGCATTGCGACATTTAATCTTGCGGCACGTCTTTCTCAAATAGAGGCACGTGTATCGCGTTTAATCGCACACATCTGCGATCGAACGACGGAAATGATCATCGGAACGATCGTTCGTTTCGCTCTGTAACGTGTAAACGTGCAATTCCATTAATCGAAACAACACGATGTTTATTCGGAATATGTAAGACCAAAAAGCTCTTGCGAATTGCAAGCGCAGTCGCACGATACGCAACGAACGATAAACTAACGCTTCACGCGTGCAACATTTTTCTCGCAAGTTGATTAAAAATCTTCGTACTGATCGATGTATCTCGTACGTCCATCGCGTTTCGATAGGAAAAACCAGCGTTTGAGCACTTTTCAATTTCGCAAAATTCTACGTGTCATTTTAATCGCTCTTACTTTCACGCGTGGATCGCGGTTCGCAAAAATTGAATATATCAAAATATATATGTGCATCTTTGTCTTACCGTACAATACGAATCACCATCTTTGAAATAAAAAGCGAGCAACGTTTGATCATCCATGTAGAATCGTATTACCTTTGGTTAAGCTCCGATTGTAGACGGCTATAAATAAAAAAATGTACGTTTCACTCTCCTTTCCCTATTCATTCGCAACTGTCGGATCCTCCGGGCCTTCTGGGTACAAAACAAAGTCCATGCTCGTAAAATATTATGTAGGATAAGGAGGTCTTGGCTCTGGGCCACAATCGATGGCGATGCAGGAGTCTGGAAAGTTTATCCGGCCAAAGAGCTTAACGTGGCCACTATCGTCCAAAGCTTCCGCTTTATAAATAAACTTCATCATGACCACTACTTCGTATGTATAGCTTAAGATTTAAATATCGATGCGTATTGTCCGTTTCTTATGCAAGTCCACTGTCTGTTGTTCGCGCTGTATCGTGTACATTCGTTTATCCGATGCAGCCAACTTTTATTTTTCTATATTTATTTCGAGGTCGATTCTTTCTTTAATTTACCGTTTGTTCGTTGTTTCGTTCATCGAATGAAACCTCGTTTCGGAAAGCTTTCGTCTGCCTTGCCTATTTCGAAATCATCGATCGACTCAGCAAAATGAGATAGAGTAGGCGTCGGATCGCGCGTCATTTTTAAACAACGAAATCTTATCGTGGGATATACATATACGTGCACATACGTGTCTACATTGTTGAAAAATTTCATAATATTTCAGTGACATTGACAGAAGGATCAACAAACCGTGGAATCAAATCCGACGAAACACGGAATACTGAAATGAAAGCCACGCAGAAAGCGCACATCAAAGGATCCGTATAATTATTTTGTATTCCCTCGCGAACAGCTCGCGAACAATAATAAAACTGAGCGGAAACGTGCAGCGAAATCGTTCTCCACTCTGATGACGAACGAACCATGTCCAAGCTCGTATTGTCTCTAGCTTTGCGTCGATGCCAGATTATAGCTGGTGCAGAAGAACTCTGTCATGTTCAGCGAGGAGAAGCGTACACGCTGTCGTATGTCACCGTGACTCGAGCCAGTGTAAATTCAATTTTGGTCAGCCCGGAAAGCACAAAAGCCACGTTGTTTTTGCGAACACGTCAGCTCGCCGCGTCAACATAGTGGCTACGTGCGTTTTATTACGCGGCTGAATTGCGAGTGTCCTAGATGTTTATTATTTTAATGTTTTATGCAGAAAAAGGGAAAATATGACGAAGAACGACGGCGGCTATTTTACAGACGCTTTCTCCGCTTTCGATAATTCGGTCAAATTGTATATTTTAAGGAAACGTTGAAATGACAGATCATACCAACGTTCGGTTGTTTAACCGACTATGCGAGCCTAAGTTTTTACGCAATTTTACGCTTCGTTCGCAGCTTAAAAGGACTAAACCTCGGACAAAAGTTAACATTCACTCTGCCATAATATCTTCTCGTATGATCGCAGTCTTACGGTAAAATTCCTTTAAATATAATTGTCGAGGTATAGAGAAGAATCGGAGAAATAAATAATTTACTTTATTCCACACACAACAGCTATACATATATATTACACTCTGAAGACCACGATAACCTTCTTACACGCACGCTCGTTGTCAACAGACTATTCTGGATTCTTCTAACAGCTACCAACAGTCTTTCGTCTCGACTGAGACCTGGATGCCCTCTGACGCTTACACACACATTCACATGTACAGCGTAAATGTATCATCTACCTAACGATAATAAAATTTGGAAATCCAACAAATCTACGATTCAATCGAATCTTATAAATTCAACATTTCCATATGACACCGATTTTGCTAAAAAAAAAAAAAAAAAAAAAAAAAAAACAGCATCGTTTAAAGTTAGCAACATGTAACTCTAGCGAAGTTTCAATGACAAGAATCTGATTTTACATTGGATTATTCAATAGTCTGCTAGTTCTCCACGGTATTACGAAGTTTGAGTTTTGATATCGTTATAGCTCATCGGATTTTCCATTTTCCAGAACCTACGTCAATACATATTACCGTCAACGTTATGTATCTCGCGACATTTATGACATTTTCATTTGGGAACAAGATCGAATTATTAAATTTAGCGGGGTTAATTATATTTGATTGAAAGTCACTGATTAGAAAGTAGAAACAGGCGGACGATGAGAATTAGCTTTGGCACCGATCGTGTACTTGCAGTTTAATCGAGTCGACTGGCAAGTTTCTCGGTTGGGAACTTGGCCACGCTCATGAGAATTCGAACGTGGCACGACTGCACGAGTCGTCCATGAATCGCGATCCACGGCATTTCACAATTTACCTAATGGCACGTCCTCGGAATTCTGATAGCCATTATCATCCCGCGAGGTGGCCCTGCTATTCACCTCATGCGCGTGTCGAATGTTCGATATATCTGCGCGATAATTATCAACTACGTTTAACGTTTTATACTATACTTTATTTCGTCCGTCTATTGCCTCGAAAGAATTAAAAAGTTTGATTGGACCGTTGTTACGGACTCACAGGTACAAGTTTTCTACATGAAAAAGAAACTACTATAACCGATGGGAATACAAAGCGATACGAATATTTCAGAGAGACAGTGGGACCGGAACCGGAACCGAAATCGATATTTTCGCTCACTCCGATTCTTCATAGTTGTTAGAGAAAATAACCGCTGTTCCTCGTGATTGTTTTGGGAAATTGATATTATAACAATACGATCCGATATTGATATTATAACATTTTGCAATTCCTGCGATCCAAAATGCACGTGTTCTGATCTAATTGAAGTTTAACGAGTTGGCTGTCGCGACCTCTTTGAGAAACGTGTACGTAAAATGTGTTACAAAGGAGAGAACAACTACTTTGTTCGCGCTATATACAGTTTCTTTAAAAATAACTATCATTTATATTTTTCTATTCGTTCGTTTTATTTCGTCTTGGCCTTCAAATATTCGAAACGTCTTCGAATTTACGACCGTACTTCAGTCTTCGCCAAAATTGCAATTTAAACAGCAAATTCTAACTGTTTTCTACGCACGACGAGTATGCTCGTCAGAACGCAGAACATCGTTGTTTCTTCGCGACGAGTTTACTCGTCGGAAACAGTTAACTGGTTAAAAAAGTTCTCCTCGAAGAAAAGTATCGTTGAAGCATCGTAAAACGTATCCAAAGAGCACGCAGATCGCTCCATTCCGAACCGATCGCTTCTCTTCTCGACATTTGCAATTTCATTGAAATTCAAATATGTTGTACATTTGTTGTATACGAGAATAGGAACGTTTCAAGTCGTCATTTTGCCTTGTTATACTCTCGTCAATCTTAACCATCGAAATTCGTTCTCGTTACGTAAAATAACCAAAAAATTTCGCGAGAGTCGATAATATGAAATTTGCTACCTTCGACAGAATGGGATCGTATTCTAATCGCTATTCGCTTTTATGTTTGACTATCGACTAAGAATCTGGAGTATCCTGACGGCGCGGCGCGGCGCGGCGCGGCGGCGCGAAGGGAAAGCGTATAGGGGCGCGGTAATAAATCGGCGGTTCCCAAGTACCCCGGGGGAATGAGCTGACGAAAATATAGCGGCGGCCCGCAAACTAGGAATTGTTAGTTACTGCGGCTCGCCGTAAAATATATGAGTCGGACGTCCATGAAGCGGATACCCGCAAGCCCTATCCTCGAATGGTGTAGCGGTAGGCTGGATCGAAAATTCACCATTCTAAATTTGCTTCCGTCTAAAGCAGGTTTGTTTCATTCGGTATATGCCGTTTGATCGACACGTTCGAAGCGATCGGATAAATTCGAATGCCGTTTATTTAGGTCTATAGCGTTCTCGTTCTAGCGTTGAATTTCTATGCAGTCGCGTTCTAAATTCTATCCTGCGATGTGAATTTATCTATTCAACTAGGATTGCTTTGGAGGAACCGAGAGACGAATAATTAATCACCCGTCCGACTTGTTACGACGCGATGTCGTTCTCGTTATCGAAGCAAGTCGATTAATTCGCATTTCCGTTCTTGTAAATTTTAACGACAGAAACGAACAGAATTATACGATATATACAGGGTGGTTGGTAACTGGTGGTACAAGCGGGAAGGGGGTGATTCTACGCGAAAAAAGAAGTCGGAAATATAGAATAAACATTTTTCGTTCGAGGCTTTGTTTTCGAGAAAATCGACTTTGAATTTTCGTTCGGTACGCGTGCACTTTATCGCGTCTCGTTATAACGCTCACTGTAGATCTCACTGTAGATCGTTGTCTCGATGGAAAATTTAAAAAAAAAAGAAAAAAAATTTTTTATTTTATATTTTCGACTTCTTCTTTCGCGTAGAATCACCCCATTTCCGCTTGTACCACCAGTTACCAACCACCCTGTATATATTTTGAGGGCGGCCGAGTAACATGTAGAAGCGAGCACGAGGTGATTCCTCGTGGAACGATAAGAACAAAATACGGAGTACAATTTTCTCATTTGAGATTTTCATTTCAAATTTGTCAAATATACTTGAACGTGAGCAATTTCGGACTGGTCAGTACCAAATAATCGATAGGAGGTTGTTTTACGTGTAAAGATAAGTGGAAAATGTAGAGTACAATTTTTTCGCTCGGCCTTTCATTTTCAAGAAAATAAAGTTCGCAAACGTTCAGTTTAACGGGTCGTTACGCGAAATTATTCTTTTTTCAAACATATCTCCCGAGCCTGACGATATCGAAAATAAAATTGCACGATTTGCACTGAATTTCCTCGTAATAAATTTCCAGACATTTGATAATAATTCCAAAAAAAAAAAAAAAAAGAGAAAGAATAAAATAAATTCGTTCGCGATTTACGGGCCATCCTGTATCTTCGAACGAGATTATCGAAATGAGATACACTCGTTTCTGTCGGATTCGTTAAATTTTTGTTCTCGAAACGCCACTTATTCTCGTCGGTTATGACCGGATATTCATTCCCCTGCAAGTAGCATGCATCCCATTGTATCTGTTAAACTCGCTTCATCGTTAACCCTATACAATATTCATGCAGAAGATCTCGCCTAAAGTTATTTCGCCGCCTATTCCGCTGTCGAGCTGTCTCGTTCGCGATAATCTACTAAATATCCCTGTCAGCAGTGCATATTATTATCGGCAAAACACAACGAACAGGCCGTCAACGAGGCCAGGACGTTGTTGTTCGAAGCCACAACCTACACACGCACACACGGCCAACAGCGTAGCATCGTTTAATAATTAACAATGCTCGGAATATGCGTAACGGCCGGTTTTCGGCATCGCCCGAAACGCAATCAAAAAGTTTTCGTCGCGGTGCACGGTCCTACTTCCGGCTAATATCCGTACGACCAATGAAGCAAAGATGGTTCCGCGGCCTGACAATTTCCAATCAGCGCACGGAAATGACACGCTCCTATAATATTTCGCGACGTCGCGCGTCTTCTACACCGCGCCGACTCGACGCGACGCTCGGCGTTCGTCCGACGTTTTTGGCCGTCTCAGACGGATATGAGATACCTGGAAAATGTCAGCCACATGGTGAATTATTCCCGTTACTTTGTATGCCGGGTGGACCAACTACTTCGGCACCTTATGCACATACTGTTTATTCTCACGTTAACTACGAAGAACTGTTAGTCTCGTGAGCGTATTTCGTCTTAGGATTACGAGATACTATGTTACCTAGAAGCGAAGAATTTCCAACGAATCTGCAAATATATCGTTAGATTGCGTAACAAAAATTTCAATTATTTTACTTAGAGATTTAAGTCTTACGTCCTTAGGTAACCGCACGGCAAGTGCACAGAAAAGGAATACATTGAGTTGGCAACCACTTAGTTGCCAAGCCAGAATATACAGAAAGTCATAGCTCTAAACGTCCGATGAAATTAAGTTCCGCAATGTTCGTTTGAATTAAATATCGCAGTTGCTATACGTGCACTGTACTATCTTTTGGCATCGATGGGTATTAATCAACAATGGTAACGAAGACGTAATACAACTGTAGACGTACAAATGTAGATGTATGGTTCGCCGAGAACGTCTGCTATTCCAGCCATTATTCAATCGCGGGAACCAGATAGCACTGTGATCGAACACGTACAACGTTTTTCCCTATCCCAATGCCTATCTAAACTCGCTAGAACGTATTCAAGATCCGTCCAAGGTGTTCTGGAATCAATATCCTGAATATTGGCGTTGATGGATTTATAGTTTCGAATGACATGGATTTTACAAGGAGAATTATAGAACAGAATTGCGAACTGACATGAGAAATGTTTTAGGGCTTAGGGGATGAAGAAAGCTCGAAGATTTCATCCGACCGAGCGTTCTTTCATTTCCGACGCAAGGAATATTTTCCTTGAATTTAAGTTGTTTCTCTTTTCTATTTCTACCATTATCCGATTTTCCTCGTTAAAGTCACTGCAATTACCCGACTGAGTCTACTTTGCAACTAGTCGACACATTTTACATTTTACGGTACGTTATACCAACTTCGCTTATCTGCTGCCTCTTTCGAGTCTCCGATGTAAAAGAATACGAAGGATGTCAAAGGAGCCTTTGTTATATCTACCATAGTTTTTTAAGCAAAAATTTCTAATCTCACCTCGTATGGCGTAGAAACAACGACGATAGAATATTTATTGCAAGTGTGCAACGTAATCCCTTTGACTGTGCTCGTAGCTAGGTACACGCTTTCTTGTGAATTAATGTACAAGGCAAAGTTGAAATAATACCGACCGGTTTGGAGTTGCGATTCTCGAGTAACTCGCGCGGGATATTTTCTAAATCGATTTAAATAATGCGTCATTTCGAACTTTAGCTTATTAGAAACACATAGTCGTGCAGTATCGACCGCTCTGAATCATTTTGTTAAATCTTGGGCTAGAGTCGGTAAAGACCGCAATTTGAGAAACGAGTTCGTAGCACAAATGGAACTTAATAAAAGAAGAGAAATTCATTTTGCGAAATTCAGCGATAAAAATTGATAATTTGCGGGAGTGAAAATGTCGTAATTTGTAGGAAACAAAAGATCGTCGTCCAGTACCGAGCGATTATTTAATTAATAGATTTGTAACGTTAAAGAAAAGACATTTAGATATTAGAATACACAGTTTTGTTCGAATTTGATTTTTACATTTACCACGAGTAAAGTAATTAATATTTTCTTGGTAGGTGCATTCGACGTGCACGCAGCCTTCACATTCGTCCTGTTTAGAGCATTGAAAGCCTTAGCGGCCTGTTTCTGGGTCATTTTATTTTCGAGGAGTAGCTTCAAAGCCGCATTCACGTTCTTCCCTGCCCATTTTCCTTCCGCTTTGGAATTTCAGACATTTTTCCGCGGCAAAACGTGCAAGGAAGATTAAACGAACGTCTTCTAATTTAATTTCAGTTTCCAACAGGTCGAACTTATAGATAAAAGAAATTTCATCTGTGCCGATCGTCACTGAAACGTCCGTACCGAAACGTTTCAGATCATAATTTACGTAACGCATAAAGAATATTGAAAAATTGCGGCTGTTAATCACGCTTAGTAAACTAGATACAGTATACATAATAGAGAAAGATCATTTGCTTATCCGTGGAACAGAGTATCGGCTGTAGAAAATAAGTTTTAATACTCGGAAAAGTGAAAAGAATGGAACATTATCTGCTCCATGTATTCACCGGATTATTTTATGACCACGATCCTACAAATATCGTATAATACGTACAAGTTGATAGTTTAGAAATAAAGAAAAAAAAGAAGAAGATATAGGATAGTATCTCGTACAATGGGCAGCGTGTACGAGTAGGCGAAAGTACAACTGCAATGCAAACGATGCGATGCGTGAATTTCCATTAATACAGCGTCATATCCGTCACGTAGGCGCGAGAAAATTGTATTTAACGGTACCTAACGCGATGTATATTACAAAAGTCGTTCATTTCGACGGAATTATACGTTAACGAAGTAAATTATACGAACAATACGATCGATTCCGCAATTTATTACACCGGCTGTCGCTCCGCCGATAATTAAGGTAATTTCATCTAGTTAACGTTAATTATAAGGGATTCATATTTAATATTTTCTCATCACCTGGAACAAGTGAAACGTTCCGTTGAACGTTCCGTGATAATCGTTATTGCCTTAATTGGATGCATTCCATCATTCAACATTTTCCAGATGCCTCCCTGTAATTTCGCAATTGGATAATGAATCGAGTCTCCGTTCCATTTATGTGGCTGCAGAATGCCAAAAACGTTTTTAGTCTTGCCGTGAAAATGCGGTAATAGACGTTTGCCATCGCGCGTTCCGCCAAACTGTTTTTACGCGGGTCGTTCGATTGCGAATGTTTAGCTCCGCTCTTCAAACTTTCGCATACTTGGCCGATACGTCTTCATTTTTATGAAACAGCTTTCCCAGTTCCCAATCATACGAACAAAGTTTTCTTTTCGAACGTCCATCAAGGACAGAGACGACGAAACGGAACCGCAAATCGATTCGTAGCCTCACGATCGCTCGATAGATCGTTCGGATCTCGCGTCCTGTTGCGTTCTCGTCTCGATTAACTTTACGCGTTGGCAAATTTATTTTACGATCGTGTGAGATCCTTCCGTTCTATGCTATTGCCATTTGCTACTGTTCATTTGGTGTAAGGAAAGAGGTTGGTTCGCTTGCTCGCCGAAAGGAGAAACGTTAAGGCACGAGCGATTACTGTCGGCGGAGCGAAAAGCTAAGGAGGCGGAGGTAGCGAATAATTAAACACGGTAATGTCTGAACATTAGAGCAGATGATGACGTCATCAAACCCGGAGCCACCCTCGAGAACAGCCTCTATCGAGAAAGCCTCGTGAAATTTGCCGTCCGTGCAACCCTCGACCAGGTTAAGGAACGGGTTTCAGCGGTATTACCGTCATTACTCTTACCCTTCCTACCACCTTTTCACCATCACTTAATATTTTTCCAGTTGAAAACACATGAAAATAAAGGTAGAGTCGTTGGGATACTACTTTGTTCGGCGAGTAGAAATTTTCAACTGTGGCAACGATACGACGAACAACTCGGCGATATTACGCGATAAATGGTATAGAAGGTAATTAAACCGGATAATCAAATTTCGATATCGTATTTCAGTTTTTCTTAAAGATGTAGGTTTCTCAGGTTTCTTAAACTTAAAAGCAAGTCGTACACGCATATTCGTTGTCAGACTATTTTCGAGATTTTGAACGCTTTTACATTCGCTGCGAAATTTCCAAAGAACCATCGTTACTCGTATTTTTCTGACAGAAGTTTCGAGAACAGTTTGGTTGGGATATGTCGAAGCAATTACTCGAAGAAAAACTCTACGTCTTTATTTATGTATATCCGTGACCCGGAGACTGCTACTACGCAGAATAGAATTTAGCGAAACAAAAATATTGTAAATAAGGGGAGCTCCGTATTATTGTGCCCTTGAATATAAATTACGTTTTGGGTTGCAAGGTCTAGAAACAAAGGAACTAATAAATAGATTTTTATTTATGTTCCTTGTAGCCTTTAGTTAGAGCTATGAGATTAACTTTTTGGTAATGTCCTTTTGCTATAAATACAAGAACCTGTTCCCTATTATACCTTTATTTATTTAAATATATTTTTCTATTACAAATTCATCCACTCGTTCTTCTATCAGTCAACCTCAACAGGATATACGTACATCATGATAAATCGTACACTTAATAAGATAGCGTCAGCATGACTTATTCCAATATCGAGTGGGCAAACATCCTTTATTTATTATCTATGGGTGAAAGCTGCAAATAAGCTCAGCGTCTTTATCGGCAAGCTTTCCTCGAAGATGATGTCCTGCCGGTTCCGACAGTCCACCGTCACGGTATATACACTGTACGTACATAGATATATCGACGCAACAGGAGAGTATCCTTGAGTAAGTTTCCAGCATTTTTCTGATACTTGGTCAGTGTGTCAGACAAAAATTGCACGACATCCAGGGTTGATATACGATACTCTTGTGCGTCTGACCTTGCTGTTACTCTGAAACCTCCTGTCAACCACATGTTAAAATTCTTTAACGGATACCTCAACTTTTTATTACATGTCCTTGCAGCTGATATTTATATACCTTGTTACATATCTTTGAATTTCAAAATTCGACGTACTGCCGACGTCAGCGTTGTTCCACGTACACCACAGGGACGCGTAAAGGTATTTTTCATAATGCTATTAGTCCTATTTCATCGTCGAATCGCAAGGTCGCGGTTTTCTAATATTCCCAGAACAAGGAATAAAATAATAAACGAATAAGAAACGTAGGTATCTGTTAGGAAATTTTAACGTGTGCTATACAGGAGCTTGCTAGGCCACCGCATGGTCAGATACACAGCACCACCTTACATCCTCTTCGATGTCGTGCAACGTTTGTACAAAAGATACTCTTGTATCGTTCGTGTCTGTTCAGATATTTGTGCAGTTCGAGATAAAGCGGGCACACTGTACACGTAGAAACAACAAACACCCATACATCTCGATATTCTGCCGGAAAATTTACGATTTACTTTGGAAACAGATACACCTTCGACGTGCCCGGAAGTCTATAGGTATAGCACTTTGCTCTAATTATCGTCCAGCGCGAATGTTTAGCATCTTTTGTTCGAACCAGGCAAAAGAAGCAAAGTACTTTTCATTTTCGGAAGAGGTCTTAAATCACGACCGCGCCAGAACGTAACGTAGGGCGGAAATTCGTGCTCGACCGTAATTTGCACGGATCGCGGACCAAGCTGCTGGGACACGAAAACGCTCGGCTGCGCCGCCACCCCTCTGAAAAGAGCATGGAGAGGGATAAAATGTCACGCGGGGTGAAGCGCATTACCATACGCTACGAACCTGGAACGTATATAAGACTGGCTGTTCGGACGGAGGGCCCAAATTAATTATTCTCTAACAGCTTCGAATGAGACTCGCTCGTCCTCTTTCTCCGTCTCTCTCGTTGCTTTCCTTCTGTCGTCTTTCGTTGCAAGCTCATTGTGTTTCCTACGATCGAGCAACTCCCGATGCAGTAACTCGCTTTTCAGCACCAGAGCGAGAGCGAGAGCGAGAGAGAGAGAGAGAGGAGAGTGTGTGTAACAACGGCATTCATCGCTGGAAATGAAATTTTTCTAATCACGTTCAACTTCAAAACCAAGATACGTTTATTTGCATATCATCGTTCAACCAACTAAGGTAACGATCGAAGACGTAGTAGACAAATTTTAATGTTACAACTCCACGATTACGTGTCGGGCGAATAACGAAACTAGTGATCGACTGATTCGATCCTGCGCTTCTGTTTTATGTATCTTCTCTGAAGAAATATGATGCTTTGATACACGATGATTTGACGAAATTAGTTTATAATTTGTCGTTTGTTTAGAGACTCGTATCAGGTAAAAATCATCGATGCAAAATAGTAGATTCTATATTATGGAATATTCGCTTTACGTTATGGTTTGTTCGTTCTTACATGGTTTTTCTCTCTCGGCTTAAACGAGAGTCTACATATTTTCAGGAATCCTCATACTGCTAGACGCGTTCGTTGATTCTCTCTCGTCGATCTGGCGATAATTTTATTCGATTTATATCCGAACACCGAAACGTCATTTGACCATTCTCCGTCGTTTAAGCGCTCTCGAACGAATCACTTTTGATCACGTCGAGACAATTTTAATATATATCTTTCCACTTTTTCTCGGATCGATTTTTCGCTCCGGAAAAATGCACACTTTCCAAAAACGTAATTTTCTCGAATGTTCCGGCGCGGTAAACGAAAACCATGAGAATTTCAGGAAACAACGGGGAAAGCCGAGTTGCATACAACTCGGCAACATTTCCGATTTCAACACAGACAAGACACATTTTCCACGGGATGCAAAAGCGACCAGCAGCATCGGCTTGCAGACAGAGTACGAAGGGTGGCGGGCTGCGGGTTTACAGGGGCGAGAAACGAGGATTGCGAGGGGTTCTGACCCAACAGTCGCGGTAGTCGTAGTTGGTCGCTTTGCTAGCGATCGGCAGTAACAAACGGGTCAGTGGAGCGGCAAACGTTTATCCCCGCTATTCTGAATCGTGATCCTTTTTGCGCGGCTAACTTTGAAATATGAATGAAAGGAAGTGACGGTTTTCCGCGCGGCCTGGGCGACTAAGAAAAATATTTCCTATGTCCTGGACCGACGATTGCCAAAGAAACAAATCACAGCGGCATTGCTTTATCGAGTTGTATAAGTGAATTTTGCCCATCGAACCGATCGGTTGATTATATTAAAAAACGTCTTTGATTATAAATACTTGCAGGTTCTTTGCGAATTTGTTATTTCCCTTACAACCAACTTACCGCTTGTATAGTGTTGAATTGCTGAAAAGTTTCCGTCAAAGAGCTACGCACGATGAAACGAATCGAATTTATGTTCAACTGTTAAGTCGCTCACGACGTTTCTGTCGCATGTACGTCAATTTATTATACGTTCGACGCGACGTTTCTAGGTTTTGGTAAACTTTACGCCTCGACGTTCGTCAACATCTCCGTATACAATGTAAATGCATGTGGTTTATGTTGGCAACTATCCCATAGAGGAACTTGCAAATGTTCGTCAGCGTTGTACTGCGATTTTATGGAAACCAATACATAGGACACACAGGATATACAAGGCAAGTTGCCTGGAGTTCTATATTACACCGGTATCTCCGGTATCGAGAAAATTCTTCGTTTCCTTGTATATATCGAAGGGACGAAAATAAATTACGTTCTGGTCAATATCTTCTTTTACCTTAAAACGCCATTTCGAAGTTGGACGAGTGGTTGAGAGCATAGTTACCATTTACCGCGGCAAGTAAGATAGAGAAATTAGTGGAACGTGAATTTTGGGCAGACGGTAAATTCTATAATCAGAGAAACTACGGGCAAAAGCTTCTCCAGGAAACCACGATAATTGATCCGAATTACAATTAGTATATTGTCTGAATGTTGTTTTGTAGTATACCGGCAAATTCAATTGGGAAATTTGCTAGTGTTGCGGGAACTCGGTGTTCGATAACATTCATCGAAACCAAAGGACGTAGAAACATATCGATAATTAATTTATGAGTTTCGCTTTGCAAATTCTGATGCCATGACGTATGCTGCTATGCGGTCTATACGAAGATGTCGAACAATCGTGAAACACTAAACAGGGACTAACATAATTCCGAGATTTTCTTTCGCTAATCGGTTCAATTTGATCGAATCGATATCGTCTATCCATTCGAACACGACTCGATAATTATTCGACTTTGATAATTGAAATTTGCCGAAAGTATTAGCATAATCAGGATACAACGAAACCGGTCGTGTCGCTATTCAACAAGCAAAAATATGTTTCCCAGGAATTTAATATTTCAGGAGAAATTATACTTTCAGATGAGAATAGAGGATCGACGGTCGCTCGAATCAGAAATGCAAATTCATTTTCAACGATACTCCCTCAGAAAAATGTAAATTGATTTCCTGCCACTACAGAATTGGATAGTTCCAAGTATATCGATTCTCTTCCCCATCTTTATTACTTTCCATCGCTATAACACGATTAGCGCTATTAGCTAGCTACTGATACTAGATTAATAAGCGCGTTTCATTACGTATTCATATTTCCATTCGTTATTTCATTTCGTTATTCCTTCGTTATTTATCATTAACACTTTGACTGTCACGTTGGTCATATATGACAGGCCAGGGTTTTTCCTGTGACGCCAGGGTGGTCATTAGTGACTACCAATGAGATAAACGTTCCATCGGGGAAGAATGTTGCCTTACATCATCGATTTATTATTATTTCGCCATTATATGCTTCGAATAATAAAGATACTCCCGTGGCGTCCTGAGCGAAACGTGTGATTTCGGTGTGGCAGTCAGAGTGTTAACGTAATTCCGTGATTTTTCGAATCGTAGGCCGATCGATCAGACGCGAAGGATGACGAAGGGAATGTGTTCTATCTACCTGATAAACATCCTACTTTCTTCGGTCGTATCGTGACCAGAACTTTTCTTCGAAACACGCGGGACGCTTCTCTTCGAAGCTTCTGGGAATATCCAGTTTCTACCAAATACACATATTTATAATAACATTTCAATAACTGAATGCAAATTATATATAATTAACGTGAACGGCAAATAATTAAATACGGCGAAAACCATGAACAACGATACGAAGAATATGGTTTTACATAATTACCTGTATTCCACGTATTCGAGCAAACGATTGATAAAGCAAGAGACGAAGAAAAGAAAAGGATGGGAAATGTGATAGCAGCGTAAGGACTTGCTATCAAACGTGGCCAAAGTTAATCCGTGCATTTTCGAAACACCAGTCATATTCCGGATGTCGCTTTCAACTTGCGCTTCCTGTTATTAGAGAAACAAATGAATTCTGCTGATGTTCGTTTATCAAGGACAGATGCGGAACGCCCAGGAAACATTCCTCCACGATTTTGTACGATGAATATTCATTCCCCCTAAGCACACCTGTATCTGCCCGTTCTGTCTAACTCTATACTTAGAATCAATTAGAATGATACATGATTCGCGTGCGATGCTCTCATTATGAATGGCTGTTCCAGGCTTGTCGGAAGGCAACCGCAGATTATAAATTTATCGAGTTATCGCTGGCGAAGAAAAATTGCGTCTACGTGCGCACCTATCCTCGGTTTACTCTCTCGTTGCTATGCTTGTCGTGTGGGATCATTCGCTTTCGTGTTTCGACATCGTTCGAATATCCTATTATTGCCTTTTCACGTTTCAACAAATTACAATCAAAGTTCGACAAAAGTCTTACCGAGACTATCCTGTAAGTTGCCTAAACTTTTCCTACCTCTACAACTTCCTCGTCGTGCGTTATGTTTTCCATCTCCTTCTTATCTATGTATTATACTCTTATACATATACGCACACGTGCGACGTGTTCTGTTGGGTTGGCAATTAAGCGGTTGCGGATTTTGTCATTAGGTGGTATTGACAAAATCCGCAACCACTTAGTTGCCAACCCAATATTATATCTCGACGAATTCCAAAGAATTGGCCATCGCTTGGAATTTTCCGATGGTTGGAACGAATCACGACCACCCAGACATCGTGAAAATCGTGCAAGTTCACGTGCGTCGTACGTCATTGACGCACGTCCGATAATAAAGTCCTTCACATGTTTGTGCACGGTTACATTGCGGAACAACGTCGATGACGTTCGGATATTGCGCGCTTTTTGTTAGTCCGTTGCTTGCCCACCCCGGTAATCAGTTTAATTGTAATTGGAAATCTGCCAAATGAACTGTAATCCGAGATCGAATGCGCTCGCCATAATTTAACCGAACCACTTTGGTCGGATGATATAACGTAGATCAAGAATGACGCCGCTGACAACGCAAAACTACTCCGCAGAGAATTAACGCCGTAATTCGAGCGTGATCACTAACTCACATGTTTCCGTATCATTCGGCTATTTTAACGCGTTCGTCAACCATTTCTTTGCTTAATTTTCAAGTGGCTCTTACGTATCGCTAAAATGATAATATAATCACGCGATTCCTACACGCGTCGTAGTATCTGTACTTTTCCTAATTTTCAACGACTTTCAACGATATTCTACTGCAGTGAGTATCATCGACTACGCGCGTATCTATTTATTGTTAGCTAACGCGTTCGATCTGGTTGACGTCGAGATTTCTTCGTTTCAAGTCCAATTATTTTGAAAATTATTTTGAAAAAGATTAAAAGATTCTACTCTACGTTTCCTTGGAACAATTTCTATTGCTTTCTAGAATTATATACAGTTTCGCACTTACATCGTTGCTTTTATCCACCGACGTATTAAACGATAACGAACAAAATGGAGATAACAGATAACAGTTCCTCTATTTGTTCCGACAACGCGGCAGTAGACACGGGCGTTGATGCGCTGCGCTGTGGTGTAGGCTACGTGGTACGTGCAGTCGTCCTAGCTACTGCAATAGTTTAACAGATTCATGGCCGCATTTGCAATGCATCGAAAAACGATGGCATTCAATTCGAGCGGCATGTTTGGCTCGGCCAGATATTGAATTCTACGCGTTCGACTGGCCGGACTACGACGGCACGATTTAACTTTTAAAACGTTTAAGCTTCGCGCTGTTTGCCCGTCGCTTCTTTCGTCACGCGACGCCAAGCGACGCCAAGCATCGCGTCGTCGCGTAACGAACGGCCTTTATTTGCCCATTGCGTTCATCCCTGTTGTTACAACTTCGCTTCTATACTACGTACTTGTTTTCCCGAACGTAAAAATGCCAAGTCGTCCAGTGTAGTTTTCCTCTCTTCAACTTTTATCTCTATCGATTTTTCCTCGACTATTAGGTTGTTCGAAAAGTGTGTTTCTTTTACAGACACGTCTTTTACAACAACGCGTCTTTAGACAAACATGAAACTTAATCTGTCGAACGTTGTGATCTTTATTTTGATAGAACAAAATGGATCGATAAAATTCGATAAAATAATATAAAACGAAAGATATTGTGCATCCATTATATTGTCCATCCTTATGAAATGAAAAAATCTTTTCGGACGACCTAATACTTCCCGTTACATTGGAAGTCGCATAATTACACGCTTTTAAAACGTGTTTCTCCGCGATAAATAAAATTTAATATCCCATTTGCTTTTTGTTTCGGTAACGAGTTATCACTCGTTAATTGTCAACTGTAAATCACTTTGTAAAGCAATTAAGTGTAACGAATATCGAATAATCGGTTTTAACGATTAACCGTACGTGTTGCACGATAATTAATCGCGTTACATTTCGCTGACTCTTTCGCCGATTAAGCATCTCTGTTTTTTAATCCGAAGGTCTAGCCAATGCTTGTATTCCATCTGATATCATACTCTCGACTGAACCGAGCAACACTATGCACGCAAACCAATAACATCCATCCTCCTGCGACTTTGTACATACATACTATGCCTATACATACAGTATACAGTATGCAGGCACAAGTATAATAAAAATACAATGGACAAGCGATGATTCCTTATACAAAGACGCATATAAACCGTAGCATAAATTTTTTTTTAGTCTAACTTAGTACTCGATGAAATTTGGCAAACCAATTTTGACACCGCCCTTCTTTCAAAGTTTCATTTTCATACACGACACATAACTTTTTGCGTGCTTGCGATTCTTGCCTCTTCGGAAATAATACAATAAAATATGTCCGAAATACGCGTCTTGTTCTTTCATTTTTAAATTGGGATGGAAACGAAACTAAATAACAAGTCGATACAATTTTTGTTACTAAATTATACTTTGTTTTTTACTAAATAATGGACGAGGTGCTTTGAACACGTTGACAAAGCAAAAGAATGTGCCAAGACCGCCTATTGACAAAATCCGCAATCGCTTAGTTGCCGAGCCAATAATCGATTTTACACCTGTATAATTAACGATAAGGTACTATGATATTGCCTTTATTGATAATATCTACGGTTACCTTTTCACAGGATAATCGAGTTACCGGAGTCGTGTTTGAGTTACAACGTCAGTTTCACTCGATAAGATGTTACAGGCAATTTTGTTAAGAATTCGTTTCGCAGTATTTTCGTTGACTTTGGCCACGAACTAGGATGGTAGAGTCGTGTTTCGACAGAGAAAGATGTTTATTAGTAATGGATTTAGAGGCAGAAAGGTGAGAAGAGAATGTTAGGAAAAGACAATGCGTTCGTATAATAGATGGCGATTTGCGGTTATTGTTCGCAAGGGTTGATAGTGTTTCACAATCCTCTTAGCGGCTCACAACCGCTTTTCCCACGAAATGTCACTATTCGATACCGCCACACCACCTTACCATCGGAAATTACGAAAGCTTTAACGGAGATGAGTGCGCTTACGTTAGTACCGAGTGCTACGCACACCACAACGATCTACAGAGTGTTTCACAGGATGTAATTAAAGGTTTAACCAGAAACGATTCCGTGGAAGGATGTTACGCATACTGTACCTACGTGCAAAGTAGTTAACTTCCAGAGCAACGTAACGTATGGTAAATACGTACGCGTGCAAATTTCCGTTCACAAGCTTTTAATACAATTTCTGCGAAATAAAAAATATAACATAAAGAACAGAGATAATGGTCATTTACACGTGGATAATGTACGTACAATAGATAATAATAAACACATGATCCGTGTCTGACGAGCATGCTCGTTTACATTTTGCCACGGATTTTAGGCACACGCTTTTCAAGGAGCAAATTGACAAGTCGAAAACGCGATTCGCTACTCAACAATTTTTTAAATATATAAAATAAATGTAATCTTGTAATGTTCTGCTTGAAGGTTCGTGCGAGCAGCGAGGAAACCGCAGAAAGAAGAGGAAGAGAGGAGAAAGATGAGTTGCAACGTAATGGAGACATCAACTGAGGTGTGAAACGTCGGGTACGAAGGGTGGATGTGGCAATGAGGGGATGGTAGGGATGACTATAAACCACGGAAGACAATAGCTGCTTCGGTAATAGAATAACGCGAGACCACGGCATGTCCGATACCGATTCAATTAATGCCGTTATCCAGAGAGATCCTGCATGCGCGGCTTTTGATCGCGGGCCACCCCCCTCCCTCTATTCGTCGCTCGCCAACCTTTGCCCCCGACTCTTGGTCGCGTCGCGTCGCGTCGTTCATTGAAGCAGGCTTGGATATTCGATCGGATAGATTGCCGTTGTTGTTCAATATCCTAGGCAGCCGGCGACGATAAAGCCTGCATTCGCCGATGGATGCTCAGTACCGTGCTGCTTCCGAGATTTAATTATTGCCATGTTGTTCAGGCACGATCAGAAATTTCTCTTGTGAAATTACGAGTTTCGAATTCGTGCGACGATATTACTCTCGTGGTACGATGTTTGTAACGAAAGAAACCGACGCTGAGGCGAGTACGTCGTTTATGGCGTAGCAGAACCAAGACAAATATTTTGCCACGGTACTAGCTTCGATCTCAGCGACGATAAGCAACGATCGTGTCGATAAATCGTTCTTGTTATTTCAATATTTAACTGTGATGTTTTATAGCCTGTGTCTCGTTGCTCTCGCGTTCTTGAAATTTATCGCAACTACTCCGATATAAATAGTAATTATTTTACGCAACGCGTGTAAGGAAGATGAATTGCTGAAGATGAATTAGTAATTCGAGCAGCGAACAGTCGGTCACTGAGGCTATTATAAATGTACCAGCGATATAGTTGACCGATATCAAGCACGGCGCTGATGGGGATTCAAACTATTCTCCACTTATCTCTCTCCGTTCATTTCGTTGTTAATGTCAGTGACTTTATTATCCTGACACTTGTGTCATCTTCGTATACATAGATTATGCGCGAATGAACCTGTCAGGCAATGGTTTTACATAGTAGAAATTCGTAACAGTAAGCCACTATTAAGACACACTGAGAAGTACTAGTAAGTACTCTTGTAAGACACTAGCAACGCCTTACAAGAAAGATACGCGTTAAGTGACTCGTAACTCTCTTCTAGGTAAGTACATATTTATAAGATGTACCGAAACGTATACATAGCCTACCGTATGATTACACGATATTAATATTCATATGGACGCGTATTACGTATTTTCTGATATTTTCTCCTCGAACGTTCCCAAGTATTTAGATAAATAGACGTACATGTACAAGCAGCTCGGTCATTGAATTAATTTGCAATTGGTAAACAAAGGATAGTATAGGGATAGTAAAGGAAAGGTAAACAAAGGGTAGTAAGAATTTAGACGTCAGTGAACTTAATCAACGGAATATAGACAAAATATGACTTGAATCAGCTCTTTGCACCTTGTCCATAATTTTAATACGATTAATACACACGCGCATGTATATGGATATATACATGTTACAGAGCTAAAAGTAAGAAGTTAACGTAATTGCTCGGTTATGATTACTAATATTTAACGAGCAATCGCATGGATTTCATTCATCTAGGTTTGCAGCGCTCGGAAGCAAAGTTTGTCACCCTCGTGTTTCTCATGTTGGAACAACTTGCTAGTGTAAACGAAATGAAAACTTCGGCTCTGCTAGCTGCGCAAACATTTAAATTCAGTCTTGTTTGCCTTAAGTATTATTGCGATACTTCTGCATTCGTTAACGGCTGAAAACACAGACGAATATAAGACGGACTTTCGAAGAGCTTGAGAAAACTGCTGACGGATGATTACCGCGCTAACAGTTGCTGAATACCTGCAAACGTTTTCACGCGTAAAAGCATAGTGAACTATGTTTGGCGTTTATTGTTAGATATTTTTCCGAAGAATATTTTTCTTGTTACCAAAGGTCGATCTATCAGCGTTTCACAAAAGCCTGATACAAGATGATCAAAACGAAAGATTCTTACCAGGATATTAAAAGCGTCCAATATTTTTAGTAATGTTACACGTCGTGACATCAAAGCCTAACATTGAATGGATTAAAAATCAAATTTATGGTACGTAGAAAATGAAAAACATGTTAAAACGCGAACCCGTATCTCTTTATTACGGATAACGCGTATTACTAAAAATATTAGACTCCTTTAACATCCTCGTAAGAGTCTTCGATCTGTTGCATCAAGATTTTCTCAATGAAATTACGTGTTCTTTTCAGCAAAAGTATAAATTCAGTTGCGAAAGCGATAAGAGATACAGCTGCAAACGCGGGAAAGAGAATTTAAGGCACGCGTGAAACGAAAGTCTTGCCTCTCCGTTTCGCTTTTTCTGGATTCTGTTTTTCTTTAATTTTCTCCGTTGACTCTAAACTACTAAATAAATCTGGTTTAAATGGCATTTTAAATTTTATTCCGTTTCCAAATTTATTCCACACTCTCCACCCTCTCTTTCGGAATTACATATGTACGACGTCGTTTCTTCGTCTGTTTTCCAAATTGTGAAACAGAAAAAGGCTCAGAAAGTAACTTTAGGAAGAAACGGTAAAAGAAGCTGTGTATAACAACGTACATACATATATGTATGTATATCGACGAGCTTGGCTGTTTGCGAAGGCGTCTAGTAAAATATACACCGTAGAATGGTTCAATTTCCTCGGAAGTTGGATGATCTCGAAAAATATGGCCTCTCCTTGAGTTATACGGAACTGTGCATGCAGGTCAGCATGATGTGGCCACCTTCGCTTGTACACACGTAACGGCTACAGACACGTGCATGCACGAACCTGCTCTGTACATTATACATAGTATAATACCTTGTTCCATATTTTAGAATTTTTATACATATATATATATATAGCTGCCATAGTCTTTATGTCATTTATGCTTAAACAATTCATAATATGTATATCACCGAGACACGCGTTTATAAATATATATATACATACGATATATGTATATACCTATTATAATTCTATTTTAAGTTACCTCGATACAATAGAGTAGCCCTGAATACGAGTTTACTGTAATATTGCTAATTAATGAGTAAGCTAATACACGTATGCATGTGTATTACTTTAAATATTAAATAATCGCAGCATAAACTTATTTACGAGATAGTCGACTTCCACCGTTTGAAACCTCCTCTTCAAAAGAAATACATATTCAAAATGAAGATCGTTTCTTTCGCGTGAAACACTTCACGAGTATCGTAGTGGCACACATGCATATTTATTTCTTTCCACGGAGCGTTCCTCGAGACTTTTTTTTATCCATCTACGTCGTTTTGCGGAATAATAACACACATATATATCGTTACTTCGTTCAATCCGACGATAGAAGCCGTGTGTTTTAACGAAATTAGATATTCATTCGTTGAATTACGTCGCTTACCGTGACACTATGCAAGCACATCCAAATGGATGAGAATTATTTGAAGACCTTCCTAAGATAATATATTTCAAGGAAATGCGTGCTAATACGTTTGATGCGTTTAATAAAGGCAAGCGGTTTCAACTAAAATTTGCCGAGAAGAATGAAAAAAGGAGAGAAAGAAAGAAAGAAGGCGACGTTTTCGAGACTGTAACTCGCGGCTGAACGATGGACAATCACTCACGAAGCGGTGCGGTAATTCCAAAATACCGCCACAAGCGTTCCACAATAGTATGGTAATGCGAACGTCAGCCGTCAACTACTTGATTGCGCATTGTTGTTTGTATTGTACGTTCCGGTCTGGCGTCGCGTACAATCGCCCACTTTCGCGGAACATTCGCACGAAAGCGAACAAATCCAGCAACGAATCGCATCTACTGTTTGTAACTGCGGCCTGCCTTCTCCCCTGCCTGCTTCTTTATCGCTACTTATTTCGCTATAACGAGAAACGATGAAATAACAAATAGTCTCCCTTACCAATAACGAGAAATGATAAAATAACAAATAATCTTATCCAGCTATGAGGAGAACAGCAATTTTTTCCCTGTACAATATACGGTATAGTGGCATTATTGTACGTGTGTATAGAAATTGCTCGAAAAATCGCGTTGCTTTTGCTTGCTTTCTAATAGAAGATCGATAGAAACTTTCTATCAACGAACGTTCTAAAGGAAACTGGTCGTTCGCGCTCTGCTGGAAATGGCTAGGCCCAGCTGAAGATTCCAGCAAAACGCGTTACTGGATAGTTATTAAACGAAAAAAGCTTCAACTTTCCCTGCTTAAGGATGTCTTAAGAGTGTCACGGTAAATGTGCAGGAAATCCAGCAACTTGCTCGCTAAGGGTACGGTGGCCATGGTTGGAAACTTTCTGATTTAAAGCCGTTCGAAAAGTGGCCGGCGCGGCGCGATTCGATGTCGTTCCAGATATTTAAGGTTCAGGTCGTCAGTGGTTGTCTATGAAGACACCTTTCTCTTATAGAACGAAGAGGTTGGGGACGAAGGAAAGAGAAGTACTCGCGCAGTTCAACCGAACAAAGGAAACTTGCATCGTACGTTAAGCAGCAGACGTGCCATGACACGTACATGGACATAGTGGCGGACACACTCGCGAGCTCTCCGCAGGTGTAAGGACCAAGCGTGGATCGCACACAGAGATCGGTTTGCATATTTGTGTTCGCATACCAAAACGTTCTCAGATCGTAGGAAGGAAGAACGAGAAGGTAAGAGACGACGAAGAGGCGCCGTGGAAATATATGCTGCCCATTGTCTGCAAATATTAATCGCCGGCTGAACTTCGAACCTCGAATCCAAACCTATTCTACCTTTGCGTAACCTCTGTGAAACTTGGCTGTGTTCCTTGTCCAGAACTTCCCTCTACTTTCTGCTCATCGTCTCACTCTTTCGAATTTTACGAACATCAAAACCATTCGCGCTAAGAGAAACGCGAACGAATCATCTGATAAACGCGAACAGTACTTTCCTTGTTCAATTTTCGTGTTGTGATTCGAGAATTAATCAGGATACTTTCGTATGTATAGGTATGCACAGGTACGTACGTCGAATGTATGCGTATTTATAATGTGAATCCTGAGTTTAATTTTAGTATCGTTATATCAAGATGTTGTTATTATAGAAAAGTTCTTATATTTATATTTAAAGCTTCCGACTAAATAGCTTCTCGTATAATTCCTCTACGTTCGATGTAAAGGTTTTTATGGAAGCAAAAAGTTAGGACGATACAAATACGAGAAGTATTTGTACGAGCATCTCTGTCCCTATGTACATACTACAAGTACAAAATATGACGGATTATTAAAGTCTGTAAAGTTATTTTTAATTTTATATTAAATATCAATCTTCGATACGAGCTTGTGACCTCAGGCTGTCGATCAGTGAATATTAAAAATTCAAGAATGTGTTCTTGTCTGAAAACCATAGGCAGAATCAATGTTCCATGATGCAGAAGAGGCACTTTAAAGGACGTGGAAGGTATGTTTAAGGAATTTAATAAAGCACTATTGCCATCTCTTTGTAAGGAAGAATCGCGTAATGTGTCTTTCCGAAAGAAAAGCGCATTGATTGCTTCGACCACAAGAGCTTCCACAGGTGCTACCAGATTATCTACAGTCCTGAAGAATTTATTCGTTCCTTTGGTCGAATAAGATACGAGGATCAATATCGAGAGCTGTAATACTACGTTACTCTTCTGAAATGAGAATTCCTACGAAAAACCCTATCGGAAAGTTTTATGTTCGTCGCACATAATCGTGTAAAGGTCGCATCGTCTTCTTTCTTCCAGCGTCACAATCTCTCATTGAATAGAGATTGCATGGAAATGATATCGATTCTTTCGTAGCAGTTGCAGATGTTTCCGTTTAATCCTTCTCATTTTTACCAAGTTGCTCGTTAATTTATCGCAAACCTTCTTTTTCTTTTCGTTGAAAATCTAGTAATAAAAATAGGATTTGTTCGATACTTGTAAATATGATCCCGTTATCTAAATCGTACATCGTACGTACAGATAAATAAATTCACGTCGTATCATTAACAACATCTTCAAGCAAACAGCTCACTTCCGACGAGGAACAGTTTCATAAGTATGAAACTAACAAACATCGTTTAATATCGAATTATTATTAACCCGATAATTGAATCGCGTAATAAGAAAAGAAAAACAATTACGATGTAAATGGCGTCAATTTTTAACTTTCTTGCGATCCGCTCCCGCTTTTCCCTCTTATTCCATCTTTCTCTACACCCCCGTCTCTTCGGTCCTATCATTATATCAATCATATACATTAGAAGACCGATACCGATCCGTTACAACTTCATTCGTTCCTTTCCTTTCCTTTCCTTTCCTTCCCATCGCTGATAATAATAAGTCATTAGGCGCACGTTCCGTGTATTACGTTGAAACCGATGAATGCTAACACGACACGCACCGACCAACAGAATGAGGAACGAAAATACAAGCGTATGGTGGATATCAATGATGATAACCATGAAACGTTTCGTGTAGCGGCGTGATTTCAGCCGAGGCGTTACCAATCTAATGATTACTAACCATGCTAACTGAAACTGCACCGATGTCGATGGTGGTAACGGACAATGCTAGTGGCACATCCGGTGCAGACGGTGGGTCGGCTAACACACAGCCATTGGCTGTACTTACGTAAAATGGATTGCTAAATTTCGTGTTGCTCGTGTAAATAAGACGAAAAGTGTACGATGTAAATTACAAAGTACGAAATAATTATTGCAGATGGTAAGTATGAAATCGTTAACTGGAAGAAAACGAGCGCGTATCCTTATTCCGAGGTAGATTCGAGAGAGTTAGGATTCAAGCGGGCCGCGTTACTCGTCAGCCTCGAATGCGAATACGATTCACCGGAGCGTGTCTCTTTTCAAGAAATTTCTCGCGGAATCCCACAGATTGTTGATCTGCGCAATCCCATCGCGTTATTACCGGATCTCCGTTACCCAGCTCTTCGAGATTCCCATCGAGATACACTTGCGCAATCGCCTACGTTCTACAGCATCGTCCGAGATTTTGTTCCTGCCCCACGGGATGGTTGGCGTCGCGTCGCGCCGCGTCTGTGCGAAAAAAATCTCGACTCGAGAGAAGGAAAAAGAGAGAAGAAGTGCGGAATCTTCCTTTCTCCTTCCATGTCGTATTCTTATGTCACGCTATCCTTCTCTTTCCTTCTCGTTTCTTCGCTACTTTTCATTCCTTTTTCCTCGATCTGTGTCATCCTGTCTCCTCCACCGTCTATACGTTTATACGTCCAACTCTCTTTTCATCTTACCAGCTGCTGCTGCTGCTGCTGCTGCTGCTGCTGCTGCTGCTGCTACTGCTGCTGCTGCTACTGCTGCTGTCCCCTAGTCTATTTTCCTTTTCCGATTGTCGAGACGACGGCGCAAGACGCGATAAAGGAGTCGGGACTTGCACGAAAGAAAATGACGCCGGTCGGTATAATGGAGAGTTCCCAACACCCTCGAGGGTGTGTACGCGGCTTACACAGAGGGTTTTACTAAGGTGGATCATCTTCAGCTGGGTGAATGATAGACATGGACAAAGCTTCTTGCATTTCCCTGATAAAAGGAAAATGACAACTATTCCTTTTTCGATTATTAATACACTGCAAGCTGTTTCAAGATTATCGAACATCTAATAAAAATACAACTTTTTGTACTGGGTTGGCAACGATGTAAAATCTCGGGCATAGCTGTTTTAATAAAACGTCTTTAAACGCGAGGAAACTACGTGGTTGAGTGTCTGTGACTTGGCGTAATAGGTATGTTGAAACCATGATGAAGCAAGTGGGGGTGTCGGTAATCTCCTTTCTTGGCCACGTTCCTTCCTCTTCGCTTTCCTCGGGTCTCTTTCTGGAGAAAATAATCTTAGCCTCGAAATGTCCAAGAACATCTGCCGCTTTTGTAAATCGGGTCGCAGGATATCCAATCAACCAGCGGAAATAACGTCTAGATCAGAGATGAGATTTTCCATAAATCCAACTGGATCATTTCTCTCTCGAACTAGGTACACTCGCATAATCTGAATCTCTACTAGCGCTTTTAGATTTACATTCATCGCATTTTTTGTCCTTTAAGTCAACGAAAACTACCGCCTTTCACAATGTTCGTTCGGTGTTATTAATAACGAACGCCCGTGATTTCCATTCCGATTCTCTTCCCCCAACGTTCTTAATAGCCTCGAACCTTAAATCCTTGAAATCGTCTCCCATAGTCTTTCAGCGTGAACATCGACTGTCAAGATCTTCCGCTAGAGTTCTTTATAACTTTGTAGCGATTTGATTAACTTTACGCTCGACTAGATTCGACTCGCCATTACAGAAACAGACTAAATACATCCTATGTATCGTTCGTGCCAATATTCATTCGTTATATCTAAATGTGTATCTTTGAGCGTTCATCGCGAAAAAGCTACCGAACGCTACTTTTGTGAACGAACCTTAACAATTATTAAGAATAAGTCTTTCACAAAACGGAAGACACGATAATTTGTTCGTTCTTTTCCTATAATTAGGTTGTCTGGAAATTAATAGCGATTTTCAGAGATCCAGCTTCGTACAGCACTTATTAATTATGCTGTTTGTTTGTTATTCGTTTGTTACCGATATCGTGCAACCACGTAGAGGAGGCAAATTCCTCTTCCAAAAAAAGATTTGTTTATAGGAATTTAAAAAATAGCTCGGAGTGCAGCTGAAACTGCATGAGACGTCGATCTTGCATTTGGCGAAGGTAAAATAACTGAAGCAAATAGCGCAATTTCGGTTCGAAAGATTTCGGAATGGCGATAAAAGCCCCGAAGAGGAAGAGCGTCGTGTGAATTGAAAAGCTTCAGATTTTTATAATAATGGAATAAAACAGCTTCTATCTCGCTAGGAAAAGTGTATTATATCCGATGGATCCTATTTTGATGAAATACATTTATTTCTGCATTGCCTCGTAAGTATGATTCGTTCGAATCGTTGAAATACGAAACAATCTTCTCCGTAACGTTGTTCGATATGTTTATTGATAATAATTGCTAACGCTAATTATACATATTAACGCGAGCTAATATAATTTGGCCGAGCAATATTTATGAATTTGGAACGTGGCTACACCCGCTCTTATAGAAATTTAATATACGTATCATTAATTTAATTTCATGAAACAAAATTGATTAATTTTTCATTTCGTATTAGCTTTTCAATTCGAATTGAAATAATATTTTTGGCCAGAAAATTGTAGTTACGTGTATTATGATAACAGAGCAGAAGGAGAAAGGAGAAATGTCGAGAGGAGTAAAGAGAAAAGGGAAGAGGAAAAAAGAAGAAGAAAAGACGAAAGAAAAAAGAGAAAAGGTTACGAGAGAAAAGCAGAGTAAATTATATGTACCTCGTCTGTAATTGTAATTAACATAACTATTCAAACCTCTATTACGAAAGTGTCCGCTTTAGCGTCCGGATTTTTACCCACTTTAGCTTCCGCCGCTGTTCCCACCAATTTTTGTAAATGGAATCTCGGCGTGAGCTTCGAATCGCGCGTGTTATAATTACATTGTCTCACTGCATTCCGCGTGTTCTCGTGTCGGATATCGGTATCTCACTTACTCTAGCTTTTCCCTCTTCCCTTGGTCGAATTTTCATATCAACCTAGAGATAAGCGTTCAGACTTGTCCCGTTGTTTGTGGTCTCTAAAGCGAGCACTAAGTACGTACATGCATATGTAACTAAATCGTGACTAAATAACTTAAATACATATACTTTATATTGGCATCGATAAAGCTGGATGTGACGTGAAAATGGTGAGAAGATGAAATGACGCTTAAAACGTGGCACACGAAAAAGGATCTAATATCGGGTCTATCCTATGCCTAGTTGGCGTTCAAACGCATGTATCTGCTGCTTTTTATGTTCTCTGTTCGAGACGTTGTTTTACGCTGCTTTTGTCAAATTTGCTGGTTCGTATTATACCGCGTGCACATCGGAGCACAGTGGTGAACGGATTCGTGAACACTACAGACGACAAATCCTCTGTTCGTGAAACTAATCGCGAGCAGTATGCAAATTAGACTCGAGCGTTTAATTATTTCCATATGTTCCAATATGTCCCTCGGTTATTTGCAAGCTGTTCGTAACCGGTTTGCTTGCAGAGCGAACTTTCAGCGGACACTTGACGAACGCAAGAGAAAAGTACATTCGGGTACCATGGTCCTATGTTTATAACAGCGTAAAACAATTAATCGTGTTTTTATCGATATACCAAGATGAACCAGTGACACGAGTTAGTTATACCATTACGAAGTACAGTATAGTTGTATTATTGAGATTCCTGCGATCAAAATGATACCAAACGTGACCATATTTCGTATCAACCTTCGCATTAACCGTAGCAGTGAGAAATCACCTGACCCTGTACCGTTTTATTTCGCTTTTCCTATTCCGTTTCGCTCGCTCTGCTTGTTTCTCACAAGGAACACGAAACCCAAGTACGAACGCACCGTGCACAGATGGAAAGAAGTCCTCTGGAAGGAATTCGGGTCTGATCGGTTGTTTTTAACAGGCTCGACACAATCGTAACGTTAGTCACGAGTACTGGCCGAAGGAGTCGCATGTTCAAATAAAACAATGCAACACATCCCGTGACGGTGAGCGATAGACAGCAGTACCTTCCTCTGTGCCGTCTCGAGAGACTTCTTTCCATCTCCGTGTTAGACATACCTGCAGAGGTCCGGAGAGACATCGCTATGACTCTTGATGTTCGAGAACTGTTCGTCAACTTGTCACAAACACGTTCACGAAACATCGACCAACACCTGTATCATGTTCGTGAACCGTGTACGTCAACATATTCACTGGTGAGAACGGATCTTCGAATACGCTTGACTTGACATCGGTTAGAACATTCCCACCAATACTTTGCATAGTGAGACTGTGACGCGAAGCGTCACTCGAGTGTCGAAAGTGAAAATACCAATAATTGTACGATTGAAACGTATTTAATTCGCTTCGTATAACGACGTGTAACTCATTCTTCTAATATTATTATTACATAACGAAACGAAATAATTTATCAAGATCCCTTCATCTTCTCTATTGATCTTACCTGTCGCAGATAGCTAGTAATAGATTAATAGTTAATAATAAATAATATTGTAATTTATTGAGAATAGTATCGAGATATTAGAAAATCTCCTAGAGATTATCTTCTAATTCGGTTATGTTAACTAAATTATTTTCTTATTTGAAATAAATGAAATGAATTATTTCACATTTCAACCTGTATACTGAAATAGAAATCTGGATAATTAAACGAAGTAGGTTTTCTTAGTAGAGTTCTTCTTTCTCGTGTTAAATGTAAGAATATAGATTGACTAGACTGTTAATGTTGGAACAAAAGGTTGAAATACGTAATTTACATTTTGTTCCATTTGCCGTATGAATTTTCTATTGTAGCGTCATCTCCGGACTTTTACCAATAACTTTCATTATTTCCACGATGAAGTCGCCATCACAAAGTGTTCCGTTTTTAACTCGTAATGTCATTAATTATCGCTAATATCATCGCATATTTCTTGTTTTATCAAAAAATTTGCGTCTGTTAGAAATATTTCGGATTATTTGTAAAATGGGACAGAGTTTATCACTGAAATGTGTATGTCAAATATTAAACTCTGACAATAACAAACAGTCATGGTACAATTTTTAAATCAATCACATTACGTTTACAAATATTTTTCAAAATTATATCGATATTTGTTAAAAAGTATATCAATATCAATATTCATATTTGTTTTAAATACATATTCCATACTGTAATGCTGATTATGATTGTTTTATAAATCGGGAAACAAAGTAGCTTTATTTTCCATAGATGTTTGTGACCGCGTGCAATGCGCTCGGTAGAACCAATGTTTGTCGCGCGCGTTATGATATTTTAATTTTGATCATAATAATTATACATGAAATTCAAGTCAGAATTTATTCGTCCATTATTACCAACTACCTAGCCTTCTAGTATTATTATTATTATTATATACTTTTAACATATATCAGATTGAAACTTGCAAGATAAAAGACAAATAAAAGAAATAAAATTTTGTAAAGGACTACTTTGTTTGAAACAGTCAAATGGAGTCCATTTGAATTTGCTGCGATTGTTCGAAACGTGTCATTTGTTTCTACGATTCAGTGTACACGTTGAGTATTCGTATATTCCGGAGATGATTTTTATATCCTATCGATATTTATATCGTAAGTCAGCGTATATAAAAATGGAATGTCTTATTATTGCAAAAATAATGGACAGAAGCGTTTCGATGCTTCGATGTGTAATAAAGCGTTAACAAAGTGTTTCATAGAAGAAAACCTTAACGCGTTCGCTACGGCGGCTTTTTTTTAAGGATTTTCCTATTTGGCGGTACGGGACAAATAGACCCCGTGATGGATTTTCCTATTTCGCGGTACGGGGCAACAGTGTCCCGTAGCAATTTTGATTGAACGGTCGTATCGTCCTTTCCAATTTGGTGCTACGGGATTACCGTAACCCTGTACTCATTTCGACATACAATATCTTTCATATTGCACTTTCACGTTCCAAAGATTTATGAAGTATATTATAATATGAAGAACCGTATGATACGTTTAATACGATCATCTGTTGAGAAAGGGTTCGTTCGAAATTTTTCAAAAATGTTGCAACGATTAAACTGGTTAAATAGAATACATTAAATCGCTATCTATAATCTACCAATCGATACTGATTACGATTGACCTCTGTCTCTGCCCCATTTTCTACTTCCCTTATCCCTGCGAGGTTTCTTCGTATATCGTCTAGTCCTTATCTTACAGCTTCACCTCTTTTCATGTACACACGACTCTAGCCGAGTGTCGGTAGACAACCACAAGCCCTCATTTATAGTTCCCTTCTACCTTTCTGTTACGGTACTAATGTAAGGGTAGTGGCCGTCTCTACCAGCGTATAGATAAATGAGATCCCGGCCAGTGGTTTCTCTGTGGATAGACGGTCAACCATCTCGTGCTATTTACACAACCGCGACAGCTGAGATTCGGTTTCTTTCTCAGGGCTGTTTGTACAGTGTGTCGAGAATGAGAGATGACGAACGGCAAGGGTGCAAAGGTGTGTACGGCCGAAGGATACCTGAAAATAGAGAACGGGTAAAACGCGAGTGGCGAACACCGGTGCACCACCATCGAAGCCGAAGCTTTTGGTATAATAAGAAAAAAAGAAGAAGAAAAAAAAAAAGAAAGAATAGAAAAATACAATATAATATAAAAGACAACGATCTGTTGTCTGGAATTCGTAATTTTATTAGATCGTTAAGGGATTAAATACAACCGAATCCTGAGAAACTCAAATCGGAAATAAAAGAACGCCCGATACTTTGCTTCGTTTTCTGTACATATAAATGGATTATTGATCGCGATGGAATTCTACGTATCGCTGACAGGTTCGTAAGATACGTGAATGGAAATGAAAGGTGAAACGTGGTGAAGCGCGATGTTCGTGCGTAGGTTCGCGTACGTCGGACAATCAACGGGAAACAATTGCGAATTGCGAAAAGTTCGCATGAACATGAGGAGCGTTCTAGCGCCGAATGATTTTTGGCCCAACGAACGTCACCGATAAATCGCTCTGGATTGTTACCAACGTATACTCCTAACCCCACGCTGGTTTCCGAAAGTGGAACTACAGGGCGTGTTGGTCAGCGGAAGCAAAATCAGCAGGTCGTGTCGAAACTTTTGCAAACCTGCGCTCTGGAGGCACAGTCGAATGTCTGATACCGCAGCCACAATTTCTCGGCGTCGTGACGTGCGTGTGCATGCACGTCACGCATGCACGTCACGCATGCACACGCAAATGCCAACACTGTTACCGGTAAAAAAAAGAAAGAGAGAGAAAGCATCAAGCCCTTGATCAATCGAGTCTCGCTATTCGTTTCCATTCGAAGAGATCCGTTTCCACATAAAAATCAGTCGTGTTCAGAGTATCCGACTGATAAGAAACAAAACACAAGTTGTATATACGTCCTTTGCAATTATCAACTTACTCCGTTTACTCCGCAGACTCGATTTCGTCTGATGTCAGAAACCATTTCGTCTAGAAGCACAGACGCACTTTTTCGCAGGTTCTAAGAAGCTTCCACACCTTCTTCTTCGTCACATTTACCTAAACTTATAAACGAAAGAAGTCCTACATTCTAGTTTATAGTTTGCCTTTTCGTTTATCGACCAGACTCTCGAGAACAGAATAGGTTTGTTCTTTCAATCGTCTTTTGTGTCGCGATTTATTCTAGAGCGTAGACGATAGAGGCGAACGTAGGGTACTTTGATGCTGCCACTGCAACCGTTCTTTTATATAATGTTCATTTAGTGAAGTCTACTCTGCAATTTACGTTCCGCGATAATAAAGCGCGAGCCGCGCGCTTATGATTGTTACCGAAAAGGCGAAACGTCTGTACGTTTGTGTGCGTGTGAATGTGTGTCTGTCTGAAGTCGATCAAAAAGCGCGCGAAACAATTAGTTAGCTGGCATATTCGGTCTGTTAGCATTTAACATGCATCGTCGAAGCCATTCAAGAAATACGTATACCTACGTACATATACTTCATCATATGCAAAGTCTGATTTTTGTCCACTCACCGTACCCATACTCGTTAATCAATTGTTTCATCCTAACGTGTCAATTATACGATTTTTTTTTAAACTCATTCAACGATATTTATAGAATTAATTTCTCAAGGGAATAACTATTACACGAATTAGATTATTAGTCTATTTCGTGATGTCTGCGTCAAAGATCATCTAAAACGACAACCGAATCGATATTACTTTCCTCTCTCGTTCGTTCCGCTGAATTAAATTAATTAAAGAATCCTAAATAATTTCATCCATGTCCTAAATTATAAAAATAAAAGGCCAGATTATAAGATATAATAATTCCTGTCTTTGATCTGATAATTATTTCGTTCGATTAATTTCTATCCGAAGAAGGCACGTCTTTATTTCCAATTTTATTCTTCAAAAACTGGCCGTTATCAACGTAACAAAGCAACAGAAAATCGAAAAAAAAAAAATCGGAAAAAAGAAACGATTGCCACGGCCCTCCGCCATTCATATTACGAGCCATCTTACAAAGCATCGTTTACGATACGTTGATTCGATTTTTTCAGTCACACACGCACTTACTTGTCGCTGAATCTCTCTAATTCAACATGCACGAGTAAACGACGAATCGCGTAATGTCTTTCGTTGGACAGTAATATTCAACGCGCGTAAGAAACAAGTGGAGAAAATCTTTTACCTCGGAGATACAACGCGATGAACGTGGAACCGGAGTTGGACGGGACTTTCATAATAAGGTACGGAAAATGGTGCAGCATCGTCGAAGCGTAAGATCGGTCCATATTTCCGGTAATTTGTAGGCAATTTCCGAGCTTCGAATGCTCGGTTGCCCAATTACACCGTGAGACGGTATTATTGAGATTTTCATATGGACCATAGCTTACAGCGTAGCTTTTAAGACGAACGAACTCCTCTCACTCGTATTTCATGGTCTAACGGATACTCCCATTCCCTCTTTTGTCAGTCTCCATTCTTCCTGTTGAACTGGAAAAAGGTAAAACGAAAGCCTTCGGAGGATTTTATTCCTGCCGGTGTCGCGATCCTTCGCCCTCCAAGTAGGCCGCTTCTTGAGCTTTTATTCTATTAGACGGAAGATACTTACTAAATTACGTTAACTCTCTGACGTTTCTCTCTCTACCGTGTGCGCTCGTCCTATATTTCGAAAACAAAAGAGAAGGATATGCCAAGCTGCGAGTTCCAAGTTTCGAGTTATACACAGGAGACGTTAACGAGTCTAAGAAGACCGCTAAATTTCAATGGAACTCTGCCTTTTGAACGAGTTTCGCGTACAAGTAATAATCTTTTAACGTTCCTTTCTCGATCATTCTTTATCTCCGTACTTCGTTAGTACCTGTGGTTTCTGTTGGTTTTTTTTACCTAAGAAATTACCTTGCTATGATTTGTATAACGTAATGTTTAGCGTAATATTTGTGTAGCGAAAACAACGAGGCATACTTTCGTCAAAAAATTCGTACAGATTAAGCTTACTATTTTAAGAAATTTTGAATAACCTGATTAAAATTGAAAAGAAGCGTCGATTCAAACGTTGTCAATAGTGCATCCTTGCAGAGCGATGTAGCTGAGATGAATAGGTGTTATCGTGGATCGAACGACGTATTTTATCGATATGCCGTGCACGCAAGTCGGCCGGTACGAGACGCGGCGAATCAATTTACGAAGACAAATTGACCGAACGAGACTCAAACTCATGAGGAATCGCCGCTCGTAAATCGAAATGGTACCGCGATTTCATCGTTTACCGAGACTTCGGATTCTTCTGATTCCGACAGAGACTCGTTTTAACTCTCACTCAGACTCGCTTCATACGCTAGACATTTACATCGCGTTTTCATCCTCTGTACTCGATGTGGCAAAAACACCGAACACCTCCTGATCATTTTTTAACTAGCGTTTTACCACCAGCCTAAGTATTTGCAGTTGCGGCGATGTGGAAAAGCGTCGGAAACGTAAACCAGTCTCGCGATACTTTGACACGTGCGTAGTGCACACGCGAATGAGTACGTTTCAGTCTGAAGTCTGAAGCGCCTACTTTGCGAACGAAATCGACGAAAGAGTAAGTCGCGCGACTCAAGGATGTGGAAACAGCGACTACGTACTCGCTTGTCGAACCGTGACGTCGCGAGTCCCTACTGTTCCCACAGGAGTACCCGGAAACCTCTCTTTGCCACGGCTCCTTACTCGCCGTCGCGTCTGTCGCGTCTCGTAACTCGTAAAGCAGAAGGAGGACTGGCGCGGTGGAGGATGCTCCGGGAACTGCGTACGGGTTCGATATTCTCTAGCTTTGCATTTTTTTCTTTTTTTTTCTGTTTGTAAACGTTTCACCGACAACTTAAGTACGTAGCACCGTGGAACTGTCTGCCGCCACGATCGCGACGTATATAAACATGGCTACGCTTCACAGTCGGTGAATTTTTCCCGTGAATTTCTGTCGAAAGACTCGTCTTCGTTGAATCTCGCGATCACGTGAAACCAGAGAATAGCAATAAGCAAGAGAAAGAAGAGAGGCAAAGAAATATTTTCAAACATTTTCGATAGCTTCGACGAATTAAAAATTTAACGCGAATCGAATTTAGAAACTAGGTGAGAATTTAATGGAAAATATTTTATCAGGAATCTATGATAATCGGGCATCTTTGATGCAACACGCGACGATAATGTTTTCTGCAAACTAACACAAAGTTTAAGGAGACGCTTGACAGCTACGCTTATATCTTTCGCTAATGAGTCGATAAATATCTTTACTTTGGACGATTCACAGACGCGTAATTAAAGATGGCGAAAGATGTACACGCCTTTGTGTCAAAATTCTATCGGGAGAAATGTTGGATTCGGTGTACTTTATTAGATTATAACCGGGTCACACGAATAATCTTTATCACGTGAAGAATTAACACGCAAGCTTCATCTATAAATATACAGAATGTGAGGAAGTTTGCTCGCGTGCAGAGATATCTTGAGCGATCTTTAATTATCGATAACTAAAAAACAAAGAGAATGCAATTTTTTAATTCTTGATTTTCGTCTTATTTTGGCCTCGAAAATCACCCCTTAAATTTCCTGATACCTGTAGCCGAACACCCTGTATATTTATATAACGCGTTTGAAAATACGCACGCGAGCGTAAATCTGTCGAAACGAAAATCCGTTACCATGTTCCGGTTGGAAAAATGGAAAAATGGAAAAAAATAGTACGCAGCTTATAAGAAGAATCAGCCACCACGAAGCGGACAATAATCCTGAATCCCGAACGATAGTTGTGACCAAAGATCGAATCGATTTTGAAACTTGTTTAAAATGTCGATCGATGTATCGCTTCGTACGATCGATCGTTTCGAAGCGTGGACAAATGGACGATGAAATCAACGAACTTTGTATATCGTATTTCGGGCTTGTAAGCGTTCTATCTGTGCAGAGTGCAAGGCAAAAGGCGAATCAGAGTCAGATCGAAAGGAAAACAGAGAAGTATGAAATTAGAAAACTACAGAAACATTTTTCAGCTAATGTGACAGAGTATACTTATTCGACAGAGTTGAGGATGAAGCCAGAGCCAGAGGTCGTGGTGAGTCGCGCGACGTTAGAGAGGGCGTGCGCGTTCCACCAGCCTGCGGGATCAGTCGACATCCGAAGCGGCACTCACGTTCCGCGACTGTACCGCGCGCGCGCCTTTATCTTGCCTCACTAAATCGTCCTTTTGAGTTTGCCCGATCGAACCTCCTGTTATTCATTGTCGCGATAAACGTCGCGAATATCGAGCAACGCTCGCGTTTCACCCGTGAACGAGCAACCGAATTTTAGTGTTCGCGCGCGAATGCTCGCTCGACGATCAGGGGCTCGTGTGCCCGATTCCTGAATTAATCTCATCGACCTCTAATCGATCGAGGATCGTCTGCACCGCGTCATCCGGTAAACGGATCACGACCGCCATGTTCTTTATCCGTGTACGTTTCATCGACCAGTGAAAAAAGTTTCTTTTTCGTGCGCGTTTTGGTTCTCGATAATAATTTCATTTGGCACCAAGTTTATCGATTTTTCATCGATCGGAAGTTAGCTACGGAATCGAATTTCAACGTTCTTTCGTGAATCTTTTGTCTTTTTTTGCATTCGTGTGTTTTCTCCCGAACGAGTTCGAAATTTTTTCCGGTAGAACAAGAACAGGTTGAAAAGTACTACGCAAATGTGTGTTGTGAGATTCCGTCGAGATAGACATGCATTCAACGAGTGATGATCAGTGGTGCTGGTGGCATCTTGTCATTGTTTGTGTTTCATTTCCAAAGTTGTACCTGTCTCGTGCCTTTTCAACAACGGTGAGTAATGAATCTTCTTGGTTTTTTTTTTTTTTTTTTAGTTTCCATGATTTTAGATTATTAGAGTTCTATCCTTTGTTCCTCCTTCTCGGTAAGAGATTCACAAATCACGAGAGGCAAAACGTTACGGTCGTTTCCAGTAATTTCTAAACAGGCGATTTTCTCGAAACGACTCTCACAAAAATTTGCCTACGACTTCGTTTAGTGAATTTTGCGAGGAATTTCATTTGTAAGGAAATCAATAACGGTTAAAGCTGATCATATAGCGATTATATACTTCGTGTGTATTCGATGCGTTTGCGAACGATTGTATTTCCGCCGACCAATATGTCTATTAAACGAAACACAGATAATCTATACAGTGAATTAATTATGTTACGTATGAGGTTATGATATTCAAAAAATCTTAGCTCTTTCGTTCTTTCCTTTTAGTATTTTATTATTATTTTTCCGTGTACGTTTTTCTCGAATTGTACATCGTTTCTACTGTTTTTCGATTTGCGATTAACACCCCAAAGAAAGGCCGCCATTTTGATCTTGCTTGTCGGTTCATTTGATAATCGAATTTGTAATATGATTCGAAGGGAGTCCAGAATAACGTGTCGACAATGGAAAATTAATTTTTCTTCCATGTACATGATACGTGTATCGCATACGTATGTACGTATAGCGCGGATAGTAAATAGAAATATGAGTGAACGACGACTTTGACGGTTCCTGGAAATTGATCGGCGCCATTGAATGGCAGACATTCGACGATGAATAGACATGTTACGTCTAATGCGTTATGAAATCATCTTTACAGATAGGTGACTCGGAATCGAGTTGCAACGAGGTCGTTACATCTACAATAATGTATAAAGATTCACTCGTTTATGAAACCCGAACGAGTTCCCTTTCATCTATCGAATCCATCGCGACTATTTGACTTTAACTGAAATGATTGGATCGGAAAGTATTTGCATGATTAAAAGACTCGTTACACAACATTATTCTCGTGACAGAGAGGGCGTTACGATCGAGCCTGAATTAACACCGTAGAATATAGAAGATTGCTAGAACCCTGCTAAAGTAGAGAGGGTGATCAATGACGCATGCAATGACAGGCATACTCTGACAATGAGTCTTAAGGGATTTAGCTTATGCTGTACAATCAATCCAACCAATGGATCGTGCCTTAGAGAAACCATGTTCGATTATCACTTGCCTGAATTATGGTAGAGATTTCACTTAACGAATACGTACGATAATCCAAGATGGCTGCGTGGTTAATAAAAAATTAATAAACGACGTAATCGAAAGATCGAAAGTCATTAAGCGTAATGTACGAGTTCGTATAATATAAAAAAAAAAATCACTTTGACATTTTTCTGGAAGAAAGTCAATATGCCTTTCATCTCCTCCGGCGAATGAAAACAATATATCACCATCGATCATACCTTGTCAGTTCGTGCAAACGGAAAATTCGTAAAAATCCTCTGTCCTCTCCGCGATGAGCCAATATTTACAAACAAACTTCAACTATTGTGATTAGTAAGAAATACCGATTTATTGCTCGGAAGATAACATATACATACTATGATTACTAAAAATACGTCATCAAGTCGGATAATCCATCGATAAATTTTAATTCTAACATTACGAACTGAATCGTCGTGGATATGGTACGTCTAAAGACCATATTGGTGTCTAACGACGAGTGTACAAGGTAACTGCACTACAGGCTTGTCTGAAAGTAAGATCGAAAGTCGCACTAATTTTAATAAGCAGCGCGTACTCGAGAAACGATTAATTCGGAGGTCGTGTTTGTCGCAAGGAGTTCGGGAGAGCTATCGATCAATTTTTTGATCACTCGGAAAACCAATTGAAATTTAACGAGGTGGGAAAACACGCGTACAGTGCATTGTTCCCGATCTGCGTTCGTTCAAGTTGGAAAAAAGAGAATGATTTTAAACGTTCTGTTCGCGGCTCTGCTATATACGTATGCATGTATTTGCATATTATGCAACTATTCAGCTACAGAACGGTAAACTATGTGTTAATAAGGGGAAAAATCCCTTCGTTCACTTTTGTTCGTCAACACCTGCCGCATCACAGACCGTAGAAATGCTATTTCAGCTTACCACCGCTTCTCTAACGAGCGATCAATTCCGCATCCCTAGGAACCTTTGATAATGCGTGGCCTTTGTTAAACGATAGCAAGACGAGTCGGTTTTCCCCTCTTTATTCCTTTCTCTGTTTCAGAAAAATGTATGTCGCAATTTAAAACGGAACAGAGATAAAACTCCGTAGCGGCGAGAACGTCTCACGGTCTCGTTTTAAAAGAAAATTCAATGTTAAATTATGCGTTATATCGTACAGAATACTTCAAATATGTAATACGATCTACGCTCGGATTTAATATAAATGGATAGAATAAAACGAGACTTTCTGTTATTGAAATAATATAGCGATATACGTGTGTAGTATATATACATGTTAGTGTCGATGAACTTGCTTCCATTTTAATGAATTCTTATCTAATTGTAACATAGCTAGGATAGAATTTCGCTATATATGTAGGAATGTTATATTATAAGTTAATAGAAAACAGTATGATAAATACAATATCGTTGCATTCACACGAAATCGAATATAATACCGCGTTTCGCGTTTAGTTTTCTCACTAATCCTACGACACAACAACACAACGTACTCCACACGATCACGATAAATTCAACTCTGACAGCATTTTCTATGCTCATTTTTCCCTTAACATACCTTGGTAACGCTCACAACACTCCTTGACAACATTAACATATCTTGACAACGTTTATAAACAATTACCCCTCACGCCACGTCCTTCCCTGACGTCACACCATCTCCACATATATTTCAGAAGATACCGACCTTTGACAGGAAAGCTAATTGCTCGTCTGTTAGAGTAGCGATATTTCTTCCACGTGGAGCAGAATTTAACTGTTATATAAATCATAAATATCTTGTCAAAAATTAGGTAAAATACATCTTCGAAGCGTTCTTCTTATCGTTTCTATCTTTGATGATACGATTCGCATTTTAGTATTAGCGTAGTCGCGTTAAGGTAAAGATTAACGTAGAATAGGGAAATTGTAGTTGGAAGGAGACGATTGAAAGATGATCTTTGAACTTTTGGCCTTAATACGAACGAGGTCGTTGTGGAGCGAGCTTCCGATTCTTTGGAGAAACGCTTAAAATTCAAATGTGAGTTCGGTGTCTTCTTAGATTGACTGGAAGACTAATACCGAAGAAGAAAGAAGTCTCTGGAACGAGAGTATAATTTTTCTATAAATCACGCTAGTATAATCCTTAAAATTTGTCAGCACTTTCGATCGCAGAAGCGATAGGTTACGATCTTTTTATTAACGCTTTTGAATATTTCGCTTTAAAACGATCTGATCGACGTGGATTCATCGTGTAACAATGGAGCGAGTTTTACTTGCAACTGTGGCATAGAGATTTCAATTGTAGCATAGAGATTTCAACAAGAGAGTTTTTCAAGCATTCAGACGCAAACGGTAATCTCCTTTCCCATGAAATATGTAGCTGTCAAACACGATATATTGTTTAAAGTTTAGAGAATGCCAACGCCTTACGTAAACCACGTGACATTAGGAAACTTCCTTGAAACGTTCGATATTAACAGAAAAAGATACCATTTTTACTATACAAATCGAATAATTAATACACGAACGTGAACTAACGTTTACAAGGTTGTTATCATAAAGAAATACTCGTGGAGAATTTTCAAACGCGTGTATTTCTAAGATAGTGCATTAAAAGTGTGCGTGTGTGTGTGTGTACACGTTCCATGAATTCTATTAGCGGCACGACGAATAAAACGGTATCGGTTGAGAGATCGATCGAAATGGAAAGAGATAATACGTAAACATTGGACAGTTTTCTCTAATGTCAACGTATAGGGCACGAAAAGAAGCACACGCGTATTACGCTTAAAATTGGCACAGTGGAGGAGTGTCTGGCGAAGAGGAAACGTTTGCTTGCCACTGGAAAAATTTCCAAGCCGTCATTTGTATTATATATGCATGCATTTATCCGTGACATGGTTAACATTCAGCTACGGTGAGAAAAAATGTATTTATAGAGCGATATCGCCGCGAGAAGGAAGCGTAGTTCGTAAGATCGGATAAGATTGAACCGCGGGTAGCAGGTGCATTTCTCGGAATCTGGCGCGGTTGGAAGGAAGAAAAAAAAAATTTGGCGGTCTCGTTTCACTTTTTAGAGGTTTCGCGGCGCCGAAGATTTCATCATAGCGAATGTAGAGGTAAAGGGATGGAAAGAAGGCAGGGGAGTATGTAGGGATCAGTTGAGCGGAAAGCTCTTTCGCTGCAAAATACTTGCAGCTATGCATGCATGAATACCGGTATTTGGAGGCCATACAGTCGGTGAATACCAGTACCCGCGAGAGATGGGTGAGTCGTACAACCGATCGAACGTGTATTCATCCGTGTGCCGGTAATTCGTGCTCGACACGCTACAAACGAAAAGGACGGTAAACATTTGAGCAAGGTTTTCCAACATTTGTATAAGCAATCAAAGGTAAACGAGTAATTTTCTTTTCATCGCAATTCTGATTTTCCAATGTATGCATCGACTATTTGCCGTTATTATAAAATCATCTTTCAGTTTCGTAACGGCTACACCGAGTTCCTTTCTAAATATTCCACTCAATAGTTCAGATACACCTTACGAAATACACCTACTTGTACGATTAACCGACGCAACGAACGAAAATCTTGGGAAAAGTGATACGAGTTATATGGATAGATACGTACGTGTACTTTACGCGTATTTGCCGTTTAGTGTTAGTTACCGTGGGACGAATTACGTGGTTGTTGCGTATTCGATAAACATAAATCGTTCGTTGCCTCTTAAGAGAACTGGAACGTTTTCGGCACGCGATAAAACTGTTTTCTACGTGATTTACCTACGACGCTTCTTTCATCCGACAGATTTACTTTCTTTTTATAGTCACTTTCAAGCAAGAGATCGCCGAAGGTTTTTTCACTCGATCGTTGGATCGCGCTCCTGGGAATTGACTTAACGTTGAGTTTCTATGTAAATCGTGGTTCGCGGCGAGAGCTGACGGTGATTTGGACGATGCGTTTAAACGCGTCTTTCTTCTACGTTGCCTTCCGATCGACCGTTCCTCAACTTTCAAGTATCTACAGAAAATTCCATTTCTGGATAGAATGAATTCTTTGCTGCATTTTTCCTATCTTAAGAAGAGAAAGAACGAGAGACAGGGAAACAGAGAAATACGTATTTCGTATACTTCTGTTAATAATATCGGAGAAATGCTGCAACTTGTTTAGTATAAAAATGGTACAATTTTTTTGTAACGTAAAAGGTAGTTGGAAACCGATATACGATATGTACGGTTTTACTCGGAACGATCAAATATCTGGCAAAACACGAACGACGCGAAAAAATGTTTCGTACGAAAGTTGTATGGTATCAAGGCGGGCATATTTTTTTCCTTCTATCTGTTTGGTCTTGCGATGACCTTGCGGTCTGCTGTAGAGGTAACATTAAAATTTTTCAATTGCTACCTCCATCTTTTATTATATGTCCTTGTAGCTAACATTCAGATGTTTTCAAAACGCTACAAAGTTGCGTCCTCCACATAATCCAGCATTAACGTTGTTCGATGTACACCGTGCAGAAAGATGTTTTTGATAGTGCTGTTACTGGTATGACATTGTCGGAACGCAAGCTCACAGTTTTCCAATATTTCCAAAACAGCTCGTCAATTCCGAGCGGTAAATTTCGGTACGAACATAGTTGCTTGTATCGATCGGATTTGAAAGTTCGTATCCTGATGCCGGATGCTTCAAAACGCGCGACTTCGTGTTATTTTGAAAACATCTGATTATCAGCTACTAGAATATGCAATAAAAAACGGAGATATCCATTTCAAAATCTCGCTGTCGCCGCCACAGAACGTTTGAAGGATATCGCAAGATCAAAGAGATAAATAACACAGTGCGTGGTTCCTCTCGATATCGTACGACGTTCGCCTTAAACATATTTTCGTGTCATTCGTATTTTTCCATATATTTGATCGTTTCCAGTTAAACCGGACATGTTGTACGTAGTTGCATGTAGAGTAACGCGTAATGACCTGTAGAACTAGAGACCACTTTTACCTGGCTCGCGCTACTGTTTCATTATTCAAGGTAGGAACATTGAGGGAAATTGCGCGCAATTGGCCAAGCGCACGGGCAATTCGTCTTTGCGAAAGTTTTATCGACTAATGAGTATATAGGTAACACGGTGGCTCGTGCGTTCGTCATTAGTCATTAGCCAGTTTCGTCGAGCGGGAATTCGTTTTAATGAATTTTACGAAACTCGTCGATCACTCGCGTAGCGGAAAAAAGCTATCGTCGTTGGCCGGCCGCTCTTAAATAATTCCATTCCAAGATATATATGTGTCCAGGGATTAAACTCGATCTTTAATACGTGGGATTAGAAGCGAAATTTCATTTTTATATTTGCATTTTAAAGTTAGAAGCGGCAACAGTCTCGACGCAATCCCGTCGCTTCGCATCTGGCAAAGGATTTCCCATGGAAATGTCATATCGCATTTTATGTTTATTCGTTATTTGTTTTCGAAGAGATCGATTAAAAATATGTCTCGCACACGCTATACATGTACAACGTTTCGGCTTGATATTCCTAAAAAAGCATCTCGTCGTATCGAGAAATTCAGTACGCTATTACGTGCATATGGCAGAAGCATGTAACGTTTCGGTCGTGCTTAAGATTTATTTTACGTTTTTTATAAACAAACACGTAATATGCTAACGTTCACCACGGTCAGAACCGAGATTTGTGTGACGACCTGTGCGCGATCGATCGGGTTAACAACCGTACGGTAAATTTATTTCAGATGAAAAAATATGACGTAAAATAAAATAACAATTGATGTTGCCTGTGATTAATTTTTAATTAACTTTTACGATTGGTTCGTAACGAAGAACGGAATGAAATCAGAAAAACGTAAACAAGTATTTTCTATTGCTGGCCTTTGTGACACGCTAATGAGTAGAAAATTTAAATAACAGCAAACAAAGTTGCTTAATTGCTTCTGGTTGAATAATTTCTGAAAAAAGATCGGCCAAAGAAAACCGAGTGGCCGTAAATTATTAACGACTACTTAGCGAAAAATTATAAATAACAGATTCGGACGAGCTTCGAGTCGGTGCTTAAGAGGAGCTGGTAAAATATACGGGATTTTCACGCTATCAATTCTCAGCGTCTTTCTCGTTACCGACAAGTACGAGGAAAGATGAAAGAGAAAAAGAACGAATAGTTTAAAACCGACTATGCGCGTATTCGCGATAATATCTTGTTCGCAAGTGCAAAGATACATTTGCATTTTGTTACTGCATATATAACTTAACGTCTATATGTGTAAGTATATTGTCGCAATTAACGAGAACACGAATTCAGTCGTAAACATGCCAGCCAAATCGAAAGGAATAAAATACACAGTTTAAGAAAGTCACAGAGCTTGCAAAAATTGCCAAGATTTAGTTAAAAAGGTGAAATGTTACTTGACCCGCGTCCACGTTGACCATCGCGCAAAGAATAACCGAGAATATCCTTGACGTCGCGTCGCTTCGCTGTTGCAGTCATAAAACCGTTGGGACACGCTAAACCACCGTACGACGCGGCACGGAAGAGAACTTAATTTATGCCACTGTCAAGCTCAAGTATCTTCGCTTTCTCTTATATCTTCGCTTATATCAGGGCGACGAGAACCAAGCGACCGGTCGCGTTCCAACCGTTCGAAGTATCGCGTTTCCTGCTACTGCCAACGAAAATGAAATCCAAACCGAACGTTGTTCTGTTTGTTATTTTTATGTACGCGTGTGCGTATTTTACGTGTTTTGGTCTTCGCATCGCTATATGTATATATATATATATATATATATATATAGGTCGATAAGTGTGAAGATACGTACTTTCTTTTCTAACTTTCTCGCTTTACGATACTTATTTGTATAATTCCCTTCCTTCTCTGTACTTTTTCTTTACCCGTTTTACTTTTTGCCTTGCTGTTTCTGCTTTCAAACGGAACGCCTCTCCTCTTTTTCCATTTTCCTATTTTATAACGCCGGTAGCAAATTACGTAGCAGTAGTTTCTGTTTAGTTATTTCTCTTGCTTTCTAAGAGACTGGACGTTCCGGTGATAGTAATTGATGGGATTACGCAAGTTCGCACGCGCCCCTGATGGCTCAATATCGTTTCTTTTTTCTCCGTTAAGAAAAGATACTTCTCAGTTCGACCCGAATCACATCGTATCGTCCCTCGCAGGCCTACCAGGGCATCGGCGAGAAACGATGAAATAACCTAACAGAGTCGTTCGTGACAGGTCATTCGACGAAATCTTCGCAAAGCTTTTTCCCTATTCCTCTATCGCCTTCGAGTTTGGCTATCTTCTCGTCGCAAGTGAATACACACACTGCCGCGATTCCGTGTCTTCCTCTTTTTAGCTATAGTCAACTTAGCTATCTTCTTTCACCGGTTAACCGCGTTTGACGAGTATGCACGTGAAACAAAAACTTTATTTCGGTGCGTTTACTCGACGTTGCTTGTATTTATTTACGCGCTGCGCGATCTAACCCCATGACGGATTTCTAAAACTAAATTCCGCAGTTAACTGGTTAATTTTCGTGGCACTGCGTGCGCAGCTGTGTTAATATTGTATTCCCTGCATATGTTTCGCAATATTATTTAAATGGACTGATCCATTATGCAGTGGACAGTGAAAACAATATATATATATATATATATACTTCACGTAGCTAACAACAATTTATGGTTATCATCGTTCTTTGCGAACTCATTTTCCATTGAAATATTTCCTAGCAATAATGTTTAATAGCATCTTATTTTAACTAAGCTAAATTATCCTACAACGATGAAATGTTCGTGTTCCTAAAGAGGATGAAAATCCTTTTAACTATGATCGCGAATGTACTATGATAAAATATAATTATATATATTTACGTTTTTCCAACGAAATGATTACTATTATTATGAAATTCGTGTATGATGGGCGTTTTCGAAGCGGCGTTATTTCAAACGAGGATACGCAAGAATGTTTGGCGTACGATCGTGTTGGAAATTTCCACAGAGGCCCTTTTAAAGTCTGTCAACGATTCGTTTTTTTCTCAAATCTCTACAAATACCCACGCATTCAAGCTTTGCTTACTTACTTAAAAACGTATACAAATGAACGCTAATGACATAAACGTAACGATCATTGTAAAGCAGAGAAGAAAAGCAGTTTCTACGGACGCGCGGTAGTGGTTTGCGTTAGCGAGCAAGCTAAACTTATTTTTAGTTGCTCTGTTGCTTGGAAGTCGGTAGGTAAACATCTGGACCGCCCAGCATCTTGGCGAAAGTATCACTGTTAATGGCGACTACATTTTCCAGCGTAGCTTGAATGCACCTTGATACGCCCTATGCCACTAACAGAGCTTAGTTCTAATGGTCTGTGCCTCGTGTTACCCAGCTTTCCTATTCTTCCTCCCAAACAAATATCTCAGCTATGATAGTTAACCCGTATCCAGCTACGTCGGCTGAGAGAACGACGTAGAGCGAGGTCTGCGAATGGACGAGGAAGGAAAGACTATCTAAGAAGAGAGAGGCTTCTCGTTGGCTTGTAAGGTGGAGTCAGGTTGTTTAAGAAATCTCTTGACGAGGAGAAAGAGAGAGAATGAGCGATTAGCTCGTTTCCTCTCTTGCAATCGGAGAAATAAGAAATAAGAATGATACAGCGACTAATTGTAAGAAAGAGGAAAAGCTAGTAACAGAGAGAGAGAGAGGGAGAGGCGGTAACTAAAAAAACAGAAAAAGAAAGATAATGGAGGAAAAGGAGATGGAAGTTTCCTCGAGGAAAGCTGAAACTGTTTACCAAGAGACGTAGACATTTCGAAAGATCACTCGACCCGATGCGAGAGATTGGATGGTTGGACGAGGAGAAAAATAATTTCTAGATAAATAGAATTTTTCGTGTTATCGGTATTTCTGAGCGTACGATTAGCATATTTCGATGCTGTTCTTCCATCGCGCTGTTGCGAGCGCTGCAAGAAAGAAATTACAAATTTGCTTTATAACGCTGTTCGTATTTCTTATCCTTTTCATTCTTCAAACGACTTTAGAGCTTGGTTCTCGTGTTTTTTAAACTTTAAATTCTCTGCCGGTATCGTGAAGTTCGTGAACCAGTAACATTTTCAATTGTGTCGCCGTACGAAAGTGCTGGTAATTACAAAAGTTTCACGATTTCAGGTATTTTCAGTAGAAATTGCACCCGTAATAGCGCTGATATACCTAGTGCGATGTACAAGTCTCTGAACCTACAACTTTTTTTCGCCATAAATTCCGAATGTTCTTAAGAGGCAACGAGCTCTGTTAAAATTCCGGTTTACGTATAAAACCCGTAGAGATGCAAGCGAAACCACGAACCAACTGTCCAAGTAATGGAAAATGTTACAACGAACACGATGTGCTTTATTACCTATCTATCGATAGTATCGTATGGCTACGACAGATACAAACGATTCGTATAAGAAGAGTAGACTCAACGTTGAAGTCGTTGTTCTGACATTTACCCAAAGATAAATCTTCCTTCTCAATCTATCTTTGACGTTTTGTAAAATACCGAACATTTGCAAGAATCACTTTAAACGAATAACGCGCGCAAAAGATTAGTAGTTTCTGATATTTCCACGAATTTCTGGTCGGAGACGGGACGATGATAAAAAAACAAAAGACATTTTCCGTTGAATGAAGTCGACTCGAAATAAAAGTGTTTGGACGTGGTATAAATTTCGCTTGTACACGAGAATATAACTATGGTAAATTTGCTTGTCTACGACTACGATACGATCTACCATAAACGTAACAGTGGAAAGGAAACGCGTCGTGTCGCGTCGAGTTGCGCCGCATCGTGCGCGTAATGTATAACGAAAAACCGCAGAAGCTCGACCACGAGACTCTTTCAAATTCTCTTCGAAACGACGACTAATTTTTTCACGGCTCGACGATGAGTTGCATTTTGGATACGAGATTCCCTACGAATCCGACGAGTAAGCCGAGAATTTATAATAGAACGTGATATTGTTCCTGAGATTTATCGACGTATATACGTACATGTATCTTTTAGTTAATTTTAAACGAACGTTTTCCTCGTTGCATTTAACGTAGAGTTATATTGTTCAAACGGAATATATTACAAGCATAGTATGGAGTATTCTAACGTGAAATATAACACAATTTTAAAAATATTTTCTCGTTAGGATATTTTCGTATCTTTGCCGATGAAAGCAATTTGAATCGGTGGTAATTAATTTTCCTATTGCCGTGCAGCTTGATTTCTGTGGGACTTGTACTACGAGTGCCAGTCGTTCTTTCTCAATTGTAACGTTTCCGTTGCATTTAGTGGAGCGCGGCTCGTCAGCGTCTATCGTTATACCATAGATCTCCACCGAGCAAGTAATTGTCTCCTGTAATCCTACTTTTTCTTGCCAGTCTGTTCCACAGAAATTTCAAGGACGAATTCTACGTTATCATCGTTCACGCCTTAAAGCATTTAATCACGGTTTGATGGCGATAAAGACCGAGAGAACAGGCAATTGCTTGAATTATTTAAACGAGGTTCGTTTCGGACCAGCTTCGCTGAGACGGCTTCAAATCGAATATAAAGGTAGAATTCTACGGGAAACCGAGATCGTTCGTTCAGCCAATGCTGAATTGCGTGAATCTAACGAGCAACGGTCAGCGATCTATAATTTCCTCGCATAACCCATCCGTGTCAATGATCACTTGAATTTAACTTCTTGTCGGTTCACCTGATATTCTCGCCCCCTCCGCCCCCCCCCATCATTTTTCTTCAAAATCTTTCCTCTTAATACCTCGGCTTATCAGCTGCCTCGAGATTTCTACAGTGAAACCTAATTTATCAGCGCCGAACCGCACAAACCGTTTCTTCGGTCTCCTTGCATTTACGTAATTGAATTTCAACTCCTGCTTTTTTCCTTATCCGATGGTTGCTTTCTGTCGTCAACTTCACAGCCTCCCTTAGTACGCTTATACCAGTGTACTTCTTTCATTGTTTTCCTTTTTCTTTTTCCATGTTGTCCAAAACGAAAGAGCACAGCGTCGTTCAATCAACGATTTCGCTCGATCGTTCGCGAAAGATCGCTTATCGGCATTTTATATACTTACGAGTGAAATTGTTTAGGCGAAGCGAGACATTGTATCTATAAGATAAAGTTTGTTACCGCGTATCAAAATCCTATCCTGTTGTTTCCTTTCATTCTGCGATCCTTAAGAGGAATCGAGCCGTAGATAATGCGAAATGTTTTAGAGCTTTAAACTATCTATCCATTTTCAACGAACTGAATTGTAAACGTTTTAGACTGCAATTTCGAAGAGTTTAAATGTTTCTCTCAATCGCCGGTCTAATGTTAGAAACTAAATTACTTCATCGCCGCTACGAAGCTTTCAATTACAGTTCTTACCAGTACAAGGCGATTACGATAAATTTCTACCATATATAAAGTTTCTGCTTTAAGCTACTTTTCCTTGATAATTTAGACATTGCTTGGTACCGAAAGTTATATGATTTCGAATTTGTGACACGCAAATCCAACTTCCATTTGTTACTTGCTTCCAGATCGAATATATCAAGAGAATGGTAATAGACGTTAATTTACTGCCGCGATAACATCTCGTTATTAACTCTACCACTTTCAACGAGATCGCACGATTTAGCCTACGCGATATCTGAAACGGTTCTACGGAAGAACATTTGACTTGGAACGACTTGAATCTCTGGCAAGCTACTTACCTATGCATGTACGTATCGTGTGTACATAGCGATTTCCCTGGTCCTTTAGGATGAATTATTAATTGCCAATAACATCGAAACGAACGAAGCGCGAACATTTTGTCTCGAATAAATTAAATCGCGTACGAAGGTAAAGAAATAAGGATAGAAGTCGAGAGAATTTATATCTTGACGCGAAACGAAATATTTCAAAGGTGTCTTTCATTTCGACGATAATCTACTCGCAGAGGCTTGCGTTATCAAAAATGGTGGATCGATGAAAAATTTTATTTAATTTTATTTATGTCATTAACTTGAAATCGAGTAATGCCAGATTTATATAATAGTTGGAATAGGTTTTTATTTATTCTCGACGTGAGATTTTGACCAGCGCGTTAACGCTCGATTATACGCTCGAAGTAAAATCTGATGTCAACTTGAAAGTTAAAGAAAAAGGGAATTGCCTATAAATGACAATGATTGATCGACGTCTATTTAAAAACTCGTTTAAACGCTGTCCATCATTCCTCGAGGTTCGTGAATTTTTTAATCCTACGTAACTCTTGTTAATACCGAAAACTAATGGATTTTACTAATGGCTGTTTCCCCTGTAGATAAATAAATTAATAAATTAATAAATAACCCGAGCGTACATTTATATTTTCGTGCATGCACAGTGGCACGACGGGCAAAGGTTTACGGATTTCTGATTCTCATCAATTTATTACTTATATTTTGCGTAGCAATATCGGTAAGATTATAAGCGAAACTTTATAATGCAAGAATTCATGAAACTTTCAGTCGCTTTACAAAGTCGTTTTATACAGAAGTTGCATAATACGCGTTAATTGTATATAGAGGCAGCAGCTGAAGCTTCCTATGAAAGTCAGTATTATACACGAGCACGCGTATAATGCATGATGCACTGGTATCTACACGTAATTTAAAGTATCAGGATTTATGGATAGCACGAGAATAGCCATTATTATTTATCGACGTTCGTTCAGTGTCTGACCGTGGATCGATGCATAAAATATTGGTTATCGGACCTCCGTCACGCTATCGTTCTCATTGTCAGCATCGCTTATGAGTTTCCATTGTTTGAGCTTGTACCGTAATATCTTTTTAGATGCGAGGAAGATTTTGCAATAATTGACAATGAGAGCCAGCTTCGGGGACGATGTTTCTCATCAAATAGAACGGATACGTTTTAACTGCACATTTCATTAATATCAGATACAATTGATCGTACCAATGGCTGGCTATTTCGTCGAATTATTCAATTTATCATAGAATTCATTATTTTAATCTGTCTTTGTAAATACTCGCGTGTGCGTAATATCGTCTACAAGGAGAATATATCTTCTTTTCGTAATGAAAGAAATATCAGAATTAATTCGAACGTACGTTCGTTTCTCCATGCCGTGTACGAACGTAACTGTTACGTAGGTGCGTAGTTCCACGCAAAGAAACGTACAACGTACTTTGTTCCGTTAAAATTCTCTCTGTTCAAACGATCTATAGATAATCAGAAGATTCTCAATTTTAAAGGCTCTTGAGGTTTTAATATACACGCGCAACGCGCTTCGTGACTGTATACGCAGTCAAACTTGCAAAGTGAAATTAAAAAAAGAACGCGTACCGTAAAGACGAGAGTTTCGATCGAGTGTTCTCGCATAAACTAAATCGTTACTTCGATCGACAGTTTTTGCGTTAGCTGGAAACGCAAGACCGTCATACCGTCGCCCACATGGTATGCGATTGAATTATGGACAGATCATGTTTCACCATAATTACTTAGCTGCTTTAGTCGAAACACGTGGACAATGTACCGGGACAGCATCGACCATTGAGCCTCCTGACGCAGATCGGACCAATTCAATCGGATAGCAGCCAGTTCTGCTGACGATCCTCCAACTAACTGAAGGATGTCTTATCTATCGACGTATTAGTTCCGCGGTACGCTACGATAATATTCGATTACAAGAACATACAAAAATAGCGGAAGCACGTCGTTCCAAGTATTTGTGTTCTCTTTGTTTCGACGCGTACGCGTTTCAACATAATATTATACGTGGCAACGGAATCGTGTAATGTACGATCTATGTCAAGTGTGACACTCGGCGTGTAATGTCAAGCTGATGCATAGCTCGGAGTATTGACTCGTCTATCTATGCATCTATTCGTCTATGCTTCTGTTCCTTGAATCGCGTACTGTTACAGTTTGTAGGAAATAAGGGATTGGTAATGCGAGCAGACAGACACGGTGAACACGGGATGATTACACGAGCTGTCTTCGTTGTGTGCCGCGCCCCGCTTACGAACCGATACTATTTGTCTCTCGTACACATCGGTCAATTAAGGCCTATGTGCTTTTGTGTCCTTCCAGCGAGCAAACTTACCCGCGCGCGCTCTTCATCCCAGAATGTCAGCCGCCGCTGACAGTGCTGAGCACTGCGAAACGTCGCGTCCTGCATTCCAGATTCGTTTCGATTAGTCTTGAGAGAGACAGAGAGAGCTGCGCATAATTGGAAGGCAAAGCGAATGTAATCGTCGTATTTCAGGATTCCCAGGCCAAAAGTTTGTTTTCCCTCGGTGAAATTGGCTTGCGTTCGACCTAATTACGCTTTATCTTTTCATTGCCGTGATCGTAGAAAATAGTAGGTGGTAATCGTATTCTCTTGATCTTCTTGCGTTACATATTTCGCTATTTGTTTCGCCCGTCGCGCAATAACGTCGCAACGTCTTTTTCTTCGGAAAAACGCGACAGTGTCGCGACTGGTTTACTAACTCGTCGTAACTCGTAAGGATTATTACGGTTTATTAACCAGCAACGATACTGTCAGGTTCTTTCAGAAAAAAAAAAAAGAAAAGAAAAAAGGAAAAGAAGGCGAACTAACGTTATCGCACGACGGTAAGAAATAGCGAAATATATAACGCGGAAAGTTCAGGAAAATACGATTACATCCTACTATTTTCTACGATTACGACAACGAAAGGATAACGCGTAATTAAGCCACACGCGAGTCAATTTCACCGAACGAAAATCAATTTACGGTCTGTGTATGCCGAAATACGACGTTCACATTCGCCTCGTTTTCCAATTATGCGCAGCTCTTTCTCGCTCGTTTTTTTATTCGTTCTTAATGAAGCATCCCTTTGGGGATCGTTGCGTCGTGACATCGGAATTTTTGGGATCGCATCATCGGCAGTAAGTTGCCCGAAGTACAGCTCGACCGTGTTACGAAAGGATAGGCCATATATAAGCAGCTGTTATTGGCAGGCTCGATATACGCGCGATAATACGACATATAGAACGCGTATACCGCCCACGTTCATTGCCTAATGGCTCATATGGTGAACATACAGCAGGTGCACTGTGTGTATACCGTATGCTTGCTCCTTGCAGTATACTACGGCACGTGTAAATTACCGCGTAGAAATATCAAACCTTGTTCACGAGTTGCTTATTCTCTCGGCCACAAAACTATTTTACACGGTATTATTATATCGTCGAACGAGTATTACGCGATTATCTCTTTGTCGTTAAAATTTCGAAAAACGTCGATCTCTGTACGTACAACTTTCCACGGTAAGGACTCGACGAATACAGAGTTTAACGAAATCGCGATATTTGGAAAACGCGACAAGCAGATACTTACATTCGGCGGAATCGTGTCGCTTCTTTCGATTTCTTCTTTTCTAATTCTTTCTAATGTCGTATACTACATATGTATAAGAGAACTTGCGACGTAATGACTATCACGGTTACCCATTATATGAACGTAAACGTATTTAATCATGTATTGGATTGGCAACTAAAGCGATTGCGGATTTTGTCATTAGGTGGTATTGACAAAATCCGCAATCACTTAGTCACCAACCCAATATGATTTACGCGTGCGTTATATCCGATACAAGGATATTTCTCATTTTCTGAGACTGAAACACGAGCGTGTATTTCACTTTTTAAATAAAGACGGTTGATTTATGTTTCGATTGTAAAAAATTTGTCCAGAGAATATAGACAACGAGTTAGTCGAAGTTGTAGCAAACATCTATTATTACCGTGATCTCGATTGTAAATTTGTCAGCCAATAATAACGTAGTTCTATTGGTCGCGTGATCGGTCCATTTGCTTCGAGATAACCCGAATAATTGAATCGATTGCGTTCGTTGTATGTGGCAGGCCGACGAAGGTGTAACGATATCATGGTGTTTCACAGACGTGTTTTACCACACGATAGTTTTACAGAGATATTATAGGTGCAAATGAATGCGCCAGATTAAATGCTACAAGGTGGTGATAAACGCAACCGTATTGTCAGATATCTCGAAAAAGAATCAACCTCTCTAGTTAAGTGGGTCGCGAGCCGACAGAACCAAAGATCCTTCGCTTTCCGGGCAAACTCGCTTGTTATCAGTTAACCAACCGAGGCCCTCGATGTCTATCTTTGTCGCGATCTACGCATACTAAATCCGTTTTCCTTCGCCGCTATAAATCTTGCAGCGTGTAATTAAGATAAGAACAGTACGAATATGTCCGGGAAGAACTTTTGTGGTTGAATAATTAATGAAAACGTGTGATAAATTCTGCGACGACGTATGATGAATGTGTACAGTGTGTTATTTATCTAGGAACAGTAGATATGGAAACGAGCATGCAAATGTGTAATTAACGTGAACAGACGTTAAAATCGTAAATATACTCCTTTGATAATGTTCCCTCTCTCTCTCTCTTCTCGCTCGTACTTGCACAACACGGTAAGAAGAGCTCGAACAATCGTCAAATAAACGCAGAGAAGCGTCTAAAAATAAAAGTAGCTTGCTTGATATTGACTTTGACGTGTCCATCCGTGGTACGTTGAACGATCTAAATTTAAACCCTTTCTATTCTTCATAATAGAATTAAAACACGTATGGAGACCTATTTTACGACGATAAGTCGCAACGTAAATATCCCGCCTCTCCTTAATACGAAAACACACTTAGTTAACCATTGATATAATAAAGTTATGATTAATAAATAAATATAGTAAAATAATAGGATTCGTCTCTTGACAAGTATACAATGGATCGTTTTAATGTTTCGAGGCTCGTGAGAGGAGCTGATAGAATTGTCGGCATTGTGTTATTCTCCACAGTCTACAGTTTGTAGTCTACGGTCTACAACCAACAGAGAACGGTGTTACAACTTGTAAAATTAATATTCCTGGCGCGTAATCTCTCCTGTTTAGGGGTAGGTACGCATCAACAAGTTTATCGCTATAGCGGTGCGCCACAAAGGCAATGAATCCGGTATATCTGTTTTTCTACGCGTAGACACTTACTTTTAACGTCGAAAATAATCGAATCGGAAAATCCGATCTTTCGATGGAATCAATACGGTACGAGTCCTATAACGATATGTCGATATATTATACTATTTACGTATTCTATGTGTATAATAGAATTACGTAGCGCGTAGAAATTTGTTCGTTTAAGAAAAGAAAAACTGGAGAGCAATGGACGACGTAGCGCGATTGTTCGCTACCGATATAATATACGTATACCATGTCAAAGATAATTCTCCCAAGAATTTGCTAGAAACTAAAGGATATTACCTGAAATTGCAGAGCAGAAGAACTTATCCTGGTCTAATCGGAAGGCGAGAATCCCAAACAGGGCAAGTAGCACGTAGCTACGCCATGCATGTAGTCGTAGATGCCAGGTCGTATTTGAAGCAGGTAGTAGCTAGCAGCTAACTTGGTCTTGCAAGCCAACTCCATGCTCCGCAATTCTAGTCGGTTATTCGTACCATTCGTACGCTTGAAACACCATCGATAGGGTGGTAGACCTTTCGTTTATCGTCTAATCGAAATTCCACTTTCGTACAAGGACAGTGGCGAGACAAAGCTGCGTGATGGCATAATTAGCGAGAAAAAAGGAGAAAAAAGAAAAAATGGCAGGAATGGTGCGGGCTTACGTTTCGAGCCTTCAGGCGTTTAACCACGGTTGCCGGAAACCCAGTGGACGTCGATGGTAGCAGGGGAAACCAATAAAACACACGTGGCGATAAATCGCGCGTGGTCGCGCGGGCGTCGTCGAGCGGGCAATAATGGGTACCTCGTGGCTGGGCAAGCTGTCCTACCAAGCCGGAAAACGGGAAGGGTTACTTTCAGATCCCACGTATAGCGAAACTCTAGTGCGGTTGCTCGTTCGTCCGGAAGCAGCCGTGTACTGTGTACTAGGTCACCGCTTGATCTATCGCATGTCGTTCTAGTCTGCGCCACTCGTGCTCCTCTTACGAAACTGCTCGCTATGAATTCGCATTCGTTCGACCATCTTGCCATCGTTATTAGTTTATGCGATATTAATTATACGTTTGTCCTATCGATGTACCACGACACGGATAATAGAGGAATAAGGTAGATAATTATACCTGATATGACATATTAAAATATGAACTTAGATTTTAAACGCGATATTGTATCGCACGTTAGACGTCTGTAATAGACGACACGGCAACCAGGTCGTGAAGTTATTTCGCTTTCGATAATCTGCTATTTGCTAGGTTGCCCGAAAAGTTTCTTTCGTTTTATCAGGAAATATTAATATATGCGCGGTATTTCTAGTTCTATATCATTTCATTGAATTTTGTTCTATTGCCACAGAATAGATTATACGTAATTCAATAAAATAAAATAAAAATGTCGCGCATATATTATTATTTCCTTTTAAAACGAAAGAAACTTTTCGGACAACCTAGGATACATAGTACGGTGTCGTGAAACTCTTAAAACCTTGGAAAAATAAATAGGAAAAATAAATTCTGGTACGTTGACCGCCTGATGTTCTCAGATCAATTGCGTAGGCGTCGTAAAGACGATATCCTCGAACGACTTTGAAAAGAGAGACACGCGGTAAACCTTGTATAATACATATTGAATTTGTTATTTAAATACGATATACGATATGCTCGTGCAAGGATACGTGAACATTCGGAACTGGATGGACGCGATGATAGGAATTTCAAATACTCTTTTTATCAGCGATTCTGTTTAAATTTAAGGTACGCGATGACTCCCGTCCGTGGCAAATATCGCGTATGGTAATATCCGGCAATGGCGGAAGCATATTATTATTATAAATTTAGTTCGACGTCCTATGTGGATTTAATATACAATAACAACGAGTTTATATAATATCGCCTGCTTTTTGCGTGTACGATCATTCGATATTCTAGCTGATAAAATACATAATGTAAATAAGCTACTGCCTCCTCTAGAGAATACAAAGGAGTGCAGTTCACACTACAGTCACCTCGGAATAAAGTTGAAAACTTTATGGATAAGTTTATCCTTTCCTAGATTTCTCACAGGATCTTGAGAAATAGCAATGAAAGCCCGAAAGAAACGGCTATTTCGCGAGACAATATCAGCTTGTACCGCAAAAAGAAACGTGTACGAACGTAGAGTTTCAATCACCTCGTAAAGGTGCTCGAACAGCATTTTCATCTTCTCTATATAAAATATAGCTTCGGTTACGAAATCAACAGAGCTCTTTCTATCTTTCTAAGGTCCTGCTCGTTTCAAGCTCCTGTTACGTTACAGCGGATATCCTTTTTCGAGACATTTCTCAGACGAACACGCGTATACCGACATACAGAGAGCAGTACGATGTTGCGTATACGATGTTGCTCTATGCTAAGCTACGCGTGCAGCACTGGCAACAATTTCTCGCTTACGAAAACGGCGTTGAAACTACTAATTCTGTTTCTAGTGGTAGAAGGAGACGTATATTTAGTATTTATAGTTTATAGCACCTCTGATAGAGATAAACGTACATTTGAACTAACGTACGTACGAAATAACTAGTTTACCTGCTATTCCTATATACTACGTTTACATACGCTGTATACTAAGTTTACTTATCCTTCTGGAGCTACAGGTTCCTACAAAAGTGATTGCCACCATTTGCCAGTTCAAAAGTACACGCGCTTCCATTACTACGATTATCACGATTTAATGAATTTCGTGGCTACAACGTAATTGTTGGTTGCGTTATTTGTCTCACGCACGGTATTACGCATCGTCGTTATTGCAAAGGTGCGTGTCTCGAAGTTTCTTATTTAAACGGAACGGCGGCTCTGAATGCCCTCTGTATTCGACGCGTTGCCGGCTGAAAACATCTCTAAAAACATTATTTTATACGGCAGAAAAATTGAAACAGGTAGGGTACCTAATTTTTGCGGTTAACCTTTCAATTAGCCCGCTTTCTAAAGAGGAACATTGTTTTTTGCGTTTCCGTGAAATGAAATTGCAAGCCGCCCTCCTGCTGCTTCAAGCTTTCGACCTATTTCAGGCTCGAGCATTGTGGCGCGTAGGAGAGATGCATAAATGAAATTTTGTTTAAAGGAGATGCACCTCGACGATGCATCAACCGGTTCTTCGTTAATATTCCTCCGCGAGCCGTTGCGTTTTCTCCTAACGCATGCTTGTTACGGAGAAGCTTTCGATTATGTCGAAAGAAAAGGACTCGCATGATATTTTCACGATAACGCGTGATTCGAATTCCGGTCCACGATATACTCCAGTTTGGCGAAAGTTTGTTTTCGAGGAAAGTACGATAGTCTCGTACGGTGTGCGGTGGTGCGTACGTCGTATCGAATATAAAAAAGCGTTCGGTCGAAAACTTTTCTTTTCTCATGCTTTCGTTTTTATTTTCTGCCATTGTATTCTCTTCGCTATTCTTCCATGTATCGAAATTTCGAGGAAAAAACAGCGAAAGGCGGAATAAATTGCTTTTGTAGGACAGTTACCAGCGGAATGATCGAATATTTATATAAAGTGAAAAATTCCAACGTTTGCTTCGTACGATGCGTATACTGTTACATATAGATGTCAATGGTAAAGTGGTAGCCGGTTCGTTAATTCCACTTGTAGTTGCCGCGTTGAAAATTATTTACCGCGTTGTGAACGCAAGTTAAAAGCAAAAAGTCGAAGGTCGAGTCAAATTGGACGGTCACGTTGCTTCGACACGACGACATATCGACCGATATTTCGTCGCATTACAGTCAAAAGTGGAGCAGAACGAATGAAATCCTTTGTCCGTTAAAAAGAATAAAAATTGAAGTATCGTTACATTACGTATAGTTAATGAATTCAAAGCCTACCTTTTATCGTTTAGCGAAATTATCTCTTTTTTCCCCCCCTAACATCTGCGTTTCATTTTGCCGCAACGAAGTGGGTCGTCGTCAGGTTAATGACTCATTAACGTAGCTGGACGTGACAGATCTGCAATACTGCGGGCAGCATATTATACCCGTAACCCAGAAGTGGTGCCTAATTAACGCGTGGTATATCTTGCTTCGTTTCCATGTATCGAAATCGGATCCAAGCTCTTGCGTGTCTCGAATCGTAGAACGCGCGTGTGTTTCGCGAACGATCGCTCGGGTTGATAAAACGTAATGATAAAATTGATGGGCGCGATTCCCTGTATATTATATTAATTACGTTATCGGTACGAGCTGTACAATTAAACAAATCCTGATTATCTTTTTTTAGAAGAATTTCGATGACCTTGCAACATGTTGCCGGGGCCACCATCCGCAACGTGACATAATCAAGTTTGGTCAAACTCAATATTTTTCTTTACGTTACAACCAAACGTTATAACTATCTCCAGATAGATGCTTAAGTTATGGTGTGATAGTTAATATCTTTCATTAAAAAATGTTCGTTACGATTAACCATATTCTGCATGATTAAAATTTTTCTGATTATCGGTATTCATTATCGACAATGGGAACTTTATTTTGGTTACGAACAACCATTATCGATGGTGGAAATTTCATTTTGGTTACTATTAACCGATATAAATGACCAAAATTTGTATTTCTTACCGATAACCATTATCGATGGTTTTTTTTATTACTTTAATTTTATTTTGATTACTGTTAATCATTATCAATGACAAAAGATTTTCCCTATTACATTTGTCATCGTGAATTGACTTTCGTTCGAATAAAAATTATTTTTTTATTCAATCGCCTGCATCGCTTAAATAGCCCAACCTGCCTACTCCTTTCTATTTGCAGTATTCAGTGACCGGAATTTTTATGACTATTTTCGTTGTATGTTTTGTAAAACCTCGTTAAGATTCACACCGAGCAAGTAACACACCGACTGCTTCACGCGGCGTACGTGATACCAAATATATTTTCGCGCATGTTGAAAACCAGAATCAACTACCTGTTATACGTATAGAAAAAAATTGTTCAAAATAATCCCGACGGCGCGCTTCAAGAGCATCGAAATCGCTGGGAATCGTCGATAACTATTCGACAACCCGATCTTCTGTTTTCTTGGAAAAATCGGTGTATTCCGTATACAAGTTGCTCGGAACTGTCGTCGATACTCGTTCGGTTGGGAATTAAAAATTAAAAGAACGAGACAGAGTTGTTCGAATGTTACGAAAATTGGATTACGTTGGAGAACGGCAGGCTACACGAGCCAGACGGCGAGGAAGCGACAAGCGACGCGGCAAGTTGCGTTCAACGGTGTAGCCGCAATGGATCGCAACCGGGTCATTATTCATCCGCGCTTTATACATTATTTCACGCTTGGATAACCAGATACTCGGCCTGCAGGCTCGTACAGCTCCTTCCTCTGTTTACGAGCCTTTCAGCGGAAATGGAAAATGTCGGGAATTCGCTCAAGTGCCTTGACACAAAACTCGCCACCGCGCCACGCCGCGTTCCGCTCGCGGCGAATGCAATCTGCGACGCTCGCGTTGCATCGAGAATAGCTTGTGCCTTCGGCGCTTGCTGCAGGCAGCTTAAACTTAAACCTTGCTTCCTTCTTTCTGTTAACAACCACGGACTACGGAATGTGGAAGGACTTGCCGAGTTTCGAAGCTCGAACGAGAGCGCGGAACTTGCCTCGACAAGCTTTTGAGGCTGACACTTGGTCACCGGCGATTCCGATACTCTTTCTTTCCACTTTCTTCTTTCTTCTTTTGCTCGCTGGCAAACGTGTCACGAATGCTAGTTTACGGAAAAATCCATGGGCCACGTTGTTTCGGGTTTGCCCCTATCGTCAGTGACACCTGTGACGCTCGTAACTGAACCTTCGATATGGATTTGCGTGACGCGTGCGGCCCATTCCGCCGAACGTATATTTCACTTTCGTTCGAAACCCAGCTTTCGTACGACGTTTCCAAATACTCGTCGATCGCGAAGCATAGGCACGCTGTCGTTCTCACGATGATCGTATTACCATCTTAAAAAGTGCAGCTATTAGCTTGTGCCAAAAGTGTCCTTCGCAATGTGCGCGCAGCTGCTTTATCTGGCAATGTTTACATAAACATGAAACCTGATCTGTCAGATGTAAATAGAACAACGTAACAGTGTTGAGGTATAGAGAGGATTCGGAAATACAAATAGTTTACTTTATTTCGCATACAACAGCTATACATATATATTACACTCTGAAGACCTCGATAACCATCTTGCACGCACGCTCGTTGTCAACCGACTTTTCTAGATCCTTCTAACAACTACCACCAGTCCTTTGCCTCAACTGAGACCAGGATGCCCTCTAACGCTTACACACACATTCACATGTACGGAGTAAACGTATCATCTACCTAACAAACAGAACAAAATGCGTCATACATAATTTGATAGAATAATATAAAACAAGCAATGTCGTGCATCTATTATTTCCTTATAAAACAAGGGAACCTATCGGGACAACCTAATACTGTTAGACTCAACTAGCTCGTAAACTCATCTAGCTTCGGTCGCTGTATGAGTTATAATGTTTTCCCGTATTGTTACCTTGTTTTTCGATCGAATGACACAGTCACGTTGATACGTGCAGCGGACACTGACATTGTGATCGGGGCAACGAACGACTAGTGAACACGCGCCGTTCAAACGACACTGGTTAGCGCGATGTAAAATAAATAGAATCGTTTTATTAGATTATTTATTATTTTATACTAGACACGGTAGGCGTGTCGCAAATTCACAATAACATCGTAACGAATGGAACGGTTGAGTTGTACCGGGCGTCGCTTGAGCTCGACTCGCTGTTACTTTAATGGCTTGATACTCGCGCTGCATGTAAATGCAAGCGGCAATAAATTTTAATTGATTCGTATATTTAAAGGGTCGTCGTCATCGTGAATAATTGGAATTCCACCGACAGGAAGAATGAGCGGGTAGGGTAGTTGCGTGGCAAATCATAAATCACGATCGATAGGACTTTTACGGTGAAGTATGTTCGAGCGCGTTAATACACGAACGTTTTCGATTTGTTGTTGAATTTGAAATCTATTAGTCTTTCTTTGTACACCGTGTTACGGTGGATAAAATAACAGGTGTACACTGTACACGGTCAAGTTAACGCGCTGGAAAATTTAATAAACGGAAAATGCAACGCTGCCAACTTTGTTATGCAATTATGATATCTGTAAAGAATTGGAAATTAAAGCTTTTGTTTCTTAAAATATACGACAGAGCCGAGTACTCTTTGAGCGATTAAGACATACGTGGAATTTCGTACGCGTTAACTCTTTGCAGACGAGCGCACTCTCGACTGTGATTCGCAGGTCGACGATGTTTTACACGAAACGAGATTATAAATTATAGACTTTTCGAAACAATGTTTAACGTATAAGCTTGGATTGAGAGTACAAGTAACACGATAAAAGCTTGTTTCTCGTTTTCCTCCGGCAGATTATCTGTCTGAGCACGCTATACAATCTTGTCTTTTTCTACCTTTTCGTATAACGCGCAACGTTTCATCAACGTAGCCTTCGTGGTTCACAGAAACAGAAGACAGCCGAACAAATTTCGCATTGGCGTTTCTCGTTTGCTTGCCACCACGGTGTCTTGAAACGTTCGTCAACTAATAATCTGCGAGGAAAATGAAAGAAAAACAATTTAATCGAATTTCACACGTTTCATGAAAATAAATCATTTTTCCAACTCGTAATGAGAAACCAGAGTAATGTGACCGCTTAGCAGAAATTATTTTTGACGTTTTGAGATCAAAAGTAAAAACAAATAAAGTTCATTCCTGTGTCTAAGTATGAAACAATCGTGGTAAATGAACAATCCCTGTACCTGTGCGTACAACACGTAAAAGGCAAATAAAATGTATTTTATTACGCTAAAAATAAGAAATAAATAAGCAGTTTTAGAATATACAGACGTTCAGAGAAAAAGATGGACAAAAGTAATTTTGCTCTGGCTAGAATCGCGTTTCAGGATTCTTTATCACTCGCGACTGGTAACGCCGAAGTTTCTCACAAATTCCTTCATTATGGAAACATTTTTGTAAATGGATTTTTACCGCGTGTGGGACGTAACGGCTTCACTGCGCGACTGTGAGATTTATGGCACGACATTTGCTATCGAGGCGAGGAAAGGCGAAGGCAGAAAATTTGAAGATACACGTTGTTCGTCGAAATTACTGGAAAGTCGTGTACCATCTGACTGTTGCTAACCAGCCAGTAGAAAATTAAATCTTTCTCTCGAAAATAGTCGATCGTTTCTGTACGTGTCCTAAATCTCGTGAATGTGTTACGAGTATTGTTCGGGAATCGGGCAAAGGTCGACTTTATTCTTCTTAATAGAACCGCACAGTTTTTAACACATTAATTGAGCTGTCATGGCCATACCTCGTAACAAGTTATTAACCTACTTATGTCTAGAAAGTATCAATACTTAACGAACAATTCTTTGGAAAAGCCGAAGAATTTAAATAAAGTCATTGAATATTGGATTTTTCTCAAATATTAACAACCAAACGTAGGTGCAATTTTAAGAACGCAGTCAAATAATCGTACGTTCAATCGTAATAACTCGCAATGGAGGTTGCTGTTCGCTTCTCAAAGTACACAGTGGCCTCTGTTACATAGTTAATCCAATTAACAATTTTACTTTTATATTCTCCTTTATTTTGTATTGCTATATCTATCCTTTTGTATTCTACTTTAACAATTCCTTGACATTTCGTACGCAGTTGCGTCGGCGTTTGCGCTACTTTTATCCACTTTACTTCATACCTCGTAAACATAGATTAGGTAGAAACCAGCGTGGTTTTCGAAGCGTGACTTTTTCAGAACAGAAAATCTAGCAAAAAAAGAAGAAAAAGGATTTTGTTTTCTTCGACTCGTTTCTGCATGAACAATCATCCCCAATCGTGTAAAGTGTTCAAAGAAATACGCGCCACCTTACGAGGCCGAGAAATCGCATACCCTCCGACTGTAATCCCTTCTTTTTGAGAAAAGCGAAGCTACGAAGTTTCACTTGCTCACGGAGTCGCGACGCGGTGTAATTCCTCTTGCTTTTTGACATTTCAAAGAATAATCTACGTGTAAGAGACTAATCCGAGTGGCTAACTATGTGCAAAGGGAATCTTCTTGCGCGTGTATTCTGTTGTCACGTGTAATATTGTCGTGGAATTAATATCGTGTAACTCGACCAGATGGACATTAGCAACGTCATAGTGCTGGATTTCAGCAATTCGAATCGCAAGCGAAAGCAACGTTATTCTAAATTTCGTGTCGTGTACGACGATTCGAAAAAGAGAGTCGGTGGAAGGTCTTTGGTCGAAGGGTAAAGCGAGGCGCGATACAGCGCAACGATGCGTCGTTTGAAGAGCGTAGCCATTTGCTCGCGATAAACCCGTAAACGCTGGCTAACAGTGCATTAAAAGCGGATGGCCATTAAAAATTAGCCAGGCAGGTAAGCGCAATAAAATAATTGGCGTGGGTCGCGCAAAACGCGGTAACCGCTGCTTAAGCAAATTCATTCAAATTGCGGAAATATGAGAGTTTTAAGATTGCAAATTGCATTAAGCGGTGATTACGGGCTTGCCACGGTGGAATGACGCTAAACGGCTGTTTGTAGTTGCCCCACCTCTTTTCAGGGCACACGCTATTGCCGATGCAAATAAGGAGATACGCGGTACAAATTGTTCAAACAACTTCAGTGGCCATTAGCACCGCGATTGGCTGCCTCTCGGCGTTGAAATTTCGCAGCTGCTTTGCGATTTTATCGGCGCTATTCTGGAAGTTCCCGCGGCCAAGAGGGAATCGAAAGGCAATCGTGCGTTTTCAGCGTGCACTTTCCAACTGCTTTCATCGCGTTTGTTCGATTGTTCGCTCGAAAAATGCACGCCGCGAGTGCAGACAAATGTTTGAAATAGCGGCATGTTATGCGAAAGTTTGCGGTTCGCTATCTCTTTAATTCGCCACTTAAACGATCCATCCACGTAACGCCGATGATAAACGAAAATAAGGCGACTTTTTCCATCGCAGAACGCTGTCGATCTTTAGGTCGTGCAATTCGTTCGCTAATCGTCGCGAGGATAATCGAAAGAAAGAACGGCCGAATGCGAGGGAACGTTTGACGATAAATTGAAAGCGCTCGCGGCACGCGTGTTTTCGCTCGGCGCCGGTGATACTCGAGGATGATGGGAGCAAAGAAACTCGCGCGTGCGCCAAGCTATGCCCGAGGAGGACGGAAATTATGCCGTGGTTTACATCCTCGTGAACGTTTTTAATCTCGTGTCAGCGGCAGTTCCCGCAACGCGAAATTAAGTGCACTCGTTAGCAAGCCGATGTTTGCTAATGTGAGAAAGATTCGAGCTTCCTCGGGTTCTTATCTTTTTCTACTCGAGCGCTACGGTGTTTCCCATTAATTCGCAATTCAGTCAGCCCGTCACAGGCGTACCACCGAGTACGATATTCCCGCGATATTTCGTATCGTATTGCGTGCTTTTTTGCGCAATTGAAAACGTAAACCTTCGAAGTATTCAGTCGCTATATACCTCTTTGTCTTATCGTTGAAATACGATATTGCTAGCTTTTTTGGTATTCGAGCTTGTCGATCTATGCTCGTATCGTGCGAAATGATCGCAGCTTGATGACGTAACGCGAGTAATGGGACAGCGTGTGACCACGTATGGCCGTAAATATAAAACACAAAGAAAGTGAAAGAGTCTGCATTCTGAAAGTTGATCCACGACATACTAACGACCACTGTCGTCTACGAACTTTTCCGATATTAGGACGCTAAATATGATAATAGCTATGTACATGCACCTACGTGTTAACGCACATACGCGTGTCTGTTGTAAGAATTAAAATCGACACTGCAGGAAAATTGATCGCTCCGGTCCATAAAGTCCTATAAGTCTCGATGACTCGGTTGATCAGAGGCGACAAATTAAAGGACATAGTAGTTGCTGTTTTAAAATAATTATTTAATTTAATATAGTTTGCGTGGAGGATGGCACGTCTGTACGTCTGATTTTCATTAACCAACTGGTTCTCGCTGTTTGAACCATTTGAAGATGGTTTGACCATCTAGGGCCATTTGGCTGCGCGCATCACGCACAAAGGAACACCAAAGGAATTGTCCTTGGCCAATCGTAGCGACACCTTGTCTCGTTCCTCTCCCGTTCGCACCACAAACCAAACACGAAGGAACAAAGGAATATCGTATATATATACACATACATAAATATATACATTTAATTCTATATACACACACATATATATAATTAGATTAAATACAGGTAAATATAGATAAATTAGATAATATAACCTCGATCTTATAATAATCCAACAGCGACAAATCTAATTTTTAGCGTACGTAGAAGTGACGAAATATAGTGGAATTTCTTATCCTAAATCGGAGAAGCAGCGTATTCGTGACGCGCGGCCAGGCCAGGGTTCGACCGGTGATGTCCGAAACGAACGCGTTATCTCGAAAACGCGGTATAACTGGCCGGTCGTACGGCGTTGATTATGATCGTAAATAACAATCGGCCGCGGTATCGACGTTCACCCGATGTCGCTGATGATGTATGTGTGTAAGCACGCGTTGCGCTCGATTCACTAGCCGGCCGCTTAGAAAAGCAAGAGGGATTATCTATCAATCATAACCATCTACCGACACGATTTGCCGTTAACGAACGCGTACCTGTAACCGTTTCGAGACCAGCTACAGTTTGTTTCCGCGTCAGAATCCGCGGCAGCTAGTCGGTGGCTTTGACAGGCTGAATTTCATTAACACGTGGATACCGTGACGTTGTAACAAGCCTGGACTCAGCTTCGCCCTGATCTAACATGTTCGACACTCGTTTCGATGCTCCACATCGTTGCTGTTCGTTGTTATTCGTATGCAACTCGTATAACAAAGCCGGAGATTCGCGTTAGGTCGTCCGAAATGTTTCTTTCGTTTTGTAAGGAAATGATGGACGTACAACATTTTCCGTTTGTTATCATTTCATCGAATTACGCATGATCCGTTTTGTTCTATCAAAATAAAGATCACAACGTTCGACAGATTAGGTCTCGCGTTTGTATAAATAAAGATGCGTTGTTGTAAAAGACGTGTCTGCAAAAGAAGGACACTTTTCGGACAACCTAATATATTACGACGACCAGACTAGCGGCTAGACGGATCAAATGTACGCTTCGCAGGATGAAACTACTCGATCGCGAAATCTCGGGTATTTGCTAGATTACTGGCTTGGCCATGCGTCGCTGGCTGCACTTTTACTATTTGCAAAACGAAACTCGTTGGATGCGAAAACTGTTTGATCCATCGTGCAACAAGGTTTTAGTCCTGGATGAACGCAGAATAGAGAGAAAGAAATTGCTTACACGCTTCGTGTCGTTGAATTGAAATCGGAATTTAAATTCTGTTTTCCTTGCCATACATCTGGCAAAACCATTCAGTCACCGATATCCTTCTTTTCCTCTACCGTTACGATTCCCAATTTTTTACTTATCTCCCTTCCCCTTCCCTACATCTATGCAAATCTATCTATGTTTTCTCGTTATGTTAATTGTCTATTCTGTCGTCGTTAAAGCGATACAGCTTATCTTACGAAAAGATAAGATGCGCGCAACGTTTCACCTTCGAATCGTAGACTGTGGAAAATTCTAACTCCACGATCTTTCGCGTTCGCCTACGTGGATATTTATTAGATGCGTATATTCGCGTTTGCTGTGTCGTTAGGGCATTTGGTAACTCGTATTTACGATACGAAGAGATCGAATAATTCGTGCATCAGCTTGGCAAATTGGGCCTTGAAAGTCACGAGTTATGTGTGGCAAACGCGCGCACAGTGTACACCCAACGGCCTGGCTCCCTTAGTTATTGTCGCACCATGAACCCGAGGTCGTGTCAGAGCAATTAACGGGCCTGTTAACCTCGTAGGCACGCCCTGGGGCCCCATTGACCCCTTGTGTTCCTTCGTGCCGCGGACGTCACGTACTTGACAGGTTGAAAACCCGAAAAGTTACCGATAGCTACGTGGCCGATTTAAGTCTTCGATTTAAGGGAAAAAACGAGTGCTCGCGTCCATAAGGTTATGGGAAAATATTGGTTGCTCGTACGCCTTGCCGCTTACTGGCGGCTAAGAAACATACGTCGTTGCTTGACTGCAACTTCCGAAAGTTGGTCGCGATGTCTCGTAAATTCTTCCGTCAAAGTCCAGCCACCTGCTAAAATGGCTTGAGAAAGCTGTTGTTACCGCTAGAAAAGCTAGAAAAGTTTCTCGTGACCTATCAGAGGCTGGAAAATGTTGAATCCCGAAGCTACTGTTAACGATATTGCAGGCAAGAGATAGCTTTGTCTCGTTCGTTTCTACGAGAACGAGCACGTACTTCGATACGCGAACGTCAATGGCTGTGAAGGCATCAGCCGATTCGTGGTTTTCCTGGAAACAGGAGAATCGGCGTTTAACAAATTTGGATATCCGCAAGACGTGCGCGGAAATAATTGTTCTATATATGGTAGTTTGGCTGGCGCGGCGGAATACGCGAACAGCGTCATTTTATCTGTCATGGAATTGCGCGTTGAGTTTCGGCTTTCGTCCCAGAAACTGCAATTTTTCAACGTTCTCGGAAATCGGTGCGCGCGCGACTGACTCGAGAACGTTAATTAAAATCGGACGACGAGCGTGGTTGCTAACGAAGCAAAAAGAAGTTCTTGGGCGAAACTAATCGCGTTTCCTATTGCCGCGTAAAACGCTGGCCGTCGCTCGGTCGGACGTATTTTAACAACGAGCTCCAGCCAACCGTCGAAAATTTCCAAAACGAATGCCGCTGCTGGCAACGAGAACCAGAAGTTAATGATCCCGAGAACGGCGTTTCCGATTTATCGACGTTGCTGCTTCGCAAATCGCCTCTTGAAAGTAACGATGCGTGCGAAAATTGAAAAACATACTCGAAAATTTCAGGGCCGCTCGTTATTCTCACGAACGGCGATCAAGCAAAATCGAGTTCGCGTTATATCAGATGCAAGTACCTACTAGTTTCGTTCGTAGTTCTCGTTCTACGATCCGGTGGCCGTACTAACGATCGTACTGAAAAATATGTTTCTTCCTGCATATTGTACACGCACGTCGTACGTATCTAAAACATCAGAACGTTAGATACGTATCGTTCGGTGGTTACGCGAACGTGACGTAGTTTTGGTCGTGTTGGAGCAATTTGAAAGGACGGGACGCGGCAACTCGTTACAATTACAGAGGCGTAAATTCACTGTAGGCAATTTCCATTGGCAAACAATGAGCGATATAATAGCCAGCGAACGCGTTCGTTCGACCAACGAAATGCAACTTAAACGCGGCGACAATGACGCTGCTTTAATTTCGACAGTTTCGTCGCCCACGGGTTTCAAATGCGACCGACGTATCAGCGAGGATGTGAACATTTCATTTTACGCTGATACGCTAACTATTCAATTGGGTCGAGTTCTATCGGTCAGCTTTCCTAATTTGTTCGAATGGCGAAGCAAACGTTTCGCTGAAAGAGGCAGAGTTTAGAGCACCGCAAACCTACTACGAGTCAATTAATTCACCAGCTTTGGAAACTCTTCGCCATTGAAACGTATCAGGTCATTTTGCGAGTATCGCGACCTGTTAAGCGGCATGTTGTCAGAAACGAACTTGCAAACTTGACGGAAGGTCGAAGCAGATTGGTAATTCGCAACGCCGCTAGCGCGCACATTCTCCGACCGAGGTTAATCTTATTGGAATTTCTGTTCCATACGACGAACGACGAAAAAGTCCGAACGAAAAATTTGTGTCGCGGCTTGCGGTTAGTTTCGTGAGGTCAAAGTACAGCGTCGGCGTTTTCAAAAGTGAAAATTTCGTTCGTAATCCTCGGTGATAATACGGATAATACGGTATCTGGTTAAGAATTTTCTTGGAGTTTTGAGAATATTTTACTTGGAAGAAAAATTTCCCAATCGCATACCTGTTATCTATGTAGCTTTTTCGACCATAATTACCTTCGCATTATGTTTCATGCTTCCGCATATATATATATATATATATATATATATATATATATATATATATATATATATACACATATACATAGTTACACTTTACTTTCCGTTTCAATGTTTCCTACCACTGGAGTCAACGTCGAACGAAACAACACTGGAAAATGAAACGCGAGGATAGATTGAGAAGAATACCCCTGGTATGATGAAACGCGTACTCGCGTGTCGCATATTGAGCGTCGTTGTCGTCATCGTCGTCGTCACACGTTCAAAAACAGCAATAGGGTAGGCTAGACATTCTGCATACCACAGTCATCGAAACAATAACCAAATAGTAACGGAATAGGCGCATCTGAGATACACCAAACGACAACCCCTCCAGAGGGACTAAAACCTCGGTATAGAAACCCTCCCAAATAAGCGCTAGACATCAGTCTGTAACACTTTGAACCGTCACTCGGTCGGATTTGCATAATAAATTCTATTACCATATACAAAGTTCAATTTCTTCACCTTATTTGTGAAACGTTCGAACTGCGACGCGAGGAGATCACCGGCGATCTATCATTTTCGTGATTTATTGTGTCTCCGACGTGACATCGTCGTCGTCGCCTTCTATTAAACCCTAACGCCCAACGTCTTGTTTGAAGGATAGCGGCTAGGGAATGGCAGTGCCTGGATCCAGGGCGTTTTTCATAGCCGCCAGCTACAGATTTATACCGCTGAAGTCGGCTACGCATCAGACCGTATGGATCGTCTGGCGTGTTTCGAATCCATATTTCAGAAGGACCAATTTTACTCATCCGCTATCACGACTGGCCAAGTACGTTTGTATTCTCAATTACTCGCGCCAACGCTTGGTTAATATCCACCGTATCCGCCTTCCGAGGAATGCCATTTTTCAACCGGCTTCCAAAAATTAGCCGTCGCGATAGTACGAGTAGATTGCACGGTCTACTCGTAAATCACGCGACGTTAGATATACTACGAGCAAAGCTACTCGTAACGGGCCACTAATAACATCATTTCGGCCAATCGGACTTGCTACAAGAAAGTTGAGAACACGCGTGGAATAACGTTCGACGCGATTCATTTTGTCTCGAACGTTCGCTACGATATACCTATACACGTACACAGGTAGGTACGTAGAACACGTACGAGCCGCCAACAACGAAACAAAATACCTTCTCGATCTTTCGTCACGCTTTCGTTCTTGTCGTATCTTGCTCCTCTTATTCGATCATTATAGTATTTTCATTTCTGCAATTTCTACGAGAAGCTATCGATCGAGCCTCGTCTTAACGAAAGCCTTTGATTAATTTCTGTCGACCAAACTCATGGAAATCGATCGAGTACCGATAGAATTTGAGCTACACGCGGCAAGGAAAATCAGATGCGGATACAAATTAGAATTCACCGGAGACGATCGCTTGCTTCTTCGTCGCTCGCGATAACGAGCCGCGGTGTACTCGGTAGAAAATGCAAACGCCACGCTGCGCCCACTCGCGCCGTCTTAATTACAGCCTCATTGGAAGTTTTGTTCTTATAATTAAGAGAATACCTGTCATCGAAAAGTAACACGACCGGATCCGATGTACACCGTTGCACGATGAGAATTTCTGTAATGCACTGGTTCTACATTCTTGCGAAGCACAAGTGCACGAATACAGACGCGAACAACGATACTGCAGCCATGTAGAACACTTGTGTATCCAATAACAATCCAAACCCGATTTTACTCAGTTGCGCAGCCTGCGTCCCCGTTTTGCTGAGTTGGAAACTACCTATTATACGCCTGTATTACCAGCTCTCCATTACTCTCTCTCTCTCTCTCTCTCTCTATGATATATAAATATACAAATTAAATTTCAATTAATCGAGATACATAAATATGTTCGTTATATTCGAAGCGGATCTTTCATCCGTCATTTTTCCTCCGAAATTTGAGACGAGAACCTTCTCGAAAGCGTCGTCGATCCGATGATTTAATCGACGTCAGCAAACCGAGAAGATCGAGCTGAATGTACGAGTCTGCTGGTCCATTCGAATTATACAAATGAACTTATTCGACGAGCAAACCGATGGCAAGATAATTCCACGTATATCGACGAGTATTTAGGAAAAATTCTATTTCGGAGATGATAAGAAACGAAGGACGAATTCGACCGGATGCAACTTGGAAGAATTACATTTTGCCAGGACTCGAATGAAAAGTGTAACCCGCGTGTATGTTGTAGGAACGCTCGGTTGAAAAAGCCACGTCTACGATCATAAATAGCTTAGCGTTGAATGAACAGAAATTGCGCACGTACACTTCGCATAGAGTCAGCGAAAAGCTACATCGTACGATATATATAAAAACACAATCACGATGCTTATGTTAATTGGAAAGCTTCAGCCAAGAAAATCCCAGTTATAGTCTCTCGTCTCCTTCGCTCGGCGAAATTTCAATTATCTTCGTGTCAATCTAACGTTCGCCTGGCAGTTGTGCAGGTAGCATATAAATGGATGCTGATTCTTCCGCACGAAACTCGATAAAACTATACGACCGCTTGTAAGAGGTATCCTCTGCTGCAAACGTATTCTACGTCGATGTTCTTGGCTGGGTTTAAACGGCTCCAACAAAATTATAACCGTCGTAATTTTGCAATATCGTCGTCGATTACGCTATCCGAATTACCGTTCGTCCCCGGTCTACACAGCGTACGTGACTGCAGTTTTCGTAGACGTACGAAATCGAGGCTAGTCGGACCTCGAGTCAAGTGAAACGAACGCCAGATAATATGACGGGGCTATGGCGAAGGAAACGCGGCGCGCAACGGTTCCTCGGATCTAGTTCGTGCTTGCAGATGCGACACGCGAGATTTCTCGAGGGCGAGAGGCTTCTCTTTGGCTTCTCTTCCTCGTCCGACTCCAGCAACTCGAGAACCGTAGGTAAGAACGAGGGTGCCACCCTCTTGGTCCTGTACCCGCGGCGTAAAGCATTTTCACGCACGATTCACGCTCGGTCGTGGCAGAGAAAGGAAAAAGAAGAGGGAAAAAAGGAAAGGGAGGGGCCGCGGTAGGATGAAGAACGGCGGAGAGGGCTCGCCGCTTGTACATTGTACATTCGGTTCGCCATAGATTGCTCGCGAGACTGCGGTTTTTCGTTTGAATTCACGGTACTCTACTCTCTGCGGAATGACAGGCTGAAATTGATGTAAGAGATCGCGGTCGACAGTTACAAGCTGGGAAAGTTGAATGCGTTCCACGCGAATAAATAAATAAATAGCGCGGAAGACGTTGCAAGCCGGCGTCAGCTGCGATTCTTTTTAAAAATCGATTACGTTACATTGGACGGGCGTTTAGATAACTCGCTTATGGTTAAAATCGCCGGTAATTCGCGGGAACATTGGTGCGAAGCTACGAGCCCGCGTATAAATGCATTTGGGAAAGTCATATGAAAATATATGTGTAAAAATGGTAATACGTGTCGTATTACGTGGTAAAGTCTGGTTGCTTTCGTTAGATGAAATCCATTAAACGCGATAAATAACTTTTAGCGTAGTATTACGCTGATCCCAGACTTATTTTAATCGGCCATTCGTTCCATTTCCGATATAATAGTAGCAATGGAAAGGCAGAGGGAAACGAAGCTGTACGCTATATTACGTAGAAAAGTAACACGTTGTACTTATTAAAACGCGGTTAATGCTTGATTTAAAGCGCAAAGTATATTCGTACGTAGGGACGAAGAAACGCAATGAACTCGCTAAGCGTAGAAAATGTAAATCTAAAAATGTCGATGTTTACGGAAATCCAGCGCATTTTTTCCATAATACGACGTTTACAGTTGGACCGTGGATGATCCAGTAATTCCATTCCCGATACTATTTCATATATCATCGATATCTTCGAATTATGCCAATTTATTCCTATAACGTACTTGGTCTTATATGCACCGTTCGATAACGCGACCGATCTATCGATATTTGGAAAATAGTGTTCTTTCCACGTTTTAATATCGAAGTTGGCGAAACGATTATTCAGATGTGAAATAAGTCGATTTAAAGACGAAATTTCTATTATACTTAACTATCATATTACGATATACCACGTGTATGCACTTCACTGGTTCCGACTATTCGACCGAACGATCGATCAACGATACGTTTTTACTAAAAGTAAAATGTATTCTACGCTAGGTATACGCACAAGCCAGGTCAGAGTTCTTGCAAGTTCCTAACTCTCGGCTAACTTCGTTAACGTATAATTCATTTTGTGAACTTTGATCGATTCAACGACGAAACGACTACCGCAATTTCATATCTTTCTGTCTTGTTTTTTCTTCCAATTTCGTATTAACCAGCGATTGCCCATTTTGTTCGGTAATTGAAACAGCAACGATATGACGCGCGTAGTTACTTCAAACTGTCGAATTTCAGCGAATACGCGCGTACGTAGCTTTGGACAAAAACGTTACCAATTTCAAGCCGAAACGCATTTGCCCGTAACTGTATATTTCTATAGAAACAAAATATCATATTATGTGTCGAGTATCCGAAAATGAATTTCCTGTTTGAAAGGAAACCAAAATATATGTAAAATTTGCGAAATTTATATAAATTAATACAACGACGAAACGCGTCCTATACGATTTATCGATTTAAGGCGGAAATTACGTTATTTTTGGTAAAAACGAAAAAAAAAAAAAAAACTGTATATCCTGGAACTATTGTACGCCAACGGATGAAATTTTCGTTATTTATAAAGCACGGCAAATTTTACGCTACAATATTATGCGTGTATGCTATTAACCGTACAAATTTTCATATACGTGTGTGAAATAGAAAGAAAATGCGACGACTAATTCGCAATGAAATTCGTGCCATTGAATTACCGGAGTACGTACATACGTCATTTAAATATACGCTGTCGTTAAATGCGCTTGATACTCGCGCACTGATTTTAAAGCGAAAGCATCGATACGTCCCGTGTATTTATTTGGACAGCGTATCCTTATCAAAGGAGAATCGATTCCGTTAACACGGCAGCTGGTCGCAGAATGTTACAAGTTAACGCGTAATTGAGTGGAAGGAAATAGACGATGGTTAAAAGAAAGACGAAAACGCAAGTTCGAAGAAGAACGTACCTCCTGTTGAACGTGTGTAGGTGCAAAACGAGCTGGAGAAATCCCAAGCACGGAAGAGTTACTCGAGCCCTGGCGAGAGCAGTAATAAAGTGGCAGTGTCCAAGCTAGCGGAAATTAATCGGCGCGAAGAAAACTGCACTGTACCCGACGCCACGCCACGCAACACGAAACGACGCTTCTCTTTCGACGAAAACACGAGCAGCCTCTTATTTTCTCGTTAAGCGGTTATTAAATGACGCGACGAAATGCGCGTAATTTCGCGTCGAACCGAACCTTTAATTTCAAGAACTGTCAAATCACCTAGCGAAGGACCGCGTTCCTCGTTATTATCACAACACGCGCCGACTCTGTTGCCATTGAGGTATAACGTTGTTTCTATTTCCGATAGAATCGTTGAAAGCAGACGACATTTCCAATAGAAACAGCCTCAGTACGTCGCGAACTTTCGCACGAGCAACTTGTCCGGTGTCACAGATGAAATCCGACTAACTAAGCGACAAGATAGCGAAATTCCAAGCGCCTTAGCATGAGTGACCACTGGGGTAACATCCGGTCACTCTACCTGTTCTCAGAAGTATATAATAAGTCTTTTCCCACTTCCACGAATAGAAGAATTTAAATACTCCTCCTAAAATCGTCCAGGTGAGTCTTGAACAGTCACGCCTAGAGCTCGGAAGTGTATTGTAAACCAGAAAAAATAAAGTTTCTTTTTTTTTTTTTCTTAAATTTCTGTTTATTTTACGTGACACTGGCGTGCGTCGTACTTTCTTCGCTCGGCCCGATATTTTATGAATATCGTCTATACACGTTCAACTTTCTTCCAAGTAATAAATCTTCGCGACTCCATTCGGCTACTTAATCGTCGCCTAGCGTACAAGATTTTGGAGAAGTGATTTATCGTTGCACGTTCACCTGGATTTCCGTGCACACGGGAAATTAAGGGAAGAAACGACCGAAGCGAGCAACGCTGACCATCGCATCATGAAAATGTTTCCTGGATAAGGTATGGCAATTGAATGGGAAATGAACGTGGTAATACCGTAAACGATATGCGATTCTCGTCTCTCGGACTAATAAAGCGCAGATATTTCTCGAGTCGATCTCCTCTATCGTTGCCTCCAGTGTCCGGATTAACTACGCGTAAATTAGTCATTCACCCGGCCTTACTCGCCCGCAGATACGAAGCGTAGTATCTCTGGAGTTTGCATTCAATTAGTTTATACACGTAGGAATATATGTATTTGACTTGCGATCTCGAAATCTTTTTTCTTATCAACGTTCCTTTGATATACACAGCAAAGCGTACGAATCGTTCTGAAAAGATGAAGCAAATACGAAAGTTCATAGATTCATTTGGTAGAAGCAATTGGAATTCTCTTTGGCTAAAAGGCTTGTTCGTATTTGAACAGCGTAAGCGATAAAAATATTATGCTCTAACCAGCGTCTCTTTCGCGCGACTGATTTTAATCAAAATTCGAACGTTATACCGTAACGTAATTTCTTTCGCCACGAAAAAGGCGCATATCAGATTTAACGTATTAACAATTCTAAATATTTAATGTCTTATGTTTCGCAGTACTTGTAACGTTACGATGTTTCAATTATGAAACGAGTTCGCTTCTCTCTCTCTCTCTCTCTCTCTCTCTCTAATATTTATGAGTTTTAGCAAAGTCGCATACGGGAATTGTACAATTCATTTAGCGCGACTTCAATTGAAAACTTGGAATATTTTTGGATGTAAGTTATATTATGCTTCGATTACCATGAAATACAATGTTTACAAAATTATGCGCCATGAGCTTTCAACCAAATTTTAATAAATTCTGTGTCATGGGCTTTATGTTAAAATGATTTTATCTGACTGAAATGAATTGCTGCCTCACGTGCATGCATCCTTGCAAAATGTTCGTTCATATTGCACGGTTGGATGAAATTCGAGAGTCGAGGAATATGTTAAAAAAAGAAGAAAAAAAAGGGGGGAAGGGGAAACGATAATATTATCCAGATACACGTAAACCGTATGTGCATAGTTATACGTAAGTAGAAAAATTAGAGGCACGACATTGTGTTAAAAAATTCAGGAGTTAAAGACAAGATTCGTTGCAGTACATAATACGATATGAGCGATTCAGGTTATCAATTTATAGATAATAGCGTAGTTTTAATCAAACTCGACCATCCGGATTCGAAACGCAATCTGCAACATCTGACGTTCAACCAACCATTCAAAATTGGAAATATGTGGTTTATAGTTTGACGTGGTTTATAGCTGGTATTCGCTGTATAATTATTGCTACGAATGCTGTAACAAGAGTAGTGCCTAATGGGAATTTACCGATAAACAATCAATTGGACGAGTTAAGTAAACCTTTTACGTAAACTGTAACGAGATATCGAGTATAAACATATACACGTATCGCACAAGAAATGCAAAAGTTTTTACGATCTTGCAAAACATTTTTATGACCTTGTGTATACATAAAAAAGTCTCTCGTTTAACTGGAAGCGATAAAATATCTCACGAAGGATTAAATTACTGTTTTGTGGATCGAGCGGCGAGATAGATTTTAAGATCAAATTCGCTTTTTTTTTTCTAATGCAATATCTTTTAATACATCGATCGGTCGATCTCCGCGTTCCCTATGAAAAGGTATCGTTCATGTCGAGAAACTATTAGTTTAGCAAATGTTTTAATTTCGATTTGTCGAATTCACCGTATGAAAGACAAGGAAAGACGCGTTAAATTTGATAAATCAAAGTTAATCGGTTGATACTTTTCTACAGTGTAAGAGATGCTTCGACTAATGTATTAAAAGATATATTCCATTTAAAAAACGAAGTCGATCTCGAAATCTTCTCACTACCGTATCCAAAAAAAAAAAAAAAAAAAAAAAGAAAAAAATGATCTGCTCTACAGGATGTTTTCGTTCGAACCAAACAATTTTCGTTAAAATACTTTTTAATAACTTTAATCCCTCGTGAGATATTCTACCGTTTCCGGTTAAGCGAAATACCACGTAACACCGAGTAAACTTGTATCTAAATTGTATACATTCGCAGAAATATCCGCTTTCCACTAGGAATTAGAACGTATTGCAGGAGCCTAGGGTATACATAAGTTACGTTCACATTTCAGAAATAAGAGTACCGTATAATAAAATGGTTTTGAACGAATCGAAAGAATTTATGATAAAATCCGAGCGATATAAATGATAGCAGTTTACTAGGAAACTATAATGTACACAGCTCTCTCGCCACCGGCAAGATTTACACGAATATATGTAGTAATTCTCGTAAATTCTCGCCTTAAATACGTTGCCAAGTTACGAAGTTACGTTACCAAGTTGGTTAAATACGTTAGTTAGGAAGTCTTGCTCCCTTCCATCTCCCTCTCCATCCTTTCTTTGCGCAACCTAATCAACCGATTCATTGAATTCAATACCTGTAACCTGTAACACAAAGTATGTACCTGTACGAGGTTAAGGGGTCGATGAACTTGGATGAAACTGTAGTTAACACACTGTTGTAGTTTCGTCGTTTGAATACGCGGATTAAGAACACCGAAGCAGACCGATGGATGTACAATTTGACAGTGTTCCGTGATGTAATTTTCCGAAACGGGCCAACCTTTGCGAAGGTAGAAACGCAGGTAACTCGGCTCACCGGGCGACGTTTTTACGCGTAGTACGCATTGGGTTTGCGGTTATCGCATGCGAACTTACATTATCATTAACCTTTCACAGCGAGCCACGTAAATGTGTTTACGTAGCAAAGCTAGTGCCTGGAGGCGCGAGAGACCCGTAAACGGATCAAACGTATACGCGTGTTAATGGCAATCGTGTCGTGTTTACCCTTGTTCCGATTAATCAGACTTACTCGCAAATAGAACTGTGGGGACTGACGCAGCGCGACTCGACTCGGCTCGGCGCGGCGTGCCAATTCCAGAAAGAACGTTTCATCGACAGTGTCGGGAATAAAGTGATCGTCCGGCTATGAATGGGTTTACAATTTACGCCGACCAATCGCCTTCATATCGGTCTCGTTCCATTGTTTTTGATGCGTGACAATGATCGATCGACTCGGTCGATAGATCCGGTGAATTTTTACTACACGGCAATTGCAAGCGGAAAATATTGCGCGATGTAGGGTCGTAGGAATTTATAGTTAAACATCGAAACGCAATTTCGTGGAAAATATTTTCAATCGATTTTGTAATTTTTCTATCCGCGTAACCTGTTACACGGCTATGGATACTACAGGATCGTTTATGGAAGAGGAAACAAGGAAGAGTAAAGAATAGAAGAAGAAGAATCGGTAGATGAACGTATCTGAAAAATTCAACGTCAACGATTTGACATTTGGCATCGAGTATTCTCGGAATACGGAGGATAAAGTTCCACGTTGGATTATTTTTTCCGCTTGTTAGTTAGGAACTAGAACGAGTAATACGTGGGTCTGTAGTTCGAAAGAATGAATTTTTGCTAAAATCGCAACACGTGCGGTTAATACGGTGACTTGGCGATAAACTCGTTTTTCCAACATCGCGGTGTTTAGCTCCGAAACATTTACTAGCACGATTGCTATTTATTTACTTCGAAAAATGATTACGCACGGAAATCTTCGTTCATTAGCGGGTAGCTGCATCACCCTATTTCCTCCTAAAGTACGCGAAACGAAAAGTGGTGGTGTGACACCACCGATATGCGCTTGAAAATGTCGCGCAACACCAAGGAATTACAATTGCAAATTGATTTCTCCTCTGCTATTAGTCGAAGCCTGTTACTCCTGTATCGTATCAATTGAAATCGTCCGGTATTAAATTCAGTTTTTTTTGTTCATATCGATTGGATTGTACGCTCAATCGATGCTAGATGGGAATTACATCTGGTTTGATTTTAGTTTACACGCGATTTATCCACGATATTGCGAATTCGGTTCGCTCTTGGACTTGCAGCGTTTCGTCGTCTTCTCTCAGAGATCGAACGTTCGACGATGTTTACCGCTAAGTGACGTATCGTCGACGATACGATGCGATAGTGGAAAAACGAGCCGTTTTCAGTTTTCAGGAATATGGAAACGTTTCGTAGATTTTTCTCGGCAAATCGATCTTCCGCCATCGTCGAAGACGGCTGAATTTAATCGACGGAAACACGAGACGTTGGATCGATACGCGATCCTCCCTTTGTCCAGGTGAAATACGCGAGACGAAACGAATGGTATCGCGGCCAGCGCGGTGTAATGGTAACGAGCGATGACCCGATCCCTGCAGCCGCCAGTGTGCAGCCGACTCACAATCAGCTGCGCGACACGTCTCGATTTCCCAACATGTTCGCTCTTTTGGCGGCTCGCATCGATCGTCCTGGAACGATAGCGCGTGCCAGTCCAGCTCTTTGCTTTTTTTTCGACCGTTCAACCCGCAACCCACTTTCATTCCAGACAATTTCGACGGCTGCTTTTGATGTTCTCGCGCTGTACGCGAAATGAGACGGGAGCGCGCTTTTTACTCGCCTCTTTTCGTTTTCGCCCGTTTTCTACTTTTTCCTTTGCTGTTTTTCCGTTTAATTCTGTCCGTATCGCGTTCATCTACTTTCTCTCCCGCCTTCTCTATACCAACACGTTGTTTATTAACCTCATGGTGAATTTGTCGTTTCCCAGTTACGACGTCGCATCGTTCACGTTTACCAACCGCCGCGTGTTTCGTTTCTATCGAAAGCGGGGATTGCGAAGAATGTAACGCGACCTGTACTCCAACTGGCAGATAAATGAACCGGATAAACAGTCAGTCGAGAGTTTCACGCTGGGGGAGCGAACGCGTTTTCTTTCGCAGACCGATGCCGCAGGCCGTACAACGAATTGGTCTGGTCTAGGTATGCGAATGGCACGGGAAACGGAGAAACGGGGAAATTGGCGGCAGATCGATGGGATCGTTGACAGCTTTTATTCCGGCTTTCCAGGTTTTACTGCATGTGGATGCGTTCTGACGTTTATAACCGATCCAATTTTTTACACTCCAATGACATACGTGCGATTCAAAGCAAGGGAACGTTTAGGAACGTGTAAATGTGCATAAAGTAGAAAATACCGGCAAATGGTGTTGGTGTGTGCGCCTGTATCTTTGTATTGACCAAGCGTAACAGAGTGTTCGCATCGTCGTAAGGGAGCTGTTAGCTAGTAGCGTTTCTCTCCGTAGTAAGTTTCGTTACTTTCGTGAAATGTCTAATTTCCTTATGGAGATTCGATTCGTCGCTACTACCGATATAAAGAAATTCATAGCGAACATTTGTTCTCATTTGTGTTTAACGATTTGTAGTTAGTACGATGCTACGTGTAACCAGTGGCATTTGCGATCATGTTTTTCCTTTATACGGAACGATACTGGTTTAAATTTAACGCGCGTAATTTTTATTACCAAGCTATCGTCCATACAACTGTAAATGCTGTAACTTCGTACATGAGCAACTATTTGCGCTAAAGTTTAAGCTATTTATCCGCGTTGAAAACCTGGTACCTGGTTAAAAATTGCCGCGCTCAAGATGCTTGGTAGTTATCGGCGTGTTTCAGCAACGTCAGTTCCTTTACAGACGATGAAAGAATAAAGAAGATTTGCGGACTAATGGCGTTTTTTTTAAATGAAATGTCGGATTCTTTTTTACGATGAAATTCAATGGAATTGCGAATTCTGCGTATAAAAGCACAGGGGTAGGATTCATTGGAAAACTCAGCGTTCCGCGCACAGTTCCACAAACCAGCCCTGCCAGTTGAAATTTTCTCGGTTCTTCTATTAAAAGGTTTGATCGCAATTATCTCATCTATAGATAGCCGGTGGCCCCAGAAGCTGACTTGACTATTCACTTTTGTCCTTTTGCCTACGACCTCTTTTTTGTTCCTGCCGACACGTTGTCGGTTGCATGTCGTTTTGCAGTGCACCGCGTCCCATCCGATGCAGCTGGTGCAACATGCCATTCTTTATTCGTTAACACGCAGCGCTACGCTTCTCTTCCCTCCCCTATCCTCGCGTTCTGTATATCTGTGTACATAACATATACCGGAATCGCATCATTTTATCCCGTTGCACGAGTCACCACGTCAGCCGACGCCACGCTCTACTCGATCTCGTTGCAATCTGCATCCCTCGTCTCGCGAAAAATCGTTACGAATCGCCCGTTAATCGTCGTCGCTTACTCGAAATTTATCAGCGTCATCGGAAGACGTACGTATGTTCGCGAATAAGCTGCAAGTCGATACCAAAATTTCGTAATTTTCATCGTCGAGACGATCTACCGTTGAAAATTCGCATTCGCCGTTACGTCACGTCGCACGATATCAGAAACGACAGTTGGGAACGTGGCGAGTCGATCGTCCATCGAGTCTCGTCGCTCCTCTTCTTCTAATTCTGATCTTTATCTGTTATAATATGGCTGATGAGCGAGTATTCGCTCTCTTGGACAGCTTTCCAGAGCCTGGAATCGCTTAGCCTATCCGAGGGCTGGAACGTTAGCGAACAGCGGCTGTAGATCAATGGGAAATCCCGGGTCGTGTTCCGGGTTCATGACGCCTCTATTGATATCGAGAGTGCAGAAGCGAGTATGTATATACGTGGTACGTGGTAATCCACTGTGACTGGAAGATGTTTCCACGGCCACAAAATAATTTCTTGGCTTAACGCTTGGCTCGATTCTCGGCCCGAATCTCGGCCACAGTGGTTGACGCAGGAAACGTCGTCTATCGTTACTCAAGATCTTAGAAATAACAAAGACTGAGCGTCGTTGTCGTAAACTCTGTCGTCTCAAACAGTATCTCCACCTACGTTCTGATAATAGCTAGAAACTTCGTCGATATCGAGGCTATAAATCGATCGAATAATTATTTAAAAACCTTCCACCTTTCTTTTTGTCGTCACGTACGTATGTACCTAAGTAAGTAGCGTTCGATAAAATCGGACAAAGATCGCTCGTGTCGTTGATGTGAATTTTTTAGAACTCGGTCAGTCGACGTTCACCGATGAAAATTCAACGAACGTTAAAATCAGCTTCCAGAGGTAAAAATAGTATTTTATCGTGGTTGGCATTTGGTACGAAATATATTCCATGGAAACTGTTAATGGTTATGATATTTGCCGGTCGTAAATTCGCACGTTTCTTCTATTTCGGAAATGTCTACCTTTTACAACGACACGTTACGTCGCGTCGTACATGTGTCTTTTCAGCTCCATGTTAGCGACCAGTGACAGCGCTGTGGATGAGCGATAATTCGAATGAAATTATCAAATCTAACGGAGAATATCGTATAGAATAATTTAGCTTAGAACCGAGCTAGAACGACTCGCGGCAACCGCATAAACAGCACGAGAAATCAGTTTCCAAAGGATTCTTTCTAATGTCAAATATTTTTTCCTATCTATCAATGTCGATTGAAAGCCCGTAGCGACTTGGACGCGAGACAGCCAGCTTCCTCCAAGTTTTCTTCCTCGGTTCCCCTTTCTGAAGGATTCCTTTTGTCGGACAGACGGCTTTGTACGCTCCTCCGTGTGTTTGTAACATAATACATCGGTAAGATTACGTATTTGTCTGGGTCTTTTCGTCTCCGTCACTGTCATTCGACGAATGAGTTTAGTACCTGTTTTCTCCCCAATTCCATATTTTGAGAATATCGTAGATTGAACGTGTAACACAGGATTAGCTTGCAATCGAATCACTGGAATTAACGCTAGAACTATCGATAGTTAACACGAAGCTATTTCTACCAAAACCAGTCGAAACGATTGATCTTCAAAAAGTACGTAATAATAGAATATTTTTATATTTATTGACTTATTACTTTCTTGCAGAAGGAATTCCACGTTATGTAGTACATTTTTGGTACTATTAATCCATCTGGGACCAACGAGGATTGACACATTTATAAAACTGTAGAATCAGTCAATTTGATAGTTCTGTTGGGTTGGCAACTAAGCGATAGCGCATTTAATGCGCACAAAATCAGCAACCACTTAGTTGCCAACCGAATAGAATAGCAACTGCACTTCGACGAGAATCTTCCTTTCTAGTTAGTCCGGGCGGTAGTTTTCGAAAACGCGCAGCCACGTAACGTAAATTCGACCGGTTACTCGCATGGAATCGATCGAACAATTCGCCAGGGATACGGTGCAGCTTTCGAAACGTTCATCGAAACTGACCACGAGTAGCACATCGTCGACGAGTATCAAAATATAAAGCGATAAAAATGATTTTACGTGGGCTTGTTCGTGGAAGCTGGCTGCTGCCGAGAACACCGTTTACAAGCTGGAAGGGAGACATCGTAGATTGTGTAATCTGTTGGGATTCGAGGCTAGGTGCCCTAAAGAATCTTCCGTGACGCTTTCAGATGTCTCGTAGAAGGAAAGCAGCGACCGACCGAGTATACTTGCGTTGCGAACGACTTCTATCGCGATTGCAAAGTTTCCTTCAGCTTTTTTCTTTACCTTTTTCTATCGTCTCTTTCGAGAGGTAAGATTGCGGTCAATGTACGAGTCTGAATCGCTGAATGTCAAAGTAGAGTTTTAGTCGAACAATTGAAACCTTCTTCACGCTGGAAAAAGCTAGAGAGGATTCGAGCTTAAAGGGGTGCAGCCACGAGATTAGCGTCGATTAAAACGTTGCTGATCGGAGGAGCGTCGGAGTTGCTGGAAAAATAATTATAGCGATTTCGAAGGAGACGCTAGCCGTCTGTAACCGATTACAACGATCGTTCTTACGATCTTATTACGATCGACGATGAGATTAATTCGGAAAATACCCGTAGTATACGCCGCCACGTAATAACAATTTGTCATTATTTATTGGCTATGGATCATCCTTAATATCATAGGAAAGAAAGTATAAAAATGGTGCTTTATCGAGCGATTAAAGTAGTTAAAATTATTGGGATAACGCTTGTAGGATGTTGTTTAGCAACGATTAACGAGCGAAAGTCCGTAATTCTTACGAATTTATATAACGCACACGTTCTCTCCTCTTCGAACGTGTAATATCGCACCTTTCATTTTATTCCCAGCAGAATTTTTTCGTGTACATACGCGCTCATGCTTGATCGATGGCCGCTGTATACGTAACTACTTTTACCATAAACTAGCGTTTAGTATAATATTAGTGTGGTTCTAAGCGAATAACTAATGCCGCTAAATCCTCAGGTTGACATTTACCGTGCGAAAAATATGTAAATTACAACGTTAGTCGTTGCGATAAATCTTCGTGGCTATAAATTGACAGTAATAATTGAAATATCGTCAAACTATTAATTGTTACGAGAGAAAAATCAGTTTTCCAACTATCGATCGTCGAAAGCAAACTGTAAAGACCGCTGCACCCTTCTTCTGCCTTTTGCTGCCTCTTCCCTTTCGGAAGATCAAGACTTTTTGTTCGTGTACCGGTGACACGGTGTATCTACGTACTTGGCTCGCCTAAATTCTCGCCAAGCCCGTTATTTGCTCGCTTCCACGGCCAAGCGGAGAGTCGACTTTCAACGTATATATTTCCCAAACGGGCAGACACACTAATTTCGAATACGTCGTCGAAGTTATAGCGCAACGAAGACCGTATGAATCGGTCGGAGCGCGTTGGACGCGGGGTTCGCGTCGCGTTGGCATTGACAAGGTGACTGGCCGGACAGAAATTGGCGGTTCCGAGAAAAAGGTAGCGAGGCAAGGAGAACGATAGTTTGGCGAACGATAGAAAACACAGCGACGTGGCGCGTCGGCGTGCAGCGGCGATAGCAAAGCTGGTCGTTGCGTTGGAGGGAAAACGTAGCCAAGGGGACTGTGTAAGGACTGGTAAGGAGGAAGCGAGAATAAAGGGCGGGTTATGTGCGGTAGAAAACGACACGCTATCAAGCGGGAACACTCCGGCGCTCCGGTGTCTAGCAGCAGCAGTGTACGGTGGGCGGAAAATACAGTGCATCATCAACAGATAAGCTGCTTAGCTGTGGTCTTATACGAGTGTTGCTCGGATAGCAGAGTCGCGCGAAGCGCCAATTCCCTTCTTCTTTTTCTCTCTGCCCTTATTTCGTCTCCGCTTGCTTTTCTCTTCGCCTTTATCTGGCGAGACGGTTCACCGCCGCTCCTGAATATTGTTGCCGGCGAAATATTGCGTTAAATAAGCGTCAGAAACGACGACCTGGATTCTTGCGATCGGGACGCAATCGAGCCGGTAATGTCTACATTAAGGCTGTGCCGGTGTATTATCGCCGATTCGTTGAAACGAATCGCGGTCCATAGTCGCTAGGTATGGCTCGGAGCCGTAGAGAAATCACGACGACGAGCTTCTATCCGCTTGGCTGTTAGCGCAAATGGCTTTTTATCGCGCTAATGTACCGTTAATGCGTCTGTGCGAGAAACAGATGTAAAAATTCTGTAGCTAGCTGGAAATCGGCCACGCTATCGGAAATATTTGATATCGATCTTGCAATTAGCGATTCGATACACCGTTTTTCCATCATTTGCTCCGCTTTTTACGGTTTAACGTTACGCGTTTATATGCTTTTATCGGCTCGTCTAGAGTAGCGGTTGCCACGATTCCGACGTTTTTCCCCTACTTTCTTCCTGTAAATTTCTTATCGTAATTTTACACGCTCGGTCGGCAAAATCTGCCTAAACTCGTTACGCGGTTCGTAGTTAACTGTTATACATTTCCCGTATCTTTCTCCTGGGTTCTCTCGATCGTAAATCGTTTACGCCGAGTATCTGAATTCTTCGAATACGCGTTTATCTGCTGTAAGGTGTGTCGCGCGAATTAAGCGATAATTTCAAATATCACGTTCTGTAATTAATTCTTCTAAACACGAGCCAGCGAATCGGCCAGATTTTCAGCGTTTCAAGCTTCGCGTATACGCCAACCCCGCTCGTAGAATTGCCATCGTGTACGCAACGCTACCATAACTAAAAAGAAATTAAGGTTGGGACTCGGTGTTTAACGAGCACAGGGGCTCGTGGCCTTGCGTAATTTCGACGGTAATTTTAACGTCGTTAGAAATTTTACCGCAGTTCGTTAAAGTTCGTCGAATTCGACGATTAAAGATTCCGCACTATGTTTCCGCAAACGTGCAAACTTGTAGCCTTACGCAAAGTGTAACGTATGGCGTGTGTGCATTGGAAGTATACAAGACGCTGTTTGGAGCGATACGAGCTCGATTTCAGAGAAGAACGAATTTGTTGGAATACAGCGATATTAATCGCATACGGATGAGGTGATTGATCGGACGGACTCTTCCCTTCGTGGCCCAACGATAATCCCCACTAGCGTACGTTCGTTAGATGTACCGCGGCGGCTGGATAAGGATATGGATGGAACATTGGGCATGTCACGTAAACTTAAGGGTTGGTTGATGGAATAAAATAGCTGAGTTGTAACACAACTATTAATTTTGTTTTAATTAAACTTTATTACGAGTTCAGCAATCACAATGTAATGCACACTGAATTAACATAAATCGAAATTCGCTCCAACCACGTTATGTAAGACTGAGTTACACTGATACGTTAAGTACGCGACTGTTATAAGAGTAGAGACCGGTAAAGATACGTTGACTATTCTAAGGATACAGAATAAGCGAGTCTTACTGACGATACTGTGTCTGAGGAAGGCTAGGGGTAAGTGTGTCTAAGGACACGGGACACGGGATTTGTCGATAACAATTTTGGTGAAGGAAGTGAGGGCAGTAGACACCGTCTCCGATTGGATAGTAGACGGTTGGTGGACCAGGAAGGGTTTTAGCCGCCCTCGCGAGAAAGTTGCTAACGGAACATACCAGATGCGAAGAAAACCAACTTTCTATGCTAACACGTGGTAGACAATAAACGTAAAAGGAAATCTAAGACGAGAGATACTCGTTTGGTCCGAAGGACCTTAACTATGAAAATTCCAAGACCCCTGGTGGGTACTTAAGACTATCGAGGGTACGCGCCATCCTATCCGCGTCCGTGTGTGGCCTGGTCTCTGATGCGAATTGACGTTACAGGCACGTCGGTGTCGCGCCTTGACGGCGTAGCTTTGTATCGAGAAGCTGCTAGAAGGTTCCGTGGCACACAGACGCCACACAGACATCTACTCAGGTCACACTCTTTACTGCATAGAGAGTGGGGGTTGAAAATCTTTTCAAGGGCCATGGGTCACTAAGTCAGTCAGTCTGAGAATAACTAGCCAACTGTCAACATTCCACAACGCTCACTTATATTTTCTGTAATTTCGTTTAATCAATATCACATTATTTCAACACAAACATTGTGTCTTCCACAGATTATTAATCTTAATTTCGAGATTAAATTCTAACAGGATTAAAATCAATTTTAATTGCCCGCTGTATAAGCGTTTTCTATGGATACCATCATCGAAGAATGAGAAAATTTTCCGAGGAGATTTTCCAGTTTCGTTCGTAGCATATATTGGGTTGGCAACTAAGTGGTTGCGTATATTGTCGTTAGATGGTATCGATAAAACTCGCAATCACTTAGTTGCCAATCCAATATATCGTAACAAGAGTAACGGAGCTTGTCTTCGCCATTTCGTGTCCCGTACTTTAAAATATTCTACTCTATTAAGATACTTCCATAGTTCAAAATCGGGTCACCTCTTTCGAACCGGTATCTCGCTAATAATTTAGCGAGAACAAGAGTAATTACGCGGTGTATAATACACGTGATGTATAGAACGACGCAAAATACCAGCAATGGTAGTTTCAGTCGAGCGAATCTGCGAGAAGCAGCTTTCGCCGGGAACAGAAACTAATTATACCTAATAAACAGTATGTAACAAGCTTCTAATAGTATTTCGTCCGATCCCTTTAGCACGGATAATATCGATATGGAAGCGGCAACTGTAAGCGAATTGCGGTGCGACGTTGAGACGCCCGGCTCGGTGGCGCATCTAAGCGCATACTTTGTTTCGGTGTTGGCAGCAAAGCTTTCTAATGATCGACGCCGCGCGTCCTGACCCGTGACGTAGAGTTTGCGTCGGAACGCGTGTGCCCCTTGCGCCGGCTGACGAAGCAACGACGAACGACGAGTCTGCTGTACACGATTCGCGAATTAAGCCACCGAATTACCTTAATTTACCGCAAGTTGTAGATTTTTATACGTGTATGCACATACGTATTCAGGTGTGATAATTGTGAAAAGTTGGAATCGCTTAAAGCTTGCCCGTAGAATATTTTTCTGTCTCCGATCACGCTAAAGCTACAGTCGGTTCGGCCGATTTACGTAAAGTATTCCGTAGCGTAAGAAAACCCGAACCTTCGAAAGATTCCCGAGTATCTTTTAAATTAGTTTTCCTAAGTTTCCCTCCAAAAATATTTTTTACGTGTTTGCTTCGATGCGTGTCGAGTGCCGTCTGCGTTTGTGCTCCGTCCGCGATGTGTTTACTATAACGCGTTTCAATTAAACACACACAGATGAGAAAGAAACGCAGCGTAGCTTGGCTGTTGGAGAGCATTGTCTTAGCTGTTCGAGGAAACCGAGAGATGGCTTTTAGTTAGATTAATTGGTTTCAGTGCTATAATTAAACGTTGGTCGGACGCCTCGCGGCGGACGGATTAACGTATCTGACCCGAGCCTACCCCAATGCGGTTCATCAAGCTGGCTAACGATTAAATAAGTTTTCATCCGATCTCGGTCGATTCGTGCCGAGTTTCGCTTTAATTTCTAGTCAAATCGTATCTGATAGACAACCTGTATCTGATTAGACTTGGACGTCACGAGGCAGCCGATCAAAACGATATATTGTACGTCGCTAAAAATCTCTTGGCTCTCTCCGTCTGTGTTTGCAAATTGAAACGCGAGATTATAAATTCATGGCGACCCGAGCGTGCGGTATAGTCGTGGCGTAGACGCGTTCGATCCAAAGCTAATCGCATCGAAGCAAAAATGTCAAAAATATTTTTACAAATGTCTCCGAAAGCAGAGCCGAGCGGAGGTTGTAAGCGCAAGGAAAAATGGTTTGAAGCGTTGGGCTCTACAACTTGTTGGAAAGTCATGGAAGTCGGTGGCATAGATGATTATCACAACATTTTCCCATGGAAAAACTGGGATCGTTTTTATTCAGGAATTTCGAAGGAACGGATGAAAGACGGGTGGATGTCCGATAAGGATCGTATTGATACGCAGGGAAGAACGAGTATAAAAGTTTGAAAGGCCTCTCGCTGCGTCTTGCAACAAGGCAAAGTTTGTTGCGATCCGTTGGAACGAAGTCGGGGCGAAGGATTTATCGCTCGCGAATGTTTATTGGCTCGGCGTGGCGTCGCGAAATGATACAAGGTGTACTCACTTTGCACGGCAAACATTGAAGATACACGCGGAGTTGGAAAAGAGTCGCGCCGAAGGCGAAGAAACGAACATGGATATTGGGAGTGTCAGCACGAGAAAATATCGCTAAGCTAGAAAATTCGCTGCTACGGATTTTCCGTGGAATTGCACTTATTCGGGAAAATATTTTCCCAGTTCTCCATCATTCCCTCTTCCGTATTTAAGACCATGTGAATTTGAAGAAATACCAATTGCCACCTAACGATTCAGAGAGCAGGACAAATAACGGTACGCTGTGATCCCAAACGAGAATAACTGGAAATTATTTAGTCGTGCGACACGTTGACATGTTGGAAGGTAATAGGACGGAGTAATATATATATATATAGGGTGGTTGGTAACTGGTGGTACAAGCGGAAAGGGGTGATTCTACGCGAAAGAAGTCGAAAATATAGAATAAACATTTTTCGTTTGAGGCCCTGTTTTCGAGAAAATCGACTTTGAATTTTCGCTCGGTACGCGTGCGGTACGTTATAACGGATTTCACTGTAGATCGTTGTCTCGATGGAAAAATTAAAAAAAAAAAAAATTTTTTTTTATTTTATATTTTCGACTTCTTTTTTCGCGTAGAATCACCTCCTTTCCGCCTGTGCCAACAGTTACCAACCACCCTGTATATATAAGATAAAGTAACTTCATAATTGAAGCATCAAACAGGTTGAACGAGTATCGAAATTTGTCGCGGAATTTTCACGCAAATCGAGCAACCGCTAAGACTAATGCCAATAACAAGATCGCCACGCAAACAGTTTGCCGCGGTACGCAAATTACGTTGCGTCGTTGGAGCACGGTTTGGGAAGAAAAGCCCGACCGAGCAACGACAAAGCCAAGAAATTTCCGGATGGCCGCGTTAATGAATAAATTTCCAGCACACGGAGTTCAGAAATTACGTGCCTATTACTCCGCAATTCGGTTCTATTATAGCTGCCGATCCGACGAGGACTCCACCAATTAATCGGCTCATCTGTAATTGTCGTGTCCAAGGATGTACGTGTGAAGTCGCTATTATTACATGTGCGCGGTACGTGTGTGTACATGCCGCGAACGTCGTCGTCGAAACAAAAGCCCTTCGCAACTAGATCCAGGCTACGACTACACGCTCTCCCTCCTTCAGGACCAAGTGGAATCAGGAATCTCTGGTTTGGAACGCGCGTGTGTAGGTGCGTGAGCGCGCGCACGATCGTCGTATCAACGTATTCACGGCTCGAGTAGTAGACGACTGGTAGACCGACGCGAGTGGTTCGCTGGCGCTTGTACGTGTACACGAACACGAAAACGCGATCAAGTGCGTAAGAGTGACAGCATTGAATGCTGGAAGACGAGCGTGGCAAGCGGCGCAACAGTCGAGAAGGTAGGAGAGTGCGACGAGACTCGATGGAGGAGCTGGTTGGTCGTAAGGTTGGTCGTCGCAGGAGGGAGACAGGTGGCATCAAATTATTGCAAACAATTACGTTTAATGAGAAGGTTAACGCTGCTAGTCGGAGGCTGGCGCGAACGTGAATGCAAATGTGCCGACGCCGAGTAATTAGCAAACAGAGTAGTACTCGGTTGGCATCCTCCTTCGCGCCATCCTCTTTACCCTCTCCTTGTTCCTCTTTCATTCAGTCACGCCGTCTCCGACGTTTCAAAGTGTGCGAGTGGAATCGACCGACTCAGCTGCCTTACGCGTACGTGTGTTACATATTTACGTAGATGTACAGACGAACGGAAATGGTGGCGTTATTTGTGCAGCTTCTTTTCTTAGACACGGAGCATTACGAATTACGATCGCTCGTTGCTCCGAGATTCTTCGGGAAATTTTTCCTCCTTCAGCCGCCTAACGAAGTTTGCCTTGCGATACTTTGAAAGAAAGCTCGTTTCCGCAAAAACACGGAAAATTTCAGGTATAACGAATGCATTGTTCCGTTCAATTACGTCAGGAGAAATGTTCGAAATTCCTTAGAAAATTCGTAGCGTGTCGTACGTTAACTAGATATGAATCGCGTCTTCCTAGACGTACGATCGATTGGGCAAAGTAATAAAGCGCGATTAACCAGTTAGCTGCTGCGACCTCTTTGAAAAGCGCGTACCTAAAGTGTGTCTCAAAAGGTAAGCGACATTAAGTTGCAACGAAATGACTGTTTCGTTGTTTTTTTTACACGACGAGTATCGTCAAAAGTAGCTAACCGATCAAAGGCCGAGAGCGATTAGATTTTGGTGGTATGGCGCAGCCAAACGTGGATTAAAATTTAATAGAGAATTGCTATACTCAAATTCCTTACGATTACGAGGGATCATGCGACGTTGCTTCGCGCCAGAGAAAGTCAAAGTATCCTCCTTTTCAATCTGAACCCAGGCGTGCGGCAACTTTATTCGTGTCTTAAGCAAACGTAACAGATTATCGGTATAATTTCCCCTACTCGATAGAACGTCACCGATGTATGAAAATGTTCGTTGTATCGAAGATGATGGGTATTCTGTGGTTGGAATTGGTGGAATGTTTCGTCGAATCTTGCGTGTATAGATTGGAAGTACATATGTCGGTAAGGGTTAACACGGCGTCATCGTGACAAATTGTTGAGCATTTTCGAGAGAAATGTTTTGACGTGACAGTTGTCACGGCCAATCGGTGTCCGCCGACGAACAGAATTCCGTATACGTGTGCATAACGCAGTTACAGAGGTGGTCCGTCAACAGGATGTCTGCGTGAGAATAGTTGCTGTTACAGTGACAGTTCGTGACGTGACTGTATGGTGGGATCAGAAATCACGTGCAAATCTGCTGTTCGAAGCATATCCCTTTAGCCTATGTTATCAAGGCATTTAAACAGCGTGCAACTGCAAGTATCGGAGTATATACTTGGAGGACTAGACACGCCATACGTGATTCTTGTTATTCAGATTGCCATACTATTCCTGGTTTCCCTGCTCCATTTATAAACGTCGTCATTAAGCTGTTCTTCGCTCGAGTGTAATGTCTTGGAACATGCCATACGCGGCTCTTTCTACAGCTAGTTTGGCATTGCAACCGATGATTCATCTCGCTGAATCGATATACAAGTCTCAGTTGATTCGAAAATTGTCTACAAATTGGGATTTATAAATACGCACTTGGCTGAACGTTGACTTTAGGCAAGGCAGCTTCGATGATCCTGATCTTCGCATGCGTTGGTAACGACAGTCTTCTGAGGAATCTCTCAGACGTTTCTACCATAGCCGCTATTCGTTAAAATGAGAAACCGTCGTCTTTTGTAGCGGCAACGACAGTCTTTCGTTAACAATTTTTTAGGAAGAAACGAGCGACAGCTAGAATCTTGTACGTTACCGAGGAGAATGTTCTTTGAAGCGCAAGATCATCGGAGTTGCCTTCGTTGGAATTAGCAGCTACCGTTGACTTAGACTACTTAAATTAAATTTACGTGGTATAAGTAACATGATCGTAAATTTCATACGCTGTTAGTTCGTAACAGTTACGTATCTATGTAGTGTATATACGCTTGGAACCGAATTTTTTGTTTCTAGTTTCTCATTTTCCTCGTTTTCCATTTGAAAGCGTATTCCGTTTCGGCTTTAGCAGAGGAAGTTTAAATGTGTTTTTAACTCGAATTTTTATGCGCAATTAGATATATTTACAATGGAACTCGCAGAAGTTGTTAAAAATTTGGCTAACGATTGGACCGTTACAGCCGAGTTCCGCGCCTAATAGCAACGTACTACGAGCCAAAAGAATATTTTCACGCTTAATCACATGCAGCCGTAATCGTGAAAGGCGGAACTCTTGCTATTTACCAGATCCTCGAAGTTTTACCTACGGAATAATTGGATTCTCCAAACGACGTATCTTTGAATCAAGATAAATTTAACAGCACATATCTTTAGTATACCGAAGTAGTATACCAAACGACTCCATAAAGTCTTCTAGAGGGATACAAAGTTAGTAGACAGAGTTAGTTAGGACTAAGTTTGAAATGTATCGAACGAGTATTTTTACGTCCATTGATTTGTCGTGTATGGCATTGTTTTTTTTCAGCTATAAACTAGAATAAGTTACGCTAATTAATTTTTTACGTAATTTATCGCATACTTTGCATAGCCATACGCGTTAAACTGTTTCGCGCATCCTACAGTTCAAAGGACGTGAAAATTACGTTTCTAATTATCGCGTTAACTTTGTTTCTCTCTTTTAAATATTTGCTCGAACAAAAACAGTTACCGTAGAACAGTTGAACGTACCTACTATGTACATTGTACCTAGTATTTATATCGAATATGAGATTTATTATTTAATATTGCTTTTAATTTGCTTTCAAATTGAGATGAATCGATATAGAATTGGCCCGATATTATCCACGTGATATTATAACAGATGGCCATTAAAGCTAAAATATTTTTATTTAAAAAATAACTGAGACCTCGACGAAAGCTATTGAAAATTTCAAGCTAATTGCTTTGATTTTATAATATGCCTCCAATTTATGACGCGTGCGATATGAATAAGAGTGGAACGACGCGACGCTTAATCAAGCAAAATTTTGTTAGAATGATAAAATTTGTTAGAATAATTTTTACATGTGCCATCTGTTCCATCTATAGATATGCGTGTTCTGTATTTTTTATATCTTATTAGCCGACGTACTTCGATCAGTTAAATCCAACTCGGGTGTTTGCAGGTCGCGTTTCGCAGCTACTTGGCTCACGAATCTCTCGACAAAATCGGTACTACGGTCGAGCACTTAAAATTAAATTAAAATTAAAATAAAATATTACGATAGGAAACTGAATTCTCTTACGCGACTCTTCTCTTTGCTATTATAAACAAGTTTCGTAAGAACGACGTTTCATGTCGTTCGTATAGATATTACGAGCGAATAGAAATATTATTCGATCCTGTTTATTTATAAAGTTGAAGACACCATTAGATAAAATGAAACTTTTATTCGAATTCTTGGATTGCATAGAACAAATTTGCGCGCGGGACTTTGCAAAACTTGTTCGATAAGAAAGTTTAACCGGTTCGAGGAAATCCAATATTCTTCGATTTCTCAGGGACTTGAAACTAAAAGGCAGTTTCCGTAACATATTTTTCTACATTTAAGAACGGATGTTACTGCGCACGAATCTCTGTTTTAACATTCCCCATATCGTATATCGTAACTTAAATACGTAAATTAAATAAATGCCTTAACATCGAATCTATAGTTCTCTTTCAACGTGCTTTTTTCCCTTTTTTCTTTCGTTCGACGTATTAATACGAGAATGTCAATATCGGTAAAAGAAGTTAAGGGCTTATTATAGTACCCTTGTCTTTCTCTTTCCTTCAATTATATCATATAACCTACATTCGACGTAAGTACGTGTAACATGCGCTTGTATTTCTATTGCAGGAATCGCAGTGAGTTCGCTTCGACAAGGAGTAACGATGAAAGGTAAATAGACGTGAAACTTGAATCGCGATAGTCGTTACAAAGCGTTGCAGATTATGCGAGCGTCGCGTACAAAGATTGAGAAAAAAGAAAAAAAAAAAGAAAAAGAAAAAGAAAAAAGAAAACGAAAGCTGACTGCACATATTATATACGAGTCCAGTAGCGTAGCAAATTGATCGTCTGTTTGATAATCGTCAGCCTGTAAGAATTGTTTCACGTGGAGCTGACGCGATCCGAGACCGAGGACGAAGTGAACGCTGCTAGTTGTCGCCGTAGCATTTTAATAGCGGTTTAAAACTAGCTAAAAACAATGCACGCGGCTTGTTCTGATAAAAACTAAAAATTCATAATACGCTGGCAACAACTGGTAATGTATCATTTCGTACGTATCCAGGTCAGCTGCTCGGCCTCTTCGTGAATATGTACATAAGCAGAGATAGGACCACTCGCGGGGGATGCAGTTTCTTGCATGCGTTTCCTGACGGATGCGTGTATGTGCCTTCTGCCAGCAGCGATTGTGTGCATGCGTGAAAAGCGTGCAATATCCGTGACTGATGTACCTCGGTATTAGTCGATGTGCCTCGATGTGCCTCGGTGTGCCTCGATGACACGCGAATATTTTTTACATCGGGGTACTATATTTTTCGATATTAGTTACTACGGTGATCATTGTTCGAGCAAGCTCTCAAGCGTAACTTGTTAAATCCCTTGAATCTCTACATAGCCTATCGCGTGCAATTATATCGTATACAATAAAGGTATTAGGTCTTCCGAAAAGTTTCTGTCGTTTTAGAAGAAAATAACGGATGCAGAACATTTTCCGTTTTACATTATTTTATCGAATTACATATGATCCATTTTGTTTTATCAAGATAAAGATCACAACGTTTGATAGATTAGGTGTCATGTTTGCGTAAAGATACGTCGTTGTAGGAGACGCGTCTGTAAAAGAGAGACACTTTTCGGACAACCTGATATATTGTAAGAAAATTTCATTTATTAAAATATTCGTGGACTATTCGATTTGTCTTTTGGTACGAGAGACGCGTACCCGTGCGCGGAATAAGTGGACATTTTACCAAGTTAACTGCGCTAAAGTGCAAGTTTTGGTTGTTAGATGAGAGAGGGTAATGCATCTTTTTGATGACTCGCAATCGGTTCGTAATCGGTCCTCGATAGGACGTACCACGAGTCACGAGCTGCTCGACCGATAAGTCACGAACGATAGCCGGGCGTGATTCAACGAGAGATTTACCGTTTCGATTAATTCTGATATGCTAACGTTCGTTGCAACACCTGTACGTGTATTTAAAACATTATTCTGCCCCTTTTACGTCGCGTTGCTACGTGCATTCGAGTCGAGGACGTTGAATAACATCTTTTCATACATCTAATTATGACACTTTCAACGTGGAATGCGGGAAGTTTGAATAGGTTCCAAATTCACATTAAAAAAAAAAAAAAAAAGGAAAGAAAAAAGAAGAAAAAGACGATTCTTTCATATAAAGTAAGACGCTTGAGAAGCTACCTATCTGAGATAAAGCTCTCTACTGTGACTTCATGAAGATTAATGTTTCAAAAACTGAAGTAAAAATCGCCCATAAAATCCTCCTCGAGTACGATGCAAAAATTCCAAGAAACGAAGCTAAGTTTGAAATTTAAAAATGAAATTTTCTTAAGAGTCGATCTCGATTCTACTGCGTGTATTTCGGTGCTCGTGAAACGAAACACGTAATAATGGCATTGCCCATCTTGTAAACCGAACATCAACGAAGATACGACGTGTAAATTTTCCTTCTTCCTTCGTAAATACGTTATCAACGTTTTTCATGAGAATCTTTTGACGTTTGAGAATTTCGATTTACGTATAGCCTACTTCGACGCTTCGATAAGAGTTTCGTCGAGTGTGGACAGAGAACTGAGAAAATTACGTGGTTTCTGCGTGACGATGGCCTGACGATAGAGAAATTCCATTGCACGAATGAAACGATTATTTAAAAAAAAAAAAAAAAAAAAAAAGAAAAGAAAACACACATAATTTTAAACACGATATTCATTTGCGATTTCTACAAGTTTTATGCCTTCGGTCTATCTACGATCTACAAAATGGTCGATATCGAACCGGTAACTTTTGCACGTAAAATAATTGTTATTAAAAGTACGAGCTCGTAAATTTCAAACTCTCAATGCGCCTGTGGGAAAATGACTATACCGATAATATAAAATAACCAATCAACCTAGATAACTGTGCTTAACAGCGACGTTTTAAAAATCGTTACCCTTCATTAATTAAAGTTTCAAGTTTTCCGTTGAAAAGTCCGAGGTGCGATAACAGAATTATTGATTTCAGAAGTATTCCCAACCAAACCACTACGGCCGCGCGGCCGTCCGGTATCACTCTAAAAAATCACAACTCGATTAAACGCTCTAATTTAGTTTCGAACTCCATAGAATTACTCTGCGAATAAAACTCTCAAAGTATACGTTTAAAAATGTTATGGTTAGAGCGTTTTATTCCACTTCCAAAAAAAAAAAAAAAAAAAAAAAAAAAAAAAAAATAAAAAAAGAAAAAGACGCAAGATGAATAGTTCCATTTATGATTTTCCGTTAATGTGGTTCGCGAAATCCTTGCAGGATCGTTTCCTTGTCTTTTCTTTTTTTTTTTTGACAGAGCATCGAATGTGCTCGAACGAATACGTACCTCGAAATATTAGGTTGTGGCAACTAACTGATCGCGGATTTTGTCGTTAGCTGGTATTGACAAAATCCGTAATCACTTGGTTGCCAAGCCAATACAATAGAACGCTACAACAATGGAACGTACATTAAAATTAACGAATTTAATCGTTGACAAATCGGACGTAACGTTTCCGTTAACAATTTGCGCTCTAACTTCATAGAAACGCGCGTTTCTAACTATTCTATACGTATTAGGTCGGCCGGAAAGTTTCTTTCGTTTTATAAGCAGATAATGAACGCACAACATTTTCCGTACGTATGATCCATTTCTATCAAGATAAAGATCACAACGTTCGACAGATTAGGTTTCATGTTTGTATAAAGATGCATCGTTGTAAAAGACGGGTCTGTAAAAAAAAAACACACTTTTCGGATAACCTAATGCGTGCTACGTATACAGTGACTCGCGAAACGCCCTTTGAAACGGAATAACTTTTTTTACAAGCATCAGTCGATAAAAAATTAAAGATTATCTTAAAAATCTGAAAAAATTAAAGATTACTTTTTACAAGCTTCTTGTTCGACTGCCTGTAACGAAACTTGGAACAACGTATTTTCACGCAAACGAAACGATTCGACCGAACAACGATGTCTCGTCGTTACTCTGTCCGATGCATTGAAATACGCGAAAATATGCTGAAAAACTACTATCGAAATATCTAAAAAATACTGGCCACACCTTATACTTTATACGAACGAGAAATTTCAACGAAGCCGCACGCGAAGAAACAGAGTGACATACAGAGACGCGTGCCTGTGTGGTAGTTGAATGTTTATCTTGGAAAAAGACAATGCGTAATACAGAATATATGCATATAGGCGACACACGTACATATCGTGTCCGTATACATGTGGCTGTTCACTATTCAGAGAGGGAATAAATGAAACGGGGTCGCGATATAATACCGTCTTCTACAAGCGTACACCCTCGTCCCACGGTTTTTCATATTGCCTTCCAGTTACTTCAGCATGGAAATCTATCTTCCAACATCGCCACGAGTTCCGTATCGATCTTGGTTTTTATGTTAATGAACGTCTTGGATTATTGTTTGCGTAATCGGTCCGGCTCGATTACCCTTCGCTCGATCGTCTCGTGGCGCGAATAAAAGTCGTTTGCCCCTTATCGAACCTACTTATATTCCAATTTCGTCGATTAAACTGGCCATTTTATCGATTTCGCTGGAAAGTTCGACAACTTTGACGGTTTCGCTTATTTTTATATGTTCCCTGTCGGATGCTCGTTCCGTACTTTCGACATCTCACGTCTCGCAATTTCCACGTCTTACAACGTGAATTCTATTGTTCCACATTTAGCGAGAGGTTGGAACATTCGATGACGTTGAGAGCACTGTGTACAATTTCCTAGGGAATATTCAGTAGGAAAATGAAACTGAGTAAATTAAAAGGATTCTTTATCGTAAACCGTAAGTGTAAAAACCGCTGGGAATTATTACAACTATTATAACGAAACGCGAAACTTCTCTCTCGAAAATATTGTTGGCAGGTTGCCAATGTAGATGGGCGTGTGAAGAGGCCGACGAGTGGTTTCTGAGTGGTTTCCTGAATTTCTCACGTATGTATCTTATACGAGTACTTCGAAGCGTATACCAAATACGAGTACAATTCGCTGTTTTAAATGTTTCGAGAACTCTTAATTCCCATCATTTGATTAAACCGACATACGTGTAACGCAGACGACACGACAAACAAAATACATAGTACGCACATATATCGCACACGGGTATATCGTACGATACATCGTACGCTCGTGGAATATCTATAGATTTGGTTGAAAAATAAATAGATAAAAACGTTTTGGCTGTTTCATCTAGACTAAACTAGACTCGACTGAAACGCAGTTGAAAGGTATATTACGAAGGCTAGAGAGGCGAATTCCAAACCGTTTGTTGTATCAATTTCGAAGTATATTCTCCACGTGGTAATCGATATTGCGTAAAATTATCACGGTATAAAAAAGGCTCGGGGTTATGTTACCTGAAAGGGGAAGCTCGTTTGCGCGATTCCGTTCATCCAGTGTTTAATTATTAATTAGCAAATACAAACGAGTGCAAAATCGTCGGGCGGAATTATCACGCGTCGACGGGAATTCGCTAACGATCGTATCCGCGACCGCGTTTCCCTCGTTTCAGCAAATATTTTTTAGATTTCGCGTACGTGGTCGTGCGCGCACGCGGTGTTCTTACCACGATGATCGCATAAAACATCAGCTACATTGAAATATTATCTGTATTACTCTTTCGAAAAATACGGCCGCGATAACTCTCGTCGGAATAAATTGCGACCTTTTTACTCGACAGAATGTAAATTTCCTATCTTCGATATGTTTCGTGCATGCTGAAATTAACGATTCGTCTGATCGACGGAGCAATCGTTTTGCTCCGGCAGCTCTGCTCGCGTCCTCTGACTTGTCCATCGTGCGTGTATTTTATGTTACGCGATTCGCCCATCGAGTGAATATAAATCCGTTGCACGAAAATACGTACTTGCCAAGTATCCGCTGGGCACGTGCATACGAAACGATCGGCGTAGGAAAACCCAACTAGCGATTTTCTATACGAACATCGTAAACAAAATTGTGTACCTAACGTGGTGCGTAGTTTCCATTAAACGAGTACGTGGGAAACTAGCCACTAGCCGCTAGCCGTGGATAAACGTTGCAAATCGCGTACGACCAGCGACCCACGACCAATACAATTTCTTTGTTTTATCGATGTCGAATGTGAAATGCGTTTGTCTATCGGATAACTGCAGCATATTTATCCGAATATTACAATCGTATTGCGATGTACGTATTGCCGATATATATACATACATGGATGATACAGGTGATATAGACGAAATGAACCAGCGATGGGGATAAAGCGTTTCGTATTTCAGCGAAAAGAACTGTGGGATCCTTTTACCTTTACCTATCCCGTATGACGTCATGTAGCACGCCGCGATAGAGATACGCCTTCCGGATTACGCAAATCCTAGTTTATTGTAACCGGTAAGGAAGTTCGGGTGGTGGAGCACGATCTGCTGTATCATTTCGTATCAAGAGATTCCATTTCCTACCGAGGTATTTTCCTAACTTGTATTAAATAAAACGGCGCAGCGAGATGGAGAACGGATAGGCAGTGAACGAGGAGGGAAAAATTGCTTTCATAGGAATCGTATCCGAATTGGTTGTCCGACAAAGGGAGAAACTGCGTAGCATCGAAAGCGACGGAGAATTCGTATTATTCGATTACATCGTACGACGAGTCGAATATAAAATAACGTATTTACGGCGGAATTGTCGTGCCATCGTGTCTTTAGCAAAGTCTGTATGCGGAGTATAGGAACGAAGGTTTTCTTCTTGCGTGACTTTTGCTTTCGGAGAAATTATCTTTGAAAAATCTACAGTCGGTTCTTTCCGCTTTAAGACGATGCCAGGGAAACGTAAAATACGATAGCTGTTCTGTGATGCAAATGATGAACCGACGGTTCAAAAGATATAAGACGCATGTATCAAATTCCGTTCAATTTTCCGACTAGTTTCGGAGCTTCGGAATTCCACGTACTTCGGACGCGATACGTTACACGGTATTTCGCTAGGTAAAATTAATAACGAAAAGACGATATTCTTTGAGGAAAAACCCCCGTCGATATAAATGTTGCGGTAATTTGAATATGTTGGAAAGTTGCGCCGGCGAAACTTGTCGCAAGTATCGATGAAGAGAACTATGTATCGCTGGAAATTCAACGTTTTGCGCTTTCTCAAAGATACGTCAACCGACGTGAAAAATATGTAAAAAATAATTGCGAGAAACGCGTTGAAAGCTTAAACCGAGGAAGAAGAGATGGAAACCATTTTAGCAAATAGAAACGCACAACGAAAGCTTTTATCTTCTCTTGATTTCTTATTTTCTGTCTTGTTCGTTGTACTAGCGACACGAACGAGACACTTGGAAAGAACGTTTTAAAGAACCGCGTGAGAAAACGATTTTGACAACTCTTTTTTTAACAAGTTCTCTCCTCCAAGTTCGCCCGCAGTGTCTCCACGCACGTAATACGTACGTAGAAAATAGTGGAAAGAGACGCGTTAGTAGAAAAAGAAGTTTCGAACTGAAGCAACTAAAAAATCCCTCTACCGGCTATATAGTTTATTTCTCGTGCGAACCTATGTATACATTAGGTTGTCCGGAAAGTGTCTTTCTTTTGCAAACGTGTTTTTTACAACAGTGCACACCTTCGTAGAAACGCGAAACCGAGTCTGTGAAACGTCACGATGTTTATCCCAACGGAACAAAATGGATCGTGCGTAATTCGACGGAATAATACGAAAGAAACAACAACGTTGTGCGTCTATTATTTCCTCATAAAAGACAAGAAACTTTTCGGACAACCTGATAATTTATTTTCCTGCAGCTTCGTTTCCGTTTCGAAATTTTTCCCCTGGTCGCAACTCCTTCGATCGTAGATTTCTTTACGCGAGAATAAACGTTGATAGAGTTCGAGGAAATAAAGTAACTTCCGTGTACGATTAGAACGAGAATATTTTGAAACAAAGCAATTTCATCGAACGATGTTGTGTTACATTTGCAAGTAATGCAACGCTGTCTACGCGTTTTGATTTATTCGTTTGCACCGCACGAACTCCAAAATTTATACACTGATACATCGATTTTCCACGCGAATTCAATTAAATTTATGACAGAATTTGATATACAAATTAATGGCATAAATTTAATAATATTCGATACAAATTTATGTAAATATTAGTGCACGTTTCTCGATGTTTTCACAGCATAGCATCTGGCTACTGACAACTGACAGTCACTCGTAACTTATTTAAATAGCGTTGTTACGCGGTATATCGTTACCGATATACTAAACATTCGAAAAACGATCAAAAATCTTGCTTTTGTCTATTCTGCGAACTTCGTTGAAAGTGACAAGGTTCAATCCCGTTATAATCGAATCTACGAACTAGGCGATTTATGAAGAAAAAGAATCGCGTTTTACATAATATAATTATAAATTTCATAATTCTAAAGAGAAGGGAAACAGGAGCCGTTGCGATCGAAGAAGAAAAATGTTTACGTAATTTTAGTTGTCGACAAAGGCGATGAGATCGTGGCTAAAACGTAGCTGTAAATTGAAAACCTCGTTGTACGTATCGTTCGTAACATTTACCTGTTCGAAATTGATTTTACTTAGCAAATTTTTAATTCGATATTTATTTATTTATTTGTATTTTTCCTATTCGACGCAAAACTCTGATTTTATGAAGTAGAGAATAATGAATTGTTACTGTACGCGGTGGAACACGTACTACGTTTGATAAATAATTGCGACGTTCGTGTTGCGTAGCAGCGATCGATACGTTTGTTTACACCGAAACTAATATTCGAAGTAAAGTTGTGCAGTCTATGGAAATCGATATTGGTTATCGTAGACGGAACACGCGTGAAAACTGTGTCGAAGTTGAACGACTACCCTACGAGGTACTTAGCTTTTCTACGTGACGGGACATGGATGCGACGATTTGCTTCACTTTCGCCCAATTAATCTCCGAGTTGCGAAATTATTTCTAATAAACGACGGAGTAAAAGCAGCTTCGGCATAAAAGTTTGCCCGAACGTCTGTAATAATCAAACCGATAAAACAGCAGATTAAAGTCGAACCGATCGTATCGAATCCAATTTAAGTAACAAAAGTTTTGAATTTCCTTTCTTTTGTATGAAAACTCGCTGCCAGTTCGATCATTCCGTTTTACAGCGATGTTTTTCGCCACTAAACTTTCGTCCGAGTCATTACCACCGACGATATATTTATTTTGCTGCCAGCTACTTGTTTTTGCTGTCGAACACATTCGTAACTCGACGTAAAATCGTACGTATAGCGTGGTACATACAACGCGTTAGAAATAAGAGACGAGTCGATACTCAAGTTCGCTGCTTGTTATAGCTCATTTCGGACTCGCATAAAGCTGAGGTGGCAATGTGCCAGTATGAAGTGCAGTATGAAGTAAAACGTCGCTTTCTATGCTCGAATTCGGTATTTCGAGAATACGTACATACTTTGCTACGCTGAAAACTATGTTTTGCCATACATTCTGGGGGTAGCCATCCACGTGTTATATTATTATACCACTAAGCTATAATATTTTACCAAATGTCCTACTGGGCAAATTGTAAAATGTAAATAAATAAATAAAAAAATACATTTGTCACGGTAAAGAGCAAAAGAATAACTCGCACATTCCAAATCTAATAACTTTATGATAATACGATGCTCCCTGGCTGCACCACGGTTTCGATACGACTATGAAAATAATATATTACCTTGCTGATACTCTTCTGGATATCGAAAAATGCGAAGGAAATAAAACCTTGGAAATAGCAAAGAAAGTATACGATTCAAGTAGCAGACTGTTAGTCGTCTAACGAAGGAGCAGCTGAAACTCGTGTGACACGTAATCCCCTTGGCTGGTTTTTTCATCGTTGGAATTTTATTCGCACGATAAAACGAATTAGTATTCGGAACGATCGGTTGAGCATCGCGGAAAAACGCAAAGCCGTTGATCGCGATGCTTAATGGAAAGCGAACTTCTTACAGCGGGTCTCTAATTATGTAAAAACGAGGAATAAGAATAACGAGCATTAAAGAAAAGAAACGTAAGGGAAGGAAAGGGAAGGAAAAAAGAAGGGGCAAAGGGGTGAAGAGGAACGAAGGAGGCGAGGGTAAGAAAATTAGCGAGAAGGAAAGTTGCCGTTGTTACGACGCGACGTTTCCCTTATTTCCATCCGGTTATTTCATGAAATGTAAACCAGAAGAGACTGTCGTTTCGCCAATGGAAATTTTCTTGGCATAATCGAGCCGGATTTTTCGAGGATACGGATACGCTTACGAGAGCGAGGAACGCGCTGCGTTTCCATCTCTTGCAAATTCTCGCTTAAACGTTCTTTCCCTTGTAGATTCGCGTAAGAAAGCCGATGTCGGATACCAGGCAAAGAGAAAGAAGCAACTATAACGCGCGAAGAAACAGACGATTTACGAGCCAAACGTCACTGCAAGTATTATTAAATCATTCCGATTTAACGATTACGACACGCCGGCAGCTATCGTCTATCGAACGTTTACAAACAAAATATCGCGTAATAATAAATATTAAATGAACGGAATGATTATATATCGATGGAAAGAAGCGAATCGTTTTGTTCTTTAGGAAGATCGGCGTGTTTCGAATAATATGTCTAGTGGAAATTGTTCGTTCATTTACCGGGCAACACTGGCTCGTTCTCGTTTCATAGCCAGATGGATTCCATTGAGAAACGATCGTGTCGGTTAGTTAATTAAATTGTCGAAGAGCGAAACAATTAACGGAAATGGGGTTGGTTTTCTGGCGCTGAACGAAGTCGCCCCTTCTGTGATTGGAAGCGCCGTTTGCTTTCGATTTTCGACCAACTGGCCACATTATTTCCTGCTACAGCTATGTTTCAGAGGAACCGCGTAAGAGTAGCTTTTTGTGCTTCTATCGTGGAATTCAATACCGCTTTTTACGGTTTTGTCGCGCTTTCGATCAAAGCAACCAGATTTTCCATTCTTCCCGCTTAGATAAACGTTTTCCTTTGGCACGTTCCAATACAAAATTTAGATGCAACTTGTTCATCGAGAAATTTTCGATAGAAATTTTCATTGCGTTAAATTATTCCTCCGTGCAACTTCGACGACCTTTCTACGATAATTTGCCGGCTAGTATCTTAGAAAAAAAAAAGCACCAGAATATCAACGAAAGAAACGAAAGCGTTTTAACGATTAAACAGATTTACTATGTAATATAATTTATATCGCTAAAGTTATTTTCTATTTTGTGCCTTGCGTTTTCTCTCCTTTTTTCTACAGTCGAAAATCAGCCCAAAGACACTGAAATACGTCGATATCACCGTCGACGTATTTTATTCGATCGCTGAAAGATTTTGATCGAGAAAGCCTATCGCTAAAATTTCTCCAATTCATGGAAACAGCACGATGTTGAAAGCTACGTTTTTCGGTAACATCCTCCCAACCAGCGGAGACGAGGGAAATTTTTAAATTGCTGTACTTCCGGTTTGCGATATCCGTAATTTTGAGTCGCATACAGCGTATTGCTTTGCTAATATTGTTTCAGTTTTACTACTCCCAAGTTACCTAATTAGTTTCTATTTAGTTGGTATAATTAGCACAGCGCGTTTCCATCTCGGGGACATTAGAATGCTATGCAGTTCTACTCTTGTTGGATTTAAACTGAATCGTGTAAGTACGTACACTCGCTGTTTGGATAATGAAACGTTCAGACGAATGCCTTGGGTTAGTCAAATATTTAGATAACGCGAAAAGCGTCAAATGAGAAAGAAAGCGATGCCTTCCGACGATATTCAGTCGAAACGCATAGAGAAACCAGTGAATTTAATTAGGTTTTTTTATCGAAGGTATATCGGTCAGCGAACGTTGCAGTTGGTAACATCGCGACGCTGATTTCGTCGATTATTCTAGCGGTATTCGTAGGAATTTTCGAAACACCATAGGCAAACGCCAAAGGCTTAAACCTACATGGTTTGAAATCTTCATGGTGGCGTTTGCGTCACTAGGAATGGCCGCGTTCGATCGAACCTTGTCGGTAACGCTAATATCCAGGTCAGATTCCGTAATACTGCATTTGCATCAAAGTTGTATAAAATACAACATAGTAGGAGGGTAAAAACGAATGTGGTCGTAAATCGCTCGAACGTGGAAGCCACTTTGCCCGAATGGTTATAAAAGAGACTGTAACGTAAATATGTATTTTTACGCAGCGATGGTAAATACGTACGTGCGGAAATCCTTTAAGGGAAGTGATTTCTCGGTCGAGAACGTCAGTCTTTTCCAAGCGGCGTGATGCAATTTGCTTCGTGCAATTCTCGTTGCATCTTCCCGCCAACCGAAATCCTGCACACCGTTGTACGATCATCTACCGGGCGACTCAAATCCACAAACCATCGGGCCACTCGATGAGCTTCACTTTGAACGAGTGCGTTAACTATCCGTAAAAACGGTAAAAACTGGTATCGGACGTGATACGATATGGTTAGGTAATTAATATCGGTCGATCTCTTGGAAGAAAGAGACCGGGGAGAAAGAAAGTTTGTCGACCGCTACACGAAGGAGACACGGGAAAGCAAAGGATAATTTTATCTTGCTCCGGGCGAGCGAGCAAGTGGACAAGAGGGAACTCGTCTCTAAACACTGAAGGAATTTTTTACTGAAGCCTCGCGAGCCGCCACGGCTACGATAGTCCAAGCGTACCAGCTCGGACGTATCGAATGTCTGGCTTTAAATATCGTTTCGATAACGTCCACTGTCTAACGAAAGCCGAATTTAATTTACTCTCTCGCGATATAACGTGTTCATTTTCCATTCTTTTCTCTGCGATCGTTCGGGTCCTTCCATCGACGTATCGTTCTGTTGACCGATTGATTGTTTCGATACGCTGTTGTTCGTATACGCGGTACGTGCGTCGCATCGCTTTCGTCGAAGAAAGACTGTTTGATCTTTTCATCTCATCCGCTTGCGCAAACCGTAAGAAACGCTCGCTTGATAGAGATGCTTGTACGGTCGAAAATTAATCATGCCGGCGGGGTAGCTCGACGTGAAACGAGCGCGAGGCGCAACTCTTTGTTAAAGACGCGCGGCGAAGTTGTTTCAAGAAAATCCGATATTTCCTTATATTTCGTTCCTATAAAAATTGATCGATTGACGCGAACACGAACGCCACGCGTTACGATACAATGGTCGATTAATTTATCGACTCAGTCGGCTGTTTTGATCGAATCGCGGCGTACGTTTTTCCATTCTGCCACCAAGGAATATTCGCAGGTTATCGAAAAGTTAGTTGCATCCTATGCCAGGCATTTTCGGCTTAACGAGAGAGCCTGTGTGTCTCGCGCTTTGTAGGCAACGTCGTAAACCACTATGTTACTCTTGGTCGGCACGCTAGCAACAGCCGTGGTCAGTAGGAATTTACCACGTACAATTCCAGGAATCCGCAACTCGTTCAACTTAAGAGATACTTGTAACGATCAATGAGGCGGTTTGTTGAGAATCTTTGTGGATTAACCGTATCGGCTAAGATTTACCTACGTCCAAGCCCCGCCGATGAAGCTGCAAAAGATCAAATCCTTCCGTCGTTTATCTGATAATTCATTTTTTGCGATCGCGTCGCGTCGCTTTACTTTCAAATTCGTTAATTTGCCCTGTGGTTATTTGGCGCAGCCACTACGACCATTCGCCTGTATGTTGTTATTTTGCCTGCGAGTATCAACGTCGTTAGAACATACGTAACGTAATAATAAATAAAGTCCGCGAAAAGCAATGTGCAACTACGTGCAACCGTCGAACAAAGTCGAATTTCAATTTTCCGGCACTGCCCGACCGGTACAAATAAACGAACGCGATCGTAAGGTGGCCAGTTTCTCAGTTTCAGTCTCGAACGATTTTCACAGCGATCGATACGCAATCTTTAGCGAATCGGTTAGTACCGAGCGTCTTAGCGGACATTCTCTGTATTTATTAATTACTTTTAAATATATTTGACGGCTTCAACGTCGAGTTGTCTCGTCGCTTAAACCACACGACCAACCATCCTCTACACGCGTACAGTGTACATTGTACATATTGTACGTACATTGTAAGTACGTAGACGTGTAATCAGGAGCCGACTCCTGCTACGTGATCCTTCCGACCTTAAAGCAGAGACGATCGTACGCGTGCATGTACGTAGCTAAAATGAAAATGATGGCGCAGTTATTTACGCCGGCATACGATCGTCGACATTCACTCTGACTCGACTGAAACTCGGTTAACTGGCTTTCAGATCTATAGTCACTGTACCAAAGATTGAAAGCTCTAGCCGGTTAGGGATACATACTTCTCTATCGGAGCTTTTAACGGATTACACGACCTGTACCTAGCGAGATTTCGGTAACTAGTGGTTTGACAGATCAACGCGATAGGCTTACGGCCGGTGCTTTTGAACTTGCAAAGTGTACGCAGCTATACCGTGTCGTCGTCTATGCTCTGTGCATTCTCTACTCTATGCAACGTGCAGTCTCTCAGTTTCTTAGAAGAAAAGCTTTCGAGAAACGTCTCTTAATCGCAATGAATTTGTCTCGTTTCGTTTCGCCATGTGGAAATATGGAAAATTGAACGGCGAAAGTTAACGATATTTGTCAAATTTTATCGAATTAATACGTGACTCTAATTCAACCACCAAGATCCTACTGCTCTGGTCGTAGTTCGCAAATGTGAAAAAAATTACTCGGTAAATACCCATTTGAAGCAATTTTGGGGTCGAGACACGTGGCAAATGCGTTTGGAAAATTATATAATAAGTTTGTGGAGAAGAGTCGGGAAGTAACGTACAATATCCTTTTATACAGATTAGATCTCCACACGGTGTATCTCGGTTGTATTTACGCGGTACGTAGATCGGAAGAAAAGCAGACATGGCTAATATTCGAGCAGCGATAAGCACCGAAAGTTATCGCTGTACTCCGACGACGAATATGGTAGAGAGGAACATTCGCCCTCCAACTCTCTTGGACGAAACGTCTCGGCCCTTGTAATCAGAAATGTTTTATTTCATCGTAAACACCAATATCCGGACGAAAACTCGGCCAGACGGTAAATTAGAAACGCGTATTTGCGATACAGTTTCGGCGTATCCGGAAATCACAGAGCGAGCAGAGTGGTCGATGGTGTCTGGTAGGTACAGGCGAAAGAATACAGCGTTGGAGGAAGAGAGCGAAACACGCGTGTCATTGGTCAAAATCTAGCGGCTATCGCTATAGCGGAATGCAGGTGCGCGAAATTGCTATAAACACGCTGATAAAGGACAACGAGAAAGACGGAAGGAGTAGAAAATACGATGACGGTCAAGTTAGGAAAATGGAACAAGGACAGACGCTTGGAACGTTCGAACGAGAAGAAGAGAAAAACGTATTACCAAGATAAAGAAGCGTTTCAAAGAGACAAGAGAATTTACGATACGATGATTCGTACAAAGCGCGCCGTAAATTAATTCGCTTTGACGATCGCCAGGTGTCGCGTTCCGTGTCGCCTACGATAAAGAAACGCGCCATGGTGTTTGTATATACCGTTTGATAGGTGTTAGGCTGGTAAAACATCGAAATATTTGTTAAGTGGAAAGTATTCGTCGGTAGACTGGAGTCGCGTTCCGAACGCGAAGAACTGGCAAGCTCGCGCGTTCGTCTCGCCAAGCGAGCAACGTTTAAACCTGCGACGAGAAGAGTGGCAGCTGCGAAGAAGGGAGAAAGGGCGAAGCAGACAGGTACGGAGCAGCGACGGCGCAGCAAAATTTTGCATCGCGGAATACTCAGGAGCATTGAAACGGTGGTCTCATTCCACGCGCAGCATCTCCTCAAAGGCTGGTCACATTATGAGTACCATGATCTTTTCACGGGCACAGTAGGAGATATCTCATAGAAATGCTTGCGTCTATTTACAGCGGACAGAGGGGCCGCGAGGAGAGGCCGAGAAAAACGGAATGAGGTGGAGCAGCCTGAAAGAGACGAGGGGAACTGGCCTCTGCAAACGTCGAGTGGATAACCCGGGGGAAACTCGAGAGGTTCGGTCGCCTTTTCCGTTGCGCGTGCCTTCTTGAGACCCGTTAATAGTACTCTCGCTAAGATCTTCCATCTTGCTACTCGATCTCCGCTAGGTGAAAGATGTCCACACTCCGGAAACACTTCTCGTACTTCCTTCTGAAGTAGGTCGTACACCGACACGGCGGTCTCGTGCAGTGGACTTTTCTTTTTTCCTTTTTCTCTCTCCGAGGAACAGATTTCGCTGGATACGTCTAGCGGGCCGAGTTTCTTTCCTCTGAACGCTCGTTAATTCTTAATTAGAGACGTAGTCAGCGACGGGATTAAGTGCCCCGCAAACAATCAAAGCGCACAATCCTCCTCCTTCCTCCTCCTTTTGGACGTTCGTTTTGTACCCGATATTGCCAGAAAGCTACGTCGGTCGCGTTTCAGCGAACAGACGATCGGCTTCACGGAGAGAATCGCGGGTGTAGTTGGAGCTGAGATTCAAATGGAATACCTCCGTGTACCGTTTTCTTTTTCAAAGTTTTAGCGCCTAAAGTATACATATGTATGTTATTTAAGAAATTCGGAAGATAGAAATTGTCGTATCCAAGTTGAAATCCCTTTCCACGTCTACGCGAAGATAGACGTTCTCGTCAACTCGCAGTACCTACGTTGCTTAATCGCCAGAGACAATACGAAGCTTGTGTTCGTTTTAATTAAAATCTTGGTCTTTTCCCTGGTCGTAAAAACTGAAATCAAACTCCAGCGAAGCGAAAGATACACAAAAAGTTTAAATTATTAGAGTTTATCGGGTTTGAAAGCAGCGCGTGCCACGCGGATAATTTTAATCGCCGCTCCTTTAAGAATATCTACTTGTTTGTTTGCCCGATCGTTGGCCCAGATAGCGACGTGGAAGAGTCGCGATAAATCTTCTCGATTCACGGATTCCGTCTGAAACGCGAATTTCTCGAGAGTCCGCGCGCGATAAGAACGCTCGGCGAAGGGAAGCCGCGCGAGAACGTTCGAAGCGCAACGGTCGAACAGAGGCTTTGCCAATTCTTTCGTCAATTACCGGCAAGTTAACAAATCCCTCGCACAGAGCAAGGTGCATAGCCATAAAAGAAGGACAACGACGCGAATTCCGATCGTATTTCATTCGCCTACGCTTTGGCTCGGAGAAATCGATATCGCGCGACAAGCAATATCCAAGCACCCTTTATCCTCTCGTTTCTATCGGCACCGTCGTCCGCAGGCACCTATCGCCACGCGACGTATATCTTGCTTCGGTGGTATATCGATCCGCGCGCGCGTTCGTTACTTTTTATTGGCTTTTTGAGAGGGACAGTTCGCGGTTTTCGGTGGCATGGATTTCCTTGCTTTTGTGTCGGTATGCTTCCCCTCCCCGCCTCGTCTCTTTCTCTTTCATAGAAGAAAGGCTAACCGGATCGCGCGCTTTCTCAAAGCAAGTAACCGATTCACGACGAAAAACGGATTCCATAGCGCCAATTCCGGTATACAAGCAGAGGTAGCCAACCCTCGATAAGATACCACCGATTTTATCGAGTTCTTTGAAAAATTACCGCGCACAGAGCATATCGACCGTAAGAGATTATTTCACGACGATCGTAGAACTCGTAAGGGTGTTAATTTCGCGTTGACCGTGTCGCACACTCGAGATGATCACACGCTCAGAAGGAGTAATAGGGTAAGCTGAACATCCTGCGTGCCACAGTTATCTAAACAACAACCAAATAGTAACGGAATAGCCCCGCCTCTGATATACATGAGACGACAATCCCTTCAGAGGGACTAAAACCTCAGTATAAAAACTCTCCTAAATTAGCGCTCGAGACGATTCTGTTGTAACACTTTGAACCGTCACTCTGTTGGATTCGCATAACAAATTCTATTACTGAAAATTCTCAATGCGAGAATTGATTGTAAATTAAAAAAAAAAAAAATAAAATAAAAACTATACAATTGAAAGACCGACGACACACATCGATGGACCCGACGGCGCCTCGGCTCTCGCGACATTGTTCATAGTTAACTTGATGTTTCTTAGGCCCTTTTCCACGATACTACATACAAAGTTCAATTCCTTCACCTTATTTGTGAAACGTTCGAACTGCGAAGCGAGGAGATTCACCGGTGATCTATCATTCTCGTGATTTCTTGTGTCTCCTACGTGACAACCGCGTTACGCACGTGCCACCGATTAGTGCGAAAGAAGACTCGAGTCGTTTGGCAAACTGAACGTCTTGGACGAAGAGGCATCGCGCAATAGCAAAGAGGTTTTATTGGAAGTAGACGGAACGTACATTAAAGAAACGTAAATATTACATTATATCGTCGAACAATTTCACCGCCCAGCATATTTTTCTATCTCGTTTGTAATCGAAGAGTTACTCTGAAACAGTATAGAAAATATGTAGCGTACCATACGGGTACCGGAAGCTGCGGGTGAAAGCTACCCCGGTCGTACATGATATATACGAAAATATTAACGATATCAACCCTTGTGCTTGGCAGTCGAACTTTCTTTCCCCCTTTTTGCCACCAAACCACCATCGCGTTCGTATGCATCGATTCGTCGTTGAGAGGTAGCGATGCGAAAATTCCTACCACCGGCTTCGCTTTTCCGTTCAACTTGTTCGCTGAAAGATAATTTAGTTTAGGTTAGAGGCCGGTCTTGTAAGCGTATCTTGTGTACGAATGTACGTGCGGTGCTCGAGAGTCGAGAGATTTGCGTCCATTGTACGACGTCTTTCTCGAAACTCGGTAAATTTCGTAGAAATAAATACCGCGTGGAAAGCGAGCAGGAGCTTGAAACAAGCAATTCGCAAGGAACATCGTATAAAATAGGCGTACGAACGAAAGAAGAAGAAAACGTTGCAAGGAAAACCTACTCGCGTACGTTCTCAAAGTGTCTCAGAGATATCGACGTACGCGTGTACGAATAAATAGGAACGTTAAAACATTCACGCGTCGAATCATCGAACGATTCGATGTTTTTAGGTGGCTCGAGAGTCCAAGAAATTTCATTTCCGCGTCGATAACAAATTCCTCGTTTATTCTATTCGTTCGGTATTTCCTCTGGTCGAGTCTGGCGAAATTAGAAAGCGCAACGAAAAGAATTATTAAATCACTTGACCGAGATAATGGAAAATTGGTAACAAAGGCGGGGTTCAAAGGAAACGACATTTCACATCGGCAGGTTAGCGGCGATAGCATCTATTCGGAACATCTCTTTAACCGAATCGAGCGTTTGGCGAGACTGGTTAGCCCGCTCTTGTGACACATATTCGTTTTATTCCGTGCAGTAGCTTTCCTCTCCTTGAAAATTCATAGCCCCATTCGTTTCCGAAATTTCAGATAACGAGAGACGTCTCTTTTTCGCCTTCGCCTTCGTTTCTTTCGTTCCTTTTGTCCCTCCTTTTTCCTTCCTTCCAATTAAACCTCGTTTTTACCAAAAAGAAAAAAAAAAAAAAAGAAACGTTGCCTGATAAATGGAAAAAGTCGCGATTTATTGAATTTCAACCCCTCGTCCTGATTCGCCTACGATTTAGCGCGTCAAATAGAAACGCCAGCGTATCGACGCGATGAGCGTTTTATAGCGGTTCTTCTTCTGAATAATTGCGAGGACGTTTTACTCTGGTAACGAGAGACAGCCTCCTCTTCCTTTGTCAGTATCGGAACTCGGAAGCGATGTATCACAAACAACGATTGCTTCCAGCTGTATTATGTATGGCGATGTATTGTTCCTTACGTTCGCTCCACCTTCTCGCTCTCTTAGTCGTTCTTAGTCACCGGTCGCCGCTTTATGATGAACGACCGCCGATCGTCGTTCGGCCCTCGCTTTATATCATTCAACATCGGCCAACGAGCTAACCGGCAGCGAGAGAGGAAAAGAGACGCGTATAATCGCGACACGACATGCGACGTAAATTCCGTGATCCGGTCACGACGATTCGATCCCTCGATCCAACAATTTTCTCGTTTCTACCGGGAGATGGAACGTTCGAGATTTAAGATGCTAAAGACGCGAGAGGACTCGAAATCCACCGCTCGGCTTATTAAAAAACAGACCGAAGGCATTTCGATCTCGCTACATCCCTTCGCGGCATCCAATCTTGCGCAAGTATAATCTCGGCAATGGCTTAAAACTCGAATAGGTTTTCGAATTAAACGTTGAAACAGTTTCACGGATGGAATACGTTTCAATTTTAAAGTAATCGAAACTTACGTCTATGATAAATCCATTCTCGTTGCTGCGATACTTTCGCTCGCCGATCGTCAGATATTTCAAAAGCGTTTCCGCACGATGACCGATAAAAACGGTTTTATGAAGATATTTTCGAGTAATTCCACGAGTCTCGTGGGATCATGGCGCGTATATAGACTTTCAGTGGAAAAAAGCTGTACGATCACATTGATAAAGCACCGGTTACTTACCCATGTTACCGCGTTACCCTCATCCACGAGGGGTTAGTACAGGCAATAAAAGCACGAAACGACGAGTTGCCATTCTTCGAGAATGTTGAACAAAACAGATAAGTAGGATATTTACGATTTATCGTCCATTCAAATACTTATTACGCGAAAATGTTTCTAAATGCGATACCATTGGGCATTCGTATCGGCTACAGATTTAACGTATCTGTTTATGGACTAGGTATAGGAGATCTCTGACCGTAACTGATATTTAGTCCCATTTCCATTTAAATTTTCCAATGACTGCGCTGCATCCATTTTAACACGGTTACGTAGTCGACGCGCTACGACGATTTTCCAGTCGATCCAGCAGCGATTCCGCGATAATATAGCGGACCGCGGAATAAATTATGATAAGGCTGTCTAGGCGGTAACCAAAAAATACTGTGTTTTGTGTGAAAACAGGCGGCATTAACAACGCGAGCGCGGATATGTGCAACCGCTGCAGCGTAACGCCACAAAATGAGAACAAAGCAACGTCCGGGCTATTCATTCAGGTAGAAAATGTAATTAAAGCGAGATTATAACAATGGATTTGTTAGGTTTTATTTCGATCCGTTCCGTGCCTCGACGAATTTCTGTGGGACAAACGAGAAGATCACTTTGATACGATAACCCGTTACCGTTTGTAACGCACAAATGCATTATTTTCAGGAACACCAAGCTTACTACCAGCGTCTGTTCGACGAAGCGACAATTAGGCGAATCACCGGTTATTTATTCGATAGAAGCGTGTGGCCACGCTTGTACATTTATTTCTTAGTCGTACGTGTATTTCCAGTTTGACTTGTTTTCGCTTTCTTCCCATCTCTTTATTCTCTTTTCCTCTCGATTCTCGATCTGTCTGTCGCTCGGCTACTTTTAGTATCCTTCGTTCTTCCTTTTTTCCTCTGTTCGTCGCCTGATTCTCGTTGAACGAGATTCTTCTACATCTTGTAAACGTTTATCCTTCGTTTACACGTTTGCAACTGAACCCACTGGATTTCGTTCTTTTCGACTTATGATTAGCGTTTCTCCCGCAGCGATACGATACAAAGCGATGGAGCGTGGGATCGAGGATCGTAAGCGCGGTAACACGTGTTTCTGGGATTCAGCGATTCGATAAAATCGGTAAACGAGTTCCGCTACTGTGCGAATACCATAGCCTTTCCTTTTTTTTCTTCTTTTTTTTTTTTTTTTTGCCAGAGGGGAAATCGATTTGCGCGTTAAGGGACATATGAAACAATAACCTAGTTGGGGAAAGAGAATGTAACTTTGGACAGTCCACGCAGTATCTCGGCTGGAATGTGTCACGATTCGCGCTTGAAAAAATAGGACACGAACGTCGGGGCGTGGGCGCGGCGCGGAGAAAAATGTTTCGGATTCGAAACATAAATCCGTCTGAAATCCTTCCACATCTGTGGAGAGTATCACGCGCCCTTTCCTTATTTTCTTCCAACGACCGGCAGCAGGATGGTTCAAAGAATTATAGGAATAATAAAAACGTATCCTTGAGTGACCAACGGGATGAGATCGCTTGAAATATGGTCAGGAAAATCGCTAGTTTTAATACGATCCTCGAGATGTATAGACAATGGGAAGAATACTTTATCGCTCGTACTTGTTTCGAATAAATACACGAGCAGAGCCGAAGCAAATTTACCCCGTATACATTATACAGATTTATTCGGCTAGTAATCGGCTGCGAGCCGTAAAATCACGCTCTCTTTAAAACACCAGTTTGCACGCGTTCGGGTATATTTTACTTGCCGCAATTATCGCAATAATTTTAAATTCCACCTATTCGCCAAAGAGTTGAAAATCGATGGAAAGCGACGCGAGGAGCTTGGAGAGCGATCGCGCGACGAACCTGCAGCAAGAATGGAATAGCGTCAAGATTATAGTACGCGCGTATGATTTAATAGTCGAATGGAATGTATGTATATGTCGGATATGTCATATATTCTCGACTTCTTTTTTCGCGTAGAATCACCCCTTTTCCGCTTGTACCACCAGTTACCAACCATCCTGTATATAATAGCCGAATGCTTGGATAAGAGCGGTATTTAAGCGATGGAAAATGTAAGCGAAGAAGACGCGTTCGTTGGCTGGATTCGCGAAGATGATAAATATTTCATCGGCTATCTTACGGTTTTCATCGTTGTTCGAATCGCTATAAAATTCACCGGTGATATTCAACGATGGTCTCATTCGCCATCCAGCTATGTGGCTAGTTGGCTGCTACTCGATGCTATCGTAGAATCACGTTGCAACGCTTTATATTTTATGCATTCTTCGAGTAGTTGGAATCGAAACGGGCCAACAAGTACCGGGACGAAGAACGAGATATCCGAGAAATCGAACGAACACGCGGGGATTACGTTTACCTTTCGAATGGGCTACCGGCAGCTATTAAGACAGAGATAACAGCAAATTCCAATAAGAACAAGCACGCTTGCTTTTCAGGCCGTTGCGCGGTATGCAAAACACCCGATAATTTATGTATGTGTCTCGCATTAAGAAAACTTTATCTCGACAAACGCTTCAAAAGTAATTCCGCAACGATACGTTGTTATAAATACTTGAATATCTATTTTATACTTCCAATATACAGAGCCGGACATCTTCAGTCATTCGGTTGTACCTAACTTTCCTTTTATTAAATATCAAGAGACGTATAATGCATTATATAAAGAGGTGGATCGTACGGTGTGTACGTAAGCGGATGAAATTCATTGCGCGTTCGCCTTTCTCCTAGAAAAAGTTCAATCTCTTTCTAATCTAAGTAAGACGGAGTTCTAGCGTCGCTTCGGTTCGCCGGAAAAATTTTCGAGATCGAGGAGATGTGTCGGATCGATTTTCTTCTGGTGGTTTTCGTGAAAAATTTTCAGCCGGCCTTTGAACAAAAACTCGATACGTAGGTAACGGGAAAGAAAAAAGAAAAAGAAATTGTTACTACCACGCATATCATCCATGAAATTATGTAAATTTGATTTCACAGGTCTTTTCGTGCAGCTAATAGTTTACGAATAATTCAAAGCCGCGAATGGCACGTTAGGTAAATCAACCTACGTACGAGCACAACATACGAAAAATTCGATGACAAGATATCGGGAAAATATGCAGTTCGTAAAATATTATGCCACGTTTTAACGATTCCAGCGCTTTGTAATTCGCTTGTAAAAGCAGCCAACGCTATATATTTACGCAAATAAATTAATTTATATCGTTGGGCTACTTTATCCTACGTTTTTTCGTCACGAACGCGATAAGAATCGCAATTCGTTACAACTACACGATTCATCTACACGTGTAGTTAGCTATATGCTGATATTGTAACAACTTTTTGTCCGCTGGCAACCGAAACGCTATCCGATGCGTTGTACTCTTTTCTATTTCGATACGTCGTTTAACGAGCAACGTGTTGCGACAAAAAAGGCGAAGGACAGAGGTAATTTCGCACCATGCGATTACTTTACCCTACACAATTTGTCGAATCCGCAGAACGAAAAGCGCACGAACGTGCGCGTACATATAACACTTTTCGCGTTTAAGCTCGTTCAGACCGTCGAGTATTTGTATTACCCTGTAGCTTTACCGACTTAATTTGCATAAACGCGAAGACTCGCAAAGAAAGCCAGAACACTGCGCATCCACTACGCTCCAGATAGCCGAGGTGAGGCGAATCGTGTAGTTGGAATGTAAATGAAAATATGACGTTTCGTAAATTAAGCGTTTAAAGTTTTGATGAATTTTCCTCGCAGATGGCACGATTTAGTGAAAAAGTTGCGCGCCCTTATCTCGTTTAGCATCTAGACGAGAACGTTTCGACTCGCTTTACCTCGAAATAACGCCGAGCTTTTATTTCGACCTGCGTCTACCAACCTTCGGCCTGTCTCTTTTACGTACCTACATCTCGATAAGAGATTCACCAAGTTTTTCACGAGCATGCGTCCGAGGGATGCGAGTCCCAATTGTTTTTCCCCGAAGGAAGTACAATTACTCGGATACGATGTTATTCGTCGAACGTAGAAACGAGAGAACGTCGCACGCTCTTAGCATCCCACGCGACAAGGAACGACGAAACGTGGTTGAACACGGTGACCACGTACGTTATATTTCTTTGACAACAGCAATTGGCAAATTGAATCAAGTAGATCGATATTAATAATTGTTATATCTTGTTGGCAAAACCAACGTGTTAATATCAAATATAATTAAATTAAATATACGGTGGAACGTTTGATCAAAGAAACGTTTTATATCCGTTAATGTATCGTAATATGATATTATTAGAGCAGATCAAACACACAGGACGCTGTTTTCGTTTCTCCTTTAATTATTACCAATTTTCACGCGTAGATGATTGCAAATTGAAAACGTCGATATATCGAGAAGCTTATGTTTCAAATACAAACAAAAGTACAGCAATCGAACGGGATAGATTACGTTACACGTGATTACGAGATCTCTATTCAAAGTCTATTCAAAAAACGAATCGAACGAATCTCGCCGGCAGCTAATTTTTGACACCGCGACACCGAGCGAGATTTGCCTTTTTCGCACCATCCCTTGATAATTCGTGACCCGAATTACCAGCCAAGTCTACCGGCTATCTGCTGACACGCTATATTCCTGTTAATCATTGCCAGTTTGTCCGTCAAAGACGAAACTGTGTTCTTATCTGCGCAGCTTTACGAAGCTTTCCAGTAGAACGTAAAAGTAAATTGGTATATAAGCCGACTCCCAAGAGTTCCGGCCAACGAGAAACGATACGAGAACACATTTGGAAGCAACAGGCCTCGGTTACAGCGTATCTCTTAAGAGTCGACCGGCACGTTACTTATCGAAATTGATTTTGCCGGTAACGTTCGTTTTGCGTGAGTCGGACAGAGGTATAAGAAGATATCCGTGTCGGGCAAAGAAAGAAAAATACGAGGCGAAGGAAAAGTCGGTAAGATAGAAAGGGGGAGACATACTGGCTGGCTAACTTGACAGGGATCGGGGTTATCAAATTTCATATTGGTCGAACTTTCCGTGGGACTGCTGGGAAAGTGAGAGAAAGATGAAGAAGCGGAGGAAGTGGATTTGGATGGTCATACTCGCAGCAAACCGACCTCCTCGCTTCGATCGCCGCAGACGATTCCTAGCAGCTGTTGCTGCTGTCCCACGTCGATTTCACTCGCGCGTACATAACACGTCCTGCGTCTTCCATTACCGGATCGAAACGTCTTACTCGCGCGTCAATTTCTCCTGCTTTTATCGAGATCGCCACGATCATCGAACGATCCGACGATCTACAATGCCATTAACATCGCGTCCTTTGCAAAGAATAATTTCGAGCGGATGTATCGTAGATGGGACGGATGGGGGATCTTGGTAAAGCGCGAAGAAAAATGATTTGAAGAATGGGAAGAGAGGAACGGTGACCGCGTTTCACCGGTTCGCTGTTGCGATATGCTTGAAGAACGTGTACCTAAAACGCGTGGCAAGAAGAAAACGATGACGAGTATACTCGTGAAACACAGAATACGCGTGCTTGTTATAATATAGAATTAAGTTTACGTTTTTAGTTTTTAATTGTATCGCTGCGATCGCTAGATTGCAAGTTAAACAGTAAATTGTAAGTAACGTAAGTCGTAACGTAAAATATCGTCGTTTCTTAGCGACGAGTATACTCGTGGAAAACAGCTAACTGGTTAACGAACGATCGAGCGAAAGCGACGAGCTATTTCCCGGTTCCGTCATCGTAAACCGGTCTCTGTTCGCGTTATTAGGCGAAACGCGAGTCACAGCGTTTGACGAGGGCTGGAGGTTGGCGTAGCGAGACGAAGGGCTGCAAGTTGAAGCATGGAATGTGATTTACGGCGCGAGAAAGACACAGCCGCGGCCAAATATCAGTGTAAACGGTACTAATGCGACGGAAAACTAGATTTACGCTCTCTCCGCAACCTGTAAATAAATATGCCGTTCAACGCGCTTCTATAATCCGAATTAATCGCACGTAGGCACCGCGGCGCCTTGCAAATCGCGAATAGCGAAGCTACCGTACGACACGATTACGCGATGCGACGCTAAACCTTCGTTTCTCTCGTCGTCGAATATATATTTAAACAAATTATACGTATAGTTGGAAACTAAGCGATGGCGGATTTTGTCATTACGCGGTATTATATACTTAGTTGCCAGCCCGATATTTCTGGCGTTAAAGTAGGCAGCGGTAAGACGATCGCGATAGAAAGATGAAACGAAAATTACGGCGATCGGTGCTCGGGGCAGATCGGATGTTGGGAATTAGCATAATCCGAAACGCAAGCGAACGTTTCTCGAAATTCGTCGTGAGCGGACAACCTTGATAGGAGAGGAAAATTAGATCGCCGTCTGGAAGTAACATCGCCGCGGCTCACTGAATATCGAATTCCGTTTCGTTCTTGGATACGACGAGGAATTATTCTTGGCCTCGGGTTCTCCGGCTGCCCGACTCTCCGGTTCCTTCTCATCGACGACAAGAAAATAAGATTTTTCACGTGTCGAGTCGGCGAAGCGACTGATCCGGCAAATAATTCATCGGAATTAGCGGATGAAAAGCTAGCCGATGACGCGGAATTGCACGTACTTACGGATCAGAGGTTTCGATCCGTCGCGGAAATGCGCGAAATTGGATTCATGATGCATAGAAGGGACGGCACGTGCACCACGCGAATATTGGATTTTCCTGCGTCGTTATACGGCTGACGAGTCGCTTCTGTTCGCCGATCACTGTCGGCAGAGCAAACGATGATACCCAATCGGGGATACTCGTAAGTGGCAATCGCGTCGACGTCACGTACGATTGCAACGTGTCTCCCCTGCGAACGGCCGAGAGAGAACCGTGTGCGCAATGGAAACAGCAAAGTCAGGCTGCAATGAAAAAAGAAAAAAGGAAAGGGGGCTGGAGAGGGAAGGGGAGGGGGAAAAAAAAGGAAGGGTACACTGACCGAAGCTGTCGTTTTGTTGATTGGAGCGTTTCGCCGCCACTCCTCGTGGCAGATTGCAGGCTGCCTCGATATTATGACAAAAAAGACTGACATATGTTTCGTTCGTTGTGTTACGGATACTCTCGTTAAGTCGCGTTTCATCGTCAAATGGGTGAGAATTGTGGCAGAACGACTGGTACCTTTGAATATATATTTCGCGCTTTCCTCTTCTCCATGGTTATCGAATGCTTTCATAAATTAACGATACGTCTGTTGAATATATCTTTTACAGAGAACGACAGGTGTTCCATTTTGGCAAAAATATCCTATATCTCGTGCCGTCCTTATACGTACTTGTAATTATACCACATTTGTTATTATATTCCATTCTATCTCGTAAATCGCGGTTGCAGATTTTCCAGCTGTGTAAAGTATCACTGTATTTACATCGTTCGAATAAACGTTGCCGGTTCCCTCTGCGCTTCCGCTGCAAAATGTTCAGTCACTTTTACACGGTTTTAGGTGCTTAGAATGTTTAGTCTTCTTCGTGTTTCTGTTGGTCTTTTCACCAAGGGCGCGATTCTCGTTAAGACGAAATAGAGAAAATTCGAAGCGACGAGATAATAGATTCTACGCGATTTAAGATCCTCGGTGTCCTTTCCTCTCTCTCGTCGAGCTGTGCGCCGAGTTTCAAGCAATTCTAACACAAGAATCGCGCTACACGTTGCAACGTATGTATCGCCAATACCGAAATTTCCATGTAGATCAATCGGGCGCAGCACGCCTTACCGTGAAAAGGTTCGCTTTTTCGCAAAAAGGAAGGGTTGCGATATCTACCGGTGGATCGTGGTCCGCATCGCGGCATCTTTATCCACTTACCTGGTAAAGCACCTGACGGTAACGTGGCAAAAAGTCTCGTGTCTTTTTTACCTGGCTGCTGGAAATTACTCTTTAATGGTGATAGCGTCGGTTCGCTTGCCATGGAACGCTTAAAATCGTCTTTATATCGGCGGTGTGCTTGACAGACTCGGCTCGTGCAGGAGTCGTCGTTTTATCGTCGACGCCCATATGTACCTATGATCCAGCTTTTCCTTCGTCTTCGCGGCCATTTCTTTCTCGAGATAAGCAAAAAGACGGCAGCAAATGAACGCGTTGCAGAAGGGAGCGGAGAACTTTGAAAATCGATATACGTACAAAACGAGTCTCTTAAATATGAAATCTCCGGGAACATCGCATTCTACTTACGGCTCTTAACGTTTCGTTTTCCTTTCCCTCGCTAGTATTTCTCGCTTCTATTCTTTAGAAGTAAGAAAATCTTCGAAAGTTGTATCATGGATGTTTTACGAACCTGGAATTCCTTTAGCTTTCTTCGTTGGCTGCGATATTAATTCCGATATTTCTGGCTACGCTCGAGTCGCCACTCAAAGTGGAAAACATTTTGACGATGTCATGGAAGAGGTTTGGCTGTTATTTTAGCGCAGCTTCGATCGCGTTGGCAATAGTAGAAAATCCATTTTTCATTTTCACTTGGTAAATGCTTCGTAGGAACGAGTGTGTAGTTTGTTTTTATCCCGTGCCGATACCACGATACAGATGAATAATACCTTCTACATTTATTCAGAGACTTCTTTATCGAAATTTATACGTAATATGTTATTTATAGGAAATACGTGGCGAAGAAAATGACAAACGACGTGTACCAGTCGCCTATTGCCTTGTCTTTTCGTCGCGGAACCTTCTATAGATACACATCCAGCTGTCTTTTCCGAAATTAAATTCAAACGATTAAATGTTTTTACGCTTCTCCTAATTTTACTTCCCTTTAACAGGACGATTATCGCATTTCTAACACTAACATTTACTTCGTCGCCACCATCCACTTTCTACCGGGGTCGCGCCAGAAACTTCTCACTCTGCTCCACTACGGGAAATTGTGAACTGTTTGCCTTTCTACGAAGTCTTTCATGGCGAAAGGAAACTGAATACATACTTTCAGGATGAAGCAAATATGTTGAAAAACTGGCGTGGCGGCGATAGTAAACTTAAAGAGTTATAGGGAATAATTCCGACAATGGAAAAGCAGCCTTTACTCATTGCCACGATTACTAATAACATTTAATAATAATCTGCAGTTTGGTACCTTTCGATTGGATAGGAATTAACGAACCGTCTTTTGAAGAAGAGTCGAACGTCCGCGTCTCGAGTTGCCCCGCTGCTTCCACGTTTCATCGTTGTACGAGAAAGAATTGTAAATACGGCAAACTATAAGTCGCTAGAAACGTCTTTTTCTCTCGTCCATCTTTTTGCATTTCGAAAATTATCGACTAGCATGTTGTCACGTAAAATTCGTGATGAAAAAGAAAGAGCTGAGCGATAGCTTAACTCGACTGTCCTTTTATATTTTTATATGCTTTTATTCGCAAAAGTGGTTAAGTACAATAGTAATACGATGAAGTAGCGAAGTTAGTAGCAAAGTATTAAAATAGCTGTTCAAATCGCGGCCAAGGCGACTGTACCCAAGACGAGTCTCGTGGTCGAATGCCCGCAGTTTTATATCTTGAGTTTGTAGGAGTTGAGGGACAAGCTGAGGATCCTGAGTGCCTTACGCGATAATGGGGAAAATTTAGTGTTGGGCCATGTGCAAAGGTAAGGTCAAAATCTAAAGGTTCATTGCCAGGTAGTGTGGAATGACGTTGATTTGGGCATGGTCGCTGTCACAATGTAATTCGTTGTTCCATTCTATCGAGATACGTGTAATTTTGTGTGCTACGCTAGATTAGCCGCGTAGTAGTAACGCACATATACGTGTACGAGTTTGTGGGAGTACGTGCGTGCACAGCGTAAAACAGATGAATGCAATTGTTCCGTGACTAGTGTGGTATAGAAGATGATGAGACAAAGAGAGTGCAAATGTATATCCACGAATATCTTGTAAATCGCGTATTAAACAAATCTGAAACTGTTTTAATATCAATTCTAAGTGTAATATAAATGTTGCTACATATTTATTTCGGCGATTAAGATCCACAATTTTCAACGACGAACCTGCAATGTATTTGAAGTTATAGTTCACTGTATCGAAGTATCGTGCTGCAGATCGACCCTCGTTGCTAAAAACTTTTAGAAACGAGGTTTTCAATCTTCCAGTTGTATTCTTTATTCTTCGATGTATTTGTTTGATACCATTCTAGTGGCATTTTTTCCCAAATACGACTTCAAGCACTTGGTTTTCTTCTCGTCATTTCGGATTTTTAATTTTTCGCACTCCGTCTCCGTTGTTTTAAGGTGAAGTTTCTTTCTTCTTTTTCATAATTACCGTGTTTCCGGAGAGTTTCTAACAGTCTTTCTACGTCTAGACTGGACTTACTTCCCGTTTTTATTTTTCTTTTGGAAATAATTTCTGCTTCCTCTAAGTACATGTTCTGGAATACGAAATTCAGGTCCGTATCGATGTATGATGTCGCCCTCACGTTCGTAGCATTCGTATCGTTTCGATATTATCGCGGCCGAATGCTTCGACCGGGTGAGCGCGTCTCATCAGACTCCGTTTCCGTAATTGCCTGTTTCGCGGTGCTTTTCTATTCAGTGGCGCTGTTTTTTCGCTGCGATTTAATGTTTCAGTGGCTGCGTTTCCTGGAGCACGATGTTCCACGGGTTCACGGCGCAACGCCAGGGTATCGCCCTGTTTCTCGTTGTTAACGGGGGGCCGCGGTAACCGTTGTCCGCCGTGTACGTTTATTACCGTGCAAGAAACTTGCGAATTGGCAAAAATAAAGCACGGCCAACGAGCGGACCTTTCCGTACAGCCAGCGAAATAAGGGGGTAAACAGATAGGGCGAGAGAGCCAAGCGAGAGAGGGTAGCATTAGTTAATTAGGTTGGGCAGGAGGCGTGACGTCGTAATTATTGCAACGTAGCTCCAACTACTACCATGCCTGCCTGCCTGCCTGCTTGCCTGCCTGCTTGCTTGCCTGCCTGCCTGCCTGCCTGTCTGCCTACAGGTCTGCTTGCCTGCCACAACAAAGTTATTAATTGCTTCCTACCATTCCAGCTTAGGCAAACCCTCGCGCGCGTTCACCGCTCCCCGGGCTCGCCACCTATGCAACATCCACCTGCATGACTCTCTAATAGCTTCGCTATTCATCATTGTATTCTATCATTGTATTCTGCGAGTGCTTCGCCAGCGGACAGGTTATCATTCCGTGCTTTTTTCCTCGTATGTACGAGAAAAAGTTGGAAGCTTGATCGATGAACCGTTCTAGCTTCCTCGAACTGATGGAACTAATGTTCCATTTCGTGTAATCGGCGATGGCTACGACTGTAATGCAACGTAGTAGCAGTAGGAGGAGGCACATCAAAAAATAGACGTTTAGAAACAATGGAAATCGTTTATGACGAAGAACGTGTTACTATCGTTTGCGGACAAACGATTCGGGTAACTAGCGTAGTCGAAACGATCGTGTAACACGCGTGTTAATCCTGCAGCTTGTAACTGTTGGTTGTGTAACGATAACGGAAGAAAGTATCCGAGAAAGCGGGATTTAGTTGTAGTAGCAGAGTTCAACTTTATTGCCGCATAAATTGCGATAATCTGCCACGTTATGGATATTGCACGTTGAAACGTACACCGAGTACTATGTGTAGGAACGACATGTGTAGCGAAATACGACAGGTGGGAGATACTAATTGCAAATAATAGAATTTTACGTTTCTCCGATGGAAATTTAAAAATTCCATCGAGCAACGAAGCTGAAGAAATCGCGGCCATAGAGCGTTGTTACTGGAACTCGCGGTTCGTTTGAAAATTTCTATGTTAGGAGATCGATTTGGATAATTACGAAGATCCGTAAAGCTCCGGGAAAATATCACTTGCGCGGAAAGCTTCAAATCATACCCATCGCTTGCAGGAATTTTCCGGATATAACTCTTCTACTTCTGTCCTTACAGCATTGGACCATTTCCAAACAGCACGATTTCATGAAATTCCGATATTTTATCGCCATTTGTCTCTTATTTAGCGATAAAAGTCGTTCGATCGAGATAGTCCGCGATTTGAATGCATTGCCGATCAGACGTAAAACTCCGTACAATCTATTTAGGTACGTTCTATTTTTGCGCGTTTAAAAGCGTTCCGAATCGCGACAAGATGTCGTGTCCTACCAAAATTACTGGCAAAGTTATTAAAATCCTCGACAAATTGCCATCCGAAATAACGTGATTTACGATATTTACGGATACATTCGATAAACGAATATTCTTCGTTGTTTATTTTTAGAAACGGTGCAACAGTTAGACAACTTTTTCCTATTTTTATATTTATATCATTAAATAAACAAATAAATAAATAGTGTAGAAAAATAATTGAGAAACAAGTAGGTAGCTGCGGTTGGTTAAAAAACCATGCAACGAATCGAACGATTCGTCGAGCCGAGAAAGCATCACGCTTAAACTTAACGACAAGTATAACAAGCTGTTCTTACGTTCCTTGGCTACTTATTACGCGTACGAATCGCCGGTTTTATCCTTCGTTCGTTTACCTCTCGAAAGATACAGCTAAAGCTGGATACCAAAGTTAGGAAGAAGATTTTCCATGAAAAACGTTGCACGAAAGTTGCCGTACTCTTTGGATCGGCGAACGTTTATGCGAAAAAATACAATATCGATACGCATCTTCGTTGTAATAGAACAGTTTGTATCGTATATGTTGCAGTGTGACGAAAATCTGATTTATACGACGCGCAGGAATGACGTTACATCCGATGTAGGTTCAGTACGGAGATGCAATGTATCGCAGTTAGCTTATAATCCAGATACCATAAAGCGCATATTGGAGTTGGCTTTATTGCGTGAAATTTAATATGTTCCGAGAAGGAGATTTATAGAAAATGAATGGAAGTCGATTCTGAAACGCGAGCGTTGAGAGGTACGAAAGAATATAATTGAACGACGACGGGTGTGCAAGGATAAATCTGAAGCAGCCAAGCCAGTAGACTTTTTGACTGACAATGAATATTACTTTGGAAAGATGGTTCGATGGTGGTATTAAAATAGTCGTCGTATAAAATTTCTAATATACGTATGTATATAATCTGGAACGACAGATTTCACGGATTCTCCATTTCACTGGCCAGCTGTCACTTTTGCAATTTTAAACTCGCCACTATGTCTTATATCGCGTTTGAAATTTCGGTATAGCACGCGTTACGTATACAAGTCGATTTACCTGCTAATATACATTTATATCTTATCACGGTAGCCTATGTAACGAAGGTATCCGAGAGTGTAATCTGTCAGCCTTGAATAAGCAGATACTCGATCATTCAACGTTGGGACGCGTTAACGTTCAACATGCATCGACAGATCGCTTACGTGCGTATGTATGGTATGTCTGTATGCATATGCATGTAGAGAAGGTTCTGGAGACACGTGACCAGTATACCGTGTACAGTAAATCTTGCCGAGTGTAGCAGCGATCGCGAAGATCCTGTTAATTCCATGGCAGAGACAGCGGTGTACGTTGAATCACAGCGGAACGAGTAAATTTACTTTTATTAAAACGTTTCGCGCTTTTGATACGAGCCGGACGATGCAATTAAAATAATTTAACCGTGGAACCGGATGCCTAGCGATCGCATTAATACACACCGATGCAAACGTATAACGGAATTCATCTCGCGCGAAATTACCTTTTATTGTTCTTTAAAGCGGATTTTGTCGTTATGCGTGCTGCGTGTCGCGTTTCGCATTTCGTATTTATACCTGGCAATCAAATTTCCCCTGATTTTCATTCTAAAAGGATTCGGGATATTCTTTATATAGACATTCGCGGCTAGCTCCGAGCGCACGCTACGGCCAGGCGATTCGCGACTGGCTTCGAACGCGCGCTATTGGTCAGACGATTCGCGTAAAGCGGCGGAATCGACGGATATACGTCGGAAACAAATTTGGAAAAGGATGCATTTCTTCGAATCGATACCGCGTCTCTTTATGGTCGTTGCCAGAAACGCGTACGATATTCCTATCCTGAAGTTGAAATTCCGAGTTGAGGATCTGTAGGTGGCGCGACGCGATATGGCGCATAGAATTGGAAAATTGATGGGACAGAGGCAGCCTTGGAAGGAACGGCTTCGAAGAAAGAACGAAGCGTATTCAACGAGGGAGTAATAATTTAGAAACAACAAGCGGAAGTTTTAATTAACTTATCGAATGCTGCGAGAGAGGAAGCTGTTGCAGTTTGGTTGGACGTTCGAACGTTCGCCCGAAACTTCTTTGCTGTTAAGGCCATCGACGGTAACGATCGTTTCGGTTAAAAAGCTGCGACACGAGATCCTGAACTGGATAAAACGTCGATTTTAAACGCACGCGGTCTTTCTAGTTGGTTTGTTCGAGTTTGCGATTGCTCCGACTCCGACTAAATCTCGATTGAATTTTGCGAATAGCCCGAAAAAAGCGCGATGGGATGAAAGATTTCTTAGCCGACAGATTTACCTAGTCTCGGGGCTGCTGGATCGACGAGGAAGCCTGGGGGCGGCAAGTGCTTCGAATACTTGAAAAGTTCTACCATTCGTTCCCCTCTCCTGTTCTCTATGGTTCTCTCACCACGCGACTCCTTCGCCAATCTTTCCGCCATCTATATCCATCGCACTTGGCCGCGAAAAAAGGAACTCGATGAAACGATGAAAACGCTTTTAACGCGCCTGCCGCGCCGGAGGAAAATGATATGCACGACGTTCGTAAAACCGAGCAAGAGAATTGAAATTGTTGGCGAAAACGAGACTGTCGTGGATCAGCGGAACGAAAGGTCGATACGCGTATCGTGCCGTATCCTTCGGATTTTGTTTGTTAATTTATCGAGACGATGCTCTCGCGGGACGCGGCTTTCGTCGTTTCTGAAACGTTTCTGTTTGGTCGAAGGAAAGAAACTTTGGTCTCTCCCGAGTCGATCGTAGAAGATCGGCCAGGAATTTCAGCGTACGTTTATTCGCACGCGGATCGAGAGGATCACCAGGTTTCGATGCTTCGTTTTTCCCATAGCGTTTTCCATTTCTATCGGTTGTCCATTGGTCGGTCTATCGGTCGAATCGATCCAATCTATCGATCGATTATAGGATTAACGCTATCGATCGGAACTTCTTGTTTAAATTTGGCCAGGATTGATAAAAGTCAGATTCCACGACTGTTGGACGAATATCGCTTTAGACTTTACAGAGACTCGATCGAACGTAAAATACAGCTCGGGGCAAAGCGATTCCCACGAAAGCGGTGTAACGGTAGCGAAGGGTAGTTTTTCTCGTGAGAACAGAGGCCCGCAGCACGGGGCACGGGGTTGAGTGATTACATTGCAAAACCGGAAGCGGAGTTTTTCCTGGCCGATCAGGAAGTTCCTGCTGCCAGTGCTGCTCTATCTCGCCGCATAAATTTCTATTTCCAGTTGGAAGTTCCAGCTTATTCCGTGTGATGGAAAAGGCGTCAATGGCACTTGGGCGTTGCGATAGTCGAGAAGAGCAATAAGACCGTCAGCTCTCGGCGATTGCTTCATTTCCGTAAAGAGGCAGCCTATCTATGCTTCCGTTTCCATCGAAGCCTGTCGGCTCTGTGTATGTACATCGATCCTGTCGTCGTCTCTACTGCACTTTTCCATACCGTGCTCAAATCGTTTTTCCAGAATCTGACAGTTTCCCTCTAACGAGCAACGGTCAACTCCTGCAATCGCTTTCAGCTCTTTCTTGTCGGCGGCGTTTTGCATAGCCAATGAGTCGCTGGATTTTTCTCCACACGGCTGTACGTCCCAGCTCCCATTTCATACCAAAATCAATTAACGTCCAAGGGATTGCTGTTTCCTGTCTTTTACTTACAGCTAAGTTGCACATATCACTTGTATGCAACGTTGGAAATTGTCGAGGTTATTCGATGTGTAAACAGAGAAAACTCGTGGGTAGATTGTAAGGCAGAAAATATATTTAAATAGAAGTGTAATTATAAGTAAGAGTACAATTTGAGCTGATCCAGATCCGCACGCTAACTGTGTTACCCGATAACTGAAAACCCCAACGTCGCCTGTCTACTGTCTATGGTCTGTCTTCGTCGCAGTCTTTTGTCTACGCGCTGTCGATGGCTTCGGTGCTCGAGAAAACTACAAAGACCAGATGTAGAGTTTTCTTAGAAGTGGTAACCACTTCGACGGAAATTATATCTGCGATTAGACAGGAAATTCGTACGACTTTCTTTCTTTTACCGCAAAATCAAAATCGACGAAACCAAACCCGCTAGACCGAAGAAAATTTGCCTGCTCCGCCAAGCAAATGTTATTGTATTTTTGAAAATACCTATGTAATACGCCAGAAATAGCGATAAACTTTCCTCGACCGTAATTACGTCAAATTTATGAACAAGGAGAATAACGTTCGTGCAACAGGTTCAATCGTAAAGCTACTTTTTAATCTCGTAGAATCAGTCGTCGGATCAGGACAAAACTCACGATAAGACGTATTTGTAGAATACAGCGTAGTGTCACACGAATCAGGAAGCGCTTTGCCGGTCGATTTATGAAGATAAATTGAGTGAGATTCTCATAATCGATCGAGCAGTCTCTGCAACATTTTCGTAGCGATGATTTGAAAATCGCGTCTATCTGAGTTGTGTTAATATCGTCGTAATAACGTCGCTACGATCAATCGACGTTTGATATCGTTACAAATCATAAAAACTCGAAAATCAAATTTAATCGTATATTTTTCAGATTTCGAATTCGTTAGCTTTTCAGCTTACACCGTTTTGTCACGCCAGCGATATCATGGTATTTCACGAAACCGACGTTTCCTCTTGTTTCGTCGACATTCGTTCCAGCTAGGGGAACAGATTTCGTAATCGTAAATTTATTCGCAAGACGAATAAGAGGCTGACGCATAAAGATAGTTGCAGGGAATGGTACAATGTATATTACAATTACGATGAGTGTGTCTCTTTGTAATTTTACAAATTACGAAGGCTTTCGAGTCGCGAGGAGTACCGCTTACGAGTTCCTTTGAATTTCAACGTTAAAAATCCTTTGCGCTTAACGATCAAACTTTTAAAACGTTCGCCATCGTTGAAAATGATACACGTTAACGAGTTATGTTATAATTATCGCACTTAATGTCTAATTAATGGACAGAAAATAACGAAATTGTAAACTATTCGTCGGGAAACTACGTTAGAAACGTGCCAGTGTCACGAACATTTTTAATTCAAAAGTGAAATGTCTGTCGAAATGAAACTGTACGTACGTTTACATAAAAAAAAAAAAAAAAAAAAAAAAAAAACGTATATTAATTTTGATTCGTTGTCGAATTGGTTATCAGTTGCTTGTATACGTTTCATGTTAATGTCATAACCAAATTTTCTATATCGCGCGGTTGCTTCTTTCTATTTTTCGACGATATCGACGCGAATCGTAAATACGAAGCGCGAGCTTAAACTCGAAACGCGAAAACTTGTAAAGTATATCTATTTCATTAAATCTGTTGACGTTACCATACTATCTTGCCCCGTATCTTCATTGTCGCTGCTTTAGCGTTGATGTGGGTCAGGAAATGAAGGCGTCATAAAATGGTTTGCGGTCTTCAAGAATGTATTCCATTGCTCGTTTTTTGATATCATCGATCGCGCTTTATGTGAAACGAGTTTTTAACGCCAAATGTATCTCGGCAATTACATTCTTTCTCGCTGCAACATCTTGAAAATTTGATAAAAGACGTCGATTGTTTAGTACGTTTGTCGCGTAACGATCCAACCATCTCCTTCTTTTTTTCTTTTTCTTTTTTAAATAACGACAGTTAGATACGCGATAATAACAGCTGAGCGCTGTTAATGTTGTAAAATGATAGACGAACCGAATCGAGTTGCGTCTTTAACGATTCTGGATAAAAGTATCATCGTCTGCAGATGGAAATACCTTTCGCGAGTTAATATCCATGTGGCAACGTATATCTTTAATTACAACGTGTTGATTAGCGTAATGGAGTGTAGCGAAACAATTTCGCGATTTCGGCTTTCTGTATCTGTATGTATCAGGTTTATGCGTGCATGTGTTTGTACGTACATACGTACGGAATGAACCCATTCTTTCGGAAGCGAAAATAAAAGTAAAGTTGAGTGGAAACGCGCAGTTACAAAATCGGATTTCCGCGGATTTATTCGGATTTAATCGATTTATACGTAGAAAAATGAAACACGAACATTAACGAGAAGTGGATGTATATCCGTTTGAGAAAGGGAAAGACAGATTTTCAATACGTGATATATTATTTACCAAGAAACGAGTCCGAAAGCGTTGAAAATAAGTTTCAACGTTTATCTCGTATATTATCTGTATCGCATGTTGGTTAAACAGCAAGTGAAACGAATATGAAGTTTCTCATTTTTCTTTGCGCGAAAGTTGTCGTCTTAAAGCGACTCTTTAGACTTTAGACCTCTCGCGACTCTTCGCCTAACGGTTTATCTAATCCAATGCCTTACAAAGTTTTCTTCGCGTTGCACTTGAACGATAGAGACGTTCAAGATCTTTCTCTTTATTCGTGAAACGATATACGTTTACGTACGATATCGACAGTGTTCAAAAACTTTCCGCAATACTCTTTTTTAATAATTAAACCGCGTACTCTTCTTCAGCAATGTGTAGTATAGGTAAAGTTTCGTTATCACTAAATATTTTATTTATCACTTTAATTTTAATATTATTAAAAATTACTTCGAAGATTCACTTTTTACAAAATTACCAACAAACACACGTAGGTAGAAAAATCTCTTTCCACGAGTTAATATTAATATTTCGTTATTGCCTTAGCAAAGGTGAGACTGTTTTCTCTCACCTTCAGTTGGAAATCTCTGCGTAAATTTCGTGCATCGCGCGAGTAAAATTGTACCACGATATCGAAGAAAAAAAGTACGCGTTGTTACGCAATTCAGATCGTTTTCCCAAACACGAGAAACGAAAGCGCGGAGATCTATTACAGTTGTTATTGTTATTGTTCCAAGCATTATCAGGTAAAATAAATTTTCATTCGTTATTGTCAAAAGCGTGGTTCCGCGCGGTTGCTTATTATCTCAGAACGTTCTCTCTCGATTGTTAATTAGCGTTATAAAATAATCAGCAGTTTCTTTTGAAACGAAACGTAATTAACCACAGGAGATTGCCGGCACAACGTTGTAAACAGCGAAAAGATTAGAGATTCCTATGAAACGCATCGATGGGACAAAGGGGAAGGGAAACGCCTTTCGAGTAGCAGGTAATTATGCAAACGAAGTGACAGCGATAGTTGGAAACTTCAAGATCCCTTCCAGCGATAATAAACAGACCTGTGTTCCTCATTAAATTTAAGACATCATTTGTCTCTCCGCTGCTCGTAGTTTCCGCACAATGCAACGGCCCTTAAACGAGATAATTGTTATATACAAAACACCTTTGTAAGCGGCATATACGGGGATGGATGAGCGGAGAAATCGGCGAAACTTGTCAACGACTTTGGGGACTGGGTTACAGGGATAGAGGAGCGAGTATTCTTGCAGGGTGCTGGCTAACGACTTAATGGACAAAGCTGCCGCCAACTTTTTCTTCTAACCTTCTCTACTCTTGTTACTTTTATTCCCGGGACGTGCTACGACTATTAATCTATCCTCTCAACTTTTCCGACGACGAGAATTACAACGGATGAGAATACCGACAGAAGCGAGAATACTAAAATCATCTCGTTCTGATTTCTCGCTTCTTTCTTTCTAGCGAATATTTCCTGTTATTTAAACGTTATCGGCGAGAAATTGAAACGTTTTAAACGCTGCTTACGTTTTTCTTTCTCGATCGAACAATGCTAGTAACGACGTTAACGCTCATTTACACGATTTTATCGCTTTTTCTCCAGAATTTCCGCCATTCGACTATTTGCGCCAGTTTAGAATCCTTAGAATCTTTTTGTATCGTGTCATACGTCTGTTCAATATATGTATATAGGTATAAAAAGCGATGAAAAGAAAATTGATAAAACTGTTGCAGCAACTGTAGTAACAGGAATTGTTAGGAAACTGAAACGATACTGCAACTAAGTTTATCCACCGCTTAACGACAGAAGCACTGCACTGGTCGGAAGTCAACAGGGTACACACGTACGACTGTAGTTACTGCTGCAGTTAACTCATTTCACCCATACACCGTGTAAATATTTCAACTATCGTGCACCGATCGTTTTATAATTCGAGTAACATTGCGTTATGCTGGTATTTGAAGTAAATAATCATCAAGTAAAAAATCAAGATTATCGTACTGCGTAAGAAGATTTCGGAGAAACGATGGAAAAATGATACGAAGGTATCGAAGATTAATAAAATAACGTTTAGCTCGTAGAGACATATTCGGCAATTTTCTCGATACAAATTTTTCTCGATTCGATCAACCGATCGATCGTTCAGTCAGCACGATGTTTCCAACTTTTGAGTAAAATGATTACTTTAACTCTAGAGCTACCACACCTGGTGTTACAATTTCATTTTAAAATTCCTACTTCATGTTATATTTTTTCTCCGCATTGATGTAATGACTAACGCAACGACAACTAAAAGAATAATATAATGAATTTTATTTTGTCTTTTATGTAATCAAACTCAAAATAATTTCGCATCGAGGCTACTTATACCAATACCAGTGAGAATGACTGGTACTTGAAAGGATCCTGCTATCTGTTTATCGAAGCCCAATTAACCAGTTTCCTTGTTTTGTACAACCTCCTTTTACTGCGTATCATTCGATATGATGATATCGGTTATCAGGAAAATTCCGGATCAACCTGCCGGATGGCTAGAAACGCCACAGCAATCGAAATAACTGGTTCTACTATTTTATAAATGTGCAATCCTCCTTTAGGTCGATCATGGTCTCAGATGGATTAATAATTCCAAAAATGTACTACGTAACTGTAAAAAAGTAATAAATCAATAAATATAAAAATATTCTGTCATCAGATCTTTTTAAAGATCAGTCATTTTCACTGGTTTTGGTACAAGTAGCTTGATGTTAACTACCGGCAGTTCTAGTGTTAAGGAATCGATGCCAGCCGTGCAGCGAATACGGTGACACGAAGTAGCTGCGGCTGTTGTACGCGATCGGTCGCAACAGGGATAAATAATTAGAGGCAGTTGTTTTATGTCAGTGACCATGAGTTTCGTTCGTTACGACGTTTAATTATCATGTCAGAAATTATCAATTTTCATTTCACGCGATAAAATTGCATCGGACACGGAGTTCGTGCTCGGAAGTATAACGAGCGACGTGACTTCCTCCTCGCGGCCTGGACACGATTGAATCTCGACAGGGATCCGAAAACGTTAGTGGATTTGTTGTTGCGGAAGAAAGCGGCCGTGAATTATCACGCTAGATATTTGTAACGTTGCTGCGCTCTCTCCAAATACGACGGATCGACAGAGAAAAAGAAAGAGAGATAAAGAGAGACAGACAGTGAAGAAAGAGAGATATCTTCACGTAGAAAGTGATTTTCCAGCGACAGTTTGTCGAACGTCTATCGATGGTATTCAAAATTGATACAACGTTTAACAAATAAGAATGATCAACTGACATCATCTTGTTGACGCGAAACGTAAAACGTAATAAACGTCGATAAACACCTGTTTCGGTTGAAATTTGTTGCTTGATTCTCTTACATTCGAGTACATTCCCGGTATTTCTTCATTAGGTGTGCACGGAACTTTAAAACAAACTTAACGAACTTCTGTCTCGCATTAATGAAGCCACGGTAAAATCGTTTCAAGCAGTCTAACTTTTCTGCTTCTCGGTAGTAAATTACTTCCCCCATCGTGCAAGAACAAATCTATCAACTAAATATCACGATGAAAACAAGCGGAACTCGGATTATTTAAATTTATGATTTACCAGAGCTTCGTTTATACCGATAAAAGTCCTTATCGAGAAGCATTCGTATTTCCATGCCACCGGATTTCTACCGCTTACTGATCGTATGTTCGATGATAAGCTGTTTCCTGCCAGGATCAAATATTCTCGAGAATCGACGATTCACTCTGTTCGTGTCGGTCCACGTGTTTATGTCTAACCAAATACATCTGGAAATCATACCACGCTATATACAGTGTATGTAGAATAGGTACATTTATATGTATCTGTGTACAAAGAATGACGGAGGAGTTTGTCTCGTGGATAACGCGACGTGGCAATGAGAAGCGTGCATTTCCGTAGCAGGGACGTTCCTTTTCGGCAGCGACGGCAAACCGTATCGCGTCGGAGATCAGTCGAACATCTCAGAAACAGCGACAGCAAGGAGACGTTTCGTTGTATAATTACGAAATACTATAATTACGAACTAGACTCATTCGTGAATTTTCAAATGTTATTTATGCCGTTTAGAAATTACGCGGAGTTAACAACTTGATATGGAAACGGGCAAAGAGGAGAATCGTGACAAAAATCTCAGCGATATTGTGACGTGAGTGATGCAAAATATCCAGCAGCTGGTGTCCTCTTAACGCCGTTAACGACAACGTTAACGGGGTAATGGAAGCTTCGCTCGTTTTATAATTATCAATCCTTTTCGCCCAGTATATCGAGATAATCCAATTTCTTTGTTTTTTTTTTCAATGGGGCTATTATTTACGACTCGGTGTTCCGCGCGGCAGCTGTTGAATAAAAGTACTTATGTATCCGACGATAAACCGAACCTCTTATCGATTGAGAGCAGCGGAAAAGAGGAAAAGAAGGAGCAGGCGAAAGAGAAAGAAAAGAAGGAGGGGCCGGAGGAAATCCGGTAGAGCGGAAAAGTGTTCGGTTATACTGGCACGAAATGTATGAATCTTCCATGCGAACTGCGGCTCTGCAGCTGATTTCTTTTGTTTTCTTTTGGCGGCGCGGACGTTCGTTTCTTCGTCCACAGGTGCATTAACGGGGTGTAAAATAAGTGCAAAGTAAGAGACATTGCTTCCGCGCCACTCTGCCTACCGCCACCAGATTAATAACTTCCCGCTAGTTTATCGCCCAACCAACTTTCCAAATATTACAGCGTCCAGCTTTGGTCACTCGTTCCTTGTTTGCGTCGTAAAATTCAAACATCAGCTAAATGTTTGTTCTTCGCTTAGACCCGTTTCACGCGGGAATACGCGCATGATACACGTATGAAAGTGAATATACGTGTATAATATGCGCCGACGTAACAACACAATTGAATATACCGTGTGCACCAGTGGAAACGTTCGCACGACCATTCTCGTGAAACGCGGTATCTCGAGACACGCGTGTCTCCGTGTGAAACCGGCCTAAACGGCTCGCGGATCGAACGTTGTACGAGTCCTGTTTACGAACTAGTATCGGATTTGTTATATTTTAGTCCTAAGATATTAGTAGCTAAATGACGTAACTTTCTACAACGAGGCAGTTAGCAGAGCGGCTATACCGAATAGATTCGTAGGATAAAGTTGATTCGCCGAAATCCTTCTCGAGACACGTAGAAAAGTCTGTTGCTCGCAACCTATGCAACTGCAAATCCTTCTTGAAACATATGGCGGAATTCTTTAACTCGCTGTAGTTTGGTGACACGCTCGATATTCACCAATCCCTGAACCTGAAATAAGACGTCTTCTCTATATTTTCTTGCCAGCGCGTATTTCGAATTTGTTGTTTTATACGCGCATATATTGGAAATTTACGTTTTATCTATATACACAAGAATCTATAAAAGATATTATGCGCATTCGCGATTTATTAGAAAAATATGCTTGAAGGTATTACGATTTAAAAAATACGGTTATCGGTCGTTAAACGAGCAAGTACACACACGTAGTGTTGTATATACTTTTTCCAATATTCGCTGGAAATTTATAATCAAGCAACGTCGATCAATTTTCGCTTTACCTTTGTTGCCTGTTTTATCTTATAACACCCGATAACCTTTTATTTCCGTTTCATGACGTTTCGTTTCTTCGTAGTCGTATCATCGTACGAACGAATGTTACGAAACGTCGGGACTGAAAATCCACAAGGAAATATTTCAGTGGTAAATAAACGCATACTTGGTAGTTGGCTAGACCACGAATTCAATGAAATTTTTCCCCACAATTTTTGAATCGTTGACCTCGATTCTCTGTCGTGGAAAGTTGTACACGTACGATCGTGTTGTGTAAGTCTTTCGCTTTTTTTCTGCAACATTGTTAACATCGCTTTGTGAGCACACGAGTGCAAACAAACGAGAGAAATGCCACAGAAAGAAGAAATCGACGCATGATAAAGGTAACGTGTTTCAATTTACGACACAGCGGTTTCGTTGCTTTCCAGACGTATGACCATTCAATTTCTATAGACATTCGTTCATATTCGTTAACTGTATTTACAAGCTGTATCTATAATTTCGATTATAGCAAGGAAATTAGCTTAGCGGAAAACGTGGCCAATACAAATACGTGTAGCTACGTAGATATATTTTTTCGCCTAATCGGAGAACAGAGGTAGAATCAACGATCAAACATTTTCTCTTCGTCGTAAATATACGATAATGAGTATGCTAATAAATCGTTATCGTTTATTTAACGGCGAAAGATCACTGCAGCTACGATCTATTGCTCTGAATTGGTCGAACGTTAAACGAGTCGAGTTAAATGCAAAACAGATTCGAAAACGATTTCTTCAGTTTTTGAATTCAACGTTGTTCCCTTGGTGAATTTACGGAACAGCACGATCTATTTTCCGAGCGTTTCATCTTTCATCGAGTACGTTTCGTGTGAATCGATTTAAGATATTCCATAGATTTTAGACAATTGGAGAACAGAGAATAGAAAATACGCTGTATCCGTGACATAAATCAGTTGGTTAGTTGAACCTATCGTAAAGAATTTAACGCGCGCGCAGATGCGTTTTGGAAATTCAAATAGCAAAGGGACGCATTGAGAAATTGGAAATTGGAAATTGGAAATTGGAAATTGGAAATTCGAAGACGGATTAACCATCGAATAGATATGCGAGAATGGTTTAGCTTTCTCGTTAAATGGAGCCAAAGCGTGGAAAAGCGGGATTCGCACATGCCAATTGTTTGCTGCGATTCACACGTAAGTTTGCTAGGAAGCAACGTGTGACCGCGCGCTCGCGCGCCCGCGCTACCTCTCTGAATAATGAAAGCGGTTCGAATTCAAACGCGCCCATCGATTTCCCGTGTCTCCGACCGTTCGTCGCGATTGTTCCATGGTTTAAGTTGAAACATGGTGACACTCTTCTCTCCTGCTGTTTTCTCGGTATTTTCAAAATTTACGGCGCGCGTCTTTTCCTTAACAAATGAAAATTGATGAAAACATCGCGGAAACGATCGTTCAAATGTCCGGCTAATTAGGAACACGGAGACGGAAAAGAAGAAAGCATCGATCGACGCGAACCGTCAACTACGTAGGAAAAATCGAGTGAAACTTGAACGACCGACGATGCAGCGAACTTCCAACTTTCTGATCCGAGCAGCGGACGATTTAAAAATGATTTTTGTCTAAGCTATGCGACATTTAATGTAAGTTACGATAGTGGGTTGATCGTCATCGATAAACGAAAGGAACGTTTTTTTAAAATTATTAAAATAAGAGAATATAAATTTAAGCAGAATTAGCAGATACGTAAAGGACGATCGTGTTGGATCGTCCCATAAATTCGTACCGATTATTTCACTGTTATTTAGCTCGATATTTGAAACGCGCCTTCGAGTCTGGCGACAAAACATAGCCAGCCTCTGTTCACAGCGCGGATCGAGTATTGTCTTGTTAAATACTTGATGCTCAGCGTCTTGCGTACGTGTATCATCGTTTATTACACCGAGTTCGAAGGACCACCTAAATTATATATGTTTGGGGAAACTTGCAGCTATATTTACACAGTCGATTACAAGGTACCGCGGAAACCCGTTGCTTCTGCTTTACGAGCAGTCAATTACAAAATAATTGCAGTTTGTCGAGTATCCGTGGCAATTTGTGTGTTCCCGACCGCGTCATCGTAAACCGTATTCGCGGCTTGCTCTCTCTTCCCTCCTCGTTTCTTACAATTTTGAGAGGAAATTTATCGTTTCGTCGTCGCTACAACACACTTTCGACTTTTTCCTCAAATATCCTTCTTTAACGTACTGTATCTTACGGAGCCGATAGCGGGAAACATTGCCGCGCGGAAAGCTTTGCAACACACAGAAAAGACGAGAGAATCGGATGGTGTAATATCCGGAGCGTACGATGAATGGGATAAATTTTCCGAATGGAAAGCGCGTAATTTGTTGTTTTCAGCGGCTCGTGCTGTACGCGGTCTCGCGATATCACGACGAAGAATCGCTTTATTCCGATTCGCGAAACCTACTTCGGAACTAGCGATTTTATTTCTGCATTGAATAACTCGAAATGCAGCGAATGATTCTATCGAACGTGGAGAAGAATCTTACGGCGACGTTAATCTGCTTTTGCTGCGTAATGTTGCGTGCGCGAGTAAGAACATTACGCACGCCGTCCGAGCCATTCGCCATCGTATCGTGTGCTGGTTCTTCCTATTTTCTTGCAGTAATTCGCGTCGATGCGAGCCTAAAGCTTGAAACTTTATTTCCCGATTTTCCACTGTGTGGGAGCGCGTAACTCGTCGTTCGCTCGCCTTACTCTCCGAAACATCTTCTCTTTAGGACGATGTCGAACGCTGCTTGTACTCGGTGGTGGCTCGTCGGTCCGAGTTTATAAAATATATCGCGAAGGGTATATAAACGCGAGCATCCAGACCTTCTTCCGATCGAACAGACAAGCTTAACCGTGATTAAAGTTAACCCGAAGCAGCCGAGTATAAAGCTGGAATTTTCATCCTGTTTAGATTAAATTTCGAGACGTAATAAAAAGCAAACAAACAAATAACGCGGCTACCGAATCGCGTGTTCAAGTGCGTTCGATGGAGAACGTGTCCTTTATTCGCGTGGCTTATGGAACCGGCACTTTCTTCCTCCAGAGTCTAGAAAATAAAACGGAAACTGATGGCCATTGACGTTTTCCTTGCTAACCCCGACCCGATATCGTTCTAACACTCGAGGGAAAGCATTCCCATTACCTTTCTATTACCTCGTGCAAAAATTCGCGAGCCAGCTTTCCTAGTTACTTCTTCCTGCTTTCACGAGAGCATTCGACTCTCGTTGGACGAAATCTCTCCGAGCGAACCTATCGACATAGTAGCTGCTAAAAGCAAACAACCATTGTCGTGATCGTTGGCCAGCTCCATTGTGCCTTGATAGATCAATGAGCGAGCACTTGCTTCCAGAATTATGCGGCTAATCTCAATTATTTAACAACGATACGTCTAAACTGTCGATTACACCGTACGGACCATCAGTCCGTTTCAACGGATCGTGGTTGGACTTTATTTCCAGCGTTTCGTCGATGCCACCCGCTGCAGACCCTGTGTCTCAATTTCCTTAACGATTTTCCGAGTTTCGTGTTTCGAATCGGGTCGATCGTTCCGTTTTTAACTCTCCGTTGCCACGCTCGATCACCCACGCATTGTTCAGTTTTCAAGTAGCTGTTGTTGAAGAAATTGCAATGATACCGAATCGACAAAATTTTGGCATATAGTTTCGACATCCTGGAATTTTCGAAAAAGAAGGATTAACAAACGAAGCGACGTTATTTTTAAAAAGACATTCACTTAGCTGCGAGTTTTGGAAACGGACACTTTTACGAAGTAATGATATAATTTTGTTATATCTTGCGTTTTGAAAATGCGATACGTTTTTACCGCAAGAATAGCGTTCATTATCGTATCGAAGGAGAGCAGTTGTCCCATAGTCAATGCACAAGAATATGTATGTAAATAATAAATAAAACAAGAAAATACACTCTTGTCACGCTTGAGTCAATGCGTTACTAACTTCAGAGAATTGTCAGACGCAAACTGACGGGACTCTTGGCAGTGTAATCATCGCGTATTATACGAAACCGCTTCGAATTAACGATAGATCGAACACGTGGTTCCACGACAAGCGACGTCTCGAAGATATTTCTCTTCAAAGTCAAACAATGGTCCGCTAGAACTCACAACGACAACCGAGGATTAAAGGCGCACATTTAATTCTCGATACTCTGCTACTTACAAAATATCCGTACCATTCCGTCTAGCAAGTTACCATAGAAACGCATCGATTTAGTAGTTGCTCGACCAGCAACAGTATCGAACACTTCGTACGATACAGCGATACGTACACGTGTTTGCCAGAGGCAATGATTTCCATCGTTCCAGCAACGCGGAATTCGCTAAATGAAATACGATAGTTGGAAATAAAGAGATGGAATGCGAGAAACGTTCGTTGCTGGAGAACAGGGAATTGGCGATTTCGTAGCGCAAAAGGTGTTGTACGCGATAATCAACTCGCGGAGTTAACACCTTAAACGTGCGAAAAGTAAACACGCCTGTTGTTCGATTGTCATTAGTCATTACAACGGACGGTTGTATCCTGGCGGGATTACGACACGCCACGGTAACGAGAAAGCAGAACGTTAAATCCGTAATTCCGCGGAAGATTCTGTACACAGTGGAACACGTGACAACGTTAACCCATATATCAACCCCAAACACACGCGATTTACGTTTATTTGCTTTCACTTTATATAGAGCAGCAGATTTCCTACCGGCTTGTCGTTGCTCCACACTCGTGCAACGGGTTACTGTTCATAATGTTACTCTCTGCTGTTCTGATAAATTTGATTCGGAGTAATAACTCGTGCATTAAGGTGATTAAAGGGATGCGAGAGATTACGCGATCGCGTGCCACCGACAATCCCCAAAACGTCTTTTTCCCCTGATCATCAATTTTATCCGAGATAATCGTTGTCGAGGAAGCGTGCAACGGCTTACCGATAAGTTCATCGACGCTTTTTTCATCAACGAATGGCGAATCGCTTTAAATTCTACTCGGTCTATTTCTATTCGCGCGTTTTCGTATCCGTGTTTTTCCACGAGACGCTATTTCACCAACGGCGCTAATCTTCCTTTCATCTTCGTTGTTAAAACTACTTTTATATAGACAGTTTCATTCGTACTGGGGTTTCGACAGTTTTCTTAGCTCGTATTTTTTAGGGGTTTTTCTTTTTAAACTGAATTTTATGCCGAAACGCCTATCGGTGTCGTTTATCTACCGTCGAAATGAAACATCTCGTAGTAACGGCGATTCGCTCAGCGCTCGACTTCATTAACCTCGCGCCGATTGACCGACTAGACTTTACATTTATCGTCGTGCGGTTTAATATCGCCGTCGGTTAAAATGCTAATGAAACTGCAATGGTTTAAAGAGCTTTATCACTCGTAATTAAAAGTCACCTGCGTGTCTTGCAATCGCTGTACATGCAACGTTCTCCATTCTTCGGACCGAGATACGCGAGTTGTCCAAGGCGTTGTTAGATCGGTCGATCCCTTAAATGGCAAATTTCGTAAAACCGCGATTTCGTGGTTTGTTGCTTTTACCCGTCGTAAATTTTCTGTACTCGTCCGATAATGCGTGTTATAATCGCAGCGATATTAAACGATTTGGGAGTTTTCAGCTGAAAAGAGAAACAACGCGGGACGAAGATGATCTGTAGCTTGTAGCGATAAGCAGAAGCTTGGCTCATCAAGCGGGCGCAAGTTTTCGCCTTCAAACGTTCACAGACTTTTCATAAAATCCTACGCGGAAGTAAGTTTCGTTCAAATTTTCATCAACACAGACCGGGGGAAAGAAACTGTCGTCGGAAGTTTCTCGAAAGTTGGGCCGTGCAAGTTCTGCCGTGCCTGGCCACGACCGGCAGTGGCTTCTGCACGCAACGCAACGTCTGCGTCCGGAGACAGCAGCTATCGCGTTTCCTCTTCACAACACTCGCTGCTGGGCATTTGTCTTCATTTCTTGCGCCACTCTAACCTACGTAGTACACGTAGTTATGATTTAAGGCCATAGTACCGTACCGCAAAGGAGGCAAAGAGGAAGAAGTAAAAGAAGCTGACAACGACGACGAGTACGAGCCGCCTCTCTCTCTCTCTCTCTTCTCTCTAACGCTCGAGACTTCAAGCGTTATCGTTCTCGACACCTTATTGTCAGCGTCACGTTTCACCGAGGAATGTCGCGCGTCGATAATTAGCGTATCGCGTGACGAGAAATTAGCCGATAACTTTGTCGCGGCGAATTTCTCCCCGCGAGAAATCTCGGTGAATCTCATTTCGCTGGAAATTGTTTAAAAAATCTACTCGATACGCAGTATGTTCTCTGTAACCGGTCGAAATATCTCGAAAAACACGATAAAATGCTTCGGACGAAAGTCGTATAGCACCGAGAGCAACGCACTGTGCCTTCTCTGTTTGACCCTGCGATGATCTCGAGACGGATAATCTTCTTAAACGGGTACCTTCATCTTTTACTACATATTCTCGTAGTTGACGCGCGGACGTTTTCAAAGCAATGGAAACTCGTGTCTTTCGCGACGTCCGCTATCGAGATATGAACTTTGAAATGTACATTGTACCACGTGTACACCATGTACACCACAGGGGACGCACAAAGGTGTTTTTCATAACGCTACCACCGGTACGGCATCGTCGAAACACAAAGCTGACAGTTTTTTAGTGTTTCCAAATGCGCTGCTCCGTCGAATTTGCAAGTTTGTATCACCGTAACGCATGGCGCGAAACACAGAAGTTTGTGCACGGTGTTTCGAAAACGTGCGAACGTCAGCCGCAAGAATGCGTAATAGAAGACGGAGGTATCCGCTTAGAAATTGTAATTTCTCGCTGCAAAGTCAGATAAGAGTATACTACGTCACCCTACACGTCATGGAATTTTCATCCGAAACATTTTTTCGTATATACTTGAGCGGTTCGACGTAAACCGGACACACCGAACGTGTACGTATTATCGCGTCGCGTTTTCTCGCTTTGATAGGGTTACACGAACGACAGGAAGTTAGGTTTCTAGAAGGCAATCGAGTTTGAGACGTTTAACCGGCGAACGAACGCCGAACTAAAAGCTGCTAGCAGATGTAAGAGAAAATATCGCAGATGCGCGTAATATATGTTACACGATTCTTCAACGGGGAATTCGCGACACGATTCGTCCGGGAATCAAATTAACACGAAGTTCCTCGCGAAATCTATTAACAAATTACAGGAAGCGGCACTCGCGAATGTTTCCTGAATAAATTTCCAAGTTGGAAAGTTGTTAGTTACGCATTAATGTTCGTGCGAGCGACATGGACTAAGTTGTACTTCTGCGTAGATCATGTACGTGTATGTCGGAATAAAAAATAACTCGGCCGTGTCAAGTTGATGGCTGTACACGTAATTCGTTACGAGAATAGAAATTTCGATGAATTTATAGAAATATAAACAGCAAATATTTCCGATTAAGTTTCTCACGTTAAACTCGAGAGAAATATAGAGGATATTAATGCAACGACACTTTTATTCCACCATTGCTGAATTACGATGAATTACGAGCAGCTATATCGAACGATGCTGTCTACTTAATCTTATCGAGTTACCGCGTAATTAACTTTTAGAAAAGATTATAATTTCTGCCCTTTATCAGAGATACTCTTCGAACACGTTCGTAATTTCATTTCTTATTACGTTTATTCGACAGTGTACGATGAGAGAACGAGAAGATAAAGGACGAAAATTAAAATATTTCGCGAAAACTGCTTGGTAATTTTGTCTATTCGTTTAATAACGATCGTCGTAGATATTGCTGCAGAACCTACATACGGTTCTCATTGTGACTAGTGAATTCCAAATTATTCGTACACGGTCTCAGTGGTATAACCATGAAACATGTCAGACACCGGAGTAATTACGTATATCTACTTGTTGATTGTTCGTTTTATTCGAATTAATTCCATACAGTAGTTACAGTGAAATATTTTCCACGCGTCAGGCGATTCTTAGATACCTAAATGAATTATTCATTTTGAAAATTATTCAAGCAAGCGTGAAGTTAACGTACGTTCCTATCGATTCTTTAATCCGTCCATCAACCGAGACGAGAAGTTTGTTACCCAACTGAAATTTCCAATGGAACGCGCGATACGAATCACGTTAGAAAATTCGTCTCAAAACATGGTACATCGTAGTACCGTTTGATAAAAACTGCGTAAAGTTAATTGGACGATGTCGCGATCGCGATTGATAGACTAAATCGATCAGCTGTAAGCGTTGTCATATATAGATACTCCGTTCGATCTGTGAAAGGTAGAACATTTGCAGAAGCGAAAATACAAAAATAAATCTGGGGCAAAATTTTATATCGTAGCGTAAAATCTCTCTGCTTTCGGTACTTTGACCAATTAATCGACTTTAAACGGAAAATATTTCAACGATCTGGAACTCTGAATGAGGCTCGCTGTATTTTCTAATTTCACAGAACTTTTCGAGTAGCTACTATTCTGCCGCTTACAATAGTAATTGACCTATCGTAAATCCAGGTTAAACGATCGATCGATCAAGCAACGTAATACCGACTCTATTACCGGTCTCTATTAATCAAGGTGTGTTTTGTGTGAATTGTCCTTTGTTCCTGCACCCTATCATTACGCTTGATGATTAGCGCTATACGTTACGTATTACGTACGATACTACTAATTACCAATCATATATTTTAGGATTTATATTTACCTTTGCGACGAGCTTAATAAATTTAGTTGCGCCGAGCCGATTAAAAAATTAACTAATATACATACATGCGTGTATATATGTCGGAGATGAAAGGACATCGAGGCTTCCCTTTTCGAATGTTGGGGAAACAGCCCAACCTAACCGCTAGCCCAGACTTTTACTATAGCTACACTTAAGTAATAAGACTAAGAGATAGTTTTCATGTTCTAATCCGATTTTACGACGATGGGCTTGGGCTCGAAGTGACATAACGGGTCACTGAACGTAGCCACGGTCACGGGAGGGGCGTGTACCTAACAGAGGTATGGAATAATTATATAGCTCTCCTTAAAAACAAAGATTGACCCGAGAGGTGGGGAGAAGACTATATAAAGGCAGTTCCACTTGGACCGCAAGTTAGTTCATTCAGATAAGTTTTACTTGTACGTTGAGTCGTACGTGTATCACATCGCATTCGTCATCCCGTTGACCGTGGATTCGTTATCGAACCTGAATTCATTGACATCGACATCTCGACCATTCGATCGCCGCTATTACTTGCAGCCTCTTGTAATAACCACATTTGTACCAATAAATATCAGTCATAACCGCGATGGCAAATTCGAGCGAAGGTTCGTCAAACGCCCAAAATTCCAGCATTAACCCGACATGTAACTGGTGGTACAAGCGGAAAGGGGATGATTCTACGTGAAAAAAGAAGTCGAAAATGTAGAATAAAAATTTTAATTTTTTTTTTTTAATGTTTCCATCGAGACAACGATCTACAGTGAGATCCGTCATAACGTACCGCGCGTACCGAGCGAAAATTCAAAGTCGATTTTCTCGAAAACAAAGCCTCAAACGACAAATTTTTATTCTATATTTTCGACTGCTTTTTTCGCGTAGAATCACCCCCTTCCCGCTTGTACCACCAGTTACCAACCACCCTGTATACATCGTATGGTGGTTTTTTAAATTAATTCAATTGGAAGTTTGCTTCCTGAAAGTTGTACGCTAAATACATGAACAAATAGTTCGTTTTCACTGGAAACCTGTTGGAAAAAGTTTCATCGGAATATATCGGTTTTAATCGGTTCGATCGAGAACTACCACGCTGAGGCCGCTTGCTGCAAAATTTAGGTAACCGCGTGAATCTTGTCACGTGCCAAGTACAGAACAATTATTAGCACTCGTCTGAAGTGTATTCGTGTTGCACTTCCAATTACGCGTCAGTCGTTATTTTCTCTGCGAAGGAGTTTCGTGATGGCTGGCACATGGGGTCAGCGTTCTTGGCAGTATGCCGCGTGTCGTGATTGCAACGCTGTAAACATCGATTAGCGCGACAAACGCAACCGCGGCAAGATTTTCTATCGGACGTTCTACTAATTACGAGATAACAATCGACGCGATTATAACGTATTTCTGCAGACGTAACAAACGCATTACCTGTATCGCCTGCGTGCAATTTAATAACGCAATTATCGATATATTTGCACGTCGTACACGTAAATACACGGGGCGTGTAAATACGCGTATAATCGTACGTTGCGATCATCTTGGCTAAATATTCGTTTGAAATTTACTACGGGAACGACAAGCGTACGCGAGATATTTAGCGAGTTGGTGCCTTGCTAACGGAATACCAAAGGCGATCGTTTAGAAAGAAAATTATGCGTTTGCTATGAGGCAAGAAGAAAGAGCGTTTGCCAGTGAAAGGAAGAAAATCGATTACAGAAAGAATTAAAAATTCAGTTCACGTTGATAGAAGTTTGTATTCTCGTTTCCTTCGACGATTGCAGCTTTTTTACATGCGCCAGCGAAATCGATGTTTTCAATAGTCCATGAGCGAAATAAAATAAACACATCGGAGATTACATTTTTTTTTGCCAACTACGCGAATTTAATTCCTATCGATCGATATACTCGCACACGATGGAAAATAAAAATAACTAATGTAACGCTGAATTCCGATTCTCTTTGCTTTGTCAATCGGCAAATTTATACGAAGACACGCGATTCGAGGAGGATACAGCGACTTGCAATTTGATGGAACTCGAGCAGCGAACAGAAGAATGAAACGTTCGAGTCCCTTGGGTGACTTACTCTTATTCGTGATATTCGCTACGATTTATGCTCTATACTTTAAATCAATGACTTGCAATTATTTGGAAATACACGTAACGCACATGTATGCATAATGTATGTAAATGTTATAATTGTATTTCACGATTATATCGATGCTTTGATAACATATAGTTTAGAAGATTTACGCCGCGTTAGTAATTAATATAAAATAATTTAAAAATAACGAATTACATCCTCATTATGCGGCATTATTATTGAGGATTAAATGTAAAACATGACAAAATTAATTAATAATCGTTCTACTACGAACTTCACTTTATTAATGCAGCATGAGATGTCGAAATGCATACATTTATTATCGAATCACGATGAACGCTCGTGAATTTTAATATCATTGCACGAATAGTACAAATTTTCTGAAAGCAGCAATATTATCGTAGTAACGTAGAAGTCGGCGTAAATACGTAACCGTTGTGCTTGTTGGGAAAAAACCGATTGGAAAGTTCGTCGAAGACCGAAGATCATTCGAACATTATCGGTTTTTGTTCCTTTTAGCTGTCGAATTTTTACCATTAACAGGTATAAAATCGATTGGTGCTCGACAACTTTTGTCATTAACGTTTCATATGAGAAATGAATCGTCGATAAAATCCATAACCGACGTTGTTGGCAAAGTTAGTCAAAAATAGATCGAACGATGGAGCTTTACATCGAAAACGGTATGTCAAACTATTATATATCGTGTAACGGTATATTTATTAATTATTGAATAGTTTGTTGATAAAAATGGAAAAGCAATACGTCGAAAGACACGGGAACGTGGATAAATCTATTTGCGTGCTTGTTGTTCGTGCAGTCGCTGTCGTCTTCATTTTTTCTTCGGATTTTTTCTTCATTTTTTCAACTTCGGATTAGACTCGCCACCGAAACGATTCTTCTCCCGTGGTTTCGTTTTGACTGTCAGCAATTTGAAACACGTTTCATTAAAAAGTTCGATTGCGAGTAGCGCGATGCGGCACAGCAGGAAAATTTCTAGCGGAGCGAGACTTTCTAAAACGTCTTTGACGCGATTAATTACACTCCTACCGGTTAACGACAGCCAGGGAGCGTAGCTCGGATAATCCTGGCACGAAATCGGTGCAATTACCTCTTAAATGGCATTTTCTCGTTATCGTATCCGTCGAAAGGAAATTGGCGTCCGCTGTGCGAGCAAACGCGCCACCTAATATACGCATCGATAGTCGCGACCTCGTGACTGCAACTGCACACATTTACGTTAATTCATTGTTTTCTCGCTGAAAATTAATTGCTTCGCGAGCACAAGCGCAACCATTCCCAGAATATCGATATAATTTTCTTAGAAATTCTAGCGAAAAAGAAAAACAGGGAGGTCGATAACGCGAGCAAATGGAGACACGTTACGTTACTAGTTAACGTTGAATTTCTAGAGCAAGAACTATGCAAGACAAAGTTGAGGAATGAGTGCTGCTACGTAGGATCGGTTTAGAGTAAAATAGACGCTTGTCAACTATGTGACACCGGCTTAAAGCTACCGGATGACTGAACGCAACTTGCTTTACAAAAATATTCACGCTCGAGTCGAGTCGGGTTAGTATGAAAAGAGAAGAGAAAAGAAAAAATAACTCTGTGTATTAACCTACGAAAGGTAGTCGTCGCGTGTACGTAATGCGTCGACCTATGATAGCGACGCAGCCGAGAGTATTTTAGAGCGTACTTATTGCGTCTTCGCTGAGAAATTGATGGCGGTATAACGGCGGTGAAAAAATTCGTGCGAGTTTATAAACTTGTTATTTCTCATCGGTACCTGCCTTTCCTTTCTCCTTAGACGAAATAAATCTTTCACATCGGGAAGGAAAGTTTGCCATATAAAACACCTGTTCAGCAAAATCTAATATATTCACTTGCACATTATCTGCAAGGGAAGCGTCGAGATTTTATAGCTCTGATGGTCGAAAGGCACTCGAGTTACGGCCAATTTACGCAAGATGGTAATTTCGTTATTTTATTTTTTACGGAATTCCCTTTAAATCTTAACTACGATACAGGTTATTCGAGTGAATGTTTTGGCGATTTTGTACAGCTGCCGCGGTGCTTTAGAAATCAAATCCGAGAGACAACGCGGAGCAATGGACAGGTCACGTAAAATCCTATTTCTCGACATTCCCAGTCTTTGAAATCTAAACACCGAAGATAGAATTCCTATTCTCGCATTGACATTTCCAAATTTGCCTCGGCGAGCTTTTAAAGGTTAAACGATCGAATTACGCGAGCAGACGATACGTAGGACGTTGGATGGATGGAAAAGCGACCGGTACAACGCGTTGTATATTAATAAATCGAGACGAAAAACAGTTTAATTTGCCAATCAAAGTTCGCGTTTCTAAATATGTATGATTTTGTTTCGGCACATAAAGTATTCCACGCGAACTACAATCTTAATCAGCTGTTATAACATCGCAATTTATCGTCCTTAAGCACGAAATTGTCGAATTTCGACAATTAGATAACTAGATAAAACCATGTGAAACGCACGTCTATCGACGCTAGCTTGAAATTCTCAACTTTAATTCGACGCATTTGATTTCCTACTTGCACACGATGCTTTGATACGCTGGCGTTTATTAATCGTTGCTGTTAGCAAGGTTCAGCTTGTCTTAATTTCTACGCCGAATAATTTAAAGGTTGAACTTTCAAACTCTCGAACTTGCTGTCGCTTGTATGTTTATACGCCTGAACTATACCCAGAAAAATGGATACAGATTAAGACGATAAAGTTAAAAAAGCAACGAGGAGAGATTAACGCGCGAGAAATAGCCAGCGTAAGTTTCGCATAAGAATGACCAGTTAATTTCCGTCAAATTTCAATGTACAGTTTACGACATAATTAGGCTAAGTAATAATAGTCAAAGTAATGGCTAGAAATCGTTCTAAATGATATCGTACGTTTTCTATCGAGATTTTGCCACAACTATTGGCGCGCAATTCAAATACGAATTCGATCGTTTCATTAAAAAATGTTCGCTTGATTACGCTAGAGTTGCTAATTGCTCGCGCGTGAAACACGAAGGGAGTGGAGGTTAGTTGATGGAGGAGCGAAACAGGGGAGCAAAGGAAAATAATCGGAAGTAAAGGGAAAGAGAAAGGCGAACGCGAAAGGTACAAAGAGGCAAACGGGCAGAGGAGCGGAGAAGAAGGAGGTTCGAGAGAAAGGAAGCTGCGAAAGGATAAGTTGAGTAAAAAAGAGCAACGCGAGGAGAAACAAAAGGGTGTTGGAAAAAGAATGACAAAGAGTTCTCGTAGGGTGAGAGGAAGTGGCAGAGACTCGGATCATGAAAAGAAACGAACATGAATAAAGATAAAGGAAAGAAAATGATCTAAGGCGAATGAAACGAAAAGGAAGAAACTAGGAGATAGAGATAGAGAGAGAGAGAGAGAGAGAGAGAGAGAGAGGAAAGAAGAGAACGGGTAACGAGAACGAAATAAAAAAAAATGACAAGAGGTTGGTTACGAGAGAGGGTAGGAGAGAAAGAGAGAGAAGTTTGGCGTCTAGTGTGTAGTTGACGTTTTATCGGAAGGCTGGTTTTGTTAGAAAGTCAATATCCGTGAAAAGTCCGGCGACTCGTTTCCTAATACGAACGAATCAAAAATCTAATAGACGTTGGATTAAAAAAATTTAATTGCGTAGCTCGTAAGTTAACGCAACGAGACATTCCATTTTTTTCAGGACGAACGTCTCTGCTTAAGGATTTTGAAGTAGCGCTGGAAATAACGTCGGAATCTCGTATTCTCATAATTTGTGGAACGTAGTTCGACTCTAATCTATCATTTATTTAATTAGAATCGATACGATAGATGCAACGAATAACGTGAAAATTGATCTTGCTCTTTTCCTATTTTTTATTCAAAGGACGAGCGATCGTTTAGGTAACAGTAAGACGTATCGGCGGTACAGAGGCCATGAAATATTTTCAACCGATGCATTATGCATTCGATTCCCGTTCCAATATCGAAAAAAATATTCTGCGAAGGAGTTCTTCGTCTTCGGAAGATTGTTCTCGTTCGATGCTAGTGTCGATATCACGCATAGTAAATTCAACATTGCTATTCTATATTCAAATTTTCTTACCTCGCGGAATATTATCTTAACGTACGATGTTGCTATCAGATATCAGCGCGATAACTAATGGCCGCTATATTTTCGATCCGGATATACCACATCGATTTATTTCTTTACTTTCCTTTTCCTTTTTTTATCTTTTTGCTTTTTTTTTTTTTTTTTTTGCTTTTGAGGCGCGAAACACCATGTTAAACGCGATTTTAAATGTACTTCGTTTGCTTGGAACTCTCATTTTTCAAGTATGCGAATAAACGAAAAATTGGAAAAGTAACGGGGATGAAATGGCAAAAAACATTACGTACGTTAATACGAAACCGATTAAACGATTTAAAGCTTGTTGGCTTGTATGTTTAAACGTCCGATATCCGTTTATATTACAAATTCGCCGTGACTCGGTGTTTTTCATTCGCTCTTAACTGCGATTTTTTCATTCCTTTTCTTTTCGTTTTTCATCGTTTATCCTTTACTTTGATACAGCTTTCGTTTCTGGGGCTACTTGCTTCTCTACTTATCTTCAAATCCATCTGACTCAAGGGCGTATTTGAGAGAAGAGAGGTTGATAGATCCGAAACTCTCTCAGCTTCCTATCTAGACCGGAAATAGGTTAGATTTCCTAGTTCTCTCGATAAACTTGTACACGTAATACACGTAACCGATGCTTTGCAGGTTGTTTATAAACTTTCTTTCAGCTTAGCGAAGCGATGACTGTCGCTGATATCGGTCACGAAAAACTTTACAAACGCCACTCTGTGAAGGCATGCAACACCGATCCAGTCACCTTTATAAATCTCACGAATTTTACGACCGGACGAATAATCCCACTTACTCGAGCTCACGCGAATTTTTTCTTCTTAAAACGTTGCATATTTCCCAGAAATCGCTTGTACTCGTCCTGTCATAGTAAATACAGCGATTTTTCGACCATTGCCCGGAGCGCCTGCCGACGTAGCGTTCGCTATTCCACGTTTCAAAGAAATTCGAATGTTTCAATAATCGCGAATAAAAATGGTATTACGTGTTTTAGAGAGAACTGTAATCAACAGGCAACGAACGACGTCGACACTGTTGGCTGATTCGTCGAGAGATCCTGAACAAACGACGTAACGATCTAATTAACGTCAAATTCGCCGTTCTCATAAAAATGAGCAGAGGCAGATGCCATGGCGTGGAGCGGCACGACACTTTCAACGTCCAAAGTATCTGACCTAATGCAACAATGCCATTAATGTCGAGCTCGTCTCGTCTATATTTCACTAAAAACAAGTATAACTAAATGCTACGCGCTCAAAGTTACCAACTATTGCTCTGGGAATACACTTTTATCGTACCACAGAGCCCTGCTTCGTCGCCCTTAGCGCTTGGCGCTGCGTTTTTCAAATTGCACCTGTATTCTATGTTCGTTTATCCCCGTCCACTTGTATGTATATCGTACACCTGAAAATGAAATCCAAAATTGTTAACCGTTTCTCGTTTTCCCGACACCCCTCGGACCAAGGAAACATTTGTCATCGATCTGGATGTTCTCACGTTCTCACGATACGTTTCTACGAATAATTCGATCGTTGGCGTAATTCAACATGGGATATGTTATATTATTCTTTCTATATCGTCATCAGCTTCTGTCTATTCAACGATGCAGATTGTTGGAAGAAACAACGGCGTATAATAGTAAAACAAGCACTGGCAAGTAACGAGTAATTTCTAAATAGACGCGTATCTACCGTGTTGGCTAAAACGAAAAGAACGTTTCGCTGTTTTAACGAGATCATTCAGCAATTTCACAGTTAAATGCATTTCAGGAATATCGATGAGCAGCGCATATTCTATACCAATGTACGCCGACACTTCAATCGATAACATTTTTCCACGACGTACTTGTGTATATTCGACACGCTCTTTTTTCTCGTCCTAAATTGAAACTAAATTGAACGAGAAATCAATTGCGAAAGCGAGCAAAAATTTGCTTACTTGCGATTTCAAGGCGATCGTCTAATCACGAGGAGAATTTTGAAAAATACACGTTAGCTTGTCCGAAATGTTTCTTTCGTTTTGTAAGGAAGTAATAGACGCACAATGTTTCTTGCTTTGTATTAGTTCATTGAATTATGCGCGAACATAATAATAGAAATAGAACGAAATGGATCGTAGCTAATTCGATAAAATAACATAAAACGGAAATTGTCGTTCATCTATTATCATCTTTTGAAACGAAAGAAACTTTTCGAACAATCTAACATATATTACACGCTGTGATTATAAGGAACAGTATCGAAAACTGCAACGTGGCAAGCGATTAGACGGTAGAAACGAAGATAGTTTCCGTCGACAAAGTTTGAAGAATAGCGTTCCAGCGGAATACGTTGCTTTCGTTAAGAGATTCGCCGATGCTATAGTTAACCATAGTAGGATTCCAGTCCGAGCAAAACGCTACATACTTCACTTACATGATCGTTACGTCTAAATCCCGGACTGAAAAACTTATTCAATTCCTAAAGAGTGGAGGATTCCCTATTCATCTGGACGCGTATTTTAGGTCGTACAATCTTGCCATTCAGCATTCAGAGGATGGGTCTTCCATCTTTAAAAGAGGGTGGAATTATTCTTTTGGTAAACTCGTAATTACTTTTATCGTATCGTACGCCGTACGTAATGGCGTAAAATAGGGACATAATCGAAAGAGGAGAATTAGGCGTTTTCCGATAATACACCGTGCCGATAGTAAGCAGCAATCTTGCCGACGAAATGTTCGCAAGTGCAGCGTTAAACTTGATTCGATAAGTCATCGAATTACGTGAATTTTCGAGTGGTCGAAAATGCTCGATGTACGAAATATCCAACACGGAGTACGGAAAGGCGAGAAAGTGTAGTAGCCTTTGGGCAAGAGTTAGGACTCGTAAGAATCCAGCATCGAAGAAAGGACACACAGAGGGTTAGGTTTTTGCGATGGAGCAATGGACTGACGGATCGGATGGGAGGTGTGGAAGATAGAGAGGGGTGGTGATGGAAAAGCGGTTGGAGAGGGAAAAGCTAGAGCAAGAACGAGGGGGGAGTGGTGAATTGGAGTAAGGGTTGCAGCAGCGCTGTGACGGCCAAGCTCGGAAACACGGATGGGGTTGGCTTGCAAGCTCTTTCAGTCGCGGACAAGCCGCCACGCGAGGATAACATCGGACGTAGTATCGCGGCAGGACAAGTTGCTTCGACAGCGACATCACCACACGTCCATCGTTAGTATACGATTATTCGTTAACGCTTAGGTGATATTAACACAGAATGATCCGTTCGTGAAGCAATCGCGTATTCCGCGTAATTCCAACGGATTGTTGTTCGGCACCACGTGGTGAATTGAACGTGGTAAGAAGAGCGCGGGCAGTGGATTCGTCAAACGGACCGAGGACGTGCTGCAGTCGATCTTGTACGTGCGAACGGCCGATTAACCGACCTCGAACGATCGCACATCTAGAGAATCGCAGTGGGTTTTGTTGCCAGGCGATTCGACCACAAGTTTCGCGTTACACGTACGCGGTACGTACCGGATTGCGAATTAATTGACGGACCGGGGCCGCGAATTCGGTCAATTTGCAAGATAGGGTTCGTCTCTGGGATCCTGCGACTTGGTGCGAGACGGATGGACAGATAGGATCGCCGGAACTCCGTTCCACGAACGCGCTTCGAAGAAACGGCAGGGTGGGGGTAGCATTGGTCAATTTACGAGGCAGAATTCCCGGACGATATGCAAGGCGATATTACACCGTAGCTCGCTTCGAGCCTCGTTTATCGAGGGGAGTTTGTTTCTTTTCCCCCAGCGACCACCCGATAACGTTTATTTGCGGTTAGATCGGCCGCAGTCCGGACTGGATCAGGGATCCGGGATCAGGGGATTGCCAGTGTAACAGATTTGTCGCTAGTGAAAGTTTCCGTGCTCCGTGATACTGTATTTCTTAAGTCCGACGTTGCTACGATTCATTCTTCGTTGCTTCGCCCCCTTTCTTTTATTCCGTTTCTTTGATCCGAGTTTCGATCACCGAGGAAACTTCCTCGCGGTAGTCAAACGTTTGAAATTTATGCGAACGAAGTAGTATACGTTGTACGTTCAACGAGGATCAAGCGAACTTTCGTTACATCGCGACGGCGAAACAAGATAAATCTGTTTCGCCCGGCTTGTTCTTGGGAATCTAACGATATTTTGTTTCTATCGTGCAAAGATAAGAAAGAAGAAGACAAGAAAGGAAAAATTGATTAAAATGTTTCGCGTCATTTATTTCATTTACTTCACCTTCGAATGTATTTTCTTTGCAAATATTTGTTAATTACCGCTAACATCGTTAACGTCGAAAAGCTCGTTGATTTCATTTGTTTATCGACAACCTATTTTTATCTGTCTCCTATCAAGTTCGAAGTGAAGAAGACGTATATCGGGTCCGACTAAAGTCGAGTCTACGTAGTTCAAACAAATAAATTCAATTAAACTAATCGATAAAAATAGAAATAACAAATTGCTGGTACAAAGATTCCTTGCCACGGTAGGAATTCGTCGGAACGCAATTAACTCGACAATTACGATGAGAATTGCATAACTTCTCTGGACTCGTCGTTAGACAAAAAATTATGCTCTTCCATAACGTTTTTCTCGTTGCGTAATTAAAGCATTTTGCGTAAACGTCTGCGCTTGTTCGTCGAGACGATAGTTAAGAAGCCTTCGATCGTACTTTTTTTCGGTTGCTTCCAACAAAATTCGACTTTGGTCCAGCGAAATTATGAATTTAAATTAATCACAAAGGGACATACGAAACCACGAGGGAAGAGAATTACAGGAAAAGAGAAAATGTGTCGGAAGGCAGGAGAAATGGGGATAGCAGAAAGATGGGGACGAGCATCGAAAGATAAGGCGTACCTAATATATTTGGCCAGCTTAAATAATTATTTATTACGCGCTGTCCAAACGGGAATGAAAATGGAAAGATGCGAAAGGACGAGGGAACATAGAGAAATTTTCATGGCCGTTGGGTGGAATTAGGGTAAGAAATGGCTGAAAAATTGGTCGGGAAACGAAACATTTACGCGACATGACGGACCAATCTCTTGTAACAGCGTTCCCTCCTTGAACTTGTCAGATTAGATGGGATCGTGTGATGCACAGTGACACAACGGTAACGTACTTTTCACGGTGACAGTGAATGGACTATTCTGCGTCCTTCGTCGCGATCGGTTAATAAATGTACCTACTTGTCACGCGAGTCTGTGCGACGCTATCGTATCGTTTGTTCGATTAAGTGTAAAGTGAAAGATACCGCTCTTTGGATTTAACGCAGTGCGACGATCAAGTGATCAGAGGAGTTACAGTGTCATGCCGAATTTTTCATCCATATCGTTTTATCGTTCTCGCAGCACTATTCTACCTTCGCATCTTCGCGCGTCTATTATTCGTAATTGGACGTTCCTTTGACAGTGCTCCGATATTCCTGTCGATCGAAAATTCGAATATTTTGTGCTGTTCGAGCTATTTGTTAATCCATGGCACGGAATTGTCTTTAACGTCTCATATGAAATGTAAATTGACGATAGAACGAAAAGCCGAAGCTTCTAGCGTGGTACACGGATGATCGATATGTTTCCTTCGAAGCTGTTCTAGCGAGAGGCTGGCGTTCGTCGAATTCGATTTCGGAAAATTGATACCCGGCGAGAGCGACTTACTTTTAATATCGCGCGAGAAGTAATTTGCTCGTTCAGTTTGCGAGATGGAAGCGTTTCGTTCGCATGGTATCCCCTGATATCGCCAAATGGTTATCAATGAACGAAATAACGCGTAATTTTCTATAGGGACTCGTTTTAAAAAATTCTGAACGATTAGCTAAATTACGTCGCTCTTTTTAGATTTTTTTTTTAGAGGATTAACTTCAAAAGGCCGCAACTTCACCTTAAAAGCTAAATTAATATCGTGTTTTTGAAATTCTGCCCGGGTTGTGATTAATGGAAAACTTTTAGTTTCGAAATGCGTTTACGCAAAGCTTTCGAAAGTTTCTCTCGTGCCCCCTTTTTCGTTTTCTTTTATTGGCTGCTGCAATTTATAATACGAGATTCCACGAAGTATGGTACGGGGAAAGGTTGTTTCGAAACACGGAGGAATCGCCAATGCGAACATTTTACATTTTTTCTGAAATTTCTCACCCATAAAACGAAATACGTGCGAATCGTTATATTTTTTAAAAACACAGTGGCAATTATTTCACGTTGTTAGAATTCAAAATCTATCGATTCACGCGACGAACAAACTATGTTCCGTTCGTTCTTAATTAATATCCGTTACAAACAAAATCCTTTCTCAGTCGTTAGGGTACAGTTTTCATTTTATTAATCTGTCCGAATATCTTGCGCGTCATCGGCTTCTCGTTTCCTGCATTCTGCGAGATCATTATCCTTATAATTTCGCCGTATATATAATACGTATACTTCGTATCGCGCATGAAACGTTCATCCGATAGATAGGTTTTCGATCGAAATTTTTGACAAATTTCATGGACGTACGTACGATAGAAGAAGGTAGATAGATAGAACGTACGATAGAAATTTGCATTTTCAATTTGTGTATATATATCGTACGTATTGGAAGTTCAAGTTGAACTTGCAGTATTCTGTTCTCTGAAACATCAAGCGTATAATGAAATCGCAAAGAAAAAGATCTATATTCAAGATCGATTACAATTTTTTCTTACTCTTCTCCGACAGATTATATCACGCGTGTGGTAAATTCCGCGTACCAAATGCGATATCTCTAGTACGTCTCTTTATTTTTCGTGCAAAGCTACTTGTAACTCTACCTTGTTTTCAAGAGCGTAGCAACTTGTCGGCCGTGCTGCGTTTTTGTCGCACAATCTGCTTCAGAGCAACGAGAGTGTACTTGTGACGTGCATCGAAACTGTTGCTTGCAGTTGCTGTTGCTAACGATGCAACTTCCGTGTCCATCCTTGTGACGCGTTACCTAAACGTCGTTCGAAACGAAGGAAACCAATTTACTATGCGTCGTGCTTAACGATATACCGAGACCAGCGTTACGATTATTTGACTAAGAGGAAGCTGCAGTCGTCAAATTAGTACGTCGATGAATTTCGCGATGGAACCACCGATTTTACTCACAATGGTTTTCCTTCGAACAAGGTTTCGTATCGGCTCAGACCCTTCGCTTTCACGGATAATCTCGCAACGATTAAGAGATTTGTAGCTTCTTTCTTAAGTAACCCGAGCATCGCGATTCCTCTCAAGTATACGGCTCGCGGGAATTTTTCAACGTAATATCTCGTAACATAGCCGGGACGATAGAAAGGGTCGCGGTATATCCGAGCGAAACTGCTCTCAACGCTTAATAATTTGAACCGGTCTACGTAAGAAGTTGAGCAGCAGACTGCTGAAAGTTGTTCGAGACGTTGATGACAGGAAAAACCGCGATGGCTGATGATATACATACTTTGTATCCACTTTGCCTTTTTCAAAGCTCCTTCCACGCTCGCTTTAATAGCTGTTTCTTGTATCGACAAATCTTACGCTATTCGCGATAATTGTATACTGCTGCGTTCTTCCGTTCTTATGCAAAATACCAACTTGGTACTTGTAGAAAGCGCCACAGATTTTCTCAATTACCAGAAGCGTATACATTTTTCGACGAAACCTCGTGTCTCTCGTTTCCACGGGATAGTATTCCATTTAACAGCGATAAATCAAGCGGCAAAGATTTTTCTCGCGGAACGGAAACGAGGGTTCTGAGCGACACGTTGTCGCCGGAAATCTAAAAAATCGGTTGTTTCCGTGGTAGAACAGTGCCGAGCGACCGAATTCCTAGAGTAAACCGACAACAGTACAGTTCCTCGGAGCGTGGAGGATCGTCAGCCGCCAGCAACGATTCGGTTGTCCAAATCCCGGTCGTATCCGTACTCTGGACTAGACTGTAATCGGGTCGTAGGTCAATCTTAAACTGCAGAGCTATACGCGTGATTCCCGGACTATTTTAATCCCGAGGACTTGCCGGTGCACCTGCTAGACGACAAGGATACTATAGCTGCGCAACTTGGAATCTGGCATCGTCTAGCCAACGGGAATAGAAAGACCCAATTACACCTCGTTCGTCCAGAATTGGACGAATACATACAAGACGCTTAAGACGCCTTAACTACCATGGGATTTGTAACAGCCTTCTCTAACTGTCGAGATTGGTTTAAGCACTCTGGCCGAGCTGTACCAATCACTGGCCGTTCCTATATTGTACATTTCCCGATTATGGATTCGTTTCGTCGCGTCGGACAGGCGAACAAGTGCGATCGATTTAGACCCTACTGCGCTCGTCTGATTGCGAAAATAATAGTCTGAACAGCGTTGTCGCGAATCCTATGTTTTTCGGGCGTAACGAGTGGCCATCAGTGGCGATATAGTAGAAAATATGTTGGGAAGTTTCAAGTAATCTCGACCATGTCGATGGAACCTTAGCGTAGAGACGCGAAACGATACGTTACGCTCGATTGCAATTGCAAATTGTTAGTTAAAGTTGTGATTTGAAACGACGTAGCTTGTACTTGTAAATCAAGGATTAAGCGAACGTGTACGTACACGCGTTTGATTAAAATTTCGATTAAATTTGGATTAAAATTTGGAAACAGGCAGGCAGACGAAACGCGGGTAAATCCGGAGCAGAGCTGGTCAGTTGTGTGGACAAACGTTGCTTCGCGGTAGAGAAACTGACGGATGTTCGACCGTCTTTTAGAAAGTAACGATCGATACCGATCGCGAACCGGTCGAAGAACATCGCCTACTTGAGATTGTAGTTACGCTGTGTTTATTCTACTCTTCCTGTTACTTGTATTTTTCCACGTGTCGAGTAGTTCGCGCCGCGCACAGTCTGCGCTTCGCGTTTTTATTATTTCCCCCTGCTAACGTATACCGTGAATTTGCTTTCGCTGGTCGCGATTCATGTACATATTTCTGAAAGCAAGAACATAGGAAGAGGCTTTAAATTGGAAACTTTCTACGATGGAATATATCGCGCGGTGATTTAGCGAGTAAGTTTTAGGCCAAACTGGCCTGCTAGCCGATACCATGGAAGCTGATAGGCGTAAAGTTGAACGGTGTAGCAGTTATCGGAAATCTGATACGTTGTTAAAAATATCCGATAAAACTGTCACGTGATTGACACAAAGGGTGAGAGTATCTATTTTTAATTTGCAAAACTGCAGAAAAGAAGGATAAACGAATAAAAATCGATTTTAAGTGATATCTCGTACTCTTCGAGCTGTTTCTCGTCGGCGCGCGAGAGAGAAGCGTGATATTACGCGTTTCATCATCATTTAATCGTTGCGATGCCGAAGATGTTCGATCGAAGGACAAACTTTGTCAAATAATTCGTCGTTTCGTTATTTTTCAGGGTTCAGGGAGGCTGCAGCGGAACGAGAGAAGTTGCAGCGATCAACCGCTTAAACATTACAGCGAGGCGATGAAACACGAAGGCTAGACAGGCGGATTACCGTGCGATTAATGCGCCCTATGACGCTCGTTTAATGGCCCATGCTCGGACCGTGTGATGAACGCGAACGAGTGCACGATTTCCCTCAGAGGTTGAATTAAATGGACAGGCAGGAAGAACCCATTTGTACGCCCATTTGTACCGATTGTTCGCGACAACGTGCAAGGACACAAGCCGAGAACATAAACTGTAAAAAACACATATCGAACGGTACACGGCAGGTACTCGGTGCCATCGCGCCGTTTCTTTCTTCGTCGTTCCACGCTTTTCACAACGTTGTTGGAGATTCGTTCGCACAGCGAGAAGCGATCACGGACGATTTCTCGCGCAAACTTTGAACCAATGGTCCGGTTTCTCGCGATTGCAAGATCGAGGAAAACGCGAGTCGGCCTGTAAACCGGCTAAAGCGGCAGAGAATTGTCTCGAATTACGATCGATGCGAATCCCGATCGAAGGATATAGCGGGCAGATGTAATAGCGGTTTCCACGCGCAAAAGAGCTTAATCCCCGGGAGGCCGATCGTCGCGCGATATTAAAACTTCGGGGGATCGAAATTACAGCCACTGTCGATAAAAGCTTACAAATAGATTCGAAAGAATCGATAATGCACGCGTGGAAATCCTGGCTCGAAGCAAGCCACGTGCACGACGAATAATACGATCCCTCCTCGAATCCACGTTTTCTCGATCACCAAGGGGAAAGCACCAGATAGATTCGTAAAATCCTTATCTACCGATGCTGTGTTCGCGTCCTCGCGTCGCATTCTTTCTTCGCCATTAACGTTGCTTTTTCCAACGACGCCACGTCTAACAGGGAATCGGTGGTCGTCGCGTATTTCGCAAATATTCGTTCGCGCGACCAGCGAATCCAAAGAGCGGAAGACGAACTGATTGGAAATCAGTTATGATTCTGGATGCTAGCTTGCACACGGAACGCAGATAAGCTGGGGCAAAAGGATGAAAGTGAGATGGGTGTATCCGAGTCCTGATTACATCGAATGATACCACGATCTCTGCGAGTAACTGTTAAAGAGATCGAAGTGTGTTCACGTTCGTCGTAGCTGTTGTTCGAGGGGCGAGGAAGGATCAGCGCAGAGACAGGAAAGAAAGAAAGATCGACAGTATGAAGGATCGTCGTGGAAGATGGCTGTACGCCGTGCTGCCTCTCGTCACGTTCCTCTCGCACCAAATAGGTGAGTCTGCATTCATCTCTTATCGAAGATGCTAGGATTCGACGGCTGTTAGAGCTGTTTCGGAACTCGTACACGCCTGACTTTCTCGTAAAATGTTTCTCAATTGTTTCAAAATGTCAGGGCTGTTCGAGTTCACGAGATTCGAAATTGCGAGTGATTTATCTTATCCAACGACGAGGAAGCCAAAAGAGATCGGTCTACCGATCGGTCTCGTAACGTTGCGTGGTGAGATCGTAACGGTTCGGTGTTTGGCAGTCAACGAGCTGATGGCAATTTCTGAGGCGTATTAACGCTCCCTCGAAGGCGGGTTTCGAGGGGAAGTTAAGGCGAGGAAAAGCGGCGAAACGTCTTATTCGAGGTGTTTCGCGTTCACGAAGAAGCTTTCGATCGAGTGGCTCGCACGCGAGGCTTTTTGCACCTGTGGAAACGAGGATCGCAGTTATCCGAGGAATTCGCAGCATCGCACGCGGTAAAAAGTCATGGAACACCGGCGGATAAGAAGCTTCGAGTGCTTTCGCAATTATGGAAAGACAGAGTTATTCCAGCCGGGCATTCTTAAGTGTCTTTAACCGCTATCGCGGTCTAGTTGATTTCCATAGGATGAATGGATTCATGAATAAAAGAGTTACGATCACCGAGGATTCTCGAGAGTCTGGTGAAGGCAACTTGCCAATAATTTCGACGCGACAGAACCGTTACCGATGTTTCGAACAATTTTTCATTACGACGCGACCATTTAGCTCGAGTTACGCCGAACCATCGTTCTTCATTTCCATGAACTGGAAACGGCGAAACTCGAGTTGCAAAGTATTTTAGTCGACGAAGTTTCCTCTTAACGAGAATATAACCGAGAGTCGAAAAATGGTATTTAAAGGGCTCGCGACCCATCTTTGTTAAAAATAGCTAAATTCTTAGTAATCAGAGCATAACGAGACACCATTGACGATATTCGTAGCCCGAAGAATCGTTAAGATCGTGCGCGTAAAAGGTAACACGAACGTGTTTAAACTTGGCCGCTTAAATATTAATATCCAGCAGCAATTCGCGTGTAACTTTGTTACGCGGTAACAACTTTGACGATAAAAATGCTTGGCGGTGTTGGCGAGAGATTATCGCGTAAGAAATAGCGAGGACACGTTTGCCGCGATAACAAGGCGTCAAAATTATTCAAAAATGCAGATACACGGCTTATTTATGCGACCGTTCGCTATCTGGCGGCTGATTTCGAAACGGTATTTTCACGGATATTTGCCATATACAACTATACCGTGTTTTGCATAAATTGTATCGCTGAAGGAGGAATCGATGACTTAAAAATCGATGCTTATGCAACATGCGATCCTAGCAAGAATCTGTTCCACGAAACGTACTTTTTCAAACGCGTACGCTGCAACTTTTGGAAACTACAGTTTCTTTGGAAATGTTTAACGAAAGAATCGTTAAATCGTTGCAGAGTAAAATCTTTCTTTTCAAAATAGGAATATTCGTGCCTTTCGATCGTGTAAACATTCGTATCGCGTTGTTAATCGTTATACCGGCAATTAGTAATTAAACATTTTACCAAAGAACGCGTACAACGTAGAAAAGCGTTACCTCATCGCTGTGGTTTATTAAAATAATTAACCTCTACACGTTGGTATTAATAACCTTGTTTATCGCTGAAACAACGCGCAACGATCAAACGAACAAGTTTAGAAGCAGCAAAAACGAAATAATATGACAGAAAAGTGGAATGGAACTTCAGCTAATGGAGAAGCTATGGAAACGAAATGAAAACTTGTCCGTGTTATTTATTAGCAACAGAATTTACGTTACGTTGCGATCGTATTTTGAACGCAGCTAATCTATTTTTAACGGTTTGCAAGAACATTCGTTGAATATCGAATCCGTACCTGTATATCGCGTAACCGAGAACGCGTGCCTTTAATTAAAAGTTTATAGAATATAATTATGAAACTTCCCTCGGGTCTGATGAAATTAAATTCCGCCATTACAATTTCCGATAACAAAGCATTTCACAACGTTATTAATTGTAACTGTTATTATACATAAGGATAGATAGAATATTTTCTTCAACGCGCGATTCTAATCTATGCTCGATGCAGCATGAAAACTCAAAATAATTCGGACTCAAGCTCCAGCTCCGAATACAAGTTTTGTAGTCTTTGTTGCTTACATATCGGATGAGATTCGATCAGCGATGAATTTTCCCGTATTTTTCACAATTTGTTACCCTTCCCTATTCGGTTTTTTTATCCCAATGTTTTAAAACTCCGATAGAAACAACTCCCATTGTTCTCAGCTAAAGTCTTAGCAAAACTAAAACAGTAAAAAAAAAAAAAAAAAAAAAAAAAAGAACAAAAAGATCTTAGCGTTACTTACGGGACGATCGAATATAGATTCAAATATATCGGAAATATCGCGATAGCGGGAAATCGTGGCGCGCTTAAAAACTTGAAACTCGATTATCCGCGTTCTTTAATGAACACGTTATTCTGCTTTCCCGTCGGGCTATTAGTTTAGGGAAAATAAACATGGGCCGAATTAACAGAACAAATTTGCCGCCATCTCCTCGGCATCGTTGACATCATCGCGTCTTGCGGTAGTTTCCATCCAGGCTATCCGTGGCCAGATCGACGGGGACGAGGTGTCTGGAAATTCCATCGAGGCGAACTTTCTTAGGAGCGTCGTGGAAAATTGCATTTTTAAGCGACAGCTCATTTACCGATAACTAACTTGCCGGGGCTCGTCTTTGACTCGTGAAATCAATCTTTCCGTTTCCTGTTGACCACGCGCCTTTCTATCGTCTCTGCAACCGACTCGGCTCGCCTCGATCGAAATTGGAATTTTATTTTCGTACGAATCCACGGTTTATTCTTCCTGTGTACACTACTGTCTTCTAACGAACTTGCAGAGTTTACGTTAGGAAAGTTCTTGTAAAAGCATGCCGTGCCAAAGTTGCCGTATTATCATGAATTTCGTAAGCTGTGTTCCCATACTTTCGTCCCTCGCGCGGAGAACTTCTTTGCCTTCGATTCCGTCGATACCTCGACCATCGGATCCTAATTAATACTATTTTTCTTCAGCAACGCCAAATTTCTGTTCGCATGTACCTTCTCTCTATACGATCTATTCTTCGATTCGCTTGTTTCAACGTTACTCGTCCGAGCAACTCTAAACTCGAGCATACGATTAGTCGCGTTCCAGTCGCGACGAATAGACGAAAGATATGGGAGTAGCGAGGTGGAAACGTTGAGGAAGCGTCGATGTCGATGAGCAAGGTAACAGCGATATCTCGATATTTCGAAGGATAGTGTCTCGGAATTGTGCGCTCAGGCGGACGTGTTACACGTTTGCGGAATGCGGTTGATTGTAAGTCGAGAACCCAATTTGCCAAACTCAAGTTCCGTCGTTTGGGGATGGAAGGGGTTGCACACCGCAAGGACGTTGCGGCGTTCTATTGAAGTTGTAGCAGCTGATGTTATTATGCCATGTTCGGGGAGCTACTCGGACGGATATTGTGGATTTAGAGCACACCTCGTTTCAACTCCATCGGAGAATGTCAAAATTAAAGCCGGCCAAGCATCGCATTGGTAGGTAGGTTATTACATCGCGTGTACCGCTACAACCCGCCAGCTTTATTTTCATCCGATTATTGCAACAAGTGCTTATTAAGCAATCCCGCCTCACCTTGCGACGCACATTTGCGCCGTCACGAACTGCCTTTCTGCATTTATCGTTTCTGAATGCAAATGCAGCCTATTGTCCGATGTCGACGCCTCTCCACGTGTCCCACCGTTTCCATACTTTTATCGAGGATTGCCGGCTCTGTTTAATTTAATGGAATTACATCTTGCTCCAACCTTTGCCTGTGACTCTAATTCTTTCCCATTGAAACGTGTCACGGACAGCGATAAAATGTTCGTTTTGGGCGAAAAATCCATGTCCATCGAACGTCTCCACGCGACGTCTCAAGTTAACCAGTTAGCTGTCCCTGAGTATACTCGTCGTCGTTTACTTCCTGCCACTCGTTTTACGTACAAACTTTTCAAAGTTTTAGAAGCAACCGACCGGTTAATACAACAGGCGAAGCAGAAAAGTAGAATAGAGAATTGACGAATCTCCAATCTTTGAAAAATATCGTGGCATTCGCCGAATTGGTTATTAACGACGCTGAAAGTAGAAACGTTCGAAGCGAATTTCATCAAACGTTTATAACATTAGCACGGCCTAGAGCACCGAAAAGTGGAGACATACGAGCAGCAGTGCTTAGCGGGATCGAGTGGCAAATGGAAGCCATTGGTGGAGAAGATCGCGTACAGAGTACAGGGAAACAGACGAACGGATAGAGCGTAAACCGTTGATATTGGGCTTATCAAAGTGATTCACGTGACTGGCCGACGGTATTATGCAAATGACCCGTAAAATTATCGTACCCTTCGGGCATCAGCAGACAAGGGAGAAACTGAACTTTCCATTAAACGTGACAGAACGCTTTTGCGTCGGCTAGCTAGGGATATCGCCACGAAAGGCTATTGATAACGCATCTCTGATGGCGTTAAACGGTTTCTTAATTGTCAGGTATTTATCATAATCCCGGTGAATTTTTCAGACGCCACTCGACCTTCTAATTCCTTATTACCATTTTACTTGAAAGATACAAGAAATTTGATTTGCCACTTACGTATAAAGTTCGCTTTAATTTCACCGAGCAAATTATTTTGTCGCCAACAAGTACACGAATATCGATAGAAAATTGGAAATGTTAAAGGGATCGTTCGTTTGCACCTTTAAACGAACGTGTGGTTTTTTAACGCGGTCTTGAAACGCGCGAGAATTGCCTCTGTCAGATAGCGTTTGATGCAAAAAACGAGAAAGGATTCTAAATTTCCTGCATTGATTTTCTCCTGAAAACAAACAGACGCATAGACGATAAGAACGAAACAGCTATATAGAAAAGAGAGACAATGAGATTTCATTTGTCCGTTTGCTAGCGCTAACGCGCATTCCCAATATTTTTCCTCGAAACGAAATGAAAACAGCTTATCCGTTGTAACGAAAAACGGGTCAATTCCGTGTGGCGGTATTCGTCGTGAAAATGAATCGGTCGTCTTTCACGGCGAGATTTTTCGGCCAAGCGATCACGAACCAGTAACTCGCGTGAATGTTTCGCGAACGAAAACGGCTATGCAGATACGCGCAACGTGTATCGTTTAAACTACATAAAAAGCAACGAACGTACACGATCGACCATCGATGGCTTTCTATCGATATACGTATATACGTAATTACAGACGTATTTAATAGGTGACGATGTAAAAATGAAATAGATTCAACGTTGGCTACTCCTTCCTTTCATCGATATCTTCGTTCCACTTAGCCGAAAGAGCAGAGGAAACAGGAAGCAATCCCTCGGATGCGATGGTTGTCGGGAGTGTGTCCGGCAAATTTATATCCATAGACAACTCGTGTAACGGTCGTGCGGCTAAATCACTTTCCACTGCAGGAAAGGAATTACACGGTCATCGAAAAGAGCAATGGTCCTGAAATCGGTTTAACGGTTTCTAAGGCACGTTCCAGATTATTATTAACTCGATCTTTCTTATCACGATAGGGACACGCGATCGCGATCGATTCTATAGTTGCCTGCAAGCTTCGAACCCTATTAATAACATGCCTCTTACCACGCCACTTGCGTGCATCGAAAGTGCATCTAATATTCTCTACGGTGTATTATAATAATAATAAAAAAAAAAAAAGAATGTACGGTACCGTTTAGAAAATCCAAGATAATGCTGCTTTCCAATTATGAAAATGAATAAAGCATCTTCGACGTTTTAGCGAAGATCGTTATATAAACTGGAACGTATTCTATTCTACGTTGTATCGCAGACGCTCGCCGCATCAAAAGTGAACTCTACTCGTCGTGCTGCGCCGCTACGCTACGTAACCCGTCGCGTGGAGACCAACGCAAGCATTGAATTTTCTAATCAGATTCTTCACGCTGCTTTAATTACTCAGAGTGTCGGGACGACGGGCCCTCGACACGTGCTAAATTCTGTCTTTGCGAGGCTGTTCCGCGTAATCACCTGCTAACTATATTTAGACGTACGCGGTCTCGTTAAATCGTTCAAATAAAATTTCATCTCGTTAATGAAATCACGTTACTGTTTCGTAATATCGTTTCCTTCTGTGCTCGATGCGACAGCGTGTAATTTCAAACAGAAGCAAACTAAAAGGCTCCATTCGTCGTAGAATCAATCAACGGATAATATTTACCAGCAGCAGTTCTCCGACACTTTATCCAACACTCGACTCGCCAGAGTTCGATATTTATTCGATAAAAGTGGAAAGTGCCCCGATCGTAAGATTTGCAACCTACCGTCGATCCGAATTTCGAAATTTAACTCGGTTTCTACGTTTCACGAACATCCTGTGTAATTGCTTTCGAAGTCTCCACCGAAACTCGGTCAAGTGGTTCCACTTGTTAAGGCTTTCGGTGCGACTAGATTTACGTTTCGATGGAAAAGATCGAAATTACGTCATCTTGTTGTTTGAGAAACGCCAATAATTATACCGAGGTGTTGCTCAACACGAATCAGGGGTTAGAAATTTAATAGCTACGTTTTGCACCCTGTGTTTTGTTAAAAGCCGAGTCTGATGTACAAGCTTAACGTTACCTTTTTACGTCGCAAAGATAAAAATGGACTGCAATTACCAACTTTGTCGTTTTTTCTATTACGTTTGTGCACGAGTCGCTTTACGACGTACGCGTCCGACCATTTTAAATTTGACAAACCTCGGGATTATGTACGAAATTCTACCTTCGAGCTTACTAACGTTTCGTCCAGATTCTATCGAATTCGATTCTCTAAGGAATCCGCGATATTCGACGTTTGTCAAAGAAATCCGCGACCGTCGTCGTACAAGATAAATTGACAAAACTCCAACGACGATTAAATTGCTTGCCATTTACACGCGCCTGTCGATAGTACGGTCGTATACGTAATAAAAGGTAAAAGATTGTCTCTTTATTCGTATATAGAGAAGCGAACCTGGAAGAAAATACCTTGGACGTGTTTTATGGATGCACGCATTGTCCATCCGAGTATCTTTCTGGAAAGAAATGGCTGCGATATTCTTGGTCAAAACGATCGTGCCGGTCAGTGGACACTCGACGAAGAAGTACGTCGCGATGAATAGCGATGGTCGACGGTATTTTATATCGCAATTGAAAAATAGCTATGATTCGTAAAACATTCTCGCGTATTCTTTGACCTAGTTGCTGGTGCCGATACAACGTCCGGGGAAAATGGGTTTCTCAGGATTTTAGGAGTGCTGGAGGAATATTTGATGGAGGCTGTTGAAGAAGGTAATTGCAAGAAAGCGCGTTTTTCCGCAGCCAAGTTTCACCAAGTTATGGTAAAAAGCCAATCCGATATCTCTGCGTTAAAAAGTCGGTTCTGTGATTAATGGAAAGTACGGTGCGCGGTTCATCGGTTGGTTATGACAAAAGTCAACCTGACGAGATGAAGGATCAAGTCCTCGGCGATAATGCACTCGGATAAAGACTGAATCGCGCATAAGTAGCCTGTATCGATGTGACGTGCATTGAACACGTATATCCGCGCATAGTGCAGGAAGGAATATACCATGCGCAGCATGAGTCGGGAAAAATGATCACCCGAAATAATTCCTTATTTGCTGGCTTTATCAAAAAATGTTTGAAAGCGAAATTTATGGTATTCGAGGAGCCTGGTTAATATCTGGTTTATCGCCCTATATTTCTTTCAAATATTAAGGTGACTTGGAGCGTTTTGATAATCAGCGTATAGTTTTTATAACATCCAGCTGGGAATTCTCCGCAGAAAAGTATTATATTAACGTATTTGTATCGAAAAACCATTAGTTTAGCAGAGATATTTGAACTTTAATACGTGAAATTTAATTCACGAAAGACAAAGATAACGCGAACACAAGAATATCGCTTCGCGTCTTTCCTCGTCTTTCTGTACGTCAAATTTCACAGATTAAAGTTAAAATATCTCCCGAACTAATGCTTTTTCGATACAAATTGGTTAATACTTTTTGGCGAGAATGTCTAGCTGGATCGATCGATGTTACAAAAACTATATGGCGATTGTTGAAAAGCTCAAAGTCACCTTAATATCTAAAGAATAATATAGGGTGTTAAGCCAGATATTAATCAGGCTTCTGGAATACGATAAACTTCGCTTGAAACGTTCTTTTTTTTCGATAAAATCGATGAGAAACGAATCGCTTCGGATGATAGTTTTTATCGACTCACCCTGTATAATAGTTGCACCTAAGAAACAGACTTTTCGTTCGCAAATGCAAGGGAAAATATACGCCCCTAAAATACTATAGGAAACAAGGTCCACGGGCGAATCGTAAATTTGAAAATCTCAGTTCGTAAATTCCATATCATACGCGCGTTTCTTCTAAAAGAGATAGGAAGGCTAGAGCCAGGCAGAAATAGAAATATGTATTTTACGTAGCTCTTGGTGGATCGCTGCACCGTCTCCGGAGAGTCTAAATTTTTGCGAAAGTTGTAGCTTCGCGAGCACGATGAAGAATCACAGTGCATAAATCCATAAGGAACAATGTATCTGGGTATCGCATAAATTTCGTTTCTTCTTTCATTTGACCTGAATGTACCGCGAAATGCGTACCACGGCTATCATTCGTAGATGGAACTACGTTTTCGCCACTTTCGGGGTCGATAATGCAACACGCTAGATGCATATGCCGTTTATAGAACACACTTTCTCGATGCCACGTCTAACCGATAGACAAGTGAAATGAGTTTCATGATCGTGCACGAAGACTTGCCTTTTCTTCTTTTTATTTCTTTCCCCTTTTCTCCTCCGTATTCCGGCAGCAGTAAAATCAACAGCTGCCGATTAACAGGGCTATTAATTGGAAAATATAGGTTGGCATAGCCGAGAGAAATCCTAGGGAATCGAGAACGAAGAAGAAACGGATACCATAGGAAGGAAAAACGTGTTTGTTCGGTTGCACATAAATCTATTCGGAACAATACATCTGGCTGGCACGTAAATTCTTCCCGTTCCTTTTTTCACGGCGCTAGTGCTCCGCCAGCCGAGCACCACCGTATCACGGATACCATTCGTAGATGAAACTACATTTTCACCACTTTCAGGATCAATAGTGCACCGTGGATGCATCCGTGTCGCGAGCCCCTAGTGTCTCTTATTGTGGCTGAAGAATAGCTGCAATCCCGAAACATCCGTGGATTCTCTGACCTCTTTCGCGGAAGTGGGCTGTCTGTCTCCGTCTCTTCTTCAACTCCCGAGCCCCTTCCCATTGCCCCTTTCTCGCCCTACTACGTACCAGTGTTTCTCTTCTTTCGGCGGAGTACCTTTTACTCAGCGCGCACCAAGTGTGTATTTCCGTGTGCACATCGTTCGAGTACCATCCAGCGTGGAACTTTCTGTTTCCGCGCGTCTTAGCGTTTCCTGGTAATTCGATGAAGCGGTAAATTGCTTCTCGTCTGTTATTCCCATCCCTGTCGATACTCGCGAAACTTTTATCGTCGCGTTATCGTCCATGCGCGGCGATTCCTCGCGATCTGTGTAACGGGTCTTCTTATCTTGTTTTCCAATTGCCGCAATGAAATTACGATGCCGCGGCGAACGTCCGAAAGCGTGGCGTTGTTCGGCAACGAACGAGGAACCGAAGAATTTTTATGGCGGGCCGCGCCGATCCAACCAAGAGGTGGAAGGAAGAAGGTTGGACTCGTTGGTTGGTCGTTAGTCGTTCGAAAAAGTTTTTCATTTCGCGCAAAAACAATTCGGCAAAGCGTTACGTGGAGAGTAACAGGTTGGTTTTATGTTTGGCAAAATTATACGCGCAACTTTGCCGAACAGATCGAAGAACGTTCATTCCCTGGATAAACGTCGAAACTTTTCAAATCGCGAGCGCGCCTATAAATCGATCTCTGTTTGCACCGGAAATTTGTCCAAGGCTTTATCGTTAGTTCTTACGATTGTACGTATCTTATATTTTAAGTAGCACTGGTAGAAATGCTTCGTCGTATCCAGAACGACGTCCAAGATAGTATGCTGGAGAACTAAAACCTCGGTGGTAGTTTCGTCTCCGAAACTCTAGTCGTCGTTGATAGAAAAGCTTAGGTGTCTCTTCATTTTGTTTCCTCGTATCGAGTTTCTCCCTCGAGGAAACTCTAACTGGTACATATTACGAGAAATTAAATATCTTATAGATCGCTGTAACTTTAACATTTGTTCTTTATTTACGACACTTTTCGCAACGAAAACTACAAATTGAGAAGCTTGGCGAGAGCGAGTTTTTGCGATAAGCACCTGCAGACGGAATTTCGCGTTAAACGTTTAAACGCGAGTACGTGAGAGTAAAAAAGTAACGATTTACTCTTTGGAATTCACGAGATATTTTGTTTACACTTGTCACAACTTTCCACCCGCTCGCAATAAAAAGTTTGCCAAGCAATCCCTCTCTGTTGATTATCCCGTGAACTGGTTGTGAAAAGGAAATGAAATAATAAGAAAATAGGCTGTTTTTGATGCGTGGCGGGGTATCGCGATGCGTCGCAACGTTCAAACACAAGAATCGTTGTAATTAAATGTAACGTTTCATAATAACCGGGAGAATCCCGTGCGCGAATATTCGAGGGCTAACATCCCTCGAATCCGGTGATTCTGTTTCCTATATCTGTAATGCAGCAACGTTTTCGCTAGAAATACAGAGATAGCGAACGCGCGCTCGCAGATGCGACCAAATGCTTGCGTTCTGTCGTAAATGCGTATAAAGTTTCTCGGTTTGCCAACTTTTCTTTTTCGCTGCTATCTTTCTTATTCCCCCGCTATTCGATACGCCGGTTCGGTTCGCACCGTGTCAGGAAAATTGCTGCCGCAGTTGCGGTAATGCTCTCGAACCACCGTACCGCCGACGCCACATAAATATTTCCATTATACCGCGTCGATTTCTTGCTCGATTATTCGAACAGATCAACGCCTGGTAAATCGATTTTTATGCGGCGTGGGCGTGACTCGTTGTGACCCGCGTACCTTGAAAGGAAAGGATTATACCGGATCGAGCGTAAATAACGACGCACATTTACTGGAAAAAAGGAGTATACCCGAGCGTTTTCGTTCCACGGACTGTTCGCCAGCCAACCTACGAATGGCTTTATAAAAATAAAAGCCGGTCGAATTAGTTTTCTCTTATCTTCGGGAATTGCCGTTGAAAGCTATCTGCTGTGTGGCGGGATGTCCGTGTGAAACTCTGTTTTATTGTAGCGGAACGTTGTGCCGCTTATTATACCATTCGTAATCGATAATACTTGAACATTTTTCGGTAAAGTGGAAAGTTTCGCGACGAAAGCTCGTTTCGTAGGAAAGGAAGAGAAACATCGTTGCAAATGGTAAATTCGTTCGAAACGTACTTTTAGTTTTTGTCGTAAGGAGAAAAGGAGGAGAATTTCTATGGCGGAGCCTGTAGCTGCGAGTTCTCGATGACCCGCTCTGTGTCTCTGTGTGTTGGATCAGCCGTAGTTGGAATTTTTTCCAACAACTTGTTGACACTTACGCAATGCGACGTTACACACAAGTTTTGCGCTCTATCGTCGCACCCGCGAAAGTTGCAGAGATAGTAGAATGGCCGATTCAGGTGCAGACAATGCAGGTGCTAACAGCTGCTCCTAGGAATTTCATTCAATTGTACGCCGTTGAAATAAGTTTTCATATTATTTTGGAGCTCGTGGTTAAGTCGATTCGACGCCTAGCACGTTCCGAGCAGATATTTATGGAAGTAGTTGGGCAAATTTCTGCCAGAAATGCTACGACTTTTCCAAACGTTCCCGAGGGCTCGAAATGCTAATAATTGCCGGAGAAACAGGTAACTTGGACTTGAGAGTTGATCGTTTATCGCCGTTTAATTTATGTAATTTGTTATTAATGCGAATGGGATTAATATTCGCAGCGATCGAGTAAAATAGAACAGATAAAGTCGAAACGCTGTTAAAATGGCAACAGGGAAAGCAACTATGATAGTTGTTAACGTTTAAGATTTTACATTCGGCGCGCTATCTTTGAGGATACCAAATGTATTTCTTCTTGGTGGAGAAACATAATCTCAAAGAGAATAAATCGGTATCTTGGTTTTATCATTAAAACAACTCTCCTTCGAGACTACCCGAAGAAAGACAAATTCTTTCTTACTTTCATTCCATTCGATCGTTTTTGTCTGTAAATTCCCACGTTTGTTCACAGTTGCGTTTTCAAACGAATTGGGTCGATAGTATCTTCGTTTATACGAGGTGATTCGACCGAACGGACAAGCGTAGCGAATTAATGGGATTAACGACGAAAGCTGAAAGCGATAGATATCTCAAAGAATAGAAATATTTCTAATGATAAACGTCTTTAAGAAATCGGAGAGATCCGAATGCTCGCGCGAAAAGGAAAAAAGCTGTATCTCGTGGCTGGATTCAGGATCCAGATTCGAGATTACCGCTGGTTGCTTGAAATCGAATCTCTTTGTTTCCCACGTCAAATCGACGATTACTTTCTCACGGTCGAACGTGCAGTGGAAATGACGAGGAGCAGACGAAGAGAAGAGAAGAGAAAAGCGTGGTCCGTTGGGTGGCACCCCGGCAAAAAGCCTAGCGCCGTGGCGAGGTTGTGTTTTATCATGTGTTGTTGGCAATGGGCCACCGGCACGCACGACCTCACATCGCTATTTGTTGGTTTCCGTCTCGTTAGGTGGAAAATCTATTTCTTTTCGACGGTATTGTGCGGACCTGTTTGTACAGGCTCCGAAACGCTCACCGCATCCATATCCCACGGTTCCAGCTGAACAGAAAACGGAAAAAGAACGCGGAGATTGCTGCAAAAGAATGGAAAAACGAGATCGTCGCCGTGCTAGTAGGAAGAGAGAAAGGCAGAGTCATAGAGCGATTGTTTAGAACTGTCTTTTTTCTTTTTTTCGCAGATGCAACGCAAGTAATTTGGATTTTAATGGAGAAGCCAGGGTTTACGTTATTGCTCTCCAGCCAACGGTTTCTCCAAATTCTCCTGTTCCTTTTCGTCGATGGTTGTTCGTGCGTCTTGTACCGTGTAATATGAACTTTGAATTCAGTCCCTGTTCGACGTCGACTTTTATGATCTCTGAGCTCGTGTCGTGGAAATGTTACGGTATAACGGTAAGTTATGCGTAATAAATATAGCTTGTGGCCGTGTTACGTAATAATACAATTTTACATTGCGTTCGTAACTTGCCACCATACGATTCGTCCTATTACGTAATAATTTATTTCGTTTGTTTAACCGTCCGATATTCCATGTCCGATATTTATCAGATTTTAGTTTTCCTACTGGATGATGAACACTCGTCAGTTGCCTCTAAGTTTAAGCGTCGTTTTATCTTACACCGCTGAAACTGATTCGAAATATTCACGACCGTGCGTATTTTGTAATCTAAGAATGTCCCAGTTAACGATCGTCACGCGTAGAAAAATCCTGCGTTAATTTACGACGCGTAAAACAAAGGACGAGGCCATTCCCTCGACTTTCTTCGAGACCGATCGACTTTCGCAGTGCGCTGTAAATAAGGGTTCTTCGAAAAGTACTTCGCTCTTGCCAATCGAGCCAGCCTCTTCGGTTATATACGAATTCGTCGAAAGAAATTTAGTCTCGTTAAGTAAAGTGACTCTCCTGTTGGTAGCAAGGAGAATTTTTTCAGTCATGCGATAGATACAAATTCCTATCCACATAGATCGCTTGGTGCGAGTCGTAACTTGTAAGTTCTGATTCAGTTCAGCATGTTTCTGCCTTTACAATTTCATATTCGTATATCGAAACAGTTTGCGCTTGCTTCGCCGAGCTACGAAAGGTTAACGCTCTAAATTATCGATTCACACCACATAGTTATACATAGATAATGTTCTGCCATAGGTGCATGTACAGCAGGCCACGCGTACGAACAAACATTATTAGGTACTAATTGTAAGGAAGTTATGGTTTGTAATTTCGTTCTAACGTAACCTTATAGAATTTAGATTAGTTTTTGTTTCCACGCTGCAGCGTTATCCCTTTATGTCCTGGAAAATGTACAAGTAACAACTTTCTTCGCGCGTTTTTTCTAAAAGCGAATCGACTTTGACACGCTCAGCTCGCGGCATCTGTCGCGTTCCAACGCGTATCTGTGAATCAGTTTGATCGGTTTGTGAAAAACGTCGAGGATTAGAACCGAATAACGGGACTTTGCCGAAAAAATTCAAGAGAAGTAACAGGCGCGGCGGTGTTATTAGGGAAACGATTATCGGCCATCGGTTCACGGTATTTCCACAGCTAGAAAACCATTGTTCACGACGGAAGAGCGGAGTAGTGCTAACCGTCCGAGCAGAGCTGGTAATCTTTTTATCGTGTTATTTTTGGCAATTTAATTCGTTCGTCATACGCGGCGTTCGCGGCCTGCTCTCTCGCAATCAGCAGTCGTCGGCTTTAACGACGTTATCGAGGAACCGTGATTGAAGCAATATTTGCTTTGCACTTATTAGCAATTAGCCGATATCGTGTGCGCCGTCGAACGGACATCAAACTGGTTTTTCGATTGAATTTTCATTCGATTAAAAGATCGTCGGCACGAGCCTTTTGTCCCTTTTGCTAATCGTCGCCAAGATTGTTCGTTGCTTGGTCCCGAATCTCCGAGCATCGACACCCGTCAGTTACCTTCGTTCCCGGTTCTACGTAAATATATTTAATTAAGAATCACCTATGCGACAAACAAATAGGCGCATAACGGATATACGATTGTTTGCTGACGATGCTATCGCATCGTAGACGTACACGAAGCATCGATAACAATTTGAGGTGCAGTAGTCAGGCGTATGTTGCGAAGCAAATCCACGTCACTGTCTTCGGCACGTGTCTTTCTATGAATCAAAAAGTCAGGTGCAACAGTGGCCGCTCTCGTTTCAGGAATACAAATTTCACCTCGTTTTCTTGCTTCGTATACCACACGGTACATTACGCTGCTCCAGTTGTGTTGGAAGTATGTCAGAAGAGACAAAACTAGTAACAAGAGTGCAGCCGTACCATTGAATGATATAAAGCCAGTAAATCAAGATTTATTCGATTTACACAGCGATACAGTTGTTCCGGTAACAAACCAGCAAAATATCGCGTACGATTTATCGCACGTTCAAATCCGAACCAGCCTACAAATCGAAGCTACATTAAAGCTCGTTTCGAAACCTATCTGCGTCTACGTATGTAAAATCTGAAAACGAAATTGTCATGCTTGCTACGATGGAAAGGGAATGATCGAACGAGTACTATCTTCCGGTGCGTCTTAAAGCTTTAAACTTTCGCCCAACCGGAGGAACGTTCGCTTCTCTGCCACTCTGGTAAAATTATAAAATAAAAACGCAAGACGAGTCGACTTGCAACTGCAAAACGCCCTGATTGCTTTTGTCGCGGGAACAGCGAGCAAATAGTTTCGTAATTACAGTCCGTACAATGTACGGGGGAAACGGTAACTTCGCTAAAAGTGACACTGTGCGGCGGACGAGCGGATGTGACGCGTTGCGCCGTACCAAAAAGTACCTGTCAATCTGTCAAACTGCCGAACGCCGAACGAATGCTCATTTACACTTTCATTTTTCGTTTTCGTTAGAGCGTGCGAGAAGAGCGAACGTCCTTTCGCGGAATGAAATTGCATTTTGAAATGTTTAATAACCCGAAGAAGGATTAAAGACTCGAAGCTTTCCCTTGTGTTTTATCTCTCGATGTTCGTCGCATCCACGTATATGCGTGTCCATCGGCAGCTTTGACGTTAGGTTCGATTAGGTTCGATTAGGTTGGGGTTAGGCAGCTTTGAAAAGTCGATCGAACGATCGTGCCAAATAATTATATCATATTTTTCTTGATAATTCGTCAGTCACGCAGCATTCACGCAAGATTAGATTGTCGTACGACGTTGGAAATAATGGAATTTGCGCGATACCTATTAACTGGTCGCTTTATTACTTCAGAACTAGTTGGATCACTGGTAACAGTTGCTTTCAACGATCCATGAACGTAGATTATTATGTTAGTAACGTCAGATTAAGTGTAATCTTTTGGAAACGTTAATTCGTCGTCACGTAACACGTGGCGTTTAATTCCGAAACAACGATAAACAGACTTAACACATTTTCGGGAATGGTCTATGCCGGAAAATACTGCGGCCATTCGAGCAAAGTTCCCATAATTGCTTTTATCAGGCTAGAATTCCTTTATCTCGGGCTTTCGCCCTAAATATTACGGTACGTGCAAAATTGCCACGAACCTGCTTCGTTCCCCTTTCCTTTCCTCGTTTATTAATTATCTTCTATCGTACACTCGCAAAGTCTTTTCCCTACCTTTGATTCTTACCCCGAGCGATTGGCTAACCAGAGTGGCGCCGGATTTCCATGAATCGTCATCCGTTATTCATACTAGAACAGTCGTAGTTGAAAAGTATGTCACACAGCCGGCACAAACACGCGTATTCCTTCTACTCGTTAGTTTACACCGTACGCTCGATCACGTCATCGTATTAAGTTATCAACGACATCTACGTCCACCTGCTATAGGAACAACCACTTTGACGATATTCACGCGCCAAATTTATCCAGTTATATCTTACAACGAATAAGGTTGCATTGCCAACAGGAATGGTAACAATGTGGCCATGCTGTTGCGCTATCGGTTTAGTTATATCAGTCCATCGTCAAGAGTAGTTAAATTAATTAAATTACGAAAAGCGTGCAGGCAACGATCAGATAATACGATAAGTAAAGCACGATAAAATTAATAACATTTCGATTATATTTTCTAACGAACAGTTTGCCTTTCTGTGTCGATTTTAATCGAAATATCGGCCAACCACTACTAGAGAATCTGATAATGTTCGTATTACCTAAAGAATTTGTGGATTAACTTTGTCCATTATCGTTAACGTGTATACGCGTGTACTTCACGTGGCCTCGGCACGACACGAATATCAAATAATTTATAAGCAGTCGAAGCGAAGTCACAGTGGAGAAAACTTTTTACACAGGATCACGACACGTACATCTTTTATGATGATCAGTATCGCACGCGATGCCACAATGTCCAAAATTAATCAGATAAATCGTATTATCTCATTGTCTGGCTAAAACGATTATTCGTGTCATCGTTATCAGCGATTTTGTATATTAATTAGGCAATATTCGAGTGATTCGGTTAGACGTGTAATCTTCGAATGATTACGCGGTTTCCACGTAAATTCATTAATGAAAGTCACTTGTAACGAGTATAGTTGGTGTAATCAGATTGCGCATTATCGAAGCAGTCAGCACAGAATCGAATCGCCGCCACTATGATCTACGTATCTACGCTTCCGTAACATTAATTTTAGCATAGCTCATCAAATCAACGATTACGTATAAGTATAGAAGCGTTGAACGATTGGAAACGCAACGCTGCTATTTTAGATGATACGAGCGATTTTTCGTACACGATCGATCTCTTACTCCAGCGTCGATGTCACTCAAGTACGAAAATATCTTTACTTGACAACGAATTTTATATTTTTCTAAGTTAATAATACGTTTCGATTAAACTCGACGGAAGACTGGACGTTTTAGCAACGTTATTGGAAAAATACGGTTCCTATGTATATTCGTAGTTTGTCAATTCGCTAATTCACAGCTTAATGCACGTAAACGTAAAAAAATCGATAGAAGGAACGTACGAAGTATGGACAAAAAAATAATTGACGATTCCAGAAGCGTAATAATTCCGTTTCATTATGCGTTTAGGATATTTAACGAGGTTCTCTTCACGGAGCAAATTTTATCCGTTTTTTACCGTTAATTCACTCGCGAAATTTGCTTAGCTAGAAGAAAAGTTCGTTTCGCTTGAAATACCTCGATTGTATAGATATCAGTGAAATTTTAGAAGGCTTCTTAGTTAAAACCTTGAAAAGGGCAATATAAAATCATGCAATCGTGGTTTCGAAGGTAGCGTATGATCAAAGAAGCATGGCCATGCAAATTTTCGATCGTCTAGCCAGCTCGATTGAAAGCAAGAGAATATTTCTTTTCCATCATTCAAGGACCCGCACGATTAGGTATAATGTAAGTTGGTGCGCGAACGAATCGATTTCCAATAGCCAAGTTTTAATACGCGATCGTCCCCTCTTCATTTTTTACATTTACTCTGCTCGCTCTGTGAGATTTCTTTCGCTAACTATAATGGAAGCATTAAAATTGATACATATTATCACATAAGCTATTCATAGTTCTCTCAATTGTTAATATTGTTACGCTAATGACGCTGACTGCTGATAAAAGCGATGGTCGTATATGTGTTGGTAGTTGTATTCGACGCATACGTACGATATAACTGGATTCGTCGTTTTTACGGCCAAGCGTAAGAAAATAATGAAAGACACATTTATATCTGGTGAATTTGGTATCGGTAATTTTGAAAATGACGGTCAGTAATGACGATCGTTCGATCTGTTCGATAGTACCAGTTACGTACGTGTATTCTTAACGATGTGTTATTTCTCTTGAAATTTAATTCACCGATATTGCTTTAATTTTCTTAAATTGATATTCGATTGATCGTGTTGCGCGAGAGGCGCTACGATCACGTTGGAGAGGCAATTTATTTTTTACAACGACAAGGAACATAAAGAGATATTAAACAAAATTTCATTAACTCGTGCATCAATTTCCTATAATTTAAATTTGCAACTTGTTCTGTGTGCGAGTACTTCGCGAAGTTTTCATTTTCAAAACGTCGCTCTAAATACACCGAAAGCTTTATTTATTAATCTTCGATACGATTCCCTGTGAAGTTCCGACAGAACGAAACTATAGACGATCCACTTTATTAGGAAACATTTAAAGTTGCTCGTTTCTGACAAGCGTGTAACGATCGATCGATAATGAGATTCATTAACACTGATAGCGACACGTGTTTCGCTATTCCTAATGACAGCAGCCTCGATAGCACGCAAGGTCTTTTAAGTAAATCAAACTACTTATATATATATATATATATATACGTACCTGGACGTAATTGTGTCCGCGCAGCGAGCCGTGACTCGTTGCAGAAGTGAATTAGCGTTAACGGGATAGCGACTGTTGTAGAATCGAATGGACTGTTGCAGGGATCGGAGGAAGAAAATTTTCAGTGCTATGTTTAACGTTCGTGACGCGTTAGTAATGAGAACGAAAGTGCTTGTTAAGACCCGAATACCGCCCTTCTTCTCGCTTTTACGTACCTTCGTTTCTCCTTCAAACGGCTCCTCTTTATTACGCCCGCCAGCTTTAGCCAATGATAATTCGACAACTACTTCGAAGCGATTCAGTTTCGACGGTAATTTTGAAATTATTCCACTTTTTTAATCGAACGAACAACGCTTCCTCTCATCCCCGAGAATGGATGCAACAGAATGAATTTCTATTCAGACCTCTTGAAGCAGAAATTTTTGAAAGAAAGAAAGAAATTATGCATGCCTGGGATCGCGTAATCCATCCTGGAAAGGATCATGGATCATTGAAGGCGATGTTTCAAGCGGATGAAGGTATTATATATTTATCACGTTATCCGTCTTGAAGGATTCGTTCAGGTTTTCGTAGATGTTGGAGAACACGTTGCCACAATTTTATCGGTACGCGTTCCATTTCGTTTAGGGATCTTCTTTGTTCTCTGACGATTTGTCGTTTTGAACACGCGACACCGTTCCAGAACGTCCTCCATCATTCTCTGGAGATTAATAGTTTCTCGATAACGTTCAACGGAATAACCTTAAAGACGCGAGCTGCTGAGTACAGCATCCAGCAAGTCGGATCAGTACTTTGATGAACAGGAACTGCTGTACCCGTGGGGAACGTCCGCCGTTCGCGGACTCCGATACGTCGATCTGTTCCCAACTAATTTCCAGAGAACATGATTCTATGCAAACCTTGACAAGATACCGGGTCCTTGTAATTTTTTCCCTCGAATCTTTTATTTGATTCCACGTCACGCGGTTTATCATCGAATCGTATCATCGAACGATACGTTATTGAAACGAACGTGACACGGGCTCGTAAATCTCCTAAGAACCCTGTGCTTTAACGATTTCAACGACTCGTTTTTCTTCAGGACGAATGGCCACATTTGCGAAATATTTTGTCTCGTTCGTGCGAATATCGATATCTTTCACCGAGCCGATGAATTTCGGCAGCATCGAAACGAATCACACGCACGTGGCTTTGCAAGAAAAGTCAGGTTTGTGGATTAACGATCGAAGGAACCTAGTAAAACGCGGTTAACAGACATAAAAATCGCAAGCGGAAATACATGAAAATATCCGGTAAAATAACGAAACGTCATTTTTTCTCATTAATGTTAAATGCTTTGCCGAATTAACGCAGAGTTCGGAGAGTGCAACTTTAATTAAAATTAACGTCTCGTGCGATGATTGGCCATTACGAATAAATGCAAATATTTCTTCTACTGTGTCAATGTGTTAATCAGTTGGGATTATTAATTTTAGTTTGGTTTTCAGCATTTGATAAAAAGAAACGATTTATCGCTCGCTTCGTTACCTTATTCGTGCAATTATCAATAATATATCAACGAACTAGTATATCGGCGCCAGCTGAAAGACAAATTGTACCTTGTTAATCATTTACGGTTACTTCTTTTCCGGAAAGCGGTGTATCAATTGCAATTATCTTAAGCGATCTACCGATATAACGCCAGGATCGTATGGTACATCGGGACTCGTTCTAACGTAGAACGTATCATCGCGTATGATCGTTGATAAAACAGATAAGCAACTGGTGTAATAAAAATGCTTAGGTAAACGCGTTGTATGAAAAAATGAGGAGTAATTTGTATCCTTTTGGCTATCGCAGGTGAACAGCATCAGATACCGCTTATGACCTGTGCGAAAAATAACTCCATTCGCTTCTACGTAAATCACGATAAATCAAGCGCTACTATTCTCCGCCCGCGATGTTTTACATCGTTGCGGTTGATTTTGTATCTATCGCGAGCGATACTTACTTGCTTTGACTAAATATCGTTTTACGCGTTATTGTAACTTGTCGAAAACAGGAGAGCGAATCTGTAAAGCTTTATACGACGCGGCGTTGCGGGCAAATTGTTAGGCTAAAATTGTTATAACTATGTACATACGGTAAACACACTGTGAACAAAGTTGGCAACGGCGAACTTTTAAACAGGAGAGCAGGAAAATCCTGCTAGGAACAAAGCTTTCGTTAACTGATCGGAGTGACAGCGGAGTTCGTTTAATAAGAGCCACAGCTTTGCTCCAAACAACTCACGTTTGCAATATTCGAACAGAATCGATACCCGTAACGTAAACTTTCTTTGAGCGTGCAGGGTTAATAGTTTTCCAATAAAAGTTGCTGAAGTCGCGAAACCCTAGCGCGTCCGCAAGGCTATGCCGGGTCTATAGATGGTAACAGTGTCCTGGCAAAAAGAGAGGTCAGTCCGATTACTTTGGTCAGACCGAAATGTCCTTTAACAGAAAAACGAGCTCTCTCTATCTTTCTCTTTCTACGATAACGGGATTGATAAAGGCTTTTCGAAGGTGCGAATCCTTTACATTGAAATTTATCCGAACCTCGCTTCAGGGTCTCGTTTAAAACCGTCTACGACCACACGATACGAATATATTTCGTAAAAACTGTCGATTCCGCTAAGAAATGTGGAAAAGATCTTTCGCGAAAACGCTTTGGTACTGCGACTTTGGTACTTGGCTGCTTCGTAACGAATAAAAGTTAACGTCGCGATATAAAGGTCGCATGCAGAACCACGACACGATGTCGTGTATTTCATAAAAATTAGTCTTTACGTCATCTCGACCGAGTCGAGTAAAGTGTCGGTGACTGGGAACGTGTTGCTGGTGATTTTAAATAGACGAGAGAGGGTGATTCGGAATGGTCGGATGACGCTGACTCGGTGAATGGCTGGCAGTTCGGTGCCGTATCGTTTCGAGAGATCGTTTGTCCATTAAAAGACATAACCTTTTTCTAGTACGGTTCTCGCCGCAAACGTGTCCCTGCGCAATGGTAACAACGCGCGTTTCAGATACAACTCGCAGCGGAATTCTCGCTGGCACCGCACTTTTCATCCGAAAGCAATTTGTCGCATAAGTCAGTTGGCGCGCGGAGCCGCAGAAATTGCGGACACAATCGGTGGAAAATGAATTGCAAACCCAAGTAACGACGCTGTAACCAAAAATTGTTGAGTTATTGGACGATCGTACGTTGAACTTTGCCGATATTCGACAGTTCTGAATTTTCTAGACTCTACTGAATCACGTTCAAGTGCCGAACGATACGTCGTACGACCTCGATGGTTATGGTCAACCATTCGCTACCAATTGCAATTACGAAAGAAACGTTGCTATCCGATAGCTGGTCTTCGTACGTCGATCTGAATCTCATAATTAAATTTCACCTACGGCAGAAGCATATGCTTGGCGTAATTGCTAATCAAAGTTCATCTTTTCGTTCGTATTAGTCGCGCTGTTAGGGTTGTAGCACGTTGCGTGTAGAATAAATCCTTTATACAAGGTGGATAGTTACGATCGATTACGTTCCCTCGTTGAGTGATAACCGAGATTCCGGTTTATGTCGGATAAAATAATACAGCAGGAGAATGTTCTTCTCCCTCATTAAACGGACGAAGGTTTTTTAAATTTGCTGGGAAGGTCTCTATCGCGCAACCTGATTTCCGCAGCTAATACCATGTGATTCCTTCGTTATCTTTTAGTTGAGAAAAAAAGGACTGGTTTTCAAAAAAACGCACGTGCTCTTTGATGTATTCGAAAATTTCAGAGAATGGTATTCCGCGTATTTGGCAAACTAAATTGGCCCGGAAACGAGATAATTTTTAAATATTTGCGCTTTTCGTTACGACGAATTACATATCGTGCTGTACGAATATTTTCAAGGAAAGGAACGCGTTTCATTGGAATGTTTGCAACCGTTGTTTTCCCGAAATTCGTGTTTTGCGTAAATCAAATTGAATTATATTCGGTAATTAATAACGAAATATACAAATCAATTATTTGCTAATGATACAATAATCTACCGCCACCAGAGCCAACCATCGTCGGCGGCCATTGTTACCGTATGGAAATCTCGTTGGCTGGAACATGTTTTTAAAATGTTATTTCGATACTTGCGAAATACATTCGTTTAATCCTTTTGTCCAGGAGAACTCTATGAAAAGCATCTCGAAACGATTTAATCCTTTATCCAATTAATGTACGTTCAGATTAATTTGTTACAAAAGCAGCATCAAGGTAGAAGCTTTTCGTTAAAAATAATTTAATAATGGAATAAAAATCGGTGAATAAAAAGAATCGATGCGTATATTTTACTAATTAAAAAGTAAGCGTCCGAACTGGCCGTTACATATCGACCAAAAATTTGCTACTTTCTCTCTTTTTGTCACATCTCGGCTAGCGTATGGATCGGTAATGGAAACCATCCTACAAATGTGTCTAAATAGAGTACGGACTTGGTCTTGGAATCGGTTTCTCCGCGCATTATCGCCGATCGATTTTAAAGTTACTTCTGGCAATTATGCATCTGCTATAACTTAGGATTTAATATTGAAACAGCAGAGAATATTACTCCATAATATTAATATTGATACTAACAACAACAACAACAACAACAATAACAACAACAACAACAACTACAACTGCAACTACAACTACAACTACAACTACAACTACAACAACTACAACAATAATAATAATAATAATAGTATTGATAATAATAATAATAGTATTGATAATAATAATAATAATATTAATAACAATAATAGTAATTTGCAAGTACCTCAAAAATAAGTTTCCTTTAAACCTGGTTTAATTAAAATTCATCGCTTCCTTTAACTTATCAAGATAGCTTGATTTAATTAAAGTTTCTAATTAATATCAGTGAAGATTCGTATTAAAGTACTTTGGAATTGATTTGAAGAAGGTTCCGCGCGGAATTTAAGGTCGAAATAGGGAAGCAGAATTTATTTTTCACGTTCAATATGTCCGTGGCATCGTGATGCTCGTAGCGTAACTTTGCCTTGGATATGTAAATAACGATAATTCAGCGGAAGGAAATCACTACGCTAGAAAATAAAATTCATTTGCTAAACGTTGCGTTGGTAGTCTCGTAACGAGTAAACTTTCACTATGATGTTACTAAATAACGCGCACTTCTAGACACCGATTAAATTACTCTTTGGAGAAATGAGTTAAGAGGCAGACACGGCTATTAATAAGAGTGTAACTTCAACAACTCGTGCTTGGAAACTATTAACTTTATACGATGATAACGGTACAACAGAACAACGTGAAGATCATAGCGAAAGCTGCTTATTGTGCAATAATCTGGCTTATATCGTTGCCGCTCCGAACACGTTCAAATAAAATTTCTCACGCAATTGCGTAAAATCGTGCAGCAGTTTGTTCGTATGAAAGAATAACTTGCAACCACCGTCCTGTTATCTCCGAATATCGTTTTAAATGGATATCGTAAAAAATGGATGAAATAAACGATAACAGAGGCGAGATGAAATTTTATCAGGCCAGTCGATAATCTCATAACAGAATCTACATAATTATTCGCGATAATCTTTGAGTCGACGCTTTCTTTCTTTTTAGACGCTTCAAAGATATTTCTCGTCTCTTGCTCCTCGAATTTCGTTCCGGTGCGAGGTACAGCGAAATCACTGTGCCGGGCTCAGACTGCCGGATCCATCTATTCGCTGGATTAAAGAGATCTCGGGTTCTTTTCGATGGCCGCGCCGTATTTAACGATATCACGAATACGATCTATTTTATTTGAGAAAAAGTTTGATGAAAAAGGGTATACGCTCTTTTTCAAACCTATCGCAAGGATATTAAATGAACTTATTAAAAAGATTTTAGTATCGTTTTATGTTGGATACCGTGTGGCATCTGGGAATAGCGATACGAAGTGAGGTGGATACGAACAGCGCGACGCAACACCCACAACAGTCCAAATATGGACGTTCTTAGACAGCATTTTCGTGATCCGTGATATACTTTAACACTTTGACTGCCACGGTGGTCACTGGTGATCGGAGCGATTCAACTTCTTGCGATTGTAAAAATTGAATGAAAATTGACAGTTAGGGCATTTTGAATATAACCGATAAACGGAAGATACTTTGAAATAAAAAGTGCCACATTGAACGATTAAACATTCTTATTAAAACATCAATAAAAAAAAAAAAAGAGAACAAATCTTGCATCTAACGGTGCACTGTGTTAAAACGCTGTGGCGTCCTGAGCGAAACGTGTGATTTTGTCGTGGCAGTCAAAGTGTTTTAATGATATTCTCCAGTAGCCTAGAGTTTTGTGTAAGCGAAGCTGACCACGTTATTTCATATCGTCGTACTCGGTACAAGATACAGCACAAAAGCAGAGAGAGAGAGAGAGAGAGAGAGAGAGAGACGGAGAGATAGATCGAGAGAATGAAAGACAAAATAAATACATAATACTAAAGTTAATAGTTTCATGCTACATTTGACGTAATTGTCTAATAGAAAAGTTGTTTGAATTAAGGACGGTATTTTACATGGAAAGTACTATTCCAGGGAGATTAATTAATAGTAATGGAATCACGGTATTATACGAAAAGCTGGATATTGCTTTCGGGATCTCTTCGGTGAAGTACCTACGCTTCACCGAATAAGATGGTGCGAGAGCACAAGGACAATGCTTCGTCTTACCTTAGTTGCAGCGTAGCTTTGTTTTCAGAGTGTATAGGTCCCTGACGTAACAGGAATATGGCTTCTTCCCTGGATAATAAAAAGGAGATGCGGAAATGATAATTCGTTCGATATTTCTTGTATACAGTTGCCGTTTATGACATTATATTCGCTTTATCGTTCGACAAAATACCTACAAAACGTATTTCGCTGTTTTGCTCTTTCTCTTGACCTAATTTTTACGTTAAAAACTATTTCACCTCCCGCGCTCGCCTAAATAATTTCAGCTACATATATACATGTACATTTTCGTGGCTTTAGTAACTTCTATTTATTCGCAAAAGCCACTACTATAGAAATTTATTCGCCTCAACGAAACGTTGCTACGGTTCAAGTCGTGAAATTCATAAAATATTAGCAGGTTAACGCTGTTAGGGATAATTTTCCATTCTTGAATTTCGAAAAATCGTATCGCGTACCTACGGTTTTCCCTTTGACGAGTAATATCATCACGAGTACATAAAAACGTACCTGGTTTTTGCCATATTCACGAGCAAATTAGTCGAATGCGTTTTTTAATCTCGAAATAGGATATGGCGAGTAATCTAAACGTCCGAACTCGATTTCCCCTTTGAAAAGTTCGCTTTGCGATTCTCTAAAAGTAAAATACGCTCGGCTTTAGAAAGAAATTTACGTAGAATCGGTGAAAGATTCGTCGAATCTATCGTTGAGTAGGAGAGCGCAGCAGCTTCATTTCCGTGTTCAGGCTTTTTTCCAACGATCGAAACAGGTTAATGGCGTGTTCGGGCTGCAGTGGGAAGAAAATTTCGTAACTTCGGCAGCGTATAACAGCGGTGCTTCTTAAAGAACAAACGGGTCTTTGAAGCGACTGGAAAGCCAATCCCATCCGCTCAGACTCTCGGTGCGAGCAGCACGCTGTGAAATTCAAGTCGATTACACTTCCGGCCGAAGTGTAATCCGAAGTTCGTGCAAGGAGAACTTAAGATCCTAGGACATCCAAGTTTCGAATTGCTGCGGCGGATAGATTATTCCACGACGCGATTTCATTCGGGCTGACTTCAAACCGTCGGGAACTTCGAATTCGTTAACGTTTCATGCCGAACATCTGGCGGATATTCACCGACGCGTCAAATTCATCTACCCTACTAGCCGAATATACCTAAGCACACGTCTCCTACCTTCTCTATTCCATATCACAACTAACCGGCATCGATATTAACCAACTTATTGCGTTGTTACGGTTATCGAATTCGATTATCTGGTTCCGCCGTCGATACACCGATACTCGGCTATTCATCGCGTCGCGTCCGTTTCATCGCCGATCGCCAAATACGTTGCTACTTTTACGCTGAATATAGTCCATCCGAAACCAACCAGTATGCCAATGTCCGTTAAAACTCACCGCTCTGACAATGTATTTTGCAATTTCGTATCAACGGATACGGACACCGATCTCGATGGGTTCTCATTCGCTCGACGCGAACCTTATCGAACGTTGCTTTGGTATCGCGTTCGAAGAAATCCTCGAAAAATGACAGGAATTCACGAGCGTGCTAGTTGCGCTTTGTTCGAACGAATGTTGCTTTAACTTCAACGAAATCGTTGTCAAAGCTGCGTCTTTTGAACGACTACGCGATCTACTCGTTGCGTGTATCGCGTTTGTAGCTACTTGTTATTTAATGTGAAAAGGAATATTCGAACTGAAATACCAACGATATACATGGACGAGTTACGTATGTTGCAGTAGGATGCAGAAGTTGTTGGATTATACTCGAACACGACAAAGCCTCGTTGAAATTGATCGATGTACGCAATTGATGCGGCAAACAGTTTCAAAGGAGGTGGTTTGTGTAGTAATCCGAAATTATCTGACGAAAAAGTCGATGGCTTAATCGAGGTAAATTGCAAGTTAAAGTTGTTAGAAAATCTGGCTAATTCATTGGAATTAGCGGAACGTTTACGTGCAATTGTAAAGTCGCGAGTGATGTTCAAGTTCTTCTCGGAAGTCGCGAAACGATAGATAGAGATGGAAACACGGAAATATGAATAATAAACGATTGGAGACTAGCACAATGGGCAAACCACAAATTCCTAGAGAGACGAAGAGAGTTGTATCGTTATTGTAAAGGGATTGATTTACGAGATAACTCGTGGTGTTGCGGTTTCACAAACTTACGAATTCTGCGCCCCAGGGCCACTTAGTCTTCGAACATGATTCGCGTAAAGTAACGAAAAATTGACGAACATTTACCAAACGATATTACGCGTTAGTTTCAGACTTTAAGTCGATACGATCTGCATATGTATATTTGTAGATACGTACGAGCATACACGCGCATATGTGCGATGAAATTGCAATAATTTAGGAAAGATACGTTTTTCCATTGGCAGAGGCAAAATTATCAAAGGAATGGATTGAAAACGAACGTGTTTTGTTTAACTCGCTCTCCAAATACGAATATCTCGTCGTTATTCGTCGTTCGTAGAACTATTTTGAATGAAAATATTTGTACGATACCGAAACTTAAAAGTTCTTTGACGCTATGGTAATCAATTTCCGGAAACCAGATATTACGAGCAAGAATATTACACACGTGTCGTATACATTGTGTAACTGCCGAATATTGCGTTCCCATTGATAGGTCTCTTTGTGATATTCGTGTTATTAACGAGAAACGAGGAACATTTCGGAAAACAATGGTTTTTAATATCGGCAGACAGCATTGGTTTAGAAAATTACCTTCCCTCGATTACTTTCAATTCTCTTTTGGTTCTCCCTCGCAAATACGAATAAATAATAAAAAAAAAACGAGCGAGCTGACGTCATTAGTAGAAAGTAATCAGTGCAAAGGTGAAAGGAGCATAAAGGGGGAAATACGAGTGTCTAGCGTAGGGTAGGTTCTAGATAGTCAAAGTCCTACTCGGTTCTCATTCATTCGAGAATGTTTCATGGAAATTACTTCCACCTCTGACGCGTCTGCCCTTTATATTCGAGACACCCGACAGACGCGTCGGCTGAATTTGCATGGTGACTTTGTTTCGCGCGAATCCGCGTCTGGTATCGTTTGGTTAACAAGCTCGTCCCGTGTTCTTCATCGAACAGTCGATTTCATTTTGCCAGAGCCTCGGCCTTTTGCTTTTCACCGATTGATTTACATATGGATCTTATTCGCCGGTTTCCCGATCCCTTTGATTCGTCTGGCACACGACGACAATCGTCGCGTTGTTCAAGACGATCAATTATTCCCAAGAGACCGTCTATCGGCAAGAGTTTCTCCAGAGATCTTTTATCCACTGAATTTCCTATCTCTGTCTTCGTCGAACTATGCATATCATCGTCGAGGCTTTCCGATCGCAGCGAATGCATCCTACGGCCTTTTTCGTTTAATTTCTCGGTCGCTTATCGCTCCGTTTCGTCGCCGTAATTGTGTTTTGAATGGTTTGCTATCGGTTCTACGTGATATCAAAGACGAACGTTCGCTTCGGTGCTTGCGCGATGAAAAAGAATCATCGTATGGAAGCTACCAATTGCTTTACAAGTCATAATCTCGCTTTTTCTCCTTTTATATTTCACTTGAAACGTAGTATCTTTCCGAATATCACGTAAATGGCTATCTCTTGTTCTTTCCAGTATCCTCATCCGTCCGACGTTTTTTTGCGAAGAAATATAGCAGTCTGTGGTCGATACACGTGTTCCTACTTTAACTTAAACGCGATCTTCATAATGCGTAACGGAAACAATGTTTAAAGATTGGTAACGTGTCGGTACGAGTATTTCGAAAATTGAATTCCGCCGCACCATGGCCAGGGACAGCTATCGCCAACGATACGCGCGTGGAAAAAAAATTTTCTAAAAATATTTGACTCTTATGACAGATTTCTCGGTCACACAGTCACGTTTTCGATACACGCCCGTATGTACTATGCAAGAAAAAAGATATTTGATATGTGTTGAAAAATTCTACTCTTTTCGTTTACCGCGATCCCACCGGCGGGTATTTTACTGGAAAATGTCGCACTTCATATGCAGATTTCCCATGAATTTAACGCGTTTAGTTTACTGTCAGGGACAAACATTTTTAGAGCAAACCTTAAAATAGAGCACCGAACGAATAAGCAAAAGTAAATGGTGTTGAAGAATCTTCCATTGGGTTGTACTTGTTGAAGATATGATGTTACATTTTCGAAGGCTGTATTCGTTTATCATTGCTTCTTGCCTATCATTCCTTTGTTCCCGTATACGAGAAACTACTCTGTTAGTTACGATATTTGTACGTATAAGACGGTATATTTAGTTTAATTTATAAATAAAATTAAAATTAAAAAGTTTTGATACATTTCGTTAAATTCGTATCTAGTTAACGTATCATATTTTAATTCACGCAAGTTTTTATTGATAATTTTTACTTTATTTGTAATTTCCGGTCACGAAGATATTAATTTAAAATGTTTACCAAAGTTTTATCGATTTAGTCTGTTTTTCAATTAATAAGATTTTATTAGAACGAGCGAATTCAATCCAATGAAACAAGTTCAACAACCATCGGCAAAGAAATATAAACGCAGAGTTTTCCCACTTAAATAAACCTTTTTATTTCTACAATAGAGTTCACCTTGATATCTTCGAATTGGAATTGCGCGAACAAAAATTCATTAATTTACGAAATTTCGACGACTTTTATCTCTATTTCAAGAAATTTGAAACACGATCAATAACAATAATACGTTGTCGCGACACGGAATTCTGCAAGTTATATTTATTTTGGAAACGTGCTTTTGCCAAAGTATTCACAGTGAAAGAAAGTTGGAAGACGCAACAAGGAAGTTTCGCGGTAGTTCTTTTGATACGGTACATGGTATGTCCATTTATTGAATTGCCATAGTCATTGTGAAACTCTGTGCGCAGGAAAATGCGCCAGCAACCGTCACGATCGATTCTACGATTCCCTGAAATTCGTGCTGAACCTTACCGACCGGCCAAGTATCTTTTTTTTTTTTTTGTAAATAGTAAAGATGCGAAGCTTCGTTGCGTATTCGTGTGATAAAAATACTCGCGAACATTCCAAGATATTACACGGCCATGGATACTATGTATGTATTTTTATATTTATGCATCGAAGGCTAAAGGATTGTAATACGCTGATATATCGTTAGGAAAGTCGAATACTCGGATACTGGGTACGTTAAAATATCCAAACAGATCGAGAAAACTGTCTCGTGAACGCGTTATTTTGCCGCTTTCCAAATTTCATCAACGGTGAAGAATTTCTTGCTTACAAGGCTAAACACGAAACATTGAAATTACTTTGATATCCCGAGAAAGGGAAAAATAATTGTAAATACGCGATTCGAGAGAGTTAAGTAAGTTGAATGGAAAAGAATCTATTAATAAAGGCAGAGATGTTGGAAAACAAACAGTTTTCATACCAGCGAAATGAATTGCAAAGACAACATTAGGGAATTAAATGGGAAAATTATTCTTCGTCTACCTTACTTTCTAGATGTTATTCCAAGCGATTACGCCCTTTTCAAGTTCTAAAGTTATTCAAATAGCGAACGCGGGGAGGATAACGTTCGGATGTCCAATTTCAACAGGGAATATTCGTTTTACGTTTAGTAAATACGTGCCTATGTATACGAGCTAAAAATCCCTTATTTCGTAGAATTGCAAAGCCGGGAAAAATCTGCCTGTAACAAATTCCAATTGGTAAAGTTACTTCTTCGTAGCTGAAATTACAGTCTTCGAAAGAAACAATGGTAAAAAGCGATGATGTGGAGCACGGTAAAGCGCAGCTTTCAAAGGCATATGATGTTGTTCTAGACTGGTTCTTTTCTTTTTTTTTTCCTGTGAATATAAGAAGAACAGGTAAAAGATTCATCGGGCAGTCATGGATTTGCAAGTATTGCAATGTATGATGTAACGAGAGGTGCAGCGACGCGTTTATCTACGAGCACCTTCGACATTCGTGGTTCGTTAGTCAAAGCGTTTCTACGCTGCCTAGCAGGCGTTACAGGGAATACGCGTACCTGCATGCAAGCTTTTCATTCTTATTCTCTTTCCCCTTGTCTCCTCTTTTCTCGGTGACTGGCTTGCTCCCTATGTTCTAGCTCTCTCGTACCGACCTCTGCCTCCCAACGTCCTCCAACTTCTCCATTTTGCTTCTCTAATTGCGTCCCAGTATAGTATAGTTTCCTCCTACGACAACTTCAACGAGAAATTCTTTATCTTTCGGATATAGCTACAGTTTTACGTATACTTACGCGAAGCCTGTTTTTCGGATCTCTGAACGCTCGAAACGTAAAAAACAAATAGACGCGGGAACATCTTTGCTATTCAAAAAGCGATAGACTCTTGTTCGTTGGCTACCGAAAACTTTCTACACTTTGACTTGCACTACTTACCATACTTTACTTAGCGCCTACTGAGAGAATTTTTAATGAGAAAATTATTTCCCCACGTCTTCCGTATCCGCAGCATCGTACAAAGCTTTGTACTCGATGAATCGCGACTTCTCATGAAAATGTATTCCGAGTAACCGATTCGCCTTTTACGAAATAAAACTTTGACGCAAAGAGAATCGTCCGATCCTTCTGTTAAGATCATTCGCAGTTGAGATAATTTAATTATGAAATTCGAGCTACTATGCGAATAACAGCTAGAAGAGAGATAACTGTGCTGAACGCAAGGTCCCTGGATACGACCAAGCAGAGAATAACCGAGCAAATAGTCGTTTTGAAAGTCCAAAGGAAACAAAACAGGCTTCCTAATCTAGTCGTGATTTCTCGAAGGATCGTACTTGGTTGACATACCGAATCTCCGACAAATTCGTTCAAATTGACAAAGTCGCCAGCTAAATATATTTACGATTATCTCCTATATTAATTTGCTGTAAATACGAAATTCTTCTTTCTACGGATTTATCATAACGAACGTTTAACGAACTAAATCGTTTTCTCTTCCTTTATCGCCTTGCTTCTTCTTTCTCTTCTTCGTCCAAGAGTATCGTTAAAACAATAAAAACGTTTCGTTGGATACCCATGAATATTCATTGTATCGTATGCACTTGCGTAACGTCCGACTTCAAAGTAACTGACGCGTTTATCTCGGGTATATTCCGACCTCGGAAATATATAAAATTAATTATTAACGATTAAACGGCCGGGCACGAAATGGACACGACACGGTCGTGTATAAATAGGCCTTGTAGCGAAGGTTTTAGTGTATCGTCGATTGAGAAATATGTAACGCAGGTCAGTGGTAATTCGATCTTCAAAGAATTTGTCACAGCGAAGGATATCCCACCGTCTATCAGTCTCTGTAAGGTTTGTTTCTGAGAAACGTCTTTTATATAGTTGAGTCAATATCGAATTTTCTGGAAGAAATATGATCACAGAGAATGAATATATGCAAAATGATACAAAGAGAAGCCGAATCAAGCAAATGTCGATAAATTCGAAAACCTTCTCCGTTTGATGGTTCCTCTCTCTCTCTCTCTCTCTCTCTCTCCTCTCTCTCTCGATTTCAAGACTTACGGTCATAGACCGATAATTGTAATTACATGCGGATGTTCGCAGCGTGGCATATTCGAGCGACACGAAGCTGAACAGATTTTCCGGTCGAAAATCCCTTGCGTAGTTCCAAAGGGACAGCACCAGGTAAATAGATTTTACAACGGTTCAGAGGGAACGCAGTAATATGTACTGGCGACTCTTTGACCTCGTACGTTTCATACTTTACGTAAATTTACATGTTTAAAAATTTCAATAATAAGCAGGCGTGCGCGGTACATGTCGCGATGTCGAAAATTCCTACATCGAATAGCAACGATACGCGCATGGTTTATTCGACCAAAATTAAAAAAAAAAAAAAACTATAACGATTGAAATACGGTTGGATGACCCAAGTGGGTCTAAAGGATGTAGCACTTTAATAACTTTGGCGAAGAAGAAGTACATTTTTCTTTTTATTATTTTATAAGGAAATACAGTTCATGCAGATTCTTTATCGCTATTTACGAAATTCAATATCCCGCAAATATCCATCGTTTTCTTGATGGCAAATACTGGCCCTTTTCATAGTATTCCATTACCGAAAGGTTTCGGATTACAAGTTTCAGTTTCGAATTTCACTTCGAATATTATTCTTGAGTCCGTGTATTACGCGTGGGTTTTATTCACGTAATTCCCGCTGCTTTAAGTGGCTGGCAGAAAAAGTCAGGATCACGGTGACGAGTTCAATCATTTTAACACGTCGTTGAACGTCAAAAGAAGTCGCCGGAAATCTCGCAAGGAACGTTCCATAATACACAGAAAAGAAGAAGGGGAGAAACTTAAATGGCGAGAAAGTTATTTAACTTTTACATCCTACAGATTCATTTCGGTCACCCTGTAGTCGCGCCCCTCTATCTTATCCCAGCGTTCATAAAATTCCTGCAACATTTCACAAAGTTGTTCACGCTGTTCGTCATCGAATCGCGCGTTGGGTATAGAAATAATTGAAAAATATATTCGGTTTCGGCTGTTAAAACCACTTCAAGTATAAACGTAAATGTATAAAATAAAATCTATAGCGATATTTCTCGTGTATGGCGGATATTTCGCCGTGTGAAATATTCATTTAAACGTTTCTTCGATTTGTCGTGTACTCGCGTCTATTTGAATATTGATTTTTATTACGTATACGTAGGTTGAAAAAATTGGGTTAGGTTGTCGCGTAATTGTCGGAAAAGTTAATTAACGGTATTTTCAATTTTTGGTATAATCGAATAACGTGTATTTCCAAGTGATTAATAACTGAAATATTTTCAAAGATTATTCGAGGAAAAAATTAGCGGAAAGGCGAGTTCGTTTAACGAACGTCTGATCGCGGAGCTTAATCGTTGAAGTCAGAGCTACGCGAGAACAGATAATCGGTTAATTACTCTTTGCTGGAAAGGAAATGTTGCTGGGGCGTGCTCGAAGAAAAGGAAGCTTTTGGGCCGGAGAAAATGAAATAACTGGTGTAAAAATGAAAATACCACCAAAGGCTGGCGTGCTTTAATTATCGTGCAAATCTAATTGTCCGCGGAGGTCTGGTAACGAAAATTTTCAGAATTTCTTGCGGTCGAAAACCGAGGATATTTCCAGCTTCGAAAGTACGTGGAGATAAGTTACGCCGTCGGAATTAGTATTTGCAAATTACATTCGCAGCTGCACGTTACCGTAACGAGGTAATTTCAGTTGTTGTGTACATGCTTCCCGAAAGACGGTTTTGAATTGCACGCGGAATACGCGTAAAGCAGATCCGAACAGGTACAAAATTATTATAATTCGCGTTGAAATATTTTCTTATTATTCTGCGATATCTTCGGGATATTAGAACGATTCGCGCTAAGTAATTTGTTTAATTATCAGCGATCAGCGAATAATTAAACAGAAAATGAAAAGGAAAATTAAATTTTGTAAATGGTGTGCACGGACGATCGATAGTATACTGAACGGATTATCGATCGTCTGCCGTGGCTAGCTGTTCGATATTCGTAGGACACGAACACTGCTAATACGTAACATTTTTACGTGAAAACTATTCTCGAATCTTGGTAATTCCGTTTGTTCGCGCTGCGACGTATATACATACATCATTCTTTATTTGCGTCTGGTTTAGAGTGCAAGAATACTTGACGTGCTGACTTTCAGATATATTTGCAGCGTTTAATTATAACGGTGAAACGATACAACCGAGTATAAAAGAAGCAGCCACTGTACGAAGAAATCAAAAGCGTTTGACCGGCAGTAAATGATTCGAGCGAATTCTCGACGCTTGTGGGTGGAATTATGTAAATGAACTTGCTACTACTAATTGTAAGAAGTTGTTCTTGGTGACTCGTGTCATCTCTCTGGAAATGTATTCAAGTGACACGGTTCTACGCTAGAGAAGCGCAGGGCTGTGGACTTGGCAAAGCTCGAGTCTGCGTTCGTAATGTCAGACTATAAATTTTATGGAAAATCTGATCGACGTGTGGCGAAGAAAGTTCGTTCGAAAGCACGTCACGATTCGTAAAACGTTTATATTTCGCAGCTACGTTTCTTTCGACTCGTCCACGCATGCATTTCATACGTATCATGCACGCTCGACTATTAGCAAATTATTAACCAAGCTTTACCTGTAAATGATTACGTTCAACGGTATCACGAAGGACGTAAATTTTTCATGCTTTTTGTCAGATTTAGTGGCGTGTCTTTCAAAGCGAACGCAATTCTCTGCAGAGTAAACAATTATTTTCTAATTTTTTTCACAGCCTGTCGATAGCGTTTTTTCACCTCGTTCAGTCGCGTAAAAACGGAATATCGACTCGAAGTTCTACTCCGACTCGTTTCTACGTATCGACAATTAGTCAGTCGATCCTTCATTTTTCACATCGTGTAATCGATCATTGTTCAATTTACTCGGCGATCCCGCGGCAGCGGGATAGGGAAAAAACGGAAATGTGCATCTATCATGGATCCATTGGAAAACTGTCGACAAGAGGCGCACGCGTCAACCATAAATAGTTTTGACGCATGAGAAATGGACCAGATGCAGCACGTGTATCGTACTATGTCATTGGAAAAGCAACACGAACCTGTGATTTAAATAAAAAATGGAGTTTGTTCGGCGATAGTCCGAAGACGATGGGGGTGCAACGTAGTTTATAGGCAGTTTCGAATGCCGGAATCAGATACGTAGCTGCTTATTCCACGTAGAATTTCACAATTCGTCGTTTCTGGCGTACGAGTTGTACACGTACAAGGGGATTAGGTTTAGAAACTCGCAGCGAGAAATTAGGACTGCATGTATTACAAAGTTTCTGCATTTCTGTTGGTCATTTGTAGTTATCACAAACCTACATCAAGATACACTGGGCGTAACCCTAACAAACGTGCCGCTCCTCTATCCAACTTAGCAGAAACGTTTTCGCTTGTAATTAATATACGACAGGACGAAGCTGTAGGTATAATACTTACGGATTACCCGTTATATTTTGTCTGTGATTTATCGACGTTGCCCTTGTCTCGCGTAATTCTTCCACGCTACTCAACGCAGATATAAAACAAGTTAGGAAATTTTGGATGAAATTTCACATCGTTGAATAACAAACAACAGGGATATACTTTTTGATCTCTTTGACGCGTATATTTTACCTAGTACGCGATACTTGGATACGTTCCGAATAAAACTTTGAAACTCATGCTAGAATTGCCGTGTGCACTGACTGTCCCATCGTATCGCGTTGTTACGCAAACTTGAATCAGCTACAAAACTTTTTACCTCCGGCAAACGAGTCCTCGCAAACTCGATTTGCGTCATAAAACCTTGACTACGTATTCGCCGACACATGGCGGTCAACAGCCGTGGTCATTTTTGTAAAATTTTAAAAATCCGCAGCACAATTCTGCCCTTCTGCAGTGTTTTGCATTATCCATCTCCGGGAATAAACCCCCCCCCCCCCCCAATCCCCTCCCCTCCCCCCTCCCGCCCCCATCCAACATTCACTATTCGCAACTTCGTACCACCGACCTATCAATTAAGCAACAGATTTCAAAATTTCGCCGGAACACACATATTCGCCAATTACAGCGTACGCGGTGCGTGAAAAACCTGGCTATCGAAAAATTGCGAATGTAACATACAACTACATTTCGACCACGCTACTTTCAACCACTGCCACAGTATGCACATGTATTTACATTTCGGCGTAAAGTCTATGGTGAAAATGCACGCTGATTTTTGTTAGTTTCCACCTTTTCCATTTCTTCGATAAATATTACTTTACCATCGAAAAGTGGTCCACCGGTCCTCCGTTACGTACGTAAACGCGATTTCGCGTTGCGAAAATATTGACCCCCCCTGTTCTCTTATTCTCTTATTGTAAAATGTGAAATTTATTTGAAAGAAAACAATAAGCTGATCATTACTGTTCATTTTCATCGTACCGTAAATACCGTACATATAGAAAACGAATCAACAACGTGTCAGTAACCGTTGTTTACCCGGCCTGCGTGTTAGCTTTGTTGCTTCGATGCAAACGTACAGATAGGGACTGCAGTTGCGGCTGTACGCTTTCAAAGTACTCTAAAAAGAAAATGCCCGGCTTTCCACGGTATCGAACTTCGTTCAGCTTCGTATGAATCGCATCCATGATTCCTATAAATAGAGCAACTTGGTTGGTCGTATTTGCAGAAGTCAATCTTCGCTGTATGCTTTGCAAACTGGCATGCCATTCTGCCGACTTCCACCCATCTTCGACTTGTAAATCTCTAGAACTCACATGACGGAGGTGCTACTCTTAACTTGTTTCGCGATTAAATTTCCTTTGCATACGTCTACGTTTCTCTAGGAAAGTTTTAGATTACTCAGTATCACGAAATGCAAAGTTGCCTAGGTTCTATCTTTACGCGGAAATTTAAATTAAACTAAATTCACAGTTTGTATACTTTGTTCCAAAAATAGCAACACCGAGAAACGTCCACGTTTCCAGAACACTTCTGTTGGATGCTTGCGAGGGCCACGAAATTTCCGACTTCTCGTCATCAGAAATAAACCTACGTTGTAACAAATCCTTCTTCCTTTTAAATCCGACGCGACGTTTTAAATTCTGCGCGCAGCTGTCCACTTTATTTCTTTCGAAAGGCAAAAACAGAAATACCGAACGAACGTGGAACAAATTAACTTTGATATACGTTACGTATGTACTTTATATTTGCTGTAATCTGCAAGCTCAATATCGCTTTGTATTAAAAGGGCAGACAAGTTGAAAGAGGAAAAGGACGCTTTACAGGGCAAGGAGCAGTTCGATTTAACAGATATTTGGATCAAACGTCGCGTAACATAAATTTTCCAAAGATAACGTCGTTGACTTATGAAGGCCCCCAACGAAGAGGAAGAGACAGTCAGGATCCAATTTGTAATATATCTTAGATAAAAGTACCTCCAGTTTTCGTATTAACCACCTACGTGGTCGTAAACACAAACTGTTGGCAGCTCAATTCCACCTTACAAAATCAATTACATGCTTCAAATACAGCCTCGACCGAAGTTGCCACGAGTCCACGGAGTTTTTAATCTACGCTTATTACTCATCTTGGCTATAATTGCTCTTCTTATAGAAAACCAACTACTCTCCTACTTTTCACGTTATTTCAAATAATGTGACATTCGAGGATATTGACCGTATATCTCTCATAAAATATTTCGCTAAAGAATTATCGTTCGAATCGTTAATTCAGTTACTATGTTCGTGAGAAATTTCCATAGCATGTACTGAACTAGCGCTTCATCTTAATGCTTTGATACGGCTATAAGGTTGAGATTATATTAGATTTATCGATATATCGTTTACAGATGAAACCTATGTAGCATTAAAAATGCTTCTTTATATATGTACATAGTATTCAGGCTTATTAGGTTATATATGTGGTGTTTGATGAACCGGAAATTTTGTAGCCATTATAGGGTCTGAAACTGGAACAGTTCCATTAGATGAAATATTGCGGTCACCGCCTACCGTGAGTTCAAACATGCAGACAGTTCGAATTCCAATCGTCTCGACTTGGTGACGCGATAAAGAGGTCGTCACTTGCATTCGTATCTCCACACGAGCCATCGAAAGTTCGACCTGCCGATTTTCCTGATAAAATGGCCGAGTGTTTTTCCACGTTCCGGTTTGAATGGCGCACTGTCCAAACAAAAAATGTCGACACATCCGACTGCGCGTTCTAAACCTTACGGGATCAATTGGCTCGAACGAGTCGGATTCCAGAAAACTCCTTAATCCGGCAATCGGTGTCGATTCGAGACACCAACAAGTTGTCCAACACGCGCATTGTAGAACGCGTGCCAAACCAGCCGATTCGCCGGCTCCTATCGATATCGGTCAGTTAGCTTTCCCATTCGATCGGTTGGCATGTGTTTCTACTTCGTAGCGTTGCGTTGCTGCATTATCCGCCAATAATACCGTGACTAAATCTAAACGTAATACGATTTTATGGTTGCCGATCGTTCGATAGAAAGGAGTATAACCGGATAATTCTTGGCTTAATTCTCTCTGGGAAATATTCGAGAGTATCGGACACGAAATATAGCCAATCCTATATAATGTTTCTTCCAGCGTTTCGGATGGATTTCACGATACCATTTTGTAGATACGCCATTAATGCCTATCTGTTCTAACGAAATGAAAGTATACACGTTAGCTCCTCTGACAGGTTATTGTAATATTCCTTAATAACGTATCCTGCGCTATCTAATAATGAATCTATGTAACGCGCGCGTTGCGCCATAATTTTAAAGCTTATTTTTTTTATTTATTTTAAAAAGAGAATAATAATTTGGGTTAGTAGACTTAGAGGAAAAATCGGCGATATACATTTTTGACGTTTACGTATATCGTTTCGATTCTTATCGATGTATTAGTAGCAATAACGTTAAATACTTCCGCGTAAAATATTCGTCCGCGATGCGAAACAATTTCAGCTATGCAGGAGACACGATGGCTTATGGCTTATCCAATTCATACCATCCGCATTCTTGCTCAGATATATAAATTATGCGGAATATATTAAACATACGGTATAAAGTAGCGATAAATTAGGTACACTATCAGAAGAACGTAATACAGTGCGTAATTTTGACATTGCGCGTCGTACATTTATATGTGAAATTATCGGAAAGGGACAAGTGGTTATACTTGGAAGCAACTATAATAATCGTTTCTAGGAAATCCATAGACTAGAAATTTCCTTGAATCGCGTACGAGGTTTCGAATTTAGGTAGAAACGAATTCAACTGCGAAAGTAATTAAAAAGCGTGGTAGATCAAGTTCCATTTCAACGATAGCAAAAGAAAAGAGCATCTTTATTTCCATCCCTGTTCTAACTTTACCAGTCAAGAATTTATTTCATCTATTTTAATTATGTCTGGCCTAATTACTTCACAGCCGCATTATCATGTTCTTACTACATCACTGTCTCGTAATTAAGGATGAGATTAAGGACGTGTTAAGTAGTACGAAAGTTTGATAATTAATGTTCATAGTGGAACAAACATCACGGAGAATAGAAATTAAAGCAGAAATGAAACTGTTATTATAGGAATTACTATTACTATTGTTCTACGGTGTTCCGATCGTTTATTTCAAATATCACGTAAAATCGACATACACCGCTATCATTCTCTATCGATGCTTTCATTCACATACCAATGAAAAACCACATTTATTTCTTGCCTTGCGGTGCTCTTACTTCTGCAAGAGTCGTCAGAACGACACGGAGCGTAGAGTTATCGCGCAGTTCACGCTCTGTATATTGACTACCGATTCATCATTGTCAGTTATCACGCCATGATCGGCACGACGATCGACGGCGGATGGCTTTTCAATCTTAATAAAGAGGTAAGAAGTCCAAGAGGTCGAAAGTTAGGATCATTCGCCTTAATCGCCGTAATAGTGGTCCTGATCGTTAATCTTCGTCGATGTACTCGAATCTTGCCCCCAGCGAACCGCGTATTCGGTAAAGGGGTTGAACAACCCTCTCCCTTTGACCTATAAAGCACCTCTTGATCATAAACCCGGTCTTGCACGAAGCGCCAGAGCTCGTTCACGTTCCTGGAAAGGTAATTGCCTTTTTTTTCCAGCCACCTCGAATCGCCTTATGGTTCCCGCTCACGCACCACTAGGAATTACACCCTCCTAAATTCGTACACCATCTGATTCCGGCTTAATTGCTCGGCTAATTAATTGCGTAATTTATCGAATGTTGAGATAAAACGGTGATTTAATTTCGTCGGTTCGCACCTAAGGTTTGCGAGGCAACTACTCCGAAGACGTTTCCGATGAAACGGACGCTCGACGTTGCTTTATGGCCAGCGCGATTCCCTTTATCGTCCCAGACATCCCATCTTTTGATCTTTTCTGTCTTAAATAATTCATGCTCTGTGTTCTCCGCAAGATCATCCACGTTCTTTCTACCTCTAACACACGTGTATAGGAATCCGAGTGGTTGATAGTTAAGTCCTGCAAAGGTGAGATCAACGATTTTATTTCTTTTCGCTTTATCATCGGTGGTTACCTCGATTTGAAAATTCCACGTTTTTTCCCTTTGTTATCCAACCGTACGAATATCGTTCGTAACTGTATGTACAGGTCGCGGCAGAAAACACGCGCAAGCGGGCAGCGTGGTGATTCCTGATGGAAAAACGCGAAGAAAATACAGAGTACAATTTTTTTCCTACGACGTATCTTTTTGTTTTTTTTTTTTTTTTTTTTTTGAAAAATCCAGTTTGTCCATCGACCGAGTATGCTTGAACGTGGCCAATTCTGGAGTTCCTGACTGGGCACGACTCAATAATCGACAGGACGTTGTTCCACGCGTGAAAATAAGCGAAGAATGTGGAATAAAATTTTGTCGCAAGACGCTTTGTCTCCGAGGGGAACACGTTTGAAAATGTATCACACGCCTGTACTGGACCAATTCTTCGCTAAACGCGTTCAAACTCTATTTTCTTGAAAGCGAAACCTTAAAAGCAAGAACTTTATTTCACGTTTTCTCACGTAGAATTTTCAGTCGAACGCTTATCCATATTTGATCGATAATTGACCAAGTTCAAGTATACTTGACAAATTTTCAAACTCGATTTTCTCGATGATAAAATCTGATCCTATATTTTCTTCGTATCTTTTCAGAGGGAGTCGCCTCGTGTTCGCTTGTACATGTTATTCTCGATATTTTATATTTCTCTAATGTTTATTTTTCTACCGAGAACAAAACCGCTCTACGATCCTATCCTGCGATTAACGATTAAAACAATTCGAGTCAAATTTAATCGAATGTATCAAAGCTTATTTGTTCGTTTAATATAAATTTAATGTAACCTTAATATAATATTAATAATTTCAAAATAATATTTACTCGTACGTCTTGCAATATTCACCCGGACGACGAAAATGCAATGTACGGTTAAAGGAACTTTAAAGCAACGAATTAAAGATCGTCAAGAGGAAACCGGCATTCTCTAACGTTTGCTTATTTGAAAAATGTCTATTACTTTCGGAGCGAATACGATCGACGTTTGCTATAAGTGGTGAAAAAAACCGTTTATCGATGATAGAAATGTGGCCGCATTAATAAAATTCCACGAAATAAGATGCCTTTCCATACATGCAGGCGTTTAATGGTTAATCCTATGAAAACATATCCGCATAGCTTTACCAGTGTGCTCGTTAAATTTTCCCGGGTTCGTGGAAAATCTTCTGGCAGTATTCCAGACCTATATTTCGACTGGGCCAACGATGAAGTAAAACGAAATAGCGTCGAGAACTCTTTGTTCTATAATCTTTTTCGTAGGAACATCTAGGCCGTTTGAAGATTACGAATGCAAAAGTGATGTAACTGAACGACGTTCTTCCGTACAAAATTAGGAAAAAATTTTTCTTCCCGAGGATTTTACGCTCAGCTAGACGGTAATATATTCATGGAACGATTCCGCGAATGCAGCTATTTAAAATTCACTTTGTTCAATTAGCGAGCAGGCTTCCTTTTCAGGATACGCCCTCATCGAAACATAGAACCGAATGACATTTTACGTGTGACACCTAAACGCGATTAAACCCTAGCAACGATATATCAAAGTGACGATATTCGTTAACGAGCGAAAAGGGAGAGGAATCGAGGATAGTGTGATATTTATTCGACACGGGAAACTCGAGTTTCGCTGCATATTCCATCAAACGGATACTCGAACGTTTCAGTATTAGTAAATTATAATCGAGTGATATTCGTAGATGATAGCGCTGCTTTTCCATTGAAAACTGTTCCGAGAGTAGAAAATAGTCCTATTTGGACAGGTTTACGAGCGATACGTAGATAATACGTGTTTCCCAAAATGATTTGTTTTTCGTTGAAAACTTTGCTATCCGTTGCGAACTCTGGCGAAATTATTCCGTGGGAGTAGATCGGAGGAAAAAGAAGTCAGCGATCGCGTAAAGCAGATCAACGACAATGGCACGGATTTAGGTCCGGTAGGTGTCAGTGAGAATCTAATTAAGGTCAATGAAGAGCGAAACTTGGTTAATCGGACCAAGTTTTCTTGGGATCCTTCGTTACCGCCACCGACTTCTCTCGAAAGTCGTGTTAATCTGTCAGATATTATTTTATCCTTCTTTTATCGCGCCCTGAATGCCTCAAAAACAGGAGGAAATTGACGCTTCTTCCACCTCGATCTCCAGCGAATTTTTCTCATTTCCCTTGAAGGGAAACTCGCCGATTCAGAACTGCGATATAATACAACACAAATTATCGAACATTATCATCTACGAGTTACACAATTTTTCGCAGATACTAAAAGTATATAGGTACTTGGAACGCGAATAGAAAATATCCTGTCGCTTAGCGTGTCGATAAAGGAAGACAACGATGAGAAAACAACGATCTATAGTTGCATAGTTATTTTCGAGTATCTTTTATTATATTTCTATTGCTGTCCAATTACGATATCTCTCTATATTATATATCGTACTATGAAGTATCGTTTGATCTTCAATGGTCCGCCACGGAATCTACACAGTTGTTTCCAAAGAGAATTTGTTTCGAAGAAAAATCTAACGACTGTCTGTTATAGCGCGAAGCTACGCAACATCAAAACGCAATCGCGTTACAATGTCCCTGGCATCTTCCTACAAGGAATATCTCGTAGAATACTAATGCGCGGAAAGAGTGGAATAACATAGAGACTGTAATGCTTTCTAGATTAAATTTATGCTACGTCTACACCGAATGACGAAGGTTTTATGCTCCCCTTACCGTTGCTATTATTTCCTAATATATTCCATGTAAAACATTTTACACGGAATTGTGCCCGTGAACGTCTGTTGTACGTTTAACAAACACGTATGTTAACGAAGATGCACCCTGGGAAACGACGTAACATTTAGCTATAACGTAATGCGTACCTACTCGCTGTCTGCTAAAAACGCGAAACCACCTGTCTCGCTACCCTTGTTTATATCAGAATAATATCGGGAAATTATGGTCAACGTATTCAGGTTGTATTTGCGTTGCAAATAACCATCGGTTAATTAAATAAAACCCACTGTCGATCGATAATCGCTGAATCACAATTTACGAGCGTTCGATTCGTAAGAAGGAAACCGATTCTCTAAACGGTCCATTGTTAGCGAGAAAAACAAACTGACGAAGAGGTGATTTATCGTTGAGCGAACGCTCGAAATCAAAAAGAATCTTTATTTCGCTTCGCTGTAAGCATAATCGAGGTTGCTATAGTAGAACGCGTGTGTATTCGGACAGGACAGTCCTTGGTTCCTGTAACGGCGATATCTTTCTTTCTTGGGAGTCGCGGAGAAGCAAAGTAAAAGCGGAAGCACTATCATCCGATCGCACGCCGATTGAAATGAAAAACCCCTCGGCGGAAATTCAGTTTGAGATCGAATCTCAGGGGCAACGAGTTCGGAAGCTAAAGATATTGACCAATTGCCGTACCGGTCGTACGACCAAGTTACTAGGTCAATAGAGTGTACGGGTTCCGGAATCGCGAGCTCTCATTGTCGGGCTTACTTAATCCACGCGTATTGATCCGAAACTTTCACGGTCGTAGAATTGCGCGGATTACTTGGTTCGCACATACTTCGCCTCCGTCTCGTCTCGTAACCCTGTAATTCTCCGGAGATCTGACTTTACGATTTAGCAGAGGAACGTCGTTTCAACAGTTTTACGCTTTACTCTAGCGTATTATCGTACGTGTACTATTTCCTTGCTACTATACGTATATACAAACGCTCGTGTTTTGAGGTATACAGCGCGTAACAAAACACGTGGCATTCCTTTCGGTAGCCGAACCTAAAAACAATGGAAAATATTCAGATAAACGTATGCTCTGTCTGTCTTCGTTCATGAGATGTAACGAATTTATCGCGTACCTGATCCTAGCTTGACCTTAACCTAGCCCTAACCTAATGGATACTCTAATCTATGGGAAATGTTAGAATACCAGTGTTCGGAATAGAACAAACTTTTCAACGAACTCGGTAAACACCAGAAACCATTCAGAGTGCCATCGAATCCGCAACGAAACGTCTACAGATTTGCCTGGAGACGCAAGCTGGTCAATTTCCTGCAAAGGTAACTAGATAACGCAAAGTCAAAACGGAAAATTCGTTACATCTCATGAACAAAGACTGACAAAATATAGTTTATGTGAATATTTTTCATTGTTTTTGTGTGTACAGTCAGCTGTAGAAGTAAGTCGCGTATGTAGATACTCGAATCAGTTGGGAACGTATTCAGACTCGGTAACTTTTCACGGAGATTACAAGAAGTTGCAGCTATGTAAGAACAACGACTATAAGTTATCAACTATCGTCGATGATCGATCCATTTGCTTTAATGGAACGGAACGCACGCTGCCAGAAGCTATCTGCCAAGCATCGTCATACAGACGTCGTAGTACAGTGCGTTTAGTTAAATATTTACATTTTCCGACCTATGTATAGCGTTTGGATTCGTTAAAGTTAGCAAACATGACCATTTATCGGTAAATGTACATACGTATATATCGAGTACGACACAGGATGCAACGTCAGAGCAGATGAATGCTTGAATGCCATGCTAAACACTTTTGTGCATCTTGGATCGATGAAAAATTCCAAAGATACGAAAGGAGGCCTTGAAAATATATTCGCGTTACGTGCAATCAAACAACGATACAGCGATTCGTTGCTTATTCGAATATTTATCTATAAAATCGAGTGGTCGAGCTGAAAGTTCGATCTAGAAAACAAATTCTTGAACGCGTATACGATATAAACGAGTGTATGTTTCTATATTGTTAACGAGTGTTTTTAATACACCGTTGACAGCATAAATTATGAAGATTAAAGCACATAGGAATATGTTACAGGTCAGTTTTCGATAAATCGATCACTTTTTGACGTAGACGTCAGGAGATTTTTTTCAAAATGAAATATGACGTAGAGCATATGAAATTAAGAGGTACGGGCTCGTCAATTTCCACGAGCTCGTTTAAAAAAATCCCATCGGAATTTTGCGTTTTTCATTCAAACGAATCGTATTTATGAATTTTTATCTCGAAAACTATCCACCAACTGAGTCCTTTTTTTTTTATTACTATTCCTTTACTTTTGAAGGACTAATGCGCTCTCGTAATAGTAACGTGAAAAATCTAGATACTCTCGCGTCTTCGAATTCACGCGTTTGACAAATTAATTTAAAAGTAAATTTAGTTTAAGAGTTAGATGCAAATATATAAGTTGCTATCGATTGTTTCCAAGCAGTAAGTAATAATGAACGAAAGAAAAGCGAGAAGAAAAGCTAGAGAGAGGAAGAGGAAGACGAGGACGAGTAACGGAAAAGTACTTACGTTTTGTCTAGGAACCAGCTAATGAGACACATCGGTTAAGCTTCCTAATATACCTATTTATAGCTGGAGCACGGGAACGGTAGAGAGATTTGCCGACTGTATGAAGAGATTAATTAGGTGACGACTTGTGAGAATTTCTAATTAGCGTGAATCTGCTAGCGAGTGTAAAAACTCACATATATAGAATTTAAACGTGAGAAAAAATGACGTTGACGAAGAAGGCTATGGCAACCGTTGGTGTACAATTTCCTTTTCTTCTCGATTACCTGTAAAGTTTATAATTTATAAAAAGAAAGTGGTGGTTCGAAGTTTTACGGAAATCTTACTACCAACCGTATATCCAATTTCTTACAAATCGGTTAGCTATTCTTTGACGGAAATAACAATATTTTTGATTAATTTGCGGAACGTTTTCTGCCAATTATCGGGCAAGTATGTATTTCGGTAAACGTGAAATTACAAAAGATATCGCGATAGCTGCCAGGAAAAAAAGTGTAAATTGAGGAAATCGAAGTAAAATGAGATAAAAATATTGCAAAATCAGATCTGAGTTAGCTGGTATCCGTAGCTAAATGTATCGACCAATTTAGCTCGTACGCTACGTAGCAGTGTTACTTGCCTCACGGAACATGTAGGTCCGGAATTTCAATTCCTGATTGGTCTCCTAACTATTTGCGTACATGTTGGTCACTGTTATGTTCGCGTTCGCAAAATTAGCCTGCTTCTATTATCACGAGATTGTAGTTAACACGTAAGGAATTTCCGTCGATGAATTCATAGTGATTTCGATATTCTAGCACGGTTTAACGAATCGGATCGCCAGTGGTATAGGTCAATTTTAAATAGCGTACACTACGTGTTATTCTAGGCGGAGTATATTTTCCTGTGTTCGAAACGTCGCTACGATTGACCCAATGTTTCTTTCCTCTTGCGAAACAATAACACAAAGGCTATTTTATGTGAAAGGAATTAAACGTGGAAACGCGAGAACGGATTTTTGTCACGTTCATAATGAACGTGTTTCGGTCTAATTTCGCCGGGAATTGCGTACTTTCATGAGAATTTGCATTTTAATCGTTAATATCCCGTTATTGCGAATTTGTGCACCGACAAGCAGTTCTGCCGAAATTTGTTCAGGCGAAATTTTAGGCGAATCGCGTTAGATAGTTGATTGAGTTTCTGTAATGGGTTTTCGTACGGCGCAAACGTCATTTGCCGCAGTTCATCGTGGAACGCACGGGTGCGCATCAAAATAATAAAAATAATTCGCAAAGGCTACAATTCGATTTGTAACGGCGACGTGCACGTCGTTTCCCGTTTATTAAACGAAATACCGGTTTATACGAGGATAGTTTGTCAAAGTCGTCGCATTTCATTTCTATTAATAATCGCGTGCCACGTCGAAAGTTGCCAAATGAACAACCGGGATTCTGTTACTTGCGATGACGCGTGATTCGAACACCCAGTGCTTCTCGGCTATTCGTTTCAATTTGCAACACGATCGACGAGATTCACGAACTTCACGCGAGATACCTCGCTTCTACTTTGTTCGCTTCGATCCGATCTCCCAAAGTCTTTACTTTCGACTAATCCGTAATATTTTGTACGAGTTCGATTTTATGGTAGCCTTAAATTAATTACGACCGAGTATAGCTATAACCGAGGAAAACTATCGAACCCTTCTACGCTAGTTGTTCCGAGAACATCGAAGAAAATTGAAAAGGTCCGGAACAATAGAAATCCTTGGAGGTTAAGGAACAAAGCAAGCAGAACCAGTACACTCGATTGCTACGTCTATTGCACGTAACGTTCGGCAAACACGGTTAATCTACGTTAAAGGTATTGATCAGTTGACCTAGCAGTCGTAAGCAGAAGCTGACTAAACGCAGATTATGTCGATCGGACATCGAAATCTCTGGTTGATCACCTAACGTGTTCGATTGCGTACAAGATTGGTCGGCACGCGACTTTCCCTAGTTTCCGTAGAATCGCACAGTTATCCGGATTATGCGATGCGCGTCCATTCGACGTGTCTCACTCGAATAATCCAATACATTTGGCAAATGCGAATGAAAATTTATGGAAGTAACGCGTCGCATCTACCACCGACTGAATCTTACAAGCTATTTTACGGTGAGCAATTCTTCGTACGAAATTCGCAGAAACTTACAGAATCCCGTGGAATTTAATACGGTTGATATAGTTGACAAGGAGACGTTTTAACGGAGTTTCGGTTCGATTGAAATTTCAGTTCCTTCGCGTTTCAGAGATCAAGGCGAACTTGTTTACTTTGATCCGAAGTTTCTATAGCGAAATAAAATTTCGCCTTTCACGAATTGGTTACGCGTTTAGTCATAAATATTCGTCTATTTCGTTTCTTCGAAGTGCCGTCCACATTTTCGAGTTTCAAATCTCACGAAATTATATTTCATTCTCTACGAAGCGGCGAAATTCTTTGCCCCCTTTTCCATTGTGCATTCTCCCTACCATCGACCAGTGATAGCGTTTCTACCAATTAAATTAATCAATAATGCATCAAGTTGCATCGTTACATTATCAAAGTCATTAAATGTCCCATCAATGCCATTAGTACGGTTATTAATTATGGTTATTAACATCTGTTCTCTAACATCGATGTACTCAAGCGTAAAACGATGCTTATTGAATCATCTATTTTGCTTCAATAGTAAATTCCATGGTCGATGTATAACGACTTTGATGCAATCCGTGAAAACTGTTTATCGCGACGTAATAAGCTCGTTATAATATTAGCCGTATAAATCGCTGAAACTGTAAACGAATCGAAAGGAATCGATATTCGACTCGTAGTTGTCAATAGCACAAAAGTACGTCGCTTGAACGTTTTTGATCGCTGAATACATCGGACAACGAAAATGTCAGCGTGGAAATAAATTGATTCGATACCGTCTTAATACGTACCATTTCTTTCCGTTTGTTTGATGGAATTGTATTAAAAAATTGGAACGATGGATACGATCGATCACGCAGCTACGAGTACTCGAATTACCAGACGTCTGCTTAACGATCGATCGGTTAATTGAAATTTCACCATGCACCATTTCACCGCACAGTCTGGCGCTATTTACCTGCACGCCACAAAGAGACAGCGATAATGAGGAAACACGTTCGTTGCTCGTAAAAGTACAATTGTATTAAATCGTTTCGTCCATGGACACCCATGGTCACGAGCCAGTGTGGTTTAATTATGTATACACGAACGAAAGTAGCAAACTCCTCGGTGTAAAATGAGAATAAATATTAAGTCTCTTGTAAAATGAAATTACTCTGTGTATCGAACATTTTTCCAACCAAATACACGTTCTTTCATATTTTACGTTTTCGTTGAAACAATATCGCGATCATATGCAAATACGGACGAATGAATATTAGTAACGCGCGAATGTAACGTTTCATCGATGGGAGATCTTTTATTACACTTCGTTTACGCGCGATTTATCATTAGCAAGAATTTTAGGATCGCGTCAATTTGCATCTGCGATCTGTTAACGGTGTACAGCTACGTTGCGTCGTTTCTTCAACACGAATCCGAAGGCGTTATAAAAATCGTAAATACGCTTATGTTTCGTTCTCACGCGCTCATGTAAGTTGACTCGCAATCCCTTTTCTTTTCCCGAGGCAAATATACAAGACTGGCGTGACTCGTATCGTTCCTCCGTGACATTTTATTTGCTTAATGTCTCGCCAACCGAAGATGCATTACTTTCCGCCTCTTTCCGTTACTCTTATCCAACTCGAAACACCTTCTGCGAAAAAGTTTCGTCGTAATCGACGAGACGAGATCCGAATGATATTAAGTTGGGTTAAGGTTACTTGGAATCGTATTCCGGAAAAATACCACGTAAATCGATATCGCGAAGTTTCTCAGTTTCTGATAATCGCAAATCCTTCCTAATCGCATCGTTTGATTTATATTACTCTTGGCTGTACGACGAGTAACTATATCTTATTTGTATCTTCTATATTATAATCGCGTCTTTTCCGACCTCGTTGCTCGGAACAGCAGAAATTTCCGCGACGAATGATCGGTTCATTTCGATCATTTCGATCGTATCGTATTGTATTTATTTGTTTCAGCCTGGCGGCCTAGAAATTGCACTCGGTTTTTCACAGTGATTTCGATCGTAAGATCGAGCGAAACGGAGAAAATAATTTGCCGCGGGATCGCTTTAAAACGATGACAGCCACGCGCTTAATTTAAAATGTTTGAAGCCGTTGGAACGTCTCACGTAAAAGTGAAATCACATTTGATAATGGTAATATGAGCATGAAAAGCGTGAAAATAAAATGAGAAAATTGTAAGAAGATGTTGGTCTATTGGAAAGTCGCTGCTTTAAATCTAAATAAAAGGTACGATATTTGAAAGCGGCGCGAGTCGTTAAGAACGTTGCTGTTTTACAACGGAATATCTACGTAGCTGCTACTCGACTTACATTGAAAACTTTTAAGGAAGCTCAGACATAGGCACAAAGTTGGTCAATTAGCGATGAAATATGATATTTCGCTTCTAATTTGATTTCATTGGAGTTGCTCGTTAACGCGTGGCTGATTTGCTAAATTACCGCATGACTGAAGTACAGGTCCGCGCCTACGTGTCCCTTCTCTTTAAACTGAAATAACGTAATTAAGCTGTTCTCTCGCCAAGATGAAACGGTATTTCATTAAGAGCGACTGCCATTCATTCGAGAAGTTGATTGAGAGACAAAAGAGAATATTTTTTCAACGGATAACAAATTTTTCCTGAGCAAGCTATTTTTGCGAAAGAGGCGACGCAATTGAGAGACCAGATGCTGTCGAAATTTATGATTTTTCATCGTTCCTCGAACGAAAATAATTGCATAATTTGTGACTCTATCTTCTAACTATTTGATTATTTAACAAACGTGAAATACTTTTTAATTAATCGAACGTTTCGCATACGACACTCGTTCGATCCTGTTTCGATCTTACGGCGAATCTGTTGAATACGATGTAGGACGTAAAAGCCTTTTATGTTACAACGATACTAAGCATATTTATTCCGACTATTAATGAAACGATTAACAACGTACTACGCGATATTGGTAATTGATGAAAACGTAACAGTTCGTACTCTATTTTATACAAATTTTTATAAATTTTGCTAAAACTGGTGTTAACGCGGTGTTAATACGTACTTATTACAAATTTCACTATTCGATTCGTCTCACGAGAATTTTTATACGCCTTCGTTTTATTCAACGACAGATTACCAGACTCACCGACGCTCAAATGCGAATATCCTTGTCTCTTGCTTTTAACCAATATTTTACACTTGCCGATTGATTTTCTTAGTTACTTACCGAGATGTGCCAGTGTTCCATAATTAGGTACAGTTGCCCTACATACTTGCAGTACATACGTTTTATCGACCTAATTGTTCAGCTTCCATCAGCGTCCTTTAGCATCACATCTCGAAGCTAATATAGGGTTTATTAAATTCTATAAGTTAGTTACTGTTGGCGTTCTCTTTCGGAAGCATTACGGTATACCGAATCTTCGGAATGCAGTTTGTCCCAACTGTTCGTCTATAAAACGCGAAATTGCTGAGGTAGCACGGCATGTAGAATTTCCATGATCGTTCACTGCGTTTCGTGTAGTTACTAGTTCTGCGCAAAGTTTGTCGAGAATCGTTAAATTCATTTCGAACAACGTGGTTTTAAAATCATTGATTCTGTTTCCCCCTGCTCGACCAGCATGGAAATTTTTGCAAATGAGATTGAACGCGCGCAGTCGAATTTAAAATACCGGACGGCCGTAGTTTGTCGTAGGGTTTTAACTAACCAATGTTCGTCGATCGTTCCAGCAATCCGACCAATTCTATTTCACTAAAGCACCGCTGATTTGTATTTGGCATGTTTTAATCTCCTGCTTCCATTCGAATTATTCCGTACCGTTAATTTGGCACTGATCCCATTCTCTCGAACGATTAGTATCCCTGACTAAATCTGACTTTACGAAACGATACATTACCGTTGATATCGTCTAAGAAAATCCACGCCTCTGTTAGACAACGTAACGATCATTTTGCAATATTCCCGCTTTTCTTTACGAAATTTAGATTTACATGCACGTACATGGGCATACTTTATTTAGAAAAATACTAGCAGCAATAAAATGAAAAAATATACGTACCATAACACGTGGCAAATACATACGAGCAAGCTAAACTATTTTACGAGCCACGTTCGCTCCGAACGCTCTTTATATCTGTCGAGTGTAAGGAAAGCCTACGTTACGTCGCCTTTTATACTCTGTAACCCGTTTGTGCTTATAAGCGAACTAATCTACACACATACCATACTGCCACGGCCACAAACGCGAGTACACATATTCTAACTGTACACGCGATACACGTTACAGCTGTAAGGCGATATAAGTTTCGAACGAGCCAGCCTCTTCTCCATTACGTTTTGGAACATAACAAAAACCTGTAATTAATAGCTAGCTTTATAGTAGCTCGCGTTAAAATATTCGTTATAAAGCGTAACGAGACATTTTAGCGTACGTTTTATCCGCGCGTTCGCCAAGGGAAGAATATAAAAATGGAGTATCGATCGAGAAAACTTCAACTAGAATGAGATAATTTTATGTAAAAGAAAATAAATAAGTAGGTATTAATTGGAATATCAAATTTCTCTCTTCTATTACGAATATCGTGCCTTAAAAGCGACAATACACCGTACTCCATTGCAAGTTTCACGTTTTTGATTTATTTTTCTTCAGATAGTCACCTTCCGCCAACCTGAACCACCTGTTACTGTGGTTTTGTCTGGTTACGTTATATTGGAAAATCAATAAAGCGCGTTGAAGCGCGACAGCAGAGAAGAAAAATAAATACGCTTGGTTTGGGAAAAATTGATTTGTAAAAATGTCGTATAGCTAGAATAGAGCGCGCTGGATTGAAAGTCGTTCTGCTTTCCAACGAACCCTATAAAGGACGATTTCTACGAGACGGGGAGGGGGAAACGAACGACACCGATAGTATCGATACAATCGGATTCCTTAGAGCATGCCATATATTCCGTTCATGACTACGTGCACCCTGATATCCGTCCAGAATGGCACGTGAACTTACCTTCGTGGAGGCCATTTGCTTGGTGGACGACATTGGCTGGCCATTTGCCAGCAACGAATATCGCATAGCGGAGGAACGTCGAGCTGGAATCGTTGAATTACCGACGAATGCCGGTTGCGACGATATTAGTACCTGTTTCACGATTTAATCGTGGACCTGGCGTTGCGTGTCCGTTTATTATCTGATCCTTGTGGCAACAAATAACGAAACAGTCATGCGGTGGGCGTATCCTCGAGCTTAGATTAGGGACGCGAACTCATTCTCACGTGTCTATTTTCAGCAACCACGGAGTGTCGTCACTTGTCACGTTTCGCTCCCCTGTACCCTACAAATATACATTCTATGCATAGTAAATCTTAATTGTAATCGTCTGGTGGCAAGTGTAAATATTCAATTACGAATGTTTCCTCGGCAGTGGATAATACAAAGGGATCCACACGCCAGCTGACTCGGTGAGTTGACATACGTACGATATAATTTGAAACGGCGCGATCGTCCACATCGCCTTGCAGTTAATTAGCGAGAGGATCGCTTGTCACAATTGAAATCTCATTTTGTAAAATTTGCCAAGCAATCGTACGAAATTATTCGACATTCATTCAGAAGTTTCTTTCGTTTTATAAGGAAATAGTTGACGCATTTTCTCTTTTATGTTATTTTATTGAAATATGCGCGATTCATTTTGATCTCTGTTGAGATAAAGACCACAACATTCGACGGATTAGCCTTCACGTTTGTATAAAGATGCGGTGTCGTTAAAGACACGTTTGTAAACGAAAGAAAGGGAGAAAACCTAATACGTCCAACGATTGTAATAAACAAGTGGAACGAGTAAGATCGTCCCGATCGTTGTGTCACGCTGAACTTTTATTGTAATTCGCGTTTATATATTTCTCAATACGTCAAAGCTGCGCAAGCGGTATCATTATTTGTCAAGCAAACACTCTCGGATGCATCGGCAGAAGTTTTAACGGCCCCGTCTAAAGACTGCATGTCGAGAAACGTATTTGTTTCGTGCTTGAAACAATACGAGTTGAACCACTCGAAAGACACGAGAAGGAACAGTTCGAAGGGAGAAGAATAAACCTTGGGAAACGGTATGGAAGCGGGCCGTTTGCGTACCTTTCTTTCCGCTCTGCGCTGATGGAACATCGATTCACGTGTCGCATTAGAATGTCGGGAACACACGACGGCAGTCGCCTCTCTTTCGCTCTGCAAACCAACGAAAATCTCCACGAGAAAATATACCTCTCTTTGACTCGACGCCTTCGCTGCATAGACAAATGGTTTCTTGCACACACTCTCTATCCGGAGACGTTTCTTTTTCCATTCGTGCGCTCGCTTGTATCTTTTCCTTTATCACTGTATACCCGAGCATGGCGAATCTTCCTCGTTTGATGATACCTGCAATCTCTACCTGGTAATAGATCTCTTCTTCGATAGCAGTTGATATTCAATTTAACACACACTGCCCGAGGCTACTGCTTCGATCAATTATACGATAGTTTAATCCGTTACGCTTGGGAACCGAACGATCAAACGTAATCTGCATCATTTTGCAGATGCAGCTTGTCGCGTGTTATATTAGAAAATCTGAAGAGTATGATACAAAGAGTACGATCGATGCGGATCGAAAGATACTGTACTCGATTCTATCTGACAATTTAGTTATTCTTAGGTCGGCGCGTGAAATGACGTTAAAATTGAACTTGAACGACGAAGGAGTGAGCTTGGCAAACGGGCGATAGCCGCGAAAAACGAAACAAAATTCGATTGAAATTTCATAGATCCGTTGCACAGCGCGACGGTGTATCTAAGGAATTAATCGTCACCGAAGAACCAATCTACTTTGCTAATCGAATGAAAATTGGACAGAAGCGATTCATCAGATCGAAGTAACGAGGACGGTACTTTGGAACTATCGCTCGATGATACTCGAGGCGAGCAAAGATAGGAAGAGAGAGAGAGAGAGAAATAATGTGTGTATGAGGAAGGGGGTGAATAAGTGAAAACGAGAGAAAAGGAGAGAAAGAGTGTTGGACCGTTGGAACCACTGATACGAATCTATAGGCTTCTGTCTCTTTCTGTATTTCTCAAACTATCTCAGTCGATTGTTCAGCACAGAGCAGGTAAAGAAAAAGTCGGATTAAGAGGAAAAAAGGTCGAGCTTCGATCGATTGCGCCCCCAAGACACCGACGCGACGCGACCGTCCGACCTACTGAATGGGTTCTGCCTCTAGGATAGGTTCATTCCTTTCAGTATCATTTCGACTAACCGTAGATAAAATCGCATTTACGTTCAACCGCCTCTGTCCAAAAGGAATGTACAGGCAAACCGATTCTCAGCCAATGTGTGCAACCTATCTCTACTTGCTGGCGTTTTGATTCAGATTTTCTCTGAGACCAAACACGTCTAATACAACGTATATGTACTATGTTTGCATACGTGCGTTTCGTTCGACTTTTTCTTACGAGGATGCAAATTGTCTTGCGCGTGTCACTCGCCAATTACGATAATTAGTACGATGAATTTTTAGTTAATAAGGCGCTACATCGTCGTGAACGATCGAACAATCGGCTCAATGGCCCCTCCTGGTAATTCAAATATTTCTCCTCTTTTTTTTTTTATAGTTACAAAATAGATAGGAAGCGTCACAAGTGTAGAAAAGAATTAGTAGCATAGGATGAAATATCATAGTAAATGGAGGAGTAGAGAGAGAAATTGTTTACATAGAGGAAATCTCGTCATACCGAAGGTAGATATCGTTGGAGAAAATAGAATTCAAGGGGACAACGTTCCTCCTCGAATCGAATCGTTCTCTATTCCTGTACGAGAATTAATTTAGAAATAATCGGTGCGTAAAGATATTCGATAAAGGTATTCGAAAAATAAAATTTGCCAGATGTCTGTAATTCTCACAGGGCAGATATATTTTGCTCAGGTACATTTTCAAACATTCCATCTGCCATCGTACCGTAGGAATTTTATAAATTTATATCAATCGTTCGAATGTCGAAATGATCAGGTTTTTTTTTAGAGTATTTCCAAAGTATGAAAGCAAACCGTATTTCGAAAATATGCTTCTTCGTACAATTCGCAAGCAAACATCTATAACGTTTCGTCGTGTATGATGTTTTCTATACGTTCGCCTAAAATTCTATTTCGTTTCGACCGTGAAATCCGGTTATTATGCGAGTATAAATAACGAAGCGTGCATTGAACCTGTGCATCGAAATGGTAAGTACGCACGATTGAATAAAAGCGATAAAAAGTCGAGTAGATTATGCGAGTCTAAATTGCTAATCGATTTGCAAGCAACGTTATACGCGGTTCGATATTTATTATTACATCTATATCGGCAAGCAAATAGGCGTCGTTGATAGCTTGCTATAAATTCATTCGACGCTTGAATCGTATAATACGATAGAAATTGCTACTCTATCTTCCTAGCGTATTAACGCAGCCACCTTAAAACGCATGTGAGCGCGATAGTGATTATTAATGTTATTCGAATGTAATTTGCTAGTAATGAGATTTTAATTATACTTGTTATAAACGAGATACTTATAATTTTAGTTCAGTAACAAAACGTTTGATTAATTGGTCTCTATTTTGTCCGTAGTGGTTTTTGATTATGTACTTATACCAAGTTGGTGGAGTTAAGGGTACTTGATTAATTGTCCCGAGGATACTTGTATCAACTGGTTTATCGTTTGAACGAAATAGTAAGAAAGGACGTACAATCGGTAATTCGATATAGCTATGGAAACTATAGGGTGGCAAAATACACCCATGGCCCGAGATAAATCGCTGAAAATGTATATCGTATTGGGAAACTTAAATGGAGGCGTAGCTTAGATTTCAATTCTTCGATGATAAGATGGTTAAGTAACGAAAGTAGATTCTTCGTTCGTCTATTTAAATCAGCTGATTTATTTACTTTTTTTTAATTGAAAAAATGTTCTTTGAGAGCTGTTCTATCTAGCAGTCCTTTCATCTCGTTCAGAGATGACAAAGACCGATGAAATCGCTGTGCTCTTTAAAAAATGTAGGTAAATTTTCTGAAGATCATAAATTTTCCCTCCAACTCTATTTATGATTGCAATAATACGTACTTGGTGGGATAAAATTTTCCTTTGTAAAGTGTAATGAGCATACCCTCACAGACGATGATATATACTCTCTTGTCCATTTTTAGAACTTTCTTCCGTGCACTGAAGCGGTCAATAATTTCCTCTTGATTTAATTTATCTTTTAATTTTATTAAGTTTTCATCTTCTCTGGGAAAATGATAAAAGCGGCCAGTGTCATTTTTATATGCACGACTGTAACAGCCTTACGTACAGTGATATACAGTGGCCGGCATTAATATTCGGATATTCTTTGAAACAGGATAACTTTTGAAAAATTACACCAAACGACTTAAGCTCTTTTCCTTTTTTCTTTCTGAGAAATTAAACGAATTAATTTACTAGATGACACGTAAAAATAGTTTTTGAAAAAGTTGCAATTGGTCGGAGTCGCGGAGAAGATAGCGAAGGTTGCTTTTTGCAGCCTTCTTGTCCAAGCCTCTAACGAAAATTTAAGCAATGCCTTTTGTAGAGATTTATGTCAGTTATACACGAGCTGGAAAATCATCGAGACTTCGACGAGATTCTCAGCATGGTATATAACTGTCATAAGTCTTTAAAATATTAATTGTTTAAAATATTATTACCTGTCCCAGATAAAAAATCATAAAAAATGATTTTTTTTCGTAATTCCGGCCAATTGGAATTTTTTCTCAAATAAATGTTACGCGTCGATAATTAAATTTGCAATTTCGTTTAATCAATCAGCCTGTCTGCCAGCTATACTCGCGTTACCTGGATTCTATACCAAGAGTTCATGTATATTCCTAATAAACGAGGCACGTCCTAAAGTAACTTTCTACCGAAGAGTTGCTCTTGACAGATCTCATGTCCTGTCTATGCTTGAAACTTCTTTGCGAACTTTACTCAAGTTTCTACTTTTGTATCTCTTTGTTCCAAGCTTTTCCCATGCTTATCTTGTTATATCTGTTTCTCCTTTTACGCTTTCAATCCTTGTCCCTTTTCTTTTTTTTATTATTATTATTTACCTCTTTTACGATATAATACGTTATTTCTAATCGCGCATTTCTTGTTTCGTGTTAGTTTATTAGTATTCGAACAAAGGATATTATGTCGGTCGGAGGTGCCGTGGCTTTCAGGAACGCGTTCTATCGTGGCGGATGTTCCTGTACGCGCGTTCGCTTTGAACAAAGAAATGATGTCATCGTGGCCAGAGACAAAGCCACGCGTACGTATATCTGCCAACGCCATAAATACACCCCAAATCAGGGTAAAAGTTAGCCGACAATCGCCACGAGCTTTGATCCGAGAGCTATGAACGTTCGAGCTCGGTATTCGTGACGCGTCCGAATGAGTTTGCCACGAGTCTAGTCATTTCGTGAAAAATAGATCTGGTACTTGATTTAATTCTAGAGACGATAAATTATTTAATTAATTGTATCGGGCATCGATAATGTGCATCATAGAAGATGGAAGGTATCCAGTATCGCGCTAATAGGAGGCAAAGTCTTTCAACGAGAAGAAAGGGAAGAAACGAAAAGGAGAAGGTAACAACTTCGATCCATCTGCATTGTATAATATTAAAATGTATCGCTATTGTTTCGGTATCTTTCGACCACCCATTTCTCTCGCGAAGAAGCAATCTCTAAAGAAATAATCCATCATGTCGAAGAACGTGCTTGTCAAAGTATAGTTTTCTGTTTCAATTCCATTCTCTCGACATCTCGATATATTGCACGTAAATGTCTGAATCTCAAAGTTTCGAATTCAATCTTCGGCAAGCGTAGGTAAATCGATCAACTAACTGTGGAAACCGTAAAACAGGGTAAGCGTGGAACCGTGATTTTAGAACTCGATGGAAACGACAGTACACAAAGAAGCGTTCCATTAAGGTTTTTACTCCAAACCAAGCAGATTCTTTAACTACTTTTAAACATAAAATCGATGTTTTGTCGTTCGTCTACTTTTTTTTTTCTATTTCTTTCTTTCCTTTTTCCCTTTTTTTTCTCTTCTCCAAAAGGCATTAATCTCTATAGCGTTATTGTGCGTAGAATCGAGACAGATTGCGATTATTAAGCTGCTTTAATTACGAGTATAAAGCGAGAAACATGATATTTAATAAAAGATCTTGTTCGTAATTATCTACGCGGAATTATTTAAAAATTTACGATGGTCGAGGGAAAACGGATTCAAACAATAGAGAGAAATAAATGTCATCGAATCGCGTATTAAATTGCGCATTCCAATTTTATGATTCGTTATTGACGTAACCCTTCAAACTAATAGCGAAGATTGGAATGAAAAGCGCGCTGCAGAATTCTTGTTTTTATCGTTTCTATTCAAAGACTCTCGCAATTTCTTGAGAATAATTGTTCGCGTCTGATCGCTTGTTTATTAAGCGAAGGTCGATACATTTTTCAATAAACCAGCCATAAATAACTCGAATAGCTGCGCTATTAAAATGCAACATATTTATTTTAACCTTTATGATGCTAATCATCAAATGATTTAATAGCTTGTTGAATTATAATTTATTTTCATCTAACAGTTGATTCTTGTCGATCTTTCGTATTCGCGTATTAATTATCATGGAAATGAAAATTTTGACTGATATTAATTTCGTGAAAGAACCAGTCACAGCCGTATTCCTTTGCTTAATCGTTAATTCATCTCCCCACTTTTCTATTATAGTTTCTTTGTCCCTTTGTCGTTCCGCTGATCATTCTCCAGCTCTGAAAATACCAATCATTCGATTCTCTCTGTAGTCTCTAACGTTTTAGTTCAAATAATTTTGCATTGTTTTCCCTTGGTTTTCGCATAATACATTGCTATTACTATTATTGTTATTATTATTATTAAATATCCCGTAGTCAAACTATCACTGTTATTATCATTATTCCCTAATATGTAATTCTATATTCAACAACCATTTCGTCGAAAATTATATTTTAATTCATCACAAAAAGTCGTGATTTATTATGCGCAATTTGACAAGTTCTCGTAAAGAGAGTCTCATAAAACGAACGAAATTTAATCAACGATACAAAAATGAATCATCCGCCTGTTAAATTATTCGTCGAATTTGCCGAATCCGTCAAACAAATTGAATATACTAGTACTACAAAAATAACAGAAATTGCGTTCGATTTAAGCTAGCGAAGATACATAACGGAATAGCAAACGATATTTTATGGCAGTGGGTTTCACGTCTACCGGTATATATGCATTGGTACGCGACAGATATACTCATCCGCTTTTACCGTGCCATGATCTTCGGAATAATCTATCGCGTTAAGAAGTGTCTCTAAATTTTGAAAAACGTCAACCGTTGTACTCGCACCTTTATTCCAAATCGTATCTGCCGGCGAGTCGGTGCTTCCTTTAGTAGAAACTTGGAAATAAATGGAAATATGTAAGAAGATGCGTTAAAATTTCATAGGATGTAATGGGATGAGAAGCTACTGGCGGAAACGTTGTCTTTTAAAGCTCGTGTTACAGCTATTGCAGGGAGTATCGGTGTCATTATTAACATTTCTTTGAATGGAATCCGCGGATATTTCACTTTTGTACACCTTACAAGCAATGTTTTTGACATTAGTTCCGCATTGCCACGCTCGTATGCACATCGTTCATTCGTACACGCTCGTACCGTAATATGGGATGGGCAAAAAGCTGGGGGCACAGAGCATGGAACGTTATATTCGCCGGAGGCATTGTTGGCCGACTAAAAAATCCAATAAATTCCCTGGCTATTACTATCATTAATGGCATGTACCGATCTCCGAGAGCTTTTAATGAAATTTTATTATAGAGAGGCCGGCTGAATCAACGTGGTTTCATAATTTGGCTATTGAAAAAGCTTAATTGAGAATTTGCACGGTAAATAGGGCTGATAGCTGATAATTTTCTACGGTACTGCCATTTAAATCGTACGAATTCCGTTAACAGCGAAAGTACCTCGTTTATTTCTCCGATCAAATTCCAGACGCGAATATTTTTTTCAGGGTCAGGTCGATGTATCGTAAGCGTATAAATATCTATTGCACGTTATACGAGTGTAATTTAACGATCGAAAGTAAAGCAAAACAAGGAGCGTTAATGCTCGCGAACATCGGGCAAAGTCCGTACGAAATGAGTTTAATAAAATCATATACATCGTAATGATCATATAATTTTTAGCTCGAACGTTGATAGACGGGTTACATGAAAATTTCGTTACGTCGGAAGCTGCGATATTTCATGAGCTTTTTTTTTGTGACAGCGTTTAAATGGTCGCGACACCTTCCAAATACACGAAAGAAAATGAAAAAGAGATTACGCCATGAAACACCACTGGTCGTCGTTCGGTTCCACGATATTGCGTTCGTATCGTATATAACGAAGAAGCCTGGTGAATTCAATCTTTCTAGCTGTTGCATACGTGCAACAGTTCTTTAATCGTTTGTCGTTTAATCCACACACGATCACAGAGGTCAATTTATCGGAATATTGGAATTTCTCGCTAACAACTGGCATGAAATTTCATTACGTACAGTAATCGGAGTCATTGTGCGATGATGCTTCGTAAAATCGGGAAAACAATTACATCAGAGAACATTTCAATTTCTGTATTCCATATCAAATCGCGACGCCAAAGGTGGCACCGGTAACCAGCTAATAATTGCAAATTGCTAAGCGTTCTAGAATGCGAGATCAACGCTCCTTCGTGCATTCAATATCAATTCTATTTCACGACGAACTACGTGAGATTACGCTATGTTCTAATAGTTCCAGATTGGCAAAAGGCTTTGATATCCTCTAATGGATTTTTGTAATCAAGCAGATTTAATCTACGACTTTTCTCAGCAACGTCGTATTCTTCTTCTCTTACGAACTGTACGAAATAACCTGGCAGACACGTGTCAGCCTCGAAGATCATCGAGTCCCCTGTCGATTAGCTTGGCCTACATTCATCCGCAGACTTTTTTCAGGCCACAGACATACCTTAATCGATTTTTAAACGTCGATAAGTAACGAAGAAAACTTGAAACGCAATTTCTTTATCCTTCGTCTCTGTTTTATCGTAGATTATATCAGGAACCGTTAAATTTCCTACCAATATCTCTTGCTTGACACTCTGTATCTTTAAGATCTACAGAAATGTCGTTCGGAGTAAATGACATTATCGAATTCTTTATATATGTTGGAGATGAAAGAACACCGGAGCCTTTGGAATTTTGGATAATCCCGCAACATTGTAATCTAGAGTCTACTATAGCCGTAATTAAACAATTGTAGTTATTCAATCCGATTGTAATTGTTCGAGAGTTGTGATAATGAGCTTGGGCTCGAGGCGACAGCCAGTCGCCGAACGTAGCCACGGTCACGGGATGAACGCTTTGTCTGACAAAGGCACGGAGTAATTCTATAGCTCTCCTTAAAAAGGAAATAGTTGTAACACTCGACAGTAAACATTCCAACGGTCTCTGTCCCGTAGCTCGCCACACGCAGATCCTATTCTTCGAGTAAGATGATTGCCAGACGTCGATGCGTCTCCGCAGTACATGTTCAGCTAGCCCGAGAGCCCGTTATAAATCTTAAGATTTAGTTAAATAAAGTCCTTCAAACAAACAGTCTTTGCCCAACTACGACAAGATAGAGGAGACCTATTTTTCAACGAACGACGTCTCCCACTAGCAACTTTCCCTCGAGGGCATATTTTTCTAACCACCGATATGGAGATTGACCAATTAGCAGCAACGCCAATTTCCCTTACTTTCGGAACGAAGGCTATCCTCGACGAATCCGATGATCTCGTGTCCTTAGACACACCCATTATAGTTTTCCTCTGTGGCGTCATCGAGACGGAAATTCATTCCTTCTTGCGACCCCATCGACGAATAGAGTAACACCTTACGATCAGTGAATATTACGCGTCCGACTTAGATTTTGTGAGCACGTTCACCTATCATCCCGTCGACCGCGGATTCGTTATTGAACCTAGGATCATTGTCATTAGTTTCTCGAGTATCTAATTACCACGGCTACTTGTCCGGTTCTATGATAATCGTATTTGCACTAGTCAATGTCTTCCCTATTGCATAAAGACAACGAGCGATCCAAACGAAGATTCGTTTCACGCCCCTAACCCTAATTCTAATGTAAACCCGACATATAAATAAAAGATCCAACTATAGGATCTTCTAAAGTTTCATATCCTTATAAAATATTTCCAACAACGAAACAACGAATAATTAAACGAACAGCGAATAATTAATAAGAATTAGCTGAACATTGAGAAAATTCGTTACGATGCATCACCGTAGCCAGGTTTAGCACAGAATTTTCGATGTGTGTCGCGAAAGTTTAGGAGCCGAGCTCCGGAAATAAATCTTACTCGCTGAAGTTGAAAGCACGGTAAATAAAGTTTCCCTCGGATAACAGATTATAGAAAATTTCATTATTAATCGTATTAGATGCATCCGATGAAATACAGTATATTTCCATCTGTACGGAGTACACAGATTTCAAACACCTTATACATAAAGACGCGAGCTCGCACGTTTCTTTCGTTGCTGTAATTAAATCCTCGAAGATCCTTAGTCGCTTACGGCGTTCTTTTCAAGCTTCTCACTTTTCTCCAACTATCCTTTGCTTAGCTCTAATTACAATGAAATGCTTGTATTTATCAGGCGTTTCCTTTGCCATGGCAAATTGAAAAAGTTGCAGGAAGGCTTTTCATTCGAGTAGGATTAGGAGATTCGCGTCGACGCAACGTCCACTATTTAAAAATCGTCATTCTTATTTGCAACCGATACTCAATTATATCCGACGTTCGTTTCAATGGACAAAGTTTCTCGTAAATCGAGTCTCCTGATCGTTTCGTTTTCGTGGAAACAGAAATGTAATTAGGTTTTGGAGCGCGAGACCACTCTTATCGTAGCTGCTAGCTGCTGACGCTAAAACCCTTTTTCTCTTGCGTTTATCGTCGATTCGTTGTTCGTCAAAATTGTTCGTTCGTTCGTTCGTTCGTTCGTTCCACGTAATTGAGATCCTTTACTTCCAATTGCTTCGTCTCTCCGTTCTCGTACCGATATCCGTATTTAAAGGATGTAATCGGTTCGAGTCGCTTTCATCCTTGATCGATCGCGTAGCAGAACGTTCTGCCCATCGATTCCTTTCAAACCACGATACTCTAACGTTTATCGCACGAGCTCCCGTTTATTTGAATTTGGTTCGTAATCTTTTACTACTTTGCTCCTTTCAAACGGTATATTTTAATCTCTCAATCGCATTTTTTCTTCGTTAATTTTAACGTTCTTTCGTATTAGTAACTCGCCGAATTAATAGATGACACGTCGATAGAAGTTTCAGAACATCGGGCAACGTTCACAAATGTCAAAAAAACAATCTTCTTTTTTTTTGTAGAGATAAAGGGGAGAAAGTCGGCTACCGTCGAATAGAACGCTTTAACAGACGCGACGATATTTCGTACGTTGAACGCAAATTGAACAGAGAATTGGAAACGAAAGATACTTAGTCGGACTATGTGGAAACTGCACCTTCGTGAACTCGTCGTCCCGAAACAAATTCGAAACCCTTAAAAACAATTGTTCTGCTCGCGTGACATTTCACTGTCCTACATTTGGAAACTCCTGGGAATTCGTCTTGTTCCTTTAGAGATTGAATCTGGGACAGCTGGTTCATTTTCCGCGAAGGAAAAGCGTTCTCTGTCTTTTTCTCTTTTTCCTCTCTGCTCTCTGGTTTATCGCTTTATAGCGACGCTGTTGGATAGTACATCTTTGAGAAGTCCCTCGAGTTGCGAACTTCGCGCGCTAACTCTACGACCATAAACAGTGTATGAATATGCGCGTACAAACACAAACGGATAAGGTAAAAATTCGAGTAAAAGTTGTACACAAACGATAATTCAATGAAGTAAGAGATTTACAATTTTAGAAGTAATTGCGTTTTCTTTGCGAGATTGAAAGTTCCCGATAGCACGGTCAAAGAAAAAATCATCGATGACGTATTTGTTCACGCGTCCGTGTGTAATCGACAGAGAATAATACAAGAACAAATGTTTTGATGTATGTACACGACAGGATAAATTTATCGTGGAATAGAAATAATGGAAAAAGCTTCATTCACGCGCAATTATGACGCAGCCAGCTCGATTTAAAAAGAAAATTCGATTTACCGATACTCGATCAGAATACCACGTTTCCAGCAGCATAATTTTTCTATGAAACGCAAACTGTGTAACCGTGTTATTTAGGGTTTCGTTGAAAGTCGCACGACGGTGTCTCGTTACCACGCGCCAATACAATCGCACAATAATTTTTAATTATGAAATAAAGTTGCTGGCTACATCGTAATTGCAAATACAAATGCGGATAGCGGAAATAACGTGGAACGCGGTAGTATAACGGTAAAGTAGAATGTAATCTAAAAAATACGTTCTAACCTTACCTTTATCGTTATTTCGAAAGCTCATTTACAAGTGCAAATACAAACGTTATATACTATAGAATATATCGTAGAATAATATACAGAGAAACAGTTTACCACGTAATGAGTGGGGATACACACGTAGGAAGCTAATCCGTTTCGCATTATCTTTTGTACATGCGAACATTATACGTACGTACGCGTGTGTTTGTGTGTGTACACGTTCGAATAGCAGTGATATTTACTCGAATATTTCTTCAATGGAATATCTCATTCAAACTGATTGAGAAACTAATTACAAATTCTATAAACCTACATAATTGTCAAAAAAAATATGAATATTCTCGAGACGGGCTTCTTGCACTCGTACTGTCAATATGAGAATGACTGACAATTTCCCAAAATTTCTATCCTTCTTTTTCCTTCTCTCTCTCTCTCTCTCTCTCTCTGTTGTTCCTCCTCTCGTATTAGTGGTCAGTCCGCAGATATCAAACTGAAACATATACAAAACGTATGTGTATATTTATTGCTTTCAATATTTATTTCACCTGAAATATGTATGCAGCTTAATTGATTCTGTTAAAATATGTCAAAGTATGGCAGAAAATATTGCACGTTTCAAGAGTTTTATTTATAGAGACGAAGCGTTCAGTTGAAACGCATATAATTCAAATATATATTTCAACGTTCTACGAAATAATTATTATTTTTAAATGAAAATCATCGTATCTGTAAATTAAACGAATATCTTGAATGTTTGCGAACAAGTTTATCGAAGCAACATCGAAACCGATATTTCCTTTTCGGATATTAGCGATCGTAAAATAGATAAAAATGATCGATAAACGTATCAACGAAATACTTGGGAGATGTAACGCGCTTCGACGAAGCAAATCCAAAAACGATACCTGCCACTGTTAAATTCGGTTAGATTTGTCGAAATAGAACGCGACTAGCAATGACTTCAGGAACGCCTCTTAAGTCGCTGATAAATGCGCAGACATGCAACGGGTGTGGAGGAGCAGGTGGAAACAAGTAACGTCGTGGAATTTATGATGACATCGATCACCAACGTATAGAAGTAACTATAAATGTTCATACTAGTGTATCACACGTGCGAGTGCACCGTGCGATTGCTTATCAGTCATTTGAAATTCGAATTAATAGCGTGGTCCCTGTGTTTGCTGTGTCTACAAATACGTTGCGCTATCGAGCTATACAGGGTTCAAGCGAATCACACGCGAAAGCGAGTACGTCGCGATTTGCAGCGTGAAAGTAAAGAAAAGACGTAGAGTAAGATTTTTTCATTCTCGGCATAGTTTTCGAGAAAATCGAATTTGAACATTTATCGTACGTACGTATTATATTGTTCGTTAAACGCGTTCAAACGCTATTCCCTTTACTATCGAGTTTTATTACGATTTTCTACGATTTACTACGATAAGATTTTTAAAACGGAGATGCTACGAATGATAAAACGCAACGTAAATGAAACGTTTGAAACCATTAGGAGCGAGATGAAATTAGGTTTCGATATCAAGTAACAAGTTTTACTCTTTCGCTTGGGAAAGCTATCGCTCTTTTCCCTCGATATTCGATATCACAAATCTAAAGTTTAATTTACGAGACGAGAAGTTGCGAATGTAAAATACAGATAGGAAGTTTAACGCGGAAAGCATAGCTATGCGAATGACCTAAATAACGTCGCACTTTACCGGATCATTACTAAAACCGTACAAATTACTACGAAGTAGAAATAGAGGAAAGAGTAAATTAAAAATGTTCTCCGTTCAAAAGTGGTAGCAGCAAAGTCCATAAAATATCGTGGTAACAGTTTATACTTCGTTAAGGAAAATGTATATATCATCCTGTTGGATTGCTTCCATTAACGAGGCGAAAGTACACAAGAAGAGACCCGTAAAACGCGAAAACTCCTCGTTGGTTTTCCATGGCAGATAACGGTAGAAACCGATCGAACGCTCTTGCGAACACTTCTGGTTAAAAGAAGCATTTATTATCCAGTGGTACTCATTGACGTTTCCGGCTGATTTAAGAAATATCAATATGGAAAACGTACCTCCGGAAACTGAATTCACACGATCCAGTCCAGTTCAAACGATCAAATATTACCTCATACGCGTTTTTCCTTTGTAATAAAAGATAAAAATTGTTCTCGTACGCACGCGATACATTTGAAAAATTCAACTCGACTTTGTTATTCTAAACGGAACGTTTCATTCTGTTTCCGCCTAGAGTGTTGCCTCATTGCGACCAACCATATCGGTGATATCGAATTTTTATCGAAATTATAACCGTTCTAATCAGGAAACGGAAAATTTTCATAAAAAGATCGCGAATGTTCCATTTCATCGTTACGTTTAATCGTGCGGGCGAGTTCGTGAATCGGCGTACGCGTTAATCCTTTCTACTTGGAAATTTCATAGCGCAGACTTTGATATTTCCTTATGGATTTCCATGAGTAGGAAAGTTTCACGTTTAATCTTACTTAGATTCTTAGAATCTTCGTAGAAAGTGTCAGACGGCATGGTCTACGCTCTGCGGCACCGAATATCATAGTCTTCATCCCCGTGATTTGTAGCTTGTACGAGATACGCTCCATATGTCGCGTTGAGTTTAAGGATCATGTTCGTCCCTCGAGCTGCACTAGATTCGTAGTTCGAGTTCGGTTTACCGGATCACCGTGATATTTTTGCGATTTTTAAACGTTACGAACCGATACACGATATCTGAAGCGCTATTTCGATGCTGCAGAACTATACATAGTAAGCGTGGCATAATACACATAGTCGTAGGATATTCCGCGATTTGATTGATTGTACTGGGAAACCATGTATTTTTGGAAGTATACGTATATTTGAAATTCAATACTGTACGTTACTGTATATTAACAAGTATCATCCTTTATAGGCGAATGCATAATCAGGATATTGATATTATTAGGAAAATTAATATTATCGCGATGTTGGTATTATCACGAATTAGTAATACGAGACAGACGCCTACGTAGTGTCGAACTTAACATAAAATTCAAACAAAAGTAGTAGATAGAAATTGGAGAGTTTTATTCGTATGAAACAATTTACGCGAGCGAAACATATTTGGCGGTAATATTTCGGAACGATATTCGTTTCGGCATAGACGCTTCCCGTTGCAAAAGACGAGGAAATAGTTTCATTGAAAACGTAACCAGAATACTTTGTGGTTGAATAACTATGTACGAGCGTATCACGAGAAGCGCCCTGTGGAGCTTTAAAACATAAAGCGCTGCCTAAAGAACAAAGTTCTTAGTTTCGCCGCGAAATGTGTCGTTTCGAAACGATCTGAATAAATCTTATTTAATTTCAGAATCAAATAAAACTTCCTGTTTATGCGCCATATATTATTCTCTCGCTATATGTAATCCGTTACAACTGGCGCAAAGTATTTTCTCGTGTTTCTCTACCTTTCGGTTAGTCCGGCTGGAATACCCACGCAAGATGAAGAAAATCTACTCTCACTGTTTATCGACTACGCTTCCTACATTTTCATGGTTATATGTATTTGCCCGATATTCCCGCAAACAAGAAAATTCTTTTGAACCAGCACGGTGGCGGTATCGCGAAGAAGCTCCGCCTTTGAAAGCGTTCGATAGATCTGCTGATTTCTTAAAAAATGCCTCGGAATTCAATTCACCGACGACAGCAAGGAATTACGGAACACTGAGAGAAAGACAAGCGGAGAGTAGACAGAAGAGGGTGGAAGAGTATATCTACTCGTAATACGTTATACTCGTGGCTTCTTGAGCCGTAGTCCTTTAGTCGTTGTGCGGGTGTTTCGCGAAAGAACAGGAGCCAAGTTAAGACGTGGAGTTCGACTCGAAAAAAGTTTTCGCATTACGGCAAGCACTTGCGCCAAGCACTGCGACAGATTCCAATTTAAACGTGTTCCACAAACGTGAATCTTCATATTTTCGTTAGAGACCTGTTTTTCGCCTGATAAATGCGCTCTGCTCTTACGTTTTCTGATTTATCACGAGCTCCACCTCGCTCGAAACGTTATCGATCTGACTGTCGTAATACACGGCGGTTAACGTTTCGCCTAGTTATATATTTATATTGCTATTATATATCTGTGGTTTTGAATTCAGGGAATATCCTGATTGACCACGACGTAAGTGAAATATCATTGAAGTGGAAATGGCATTTACGAACCTCGAGAATAGTAGTTTGGTTCTGTTGAATTTACTTCCTAAGTCTTCTATCACGACGCTTTTCCGATATTTTGAATATCTCTTTCTTTCAAGATGTATTCTCATGCAAAACCGACATAGGTATACATGCGTACATGAACGCATGTACATAAGTAAGTCACCGATGTTCTAGATTCGAGAGGATGATCCAGTGAGGAATAAAATTGCATAATTCGGAAAGATAGACCTTGTGATGCAGATGCTTCCTCTCGGACTATTTTGTTCTCGAAGGAAAATCTTTTATTTATTTATATATGTTTCTATCTTTTACGTGTATATGATATAGGCATTGATATTAAACCTAACTATCTGCTACTTTAACTTACGATAGAATAACGGTAGAAATAAAAAAAACGGATACGTATCTATGATATATGTTAAGCGATCGAATTTTTTTACGGCGATATAAAATTGCATAAGGTTAGTGTTTCGCCACTGTGAAAAATCGATATGACGCGAATGGAACCTAATTCGTTGTTGCTTAAACGTTTTCCCTGAAACGCGCTTGAAAGGGTGCGCCGCTGATCTTGAAAGCCTCGGGGTGAGTTTCCTAATTTGAGACTACACCGGTGGTTGTCAGATGATAAATTTCGTCGATAGGTTGAAAGATGTCTCGTAGGAAAATCTGTGATGGCGGAACTGATCGTACGACTCGATTGCCTAACTCCCCGTGCGGATAAGTCTTATTGTATAACGATATAGCGTCACAGCAGTTTACGAACAACTTTTCTACTACGTTATATGCAAGTTTAAACTTGTATAACGAAAACAAGATTTGAGTTTGATCCATGATTCACTCTGATACTCTATTTCCCATTCTATGTTAACGCGATTCGGCTACTTTCGAATATCAAACTCTTCCACCGAACGTAATAACAAAGTTAAAACGTCGCTTCGATTTGACTCGATGCAACGTGTACGATCGCCAAGAGATCTCTTCTTTCGTTTCAACTTTCCGCGATAAAGGTACAAACAACGACGATCGAGAATCCTGTTGCTCGCGTTTAATTTTGAAAAACCGAACGACTCGAGTAAATTTCGCCGCATCTCTCGTAATACCGAAAGTTGAAACCGGATTTAAATAGAAGCTCGGAACGATAGAGAATTTGCGTCTTTACGTATTACACTTGCGACACGGAGAAAATTAACGACCAGAGTGTTTCTTCTTTAGCGTTATATCTTCACGAGGGAAAAAATAAAAGAAAAAAGAGGAGAGGAACGAGAAATAAAAGAATTCTACCATTCTCGTTCTTACTTTTATGAAGTGACAATAGTAAAATAATAAAAGAACTATCTCTCCTGGTGTTTTATTCCAGCGCAGTAAAAGAAACGAAACGACGAAAAGTCTTCTTCACTCGGCGTTTCACTTTTACAGGAAACGAGGGAGCATCGTTTCTAAGGTTATATAGATCGTCTCTCGTATAGCGCGGACCGTTCTGCGCGATTTACGTAACCCGGTTCTTATTTACTATCGAAGAAAGGCACGTTCGTTTGAATAAACACACTCGTTAATCGCGGCAACTTACATTCATCAGCTCGAAAAAGATTGGACGAAGCGCGCACGGTTGCTCTTTCAGGAGTTGCAACTTTTTCATACGGCGGAGGCCAGCGAACTCTTCCACGGTAACAAGGCGTGTTTAGCAAGTCAACGCGTTAAGTTTTAACGTAAGATTAATGGGAACTTAGGTAGACGTGGCTTCCAAAATACGTATAGAGACTTGTACCTAAAACGTTCGCGTTTCACAATACGAGCATCGTGAAAGAATAACATCGTAAGAGAAGACGAGTTAGATCGTTAGACGAATCTCTGGTTATCTACTATTTCCTATAGCCAATAGGTCGGTCTTTAGAGCCGAGAGTTCAATTTATCCGTGCTTCGAGGCTAACGTGTGCCAGACGTGGTTATCAAGATACGAAGAACCTAACTCATATCGATTTATCAAAGAATCGTTTAGCAGTGTTTTCTGGCCGAATTCTCGTCTACCGTCCGATACAGTTTGAAATTTAATTTAAGACCGGACACTGACGATCTTATCGCATCGAACACCGAGGAATATTCTTTAACGTAGAAGTAACCTTCGCGGAGGAAAATTAGAGGACAGAATGGAAATGAGTCGTTCGTTTATCATCGTTAAATCGAGTCGAAGAAGTTTTATTTCCCTGGTTTAATACATTTTTGATAATTACCCGAAGGGGATAAAATCTCTAATTACACGTTAATTAACAGAGAAATCGATGATGTACGTCGGATGTACTCGTAGCTCGAGGCTTGAGAAATTTACTTGGTCGAGTTAGCGTCGAAATGAGCGAACGAGTTACTGGCGAGATTTTCAACCACGTAATAACAGACGTCGACGATACGTTATCGGAGTAACATCCGAGAAAGTGGAACAGCAGATTTGTGACATATTTGTAAAAATGACATTAGCGTGGAAGATATCGTATCGTGAAGAGGTTTGTGTAGAAAAAAGTAAGCTAGAGAATGCGTGGAGTGCACTACTTCCGGTATGTGCTAACTTTCAGAACGAGCAAGGCGTGATGTCGAGGACACGAGCCACTCGGATTTCAGCAAGAGGTTTCGCATTTCATTCTCACTTACCGTTAGCAACGAGTGCAACGAGACATTTCGAGGATATTTTCCTATCTTCTTTCTTACATTCTCTTTAAACTTTGTTAAATACACCCGCGTGGTCTGTTATGTCTTCGGTTTGAGAACATACATCGCCTTCAAACGTACAAGCCACTGTCTATAAATACAACGAGCGTTGACAACAAAACGGAAGTAAACTGCGAGAGTGTTGTACCGAAGAAGAAGGTGGAACAATAGTGTGAGATTAAAGAAAAGAAAAGTGTATATTTCAGCCTGGCTCTGCTAGACTCGTCGGTAAAGATAACCTAGAAACGTAAAACATTAGAGAACCTTCTGTAACAGGCAAGTGGTTTATTATTGGACATACGTGTATAGTATCGTTGCGTGTTTTTGCATATTTATCGTTCGTTATTTTTAGTTATATCGGGTTATTTCATCGCGTGAACAATAGCAATTAATTAAACGGTAGAGAATCGAATTGATCGACAATTGCAACAAATTCATTCTGTTGGAGACTCCAGACGCGATTATTCGTTGCTGCTATTAAATTAATTGCTTTCGTTTCGTTGTGCACAATATGATAAACAAAGATAGATGCAACAAGTCTACAGCGAGATCCGTCCACGCTTACCACAGGCAAACGTTTCAAATATATTTCACAAAGACTCGTATTGCCTTCTCCGCTAAAACAAGAAAGTTTCTCTTTTCTGGCGAGTACTGTGAGACTAACGTAGATTATCTCTCGGTGGAATTATATCACGATGTTTACGTGTAGGTTCGATGGAAATAATAACGTAACGTTGTGTTACAATTAATGAAATAACGAAACACGCGAAAGAACCTGATTCTTCTCTATCATATTATTTATTCGTTGCAAGTATTTCGTAACTGATATTGTAGGAACAATCAGGTGGCGCAAAACGCGAGGGTCTCGTTTTTAATTTCTCAACTAGAAAGAGGAAAAGGCTTGGTTCGTTATCTGTAAAAGCCTTTGTTGCGAAACAGAACGCTCCGATATGTAAAAATTCTTCTACCCGATAATTGTATTATGCTCGTTGCTGTTCTGACGACGCGGCATATCCATAGAATATCCATCGCGTTCTCGGTAATTCCGATCGCAACCATCGACGGACAATACCGTGCCTCCAAGATAATTGTAACTTGGCGAAGCAAAGATGAAAACCGATGCGATGGCTCCTTTAAATCCCGACTTTCCTCGTTAAATATTCTACAGATGTTAAAACATTTCTGGCATAGTTCGGCACACAAAAGCATCCCGTGAACCTTCACTGCCGATGCCGATGCTTTTCTTCCGAACTATCTGTCGGCGAGGAAACGGAAGCTAGGTGTTGGTAGAAGTTGGTACAAAAAGAAGCGCGATTCAACGAACGGCGCCTATCGACGAGTGGTTCGTTTCAAGCCATTAGCAAGCACCTCGAGTTTTTTTCAAAGCATTCCAAAACCAAAGTTCAGATAGAACAAAGAAGGTTAACGAACTCCTCCTTTGCAGCTACCATCTCGAGACGACTTCCGTTTTAATGAATCTGTATAAATATTCTCGTGCTGCGTTCTCAACAGACGACCATTATTATCCCCTCCACGCCTCTCGGCTTTCGGCTCGCTGGCCACTGAGCCTTCTTTTGCCAATTGGTCGCGAATTCTCAGGAATAAGATGCGTAGCGTTCAACTTACAACATAATATATGAAATATAAACAAACATTTATGTTTCCTTCGACTGACGACCACTATCATCCCCTCCACGCCTCCTCGGTCATTGGTCACTAATCCTTCTAAGAATTGTCTTGCTAGCTGACCGCGAACGCTCGGGAGTAAGACGCGTAGGGTACAACTTATAATATGTGAAAATAAGAAATACGAATGTTTTCTTATTTTAAACTATTAATGAAATAACATAGTTTCACAGATTTTTTCACAGATTCCCCAGCGATTTCTCGTTAATATACCGAGAAATTCGCGTTCACGCCGATAATAATTTATTTGTTCGTACACAGTTGGATAGAAAGGATGCATGGCCATTACGATGCAGTTAAAACAGTTTCTCTTTTAACAGATTTACAAGCGAAATAAATTCATCGCCAGCAGATCTACGTATTGTGCGATGTAACTAACAAATATCGCATGAAGTATTGGTTGCCAACTATTTATTTATTGCCGCGCTGTATTACTTTACCGTAAGCTACGTGTACGCGTTTTTGTAACACGTTCGGTTTACTTTGTTTTACCTTATTCCGCGAATATACATATAATGCCCCGTTTGTTATAAAAATACTGTTCTTCGTTTTATCCCAGCCATAAATTAAGTTACAAACGTCTGTATCATTTCTGCGACGTTATTATTCATCGATACGTTACAGTTTGTTGGGTAAAAAGTCTATTATCAGGTTATACTATCGAAATTAAGCTGCAATTTCTTATTGTTGTTTTATCAAACACGCTTTATTGGATCTTGTATTAATCGTTAATCATTTAAGGCGGTTCGTCAAACGTGCAACTTTGTCGAATAATTCGAGATCTTAATAACATCGTCGCGTTTATGAAAAATCGACCTGCAAGTTACGAGGTTCTGACGCGAGAAACTTCATAAAATTTCCAACTTCACTGAGGCGTGTAAAGAAACCCTTGGAGATATAACGACACGGTATTTCAGTGAAAACATCATTAGCCGGAAATAAAGTCGTTACGGCGCGGCGGTCATAGTAGTCTGAGAAATAGAATATAAAGTTACGTTTGCTTTGAATTTTAACCCGTGAATGTTTCGTTTAATAAATTTACGTCGCTGAAGAGAGATATTTAACGATGCTGCTTGTTGTTAGTTATTTCGATCACGATTAATTTTTATTTTTATCAACTAAATAAATTGACAAATTGACAAATGATCGAATCGATAAAATTCAGTTTACTGAGAAGAGAAATATTGCTCCGTACGGAATATGATTACCGTTACAAAGACAATAAATAAATCGGGAATAGAAAAACATATCTGTTATTTTGAAGCAGAAAAATATTTGAAGGTTGGTTTAGGAACTGCGTAAATACGCGGAAACTAATAAAAATTGAGAAACGATGTCGAAGCCACGGTGGAAAACGTTAAAATAGTGATCGATTATTTGAAAATCACAGGTTGTAGAAACGCAGTGGCATATTTTGTTGTAGTTATCGTTTCGATCGGAGCAACACGACGATCGAACCGATTCGAAGCAGTAACGGGTGGCTTTCGATGCGTTCTACGCGTTTCTCACGTTCGCTCGAATATAAAAACTCGATGACGATATTGATCAAAAGCGAAGTATTTTTTCGCATGTGGCGTGTTCCGGTAGAGCGCGACACCAATTACGATCCTTTTTACACGAGTTTATCGACCGGCTAGTGCTCGAATATCTTATGACTGGACGTTTCGTGTAACGTGGCTCTCTAGCAAAAAGCTAACAGCGAGAGCAGTACGACGAACAAACTGAGTGACAGGTGAAAAAGCCAACCATTAGAGGACCCTTGAACGCGAACACGCGATTCTGTCGCAATGCTGGCTATACGACCGATTAATTATCGATTCAAATTTTAGTTGCGTCCGATAAATCATGCCGCAGCTGCGCGTGCACTTAAATTCGTTTCTATAATTTCGTTCAAACGAATTTCGCACGCTCAAAAGCAAGGAAACGCCGCTTCTGGCTAGTCTGCAAACCATTTTCACGAACGATCGAACGAATGTTTCGCTAATAACGAATTTTATCGTTCTCCGCGATTTATATGTATTCCTGTGCGAAGGGGAGTTTTCAATTCGTTCGAGTATCGTACAAAAAATTGTCCAGTTTTAGTTCGGTTTGACAATGGAACTGAAGTATCGATGTTATTTGAATGTTTTCGAAGAAAATTCCTATCACGTGAAATTTGTTAGATACGTTTCCTTCTGGTAGCACGTACTATCTTTCGATTTTAACTGAAACGTGGAATAAAATATGCATAAAGAGTAACGAAAATGAAAAAAAAATTGAGGACTAGTGAACGTCCCGTCGAGGGAAAATACAGAGAAATAGAATCGAAGTAAAATCGATCAACTTGGGTATTGAATTAAGTCAACGTTACAAACAGTCGTTAAAAAAAAATATTCGACCTTTATCAGAATGGCGAAAAATTAATTTTCCAAGATTCGACCTAGATAAAAAATGAAAATATGAAATTCTCTCGAAACAAATAAATTCTGTCCGTTTTCGTTAATTGATTTCAATAATCAGTGAATAATTTGCGAGAGAACATTTTGCGCTACAAAAATTTGTCTATTTAAAGAAGTGCAACGTGTTTCTTACAATTAGGATAAAACGTATTCGTCAAGACGATGGAAAATTATTTTGTCGGAATTTTAAGCCGAAGCTAAACCGATTCGAAAGTACATTCATACGTGTATCGATCGTTATAATTTGAATATATGAACATATGAATTTAGAAACACGGAACCGAAGAGCACAGAACGTAAAGGGGAAAAGATACATGCTAAATGTATCCACGATAAGGATGAAAAATGATCAACTTCCGCTCTACAAATTTGTTAATTCATTTACAAACCTTTGATTCGGTTACCAAAATTATTCCACTAAAAAGATCCTGCTGCCACATTTGCGTTACTAATGAGTTATCGATTATTGATCGCGTGAATTTTTTCAGACACGTTTTCATTAAAATTCAAATTTCGTTTTGCGGCTCTGGTGAATAATAATACGAACAAAGGAAATTCATATAATCGTACTACACCTTCGTGACGAATATGACAACTAGTATTTAAATTCAGTGGAATAAGAATTGCCTGAATATTTATATGTATATCCTTACTTTATCAAATGATATATCATGACAGTATGAAAATTCGTTGCATGACTAATTCGAAAAAACGACTAGTACTTGTACAATACTAGGAATTACCATGCCGAGATAGAGAAACTTTCTCGTTTGTAGAAACTCTAGAGACATTTCATTGTTTTGGAAATGTTGAGAATCAAATCATTCGAGGGATGCGATAAATTTTGATGGATATAACAACAAACTGTTTTTTTTTTTTTTTTTTTAATAATTTCGTCGAATGAAATCGGATGGATTCAGAGATCAGATACGGATATCAGCAACCGTGATGTCGTCAACGTGCTTCGTTTAATAAATTTCACGGAGTAGAATTCGAGTAGAATCGTAGTAGCAAGTTGAATTCGTGTTACGGAAGAACAAGAACTACGTCGATTTGTGAAAATCAGTTTGTTGATGGTGAGGTCACGAGTTCAGAACTAGACTGAGCTATTAGAATTGCTAGAATGACTAGAACTATTACAACTTTATGCAGTTCTGTAACAACCAGTTAGACGTAGGTGCTATTTAATACCTGCATAAGTGTACAAAATGAAAATAACACTACGAGGATATCGTCGGCAAACCGAAAGAGCTAGAATTTTTCTGTGTCAAGCTTAAAAATATAGCATCGGTTTGGTTGAAACAAATTTGAAAAATTGACAGTTCGTCGGTCGCAAAAGCTACGAAAGAAAGCACGGTAACAATACACCTTAGGGCGCGGTCTCTAAGCCATTACCGAGCTGTGATTTTACCGTGACATCGCTATTTTACTTCGTTTCTTTCTCGTTGCCCAGCTTATAAAGAGGATGGAACGTAAAACGTACTTGCCTTTCTGTTAGCAACGTGCATCCTTTGTTACTCTTGGCGTATTTTTTATATTTTATCGGAATAACCGTTCGAACGAAGATGTTGCTCCCATGAATGTGCGTACATACATCGCGAATATACGTCATTTTTGTTCTCCGTATCACGCGACAGCTTCAACTGTCCTTCGATCTATCCACGCAACGAAAATTTGTGCAACGCGAATAAACGCGTGGATGGACTAGCTCGACGAGAACGAAATACGATTAACGGTGTTTATTGCTTTTGGCAGAGTGCACGGCGAAGAGCGGAGGATCGGTGGTGGAGCACCATCCGTCTTCTTACTGGGAGCAACCCTTTAGCCAGCCTTACTTCGACAACACAACGAAGAGAGATACCACGACGACCGTCGGACAAACCGCTTTCCTGCACTGCAGGGTGCGCAATCTTGGTGATCGTGCTGTAAGTTTCCAGTTACCTTATTGGCTGACTCTCGTTGATGTAATAAAAACGCGCGAGACCCCGACCAGGTCGTGTTACACGAATGACTAGTCGCGGCTGATGAAAGTCCGGTTGTCGCGTTCCGTTCGTCTACTACGCTCTTTTCCTCTCGTTTCATCGATCCTACATTTTCTGACAAATTCTGCCGTGATTCCTCGATCCGATTTTAACTCTGCTTCCACGGCGTGACGTATTCCCTCTTTTTCTTTTGCCAAGTTTTATTTAACGTTTGCGATGAACCAAGCGTATCTTTACACGATAGACCGGCTGCAAAATTCATGATAATTGTTTACGAAGCGGACGACCTCGCCAATTTCGATGGTCTTGAGATATTTCGTCAAGATGAACTTTCGAACAACTTTTCCCTCTGCAAGTTATCATCGCTCGGCCGTAGTTCCCGAGATACTCGCAAACAACTTCGCTTCGATTTACTTTACGATTACGCTTCGCTCTGGCAAAGACGGAAAGTCCTTTATCCGGCGTTTTTAACAAAACGTAACTCGTTCTCGATAATCAATTTCGAGTCACGTAAGAAAGAAGAATGAATGGATTATTATCCATAATAATTATTGGGATTATTCTGGATAATCATTAGAAACATAAGGTATTAAATAAGACAGATATGATTCGTGTTAAGCTTTATATTATGTTATTGTAGTTATTCGAAATTGGAAATACTTTAGCCGTGATACTGAAAGAGACGACTATTCGATTATTAAAATCATACTTTCGTCGAGATGGAAACTTCTGCGAATATATCGGAGAGTAAAGCCGAACGATGGCAACACGTACGAGAAAAAGTTGTTCAGAGTGTCGTGACTTTGACAACACATTTCACGATATATTTCAAGATCATTGAAATCGACGAAGTCGTGTGGATAATTAATAATGAAATAATAATCGATAATTTGTAAATAATTACCAAATTCGTTTCTTCTTGCAAAATCTTTGAATCGAATGCACGCCAAATGTAAGTAATCGAAAATTCGCAGGTGCAAAGACTCGCGATACGAGCATTCGCATTAGGCTATTCTTTGAACTAGACTTTTAATCGAAGATTTTGTTACATCCACCAGCGTCAATGCCTACAACCGATTAGAAATGTCGATTGAAATTCGTATGACCTACGATTTGCACGATAATCCTTTCGCGTAATATGCTACAATTATACGGCTAATACAACGATGATCGAGCGATTAAGCAGTTTAGTTCGACGAAAGATATTTTAACGCGTAGGTTACGTTAGAAAGTAAGAAGAGCGTCTGTAGAAAGGTTTAATGATCCGAAATGTATATCAGAAAAAGCCGGTTTACGTTTCGTCTCGGTACGATCATGGTACAAGCAGAACGTAGCAAACTAAGAAACTAGCTTTTTCGAATACGATATGGAATATGATATAATTGTAAATACTTGGCTCGTGTTTACGCGAGACAAAGGATCACGCACCCTATCCACGGTCATCTTAATGGAAAGTACTTTGATGGTTAAAGTGCATGGGTCAGCGTCGAGTAGTGACATTACTCGTTATCGACGTTATTCATGCATCACCGCATGACGCACAGGAACCCGTCAGAATCCAATCACCGATCGTAATCGACGATAAATCAGATTTCCCTTCGCTTCGACCCCACTTCAACCAGCGAGCCGCGTGCACGGTGGTGTACGGTTCTCTATCTGCGCGAAACCAGGCGTTTATATTCGCAGGCGTAAAATCAACCTAGCGACGTAACGGTAACACTCCGTGTATTGTTGTTTGGCGCGACAGCTTCGCGCCATTAGTTGTTTCAAACAGTGCTCAGAACTCGCTAAAAACCGATGAACAGGGCCAATATACATGGATCATTTTTCCTCCAGGGATTATTATTGACGGACTATTTGTTATTTTCGTAAACGGGTCGCGATAGGAACGTAATGGAAAAACAGCCACGTTGCGTGAGAATATAAATCGAAAGTTCCAAATTAAACGAAGCTTATCGAAGCCTTCGTTTCGCGACAAATTGATTTCGAAAATTCGCATACTAACTTGATTGCGAATCAAAACATATTGCGATCTTGCGAGTTTACCTATACGATCTGTATAGTAACTGTAAATTGGATTAACACGTTCGTCGCCAACTGGAAAATTTTGCGTGTTGCGCGTCAGCGGCGCTTGCACGCGTGACAGCGGTCGTGTTAAATGGAATGTAGAAGCTGGAATGAGAACGCGAAACTGCCACTGTTCGAAACTGTCGTTCGGTTTTTCGTGTCGTGGAACTTGGCAAGAGAGAGAGAGAGAGCGACCGCCGCATGTGCGTGCCATAAATTAGGTCCTTTCTAGCTAACTATGTACGTACTTAAGTACATACTATGTATCACGAGCCAGGCGGATCGACTGCTTTGCGAACGGGACGCAGAGGATGGGTATTTCTCATACAGTCGTCAACGAGCGCAAACGTCCAAACAACATATATATATATATATATATATATACAGGGTGGTTGGTAACTGGTGGTACAAGCGGAAAGGGGGTGATTCTACGCGAAAAAAGAAGTCGAAAATATGGAATAAAAATTTTTCGTTCGAGGCTTTGTTTTCGAGAAAATCGACTTTGAATTTTCGCTCGGTACGCGTATCTTTGGAGCGATTGAAAAGATACAAAATGGTCGCTCAGCAAGTTCATTCTGATTTACATTTCGATCCGATATACATCTATTGAATTATACAGCGTGATTGGTAACTGGCGGTACAAGCGGGAAGGGGGTGATTCTACGCGAAAAAAGAAGTCGAAAATATAGAATAAAAATTTTTCGTTCGAGGCTTTGTTTTCGAGAAAATCGACTTTGAATCGTCGCTCGGTACGCGTGCACTTTATCACGTCTCGTTATAACGGATCTCACTGTAGATCGTTGTCTCAATGGAAGAATTAAAAAAAAATTAAAAAAAAAATAAAAGCTTATACCACCAGTTACCACCCTGTATATATGTACAGTGTGTCCGATTTATATCGAATCACTTAAAAATCTAGAAGAACGCGAACGATACGAAAAAACGTTTCAGAGAAAAATTGAGCAACACGAAGGCGGAAATATCATACTCTTGCGTAGTTGATGTTGCGGTGATCCTGAAACCTTCTATAAAAGTAATTTTTAAATGGATACCTCCATTTTTTATTACATACTTTGGCAGCTGACGTTCTGGCGTTTTCAAAACGCGATCTACAAACTTGTGTTTTTTGCACCATTCGCTGGCAAACTTTTAAATTCCACGGAACAGTACGAGGTACGTATTACGCCAAAGGGAGCGTTCGGAGAGGACCATTTTTTGGAAACATTAGAAAACTGCGATCTTGTGTTTCGACAATGTCGTATCAGTAGCAGCGTTATGAAAAACATCTTTATGTGTCTCCGTGGTGTACATCGGATAACGTTAATGCCGGTAACGCGTTGAATTTTAATGTTCATATCTCGATAATGGGTGTTGCGAAAGACACGAGCTCGCAGACTTTTGAAAACGTTGAATATTAGTTAGAAGAATATGCAACGAACAAACGGAGGCATCCGTTCAAAAATTTTAGCGTGTCTTTTACAGCAGGTTTCAGGATCACCGCGAGATCAAATACACAAGAGCATAGTATATCCTTCTCGATATCGTGCAATTTTTGTCCCCAACGTTTATTTGTATCTGCCATGTTTTCCGAAATATTCGGATTGATTTTATTGGAATCTTAACCTTACAAATTCACCTTATATACACAGTGCTGATATAATCATACCGCTTCGTTCCGATGACAGACCATTGATCATGTACGTATCTCGACATTTTGAATTATACGGACATATAATTTACCGCGCAGTTATAAAGACGTCGGATACGCGATACACGTTTTTCCTATGGTAGTTTTCCGTAACAACCCCGATCCTAAGGATCCTAAACCAATCCTTATTGTAAGATAAGTACATCTCCAAAATTGTTCTTCGTTCGCAATCGATACTCTAGAGTAGACTATAGTATCGTAGTATACGGCACATGTATAATATACATATTGCGCGTTTGCAATGGAATTAGAATTCCAATATTTTCGTATTATTATCCAAGCGATGAATATAAAGTTATCAAGAGATATTTGTTACTTCTCGGAAATTGTATAACGTTTCCCTATTCTGATCTATTCAAGCTTGCCTATGTAAAGTTGTTACGTTTCGGATTATAAAGTTTGTACAGTAAACAAAGTATATTTACCTGCTTGCCTGCAGGCAAAAGTGTTTCATTTTAGATTATAAAGTTACACAGTAGTGCCTGTCAGTAAGTAAAGGTGTTTCATCTGAGATTATAAAGTTATACAATGAACAAAGTATAATGACAGTAGTGTTCGTGTTGGTTAATGAGTTAAAAGCTCGCATAACGTCGATTCTTAATAGATACGCGCGTTAATTTCACGAGGAATTTATTTCGCCAGCCTGAAAGATAAAGAATAAAAGGATCGTGCGTGTAACGAAATAAAGGAGAAACAAAGCGTAACGTTATATAAAATAACGCCGCAGTTTTTGTCACTTCGTCGTTATGTATGTACCATATACATATGTAGTTAGTTTGAAACTCGATAATGTACGAAAGATTTTTCTACGTTGATCATAGTACGTGATACCTATACCATTTCAATTATCGATATTCTCGTTGAGAGTAATCATAAATGGAAATGTCGAGATGCGCCATGTTCTCTGGAAAATCAGAATAGCATGAACGGTCAAGGGCGATTTCAATGAAACATGATTTTCCAATTATCTACAAATGAAATTAATTCGCAATGTATTTTAAATGAGAATGGAATTGGACAAATGAATAATTATTCGATCTAAATTATCGTATAATTCCCTTTGTTACCAGCCTGATTTCTAATATTTTCATATGGACTCTAATTTTCTGGTTTGTCGAATAATTAAAGGATATTTAAATTCCTACACATTTTCAATTCTAAATCCGCTATTCTCGAAAGTTTGGTTAAGAATTCGCGTGGTAGTAGGTAACAGGTACTCGGGTTTCATTTAACTGAAAACAAAGGAAAAGGATTTTTCCTTGGCCTCAAACTGCGAGTTTCCAACATATCTCTGGCTTTTGTTGGCGAGCTGGATACGTTCGTTTAAAAATATGCTTGGTTTTACCGCTCTCACAAGGATACCGTTGCTTGTCATGCAGCATTAAAAATAGGATAGAAGTCTTACCTCGACATGATAAAAAATACTAAACTTACGTTATAATAAAGCTCGAAGTTATGCTTTCTTTTGTACCGTAACTTGATAATTGCATTGTAATTACTAACTAACTTATTCAACTTCTGGTTATCCTTATTATATCTCGGTTATCCTTATTACAAAGATACATACCCGATATCTTTTTATATTTTTTATTATCCTATGTATGCACGACGATATACGACGCGATAAAAATGTCCGAGATATAACGAAATTGACGAGAAGGGACGATAAAGCAATTTTCTTTGAAAATCTTCCAATGCTTCTATAATTGCTTTTAATATACATATTATATGTTATATTAAAATAAGAAAGAGGAGTAACTAAAAAGTTTATTTTGTTCGGTTGGAAGGAAGCTTAAAAATGAAGCGAAGGGAAAGAAAAGGATTTTCAAATTGCGTTTCGGGAGAAAATATCGCGAAGGAAAGGCTGTTTACGCTTTCTTATCATTAATTTCGACGGTGACAAAACAAACACACCGTAGGACGGTAACGCAGTGTATTTCTGCATTGTTCTCAGGCAGCACGTAACAACCGCTGTCTTGCTACAATTAATTTTCCCCAACGACATTCGAGGTATCAATTCTCCGTTTTCAACACGAAGAATAAACGTTTCGCCGATAAGCCATCTATTTTCCAGGGTTGCCGCGTGTTCCGTGTTCTAATTATATCTGACCGAAAGTTAAATTGAACCGTGAACAATTTTTTTGTCGTGAAAAATTACCGGCTCAGCGTCCGTTCTTGGATAATTGAGTTCGATAGAAGCTGATAGCGTGGACAAAGATTATCGCGGATCGGTTAAATGTTTTCGCGTCGGAAGCTTTGTCCAAAGTTGATCCCTGTCCTATCTTTGTCTCGTTATCCGGCTCTTTCTCTCTTTTTTTTTCTCTCTCTCTCTCTCTCTGGTTGATTTTTTTCGTCCTCGGCGACAAAATGCGATTTCGCACGATTGAATGTAATACGAAATTTGGCGGACAAAGCGCATCGAATCTGCGAAAGATTTTCTCGATAATTCCGCGCTGAATTTACCAATGCGTACAATCATAAATTCTATTTCTGTTACGTTTCGCTTCATCGGATAAATATTAAGTTCGTTTTTGTAGAATTATTCGAGCGTAACAGTAAAAGATTATGAGAATTTATCGTCACTGGTACATCCCAATCACGATTAATTTATCGTTTCACGAAATTTACTCGTCCCTTGCTTTTCAGTTCTGTAATTGCTCCACTAACGCCTTTTTCCTCCCACAAATCGATATCCATATGGGTTCGAAATTCCAAAAATGTTACGAAATGCAACGATTTTCGTGGCTGTCGTAACATCTGCCAGAATTGCAAACGAGTCACGTAAAGATCGTTCTCGGTTCGTTTGCAGGTTTCGTGGATCAGGAAACGAGATCTGCACATTCTCACCGTAGGAATCTTAACCTACACGAACGACCAGCGTTTCCAGTCGTTACACAGAGACGGATCTGACGAATGGACCTTGAGGATTAGTTCACCGCAAGTTCGCGATAGCGGAACATACGAGTGTCAGGTTTCAACCGAATCGAAAATCAGCCAAGCTTTTAACTTGAGCGTCGTAGGTTAGTACACGCTTGACGCATATTCCGCATTTATAGAGAATAAATTCTCTTATTGATTAAGGGAACGCGACAAAGTTACTTCGATAAACGTTTCTCCGTACACGTTATTCTTGCAATTGGCACAATAACTGGTTATTACGTTGTCGTTACGTTAAAAGGAAGTTTCAGTTTGAACGCGGCAAGTGTATGTCAATGCCGGTAGAATCGCATATTAATATTTCATACGAATGCTTTGTCGTTTATTTCCCGAAGGATCGGCGAACGAATGAAATGGGAGTTTAACGTGTCGCCGACAATATCACGACGTAATACGCTTACAAGCTGTTTGAAGATGCAACGATCTAACGTCGATTTGATTATGTTGTTAGTGTCGAAGGCAAAGATCAACGGTAACTCGGAGCTGTACATCAAGAGCGGAAGCGACATCAATCTGACCTGCATAGTATTGCAGACACCTGAGCCGCCGTCATTCATTTATTGGTAAGTTTAATTGGACTTTCGCGAATTCGATTTACTCGGGAACATAAATGCCGTGAATTCGCAGGATGGCGTCGCGTCGCCGCGTAACACGAACGAACATTCGTGAATGAGGGCCCATCATGATTCATCGAGACGGTTCTCGATTACATGCTAAAATGAACGTAGAACACCGCTGATGCTGATTGGCAGATGGAAAATCGTCGTTGAATCGGAATTGCTTCCTTTCTTCTCGTTGCTTTCTCTGTTGATTGAACGGTTGAATGATCGAACTGTGAAAAGTTCATTGTTTGATAAAGAATGGTGAAGCAAAAGAGGCCGAAAGTGGATCAAGGATTACAAACTTCAGTGTAAATTTAGAGCGCTTTAATTACCGATTTCATTTCGAACGAGGGCGTTTTGTAATATTCCTAGTTTTTTCTTTTTTTTTTTTTTATTTTATTTCGTTACATTTGCCTACTCTTCTATTTTTTCCTCGCCGCATTGACATTTCAAGTTCACTGTATTCGTTGTCGCGTTTTATCAGCATTTATTAATATCAGTAACGCGCAGAGACGAGAGAACTACGCGTACGATGGGAATAAAATGAGAAAATTCGGTTTTATTTTGATCCAAGTTCCAATTTATACGTTGCTTCGTATCTGTTTTATTTCAGAACCAAACGTATATGTACGTGTATGTATGTATTATCGTGTTGCTAGAATGTAATGCGTTCCACTTAAATGGTCGCGCATCTTTTAAAAGAGAAATTTTCAGGAAACGTACTGCCAGTAACGTCGTATAATTACAAAATTAATATGCAGTTTACTCACTGTGAAATTTATTATAGTATAATATTACCATGAATTTCCAACGATTATTTTCGATATACATATATTACGCTAAAACAAATTGCCTTTCCATATAATAATATTTATAATGGAATTCACGACTCCTAACAAAGTATTACCTTTCCTCATAAATCGTCGAATTACAAGATTACGTAATCGAAAGCTAAATAAATTTCATACGTTCTTACGATGTAATTATTGGAATCTTTGTATAAACCCTGGAAAATCTCTGTACGTTTACGCAATAAGAGGAAAGTTGTCTGACGTAGCTAAAGCATCGATTGACATTTTCAAACAATTTTAATTAACAGAAAGTTATTACATTTGCAGGTACAAGGGTGATCACGTGGTAAATTACAGTCAAAGGGGAGGTATCAACGTAGTCACTGAGAAGCAAACGCGAACGTCGCGTCTCTTAATATCAAAGGCGTTACCTGCTGATTCTGGAAATTACACATGTGCCCCGTCTGCGGCCGAGTCAGCCAGTGTTCTAGTCCACGTACTCAATGGTGGGTGAGTCGGAATAATAAAAATTTCCCGGAGAAATCGTTTTCATCGAACGTAAATTCTTCGGCTAACGAAATCGCTGCAGCGGTCAAATTTATAGCGAGTTTCACAAAAATCTTGAAAGATATTTTTATTCCACCTTAAATGATCATACGAAGCAATTTTTTCGAACGAATCGAATCAAGGAATGGAACGAAAGAATAGATGATTTACTCCGTTGTGTCGAATATACATATAGCATACGATAATCATCCTTTGGTCGAAATGAACACACGACAACGAATTACCATTAACATATCTGTAACACAGTATGTTCGAAATCGATATTGTCAAAGCTTTAAAATCCGAAAGAACGGTGAAACGTTTTACGAATTATCGCGCAATACCAGTTCCCTGTATTTCGAATTATTTTTAAGCCCGGCGTTGAAACGAGCCGAATGATACATTTTTCATTTGTTTATGTTCGTTTCGTTCGAACAAATCAAATTTTTCAAACGCGTAGTATCTCCTTCGACATTGTACGTAATACGGAGAAATATTAATTCTAACGTGATAAATTTACTTTCGGATAGGTTACGTTCTATATTTCGCGTACCGTGAATCATATTTTGTATATTGCGAAACCACATTATATTCTTGTGACACCTTTAAATGTGCCCATATCGTGATTTTCGATGAAAACGTCGAATATTACCGTGATGCTATTCGAATAGGAATTGCGAAACGAATCCTTGAATAGCGTGGAAGCAGGACTTGGAGAACGTCATAAATTCTCGAGATGAAATCGGGCCACAGATAAACTAAACGGTGAAGGTTGTAAAAAGGGGCGGCAGAATGCAGGCGTCGGTATCATCAGCTTCTGGCATCACGCGTGCTCTATAGGAGGCAATAAACTCAATACCACTGCCGTATGTCCAAAGTGGAAATCTAGCGGACCATTGTCCTTTTAGGCATTCGAAAGAATCGCGTAAATGTATAAATATACTCGCGTAGTATAGCAACAGAAAGGTTTCAACAGCTTTCTGTAATACGAGAAAAAATAAAATTGCAAGTGCCTGTTCTGTTTCCCGATATGACAATGGTACCTTTCTTTCTACGCGAGATACACACGAAGAATAAAAAGAAGTTACGAAGATATGAAAGTGGAAACTTCGTTGTGTAATTATTATTTAGGACGATTTTCGAACGAAAATGATTCGAATAATCCTCGTCTTCTCGCAAATACATTTTAACAAATAGCGGAACCATCGTCGCGTGAAATAGTCGATTTTTATCGAAGGGTTTGTCCGTTTTGTATCAGTTTTCACATTAGTAGGCTGAATGTTAGAAATGTGAAAAGTCGTAAACGAGTCAGTTGGTCAGAAGAGGGTTGGGATTCTAACGAGCGAGTTTCGCGAGGAGGATAAGAGTCTCGAGAAAGCAACGACAGAGCACCAGAATTTAACGAGAGTTCATAATTTAGAGAAGTTCTGTTATAAAGCAACACACACACAAACCGAAGTGCATTTCTTCAATTTTGCGTAGATAATACAAGCAACTACTTTGCGATATGACATTCGAAAAATGTATTTGATACTTTGACCTAGCCGGAATAATAATAATAATTATTATCATCATCATAATGTACCTATTGTATCCGTATCCATTTTCTGCGTAAATACCGAATAAGAATTGTTGGCTTAAAAGATTCTTTTTATGGTTAGTATAATATTGTGTGTATTAGATTGTGTACACGGTAGTTATAATATCATTTATAATATTATTTCTCATGTTTCGTTATTTGGTAAAATTTAACTAGTAAATCTCTCTCTACTCACATTGTCGTCGCTAAAAATCACATAGGTGCAGTTGACGCGACGTTAAAATCTATCTAAAAAAAACAGATAATATTTTACGTTTGGCAATTTAGTTTTCCAATGAATGGAAATGTAGCGAAGTGCGTATTACTCGAACAACATTGTATTATAATATAAATAATCGCATTCTATCAATCGTTGAAAAGCTTTTGAGAAGCTTTCTCACAGATTTGGCAAAGCCGTGATCATCCTCCTTTCCTCCTTTCTACTTTCCTCCTCATTTTCCACCGTCGTTTGAATATTCATAGGTTAAGAGGTTAACCAATGAACCAATTAAAAATCCGACGAATAATTTTCTTCTGCTTAAAGTCGTAGCCTGCATTTCATCTTTGTTAAAGAATCGGATGTGAAGAACGAAATCCAGTGGAGAGACGAGTCCATTAGGAACTTTTAAGAAGAGCGCTGAATTTTTTCTAAATCCTGAAACGTTCCAACTTTAATTCGGTAAAACCGTCCATGAAAGAAGATCAATCCCACTTCGCGTTGTGCAAGTATATTGCACATGTGATATTATAGCGAATAGCCTTTTTAAAATACTAGACACGCGAATCTACTTCAGCGTATGATAACGCAGATTTATTATGCTGAAACTGTAGGCCATCTGCCAAACGTAGATGTTTCATTCGTTTAGGAGCGAATTTTATGATATCGAATATTATTTAATTCTATCGTGAAAAATATTTCATCGAAATATTATTTTCTCTAGTAATCTCATAACAACGATAAATTCTATTTTTTCATGTTTCACCGAGAACACGTAGTTTCATCAGATCAACGGTATCTATCATCTAACAATATGTATATCTGTCAAGATATCATTACGTGAAAATCTCTTCTAATTGATCGTAGAAGGTTAGGCAGAGTTGGATGTATATTTACGTTGTTTCTGGTAGCTGTACACAAATTTAAATACCAAGCGACGAAGCACGCAAACGTACAAAACATGTACACCAACGATCGCCACGTTAAAATGATCGTGTGGAGCGGTGCTAATATCTTTCCACACTTTTTCAGCTTCACTTTCGACCTGCTTTTGCCGCTGTGGAATACATTAATGCCGTTAAACAATGCGCTAGTCACGTACGTTCCCTTTAGAAACGTTTTCATCTAGGTAAAGACTGATTCACGCTGCATATCGAATAGTTGCTCTTTTTTCTCTAGAGGACGCTTATAGAAAGTACAATTCAATGGAGATTAGTGTTCTCATGCGTTATGTTACATTCTTCAATACAGAAGGCACGGTGGAGTATAAAGGAAATACTATAGCCACTATAGGATTCAATATGTGTTTATCGTTGTTAATTTTCAAAATACAGTTGACAAAAAAAAAATAATCGAAACGTCAATACAATATGGAAACTTCAACAGTGAAAAATCCAACTCTCTCAATTGAAAAATAACGCATGGGTCTATATGGTCGACCACGAATTGTTGGAAAGGCTGTTTAGTAGAATAGTCTCATGTCACACGGCACTATAGACTAACTCATTGGCAGATTTTATCTGTGAGAAACATCGATGTTCCGTTTTACCCGCTCGTTTCATTTTACCCCACTCTCCTCTATATTTAGCGTTGGAGTGCATTTTATAACAAGAGGAATATCGATGTTTCCATCGTCGCAATGTTAATCGATGAAAATAAGAAAAGTGAAATGGAATTCGAAAAGGAAATATCAGTTTTTCTTAGATTTGTTTCTTCTCCATATAATATTATATATATGTGTATTACATATACGTAAGTACGTATACCGTGAAACAATCAACTATGGTTTTATAGCAGTAGCAGCCGCGTGAGGATAATAGTCCTAGATAATATCTCTTGTTGCGTTTTAACGCGGACTCTCTTCGGGAAGACGCATTTCCTATCGAAACAATGCCGGGCAATGGATTAAAACACGCGCGGCCAGTTAATGCGCGTAGTCGTTGCAACTTGCGAGTTGGAATTACGTCAGTTCTCTGACGTTTCATATCGTACCGCTATGTGTAACTAGTTTACAGGGTGTGTGTACAGTTTCATCCGTTCTCTGTCAAAACCTATTAACTGGCAATCTGGATCGAAATTAGGCGTTGCACACGCGTGGAAGGTTTATTTGATCCAATCAAGCGTCTCGTAGGATTTCCATTCACATCGAGTTGTTCGTACGAGTTTAATAGCGCGATAATCCACGGAATTGCGCAGAAACTATCGTGAGTTCCTAGCACTTAGCATTGTCAGCTGTATATGCATTTTTGATATCTTTTAATGCCTCTATCCGCTTAGGTCTCATCCTCCATACGATGAAATAGTGGGATTTGTACTAGGGCTTTCTCGATATATTTCGATGAAACCGGAACAGCGAATCGATTCATGGCGCGATAATTGTCGATGTTACGACACGTAACACGACGTAACTCAGTTTTTTTTTTTTTTTTTTACGTTGAAACACGAATCGTCTGGTTTCTTAACCCTTTCCCTTTGATTTTACTTTGCAACTTCTTTTATTCGCATTTTCTTCTCCCACCCTCACCCTTCTTTACAAACTCTGCTTCTTCAGGTGCACCTTACCAACATTCCTAGGAAACACGCAGTCACGTCCATCCAAGACTTTCAGGTGCCTGCATATTTTTCTTTTACGCTTTTCGAAACTTTATCGCTCTCGCATGAACATTCGTACGAAATTCCCGGGTTCGTTCATATATCCACAGCGTAATATTTCACTATCGAGATGGTATTGGTGTACGTGTTTCAATGTCGCTGCTATTCGTCAAATCGTTTGCTCAAGTTCCATCTTAATTTGTACAGTTACCCGGTGCAATCCGATACTGCTGCAAGATAGATACTCAAATTTTCGACACCTATTTTCGCTTGATATAACTGGGCTTGCCTGTAGAAGACACGTTCGAAGCATCGGAGCTCAGGTTGCATCTCCTATTCTATCGTTTGCTAGTATTGTGCAAGCGAAGGCAAACGACGTTTACGCGTAGTTGATTAAATGTAAAACACAATAATTTGTTTTCCGTGGTTCACTCCGCGTACAAAGTAAAAGTTTAACAACGAGACGCGATCGAGAGTTGAACGTCGGGTAAAATGTGTAAATGAGATTTTCAACTATTTCGATATTCCCACTAATCACTGCAACATTCCCCACCGATACGTTTTACTCGACAGAAACGTTGCGTTCAATTCTATCAGAAATGATTTAATCAGAATTAATTCTCCGCTTATGAATCGTTACAATGAAGTTAATTTATGGTGTATAGTATTCCGAGAGAGATTCTACGTGTAGCAGAAGAATTATTCAAATTGCTTTAGACGAAAGTTTCATAGCAGATGCGATCAGGCCGTGCGTGACTCGAAGCTTTCTGCGCTGACATTTTTTGCACTGTATGTGCAAGAATTATTACATTACTGGTATCCGAGCTTTTTTATATGGCCAGTAACAAGTCAGAGGCATCATACGGCCGTACTTCGTGCCCATTCAAACAGTTTTCATGCGGAAAAATCATTTACTGTTTCATGCCCTAGTAAAGAGTATTGTTACAGCTGGGATTTATTTAGCGCGGGAAACATTGAATTTCAACGCGAAACAGCACGCACCCAGCGTAACTAAAACAGTCAAATTGCGTACGTCAGTAGCATCGATAGAGTGAAAGAGTAATCCGTGTTCATTCATTCAATTTGCCAAATTTTTGAAACCAAATTTCCGCCGCTTCGTTACAGCATGGAATTTATTATTAGATGGGCGGTCTATTTTCCGCCGTTGAAAGGTAATCGTTTAACCGTTGATAATCATTCGCTCGATAGAGGTGTTAAAATCAGCTGTTTTTTTTAGAAATCGAAGGTTAAACACAGGATAGTTGGAGCAGCAACGTGATATTCCGAATTATGTGATATACAGCGAAGTCGCCATCGAAAGTGATAAAAGCGAACAGTTCTGAAATGAGGTCACCGCGAGGGATCAAACTGATGATAGCACAGCGCAATTTAGCGTAAACTGTATTTTATCGAAGTCGATAAAATCGAATATAACCTCCAATGGAATAATACAAGCGATCAGCAGCTATTAAATAATAATTCCCCGTGAATAATTGACACGGCAATAATGCACGTCGAGGCAATGTGTAATAGATTATACAACAAACGATTGTGTACATACAATTGAATGAATCCTGATAACGGTGCGGTTAAACATTAAAAATTTCATAATCGTTCTAATCTAACTCGATTGTCGTATATACCGGACGATTCGTCGTTTAATGGGTACGCTCGTAGCGTTCTTTGCTCTTTCGTTGAAACGTTTCTAAAGCAATAATTTGTCCAGAACGCCGATAAAAAGCGCGACGGTGTCTAGATAAATCAACGAATATATACTACTACAGATAGAATGAAGTAACAATTTTGAATTAATCAATTTAATCCTTGACAAATGGAATAGGTTTGTTAAACGTGAACTGATTGGTTCACGTTCGATGTTTGTCGAGCTTACCTTGAAATCTCCGCGAACAATACGAAATACGTTTCAACAACGAGAAATGAGACAAACAATTAAGCAGATACATTCATCATGCTGGCTGTCTGTTGGATCCTTCAAATCCGCATTTTTCAAGTTGGAATTTAATACAACGGTAGAATATGAACGTGCATTTATTATCGTATAAACATATACGCTGACATGGAAATAATAACGTGCAATTTATCAACGGAATCGCGCGCGCAACCACCCAGTAAATGTCGATACATCTGCGCGAGCTCGGTTAACTTTACAACGATTTGAAACGATGCCAAATTTTTTCAGGAATCGGCAGGCGTACCACTATAAATTACTCTGGTCTGCCGTTTCACGTGGACATCAATTATCAGTTATAGCCTCTGAATCGTGTTAAAAATATTAACTTTGCGGATGTATCGATAGCATCGCCCCAGGACGATCAAGATCATCCTGATATTGTTCAAAAAGTTGTAGCAATTTTTGCCGATCGAAGTGTATCGAAAGTAAATTAGTTTAGTACAAAGGATACAGACAGTGGTATCGAAGAATGGACAGCTTGAAGTTACTTGGAAAAATTCAAGTCTGGTGGAAAATGGCGGAAATAGCGTTTCAAATAAAAGTAAGTTATTTTACTATTACACGTCTCTCGGTACAAACAGAAAAAAGAAGTAAAAAAAGATAGACAAATTGATTTTGTAGGAGTTTAACTTGGACGAACGAGACTACCTTGCTAAATCAGTTACATGCTATGCCAAAGTTACATCGAAGAAACGTATAAAATCCATTTTCAGACACACACATGACACAAGCTAAATTAAAAGTACGATAATTGAAAAAGTTGGGAATTACTTCTTGGTATGCATGTGCAAATCACGAGTTAAGTTCGTTCAAGGAACACAACGGCGACTGATAAAAAACCATTTGCAAGAATTATTTATTATCGCTATCTACAACTTGAATTATATGGTAATATAAAAACAGAAATGCTATCGGATCGTCAGTGCCCTACAAACTCGGTAACCGTAAGCTCGAGTTATTTGCCTTCGCCAATGAGAAACTCGTTTTCGAATATATTTATTCGCGTTTGCAAAAATGAGGAAAACCTTTGATCGACAGCGTTTTACGTACGAGGTCGGTGAAAGCGTCAACATAGCAGAGAAAAGCCAACTTCCTATCGTATAGGTGAACTTGATTTTTTAATACAGCAGCGTAAAAGAAGTTTCGCGGAACCGTACGAAAGGCATCGTCAAAAGTTAACGGTCTTCCATGGCGTAACGACGAGCCGAGATTTATTGTGCTCCATCCCGCAGAAAACGAAGAGCTATGAAATAGAAGAAGAGTTCTTGTTCAAATCCTGTCGTACTCCCGCTCTGGTTTCGTCGATACACCGAGAAGATTACGCTCGAGACTCAGATTCCGTTAAAAGAATAATGTTTCCTCGTTTCTCGTATTATTATTTCGAATTTACAGGGGCCAATGGCATCCAATTGGAATGTTTTATCGATATCTCACGAGCACCATGGCTGTAATTTTATCGGAAATTGTACCGAAACAAATGTTAGAAAGACGTGGGTAATTGTTTCGAATTATCTGTACGAGTGTCATCGTGTGATACGAAAAAAATATAGCGATACGAGATAAACAAATAATTAGGATTCCTAGTAATAACTAGAGTGTCCGTATCGATTGGTACTTCTCCTCCATCTATCTTCACTGAAACTGTACATCCGCAAGCTTTTCACTTTAGTTTCTCGTGTATCGGTTCTATCCTTCTACCTGCGAAGAGTGGCTACGCGTAACAAGCACAATTTTCACGGTGATTTGTGCTTAATTACCGAGCGTTTTATAGGGTCGTAGTTTAACCTCTTTTATCTTTAATCCGTTTTACATGAACTTCCAACCTCCAATTAACCGCGCAAGCGCGTTTATTGACAGTTAATAAGCCTACGACAGGCCAGGCTTAAACTGCTGTTCATAACCATGTTATTTAGAACATATTATATGTATACATGGCGTTGTGTGCGTACCTTTGCCGATGGAAATTAACAATCCGTATGATATTTCCAAAATATTCATGTACTGTGTTGGCAACTAAGTGATTGGGGATTTTGTCATTACCACCTAATGTGGTAATATGTGTAACGAATGTCAGTCATAGACTACGTAAAATCACATACCTGCTACTTTGGATTGTTAATTAAACGTCAGGTGTAGTAGTCGAATTTGGTTCCATCGCTAATAAATCTGCTAAACGGGTCGCGATATTACCATGGGACTGTTTAAATATTCCATTTTGTCAGGATGCAATAAAGAAATCTCTGATCAAAGTTTCAAGGAAAAATGGAACATTTCGTTGAGAAGTTCGCAGCCAATTAAAATTCATAGCGTCGAAAATGCTATCTTCGAAGTAACAACAGCTTCGTCTCTCAACGGAGAAGACCAAGCTGCCCGGTAACAGGAATAAAAATCGATCATGCAAACTACACACATTTATGTACTTGTGTTTATATAAACGAAAAACATATTTCCGCGTTTGAATCGTGAAATTATGGATTCTCGAACGATCTACGCTCTTGAAATTAGTCGAAGAGACATTAGTTTGCGGTAGATTTCTATTAAGTTGACGCGATCTTCGCCACATTCTCGAGGCAGTATCTGCTGGATCCTTGGCAATTACTCGACTCTCCATTTTGGGACACGAACCGTACGCGGTCGATGAATTACGGCTAAGGTGGGTCTATGCTCGATTTGCGTGAGAGATAATCGTGTCGAAAACAGGCTGGATGATAGGTCAACGTGCAGCACCGGAACGAACCATGAAAAGATTGCGAACGTATTTATGATACCAGCTCGAGCAGAGTGTAATTTAATAAAGGCGAAAGACTGCCCCCGAAGCTCGTACGTTTGGCACGTCTAATCCCCCGGGCTCGGTCCGATTACGTGTCTGATGGCCTGATTAGGATGAACGCTTTATTGTTTCTTTCGTTTCATACGTGGAACGGTTATTTCTATGCAAATCATTGGATCAGTGAGAAAGCAGTTTCGATTCTCACCGCATTCGCTTTAATTAAGGTTTTCAGCCTCTGCGACTTTATTCTTATAATGGGATAGTTATTTCATTCTGATTGTTTGCTTTAGAACGATCAGGTAACTAAAGAAAGAACAAAAAAAAAAAAAAAAATCAGAAAAATGAAAGTCGAAGAAACGTTGGATTCGAGTTTTCCATTTTTCGTTCGTATCGTATACGAATGGGATTAAAATTTTATTTAATTCGCTTTCAACGTGCTTACACCGAATTAGATTCTCCTGCTTTCTCTCGATTAACGATATTTACGAAGCAGAAGCAAATTAAATCGTAGTGGCCATTGCTATAGAAGGAAGATATTTAATTTTAATTTAAAAAAGGACATTTTAATTCGAGGAATTCTACGGGTATGAGCGATATATTTGAGCCAAATAAGAGGAAGTAAAGTGACTCGCAGTGACCACCGACAACGTGTCAAAATCGTTATTACACGACAAGATTAAGATCAACTGAACAAAGAAATCGAAACAGTCGCGAGCAGTAATTGGAAAACTTTAACTGCTTTAACTTGCTTATCGAGCCATTTTCCAGATATCTTCGGAAGCTCGCTGGTAATTTCTTGGAGGAAAGTGTTACAGCCTTAGCATCGTAGCATAGCAAATTGCATCGTGGACGATGCAATTGCCGCTTGCTAAGTGTAATCAGAAAGGCGTTGATCGCGTCATCGCTACATTTACGTCTGACTTGAAGCTCATTTTCAAACGAAACGCTGAATGATGTTCGTTATAGGAAGTTGAATCTCACAACGAGTCGATTCAACATTGACAATTAATCGATCAATCAAACTAATAGTGTTTGCTTAACGATCTTAGGATGCTTGTATACGAACGATTAAAACGTCAACGAAGGAAAGACATTTTCTAACAACTGTTTCTCGTATAAATTTTCTCCATATTCTTCCCTCGTCAGTAGCAGTTTTATCATCGCTCACTATTCGATCCAGTTTTCTTGCAAAATATCGGATTACGAGCAACGTACGAGTATATTTAATAAAATCGGATATTATCCCGATAGGTAGATTTCGTAAGGACTGTTATATACAACAGCTTCATTTACAATTCACCCCTCGCTTTAATCGGTTAATAATTTCATCGAAATTGCAGTACGAGATGTACTGTGTACATGAACATGCAACATTGGCGTAATATACAATTATAATTACACGAAACCAAAAAAGCGTCTAATAATACGATACAGCTTTTCAGTGTCTTCTATACTGTATATCCTACTATACACATTCTTATGAAAGATTTACAAAGTTTAAATACAATCGAAACGAATTCACGATAATTCGTTCATTGAGGATTCCTGGGTTAAATATTTAATGAAGCAAAACTATCGTTCGATTCATGTATATATGTGTCTATCATGTTTATTAACAGAGATGATGACGATAAACGGGAGTACGTCCCCAATAATGGACATAAACGTAAATACAAAATGTTTACATAGGACGAAAGCACATATATGTGATACAGGGTGAGTCACGTAAGGTGTTACGATCTATTCTCCTCGAAACTCATCATAGATATCGATTTGAAATTTGAACACGCCGAATGGACCAAAGGAGCTAACGTTTTACAGTGTAAGAAGTCGTGCAATCGTATACGATTAATTTTTCATCGTATTTTAGCCGAACCGCCTACGACGAAAGAAGATACGAAAAGAAGAAGAACTCGTAGCTTGTCAACAAGACAACCGTCTACATTTTATGGATCTAGAGGTCTGAAAGAGTCTTGGCAGGTGACGTAGTTCGTTCTGAAGGGGTATACATACTTAGCTAAAGCCTCGGGGCACAGCAACCGAAGGAATCGCTAATTAATGCAAAATACTAGCCAAAGGTCATAATTATATTGCCTACGAAGGTTCATAAAGCTCCTACAAAACGATAAAAATTAAAACTCTTGGAAACAGTCACCCTTTTACGTCCGACCAATTAATTATCTACTTTGCTTTATTAGTTCGCCGTTCTTAGCAGATTCGACGATACAGATTTCTCATTATATAAAAATGAAACGAGTCGGAGAAAAAATAGGACATGCAAACAAAATATCTTTTTTCGCTTCTCGATTGTATATGCATGTACACTGTACACGTATATACGATATGTCTGTTTCAAGCGCATACATGCGACCATTTTTGTAAGCATCAAAAATATGGAAAAAATGTTTCAGACAAAAGTTGGTATCAAAGGGGATATGATCTGGTAGAATTAGTTTTTCCGTAGATGGTAAAGTAGAAGTCATACGAAGGTAACATATGCGTCTTTTTTAAATGAAATCGTATAGTTTTTCATAAAATAGTCTTGGCATCTTTGCAGAAAATTTATGTGAAAATTTAATTTGTCAAATTGAAAGTATGAAAGACAGAGACAACGTAGACACGACAATATCGTCTCGCAGCTTTTCTGTCTTTTATATACGTTCAATTTGACAAATTAAAGTCCAAATATCTTCTAAACTAATGATTTTTCGACACCGCTAGGTTAATACTTTCTCGTAGAGAACGCCGAGGCGGATCGATGAGTGTCACCTTCCTACGACCTCTGCTTGGCCATCTACGAAAAAGGAACCAAGTACGCTAGATTCTGTCCTCTTTAATACCATGCAACTTTGAATGTTTGAAACATTCTTTTCATATTTCTTTTTATTTACAAAAACAATCGCGCGTATACAATAAAACGGACGTACTTCGTATAATTAAACCTTTCACGAAGGTAAGTACTTTATGAAATAGTGATCGATCGGAAGGTAAGCTAAGAAGCGAGCGATCTTAGAGGTGCTCAATGAAATAGCAAAAATAGGGATCACTGTGATCGACGATATCTCTCGGAATTCCACTTGTTCTGTTCGAGAAGGCGGAAAAAGCCAACTGTTATCCGCATTTAAGATGTACGCTGAGGGGCAGCGTGTACAGGTACAGGGCACAAGAGACACGGCTAACGCGGTGAAAGCAATAAATGGCAAACTTCCGTTGCTGCCGCAAGATACGCCAGTCGCATAATTAAAGCCGCGGAATGACGTCGACAAGCCGTGATAATACGAAATCGGCCCTCGTATTTCGTCGACGAGAAATGGTTGCTGTCAACGAATGCCCGCAAGGAGGAAAGAAAACGGCTGTTTCCTCCGACTGATATCAGATACGAGTCACAGCCTCGACCAACGTCGATTCTATTAACTGGAATCTCCTCCTATAAAAGCTTCGTTTAACAAATCTCCGTCGATACAACATCATGGCGATTTAATTGGATCGTGACGAGCCGACGTTGGTACTTGATAACACGCGCAAGCTGTTTGATCGGATCTCGGACGCACGAACGTGTAGGCTCTATGTTGGCCGGCCATTACCTTTCGAAGCTCGTAATATTCGTGAATTTCATTTACCGTTATCATTACTAATAGATATATAATGCGATACATGAATAATCTGTCATCGAATCTGTCCAGTTTCAGAAGCTTCAGTCGATCGATTAATCCGTGCGATTAAGAGATTGATCGATCGGAAAAAATCGCCATCGATAAAATTTCAATGCTCTGGTTGGAACTTTTTTGGAACTTCGTCCTTTATTTCTTGTTAATTGATAATGAAACTTTGTTGCAAAACGGCGAACGGCTACCGTGTAACTAAAAGCCCGGAAGTTCTATTAAAATAATTAGGTGGCTCATTTAATACCGGATAACCGAAAATGCGGCACACGATTCTGCTGCAGCGTATCCTATGAAACGATATTGTACCGATCCACGTAACGTCGCTAATCTTTTAATGCCGCGGAAGCCAGGCTCGCGCGAACTGTTCGACATGCAGCCATTGAAATTAAAAGGGATCAGGGAAAAATGAAACGGGGCGTTTTGGATGCAGTAGCCGCGCAGACACTGTGCCACGATAACCATTAGAAATTGCAGTTTAACGTTACATTCTGCGGTGATGCCAATAACGCCGCCAGCTCGTCGATATTTCGAATTTGCGGTTCCCTCTCCCTACCGACGTTCCGCTTGGCTTCACGTTATTATTCCCCGAGCATTAGATTAATGCGTTGGCTTCATCTCCGTTGCAGTTTTATATAACCCAAAGTGCCTCCACCGCTAGCAAAACGACTCGCGTGCGTTCTACTTCCTCAAAGATTCGTCCGCGTTTTTTAACGCGATAAATCTTTATCTCTCTCTTACGATAAAATATATCTACGGATATCTACGAAGCGTGTCGTTGTTACGAGTTACGAGATGCGACGCGGTGAATTGAACGCAACTGAAACATGTTTATCGCGTTCCTTTCGTACGAGCGTAAACGATGACGAACCTTTCCGTTTGTTCCAACGATACGACAAAATTTCGCGTACTCGTATTCTCTTCGATTCTCGTGTTGTTAAGATATTAGTAAAATGTTTTGCTAGCTTATAAATAATGTTTACTAGTAGTACGTTCGACACGTTCGTTTCCGTATAATTAATAATATAATGATAATAATAATAGTAATAATAATTCGTTTCCGTACGAAAGAACAACGCGTATGAGAAACAAAATAAATACGAACGCTTTTATGGAAAAAATAGGTCGGTGCTGTTTTTACTTTGAAACAGAGTCCCTATTATCTTTATGATATTTTACAAGCACGTAAATACATTTACCACTTTCCCTTGCATAACGCGTTCCTTCCGCATACGCGAATAAATTTTCGTTCATTCGCACTGTACGTTTCAATGAATTTACAATTTCTAACAAACAAAAGAGGTTTTAATTAATCGCGAACCGTGAACTTCTAAATTAATTAAGCTAGGATAAAAATCTGAACATGGTCGGTGTCCTATTTATTTTTACATGTTTGCATGTAAGGTGATACGCTTCACTTTCACACGATTGCACAGTAACTGCACACTATAATGCATATAGATAAAGCTTGATAAAGGGGGCGAGGGATGGAAGACGTACAATACTGGCTCACGAGTTTCCACCCCAGTGATTAATGCGTCCAGAGCAAACACTGTCCCTCGGCTCCTCGAACAGAAGGTCGATGTCACGTTTAAAGTATGCACAAAGTCATCCTTCTTTAATTTCGGTGCTTGCAAACTGGGTTGATCGTTGATCAATGCCTCTCTCGGTAAAACCGATGTTTCATTGTGGCCCCTTTTATCTTACTTATGGACAACAGCCTCTTTATCCCGAAATTTATTCTAATCCTTTCAAAAAAGCTTTTCTTCGTTACGAAATCAAAATAGAAAGTAAAATATGTCCTTTTTTATTCGGTGAAAGTTGCCTTCTCATACCTCGATGCAAACGCAACAAAAACGAAGCTCGCATACAAGAAATAAAATTAATTTGGCGAACGCCGGTTTCGAATAACCCCGTATCACCTACCAGCCAACATTCTATATATCCTATTCGCATTATGTCGCTCATTTTTCTTCCATCCGTATTACTTAGTTATACGAAAACTATATTTAAAATCGATCCGACCCATCCCACGAGTCTTTCCTATAACCGCGGTATGGAAAAGCAGGGAAAAGTTGCCGCGACAAAGCCACCTTTAATAGACTCATGGAATTCGAAGGTAGTGGAATAGTCGCGTGTATATAACGTAGAAGTGTGGCGCGAGAAGGAGAAAGAGAAAATGTATAGGGGATTAAGAAGAGCGGGAGGATAGAAATTGGAAAGTTGGCGGCGAAAAGCGAGGAAAGCAAAGCGATACCGCGTCCGCGAGTTCGTGATTCAGCCCCAGGATCCAATAACTAAACCAATTATCCAGGCTGCCGATGAGAAACTTTTAATCCATAAGTCCAGGCGGACTTCTCGCGTGGAAATTATTCTTTCATAGCGATGTATTTCGTGCTTTTGTGCAAGGAGCACCCGTCTCACCCTTGATCGTCTACGGTCTACAATCTCCTCCTATCTGCACCGTTCCATTCTCGTTGCCGCGCTTTTTACGACCATGTATCGCCTATTTCAGCTGAATCGTCGTGCTTGTTCCCAGTGAAAATATGGTTTTCCGGTGCCGACATGCCCGCGCGGGTGTAATTAATTTCGGCCACGATGAAAATTAGATAAGGGACGACAGGGTTCGGCGGCTGTTGTCTTTGTTGGGCAAGGATGAAAAGCGAGGTAGAGGTAATAGGATCGCATTCAATGTATTCTCACTAACTTGAATCGATACCACGTTTATAGGTACATGCTGAATCGCTGATAGATACGCGTAACGAAAACCAACCGAACGAACCGTTTTCATTTCTTGTTAAATGTTCCGCGACGCGAAACGAGCAAGGATCGGCGAACGCGAGATTACAAGCAATTACGTTGGTAATTTTAAACGATTAAATTTTAGTTCAGCGAAGAAAGAGATCCGTCCGAAGTGACGGTTAACCAGCTGATCGATCTTTGCTGTTCTAGTAACGCAGAGAAATTTCTAATATTCGATATCCTGCATTTTGGCGTTTGGCAGGCAGCCAGAGTGAACATTTTCTGACTTTTAGATATTTATTTGAAGAGCGAATTTAAGGAAACGTTTTCAAATGGCTAATTACCTTGAATAATATTAGGAACAAAGGTTTACCGCAAGTAATTTGAGGAAAATGTCGCTGGTGGTTTAAGAGGCTGGACGTTAAATGGAGATAATAAAAAACTGTTTCGTTCAATTTATCCGAAATTCGTTGAGATCGATCCTTAACATCCTAAAATCGAGTTCTTTAATTTGATAGCTCGTTGATAGCGAGAACGATTTTCTTGCTTTATTCCTCGCCGCTGGTTTTCAAACGGGGATCGTGTCGATTAAATTCCTACCAGCTATATTTAATTTACGGCGAGACTATTTGCGTTGTGTACGAAATACCAATCGAGTTTGTTGATAGCACGAGACAAAAACGAATCGGAACAATTGTGTTCACGATAGAGTTACAATGGACGGAAATTTCGTAGTTCGACCATATTATTGATAGAAAGTTTAGAACACTGTATTTCCCTTGCCTCGTCCGGGTCAACAATCGTTAAACTCCATTGAATTCCATGATCTGATTGGAGTCAATTGAATCCGATACAATTGAAGTAACAAAGATCTATCGCGCACTGTGTTTATATAAACAAATTAAGTGCATACATAACGGTTATGATTCGTGGCGTAGAAACGAATATTTCGCTCGGAGGGAAAATATGATTTTTCGTCATTTCTTTCTCCTTAACTCGATGTATCTATATACGATTATACAGGGTGTCCAGTAATTAATCGACTATACAAATTGACGATAAGTAGCGATTCTGCAAGTCGAAAATTTATAGTGACGTTTTTTCATACGACGCTTCGTTTCCGAGAAAATCAAGTTTGAAAATTTGTCGAGTATAGTTGGACTTGGCCAAGTGCCAACTAGGTACGAGTAAACAAGCAGCAGGATATTCTACATGCGAAAATAAGACGAAAATGTAAAATGAAATTTTTCTAAGCCTTTAAGGCCTCATCTGCGAGAAAATAAAGTTTGAACGTGCCTAGTCAAGGGCTGGTCTAGCGCACGCGCATAACACCCTTTCAAATTTATTTCCTTCGAAGGCTAACCGTCTTATGAACAAATTTTATTCCACGTTTTTCATTCATTCCTAGACGCAGTTTAACCTCCTATCGATTATTTACTGTTCAGTTTTAAATTAGACAATTTTAGGTATAGTTTCGACCAATCGCGGAGAGACGTAATCGCGAGGAGAGACATCAACGGGAGTCGTAAATTCCCGTTACGATTATAAAAATCGACACCACGAATTGATCGATCCCCTGATTTCCGTTGAGATAATAGGGGTAATTCAGTTCGTATAACACTGTGATTCACAGAATTATAAGTTATATATTTCCAACACTTAGATTACACTGTTGAGTAGAGATAAATAGATAACAACTTATCGCACGAAGATAAGATGGATATGTACGTTAAAGCAGGGCTCTTATAATTGGATTTAGTGTATCAGTGGACGTAGCACTATAATATATTTAGTAGAGATGTATGTTCGACAATACCGAGAACCGACTAAAATAGTTGACTTGACTCTCCCGATGTCGGAGGAGCAGCAAGTTGACTTTTCCAACGGCGTAGAAGAAGTGAGGTTGAGTGACGATGCTGTGTCGGAGGAAAGCTAGCGATGGGTGTGTCTAGCGCACGGGACCATCGGATTTGTTGGTGACGATTTTGGCTAAGAGAGTGAGGGAAATAGGCTTCGTTGTTAATTGGTTAAACGAAGGTTGGTGGACTAGGAAGGGTCTTAGCTGCCCTCGATAGAGAGTTGTTATTAGGAAGCATCGTACGTGGAAAACCCAACTTTCCCTTGGCAAGCCGTGGTAGACAGTAGTCTTTGGAAACTGATTTAGAAAAAGACATTTGTTGGGTCTGAAGGACCTTAGCAAGTAGGTCCTTAAGGCTATTGAGGGTACGCCGTAAGGATGAGCGGACATCTGGTGTCCGTCTGGCCCGCGGTGTATGACCTGGGCCAGGTAAAGAGTCGCCCGACGCAACACTAGGTATATTTGTCATATTTTCAACGTATCCTTTCACGTAGAATCGTCTCTCACCACCGATCGTTCCACCCGTTATCGAACACCCTGTATATTTAAGCTTACACAACGTACATGTACGATAATTAAATTTCTTGGTTTAATGTAAAACAACAGCGTTTAATCTTATATGCATAATCTAGAATTCGAAAACATTTGTCGTAGCGATTAAGGGTTAAATAGCTAACGTACGTGCAAGTAAGTACATTTACGCGGAGAACCTTTTCCGTCAAGCAGGCTTTGGTCCGCCCTGAGTGAGACTTCCGGTTGTTAATTTATAATGCGAAATTTCCAGCAATTAGCCGTACCTGAGTAGCGTACATTCACGTCGCAGGAGCTTTGACCCATGTGCAGAGATCGTTGGTTTTACGAGTAAGATTATAACGCGGTAACTGCTATCGAACAAGCGACAACGAGACCATAATTAGTTATTAAGGTTCGTTCGTTGCCCCGTCCTCGGATTCTGAACCTAATAGCATAACTACTTTCGATATGCGATAAAGATAGGAAATGTCTGTGTCTGCTTTATGAACTTTGACAGTTATAAAGCTAACTCGACCGCTTTGAACGTTAGGTTTCTTTAGCGGTTTTCCACGCGATTCCTTCGTACCACGTAAAATAAAGGGAACGAAAGTGCTAACTAAGTCCACGGAATAACCAAATGAACGAGTTAAGAACGACTGAAATTGCAGAAAACGGTGCAGCAGGGAAACACGATATTTCACGTGCCACGGTCTTCGAGGAGTTTAACGTTCGCGCTAATTAATCTCCGGCTTCCAGGAATATGTGTGTTGTTTCGATTATTTGATAATCGAAAAGATATCGCCCTTTCCAGGAAAAACTCGAATCGATGCGCACAAATGCACCGCTGTATTTCAATTTCTTTAGAAAATCATCGATCGTATCTTCGTTCGTTCGTATCATCGAAATTATCTATTCGATCTTCAAGTACAATGACATAGGTGTACATACGTACGTGGAAACGATATTCATAGATATCGTTGAGAAATCCATTGAGTAAGTACGTAAAAATCTTGTTAGACCGCGCTGAGTAACTTTAATAGACGTAATAACGTAAACGGTATTTTCGAAGGAACAGCCTGCCCTCGCCTTCGTAAAGATGTTTCTTTAACCCCAATATATACGACGTTATACACGTTGATTCGAGAAAATAATACAACTATAAGACAAGCATCATCTTTTACATCCACCTCGCGATATTTTCCTTGAAATAAAACGGGTCGTCTCCGATGGGAATAGTTTCGAGACATACTTGCCGTGCTTCTATTCCTTATGTTTACGAGTACTAACGGATCCCAAAGTTCGCTAGTATATTTCACAAGTTGCACGCATGCGAGGAAATATATCGAAAATCGAAAACCATATAGAATCGGATACGATGGAACGAACGCTTTATGTTTAGTTCACTTTGAAAAGAGTCGCGGATCATATTTACCTGGAAACGAAAAAGTTACTCGATGCTTACACAGTGCCTATGTGCTTACGCATCTTTCAGCGTACGTCAGAAACCTGTGTTTTGGAAATAGTGGTTAGGCAAATTCCTCTGTTCGTGAATAAATTTGTGGCGACTCACGATCGATCGATTTTACCACTACATTACGTATAATTTACGACTAATAGATCGAAGGATTGTGAACAGAATTTTCTCAAATATCTGCCTAATTATTAGATTCGGGACAAATGTTTTTTGTGAAAAATCGTAATTTCAGATTTTAACGCGGCTAGACAGATACCTGTGTCGGTTGAATATTTACGATCTTCTCGATGTTTTCGCCTAAAAGTAGGCTACATAAAAGGACTGTTTTGATATTATCTTTTGTTCTTTTTCTTGTTAGCGGGTATTGATATGTACAATGTGTAATATATATGTAATTTATAGTGGAAGATCGATATATATATAAAAGATGGAATAATGAGGAAATAAGCAAAGGTAATGGATAATGCCGTAAAGGAATGTTAGTAAAAGGAAGTTAGTCAAAAAGAAGGAAATTTAAAAAAAATTAGCTGACCCAGTTCGGGTGGAATTTTGCTTCTGTTGTAGCTCATAAATCTAAAAGCTTTCCACTTAAGAAAAGAATGCGCAGTTGCTAGAAGTAGACGTTGCTTTAAAACGTGCGTGCTAAGCGCTACAAAACATAAATAATGTTGCATAATAATTTTATACTCCATAAATTCATCTATTACGTTACACTTTTTATCCGATACTTTTTAATACTAAATATACAGATATTAACGATCTCGCAAAAGAGTTTGAGTACCAATTGTCTTTAGTTTAATGATTTCTTTTGTATATTATTCGATATCTGTCCATTCGCGTAGGAAACGTGTAATAACACGAAGAAACGTTTTATCGCTACTGAATTAATTAATAACGAGTACGTTAGATGAAATTACGCGAATTATTTGGAGAAATGAAATTTTCAGCCTGGCAATTCGCCCGTTTCCCTGGACGTGTCTATTTCCTTAGTAACGAGGAGAACGCGATAAAAAATTAGTGTGGGCTACGAACTTTGCCGGCTATTCCCCCGAGTTTCGCTACGTGAACTTCTATAAACTTAGTCATAGGCATCTGCAAATATACAGCACGGGTTATGTATTTTAAATTCGATTTCTTCTATCGTCGTTAGAAATCTTTCAACGTCTCTTTTATTTCATGGAACCTCGCGCGAATTACGTACATACGCACCAGCCAGGATACGCGTATAATAATATTTAGCGTGTTTATAGTAACTTCTACGCGATATTGGATTTTGCGTTCAGCGATCCAATCGCTCGAGCGAAAGATTCCAAAGTTACTTGAAGCGGGACAAAATATTTCAACTGGTACATAGATGCGTAGCGACATACAGACGCGTCAGAGGCAAGTCGTTCGTGGAAAATAGCAAGCTTGCAGTCATATAGAATTACCAGGGAGCTTGGTTCTTCTCGCGAGAGAAACCAGGGATCGTTATTCTCACGGATTCAAGCACAAACATGGGCATTGCTTATGCACGTGCACGTGACGTATATACAGGTCGTGTCATCTCAATTTCGTCAGGGAATTATCTTTGAAATTGCTGATCCTGCAAACGCGTGTTTGCAATTTCCCTCAATTTGTCACGTGTTAGACGTTATTGAATTCTTATCGACAATTTACCAACTGTAATTCTGGATTAAAGACGCAACGTCGTTTAGACCAAACAATTATAAAAATGATGAAAACCTTATATCGAATAAAAATAAGAGGAAGATAATCGTTCGGGAGAATTATAGGAAGCATTTTTCTTTGGCCACCGGAGAGATTAAAATGGGACAGCCAGTACGTACTCGAAGCCCAGTAGCAGTCTAGTAGAAAGGATACAGGTACCTGTACAGTAGACAGCATACGTAGTCTACCTTTGGGTTAACGTTTCCCACTCCACGCAATGAACTTGGCTACGTATCTCGTCCGGGTTTTCCTCTTTCCTGAACCTTCATCCTTCCTCTTTTCGAGATGAATACTCGCCGCCGAGCTGGCTTTGCCTCATTCACGACGTGCCACGGTTACATTGTATTAGCAGCCGCCTATTCGCCGACCCGGATACCCACCTACTAATGTCTCGTAAAAAACCAGCAATAATTCTCACTGGTTGCCGGTGCACGCCCTCTTCTCATCCGTTTCGCTACGACTTGCTGCAAATCAGATTCCGTTTTAATGGGATTATGCGACGTCTCCCGCGTACTGCTCCGCAAGTACTCGCTGTATGATCAGAATTTTCATGAAAACCGACCGTTGGCGAACGAATCAGGCCGTCCATTAAATCGCTTTCCCCGCTGTTTTTACGTAATTTAAACCGGTCTCAGAGAATTTGTTCAAACGGCTCTAGCTACTTTCTCGGATATTGGAACAGAGCTTGCTACTGGTATGGTGTAAAGAAAGCTCTTATCTTCGAATAATTTGTCGCGGAAGCGCATTGAAATGTCTATAGTATGAAACATATGACGTAGTCGAAGCGTAGATAGCGTATATAAACAGTAATTAACAGATTCATCGGTCCGTGTTGTAGCTTGAATTTGAATCGATGTTTTTGATTTCTATCCTTTGTATTTTGCATTGATGTATAATATATTTTCATGTTTTCGTTAAATAATTTACTTGTACACAGATAATGGGAAAATAGACGTCTAATATCTAAGGAGAATGAAGAGAACGTATGGTACAAAATTATGTGCCTCAGAATACCTGGAAACGCATTACAGATAGAAAAGTAGGACACTCGCGGAAGCATAAAAATATTTTAAGGAAGGGTACCCGTTCTGCGGATAAAATGCTGAAAATTCATATTTTTATATGAGCTTTCGCGTTAAAACAAAAGGCATGAGAATGAATTTTGTAGTCAATTTTTTTTTTTTTTTTACAATTTTAAAAACAATTTTTTCCTCGAAAATAAGGATTCCCAGATTCTATATCTGCACGTTCTTGTCAGAAAATATCGTAAATTTTACTTAAAAAATTTTAATCGAACGCAATCGAGAAGGAAAAATATTGATACGAGCGAGACTTTTAATTCTCACTACATTTACTACATTGTAGTAACCTGACAATTTTGTAGTAGTAATTTCTGTAGTTGTTCCTTATACGGTGAATTTGTGTCTTTCGTAGGTTAAGGATTCGGCCAAGGATTTCCTTTTCTTTTAGTTAAAAAGTTCTCATAGTTTTCGATCACTCGTGCGCTTCTACTTCTTAATTGTTACGTATTTTTTGTATATTTTTGATGTGCATAAACGTGTGAGGTATAACTAATACGTAAGCCTTTTTTAATAAAATAAAATAAAGAACTTTTTTCCATGGTATTTTGAATAAACGATCCATTCTTTTGTAAAAATATTTTTCCGAATTGCAGAAACAATTTTGCTACGAAATAAAGCCCCGAGTCGTTTATTTCAGCGAAAAAAAAAATTATGTAAAAATGCGAATTTTCAACATTTTATCTGGAAAATAACTGGTAGCTGATTTTTGCACGAGTGTCGTCATAAAATATTGAATGAATATTTAAAAAAGCTTAAAGCCTTTGGACATTCGATGAAATGAAAAAGGCCAAAGGAAAGTAGGATTAGAATAGCAAATGAGAGAGTGCTTTTGCGACGTTAACTTAATTTGAAGGGGAAAAATCCGTGTGCTGTAACATCAACACACGCAGAATGCTCCAAAAATAATTGTGAAAGATACAGGCACAGATACAAAAGTCCCGTTCATAATGATTTTTCATAAAAAGCAGAACCGTAAAATTGTAAAATGCGTCGTGTATACGTATACAGGGTGCAGTCGAATAACATGTCAAGGAGCTGCAAGATGATCCCTTGTGAAAAAAAAAAAAGAATAAAAAATATAGAATAACATTTTTTCATAAGGCGCTTTGCTTCCGTGAAAGGCAAATTTGAAAATTGTTCACTTTGTAGTATTGTATTATTACGTAAAGCTTTAAACGAAAAATTTTTACTCTACATCTGTTTCTTATTTTCTCACAAGGAATCATCTCTCTGCCGCTTGACATGTTATTCGGCCGCATGCCGTATGCACGTACGTGGAACAAGAATTTCGAGAAGGAGTAGGAGAGATGAGCAATAAATACCATCTTCTAAGCTTAATTAAAATAGCGTCTAATGAAAAGAACGTTAGAATAAAGGAGCAGATGAAGCGAGTAGGTAGTCCAGGCCAGGAGTTGAAGGTGACCATGGTGCAAAGTAGAAATTGCTGGTTTCAGTGGTGAAAGATACCGCGATCGAATGCATATATCACACAGATTACATATGAACGTAACTAGAAATTAATATGAGTAGATAGGACATCCCGATAAATTATTCTCGTGTCTGCATTATTCAAATGCATCCTCATCCCGATTGGAAATTTATTCATTAGTGACACAGGAAACCTTACGCATCATTCCTCTCTCATACCCGCTTGCCGAATTAAATTCTAATCAAGCAAGTTGCAACGCTAACATGAAATTCATTCACAGCCATTGTCGAATTAAATACCGAAGAATATCCATGTAACGATGAGAGGGAATGGAAAATGGAAGGCAAGGAAAAGCGTGGTTGCAAATCTTTCTACTTTCCTCAGAATGATTCGTCCATGATTTTGTATAAAAGCTACGTATCAACGAAAGCGGTTTGGAAATTTGGCGAGACTGTAGCCAATTATGAACGAGATATGCACATGATCGCCAAAACATTGGTGCCTTCATCAGTCACGAACAAACATTGGCGGCAGCTGATTTGCTAATTGCTTCCATACATCTGAGGCTAGCTTTCGGAATCTGGGCACAGTCATACAGAACCGCTAATGTGGCCACAAATAGCCTAGATAAATTGACAATTCCATGATTAATCAAATATGATTGGATCTTATGGGAAACTCGATTAGAACCGCAGATCGGCTTCTCGTCTCGGCCGATTATTGCAAATATCTATCGTGTTAAATAAACCACGTCTTCGTGCAAAGTGACGTTCGTTTCTTTACGATAGGGCGATGCTCGTTTAACGTGTAGGACACCTACTTCTTCGTTCGTATATACAGTCTTGATTACGTAGCGAATAAAATAATTTATTCACCGGCAGAGAGTTATAGTTTTTGTAATAACGAACATTGATCGTAATTTTCACGAAAATTGCAATTACGCGTGAGAGGGTAATAGAAATGAAAGCGATTAATCGAGACAAAACGAGTAAGATATCAAGACATGGAGTATCAAAAGAGATACAAGGAGGAGGTAGCTATACGCTCAAACGTTACTTGCAAGACCTGTAATATCGCGTGTTTTATACGTACACTAACGTTTTCGCCAGAGAGTATAATATTTTTCTGCCTTTTCGAAATACAAAACTCGCTGTACATACACGCTTGCTCCTATTTCTTAAGTTCGCACTCTGGTACATCTTCTACTTTGCCAAGGAAAACTCTCGGCTTGGCTCAAACAGCGCGATCGTTGAAATACAGCAACGATCACTTCCGCTCGAGTACCTTGGCTAATACACCGCAAATTGAAATCACAGTCGATTTCTTCTTCAACGCGTCTCCCCGTTGCGGCCAATCTACGTCTGGTTAATTTTTCATTGTCAAGGATGTTTTTCCAGCTGCGTGTCTTGCAACGAAGATTTAAAAGGGCCGCTAATGTTACGGGAAAGAAGGTTACGACTGCAGGATAATTAGCCAACGAAAATAAGGAATAAAAAGATCGCCAGATAGGCCAGCTTTTCTCCGATACTTAAGCAAATGTGCCGTGTAACAGGTTCAAGCCGCAACATACCGGTAAGATAAATACTGTATGCTAAAGCGGCAACCCATTATGTCGTGCATAACGACGTTATACTTACACCGCCCTTTATTCGTTTTAAATCTCGTAGCGAAAATTTCGTGGAATAGTTCCTCGCTCTATTCCTCTTTTATTTCGCGTCATTGTTGCATGCACGCTTCACGCGAGACGGTCTTTTAAAACGGTTTCCGAGTTTTAACGCAGTAATTGAATGCTAATTGCTGAACCACGGGTATTTAGAGGCAATTTTCGAACGAAGTTCATCGAACGTATTGATTTTGACTAGAAAAGTGGGCGAGCTAACGTGTAAAAGACCATGTTACGCACGTAAATTGCGATTATTTAATTTCTGTCGACGAATATGCCGAAGATGAAATATTTTCGTATTGACGACACGTAGCTCTTTGTACGCGTAACAAGGTCTCTACTGAAATATCTAATTTTAGTTGCAGGACGTGTAACAAATCGAGGTTCTATCAATCGCAGGATTATCGTTAAACGTTAAAAATGCTGCTGGGCAAATAGGAAAGCTCCGAGAGGTTTTACTTTAATGGTTCATTACGATTATAAAAGGAAAGATATTAAAGTAACGAAGGCATTAAGCTAATGCAAATTGATTAAGAAAACTTCTTCGCTATCTCTAGATAGTATGTAGGAGATAGTAGGAGGAACGATAGATCTCGTAAAGAATATCTTAAGAAGCAACATGATACAGAGTAAACTTTAAAATTTCTAATAAAAGTAGAGCTTAAGAATTTTAAATCGAATTGTCAGAGGAGAACAGTTTTAAAGTTCTCGAATGGTAGAGCAAACTTTCACAATTTTCAAAATAACGAGACTGCTGAAGTTAAAAAGAAACAAATACAACTTTTGTTATATCAAGATGGGATTTTCTATGAACGTTTGCTGCTCTTATGGCTATAACATATTTATTTGCTGCATTATCGTTGATCAAACACACAGATGTTTCCTGTTCACAAAGCACAATAAATCCTCTAGATCAGCCGGAATATAATTTTAAAGTTGAAAAGCAGTAACAACAGGTGTCTGGAAAATGTTTCCTCCATCTAATCTCAGGATTTATCGCGAATATTTTCTTCAACGATGACGGTGTAGCGACGCTTTCTACTATGCCACTACGACGCGTAGACGTTTTCTCACAAGCGATAACTCCTACTAGCTATCTGTTCTCCAACATAAATACAACTTCCGATATGACCTCTCCTATTCCGGTGTCTGAGGCACGGGTTTACCAGATAGCCTTACCGACGAGGCTCCTCCCTTTTTCCATTTTTCTCTAACCCTTCATGTTCCCAATCTCCATAACAGTACTACCGGCAGCTACAGGTTTGAGGCATCGCTATGTTCTTACGTGCTATATGAATATACTCGTATTAACGATATATAATATGTCGCAACGTTACAATTGTATAATAGAATGAACACGCGTGTCACTCTTGGCTAGATTAGCAGTCAGCTTCGGCAATATAGAGTTTCGAGATACGAGATAAATGATACTACGTGCATGTGTATGTTCATATACAGCCATAGCTTGATTGTGATATTGGTACTGCATCGAACGTTCGTTATAAAGGTGGTGCAATCTACCGATGGGCGCAATTGTTTCACCGCTTATGACTATACGACAGAGAAAGTTGTTAACAACGATTTATCCGCGTCGAATGACCGATACGAAATGAAGAAAGGCACTGCCAAGGGCTACTGTTCACGCAATAAAATTTCTCAACAAGACCCATTTTCTTAAATGAAACCGTTTTCGTAGCGCGACACAAATATCAATATTGTTCGAATCAATAAAGAAATACGCGTATAATACCAAATTTATAGCAGCGATGGTAATAATAATCGAAACATGTTCGAATTAAGGGGTCCTCATAATGCGACGCCTGAGGAAAACCTATTTTTTTTTTTTTTTTTTTTGGAAATTTAACAAAAAATATTTGTTTATTCTATCGTTATTTTATAACACAATATTTTTTCAGTAAGTAAAAATGTAAGTAAACATTCGTTGCGAAACTGCACCATCGTATAGGGAGAACGCCTTGAAAAATATCCTTCCGGGTGGCACACTCGATATCAGAAACAAAAAACGATTATCGCGCGAGCTACATATTTAGAATAAGAAACAAATATTGAGATTTCGATATGTATATTTATCTATACATATAAAATCGAATGTCCTGGCTCATCGATGCACAGTCTAAACTCCTAAGCCTAGAAACGTGAAATTCGGGAAATATATTCCTTCCATGATGCAAGCACCCACTAAGAAGGGATTTTTTGAAATTCATCCCCTAAAGAGATGAAAAAGGGTAAAATGTGTTTTTACGGATTCTTCGATATCTCTTTGACCGGATGAGATTCCGATTTGGGTTTAGCTTAGAAACGTTAGCCGTACAAATGCATAGAAACATAATTCAGGATTTTGCCCTGCTCAATCCCTGAAGGGTTGAATTTAGATTCGGACGTGAATTATAGAACCGTCCCTTTGGAGTTACAACGTTCCTTTTTGACGCATAGGTGTCTTTTAAAAATCTGTACGAGTTTTTCAGCGGTTTTGAAAAATTTCATCCCTAAAGGGGTAAAAGGGAAGTAACAGAGAAACGGGGTATCTTTTGCTCGGTAGAGTACATTTCTCCCCTAATATTTTTTTGAAAGCTAATCCATATCGTTATAAAAGTGAAGCCAAGAAACTAAAAAACATTAAATGGATAGGTAAAATAGAAGAAAGAAGAAAAAAGTATGCGTTAATGAAAATACGGAAGATCCAGTGAAATCATTCAGGCAGAATAATTGGACAGAAAGTGATGAAACAGGGATAGAGAGCGTATTAGATCCTAGAGAAGTAACAGCAGGAATTGAAGGAGGAACGTAATCAAATAGAGACACGGTGTTTTAAACGAGGCGTGGAAACAACGCAAGTGTTCAAGCCGCGGCTGTTGAGAAATTTAATTAAATATTTACTTGGCTGGTCAGATCTCGACGGAACGCTTGCATACTTTATTCACTCTGCAGATTCAATTTCGTCTTTCGCCGGAAAATTAAAAACGAACGCTACGAAACTCTCGACAGTTTTATTTGCGAGAAAGGCTCGAAACGTTATTTGCTTGATGGTACGTGAGATCCGACCGAGTGTCAAGAATGGTTTCCTTCTCTCTCCCTTCCATCTCTCCTCGTTTTTTTTTCTTCTTTTTTCCGTTTTTCCTTCGTTCACATTTTCGAATTTCGAACGATACGGTTTACGTTGAAACACGAGGCAAGTCGACGGGCTTTTAAACTTCATCTTAAACTTGTTAATTACCGTGTCCCAGGTATCGATTTTCGCTCGAAATTCGATAGAACCGTACGCTAAGACTTTTTACAACTGCCTCGAGCCACGAAAGAACTCTTTAATTAAAAATACTTTTACCGTCGAACCAGAAACGAAAAGAAAATATTCCAAACTTGTCTTTTTGTTTTCTTTACCTTCTCTCTCGTGATCGTTCCTACGATCGCGTTTGCTCGAAAATTAGCCTCGATCTCGTGAACTCGCAATTTCCTTTCGTTGGAACACTTTCCGTCCACGAAACATGCAATAATCCACAATCGAAGTGTTTAATACGATGAAACAAGGAACAAGTCTATAAATCACATCGGAAAAATTATAAAATAATTCGATGATACGGTAACTGCGCTTACTATGAAACGCTGCAACATCGCGGCAAGTAACTAACGAAATCAATAATGTAAAATATTAGAAAGCGAAAAATTCAAATAAATTCTTAATAATATTAAGAGCAAAAGACAAGCATATTGGTATTTGAGGTTTGCTTATTTCTGATCGTTGAAAGGAAATGTACCGTAAAATTTTTTTTTTTTTTTTTTTTTTTTTTAGTATAATTATTATTTTTTCGATGAAATACGCGTGTATCCGATATGGAACACGTTGAGTGTACTTAACACGCAACATATCAATGGCGCTGCTACTGACTATAATGATACAGAATTGCATTTATTTTTATATTACAATAGCGAAAACTGGGTCCAATGCGTTCGCTGTTTTCATTGGAATCACAAAGGATATGCTTTAGATACGTGATTCACGTATTCATGATACAAGAATATGTATAACGTATACATGATACAAGATAAAACAAGATACAACACGGTACAAGATAAAAAGAAAGGATGATATTTGTTTGCATGTCCCTTTTATTCAAATATAATTTTTATAATAAAAATACAATTTTTTTGAGGCTCCTTGCAAATTTCCTAAGCACCATTACTAGGCACCATTTTTTTAAGTCGCTGCATTTGATCTTTTTTTACGTCTTTTACTATGATCTTAAGACGCTTAAACTTTTGCATAATTAACTACTAACGTACGAGTATCTATTAATGTCGTCGTGTTTTAACGCTAATTTCATTGAAGGAAAAGCATGTTTCCTCTTTTGGGGAGCGTTCAAGGTGATTATTCAGATGTTAGATATTAAATGCAGTTACTATAAGCATACATGTATAGAGTTTACAGTACATTTACTATAAACGCGATCGTATCTGTGACTAGAAAAATTACTCGAACGTACAACATTGCATTTGAGAAAGTTATTGGCCCGGAATATTGTCGAAGAATCTGTTCGCAAGAAGTAAAATAATAATTATGTATAATGTATTATGCATGCCGTTGCAATTTATAAATCTAAAGCGGAATTAATATTTATAGAATCACGCGAATGATTCCGCGCCGTAATATCATTGATTGCCTTGTTACAAGAATTAAGCGCGTATAAATTAACGTGTCCGTAGTACATGTGTTCGTTTTACGAACATAGGATTAATCATCCATTGAGGATGACATAAATTATTCAACGGCGTGTATTACTTATATGACAAAATTCGACGCTTCTGAAACTAATTGCAAGTGCGACCTATACGTTAAGTACAATTTTACTGATAATACTTGTCCATATATTGAGTATCACTCGCGGTGACATAAATGCGACCATACTATGAATGATAAACATTAGCATTAATATGCGTAGTAATAATTTCGCCGTAAAGCTAATATTGATTCATACCACGCCGCAACTATTCACTATAAAATGCAACTGTCGGTTAGTTCCAGCAAACTTGACGCAAGTCGGGCCATGATTTATATAACGTGTAATTCAAATGCTTACACGGCGAAATTCCCTACCTGTAATTATAACGGAACTCGAATAATTAATTCTTGAGACAATAAAAAAAGAAATATGAGAGTTAAATGTACATTTGCTCAAAATTTGATTCGTTTATTTCGTCGATATGTAGCTTTATATCGAAATTACATAGACCATCTGAATTCATTCTTCGCGTATAATTACAATTCGTGATTCTAATCGGAACAACTTGTTTCGCGGTTGAACGTTAATGTCGCAACTGTGAGGTAGGTATTATAGCATTACAAGTATTTACCAAGCTTCAATTCAAGAAACTTCTTGGTTAAACGGTTTACCTGTAATCCAGCATCTCTTGGCTACAAAATTACATTTTGATTGAAACGCTTTACGCTGAAAAGAAATTTCACCTCCGCCTTTCTTGCTCCCTTGCTCCGTTTCAGCGTATAATTATCTTCGCTTTCAAGCCAACACCAACTTCTTCCATTCGCTAAAATAATTCACGCTTCGCAACCGAACGTTATTTTCATTCGTTACGTCGAACAAATATAAATGCCAACGACACGAATGTAGCGTTTCTGAGATTTATAAAGTGGTAAAAGTTAAACGTTGAATCGTTAAATCATAACGCTATACGCACCAATTGTATAATCACAAGTTTTGAACATAATCTACCTAAAATGGAACACCATCGGCCGCGTCGATCATTCTTCTTTATGAAGTTTTTCTGTTTCTAGTTGGAGAAAGTTGTGTGCCCGTTCTCGACAGTTCTGGTTAGATTGCTCTTTCGCTGAAAGTATCCTCGACTCGACTTTCGTGACGATTTTTCCAAGAGTCTCGCTGGCGCCCAAGTTTTTCCGATTTCGAATGTTTTTATCATCTGTAAACTCGGGCCAGTGCAAACGCGGCAAGACTCTCTTTACGTCTCCAGATTTGATTGGATTACTGGAACTCAAACCGGGCTACGTGGTAAAGGCACAGGAAAATTGCACTCTTTGAACTTTTCACGTACGATACGTGTCCAAAAGTCCAACCTTTGCCACCACTGATGTAATTCGATACACCTTCATCCGAAAAGTATTTTTTGGCCAAACTAATTTTATCAGAGTACGTTATTTATGTGTCTCGACTTGAATCCACGAAAAAACACAATTTTTTACGACATATCCACCGTTTATTTTTCTCGCAAATATCCTTGTGCGTATAAACGTAACGTATAACGCAAGTTTATGCCAATTTCAATCACGCTGAATCGCCAAACCCGTGCGAAACGTATTCCACTATTTTCGATAATCGATAATCAATTATTCAATGAAAGGAATATCGTAACGAAAGAATATCGTAAACACGTGTGACATCCGCGTTCATTTTCCATTTGGTACGGACGATTTCAGTCTGCACTGGCTATGATGCGCGCAAAATTATGAGAATAGCTGCGTTTGTCCTTAAGTTTGCCAAGTTAAATTAACTCCTTGTAGCCTAATATCGATTGTCGCTGGTTCTAACAGCGAACTGCTGTGGTACGCAACATGGGAGCGAACTCACGTGCGATTTCACTGAAAATTGATGATGCTGTTGAGACTGTGCCACCTGGATGTTAGCATCCATCGAATAAATACTCTTTTCTACGAGAGATCTTTGTCAATCTCTGCTGCGCGATCGACGAACGAAATACGTATCTACTTATCAAAATAAAATATACTTCCAACTGTATGTTACAAATAATTCGTCAAATATCGTCAGACTTATATTCTACGTAAATAGCGAACGTCGCAAGTTGCTAGGTAAAAGTCTCCGTTGTAAATTGGAAAGCGTTTCAGATGTCGCGAGTCTGTCGCAGATCGGCGCCTTTGTTACCAGTATCGCATAATTAATTTCGACCGTGTTCGCGTAGATGCGTGTAATAAGCCAAATCCTCGATGTTAACGACAGTCGTACGTATGGTAAGGATCGTGAGGAGACGGCGTAAATACACTAGAACGAGCATGACACGTAGTATAAGGAAACCGCAACATACGCAGGAATGTGAACTTGGCACCAAAAGGAAACCAAGATTATGCACATCGGTGTAGAAGCATTAAAACGAAGCATAAACCGTGAGCCGACAGTCTGCATACGCCGATACACAGCCAACGTTACGTAAGCTTCGGTTACTTCGCTCAAACCCTCGAAATCCTAAGCACTTTCTCGCGATTTCCAGCCTTGATTAATGCCCGTGGAAGCGCAGTTTGTTCTCTGCCGTTTAGTCCTGCCGCCACCGTGTTCCAGCCTTTACTTTACAGAGTTTCCCTTCTCAGCTACGTGCTCTTCTTACGGAGGAACGTTAGCGCTGCCCCATGCTACGCCTCCCTTTTCCAGCAAGGAATTTTCTTCTACGCAATTGGCGCGAGGTGAGCTCGCATCTGTTATTCAACAGCATGCGTGCACAGTGTGCAGTGTACATTCAGGATGTACATTAAGAAGTTTATGCCGAGACTGCTTGGGAATACGCTAGATGGATTACGTAACGTATGCACGTTATTCTAACCAGCACTCCAGCTACTATGTAATACTTCGATCGACCAACTAACGATATCATCGACATAAATTATCGCGTAGTTGCATTTCGATTTATACACCCTATACGCTCTATTATTTCATTTAAATCGATTTTGCATCCATCGAAGTTGCATCCAACTTCTTACTTTACGTGTTTATTATTTACTTAGTTATATCTTACGTGTACGTACGTATACCGTTGAAAGTGCGCCAAACACTTTATGTATAGTAGGTAATTTAATATTATCCGAGTGTCGCTAGGTAACGTAATAGCCACGTAGATCTCTTTCGTATGGCGGATTACTTTACCTGTTAAAATCTTGAACGAGCTTGCTCAAGAACTTGATATTTTCCAGGATAATAGTCCCGTGAGCCGCGAGGCCGTCATAAATCGCAAACGTTTTCAAGAAACTTTCTCGTAGATTTGACAAAGCATTAAGTAACTTTTCCCCTGCTCTTCCGATTTCTATATATAGTTCTCTATATAATAAAATTCGACGACGTTTCTGATCGGTTTTCGAACGAGAACGTACGTACGTTCTTTAATATTGTTTCTTCGCGCGTCCGTGCAAAATGCATACGTTCATTCGATAACAGAAAGACATTTCGAAAACATGTATCGCAATTGTCAAAATTGTCTCGTAAATTTCCAGAGGAAAGTCGCAGCCTCGACGCGTGTTGAAAATGTCGTGCTCCTTCGTAAAATACTTGGGACGAGTTGGCAGGATGCAGTGTACTTCTCTGAAATTAAAGCGAGACAAGTGTATTTTGCCGAGTTGTTGTGTTCCTGACGGATTCCATAAACTTTTTCATCCTTTTAAAAAGAGACTTCAAGAGACATCCTACCCGAGAATTTCGAAATTTCCGTAGCCTTTCTAATTTAACGAGATCCTTTGTGCTGAACTGGTGCGCGAAAATGCTTAAAGCCTATGATCTTCCAGTAGCCGCAAATGCGAACAATACCTAAAGCGATTTAAATGAAAGAAAAATACGTATCATCGTATAAAAAATACGTACAATTTGTGATTATTCCTTTACAACAAGAAAGAAAATATTCTCAGACGCAATATATATCGTGCTTTTTATTCTAAACCAATGATCGTTCATCTATCACGATAAATCATGAATATTTAGCTGACCTGTTAAATATTTATGTATATTGAATATTTATAGGTAATATGAATCAAAATAATCAATAATAATACTTCGAAATCCTTCTTTATTATATGTATTTGCTTTGATCGTTCAAGATTCTTGATATCAATCGTTAGATATCGACGTACTTATTTAAAAGCCGTTCTATTAAATTTTTATCAAGACTTGGCAATTGCTATTCGTCGAGTACCACAGGGTATCGTACGATATGTTTCGCGTACAGTTACGACAAATGTGAACAGTATACAGATTATTATTGGTGTACTTAATAAGAATAGCGAACAGTTGATAATTTAGGATGATAGTTCGAATCTAATTGCTCTTTGAAAACTTTACAACCGAAGCCTGATTGCGGCAATAACTTTTGCCGAATCGAACTGCGCTGCTCTCTGATTCTGTTTATTCTGTCAGGGCAAGTTGCAGAAACTAACGCGGTGTCCCTAGACGGAATCGTGCAGTCTCTGCTCTGTCCTCTTTCATCCTTCCAATGCGTTTCTCAGAAAAAGAGGGTAAGTGGACTATTCTTGTCCTCGGAGATTGGTGCTCGACGGAATTCTGTAAGAGGTTGTTTTGCGACAAGACCCATGGCCCTGGCAAATGTCGATCGACGCTTTGGACAAGCCATAGGAACTCTACCTGCCTTGGTCCGTGTCCCGTTATTCCGACAATGCAACGTCTACAATCAGACGCGCGTCTAAACGTTGCACTCTCGACACTCGACACGAACGTACGACGAATACGGTCTTGTTACGGTTGAAAACTTTTGCGAATTATTCGTGAGATTTCGCCTATTTACTTAGAATCGAACGAAGAAAACTGTGGGTCGTTCGACGCGGTAATAAATTATTCGACGTTTAACCGTTGTCCCAAAAGTTTTTCTATCTTTTCCGTCCTCCATTGGCTTCGATATTAAATATTAGTAGCGAAGTTACTACCGCGGTGATTCATTAGACGTTCGACTATGTAATCGATATAGAGAAAAATAGGAAAGACAGGATAAGCAACGAAAGACGAGGAATGGTGAACTCTCGAGACAAGCGAGCTTTCGTCAACAAATGAGATTAAATTCGATTCAGTCAACGTCGGGAGTAAAAGCTGACCGTTCTTGTTGCCAATACATTTGCAACGACAGAGACTCGTCGCCGCTCCGCAGCTGTGGCTTGCTACTTTTTTCCGTGGAATGCTGATGGTCGTTTTCACTGAAAAATGAGTGCTTCTTGCAACGCGCGGCCGTTCGTCGAATCGCCCACCGTAAATTAGGCCGAGTCGCCGCGGAACGTTCCGAGAAAAAATATATTCGAGGAAAGGAAAGGCGAAATCGCAGAGGTGTTCGTCGAAGGAACGCCCTCCGGCTCCGGTTACATGCTGCAACGGATATTCGAATTTTCTGCCCGATACTTTGTATAAGCCTTTCCAATTTTCTGATAGTCGCGCCGAAACTGGGTAAATTCGGTATGTGAACTCGATTCTCTTCCGCCATGGATAAATTTCTTTGAAAAGTAGCGTTAAATTCTAGTTCAAATTGATAGAACTTTATAAACATTGACGAACGCGTTCCATCATCAAAGAAAATATAAATGTAAAAATTTATATTGCGATATGTTTCTTTTATTTGAATATGTTTAATCGTCGATATCGTGTATTCGTATATTCGCGTATTGACGTTTCGCACGATCGTACATCGAAATTTCATCTATTTACATACTTTTTATAGATGTCGAAATATTTATCAGTAAAAAAATATGCTCGTTGACGGATACGTTGACTAACTTCGATGCGCGCGATCATCAGAAGTTTAAATTAAATTGTCCCGTTGATACGTAATAATTAATGTATTATATCGAATACGCCCTTAATAATATGCAATAATGTTAATAACTCGATTAAAATTATTTGTATTCCATGATTTTCCAGGGTATATCGTGATAATTTTCAGTATCGGCAAACCACCTCTAGAGAGAACATAAATTAGCAAATTAAATTAAGGGGGTGTATAATCGTAGCAATTACACGAATAACGTCAGAAATGTTATTAAATCGCTTTGTACGCTAATGACAATTACGATGTTTACATCGTTTGTATATTTTATACGCCACCTGTGAAGTTTCTAAATATCGTATAGTCCAGGCTACCTTCTTCAAGACGATCTTCGAATGCCATTGAGAAATTTGAAACGACCGTGGCGTAAACTTCAGTTCTTTGTTGGTTAGATGACTAACGAATGTATAACCACTGATAGTATATCTTCTTCGTTTATTCAAATTAGCTCATTTATTTACGTTCCAAATACTCGGTAACTTTTAACGATCCAAACTTGATCGGTCAACTATGCAGGTAGCTTTAAAACAAGTCGGTTCTAAGGATGAAATTAAAACACATCGATCGTCGCTAAAAGCCATTTTATTACCTTAAAAGCAAACATCGTAGAAACGCGAGAAACTTTTAAAATAGTTCCAATATACCTCGATCTTAAGGTTTGAACCCATCGAAGACAAAAACTTACTCGTGGGTAAATAAATTGGTCGGATAATTTTAAAAAATGTGTTTCGTCGTTCTTTGACAGACCGCGAGGTTCGCCTGGCGTAATCCCAACGCGAAGCTGCCACCGTCCAATAACGATACGACTAACCGTGCGTTTACGTTGCTGGTGATGGGGGAAATTTCCTCGACAATACGCAGCCACGTAACTTTCAATCGGAACTCGGAAAATTCGATTCGAAGCAACGCACACGTTCCCATATACATTCGGCAGCGTATTCGATTCCCCCTGGTCGGAGCGCACGATAACAACGCGTTCCTCCAACTATTTGGCCAAAAAGTTGGTCGAAGCATCGTAAAGTGGAACGCAGCCGTTCTCAAATTGATAACGTGCACGTGCACGTTGGTACGCGCCTCTCCAGTGTACAGTGTACACTGTATACACCAGGCGGTACTCCTACGAGCCTCTATATTTGTCATCCCCGAACAATTCAGTCGGCTTATCCCCTGGTAGCCGATTTTCTCGGCATTCTGCGCCATCCTGCCGCATTTAGCAGGCAAGAATATACGCGTGACAGAAATGCCATGGCGTTGCCCCGGGCCGTTACTCGTTGCAAGTATAAACCCAAAGACACACATAAATGCGAGGAACACGAGACGGTAGGAGAGAGCCAGACCCGATGAACAGCCAACGGAGTAGATCGAAAACAGAGTCGAGCGCTGTTTAATGAAACTCTTATATAAACTATCGTACGGGTAGAATGCCACGTTGTACCGCGCGCGAGCTTTTCTTCCAGTTATTTATTAGTATTTCTCTTTGTCGTTTAATGCAGCGTCGTCGACGACGCGGTGTACTCGCGCGCGTGTTGAAGAATGAAAATGTGGGAAAAAATGTGTACAGCATCCTTTGTACTCTACCGATTCGTAGCCATTGTTGGAAATTTCGTAGGAAATCGATAACGATATTTGTTTCGATAAACGCGCGCAATTTCATTAAACAACGTTGTACGAAAGCCAACTCGTTACGCTCGAACTAGTTGCTAGTAAAACTAGTAAAATTCCTAGATCGAATCGACAATTTTCATTTCGTTCTTTGTAAACACTTTCGACGCGAGTAACGGTTGATAGATAGTGGTATATCTTGCTTCTATATTTGATCTCTTTGTTGTCGATGCTTCCAATTTTCTGATTGAACGTCGACCTCGGGAACAACGTGATTTCACAGTCTCGTTACAATCGATTATTCGTAAATTCGGGCAACGTCACCGACAGACCTTGCAGAAGTAGCTGATAAGCGAAAGAAATAATCGGTGAACACGCGTAGCTTCCCCATAGGTTAATCAAAATGTGTCGTGACTGATTTAGTTCGCAAGGTAATTCCAGGCTTTTTGCTTGTTACAGGAGAACATCCAGCGGCCATGCAACACGGCAACTCGAGCAACAGCGGCGCGGCAACGAGGACACTCGCGTTGCTCCTGTTGCTTCTGCACGCCGGTTCGTTCGCGAGGTGACTGGTCGATCACGAAGCCTTCCTCCAATAAGGACACGAGCAAACATCGCTTTTCCTTTACGTAATCGAACAGAGGCAAAAGACGAAGAAGAGAAAAAGGGAAGCGAGCGAGACCGAGGAAAGAAGCGTCGTCTTTACCAGCAGCAACCACCTTCAACCCTTTATATATCACCCTCGATCTTGCTTTTAACCGAACAGCGACGAGAAAGCAGCCAGGCCAGCGACCATCAAAGAGACTCCTAACGAACGAAAGCTCCAGTGTATCGGGCATCTAGTGACCCAGTGGAACTGACTCCTCGCTGCTTCTGCTCTCCGTGGATGTATCGATCATTTTAGCTGGTGCAAATCGTTTCCATCTGGGGAATAGTAAATCTACGGTGTCTCCGAGACCGATCGCTCGGAAGTGGCCACTTTCCGTTTCTCTTTTGATATCCGTAGATGTTTCGAGTCGATCACGACGACGCGACGCGAGTGAAACAGTTTTTCAGTGGTGGTACTTTGTCCGAGAAGACGTTGAGTCAGTTCGCTTGTAACGCGGCGCGTACGAACTCGCGGACGTGATTCTCCTTTCATTTCGTGCAGCAGGAAGAGGGGAAACGAGTCGAGCGAAATCTCGAGAAGAGCAGGACTCGACACATGTAAATGGCTATTTAGTATGATGCAGTTGGACTCGGTGCGATCCAAGGAACTCTTAGCGTCAGCGATAATCAAGGATCTGCACGGCTCGTTCTCGTAATTAACGAGTACAACGAGTAACTGCCAAGTTGGATCACTGCCACGTTCTTTCGGTAACGTTCCTTGCTATTGCCGTGTTGCGAAACGAAACGAAACGGAACAAAACGAAATGAAACGCGCACGCCCTTTAAATCGTTCCGCATTAGCGAACGATGGCGAAGTTGTGCTTTAAAGAGTGCGACGAACAGCGTCGAGTTTGTCATTAGAACAAACGCAGAGAGCTCTGTACTCGAACGATACCCAGAGGAGACGAACTTTTGTTCCAGAACATCTTCGCGTACCGATCGATCCCAGTCTCGTTAGATTCGTAATACAAAAGACCTTGTCCGATGGAGAATATTCCCGACTTGTGGAACTTGGATTATTAAACCTTCGGAACGCACATAGAGATCTTGCTTTGTATTTTTCTTCGAGACGCGTTGTTACTGTTACGCGATAGGGTTCTTTCAGTCAAACGCCTTATCTTTGATCGGAACCATTCAGAAAAATGAACCACGGAACACTGTGTTTTTCTGTTCGTAACAGGTTTAAAGTTTACGACTAAATATTTTTTCAATTAAACCACACGTTTCATTTCATGGCGAGGGCGAAATGAAATTAGGGGGTGAACGCTCTAACTGTCTCCCTCTCTCTCTCTTTCTCTCTCTCACACACACACACACACACATGATTAATTGCAACTGGCAATATTTCTCGATGGAGCGCTTTTTGCAAGAAACACGGTCAGATTCACGATACTCGAATTTTTCTATCGATAAATTTCAATCGAACGTTACTTGCTCGTGAACGACGTAGCGTTAATTTACATATATAAATCCTAAGAGGAAATTTCCGAGTAGAAGCTAATAAAATCGTGCATCTAGGCGTCGGAGTTAACAAAATGATCGTTTCCACGAACGCTTGTAACCCAATATCCTCGATTGCCTCTTTATTGCTGGTAATGCCGCATGATTGCCGGCCTACCTCGTCAAAAATGACTTATTTTTGATCGAGAACGTACACGTACACGGGCATCTAGAATTTGCGAGTACACGTTAATGTTGTCACGACAAAAGACGGTTCCTCATGAGCGCTACTTGTACCGTGACAATTCCACATGCAGCCGCAATAATTTTCGCGATCAAACGGCACGTAGCAGCACCTGGTTTAATAGTATCGCCTGACAGTGACAAACGACCAACCTGCGAAAGGAACAGAGAAATTAATAGGTGTTGGTGTATCGGTGTGCCCTGCGTCGCCACGCGTCCCTTCGTTTCGGCTATCCTTGTGCCACGAACCGGCAACTTTTTCGAACAATCGATTCGAGGTATAAGAAAATTTGCAACGCTGCATAAAAGTTGCTCGATTTTTGCTCGTCCGTCGGGCAAAAATGGAACGGATCGCAGTTACAGTCTCGTTTGAAACGTGTCGGAGGAAGAAAGGAAATTCTTCGGATTCGTGTCAGTTGACAAATTGCTGGATTATAGCGGTTCGTGCTATCTAATGTGCGTGGGATAAGAATATATCTTCTTTTTATTAACCCAGAGGTTTTACGGATTCCCACGATTTTCTGTTTGTTCCTATCGGCGATGGGGGATCGGATGAACTGGTGCGACGGCAATATTTATGATACTTACTTTTGGGGGAAAGCTTGTTAAGTGCATTAGACTGCAAATATTTGTCGATAGTAACTTGATTAGCCAGCGCTCGGTAGAAGAGCTGCTACGTTTAGATTTATGAGCTAGATATGATTAAAACAGATAAAAAGAAACCTGTATTTGACAAACATTTCGTCGTTAACTATAAATTGTCCAAAATTCAATTTTAGTAAGAGGATCAGCAAGAAGCAGTTAAACAGGATTTTTTGTTTTTTCCAGATTGATAAACACCGCACGGTAATTTTTATGTATCGCGAGCGTATAATAAGAGCAAAAAGTAATTTTTTTTAATTCGATGAAACAGTGTTTGAATTACGAACGTATAAATAGGATAATCTATGTATGTAACTAAAATAACAGATACTTCAAGTGTTTTTTATATTTCTCAACACAAAAGGTTTACAAATTAAAAAAAAAAATGCCCAAAATTATATTATGGAATTAAAGTAAATTAAATTGCACATTCGTAGAACCCTTCGGATTTTCTACATCGCGTTCCTAAAATTGTTTATTTTCGATTAAAACGCTTTGTTTGTAGCTAAAAAAATGTCGAATAACGTTATTCGAACCGTGTTTCGCTTCCAATTATTCTCTTTTCTGTTTTCTCATTTGTAATTGTTCATTTCTGGAAGATTTTTCATAACAAAGTGAATTTAATCGAAAATTGTTCTACGACTCGCGAAATTTTTGCTTACGAACATTTTACATAAAATTTCATAGAAATGCGGTGGTCGTTTTGCGGGGCGAACATTTTCGTAGCCGCTTTTGTCCCGTTTACGATATACTGGCATGAATTTCTGCATTTTTCGTGTAATTTTCGTTTCGCGTAATCTTTCATTTATATTTCCTACATGGAAATATTTGGTTTCGTTGTTTCCAAAACGATCTAATGATCTTTTCTATGTCGTTTGAATTACAACGATACAATAAGTTTGCATGCTGCCATCGATAATAAATTATTTGCAGTTAATATTCGCAAACAAACGAAATAACTTTGTCTTTTTCGTTGTGCGACGTATATTTAATTGCGAAAAGGTTTATTACAACGTTGATGAACTTTTTAATCACTTGCGCGTTATTTGTACATAGTGCAAGACAACTGCCGTATTCAAAGTGCGCTTTGTAACTTTATTTCGAAGTTAATTACGCGCTTTTCTTTGTGAAATAAGTCTGTTGCGTTGATGTTAATTAAAATTGTGTTTTATTAAAGAGACTCTTTCGGTAAATTTCTGTCGTAAATAAGCTTGAAATTCATAGCGAAATCATGAAAGAAAGATATTCCTGTCTATGTTATCATGTGAACGTTTGAAGAATGATTAAAATTATAGATCAAAACCTTATTCCACTTACATTACGTGACAAGATAAACGTCGAATACGACAATGATGACAAGAAAAAGCAGGAGTCTATCTAATGAGACAAGCAAAATAACAATGTGGATATGGAAACAAATGAGAGGGGAGACTATCGTGCGAGTAAAGGAGATAGTATAAAAGGCAGCCTGTTGTAACAAGTAGAATAGGAAACTATCTGACGGACAAGTAGAACGCGAGTACGCTCGAGGTTAAAGTTAAAATGAAATATTTCCTTATTATCTCTAAATTGTAAATAAAATTTATTATATATATATATATATCAATCGTATGGCGTATTAATTTTGTATATATCATATAATTTATTATTTGTATACATATGTCGATAAATTTGTTACATGTACATAACTCTTATTTTGAATCGTCGAACGTTCTGACGAAGATCGTGCAAACATTTATTTCATATGCGATACGCGTGTGCACGGAAACTTTTACATTCGTTGATTGACATTACATATCGTGGTGAAACGTAAATGACGTTCGATCGACAAATTCATGAAACCGATCCGAAAAGAAGCACGAGTTCCCTAGCATCGAGAATAACGTTGTCAGAACATCAGTTTAGTGTCCATCGCGCTTGCAACGATATGCCAGTATCGTTGATAGGAAAGTCGAGAAATTCGAAAGTACAGCAGCTCGAGCAAAATTTTACACGGTAATACGCGCGTATATCAGTGGTACGAGAGTATGGGAACGCGTTATTTCGCTTATCCTCAACATGCATTTTATCAAGCGTAAACACGAGTCGCGAATAATTGGAAACGCTTATGCTGCTGGAAGTTGTGAACAACGCAACGTGGTCTTCGCGGATTCTTGGATAAGAAGCAACATATTTCCCATGCTCCGGGATCCACCGTGACCCGAATATTACGACAAAACCTCACGGCACGGTATTCCCTTCGAATACCGGAAGCTAGAGTTGCTGCTTTTCTTTTGGCTTGCGTTCGCTTGAATTTCCAGCAGACAAATATTTAGAACTCCATCGAAGCGATGGTTCCCTCAAAGTCCGCCGATCGACTAGTAGCAAAATCGACGAAGCGCATCGCGCACGATCAGTTCGTGAGTAGTTTTTCCTAATTTTACGAAATCCTCGAGCTTGCACGCGGCTAACGATACGCACGTCGAGATGATCGGTCGAAATACGTCGATATTTTTACAAATTTTACAAATTTTATCAATATTCTATCTGCTTTCGTCGTTCGATTGCCCGCAACCGTTTCTATATATACGTTCCCTTCAATAAAAATATTTCCAGCGTCCATTGCAAGCAATAATTTGCATTTTCGAGTAATTATAATTTTGTAACGTAAACCATCGGTCGTCTTCCAGATATCTCCACCGATTATTCAAAAGTTTCTCGTAATTCGTCCACTTTCGTAATTCCTTGTCGATAACTAAAAACGTTACGTATGTATTTCGAATCGTAAAACCTGTATACACTTCCACACGCGGTATGTTAAAGTAGCGAAACAAAAATTCCAATTTTTTTGCAAAATCTCCGGGCCGAAAAAACATTTTTCAAATCACAATATATCAGGATAGAGACACAAGAGAGAGAGAGAGAGAGAGGAGTTTTGGAGGGTGGGGGCGAGTGTTCCTCCGATAAATATTTACTGAGCTGTAAAATCGCAGTGAAAAGATAGAAAACAGTTCGAACGTGGACGTCGTGCATCGTTCGAACAATCAGAGCTCTGTTACGTTCCGCTTCACCGACGTAAAATTTATCCACAGATCCCTGAAAAAGTATCCGCGCGAGAAAGAAACGAATTCCATTTGTCTGGCACTCGTTCATTCCAATATTCCACAGTTCGAATCGAGTCGACCGGTTCTCCATCGAATCCGAGCCGAATTCGAGAGATATACGAGAGACCAGAGTTACCCAACACACAGTTTACCGTGGCAGACCGTTGATCTCGGATCGACACACGAGACCATCACATATCCGTGTACGTATAATAGACTAGATAAGTTCTAGTGCTAGGCACACTGCCGCTCGCCTGCAACGAGTGATCCGCGCGAGTTTTCGAATCGTCGCGTTTCCCGACTTCAAGTTTCCCGACGGACCGACTAGTTGGACTGAAACGAAGTCGTATTTTACGGGGGGGAGGGAAGACATCGAAAACGATAACGACCGCTCGCTACGCCGCGCCACCATGTCCGCTATTAATTTTACAATGTTCTTGATGTTACACTCGATGCGATTTCGCCAGCGCTAACGCAGCGGACACGAGCAACGGCGGACTTGATACGCTTTGAATTGATCGAATTCGAAGTAGAGAGCGCTTTGAAATATTGCTCGGAATTAAGAAGACTAGAAATATCGAAAGATTTTCGATACATCGTTTATACAAATAAGCGTTGGATCGTACGCCATTTATTTTAGACAGTTTGCGTTTTACTTCACTCATCGAGGAAAAGTAAAATCACAAGATGGATAGCGGAGTACGTTCTTGTATATAGTCTACCCTCGGTGCGAAAATTCGTGCAAACTTTTCAAGTAAAAGCGCTTTTTCGTCCAGACGAATTTTAAAGAAAATCTTGCGAGTATTTCAACTTGCATAAATCTGTACTTGGAAATATCGAACAATTCCAAGTAGATATCGATTAAAATTTCTAATTTCGAGCAAGATTCGAAGCTTTTCGATGTTTTGTAGCACCGCACCGGTTGAAATTTATTTCACGAGCAGACCTGAATCCGATGCCCATCGCTAAAGCCGACCGCACAGTAAACTGGTTCATTGTGTTCATCTGAGGTCGGGGAAACTCTACTTCAACGTGTTGGCGTACGGCGTACACCGGCACCGGCTCCGCGTCTCTCAGTGAGTTTATACTGGGACTTCCGCCGCTCGAGCATCCGGATTAACGAGTCGAAGGTCCAACTGATTGATTCCGAATACAGGAATACCGTATAAATGCGAAGTCAGTGTGTGAATGAGTAATTATCTGTAAAATTTGTACACGAGGGTAATTAATCGTCAACATTTTACGGCTCTATCATGAAAACTTGAAAAACTGAATGACGTTGCGCTTTCGAAACTGCATTATTTCTTTCTTTCTTATACGAATAGAAACAAAATGGACAATTTTGATTGCTCTTCGATATAGCGATTCGATCAAGCATCGATAATAACGATACGATTTATTATTTTTTTTTTTAGTAAACTTTGATATTCGAGGTGTGGAAATATTATTCGGATATTATTTGTTCGTCTGAATCGCCTTCCCGTTTGTGAAAATAATCGATGACCTACAATACGGATCGTTGTATTAGAATGTCTCATAAAATATCGTGCGATCGCTTTACTTTTCGTCGCTTTGAAACCTCCTGCGTAAATAACGCGTATCGAAGCATCGTTTGAAAAAAACTTTTGTACGCTGATTACGATATTTTTCGCCTGTTTATTCATCACGGCTTAATGAACTAAAGTTTTGAAATGCACGATATTCTCTGCGACATGGTAATATCTGTGCGTTTGAAAATTATCTGATTCACCAAGTTATATTTACTATATGTACTATACTGGCAGACGGTATAATTTTGTATTTTTCTAATAAGATACATTTAGCGATATTAATTTACCGATGGCATAAATATTTTCACGAATTTTTGTGCCAAGAAATACTATGCAATAGTCTCGTCTTTGCGCTCTCATTCTCTCTCTCTCTCTCTCTCTCTCTCCCTCTGTATCTATCTCTTTCTCTCCGTACAACTCGGATTGTTTGCGTATGGATAGGTGATTTTTCTACGATATCAGCTGTTTCTACAATTCATGGAAACCGCTGTAATTTTCAATCCATTTTGTTTCTTGTATATTCAGTTTCACTAACATTTTACGTAAACAATCGAAGCTGTTTAACGTAGTCCGTAATTGGTATGGCGAACGCGTAAAGTTACGTGATCAGCTTGAATATTGACGAACGTAAATACACAAGATTGATTGCACGTTGTTGTATGAAAAAACGATGATAAAATTCACAGCAGAGAGTTTCAAGGAAAGCAGATAAAATCTTTCGTTTCTGATAACTTTGATTTGTCTATTTAATATGTACATATGTATCGGTAGTGAATTTGTTACGTGTTAAATCGTTTAATCACTGCCATTAGCTGCCACGTATATATGTACATGTATAAAGCACGTTCAGTGTACGATACTTGATAGAAGTTCTAAAAGAAGATATATCTCCACATGCCGACTAATTACGTTACTTTCGATTAACATTTTGTACTAACGTTCATCCTTTTAGAACAATAATAACGCGTCATCTAATGTACGAACCTAATAAATAAGAAATGTACGATAATTATCATCGCATCATCGTGAAAATATGTTAACTGTTACTAAACACGAAGTTTGTTGCAGATGTAAAGAATGTCCATTCGTAAGACCGTATGTGTTGTAGCGGGAATGTAATAAAAAGTATGTATTACGAAAAAGTTTCATTTCACTGATTCACCACCATAAATCGTTTTATTTCGTATACTCATTCTCCCCTTACGACCTTACCACGCAACCTAGCATAATCACCATAAGTTTTTTTTTAACGTAGATGTATACGTAGTTGTTGGTTGAGCATCGACGTGACATTCACATTCACATAACGCTGTAAAAATGTCGAAAACGCATGCACGAGCACCCCAAATTTGTACTCTTTCGCTTAAAAGTTCGCTTCATCGTTCAAAAAACATTCGTTCGCTTCTCTACTAACAAAAGACGATTACAAGGAGAGACGTTCGAAGAATGTACTGTCCATTGACCAAACTAATCGTGAGCGATCAAATATTCGTACTGTACTGGGTTATCACGTTAGATAACTCTTTATAAACAAATGGCAATTGATCTCTTATGTCGATTAATGCAACGTGTTTCGAACGTATCGCAGGGAAAGGCTAAAGAATGTCCACTTGACGTTTCGTAGTTTACCTTTTCCTGTTGGGAAAGCGAAAAATTGACTCGTTAACCCGTTTCATCGTAACAAGCGACGGAACATATGGAAACGAGCAGCAGGAGAAAAGATAAACGCCCCAATTTTCTAGCTCTTTTTTTTTCCTTTCTCTTTTTTTTTTTTCATTGTTGTTGTTGTTACAGAAACACGAAGCATCGACGAGATACAGATCGTATCGTGATGGTTCTGTGCGACCGGCTGCTGCACAAGTGTATTGTAAATATTTAATCGAAGCGAGGAAACGTTAAGAGGGAGAAGGATGGTGGAACGTGTGGCGGTTATGTTACTTGGTTAGTCGAGCGAATCTGGCTGAGTTTCGGCGATTCTCGGTATTCGTTCGGATTCACCAAACGAACACGGTGGCCGGCGACACGATAACGCCGCGCTTTTCCAGCCAAATGGATTTACGGCCGAAACATTTTTACTATCGTCGATAAAAATTTACCGCGATAAAAATTTATAACGACCATCGGCGGTTGCGACGTCGACGTCAAAGAGGAAAATCGGGCTGCGCTGCGCCGAGCCGAGCCGAGCCGATGCGATGGAGCTGATACCTAACTTAACGATCACGATTCGATCCTTTGCTATTATGTAGTTCAAAGCCATTGAAATAACGCGAGAGGAGCACACGTTTGATAACGACGTTTCGTACAAATCACGGCTCGATATTTCAAAACCGAATGAAACGCTGGAATTATCGTAGAGACGAAAAATATTCTCGGTACTTTCCATTTTTGTTGATGAACCTGCAAAGAAAACATAGCATGGATAAAGCTATCGAAAAATACAGTTAGAGATCGAGCAGCCGGATGTAAATGTCGAAAGAAGGGTATAGAAATTTGTATACAAATAAAACGAACCTACAATATGTAAAAATAGCGTAAATATTATTGTCGGAAGAGTAACGTTCTATCGTTAACATTCCCATCAGTTGTATATTTCCTGAAAAAAGGATTTTGCATTAAGTAGAACTGTAACACCGATACTAAACTCTTTTGGTAGGAAACTGATACATTCCGATGCTTTTATGGTAGTATCAAACACGTAGCTGGTTGGTTTTATGTACCCGTACGTAAGCCATGCGATACAAAATAATTCTTTGCACAGCATTCGATTCCAGCATTTTGACAGAAATAATACTTATTGGAAAAGCGACGGAAAATTAAACGAATCCGATCAGAAATTACAATCTTTGTAACAAGAATAAGCAATTCGTCACTCTATTCGTTACCTATTTCCGAAGAAGTATGGTAAATTTTTAACAAGAATATTCCATTAGTAATATCTATTTAGTATCGACAGGTTTGCTCGGTGACGACGTTGTATCGTTCGGAATAATATCAAAAGTCGAAGGTCAATTATATCAAACTTGAAACAAGTATTATGTAAAACGAAAGAGCGATCGCTTATCTATCGCACTATTTCTAATTTTATGTCTCTGAGTTGAAACTAATTTAAAGCTATATATGTACGATATATTAGTTCACTCGTTGTTCTACCCTCCTGTCGATTACAATTACAGGGAAACCTCCGTATTCGTTCGTCCCTATATTGGTCACATCTTTTCGACAACAAAATGCTTCGACTTTTACTATCTTCTTTTGTAAAACTAAAATCGAGAATCCATCAAAGAAAAATGTATTGTTCTATTTAAGAAACTAGTGGTGGACTCTTCATCGAAGTAAAACTCTTCTTGAAATTCTGAATATTGCAATTTGTAGTCGATCGAAAACTGATTAACTTTTATTCGAAACATTCCTCTGTCCGAAGTACCTTAAAATCCCTGAAGACTGATTTTTGTCGTCTGTTTCTCATTCCACTGTTGCTAGCATCTTCTCGAGTTCCAACATTCGAAAGAAAGAAGATTGTTCGGAATGTATCGTTGGTAATTCCAGGATACGCCAAAGAAAGAGTAAGAACGAGAAATGGACAAAAGACGAAACGGAGGACAAGCAAAAGCCCTCGAGTTTACAGTCGCAAAACGCGATTAGATTAAGATAACTAAAATGACAAAAGGATTTAAGCTGACGCTAAACGCCGAGCATGGAAGCGGAGAGAGCGTGGGAGCACGTACGATGATTAAGTTTGACCATTAGGGTCATTTACCGACCCAATTCCAGGCTGAGTACCAATTATTTTCGTTTTCCTTCATTCTTATAGAAATAATTGATCGAATACTCGTCCAATTCGATGTTCGTCGATTCTTCAAGAGCGGATTAATGACAAATATCGAGGTATAAATATCATTGCAATTACGTACGACTTACAGATTTAGTTTTTGCAGAATAAGCAGTGCCATCGTAACACGAATACCACAGTATGCATAGGTATAGCATACCTTTAATTTTACGTTTACACGGAGAACGCATGATCGTTCGCGATACCAAGTACCATTTCCAAGCAAATGGACGTTTTGGATTTGGAGGAAAAAGTTGGAAATTAAAACGCATCGAAGGGCAAAGGGTTGAAAATGAAAGACGAACGCTGTTCCAATATTTCATCGGAGATACAAACCGCATCGCATCTTGGCGTCCGCCAGATCGATATCTCTGGCAAGTTCCGTAACCGTACACTCGCCATTTCTTTCGCGTCACTGAATTCTGTGGTTTTCTTGAAACGGGATCGATTCTCCGTGGAAATTTGTCGCGTATACATATACAAGAGACTAACCCAGGTTGTCCAGTTCAGGCCATTTCCTCAAGATCTTGAAGCGTAAAGTTTGCTCGCTAACGGAAAGGCACGCGTTGCTTGGCGCCATTTGGCGTTTTCCATGGGTTCGCCTCTCTGTCTAATCGTAGCAAAGTCTAGCAGTTGGCTGGACGATAGACTCGATCTCGGTCAGGTTTCGAATGATCGATCGCGTCGAACACCGACAGAAATTATCCTCTCGCGAAATGATCCGTACCTTTATCCCACTTTATATCGTACGGATTCGATTATTCTCGATTCTCGGTACCTTTTTGGAACGCGGACATCGTACTTTTTCGACACGGACTCAAGTTAAACTGGTAGCGAGTAAGTTAAAACGAACTTATAACGTGATCGATAATTGATTGTCAGAGAAGGAAAAACGTTTGACGTCGCTAATCGAGAATGTTACGTCAGCGAGTTCTATCAGTGTATATGTACGTACATATCCGAATTAAAGATACCAATTGGTCGTTCACGTAGAATCCGATCGTCGTACCAAAATTCGTAGGCCAATTAGAAACGACGTAACGTGGGAATCGTTTCTCGCGACTTTTTCCCCTGTCGAATAAAATTCCTCGAGCCTTCGATTCGTTGTTTCTCGTAAAAACTGCAAACCAATGTGACGCGACGGTCCAAGTCTAAACTCTAACTCACTGTGGCGTAATCTCTCTGAGGACAACGATGCCCCAACACCTGTCTTTTGTCTATGAATGTGTATCGTCAATGTGATATAGCGCAGTCATTTGCATCTCTGTTGGTCCCTGGAGTCAGAATTTAGCCTCACGTCGATGTCGATAAACAGTACCATGGGTACCTGTATAAGCACGTTTCGGTACACAACGTTACCGTTGTATCGCCCATTCACCTGTATCGCCGATGAATACACGCTCGTTCCTCATACCTGGCGCGTCTACTTAGTGGCACTTAAGCAAATTCCCTGGTTCTTGCTCGGTGTCGCTAACCAGCCATGCACCATCGATGAGAACAGTTTTGACGTAAGCTCCGGCTTAGCGCAATAACATTAGGATCGATTTAATCCTTCCAAGCTGATGGGATCCAGTGGAGGCAGTTGCAGCATGGTAAATGTTTGCTCGAGCATGTACTTTTTAAAATATTTTATCGATTTCGGAATAGGTGAATTCGATGTGCGTTCAGTTTTCTATGAGAGAAAATTTAATGGGGTAGCGTTACGGACCGGCAAGTTAACCAACGAACGGTTATTCGCCAGAGTAACGACATAGTTCGAAGATAGGAGATTCAACGTGGATCCTGAGTAATGTATTTGCAAGTAAAACACGTATTACCGCGTGCTGTTGCCTATTACGTTTAAAATCGTGCACAGATATAATTATAACAGATGGCTGAACGTTTGTTTCTCCGTGAAGGAAACGTTACGTTTGTAACAGAGGCCGATAGTTTCGGGCAAAACGTTTTTCCTAAATAAGAAAAATCACCGGTACTTTAATTGAAGTCTTATTGCGAAACATTGAATGGAGTCGCGGTTACAGACTACGTTGGCCATTATCAACTTGGGAATCTTGTCTGCGCAAACGTAACGCTTAATTCAAATCTGATTGCAATTTAATCGTGACCCCGAATCTAATGTTCTTTTAATTGAATCCGCAGTTAACCTCTACTTTATCACCACACTAATTTCAACGGTGGTCCTGCCACAATTCAAACCTCGGTTAAGCTTAGCGTTACGCACCGATTAGCATACACGTTGAATATTATATTCGAGCAGAAACGCGAGCCAGTTTCATTACCTTCCTACGCTAAATGCAAAAAGATCCTCCTGGACGATGCTAATTAGTCGCGGCAAGAAGCCTCTAGTACTCTAGTCTGTGCATTATTTCACAAGCGCAAAGCGTTTAAATACTTCAGAGTGCGCAGTGTGATTGCATTTCTTGCTCCAGTGTTTGTTTTGATTAACGAGTACATAAACCCTGACCTAGGTCTGACCTAACTCGAAATACGGACCAAGATATTTTCAGCAAAAGTTCAGACTTAACAAGCTAACATTACGGATAGTATATATAATTCTACGACGCCTTCTGCCTAATCCGATGTTAGTTGGAAATGTTTCAATCTCTTTCTTTATCATTCCGATGCTTCTTACGTTTCTACGATGAAAGAACTTTCATCGAATGCGAATTAAACGCAACGAAGTGTAAATTAGTTGACAAATATCGATAAGATATTTTGCTAACATTTCCTACACGTTAGTTGACATTTTATTGTATTTTTGTTATAATTTAGACGTCAATTACAAAGGATATTTGACAAATAGTAGTTAAAATATTGCCGCTTTAAATCGCAATTATCATATTAATTTAAGCATAATTTCGCTGGTAACTGTGACGCATAGTATCTCGTTTAAATGGACGCTGAAAATTAACAGAGTTTTCACGTATATTATTTATCTTTAACTTAACGTTCGTCGTAATTAGTACGTAAAAGCTAGATTTTTTTAAAAATTAAATCTTTCCGTCGTTTTAAATAATTTGATTAACGATCGATTCACCCATTTTTATTTTGTTTCATGGTGCGGTAAAATCACGAGAGTTCCTGCAACATACACATATTAATTACTAATTATGCATGCTAATTGTGTGGGATATTTTCTCTTCTTTCTAATTAATTATTTACTTACCTACATTAATGCTATATGTATTATTTTTCATAAATAATCAATACCGAACCATATCTTTCATTTATAGCGGATATTAATTATAATTCGAAATACAGGTACATCGATCGTTACTCATAACTATGTACGCGATATGCTCTGATCCATTCTTATTCGACATGTTTCTATGTTTCGGAATAAACAAACGTAATTAACATGAAAAGCTTCGTGAAAATTTCTATTTAGGAATATTTCCAGGAAAGATATTCGGGAAATGAATCATAGTTTAAGAAAACACGTACGAAAGCGATATTAATGATACGTATTTAGTTTAGTAATTAAGACCAGGTACTCCGCATCGTTTCTAAAAATATAAAATTTATACGCTGATTTCGATGGATGGAAACTGCGGATATGGATCGTGCATCGCGTCGTTGTAAAGCGTACACTATACATGGAGTATTGCATAGTGTAGCGTATAGACGTAGCGTATAGAGAAACACTGGCATGCGGTAAATCCACGACCAATATCGACACTTTCTACGTTCTTTGAAATCTACGTTTTGTCGAATCACTGAAAACATTTTTCCGTGATTCATTCGGTCGACAGAATAATAGATACGCGACAAAATATCGATTTAAGCCGTAGAATGACAGAGATTTTTAAACACGCCACGTATTTACACTCACGTGCGTTGAATTAACCTGTGGTCACCGTGGGTAACCGAAATTCTACCAGGCGAATAAATGTCATGATACAGCGTTTCGCGTACTATGAACGCCACCACAACAGTTGCATATGTAGTTACGCGCTCGGCTGTTTTGCAAATATATGGATATTGGAAAAATCATGTTAAACAGCTTTTAACTTGTTCAAAAGCAGTTCGTTTCGAACGAAAAGGGAAAATAAATTTATACTACGATGCTATCGCGATTATTACGCTGGAAGGAACAAGAATTTAGATTCGATCTAGTTTCCAGGTAAAATAGAAATTAATCAAAGCGAAATAAGAAAACTAGAACGACGATTCTCACTTTCATTCTGTACTTACAATTGCTTTATTATCTGTAACGGAAGCAAGAGTGCCGTTGAAATTGACGTTTCTGCACTTTAAATGAGCAATTTGTAGAATAATTCCAACCGTTGCGTTGGAGGAAACTCAAGCTTCGGTCATCGTACAGGCGGAGCGTAATTTTACCGGAGAATTGAAAATTTAGTTTGATGAGTCTTTTCATTGTTCTCTTGGTACAGCGAGATGCTTTCAGTCCCTCTATGCAGAGTTATATCGGTTAATGGAAACGAATTCCTTGACCTTTCAAATTCATGACCAACTTTACCTTGATTAGAACGCAAATAAAAGTTAAGAAATATTATTTCTTATGTAATTTACTTCGCATATTTCACTTTACGATACTTTAAAGGCAGTCAATCGTGGATGTGTAAGATAAACGCAAATAGACGGAAAATATTTCCGTGCATTGCATAACGTTGTGCGTGGACATTTTTATCAGTGCCAATTAGTTTTCAAGCGATGCGCTTTAAGAGCAAAAACATGTAATGCGGTTTCATCGAACACGCGGGCAAATTAAACTTTAAATACAGACCAATGGTTAAGGTTAAGGTATTTGCATCTTTTCCGCTTTGTGCACCGCGGAACTTGGAAGGAATGCGTCGTTTAATCTGTTTTTATCCTTCCGTTCGGAAGGCAGAATTTATCGAGAGAAGTTATTTCGACTTTTGAATTTATTTATTATTTAACGAAATACGCTACTTCGTGGATACTTAATTTTCTTGTTAAAAATACGTATTCGCAGAGAATAGCGACATAAAATTTGTTGCAATCGTTATAAGCAGTATTTAGTTAACATTAGTATAAGAAATATTTAATGAGAGTCCGACAAATTAACGGTATGATCGCGTTGATCTGCTAACTAGGTTAGCACCGCATTTGTCGGATTGCTACATATTTAAAGATTCCATTACGCGTTATAGAGTACGTGCGCAATGTTTCACGCTGTAGTTTACTACTGTGCCGTTTCTTATGTATTATATCGCACATTTGTAGCTCCATTTATTATTAACAAGTCGCATTTTCGCTACAATTTTCAGCTTTCAGTGACCTCAACGATTATCGTAGCAACGATAAAACTTAGCGCTTTTACTTTGTACAAATATCTCAGGCAACTCCGCTGGTCACGCTATCTTATAAAAATAATTAATTCAACAGAATCCAAATGATCGTACTTATCTAATAAATCAACCGTACGCGCGTGATTTAGAATTAACGTGCACGAAAATTTCCCAGGCATCTTACAAATGAGCTCGCGAACCGAGGTATACACTGCTGAAGTATATGGATTTGAAAGCTTTGTAAGGAAAGTTGGAAACTACGGCTAAATGAAGTGCTTTCGTGGCTCAAGACCATAACCGGCCGCTTGTAATTGCCAAGATATGAGACGTTGTATCCGCTGAAATTACGAATGCGTTGTTGTTCTTTAACGCTCTTACATCTCTTCGATCTACGTTTCTCATAAATTTTCTTTTCGGTTGCACATCGGCCGACATATCATAGGTAAATGGCGAACGGCGAATCGTTAATTTTATACGGCTAGGTGTATTTCCAATTTTTCGTCAAGCAGACGTTCTTTTCTTCACGCCGAGCCGATACGATAGAACGAGACCATTCTACGGGGCAAGAATCGTTTTCGTTGTCGGTGAGAACTCGATCGCGAATGTCGTATAAAGGCATTTTCTTTTCTTTCCTCGAGTGTTCTACGTTCTACGTACGTACGAGTGTATCGGGCGTTCTCAAGAAGCAAACAGTCCCACTCGTGCACCGAATTTCCGCCAGTTGGGATAAAACGACTGTTCACGGTCGCCGTTAACTGTTCGAAAACGTTGTTGGACAGGATGGAAAATGGTAGCGATCAAAGTCGCCGAAAGGGGGCTCATCCTGCAAGTCCGCGCCGTATCGCTGATGAAAGCGGTACTTACGCAGCCATCGAGAAGTCGGTTTACGAGAGAACGTAAAAGTGGACCAGTCGTAAAAGTGGTGGCGGATGAAATCACAATTGCTTAATGAATTTGCGGGGGTGCACGGTGAATTGGGGTCGGCGCCGCCTAACTGCGCTCGCATTAACCCATTGCTCCCCGGAGAGAAAGAGAGGAGACAAGAGAGGCGGTTGAAAGGGGCAAAGGGAGAACAGGGTGAAGGAGAGAAGAGAGGCTATTACATCGAATTCGCCCAGGAATTTGCATATATAACACGAGCAGAGACCCGACTGAGGCAGAGGAGACAGGAGAGGCCGGATAAGTGGCTGTCTTTGAGTAGCTGAAACCTTAGGATTATTCAATTAATATATTCATTGAACTACGTTGGCCTCTGCTGAATTCACCGGCTGCTCCACGGACAGGAAAAATGGGTCGAACATCGGTTTAGCGCCAACATCGGCCGTAATCCAGCGTATTACCTGCACCTGATTGAAAACGACGCGCTTCCTGGCGAATTGTTATTAGATGCAGTAGCGCCACGATCCCCATTCCCGTAATGCGAAATGTATTATTAGTATTAGCCGAGCGAGGCGTGCACCTACCATTAATTGACTAATTGAATCGCATATTCCAACTTGTCCGTCGGCACCTGTACCATCCAAATCGATAGAAAGAAAAGGATTTCGTCCGTTTCGGTTAGCTATACCTGTACCTGCATAATCCTGCTTATGGGCCGGATTATACGCCAACCGAGAGGTATTACGTATCTGGGAATACCGGAATTTATACCATTTATTTTTAATTAGAAACAAAGTTGTATAGATGTGCTATATAGGAGTAAGCAAATTTGCGAAAGCGAATATTCCGCGAGTCTTTATTTACCGACACGCTGAATTCCGCTTTTCGAGTAATAAGGTTAAACGTAATTATTTTTTAAAGGCATTCTTGGAAAGTTATAAAGTACGAACAGAGTATGTATAAGAGGGCGGAGGAAAATTTGGGACGATTTTCTAATTATGTAACGCCTGCGAACCTGCTGCTTGTGATCTCCAAGTATAGTGTGCAAGGAATTTGCGGAAAGGATTTCTCTTCTCTGACAATGAGAAAAGCGATCCTCAAAATTTTATCTTCCCTTCCATCGCAATTTCTCGGAAATTATTATACGTCAATTACCATTCACGTTTAGTCTACTTTCCAGAATCGATACTTTGAATTTTTCCTATTTTGTTTCCAATTTGTTCGTGCAATTATTTTTTTCTGCGATTAGGCGGCAACGCGACGTCGATTTACAAATACTTAATTTTCTGAATAATATTTGCGATTCGTAGTTTCGATCAGATATAACGTGATATTTTGCAGGAGTACAAATTTATTGAGAAATTTAGATCTTACGAAACAAGAGAAGCTGCGTGTCTCACATTGTTACACGAAGAGAATTTGTATAATTTAAATTTTCCTTGCTTCTCGTACGCTTGCTAATGACGTTAGGGAATAAAATTTCGTTTCGTCGTAGATGATATATCGCGCTGCAACATTTGATCTGTCTATTATATATTCGATATATTCGACCAATCCTAGAAGCGAGGAAGGTCTAGGATAATGGCAGTTGCGATTACAGCTAATTAATAGTGCCATAATTGACTATTCTCGCATTAATATATTTGATCGATTACAATTCAGACACAAATCATGACAGTTATAGTCGAATTACCAATGAAATCTTTGATCGAACACATCTGAACTAGTGCAGCTGGTGACAACGTTGAAACGTATCTTCGTTAAATTATCAAATCATTCCAAAATAAGTAGTATTGATTTCAATTACTAATAAAAAACGAGAGAAAGTGTAACAAAGATATAACGATGTTAAAGACTCCTCGAAACAGGGTAATCGGACGATGATAAATTTAATGTGCATTATTATGAGAAAAATTGCATATTTCATCGAAACGAATCCATTCGTTACATTAACTTATTAAATAATGCAAGTTGAAATATTTGCGTTTTCTCAATTAATATGTTAACATTCGAACTGCGAACTCGGCAACAGAAATTGCAGAAGTTGCACGGTATAAACAGTTATAATGCACGTCAAACCTCACACTCGTCTCTCTCCTTTACCCACTGAAATGAAATTTAATGCTCTCCGAGGAATATCGTAATCAGACAGTATGTATGCGGTTGAATCGTGAATGTTGTACAGCCTGCTAGCATACGAATTTACGTATGATGGATTTATTAATCGACATTTTTCATGGAGATGCCAAGATGGTTTAAACACATTTCGCTTTACGCCGAAATGAAATATTAAAGTTCAGCGTGAAAAAAACATTTGATAAATCTCAGTGAAATTTTGGTTGAAATTATATAAAACCTGCAACATTCTGTTACGACGAAATTATTATATTGAAATTGTTGATGTAACTATTTGCTGCGCAGCTTGAAACAAAATTAATTCGTTAACACGCGTTTTGAGAAGGATGATACTTTATTAAATAGCCGAGTAATTCAATTTAAATTTAATCCCGTTAAAAGTGTTTAAAGTAACTCAAACTCCGCGACAAAGATTTAAGAAATATAATATCCGTTAGACGAACACTTGAAACGATATGCAAATTTATTTAAGTCTATAAAGGATGGTAAATGTGGATGGTTAAACGCAAATACGTTTCCATCGTTTAGTATGGTAAATAAAATTATATCTTATAAATTCTCCATATTATACATATTTTTAGATCATATTCAAGTATATCGTGATATTCTAATTAAGGGCAGATCACTTTTTTACTCGTTTGGGGAAACTCCTCGCAATTACTTTTTCCTCGTTTGTCAAGTGTTTCGTTCAAGAACGACAAACGATAGAGGCAGTTAACGTAACAAACCAATTAAAAAAAAAAATAGTAAAAGACGCGTATTGGGCCATCGTTGCGCAAAATTAAAATATAGGAATAAAGAGAGGTGTCTCGTGCAGGCCTATGCGAACCATAAAAATACTGGGAAAAACAACGAACCTTAGGCAGCGTTTTATTTCAGACCTGAATTTCTCGTTTCTTAAATTTTCCGCTTAGTGTTTTGTGCTATCTGTGTCCACTAATTGTATACATACGCGTTTCGAAATTGTAATCACGTTTTCGCATTCTCCATTTCGTAATTCGTACGATAATTTCTAAATAGCTCGGTTCTTGGATATGGCTTTTGCAATGGTGCGATCAACTTGCGATGGAAATAAATTCGTTCGTTAAGTTACGTACTCATTTATGCGTTTAATGTCTATTTGAATTAATATGGATATCGACAGGTGAGATGTTTAAATCGATTAATCGATAATATTCATTCCACCCAGTTAATTCGAATTTCCATCGTGGCACTGATTGCTTTTTGGAACGATTTGGCTGAATTTTAATTATAATTGAGAAATAATTATTATACTATCCTATAGTTCTGGAATTATTTTGCATTCGCATTTGCAGGCGATCGCGTTTCCATCGCAAAAGATTAAGATCGATCGTGCCAAATATCGTGCATTTTATATTGTGACGTGAGTTAATTTGGAAACTTCGCAACCGATTTCTAAACAAAGCAATAACTTACGTACCTTAACTTTGGCAATAAAGTCAGCTTAACCCGCCGAGATGCAGCATTAACTGTAAGCACTGCATTACGTATCAAAAGATGCGTCATCAGTACTCATCAGGGCTAAGCACAGATTCGCGCATCAAGGACACAAGTGTGTTTTAAGCGTTAAAACGACACGTCGTTATAGCGAGCTTGCCGCAACGCGCTAACGACTAATTCCTGCTCATTGTGAAATAGCATAGCGATTCGTAGCAAATAATTACAGCATCGTGATTTAGAGAAAGCGAGGACGAAGGAATTCGTGCGACGTGATAATAAAGTAGATGAAGTAGTTTATACTAGTCGATAGCGAGTGGCGATTGTTTCGAAGAATGTACGCGTATGTTACTATAAATGAAATTGTAAAAGTAACGCAAGTAACGAGATAGTTAATTATAAAACGTATTAAATAACGATGATAAAAATATCAATATCGTTAATTAATTAAAATTTAATTAAAAACACCGTATACGCATCTACGTATGAATTGCGCATATGTACGTATATCGGAACGAACGAAGATGAACGAGGAAGTCGCATATTATAATTAACCCTCGTGTCTGCGTCAATTATTCCGTTCCTCTAGAAAACACGATTTACGTTGATCTCTTTGGCATAAAATTTTCTAGTTCAACGTATCGAATATCCACGAGATAATAACATTTATTCATCCAGAGTCAAAATTTAAAGCGGTGAACGCACGATGTTTGCAACATCGATAAAAACCATTCGATTTATCGGCGTTGTTTCGCGAACAATATCTTTTTTATGATACATTCGCAAATACACCAGAGGAAAATTAATATACGAATATTAGTCCGCTTCGTCGTTCAATCAGAATTCGTGTCACATGTAGTAATTAAGAAAGTTTTAATCGTTATATACATATTTTACACGATACCTTGATAAATCATTCATTTCGTTAAATCTCATGCGTATTCGGGACCATATTTGACTTTAATCCACGATGATAGACGTTAAAATGTCCATCGTTTATCCAATATCGTTTTATCTAGATTAAAATCAAGGCAATTCGTTTAAAGTAGTTCGGTAGTCGATTTTCATTTAATTCTTTTATTTCTCTCTCTCTCTCTTTTTTTTTTTTTTTTGTAACTAGCAATCCTCGCAAAAAATAGATTCCAATTTTTGTACGCGCAATCCTGTACAGAGCGTATCAAATTTGCGAATACAAATACTCACAACTATAAATTACAAGGGAATAATTTCTGCATAATCCCGCGATAACAGAAGTATCTGGGGAGAACAAGCAATACGAGTGTTGCCAGAGTGCGGATGCACGAAATGGTCTAAATTGCACACGTATCACGCAGCGCACAATTGCATAAAACTAACTTACTAATTTGTTAGTTTGCGATTTGCTGCTCTAGAAACTAAAAACAACGAAACACTTGAGCACCACGTGCGTTTCATATGCCGGCAACGCATTCCGAACGAAAATTCTCCACTATAATAACGTTTATTCTTCGAATAATGTTTATTATTTCGTGAAAATCGAAATATACAAAATAATCGAAGCTTATGGGAGCAACATAACGATACACGTTGCGCGTGTAACAAAAATCCGCATCACCTACTATGTTTTGCTGAATTTTTCGGGATTCGTAAAGTTAATTTCATTTATTAACCGCTACTCGTACCTGCAATTGTACAGTATGCGTTACAATTAAACAACGCCGTTGAAATAAAATTGAAATGAAAACACGTTGAGCGGATATTTTGCTGTATCCATGTGCTATTGGCGTATTAGAAATTTCTTTCTGTTTTATTTATCTATCTCTTCTCTGTTATTAGATAAATTTTCGTTGTCAAAGTTCCGGCGTAGATGTTGCTCTGCCCCTCGTACAGTCCGCTTGCCAAACTGCTCGCTACCTTCCTCACTCTGTACAACGCAGTGACTCTAGATATTGAATCACGATCTTAGACAGGGTACTTGCATACGTACTTGGCCTGACGCAGAGTATAATACCATTTTCTCTGCTCTTTGTTTCCTGTTTATAGGAGAATCGAGAAGTAGAGTTATATGAATAACGCGTGCTTACGCAAGTGGCCTCTTTTGCCTTGAAATCTCTTGAAAACTGTTCCGTGAAACTGTTTTCCTTTGTACGCGATACGAGATTACCCAAGAAACGTGAACGAATTTGACGATAAAGTTATACACGTATTTTCAACGAAACAGCCATTCGTCCGTTAAATTATTTCGTTAAAGAATTACGCATTCGTATTTCGCTTATTCTAAAAGAAATATTTTACTCGCGAAAGAACAGGTAATGTTGATAGTTCTGCGCGGATAGCGCGGTGAGTTATTGTTTGAAGAGCTAATTAAATTAGATTAATGGAACTACCATCGTCTATGGGAACAGTCGATGTTACGTTTGGCGTGTGCTTAATATACACGTGTCTATATATTTCACAGCGCAGGAATAGAAATATTAAATATTTGAATTGTAATTGTAGTTGTTTCAACAACTATCGCTTAAACAGCCCAATTTTCTTCGTAATATTGCTGCAAGTTAAAATATTTGCGTCAGAGATATCGTCACGTTTATAACAAAATCATCCTCCACGTATGTGACTATTGAGATATGTATAATTTTGTGTGCTGGACTGGATTAGACGCGTAGTAGAGATACTTGTATGTGAGTATCAGTGTGTGGATGAACGTAAACTGTTCAGTCGGTTAACAGTCGGGTATGGAAGTAAGTGTTGAGACGCGTACAAATTTGTATCGATGAATATCTTAGAAATCGCTCATCAAATAAATATATAATTATTCTAATATTAATTCCAAGTGTAAATTTAGTGTTTCTATACCATTATTTTGGCTATTAAGATCCACAATTCTCAACAGTGGCCATCCTTACAAACAATAACGATACGCTCTGTAATTCGACGCGTTTCGTTCGCGAATCGAATTGCAGATAGTTACAGTTAGATGCATCCTCGAGTTCTCACGTGTAGTTTCTAAAACGAGAGGCACATACTTCCTTGGTAGTTAATATACCTCAAGGCGATTTGAAAGCGCTAAAAAAGGAACACAGAAAGGGGAAGAGCATCGTAGAGATTCTTATACGACTGAACACAGGACAGCATCTGTGGTAGGCGACTCATAATTATGATCTTAATTAAAAGAACATTAATTAAAAGCGTGCACAGCCGCGATTACAATTAATAACGGTCCAACTTGTTCTCATTACTTTGGTGTACGCGTTGTACAGAGACATTTGCCAACTGAACATTTACAACGAAGCGCCAAATGTATGCAAAAGAATGTTCGTTAGATTTCTGCATTGCAGTGCGATGTTCGTAAGGTTTGTGCGAACTAAAAGCTATGAATAACGGCGGCTGTTCAAAGTTGCTTCTCCGATTGCGGTTCACGTCAGCCGTGATATCCGTTCCTTTGATCGCATATAATATTATGGCTGTTACCTAATTACACAAAAGTGCCGTAGGTATTGGGGCGCGCTATATCTCACCATTCTTACGGTATACAACATTGTGTGAAACGGATCACGACTATAAGCACGATGCTTTGACTCTAAATTTTTCGTAATTACAAATGTAAGGAGAGTTAGGACATAGAAAGAAGTCAGGTTCGTAACGGAAACAATTTTGTTCGGTGTTGGTCGATGACCTGTATCGTAATTTGCTTACACATACGATGTTTTAGAGGTACGATACAGCACGTTTGAAAATACGTCCAATCGATCGAGTAACGATCGATCGTGCGAACTAGAAGTCAAAGTGCCGGGATTATTCATGAACATAGAGCGAGCTAGGTAAAGGCCATTGCTTTGAATTTTGAATCCGCGTTCCGAATAGCGATTAATTAGTTAAACGACAGATAAGTGGCCTAATAAACAAAATACAAAAGGGTAGAACTTCGATACATTTAGCTCTAGTTCATCCATCGGTGATAACGAAACGCGATCTGATAAAGACTGAATTGTAACTTTACCTAAAGTATCTATATGATGTAATATTGAAGCATCTATGTAATATAAATACAGTCGACACACATTCATCAGGTCCCTGAGTACTTCTCTCAATGCTCTATCATACTTTATTATTACTTATTATTATTTCACAGAGGACCGAGACCAGAGAACTGAGGATTTTATAAAATACTAAAAATTCTCGAGCCAATTACGATTGAATCACGATATTAAAATGAATGCCAGTGTTATATTTGCGTTACATTAAGTAAAATTTGTCAAAACTAATAAAACACGAAGCAGAGGACTGAAAAGCTAATTGACTGCAACAGGTGATTGTCGCAGAATTTTCAACGTCAGCTAATCAAAAAATGACCAGAAAACGTAAAAAGCGCATTAGCTTCGCTCGATTAATTTTCACTTACTTCGCCTGCTTTCTTTCCTAATATCGTAGATATCGTTTTTCTCTTTAGAAATAATTTCACACGGATTTGAGACGTTAAAGTGACGACAAAGACTGTAGATAATTTTTGTCAATTAATTAGAATCGATCAAAGTAGAAAGAAACGCGAATGATAAATATGTCTATCGTAAAATATATGTAAAAAAGAAGAATCAGCGAATAGTTCGAAATTCATTCACCGAGCGTGGATCGTAGAATAAATTTTGTAGCTGTGACATGGCAGAGGACTGAGAATTTCACGTATAAAAGATAATTCTTGGATATACATGAATTAAATCGACGGTCATCGTAGTGTGTCTGCGAAGTTACGGTTATTATTTTCCTCTGCTGTGCAAATATAATACAATTTAACGTTTTTAAGAGTGTTAAAAAGCGAGAATCGCAAAAAAAATTCCCACTTCTATAGTATCACCCGTACGTATATCTCATCGCACGACGAACTGCACGAAGAACGATGTCGTCGGATATAAATTCGGAATTTCAATGAAAAACTGCCCCTTGCCTTTTTGCTTCGTCGTACAACGTATCACGTTCTGATAAGATAAACATAGAAAATTTGAGTTCGGAAAACTTCGTTTCATTTACGATAATCTTCCGCGTAGTATCGAAAGAGTGAAACTTTGAAAAGATACACACATGTCGGAGAGTTAAATTACCGTAGATAAAGGATATTTGTCTTTTGACTTTGGTTATTCTGCTCGTCTAAAAGTCATCGTCGAAATTAACGCAGCATGTACTTCTACATGTAAATATTCCTCACTGGCCAAGTTTTTATTATTAACCATGGAAATTAATTTACTTCGTTAACGAATACCGATAAGGAAAGGAGGAAGATACGCAAAGAGGAAGATAATTAGCGTAATTAAACATCTCCTAGAAAGTAACGAAGGTACGTAGTACATAAAATAACAAAAAAGAAAGAAAAATATTAGCTGGTGGAAGAATTATACATATCCAAAGAGACTGGCTAACTACAACAACATCTTACTTTAAATGAATCGTATTGGAAGGAAATTATTCTTAATTAATTAACGGTTGTTGCAATAATAAACGATATTGCCAGCAAGTAATAGTAGATACATTAACACAATCGGAAATAATAATGAAATCTTATACCGTTATAGTTATGGTAGAGATTTCGAGGCTCAATACGCCAAGCAACCCCCTTTGATGTATATAATACGAAAACCATTGTAATCCAGGGATTTGGTTCGCAAACTGATCAATATGGGCATTCAAAGGATCGGTAACAGTTGTGTTATAATTATCTTCCATTTCAATGCGATGTAATGATTTCTGCCAGAACGTGCAAAGGCAGCAATGCGTATTGACAATGTTAACGAACCAAGGGGCAAAAAGCTGTCAGTAAATGCGGCGATTCTAACCGTGGGCATCATTTCAAACGCAAACACGCAACACCACGATACACCAAACTGTTGGCCATGTTATGAATGAATCACGTTACGCCGTTGTTCTACATGTATCGTATAAATACACAACGAAATCATAAGCTTTTACACACTTACACCATTGCTACGTTACATTCGTCTGCTTTTCGATATTCCATGCATTGGCCAGCATTCTTACGTGATATTCAGATTTTCAAATTCGCCCCGACATCGTGTTAGGTAGATGCATAGATCGAGCATTGTACGTACCTCTCTATCCCCGTAACAGAGTCCATATTTGCTGGCACACGAACCGATACAATAACGAAGCTGTAAAGTAGCGAGACAGCAGCGAGGCAACCAGGTTATCGGCCGAGGAAAATTACGCGTAAATTGTGCTAGTGCGGTAAGCAGCACGCATTAAATTATTATACTAATTGGTTTTGTCATTACCTGAACCTACAATTGCGCGCACATAGGAGCCGTGCGTTCGGAATCACGCGTCACTATTTAGGAACTAGAGAAAAATAGATAGGAAACGCAATCGAAACAGTTAAGTAAATAAACGTAGTTTGCTACTTATCAAAAATATGTTTGAATAAAAATATTAGGACGCACCTAATCGCGAAACGCAAGAATAAAACACTGCCTAGGCGAATTCGAACAGATCGTTTAATAGAAATTCTTTGATCGAAAAGTTCATGGAGCAAATAGTTAAACAATCACGACGCAAATTCGAGCAATTGACGATATTCGCGCGGAATTCGCCAAAGTAAAATTAGGCTCGTCGTTATTATTTCCTTCGATAACTCGATTAAAGTTGGAAAATTATGTTCCGTAATCCATACGCTTTGCATGAAAATAAACTGTAAGCATAATCTCTCTATACTTTTGTTGCCACCATACGTTTTCCAGCAGGCGTAAAATAATGCAGAAAATATAATTGCAATGGCCGTTACTCGTTCGTATTAAGCCCTCGAGCTAATACCGCAGTAAGTATAATTCATGTCTATTACATTCACGACTGTTCTCATTAACGTACAAGTTATAAAAATGTTTGTTTCGCGTGGTTACCACTGGCCGAGTACCAGCGACAAAACTGTTGCTTTATGTTGAGGTTATTCGACGTGTAAACAGAGAAAACTCGTGGGTAGATTTTAAGACAGAAAATATATATAAATAGAAGTGTAATTATAAGTAATAATACAATTTGAGCTGGTCCAGATCCGCACGCTAGCTGTGTTACCCGATAACTGAAAAGCCCGAAGCCAACGTCGCCTGTCTACTGTTTATGCTTTGTCTTCGTCGCAGTCTTTTGTCTACGCGCTGTCGATGGCTTCGGTGTTTGAAAAAATTAAAAAGACCAGATGTAGGGTTTTCTTAGAAGTGGTAACCACTAAAACGCTTTAACATTTATACATGGCGTTATTAGGGTGAAGAAGAAATTGAAATTTTTATTGATGCAGGCGAGAGCGAGAAAAGAAGTCGCGCAACAGTCGCGTCGTCGAACGCGCGTACAACAGACGAACGCCTTTTTCCTAAAAAGGAGAAAACTGCCGCTAGCGCGCGACATTTCAACGTCCGCCAAACAACAGATTACAAATCGAGGTATCAAATTTTCATAATCGCGTTGCCGACAGCAAGTTTTATGCCGCAATTTATAGCATAATCGATTATAATTAATTATAGCTATTTTAAGATACTCGTATTCTGGGAAACGTGGAAAACAGCGTAGCAATCGGGATCGCGGACAATAGGTGGCTCCATAAGAATAAAAATACACGGACGAAGAGTCGCACTGTGTGTAAAACAATGCTATGTAGGTAAATGTGAAAATCGTGAAAAGAAAACATCGTAAGACAGTGTGTTCGGCCGAATGAATTATTGAAATCGCTTTGAAAACAGAGATACTGCCATTAGTTTTAAAAGCAGCTAAAGTTAAAAGGCGGTTTTTTTTTATGGAAAGAGGGGAAAAAGAACCGAGGCGCAATAATCTATGGAAGTTTTCTTTAAAGAGCATCCGCTGCTATTCTCGTCGGATTCGTTTAAACGCGACAACGGAGAATAAAATATTTTTTCTTATTTCTGGACGATGTTTAGCTTGGTATTTTTAATTGTGCCGCGGCATTCAATTTTACTGGCAGTGCTACGTGAAAGTTTTCAGTCAGCAGCAATACAATGTTACCACGTTCGTTATCATCTTCGCGTATTTGTAATTTGTCCGAGTATGTACTTAGTTGCGTACACGACACCGACGAGTTCTCGTTTTTTGACTGGTCTCGGTAAAAGAGAAAAGAAAGAACGAGGTTGACGGAAACGTTCGAAAATAATTCAGGAAGTGGGCAATTGTAATAAAAATCTAAACGAGTTACAGAAGAATATTTTCTATTTAATGTATACAGATCGAGAGAGAAAAGATATAAAATGTTTGATAGATAATAGACAGCATTAACGATTAATGTATAGCATTCAAATTGATATTTGAATAGACGTTGGCCTTCTTTCTTAATTATTCTTCAACAAGGAAACTCTTTTCTTCGTCGTATTTGCTTCTCACCAGTTTATAAAAACATATGTGACATCCAAGTACTCGATTGAATCAAAGATGACATACAGTGTTATAACGAGTGAGATCGCAATTACACGCTACAGAACATACGTATCGTCTCTCTTGCATGTTCTTTGACTCAATCCTGCAAGCCACTTTTCACAATCTCAATAGTAATTCTACGATATTTACATTGAACGTTGCGATAAAGTTAATGCAGAAGTTAGTTATTACATTGCATCATTTGGCGCACGATGCCTAACGTTTGTCCGTTAGGAAAATTATTGATCCGTGATAATTATCAAAATGATATGCAATCCAGTTTTATGCGATATCATTGGAAGAAATTCCGATTATAATTTATATTTACGATAATCGTTTATTAATCGAAGCAACGTTAAGATATATCAAGCGGGCATTTTGATCTTAAAGTTACGGTAAACGTATATCTCGATGGCAACAAATTCAAAAATTTGGAACAATTACGTTTCTTTAAGTATAACGATTAATAAGAGGTTGTTATTTCTCCTCGTAAAATGTCATAATTTAAATGAAATACCGCGTATAACTTTGAGCGTGTAATTTAAAGAAGAGGATAAAGTTAGAACCCAGTTATTCACGGTAAAGTAAAAAAGCTCTTACGGCTATAACTTTAAGTTAGGATAACAAAAGGTGCCCTCGATCATACTCATTGCGATTGTATCGATTTCGTGCTTTGTTATAATTTAAGGATTTCCTCTGACAATCGGTTAACGCATCGTAATTCTTGCATCGGTGTAAACTACTCGGTCTAATTGCTGACATCGTACATCTAAATGTCCACGTCAACGGTGGATATATAATTAACATTTACTCACAACCAGCTGATGATTTGTGATCGATAATATTCCGCTTAAGTTTAACTATGTTAAAGGAACGTGGTCGCACGCTACGAATGTACAATTATCACGCAAATTCATTCGTTCGTATCTCATGTGCACACGCATCCACGCGCAATTATAATTTATAGATATTTTCGAACGTCTTAAACGTAATCTTAAATAGATAACGTATCGATTTTCTAATCGAGATAGCTGCTCGAAATTTCCAATCTCATCACCGTCCACAAGTAAATTCTAATTTTTAACAGTTGTTCATCTTCACCGTTGCGTTGCTGAAAATTTTGGGAACGACACTAACCGTTATACATCGTTTTGAAAATCTAAGCTTCTTTTTAACGAACGAAACTCGTCCTTTAAAGATTCTTAGGTTTTACAACGAATATGTATAACGCGCTTCAAAGACTTTGTATACTCGTTTCGTGAATTTAACTGGCATCTTTAACTGGAACACGGCTGTTTCCATTTTCATAAAAAAGTACAGCGCGGATCGCTAAAAATTCAACGATCTAAGTTGGAGTATCATACCGATGAAATATTCTCGAGTTATGGTGATTCAAAACATTAAAAGAAAATCGTGTGTTGCACGGATTTCAGGCTTTCCATGTTCCGTAAAGTATACGATGCTTATTCCGTTGATGTACGTTTCCCATGTACCTTCCCATAGATCGAGCACCTGCCTGCGTTCGTTTTCAACGTTTCTACGTAAATAGTAACTACGTGAAATATTTGATAATTTAGCTCGATTAGTTTTAGGCTTCTTATTAGATCGATATTGTTAGGTGAATCGAATAAATTCGAACTTCTTACGATTAGCGCGCGGATTTTCATAAATAAATTCACAAATAAAACGAAAATAAAAGAAGCTTACTTTCCATCGCTAATTTATTGATTTGTCGACATACATAACTGAAAAATTATAATTACGATAATACAAACCTTGCATCAAGTACGAATATACAAATTTATCGATTGCTCTTCCGAAGTTATATTTTACTTTGCGAAAGAATTGATTAAATTTTGCTTTCGATCGTTTCCTTTTACTATCCATAGACGAAAATTTCAGACGTATTAAATTTATCTTTACGAATAACTAAAACAACGTCTGTGATATACAGAATAAACAATTAAACATTTATAACGCAAAATACATTGAAAATATTTGATTGCTTTATTTCGATATAATACAATTAAAGATTAAGATGAAGTACGTAATTGCGATAAATAAATTCAAATGAAACATAACGTTAACTAAGTACATGTAATTACAACGTACGTGATATAAATATAAATCATGTGAAATCATTTTGTTGTCAGACACGCTTATTGTTACAAGATCTAGCGTTTTTAAAGAAACGTTAAATAGAATCGGACACTTTACACGTATACATCTACACGCATGTACGTACACGTACATACGTGTTTAAGAGTTCTTTCATTACGCTACAGAGTACGTATTCGGATTTGTTTTGATTATCTCTCTGATTGTGAAAGTTTTGTACGGCAGCGAGCCATCGGAAATTCGTTCGGTCGAATAATGTAATCCTTACGAGTGTCCTGTGTTACATAGTAACAAAACTATTCCACGATACTTTCGTTCTAGGTCATCTACTTTCCCATTATGAACATTATCCTTAAGTCGAAACGTTCAACGTTCCATTCCATTGGTGAGACTTTTACAATTCTTTTTTTAAGCGAACTTTTAACGTTTTCGAACGAGTCTCAAAGTAAAAAAAAAAAAGAAAACCTGTATTTATCGAGTGATTAAATGTCGACCGTTTAAGGTATCGAGTGATTGACGTTAAATAAATTAATATAATCAAGAATTTTATAAAGATTGGATTCGTCAAAGCTCACCCCGTTTTCTCATCAAATATTTTTAAATCCCCGTCACCTCTTATTCCTTTTACATCTATGTTCTGATTATAGGTACGAGATTGACATTTCCTGTCACGTTCTTTTTATCTGATTAAAGAATCGTACTAATCTAAGGTTTACTAATAATCTTAGAAGTGCCCGTTATCGAGAAGATCTTATGCGACATTATTCACACGACACAGTGGCATAACAATTTATAGAATCTATAGACATCGTTTGCTTTGATGTTTAGAGGGAAACGTCGTTTAATTTTACATTTCTATAACGTTTGTCATATAGATAATAATCCATTTACATCTGCATTTATCAATAACAGTAATAGTTACCTAGTTCTGTCTAAATTGTCATTTAATATTATGTATTCGCGTGTGTGTGTGTGTGTGCGCGTGTGTGTGTGCACGCGCGCGCGCGCCTGTGTATACAGAAAAACACCAGTGAACTCGACATTAGTCTTTCAAATAATTTATGCAAAGCTGCAAATGAAACGCGCTCCGTGACTGAGCGTGCAAATTTGTGCGCAACATTACTCGAAAATTGAATATATATTCGTTTCAAAATACCTGGAATTACTCGACAAGTCCGTGGAAAGAAAATATAGCTCTACGTTTAGAAAAAGCGTATGTAGGATAATGTACAAGCGAAGGAATTTAATTATAAATACGATAAATGATAAATCATTGGCAGACTATGAATAAGTAACTTTAGTAGAGAATATCTTTCTACAACGTTACACGAGCTTCGCTATGAATCGATCGTAGGATCAGCTTTCTAACGGTTTATCGTGTCTGGAAAAGAAATTGGCACATATTTTTTACTGGTCTCGATCGATCAACAACGATACATTTTTGGAAATTCCGTGGATTGTCTTCCGTGGATTGATATCGATAAAGATGGGCGAAAGTAAAAGATCTTTTTTTCGTTTCTCGTGATCTTTCGGTGATTCGAGATATGTATGAATCGTGTTAAAATTATGTTAAAACAAAGCTGATACTTTTAACGAGATGTATCTTGGAACGTAAGATACGAAATCTCCTGCAACGCAAAAGAGAATCGATAACATTTTGATTACGAGAATGACATGCTCCGCAAAATTATCCAAGTATGTATCAATTTGTACAAGTATGTTTGTTTCGACGTTTTTTTTATATTCCATCCGGAATCTGTTTAAATATAATTCTGTTTTTACAGAAGCCTTTGCTAAAGAAAGTTACACGTGAACACAGATTTTTAAGGTAATTCGTATGTTTCTTTTTAAGAGCGACGATACATTGTTATTAATAAAATTAATAACGAGATCGGGGCTTTGTATTCAGGTACTCTATTCCTGACCCGTAAGAGTATTTGACGTTTAAAATATAGAAACTCCAGGAAGAAATGACTTTCGATGAAAGTACACAAATTCGATCGTTTTTAACCCGATCGGTGTTAACAGATACGACAAAAAGTAATCGATTTGAGAAGCAGCAACACGTGAGATTTTCATGAAACGACCTATATAAACCTATCGAATTAAATGGCATACGGTTATTGTATAGCGAGTAATCGAATAGAAAATTAATCGAATTCCTTTGCACGAAACATCCGAAGAAGAAAAGAATGGAGAATTGCATTTGTGTACTTCACCATGATATTTCATTTTGAATTTTGTCACAGACGAATACATTTGTCCTCGTATAATCCCTTGGAATCGATAGTTTTGTTTTACGAGTGTATTCGACGTTGACGAAAACATCGGTGTTAAAATTTTACGCATGGTTTACGTTAATCACGCAGGTTATAGTCCATTTGACTTTCAACAACATTTATGAGCGATACGCTTCGTATTTACAATAACTATTATTTTTTTCCATCACAGATATTTATACAATGTAAATTTACAATCAAACAAGCTACGATCAACAGAAAAAAAAACACGACTAGTTCAGGATTTACAATTGTTATGGAAAAGTGGCTCGCTATAATATCCCGTTGATCGTTTTACTCGCGTGAAACTTGTGCGGGGAACGTGCTAGCTGGAGAATATGTTTCACGTAGCCCATACGTCATGTTCCTTTTTTCTCATTCTCGGTGTACAGACTGACTAGAATTAGTATAATATCGTATCTAGATAAAAGAGAGGTAAATAGAAATTCGCGAAACGATATGCGATACACCTAAAAACAACCGAAACGTTTCGAATACAAAGCATAGCCAATACCGAGATCCACGTGACTATAAACTATAAAGTGGAATCTTACATCGAGGAAAGTATAACGAAGATTATCCGTGGAATGTCCTTTTGACAATTGGATAAAAAAAGGATTACGAAGGATGCAGCTGATTACCGAAGCTTATCACTAACATAGTTTCTTTTTAAAAGGCGAAAAAGAGTATAAGAAGAAGAGACAGAGAATATTATTCTATGTATATTTTTGGCTAATGATTCTTGCATAAAGAACATCTTCCTTTATTCTATTATCTTGCACGTATTATATATCTCAATCTGATAAGCACTTTGTCATTGAATTCGTTACCGCGTTCGGACATTTAAATCGATGGTTATAAATCTTTTTCATTCTTCTTCGATTCTTTAATAACGTAGTAATTTTCGTAACACGAGCACCTCTGTTCTTGATTAATTATAATAAATAAAGCAAGACCAAGTATACAATATAACGTAACAAAGCGTAAACTATCCAGTTTAATGAATAACCCGTTTGTTTCAGCGAGATGACACGGATATTAATTTTCCTCGTATTCGTTACGACGACTTTAACGATACGATCATCGAATAGTCACGCTAAAAGTGCCGTCAAGTATGGCGGAATAAATATTTTTGGATTACATTTAGATACATCTTTAATGATATGCGCGTTCTCAATATGCGAGTAGACTTTACACGACAAATGTGTTAAAAATACACGAAATAGAAATCACACTTTGCACTGTTATCGATCGATCTTTCGATGGAGAAAAATATCGATACGATGGAAATTATGATAGGTCCCGCTCTCCTAACGAAACTCTTCGGCAAATTTTCTTATAAAACATGGTACTATCGGAGAAAGAAATAAAAAGATGTAAAATTAAGCACATACTATATATCTCTACGACATTGTTGTAACGACATTAAGAAACGATAAGAATAGGGAAGTTTGGAAAAAGGGAGTAAAAGTTAGATTAGGATTAGGAGCCGATCGAAGGCATTATATCATTACTCTACTGATTGTCAAATACAATCTTCGATCTTTGCTGCTAATCTCCGTCGCTAGCATTTTTAATATTAATATTCGTTTGCACTGGCGCGTCTCAGGGATTAATACTACTCGATTCAGCGACTTTAACTAAAAATCAACGATCGAAATCTCTCCGGTTTCGTCAGCTAGTCTACATTCCGTCGAAATAAACGATGTCACCGGTATCGTTCATCACTTTAACGTCGTCTCTCGACCGAATCGTACGTCTCGTACATGTCGACGACAGTGATCGACACGGTTTGCTAAATAAAATAGAAATATGCTGGTAACGTTCGTACAAACTATAAACTTTTCCTCCGCGTGTACCTGTGACCGGAACGATCCAGCGTTCTAACAAAAATGTTGAAAATTTCGATCGCGCATCGTACGCGAAGATGGCACAACGCGATCGATATATTCAGAAATTTTCCTCCCTCGTTCAAATTACTCGTTCAAGTAGCAACGAACATCGCTTTTCTCGGATTCCACGTAAACACACATTGAAATTCACGAGTGGAAATATAGGGAAAACGGACGTTACTGCGACTGTGACGACGAGCGAGACTGGACAGAAATGGACGGGGTTGAAAACACATTGGCTCGTGTCCGACATAAACCGACGCCGTTCGTACTATTTGCAAGAAATATTGGACATCTACTTTCGAAGAAACTTGGGGAATATCAGGATACGCTCGCCGGTTAGGCTTTGGATTATAACTTCGCCTAGACATTTATTTCGTCCTTTTCTCGTGATGAAAAACGAGAATGCTACTCGTACGATTCGTACAGAATCAACGAGTTGAGTGCACATTTAAACCCGTAAACGCTTCTCATAATCACAATTGAGCAATTGAGATTCAACGCTCGGTGTGAGTATTTCTTTCCTTTTTTTCTCTCTCTCTCTCTCTTTTAATGTTTTCCGTATTATCTAGAAAATAGCCCGAGGATAAGACAAGGATAATTACGTATCGATAATTGAAGTGGCTTGATACTTAAGATTACTTTGTGGATGTATGGCTCACAGAAGGTGGCAGATTAATTAAGGTTGAACTACTTAGCCTGGATGTTCTTGGCTCGATCTCCAAGGACATGCGATATAGATCCTTCTCGTTTAGCATCAACGACGGGTCCAGCAGATAATTCGTAACTTTCGTTATCAGTTCGATCTTGTAGGGTGTCTGCTGGAAATGTCGTATCTCTCGAATCACGTGGGCAATCTGGAAATAAATCGAAAAATTTCCTCCAAATTTCAAACTCGATTTAAAGAATTGGCTCGAGCTAAGCAAGTTTATACGTTTTCAATTCGCGATATCTCTCTCTTCTCTCTCTTTCATTTTTTACAGTAACAATTTTACGACATGACCGAGTAACGAGTAAACCGATTTACCATTCTCATTTTGGAAAAGTTTAAAAGGCCATCTTCGGTCATAGTTGGTGTACCCTCTTCTATGAAAGAAAGATCGGTCAGATATAATCCTAAATAAGGAATGCAAGGTGGATCGCATCGATGCAAAGCGTCCCGTAGGTTTCTAAAGCGACCGTCCGAAGACACGATATTCTGTAGTCTCTCGATCGTTTGCTTCGTCTATAAAACAAACGAAACAGCTCGTATACGTTCGTCATTCGGCATTTTAATATCGCCGAACTCGCGTGATCGTCCCTTACCGTTTTCGAAACTTTTTCCCAAGTCTTTTTCAATCTGAAGACGCTGCTGTTTGTAAAAGCTGCGCAAATCTGCAGCACACCGTTGTAATTGTGCAAAACCCTGCTGATATCCGCGACCGCGGCCCATTTCTCGATCGCTGCAACTCTCGCTGACATGTTCGAACGTCGGATAATCTCGGAGACGACCAACTGCGACACTTCGTTGAATCTCTTCGTCATCAAGAGAATGTGCGGTGCGCGTGTAGCCTTGTCAGTTTTCATCCACGCTTGTCCAAGAAATTCCCTACGCAGAAATAGAAGCGGATTACAAATACTTTGGATGTCAGCGTTCCTGTATCGATGGATACGAGTCGAACGAATCTTCTTTATCCAAAAACATTTATTTTCACGGTGAAACTTCAACGATTCATAAACGGAGCAACGAGTTAATACGTTTGGATAACTTACTCGCTTGAAATAGACACGAAGATCTTGTGATCCAAGTACGTCATTTGCTCTGCGATTTCAAGCGCCGATAGCGTCTCGATGCTTTCTTTCGTTTGCACCTGAAATCGCGTGACGATATTTTTCAATATATTACGGTTTGTGGCACAATGTCTTTGACTAGGAAAAATACAAAAGAAGAATTAACTATGTCTATTTAGTATCGTGGGTTATCGATGTTTCACGTATACGTACAGTGGGAGATGCCAACAGTTTCTTCAGATCCACTTTGTTGCTCTCTGGCTCTTCTTTCGTGATCAATCGAAGAAGTTGGCTCGCGGCTTTGTGTTCAGCCGGAAGAAGATTCGAGCAGTACATGATATCCTCGAGAAACTCGATCGTCAGATTTTTCAACGTCTGATCAGACTCGAAGTCTTGAGCGTGTTTCGAGACCCAATGCCTCAAAACGTTTAACACTCGCATCGTGGCTGCAGTTGACATGACCGACTCCTTGCGCCTGTTTTTGTCTCGACAAGAACCACTGCGATTATTTCCATCAATGCCTTTGTCCGGGGGGTTGCTCGACGCAGATGTTGCAATTGCGAATGCAGTTGCAGCCGTCGAGGTACTACTCCTAGATATATAGATTAGCAACGTTAATCCTTTCTGCTTTGAATTTGTTTTTGTGCTGTTTGTACATATTAAATGGACACATAGTGTTTATCTTTTTACCGTTATGATTATTCTTTTGAATAGTATGAAACGTTTCGCCTATGACATTACACATAATTCGTTACATAACATGCATATCTTTAGCATTTGTAAATTGTTATACCATTTAATTCCTCGTATTATTCAAATAAATAATCATAAAGTATATTATTTAATTAGTAGTTTGTTATTGGTTAACATACTGTTGCCTATTCGAGTATATTCGTTAATAAACATAATATTGTTTATTCTACCATATTTTTTAGGAAATTCCATTTCGAGAATTATCGTGATTCGAATCAAAGCTTTTCCTTTTCCAGAGATAGGCTTTTAATTTGAGCGAATATCTTTTACGTTGAAAATCTTCGGTGAAGCACAGATATTAAATTACTCGACAGTTTCGTAACATCGGATGATTACTGTTTATGAACATGTTTGTTCCCCATCAACTTTAGGCCGTACAACATTTCAATAATCAGTAAATTTACATATTATAATTTGTAATATTAAAATATAAATTTACTAATTAAGACGAAAGAATATCAAACTTTATATCGTTCATCATTTTATAGACAATAGTGAACATCTAAGTGTGACGATTAAAAGACACATATTTCTTTCTTTGTTATCTACAAACTACTCAGCACATTACGAAGAAAAAAAAGAAAAGAAAAATCTAAATCTTTTTCTACTGATCATTCGAAATACGCTGAATCTTACAACTTCTTTATCACTTGAATTTGTATTTTGCAGTGTCAACCGTATTTATCTTCCGCCACGGTATTCTCAATGAACTATCGAGAAACGTATCGACAGACGTTTGAACATCGAATTATACGTAGGAAAATATTAGTTCAAGTTTATTCCTTAAATTTTTATGTCACATACATATTGCGAATGACGAATTGTATAAATAAAAATAATAAAACTTTAATTAGATTTGAATTTTAATATTGTTAATATCGACGCTATATACACATGTATATGTATAATATATGCATCGTACAATTTTTTGCGACAAAAAAATACTGATTATTAAATAAATCAGCCTATTGCGAATGATTTCTCTAATCTAGAATCTAATGTGCACTAGTGTGCGCCTTGCTGTCTAGTTGATTAACAAATACCGACAATGCAATAGCTGTATCCAGCTGCTGTACTAAACTATAACCGCGGTAGAGACACTATTACCGCGAATATCAATTAATACAAGACGTCTAAACAGTTCAAACTATTTCTATTTCGTTTAGCTCGCCCATGATGCAGGATAATTAGTAATAAAATGAAAGTAGGTAGTACGAAACATAACAAATGTTTAAGAAATATATTACAAGATATCGATACAGCTTTGATTATTTCCTTTGAAAAATAAATATTGAGATAACAAAAACATTTGAAAAAATATTATGCCATTATAATATAAAATCTTGGTTTTAAGATAGTCGATATTTAGAATAAATCAGGTTCGGGTATTCATGCATTCAAAATCTTGTCCATTATTCGAGAAAAGTAGGTTTGTAAAAAGATTTTGTACAAGTTATAGTTCTTCTGAAATAGGACTTCGTACCGTCTTGCGATTCGTATTATGCGTTACTATAGTTTAAACTATTTGCGACTTAAATTATAAAAAATAACTACGTCGAATTACATGACGACCGATGTTATATTCTTTGTAGGCGGTGAATTTTATTTTTAATAAATTTAAGAAGAGCTAGATACCTTTCGGGATGTATGGAAATTTAGAAATTTTGCAATGTGCTTCAAGTGAACGTGAGCAATAAAACGACGAGATAGCATACACGTGAGTTTGTGAAAGAGATAGAGATCATCATGCGCCACATAGAGTGAAAAATAGCAGTGTTTCAGAAGCAGAAACGATGACACTTACCAGATAGGTACAGGTCCAACGCTATAAGTGACACAAAACGTCATATGAAATACAGTTGCATTAAAATAACTAAAGTATTATCCTGGATTGAAAAATTCATTTGGTGAAAATAAGCATGTCGAGTTACGAATAGAAACGATTCACGTCGATATTGGAATCGACAGTACGTTCTTTCGAAAGAATATTATTCACGTATTATCGTGTTGAATAATAAATATCGTATAAAACGTACGAAATCGCGAAAGCGAGCTTGGACAATCGATTTTACAACTAAATTACAATACGTATACTTTCGAATCCGTTCGTTCGTGTCACTGAAAAAATATAATTGTCCAATTACCAACTCAAACCTGAAATCTTGGAATTTCGATGTATCGCTCGATCTCCTAAGGATAAACGATATACGTAGAGATAAAAGAAAGTGATATTAAAGTAGAAGAATATCAGATATACGATGGTCGTTAATTATAATAAGGAAAAGCTATATACTTTGTAGTAAAAATAATATAATAAGATACACATAAATTTTCCAATCGTTACGTATGCAGTACTTCATAAATAATAGAGATAATAGATGATAGTGTTGTTTAAACGAGGATAGAAAAATACGAATATCTCTGTCTACAAGAAAAACAAGGAAGATTTATTTGTAGGCGGAAGAAAACACGTAAGAATACCGAGACAAAGCACTCATGCGTAAGAAAGTGAAAAATACCTTTATTACAGTCAACATTCATTAGCGATACCGTGAAACGAAATAGAGATAATTTTTCTTCTTTTTTTTTTTCTCTTCTCTTCTGTTTCAAGATACAAACGTCTGTACAAATTAGTTCCTTAATTATATTCGCGGTACACGTTCGATAGAATGATTAATCGTTATTTTAACGTAATATTATGGTATCTCAATTAGCTCGATACAATTTATACATGTCCTCGAAGTTGCATGCTAATGTTTTCTTCAAATGGATACGGTAGATGACTATAAACGTTGTTCGATCGTATTTTCTGTATAAAGACGACGATATCGTATAGTTTTCGGGAAATGAAAACCTCGGATCGATCGACATGCGCACTTTTTTTTATGATGCGTACAACAACGTATGGATATACATAGACAGTTAAACACGTCAGGAATACTCGAACGAACCTTCGATGACTCTGCCGAAAGCTGGTAATCACTACTCCAGCTTTGCTGGAAACCTGGTCATGTTGGAAGTTGCCTTGTTGGGAAGACATTTCGATTTCTTGAATCGATCGCCTGCTCATCCAATAATTCTGCAAAACGCAAATAGCCTATTCAATATTTCATTTATATTTCAACCAAAAATACTATTAGCGTTACGTAGTAACGTAGCTCGTTGTACGTTAAATCCTTTGTAATATCGGCAATAATACCTCGATTAAAAATATTATTAATTTAGAGAAAATGAACTATCACCGGCCTTCTGTACCATATACTTCCCTACGTTCTACTTATTTCAATTACTATGACACGTTATGCACGTTATGCATATGTATCTGTGTGTATGAATAGCATTAAGTGTATCAAAGAAACATATTTCTCCACATACTCCAGTTATCGTAGAAATCGAGCTACTTCTCGCGGTAGCCGCAGGAGCAGAGGCGATGGATGCTCTATGTTCGTTATGATGTAGATGTTGCCTCTGTTGATTCAGCTGATTTTGTTGAGGAGACGGCGGCTGAGCCGATGGACTGCTGCTTTCACTTTCTTTCACGGGCTGTTTCTCTTTCTCGTGTTTGCTTGCTTCGTTCTCGGTTGTTTCGATGGCTGTCGCCTTTGGAGTTGTAGGAGTTTTCGTCGGTGTCTCCTCTTTCGCTTGTTTCGATGTTTCAGACTCGGCATCCTCGTAGATAAACTGTTCCTCTGATAATTTGGAAATAATTGTATGAAAAAGTTATAATGGAACAGCCTGTGTGAAGGAGCCATGCGACGAGTGGCGTGTTAAGCTTTAATTTCGTAATCAGCGTACCCCCTTTTGGCGGATCCGTTGCTACAGGTGTATCGGTTTCTTCGGAGACGCCACGCGAATAAGTAACCCCATCCTGTGGACTTCGATCCGATCCTGATCCTGACCCTGAACCAGTTGACCCAACCAACGTAACAGAACTCAGATTGCTAGGAGAGGACGGTGCGCTTATTACCGTATTATCTGAAATTAATTACGCTATTATTTAATATCAGCTATCGCGAAACGCGTTTGTCACGGTAAGATATTATATGATAAAAAGAATTTTTTTAATAATTTACAGTCAATTTTCCTTCAAGTGGCGTAATTTCTTACTGTATCCGGATAGTTATTAACGGAGGTATAATAGATTGGAAAATATTACCTTTTTTAAGAGTAACGCCGCTTAATAATACTGCATGCGTAACATAGGTGAGACGAAATTATTTAAATAATATTAATATATATATATCAATGCAAAGGCCTCGGAAAAGAAAAAGAGGAGAAGAGGAAGAAGAGAACGAACCACTATATTAACATCGACCTATATGTTGGTTTTAAACGAGTGTTCCGTTTTATCCCACCACTTGAGCCAAGCGGATATTTCAATACATCCGGAAAATCATATTTTCCGTCATGATCAACTACTTCTCTTCGCAAAGTGCTTCATCCTTTCATAGCTTAAGGCCTAGTGAAGACTTCTAATGGAATCCTATGCCTATCGCCTTCTGATGGTTTGTTCTTGCAATCTAAAGTTAACCGTTCTATCCTAGTTTTTAAAATAAATTTTATAAAAGAAGAAAATAGATCTTAATAATTGTCTTCGAACAGAAATTCGACTTGCAGTTATTCTATGATTTCTATTACCTATTCCTTGGATACGATTAAAAAACCGTGCACTTTTTCCGAAATTTGATCTTACCCGTGAGTGTCTCAGAGCTGGACGAAACACCAATGACCTTTGGTATCGTTAAATGACAGCCATCGTCTTCTTCTTTCTTTTCTTTGTCCACGCGAATGCTGATTTTTCGTGGTGTTGCAGGAGATTGAGAACCAATGGACGCAGTGGACGATTGTATAGTAGGACTTCGTTTTATAATTGAAGGAGCTTCCGAAATCAAACCTAGTTGCTGCTCCTCGTCCACTAAAATAATTATTAATCGACAGTTACAAATATTTTTAGTGATACGAATTGATAGAACTCATAGAATAACTTTCGCGCATATTTTGTGGTATTAACAATGGCAAGTTTGTTACGTTAGTTTGTTGTTATATCGCGCGCTTATTAATCACGAACACTGACGCATATTTGAATAGACATTAGCAATACGTAATCGTTTATTAGCAGACAGAGTCGTTGAATCGTTAACGTTGATAATACAATAACGTTAACGCGTTAAAAAACATATCGCTCGAGTAAAATAATAGAAAATGCGATAATTCTTCTAATAAAACTAGATATATGCTATTGCGTCATGCAACAATCTTCAAAATAATTACGATCTACTTAACTGCATACCGTAATGTGAAACAGAGCTACTTAAAAGAGAAATCTTAAATAATTTGCAAATATATTATTTTAATACATAATTTGCCGCTTGAACTACTTAAATGCTTCGCTATAAATACTTCGTGCGATTTGCAACGATCGAAAAGTATTTGTACGTGACTCGTAATTATTTGACAATACATTACAAACAGAGGAGCGTTATTCTATGCGTATAATCTATAAAACTATTTTATCTAATTCTGCTACCAGATTTTACTTTTTCAAGACAGTGGCCATCTAAGTACGATTTATCGCTTCTGCAAACGCAAAGGAAGCTAATGCTACGCTCGTTTACTTTAATAAACGATTTACCCTTTTTATATCCGCCACTGCGCCAATATCCCTTTGAATTGAGCGTGTATCCGCCGCTGCTAGAGTCACAGGAACCGTGACTCTTCGCTTCACGGCTGTCGCTTATTTCCGATCCGTATCCTATATACGAAAAAAAAAAAAAAAAATGAAAGGTGAATTTTTCAGAGACAATTTATCGATATTTTCTTCCGTGAAACCACTTTTTAATAACGTAAGATTAATGTACAAGTCGATAAATATACCAGAAACTGAACTAGCCCCGCTGGTTCTTCGTGGTGAAACGCTGCTTCGTCTTCTATCGTCCACGTGCAATTGCGAGTCCGCTGTGTTTCCGCCCAATACGTCTAAGGATCTGGTGGACATACACATTTACATCCAATTAGAAAAGTCGAAGTTTCTCATATTTCACGCGTACGTTACAACTTGTTTCACGGAGAGACAGGATTATCACAATCCAGTACGCTCGGTCAGAAGGATGCTTTCGTATGAAACAAGAATGGGCAACAGATTCAGAAACTTACACCAGGGAACCAGTAGGCATCTCGGCATCGGGTGGCTCAGCCTCGTAAAACACTTTCTTCAGAGCTTCCAGTACAGTAACGCCACTGGTGAATACTCGATACGTTAACAAAAACGTATTGAGAAAATCTATACTGAGAAATCTGAGATCCGTCAGACGTTGAAGTAGTCGTTCAGGAGTGGCTGATCGGATTTGCGGCACCTTGCAGGAATTTAAGGTCCTACTGAATCTGATATCTACGTCATCCTTGAACAGTTTCGGGTCGTTCCTGATAGATTGAGGCATCGTGACGGAACTAGTGTCCGACAACGAGCCTCGAACTAAATCGTTGAACTGAACGTTGTCCATACACTGGCTGATATCGCTTATCCAAGCAGCTTTCTCCTTCATTCGTTAATTAAAAGTTTCGTTAATTTGCCTTTCCTCGCAAATGGAAAATATAAAATGTAATTAAAGAGAGATAATTCAAGAGATTCTGAAGAGAGAATTTTCTGAGAGAAAATTAACAAGAACGTAGGTATCTATGGCAGATGATTCTTAATAAATAATAATTATATATTATATGGATAATAATCGTTGTTATAATCGTTTTACGCTGTACCTGAATAGTAGGAGCTACGAGGTGTACGGTAACTTGAGATCCGCCAGATTTTAAGTCGAGTATGATTTTGAAGTCACGGTTCTGCAGTTGGCTACTGGCACTTCCGCTACCACTTCCGCTGCTCTCGCTGATGCCGCTGGACATCGAACATACTGACAGTTCTAAAATCAGTTTGCAATCACGGCAATACAATATTAATTATGTGTAAAGTATTTAACACACTTTTGCAAAAGACAGATCATCCACTGCTTGGAATGTCGCCGCAGGCCCAAAGTCGAAGAAGCTTGAAGTGTTGCAAATAAATGCATAAAAAATTAAAAATAGAAGGAAGGAGCATTCTAAGTATAGGGAAGCAGCTGGTCTACTTAAAGATCTAAAAATAAGACATTTTAAAGGAAGACAGACGATAGTTGACTATTTTCTTTACTACTAGGAGCTAGGAGCGTTAAAAAGTCCTCGTGTCGAATCCGCTGATCGATTAGTCGTTTAAATACTTAACAAATTTGTGGAAATCAATTTTTACAACAAATTTTCAAACTAAGAATGATACTTGTTGCCGTTCGAAGCTGCTAGAATTTCGCAAGAATTTACGTTTAGTTACAATTAAGAAACCACCTACTAAGTGCAAAAGATTAAGTCGATTGCAGTAGCATGAGATTACAAGGTAAAGCACTAAGAAGCCTTAGTCGAAGAATAATAATGTTGTAATACCATCGTCATCTGCGGTACTCTGTTCGTTAGGGTCCTCCACTAACACCGCATCGGAAAGAGGTATTTTTCCTATTTGTGGGACAAGATTCAAACGACCATCGTCGTCCGATTGACGCGTCGTTAGTAACAAATGATTGGAAAAGAGAAAGCACTGTCTGACTGCTTCCTTATCGCCACCACCTTTGCCTCCAAACGTCGCGCTCAATCTACTTCGAGCTCCTTTTGGTTTATCTAAGATTTGGATGAGCGTACCTGAAAAACATAAAGTAGCAAGTTAATAAGAAAGAATCTTTTGTCAAAGAATGGACAAAATATCACGAATCGGTGAATTAATTTGTTCAAAAACTTTGCGCGCAATAATATTTTCAAATATATATACATAAAAAGTATATAATTAATTTTAGCAAAATACCATTGCCTGGAACAAAATTACGAAAGTTTGTTATTAACTCGTACCTTGCTCGATTCGATACGTATATGAGTTATTTTGTTGACAAGTCGGCATAGAACAACAACAACAAAAGGCAGAAAATTATCCACCAGTATTTTCGATGTATCTGAATATCCTTGATCCCTAATACTATCATTTGTACACCTCCTTGGTCCCCGTTATTTCGATAATACCTCCAACAAATACGAGTCACCTCTCGATAAAATTTACGTGATCACATTTTCAACACACGCTGAATTGTTCACCAATCGAACTGCAAAATGGAGCTCGTATGTGCTCGTATATATATATATACATATATTTGTCTCTCGTCCCGCTAACCCCATGATACAACTTTCAAATTATCAGTCGGTAGTTCTAGAAGCTACAATTTCCTTCTCTGATTCCTTTAAGCGTTATTACAAACGTAGAAAATTTACAATTCTGGCGATACCAATGTCAGGAGAAAACCATCCGCGGGCGGGGCTTTTCCTGCACGCTATAAAGACGGAAGGACGTTTGCGTGGTAGCCATGTGATGCGATATCAAACACGAGGGATCAGGGCTGTGTTAACAAACGATCCATCCTTCTCGCAGAGAATTCCAATTTACGCAAACGCGTGTTCGTGCAGAACGAAAATATCATGCACTAGAGCGTGAAAATTTGTCAACGAATATCGTTTTACAGATACAGCAGGTAATTTGCGTAATCTTTTATTGAGACGCGAAAGTGATCTAGCAAGATGACGAGAGTCGCGTTCTACCTCAAAACGTGTCTGCACTTGTGCCCTATCGAGCACGTTGTTTGAGAAACATCTCTGAAGAAGACTGCTTCTAAATATCTCGAAAATGTTTTTAAGCAATTTTTGCCATTCCTACGACGGCCCTGACGATACTTGTTGCGCATGATCCAGCAGTTTCGGCGTAGATCACGTGCATACGAATATACAACCCCATCGATTCTGGGGCACGTAGGGACGCGCTTGCGCCACGTACTCCGAATTTTCATTTCTCATGGACATTCCGGTAAAACCTTGGACGAGACGTTCACGTGTAGCCAGCTCGACCGAGTTGACTTTACCGACTGCGTCTAAGAATTTTCCATCGATTTTCTCGGTTCAAGGTAAAGGGAAAGCGAAGCTTCGATAGAATCTCGTTACCGACGTCATTGGCAAAGGAAAATGTAAATTTCTACTCGGTGAAGCAATTCGTGATACCAGTAACCGAAATAAAGGAAAAATGTACGTACGATGTGCTTGTAATGAATTACAGTAGCTGTGAAATATTCAAATTTAGATACGCTTTTAGTTATTATCCGGTCGACCATATCAATCGTATACTAATTCGAACATGGAGATTATCGATCGACCAAATTGAAAGTAACTAATTCGCAACTTTAAACTTCTTCCATCCTTCCCACTATTCGCACTACCATAAAAATAGATGTATAGAGAAAATGAGTAATGTCGCTCACCCTGTCTGACGAACACTTGATTCACGTCGAGTAAAATATCGCAGCCCTCTACGATCATTCGTTCTACGGCCAAGTTTTTTCGTAAATTTTCTGTTTCACTGACCTGAAATAACGTGAATATATTAAATCCTGAATATATCAATAATCAATAGTTAATACTATATTACGGAATTAAGCAATCAAAACACGTTGCTCTGGAATGATTAACCAACAGATTAATTAAATATACGATTAGTACCTCGTCGTGCATTTGTCTCGATAAATATTCCAATTGTTGCCTCGCATTTTGTAAACTTTTTCGTTCAACGTGATCGTAAGGAGTGTGGGCCAATAATTCGTGCAGCGTAATAATGTATCTTGGAATCTGAAAAATATGTGCAGAAAATTATCTCTGGTCACCTTATTATCCTCGAAATTATTTTAATTAATATTCAATTTAACGTTAGTCGCTTGCAGTAGAATTCATCGATCAATTCTAGTGGATGTCAGATATAAATTACAATATTAATCCACGTATCAGGCAATTTCTAGGATAGTATTACCTAAAACGTCGTTAATCGTTAACCCCAATCGTATTTAAACCCAAAACACGTAGGAAACAAGGTCTTGAAAATGTAACTACGGTATTAATATTCAACGATAGCAGTCGCTTATCGCTTTGCAAAATTTAACTACATCGTGTATCATGCACGACACTGCAGATAATTCTCTTTAATCCGATTAATCGCATTTGAGGTAAGGTCATGTTCGTACAAATATTAGAATTTCTTGGTACTCCTCCTTGCCCCCCTTCTTTACGGTTCTCTCTTACTCCTAACTTCTCTTGCCCTTTTTTCATTCGTCGCGTATAAAAAAAATACTTAATGAGATTTGTCTCGTTATCCTATGAAGAGTTGTTGCGATAATACACGGTATAAAGCGCGTATAATCCCTGAAAACGACGAAACAAAAAAAAAAGGACGTATTATACTATATTTATAATTCAAGCGCGATAATGGAAATTATTTGTGGAATATTTATTAGAAAATGGTAAGACAGCATGCTGCAAAAAGGACTAGTGTAGAAAAAATAAGGAAAAATTGGAATATTCTAATACGTAAAATCCCTCTAAATAAATTTACCTTCAAAATATTAAAAAATTTGTTTTTCATGTGCGCTGCGTGGGAAAGTGGCCAACGCAGTTCCTATGTATATATCGATTTATAAAGTAACGAAACAATTCAGCCATTAATAATAAATGTTAACCCCTAGCATTTTTTTACGTTGTTAGTAAAAATAAACTTCTCCACGCGTAATTACAATTTACAGATACCGTAACGAGCACAGCGTGACAAAAATTTACATGCATTATAAGAGAAAAATAAGACGACGCGCGACGCCGCTCCGTTTAATCACCAACGCTTAAACGAAAAGTGGAAAAAGAAATGAAATCTATTTTGTTCCGAAATGAAATTTCCACATCGAGTGGTCCTTTACCTACGGGCCACAATTTTGCTGATCGGGGCACGCAGGATTTTCTAGAATTATGACCGGTGATCACAACTAGTCGGAAACTGTTCGTAACATTATTACTCTCTTTTATCGTTAATTGGTCAATAGCTGTGCAATACGTGACAGAAATATCGGCCGATGAAATAGAAACCCGGAAATATTTCTCCAGGCATGTTGTATACGTAAAGCAAAATAAAAGCCGTTAATTAAAAGCTCGATTAATTCCTATCGATAAGTGACGGATAGATTTTCAAGGTTTACCGCTGTTAATCGACGTTTAATCAATTTGTTTATCGAAGCAAATTGAATAATAATAATGTGACGTACCTGATGCATAGGATACGTTAAAAAGGTCTCCAGTGAACGTCCTCCGCAAGCAGTCTTGTTCTCCAATCTAGTGAGCAATGCAGCGAACGAAGGTGATGATTGCTTGCATTCAGTCAACACTTGAAGACTGTAATGGTGGTTCCTGACGTATTCTTGATAAATTGACAACATTGGTAGTAACATGTCGAACAAATCGCCTGAAATCACCGAACATGATTCTTTCTATCGCTAGCACAGCAACATTCTAACGAAGAATTCCTCCATATTGTTACATAATCTTATATGGTACATTGCCAATTAATAACAAATAAGAATTAACCAGAATGTTACCTAAACGTTATCTCTGGATCGAATGGCTTAATAGAAATGAAACTACGTACCTAAAACTAAAGTGGGCCAGCTCTCCATACGAGAAGTGAGACCCTTCAGGAAGATCTGATGAAGGAACAACACTGTTTCGCTATTCAAAAATATGCTATTCACATCCTCGTGACTACAAGGGGGTTTCTTTGAACTGGCAGCCATCTTAAAAGGCCTCAAGAAACAGCTTACTAATATCTCCATCTGTTCCGTATATTCTTCTTCGGCTTCCACCATTTGAAACACTAAGCTGAAATATTAAGAAAATCCGTTTTGTCTTCTGTTTTTCTCCCTGCTAGGCAAAGCAAAAGATAAATACACGGGGAAACGGAACACATATATTTTGAATTAATCGAATATATGAACGAATATTTCCACTTATGATAATTTAGCCTGCTAGATTGAAGAACAGTCAAGGATATTAATTTCATTTTGCCTCTAATTAGTTGTTGGGATAATTATCGCAGCTGCACGTGGAAGGCATAGTACGATTAGCGAATCGGCCTCCCACTCAAAGCTAATGAGTTTCCGCCTCGAGAGATCATTACTTCCAATATGCCTGGAAGGAAATGACGCAGCGTTCGCCAATGAATCTTCGTGTTTCACGTGAAACTAAAATTACAGTCGCTTCGTACTCTGGTGATTGTAGTTTCACGTAGCAACTAACTAACAATGTTTTCTATGTTTATATCACACCGAGTTGTCATTCTGAATGGAGAAATTACAACTAACTTATATTACGTACGTTAGTGGCTTTTAACGAGTTGTAGGTAAAATCGTAACGTTAGGAGATATAAAAGCGAAAAGCCAGATCGCAATTACTCCTCCTTCGATCGATATATGTTATGACCTAATCGTCAAATCCTAGCACCGAATGCAACAGACATTTGAAATTAAACGCGAATATATAGTTTAGCCTGTTTCTGTTTCTTCGCGTCTTTAGTTGGTACAAACGTGTAGTAGCCAGTAGCAAAGTTTCGATGTCTACAATTGGCAAGAATGATACTTAGACTAATGTGAATACAGAGCCGAATGTAGAGAAAGAATGCACTTAACGATCCTGGACGAGTCTCAACATTTTCTGGAAATAGGTGCAAAGTTTACCTGGTTTAAATGAGCGAAGCAGAGGAACGCAGAGAGAATGTGGCAGCAGACAAGCGCAAAGGTACATGTACATGTACTTATACGATGTTGCGGTAGAAGATGAATACCAACAAGATCAATTTCAAAGTGCCTTTGAGAGAGTAAGTCTAACAGGAATTTAGGATATGTTTAATGGCTTTTATATAATTTATACAAAGCTTTGTTCATCTTTCCGTGCTCCCATACCAAATCCAAACTAAACACAAACAGGTATAATTTAGTATAAAATTATTCCTACGATAAGTAAAAGTTTTAGATTAAATTCAGCTGTTTGATCATCGTTTAAATATGGTAGCCGAAAATGATTATTTAATAACGTATCGTCTCGTTTCGCTACTTTTACATAATGTTTCAAATATGTCTGAGTATAGGAGGTTAAAATTACAGCAAAAACCGCGCCAATTGTCTGAATGACTAATTAATAATGAAACTGGTCGTTAATCAGCGCACATAGCGTACTAAGTACAAAATTCTACCAGGCAAATAATGCTCTATATTATTTATCGAAGCAAAGTTCGCTATCTGCAATTGTTTTGCTGTGAGACAGCGAGCGTGAGACTCGAGGGACAGAGTGCTGCCTCTGTTTGTTCAGTTCTTTTCCTCAATCAAACATTTATTAAGCGAATACACGTCTCGGGAGAGTATTTAATCGAATGAGAACACGAGCAACACGAAACAAACGTAACAAGCTCGATGGTGACAAACATGTACCGTAATAAACAATTCGTCTAAGTACTTTTCGAAACGAACAATGTTGCATAATCAACGTCGCGTTAAACCACTATTTAGTAATTGAATATCATTTAATATTACACAAATATTATCGCTGACATTTCACAGATACATACGAATCGTATTACCCCTATTAAAGCGTAATTGTTATCGATACAGTACACGGTTGTTTCGATTATTCGACAGGCTATTTATTTGCAAGTAAATCAATTTCAATGTACACCTGTTTCAAGATCAATGTATACAGGGTGGTTGGTAACTGGTGGTACAAGCGGAAAGGGGGTGATTCTACGCGAAAAAAGAAGTCAAAAATATAGAATAAAAATTTAAAAATTTAAAAATTTAAAAATTTAAAAATTTAAAAATTTAAAAATTTGAAAATTTAAAATTTAAAAATTTAAAAATTTAAACATTTAAAATTTAAAAATTTAAAAATTTAAAAATTTTAAAAATTTTGAAAATAACGTGAATCGAGACAACGATCTAGATCCGTTATAACGAGACGCGATAAAGTAGACGCGTACCGAGCGACAATTCAAAGTCGATTTTCTCGAAAACAAAGCCTCGAACGAAAAATTTTTATTCCATATTTTCGACTTCTTTTTTCGCGTAGAATCACCCCCTTTCCGCTTGTACCGCCAGTTACCAACCACCCTGTAATGTACATCACGTATAGTAATCGTATAACCAACATATACAGTTAAATCAATTAATTGATCAAAACTAATTCACATCTGTACCCTGTAAGATAGCGTTAATGTTTGAGATACTACAGGATAGGACGCTATATTAATCCCATTTGAATTTATCCCTTGTTCCATCTTCCATCGCCGTCTTTACAAAAATATTTAACGTTGAAGTTTTCATATTCTAAGAATTTGATCTAATAATCGTAATTAGATTCGAGAAAGCTTTCAGCACCGTTGCTATCTTAGGTGATTGTTACGCGTTTATGTTAAAGATTGAACGAATAAGGACAGTAATTCCTACCTGTTCCGCTTACGCATGCTCTCAGCATGAGGGCTTTTAATGTACTGCTCGACGATCTGCTTCCAACGCCTGCGGCACAGCCAACCCCTGAAGAAGCTTTGAACCTTTTTAATTTTCTGCATCTCGATCGAGCCTTCGCTGATATCTCGTAATCCAAACGCTGAAATTCCCGAACCATGTGCCTCGTATCCAAAAGTGGATCCCGACATGTATAAACTGCCAGTGCCTTGGGACATGGTCCTTTGAACTCCCGGTCTTCCTGTATACGACGAAGCTACAGGCCTTAACTCTTTCTTCAGGGCGCACAGCTGCAAGAACGCGAATCACACAAAATAACGTGAGAATAAAGCGAGAAAAACTCGAAAAATTCGTTCTTCGAAATTATCGAAAGTGTCGAGATAGATTATGTCACGATATCATGTATAATGCGTGATATGGCCTTAAATCGCTTTAATAGACAAATACTGAAATGTACTATGCCGATTTAATTAAAGGGGAACTAACAAAGTAGAATTTTCATTATGATACGAATACGCGAATTCCTTCTTTTTTTATTTTAAGATATAAATTAGAATGGACATTCTCGTATTTAATATACGGGACTTTTCAGGTCAAGGAATTTTTGTAACATCGAGCTACCTATTCTTCTAATGATCTTTATATGCGTATACTCGGAGAGGAACGAATATCTGTTAATTATATTAATGGAAAGTAAGAGATTATACCGTACACGATGTATATATATATTTTTCATTCCAATTGCCATCGCTGTTAATACTTTCTTCGTAGTATTTTGTTTCTTGGAAAAAGGCAATTCATTTTATACGCGAAATTAGATTCGTTGTTATAACATCGGAGAAAGTTTTAACGAAACCTTATCGTATAGCAGACTGTAACCATAACGGGCCATCCTTATCTCACGAAATACTGTTGCGGCAAGGGACGATCGGAGTTTAGGAAACGTTTACGACGTTTCCCATAGCCGTCATTGTTAAACCGTAACGAAACCCAGGAACCTGTTCACGAATGTGACGATAACGTTTCGAGAGTAACTATGTTTCCGTCATAGTTGCAACAATGTGAATAATTTTGTCTCTCTTGTTGTATCGTTTGTATTATGTGGAAAATAAGTACGTGTACAATCGTTTGAGTTGTTATGCAAATTGATGTTTGACGTCGTGTCACATTACGAAGAATCGTGACAACACCCTTCGGGGTGAATTTCCTAGCTAATTGAAATAATCTTAGCTCCAATTCCACTATTTGAAGATTAGGCGAAGCTAGTGTTTAACATACTTCTCCTCGGAGCTTCTTTATTTCTGATGCGAGCTCCTCGCATTGCTGTGTGTACTGCCACTTGGCCGTCTTCTCGGACTCGACAATCTGCAACAGGTGCAAATGCTTCTGCTCGAGCTCCTCCTTTTGCAACAGCAATCTGTTGAAACTGCAATGAATAATCAAGTTGCTAGTGGAACAGATACATATCTGCCTCCGTGCTTACGTTTTAATTAGGTCAAAATTCATCGTAATTCCAGCTAAGTAAAAGATTTTAATACAATTCTGACTATCTTAAGCCGTGGTAGATTTAGTCAGAGATTGATAAACAACATACAGCTACAGCAGATGTTAAACTATGAAATTACAAATAGAAAGCTAGTGTTGTTCGTCCTTTTCTATCGCTAGTTACGTATTTTTGCAATATTTTTTACAATATTTATACGTAATAGTTTTAGAATGGCATTCCATCTGACTTGTTATCGTACATATTGTTAAAGCCGATTTTAGATACTACAGTGACTCGTAAAACTGTTGCAACCCTTTTTATTTAAAAGTTAGGAGGATTAGAGCTTACCACATGACGCATAAAAAATTTTTGAAAAAATTGCAATTGTTAGCAATCGCGAAGGAAAAAAGTAAACGTCGCATTCTTTAACTTTCTTATCGTATGCTTAAAATTGTATTCATTCCAATTGAAATTTTTTTCAAATTTCCTTTATACCTCATTTAGTAAGCTAACCCTCCTAAAATCTGCAAAAGCTTCAAAACGTTTGGTACAATTTTAAAAAACTTATCCGATCTCAAATTTGCAACGAGTTCGCGAATCACTGTAGACGGTACAACTGTAAACGAGCTTGACATATTAACGAGTTAAGAATCACTTTGGAAAAGCGTGCAGTAGTTTCAAGTAGTATCGAACCGAAATTGATCAGAAAACAGAGTCTAAGCGTTCCATGTACGCTATTAGATGGTTTGTTTCTTTTATATCTCCATTGGGTAATTTCATTTTATTCCCGTCTTCCTCGTGCATTCTTTTCGTATGCACCGATAGCTTAGAATATATTGAAATTTCCGATGAAAATGAAAGTTGTCAACAGCGTACCATTTTCTATTTAAATATCTTTCCGTATCATATATCTCGATTCGAACAAACGATTTTTATTAGTACAAGTGCAAATAACTCCAATTCCCCTACCAACTGAAATTTAATCGATAGCCACTAGTCCTTTCACGCGATGACAAACAGCAAACTCGGTAGCATCCCAAAAACATGCTATTGGCGAACGTAATACGAGTAACATTACATCGTGTCGAGTCGCAAAATGTGAAATGATAGTAATCAGAGAAACCAGTAACTCAGAAGAGCAAACGTACGTATGTATATAATATATATGTTGGTAATATAAATCCACGTTGATCTAAGGAAGAAGATATCCTTTTCGTACGTATCCTCTCCAAGGATTATAAAAGTCGGCTTCGATAAGAGAGAACAATATTAAAATATAAGTCTGCACGTTTTCTCCGGCTCTTTATCCATTTCAGATCTTACTTGATCCTATTCGGACACGGATAAAATTACTTTTATGTTAAAATACAGGAAACCCCGATTCTGATCATTGAAATTTCGTTCAAATTTCGTTCAAATTTTGTTAATAATGGTCGTGAATCGATAAAAGAAGGATCAGGGGCAACGGTAGGTTGCCCGCTTGCTTTGGCAAAAGAAAAAAGAACGGACGATGAACAACATGCGATGTTAGTGACGCACGTAGAGAACGTTATGGTCGTTTGACACACCTGTAGGCATTGCCAGCGCGATCACGTTTGTCACATAGGCAAAACCATTAAGGCACTAACGTGAAAAAGAACAGACAAGCCAACCACGATCTAAAAATCTATGGCAGCCGTGCGAGCTACGGAAATAAAAAAATGAAAATAATCTTATTGCTATCTTAGAAAATACGAGAAAGGACGAGAAGTTATTTTATGATTTATTTCTCCACTCTTTTCATATCGTTAAGCTCTGCTTCTTTTGATATTTTAAACACCTTGGACCCGAACTATGCGAAGATATCATCGTTTTAATCACGCTCATTTCGACCTATAAATTACACACATAATATATAGTTACCTAGCTTCTCGTATAGCTTCGATCCACGTTTTGCAGTCTGACTCTGTAGCCGCTTTTAGCTCGTATGATCGTTGATTCTCCCTTCTATAGGATATCGCGAAACAGTGCTGAAACACATCGTGTAGCAAAAGCATAATTAATCAAATTCCATTTCGTATCTGTGGAATGATGCGTTTACGGCGAAGTTCGTGTAAACTTAACTTGTTCGCTATGCTCGTTGTCGATGATACGGCTAATTACGAGAACAAGCGTAAGAATTTGAAAGAATCTCGTTCGTTTATCATTCCCCGATAGATCGACTAAAATCTTGAAGAAACCGTGTTTCAATATAAATCGTTGCAATAGCAACCGTAGCGATGGATAGGGTCGTTGCGTGGCAGCTTCGGACTTTGAAAATTCATCGAAAAGTTTCAATGAACCAGAAACAAATATACAAAAGGCAGAGATGTGGGCGTGATAAAATATGCGCCATGTCGAGTCAGGCGTTAAATACATTCCGACCGATCAGGTACTCGTAATTGTACATTTCGCCGTATTGACTCAAGCGTTTTATTATAACCCGCGACATCGTACTGCGGGTATGTTGTCAAGCGTACGATCTACACGAGAGAGCGAACGCACGAGAGAGCATGTGGCCTATTGTAAACGAAACCTCGGTCCGAGGTCGGCAACTAGTGTACCGTACGAGCGTACAGTATGTTTGTCAACGATCGAAGATGTGTACGGCCAGTTGCAACGAAATTATGCTGACAGAGTGTCCAAAACTCGAATCCGCTGCAACTTCCAGCGACACGAGCAATAATCTAGATTCAACTGATGCAACTATTTAGGTCGACGAAATCGATGTCAACGAAATTCTTGATTAATTTGAGAAACTGTCGTGAGAAGACGCAAAGATGGGAAATTGTTTGCGAGAGAGATTTCGAATTCGTTGCTTGGTCGTTCGTATCGAATATTGAAACAAATAAGCTTTCAATTCCAAACCGTATTTACGTGTACAAATAAAACGATATTCCTTGTACGAAGTGGAAAGCTTTTACGAAACATACTGAATTATTCTAACAGTAATAGTAATTTCATGAAGACACACGAAGATGAGAACGCAGTAGTGGAAAGGAAATATTTTACGACATGTTACGAACAGATTATGCGTTTTATACACGAGAAGCGTATTATTAATACAAAAGTGAATGTTATCAATAAACGAAAGTGTAGATTTGTCGATGCGATGAGTAGCGTTGGCGTTGCACGAAGAATTTAGTTTTTTTTACTACAAACAAATTTTACTGCGTTTTGATTCTCGCGCCACACGGATAGAAGTTTTCTTGCTACTGCCTCGATTTTCAGTATCGCTCGACACTCTCTGCTTCGAACTTCTAATTTCTCAGATTGCGAAATCGTGTTTCCATATGTTACATGTTGCGATACGTCATTGATCGTGTTTCGTTTCTTCCGTAGACGTACGACTTAACCGAACATCCGTAAACTTCACGACAAATACGTTCGCTGCTTAAAAAAAGGTACGTTTCAATGGAAAGAACGAATACAAAGGTAGCGCGATAAGTTCGCGTAAAACATTCCGGAACTGATCGAAAGCGTTGAAACAAAGTGATGAAAAAGACAGACGTTTAATAAATCTCTGAGAGATCTGTCGTCGACATCGGTATATCTCGACAGAGAAAAACATCGGAACCAGAAGTTCTTATTATCGAGTCGATTACGGTCCTGTGTACAAGGCGAGCCAACGGGACGCCAGTAATCCATCAAGCGGTTGTCAAGCACGTACTTTCTCCACCACGAGGACGCATATTAGACGTTACTTACAGACAATTTGCCGCCGACTCGGCTACGAAAGTTTCTCTCAGGGGAGAAAACGGTTCTTGGCTCTCGCCTTTCCGCCCTGTGCTCGAGTTTCAATTTTTTTCTTTTTTTTTTTTGCGATGCCAATTAAGGTAGGGAAGTTTTATGATAGGATCCCTAGAGAAGAGCGGAAATAATCCCTTTTCTGTCTCACTTGACCTATTACGTCAGTGTTTTCGCCGCGCTCCTGCTTCTCCACGAAATTCTCAGACTGCCGCAGTTTATTCATGCGTTATCCGCCTCAAAGATCTGTCCTGCTTTACATAACCTTTAGCGGAAAGCCTGACACGACTTCGCCATGATTTCGTATAGCATCAAATTCATAATTTCTCACGTTCTGCCTTCGCGAGAATAATTACGCGTTTATCTTCGAAACGCGATCGTACGATATGATACAAGTTAACGGTACGAAAGAAAATAAATATCGAATGTTTCCTAATCTTTTATTCGCACGCGATGCTTTACAAACGTAGCATTAGTTGAATAATGTTTCTCATTAACGTCAAAATCGTTCAAACGCCAACTTTTCTTGCCCCATTTATATTTAGGTCGTGCTAATTGCTCTCCGTTTTAAAGTCAGCTAGGTTTATGACAGAGATCCTCAGGCAAATGGAAATAATTTCTTCCATGTCTTGGCAATCTATCGCGTCACGATTTGCTTCAGAATTCCGTTTCAGCGTGGGATTGCAAGTTCGAACGATCGTCGATCGCGCCTAGCTGTACGATAAAGTAAAGGAATCGAACGATTTTTCGTCGTAGAATTCGTCGAAATCGTAGAATTGTGGAAAGGCATTCGACGCGTGATATACACTAATTTACTAATCAAATATACGAGGAATTGTAAATGTACATGTAGAGCATCTTTCGAAACTTGGCTAAACTGTGAGGTCGCGATTCGATCGAAATTCAGGACAAACAACGCGCGAATATGCGAATAGGTATACTGTCGTTTCGACGAAAGAGGGACTATTAATAGTAATCATCGCTAGGGAATTAATGTTCCTTTGGCCAACGTGGATTAAAGTCAGCCTCCAACCACTCCCTTTAACTTTGATACTCTGCAGGGGATATGCGGACAAGGCCATTCTGTGTTTCTATCCTACCTTTCTCATTTGTTAGCCTAATTCGCGTGGTTCTGCTTGTTTCGTTATCTTTTCATTCGCCTAATTACGTTCTGCGCACATGTCGTATGTTGGTACGAGAAAATAGTTCTCGAATTATCGCTCTTTTCACAACGTTGAATTCGTCCAACTTTTATAATATCGTTCAACTTCTAATTGCATTAAAAATATTAGTAAGAACGCAAAGTGTGGCAAAATTCTTTCGCGAATATCGTCTGTTCTCGGTGAAGGATTATTATTAAGGGTATTAACGTTAAACGCTTTATTTTCTCTGAAAAATGTTCCCCGGCTATGACTTTTCTAATAAAATTATCCTACAAAGCGCATCAGCAACAAGTTTTATCGTGGATACAAAAACCTTTGTTCCCTTGAGCGGATAATTTTTAATTATTCGATATCCGATCGTATGGCATTCGTTGCTCAATGCCATTAAACAAGACTATACCTTTCATCGATTATTACATGACCTGACCATGTTGTTTGAAATGTTTAATTTCTCCATCCGACGAAGTCAGAAATTGTCACAAAACGAATCAGATCTGAAGAAACTCGATAGCGGAAGGTACCTACCTGCTGGATCGTCTGTATCCACTTTACAAGAAAAAGTGATTACTTTGATTGCTAGCTGTGCGAGTATCTCGTTACCTATGACAGGCAGCCAGAATTAACTCGCGAACAAAACGAGCTAAATCCCTGGCCAATTATAAAGGGACACCTTCCCTGTCTCTTAATGATGAAAAAGACGAAATAATTAATCTCACGATATGACAATGCTTTTATTATTATTTCTTTCGAGCATTAGAAACAATGATAACGGATTATTCCTTCTACGCATAGGTTCTGAGAACACTTTCTTGAATCGTGAAATATTTTTCTAACCAGCGGTGTTTCGTTCATAAAATTTTCGCGAGCATTTCCAGATTAATATTTCAGCGTGTTTCTGTGCCTAATTTAAATTCATGCGCGAAGGGTACTCCAGATTCCAACGAAAATACTGTATTCTTTTTTCACCGCCGCTTGGACAACCACGAAACGCAACTCGACAAATAAAAAGAACGAGTAAAGTACAGCGACGAAAACAGATTTTACGTGGACGATACGTGGAAATAAAAATACAAACTATCAGCTTCGTTCGATGTGTTTTAATCTGGCGCGTACTAAATCCAGCACAGATTTCACAGCATACGTTTTCCTGTTTTTAAACTACGAAATATCGGCCAGGCGTTATCTTCTCCTACGTATATTGGAATCGAAGAAAATCGGAAGCGGACGAGGCAGCGATACGTAGGGGCAGCAGTTTTCCGTCTCGATGAACTAATCGTACCTTTTCAGCCGTCGAATCCGACTGAACAAATACAGAAGTATAGTGAACGAAGTACAAATCCAGATACGGGCCAGCCACTCTTACAGCCGGATGAAATTGGAACGGACGTCGACTGTAAATATTTAACGGAAGCGAGAAGGAAAACAGCTCCCTGTCCACCACCTAGCTGGTGGAAAGAACAACTTCCTAGGGACGTTGTTTATGCCGACGATATAAAGAATGGATGCTGCGGAGACGAGTTCTGCCACGAATGAACCAAGGTACCCGCTGAAAGGAATATCGTGCGAGTTTTTTTCAAGATGAATCGTTTACTTATATCGCCACGGCTTGCTTAATCTCAACGTCTATTAATCGAAAGAAAATCAGCGAAACGACAAGGAAGCATCGGGTCGTTTCAAGTAGAAGAGATTAGCTTTGGTCAGACGTAGGACGAGTGTCGGTATCGATGAATCGTCCGACGAATCTTTTCCTCCATTTCCTGCACGCTTAATTTTTCTCGCTCTAACGTAACGATCGAAATCGCAAATATTACAGCGAGTATCGTTAATCCTGCGCGCACATACTTGGTGACATACTGTGTGTACACGTGAAACGTGGAACAGTACGCATTTATCATTATAGCAGGGAAAATGAAACACGTAGGACACGTCAATTTATTTTCAGATCTAAAGTCGAGGGAAAAGTACTGCGAATAATTTCACTGGCTTGGAGCAATTTGTTTTGTGCTCTTGTATAGGCAAACGAATCAATGCGAGTTATTTCGGTGTAGAAATATTTCACATTCCGCGAAACATAGTCTTTAGGAACGTATGAAAGTTTCGAAACACCGTGTTTCTATATCCTGTTTCGTTCGGATGATATTCACTTGGAACATTTCGCGCAAAATTACTCTGCGTATTGTGTGAATTACGTAAATTAGCGCGCGTTAATTTCTGCACGTTATTACGCTTCGATGACATAGAAATCGTGTTCAAACGTCGATTTCAATGACAAACTTTCGAGATGCAAATGAAAATCGTTTATAACGCATGATACTAATTAATATGAAAATGTATTTCTAATCGATAAACTGATACGTTACGACGTCCAATATAGGAAACGTTAAACACATCGACCGAATCTTTCATTCTTCGTATAAATGGAAACATTATTCGTGCTAATTGAATATATGTCCATTTCAAACAAATACACTCAAGTATGTATGAAAAATAATGGTAACGTACATGTATCTAATGTAAAATAATAATAATAATAATGTATAAACATTAAGTCGTCCGAAAAGTTTCTTTCGTTTTCGTTTTATATTATTTTATCGAATTACGTATGATCCATTTTGTTCCGTCAAGATAAAGATCACAACGTTTGATAGATTAGGTTTCGTGTTTGTATAAAGATGCGTCGTTGTAAAAGACGTGTCTGTAAAAGAAAGACACTTTCCGGGCAACCTAATAGAAAATATATGAATTCGTAGTCGCGAATACAAATCGATAGCATACAGGTTCGAAATATTGAAACAAATGAAATATCTTTATGAAAGATTTAGACGGTTTACGCAAAATCAACGTTTTATAGAAACGCTTGCAAACGTTTAATCCCAACGATCGTTTCTTTTTCTATTTTCTTTTTCCTTTTTTACGAAGATACTGGGCAAACTGAAATTACAGATAGCGCAAAAAGACAAGAAAGACAATTCATGGATAATCGCTTCGTTGAAAGCCATTAAACGAGCGAAAAACGTTGGAAATGATCAAAGAAATTAACGAAGTACGCATTTCGCTTCGAATACATTGGCGAATAACGTTGAATTTTACGAAGCAACTGTCAAACAAACTTTTCGTTTTTCGCTTAATTATTCCTACTTCGACAAATTATAAATTATAAATAAGTTAAATTAGCTATATTTAAAAATTCCGTGTGTGTGTGTGTGTGTTTTCCTGGAAAAATAGATTTGCGCTATATGTCCGAAATTCTGGTAACGTAAATATTTCGTGAAAACGAAAATTTCAATAGGATTCGTACGTGTCGGTGATTTATCGATATAACGTATGGTAATTTTCTAAGAATTATATCTGCTTGTACACGAGAAACGAATTAATCGATATAATTAATTTAGTACGTTGTAGTGCGTTGCGTTTATCGAAACATTTCGATGCGCATCGAATCGATGATCACGTCGTCGAGCATAACAGCACCACGTCACGAAACAATGAATACTAACAAGATGGTTCGGTAGAAACTAGAAACGCTAATACTATCCGGGACTCGATTCACATGCCGATGCATCGTCCGTTGTTAAGCAGAAAGTCACAGGGGAATAAGTTAATCGACGTTATGAAGCCACATCGGCTCTGAGACGTTCGCGTTTCACGGGGATTGCCGATGCCACTTATCATTATCGATCCGAATACGGAATTACCAATACGTACACCTCTAATCTACCTGGCATAATATACGAAGGAAATTGAAACAAAGCGGATTAACAGTAAACGTTTCGATGGAAGAGCTCTTGATACCGCTGAAAGTGCCTTGCCTTTGCTTTTGATGTCTTGAGACGAGCTTGAAGATGCCTGAAGAAGATGTCTCGCTGTACCACAGGCGTCGGTTGATTCGGCTTCGGTACCGAGTTAGAGTTTTATCAATTCGTTCGTAACGATCTATCAACTTGCATCGTTCACGTTAAAACGGATAAACGATTTGACGAGAATTCGCTTGAAATTTTTCAATGAAAAACGAACAATGGAGAAGTTAATCTGCGGCAAAAGGAACGAATTAACTATGTGAACTTTATTTACGAAGAACATCGCGCTAGTGGTTCTTTTTTTATTCAATAATAATTATTAATCGATAATAATATTCAAGGGTATTACAGCACTTTTATTTTCTTTGGAATAACTTCACCGAGCACTAAAAATATCCCGTGACCTGTTGTAAGCCTTTGTCACTTGAAAATTCTCTTGTGAAAAACAACGCCATTGCCGGTTTCATACACACCGTTACTATTTATAACCTTTTCATAATCTGTCACAAAGGAGCACGTGAAATGTTATTTTCGTGCTTAAAATATTTTTTAAGATGTACGATTATACCTATATTTTCTACGCATATTGCGTCAGTCATAAATTTAGCGGGGGCGTCGCGTCGTGCCTGATTCCATCCTCGATTTCTTATCGGAAGAGAAAAAGCTTTCTCGATTTCGATGATTCAACAAAGAAAATATGCGAAGAGAGATAAGTAGATAAGTAGAAGAGAAGATTACATAATTATTAGCTACCAATTAGCAGATGCATTTCGGCAATGGTGGTAAATTAACGACGATAATGTATACTTAATTAGAAACTAAACTACAGAACTTCTCTTATTCGTGGAACTGTACCGTAGCCACAATTGCAACGACTTACGGAACGCCGCTCAATGTTACGCCGTTTAAAGCTTCTGTAATAAACGTCTACTAAACCGCTTCGATATAAAATTAATTTATGCAGATTATTTCCTTCGCTACATGATACGTATTAGTGGAATTCCGCGAGTGAAGCAATTTTCTCTTTGTTACCGCCGCAAGAGTTAACCGAATGCAAACTTACGAAATAAACGACTGTATCCACGTTGCCAAGCAGATACGATAAAATTTCCAAGCTTTTATTTTACACGAGGAGTGTAATTTATAATAGCAATCGCTGCGTATACGCAATCCGTGAAATATCAAAAAGATTGTTCGTATTTTATAAACCGCCACTCACCTTTTGCAAACAGTTTAAGTTAACACCTTTGTGTGTCGTCATCTATTTCTGTATTTCATTTCTATTCTTATTGAAGATGACACGGTAGAAACGAAGAATCCGTGGAAGATAATGGAAATCGTTAGTTCGCGCGGTGATATTAAAAGCGCGTGTTATTTTTATCTGGCAAAGAAAGTTTGACAATCTAAAAGTTTTCTCAAGTCGCGTCGATTATCAGTTTTCAAAGGGTAAACTTCGGTTGTTTAATCGAAGAAGACCAACATCTACATACGTGACAAACCGTTAGGTAAATACTAGCGTTGAAGCACGAGATAGCGCGATAAAATTGTGCGGTTTACATAATCGGCGTATTAACAAGCAACTGATTATTGAAGACGGTGCACGGTACAAGTGATCGGTTAATCCGCGGTTATTAAACGAGATTCCCGAGAGAAATTGAGAACCGGTTTGTATCGTAATCCTTGGGTGTGCGAGTCCGCGGACAGGAGGAAACTATTGACCGGTTGCGGCTGATACGAACACCTTGATGATCCCTGACGTCCTGTAGGTGTGATAAGAGATAAGCGTAAGTGAAGAAACTGCGCGCCAGTTTCGCGAGATGAGCTCCCATGAGAAGCTTATTTTTAGCTCGAAACAAAATCGATTTATCCCTTCTGATGCTACGCCGACTGGCACTACGCTTCCGTGGCCTCTCGGGCCGGCATTGCACACGAAGAAACGAGCGAACAAGGGAAAACCAGAGGGAAACGCAGGCAGCGCGCATGAAATATAAAGCAAGCAAAAAGCAGAGGGAAACGAGTAACAGACCGAGAAAAAGAAATGAAAGGAACGTGAACAAGAGGGAATGGAACGAGCTGCTTTAGCGGCATAATATGCCGGCCTTGGTTCATAAAAACAGAACTTTATTGAGAATCTAGAATTTCGTAGTGATTTAAGGATATATCTGACTAGAGAACCGCTACAAATTTTACAGCGATGCGATTGAACTCGAGGCACGTTGATTTTCTACGTTTTTTCGTATTTTTTTTTTTTTTTGCGGCACCGAATAAAAGGTGAGAATACGTGCGTTTCTAAAGGATCGTCCATTAGATAAATCAGAAATTTAAACCGTGTAATTGGAAAATATCGTAGCGTAAGATTCCTTTCCAAATATCGTAAGTCGTTTCTTGATGAAAATTTCAAACGCTTTATATCCCGATAATCCGCGAATAAATTATGAAGTCGACGACAAAGATCGCTTTGTCGAACGCAAAGGCACTTGGGGTATTCGATATCGAACTTGGGATGTTTACTTTCAACTTTCTCGTATAATCCTATCGAATTGTAAACCACAAAAAAAGCTTTAGCGACAGATTGCGCTCGAACGTTAAATTCCTCTCGTGAACTTCAGCAATTCTGATATCGTATTACAAGCCGCTAAATCTTTTTCAAATAGATCGAGCTTCGCGATGGATCGTAAAATTATACGTCAACAGAGTCATCCGAGTAGCTAATAACCTATTTCAGTAGCACGACGTTTCCTCTTCTATCATTTGTTCTATTTCCATAAAAACGAGTGATACGATCTCTTTCAATTTCACGACTCATCCCATATGGATTACATCGGGCAAAACACACGGAAAAATCGGATACGTTCGTTTCTCTGTTACACAATTTTATCAAAGGTTCTATTGAAATAGCAACGGCCAGAGAAAAACTATACCTACGATTAATTCGCATACGCGAATCAAAAACGGATACCGTTCACTCTGTTTCGTAAAATATCCGCCATATAATAGAAGCGAATCGGATTAATGGTTGCGAGATTGAAACGCATAATACAATTCGCGACTCGCATTTATTCGATATCGAGCGTTAAAACGCGATCCGATGCATCTGAGGATACGAACCGCGTGGAAATTGAAATTGTATACGAGTGAGAATTTCGACGTGGACAAGTGGCAGGTATTCAATGCGATTCAAATTCCTTGCCACGATATTCGTGCGTAGGAAGATGCGAATTTTAATTAAGCGACTATGTATACGGTATTCGCGATACAATTGTCGTCGATCGACTGAAACGATACTGGATAAGCGTCGTTTATCCCTGCGTTATTATTCCCAACTTATTCGTTCGTTGTAAACGCATTATAAATTTTAAATGTTTCACGATCGTTCGTTTTTTCCCATGAAAATATGATGTTAATTGATTTATAATAATTTTATTAGAAACGTTTTCCGCGTATGTTCAGCCTCGGAACGAAACGCGAATATTTGTCAAGCGGATCAGAATGTTTGCGCGTAGGAAACGAAATTCTTACCAAGTTATTATATAAATGCACGAACGGTTTCAAGATATTGGACTTATTTTCTATAAAACGTAGAAATAAATTTCTCGACCTGGTCTACGCTACGGCAACCAGATTCCAATACCTCGAAACCCAGCAACATTTCATATTAAACGTAAACGATATAAAAATATTTTCATTACTCGGATCAATAGTTTCACATTTACCACCAAATTTCACGTCCAATTTAGATGTAGCGTTTGAGAGTCGAAAGAACCTATATTAAAATAACATATCCGTGGCTGCAAGCAACAAGAGAAAAACAAAGGAGAGAAGAATGGTAATTATTTAACCAAACGGTTACAACAAAACGTACGAAATTAATTCTGCCAACGAACACGAACCCTCCTTTCAATATTTTTATCCCTTTATCTAACTAATATATTTTTACATCAATACGAATCTAAGTATAATTTTTCCCTCAATCTTAAGGGTTTTATTAAGGGTGATATTTCTGGAGCATAATACTTGAGAACAAGTGTCTATATATAATTAAAAAGATACACGTATATGTATACGAAATATTTCAACGACTTAAAAGTCTGCAAGAAAGAAAGAATAAAATATTCGATCAACGCCGATCGATTCTATTTATGTTGCAAATTGCAACTGTGAAGAAATTAGTTTGTCCGATTTCTTCTACAAATCAAATTACATGTAAAAATAAATTTTAAAGAAATATACGTAAATACCGATAGTACGTTGTTTTCGTGAATATGTTACGTATTATTTATTCGATGCTGAAATATTTATATACTGCTCGCTGCCAGTGGTTAAATAATAGCGTAAAAAAGCGTATTAAACGCCACGAAGAAACAAGTAAGAAGTAAAACATGCGAGAAAAGTCTAAATTGAGCGTACTTTTACGTGTACAGTGTGCTCTTAAAACGTATTACAGGCCATCACCTTTAACCCTTCTTCTATTATTTTCACCGCGTGACATGGTTTTCACATTATACTTTCTATGCAATTTAACGATTATGTCGTAAGAAATTTGTGGATATTTCGATATTTATATAACAGAACAGTATTTACAACATATATTCGGCTGTTTTCATACATAACGAAATGTAACAGCTAGATACGACGAATAACTGGCAAGTTAAAAGTAACTTGATCTATCCCCGTTAATTCGACCTCGCCTCTATCCACCATTTTTCCATACAAATTATTTTCCGTTATCGCATCGAAAAAAAAATTATTTCGTTGCGTCCAGTCACCGAATTTTTGCTTCTTTTTTTAATGATTTTCCTCCGAAGTTGTATTTTTCCATACGTTCGTGGCTGGGAACATAATATTAAATCAAATTAATATCAATCGATATGATAAAATTAATAGTTTGATAGAAGCGGAAACGACGTTACACCACTTTGCACAGCAATTTTCCTTCCTCTTTGATCGTTCGATTAAGTTGCGCGAATTAATGTTTAAAATGAAAAAGATGAAATATATAAATCTACTTGTTTAATAACGTTGTCTTTTCGAACAACCTTTAGTATTACAATCAAGAGTTAATAAAGAAGTACCTTCTATTCGTGCGCGCGCGTACAAACTTTTGATAAGATATAAATTAAGAAAAGCAGTAACCTTAACGTTGAAAGAATATTGCTTTAGAAACTCGAGAGTTTTAATTAAAATATTAAAAGCAAAACACAACAAATAGTATCGCGAAGAATAATGCTGCGTTATTGTAAAAAGTAAAACTGCAGCATTGAAAAACGTCTTATGGTAATTGAACGACTCAAAGTTTTTGTTTTATAATGGAAACTGAAACTTCGTATATTGTGGCAGATGCTAACTAAATCTATTACAAATCATATTCATCATATACCATATAAACTATAATTATTCGCCTGTAATAATTTGACTTCTGCCTGACTGCACAACAATTAATATCATTCGCTGTTTATTCGTAACTTTGTAATGACAGAATTTGCGACAAGTTTAATTAATTAGGAATTTTGGAACGAAATTTCAGCAAAATTTTCATTAGGTTGGCTATAGTTTTCCCAGTGACACCACAGCTGGCTTCGGTTCGATACTACACTGTATACAACGTTGATATACGATACGTTTCCCATAAAGGTATTAGGTAGATTTAATCAAGCAATTTAATTATTTCGGTTTTCCCAAATTGTTAGTTTCTTCGAATTAAAGAAATATCGTACGTCACGATTAATACTATTATTATTATAAACGCTGGATTTATTACTTAAAAGGCAATATTTTTCAAGTGCATTGTAGTACACGACGCCACGTTTTTTATATTTATCTTTCCTATCGATACAGTGATTTTGAGTTCTTTTTATACTGCTTTCTTTTATACTACCATTTATGCGAGTAGACCTTATATTTTTAAAAGAAAGAAGATAGCAGAACAGAGAAATTTTATATCAAAATGGAGGAAGAAGCCGTATTAAATTTTCACGTTTCATATTTTTATTACGATGTTTCTATCCGCGTATAGTAATATCGTATAATGATTCTCATCCATCTAATTTATTTATCTCATGGTATTTTTTATAGACTTCATATGTATATATATATATATAACGTTCGAATCAATTTCAATTTGTAGCAATTTTGCAATGGATTCAATATTTCAAAACGTTATCATATTAACATAATAATATTGCTTTTGAACGTTAACAGTTCATCGAACTTATTAGAACTTATTACGTAAACAGCAGATATTATATTTACATTAGTTGGCGATGGCTATTGAAGTAAATAAATATGCAAATATCACGAAATGCAATAGCGTTTAACTCTACAAAGTCTGCAATGCGACTAAATAATAATAATAACGATAATAATCTCGATAGCAAATTAAATGTTCTTCCAAACGCAAATAAACTATTTACTGTTTTCGTGAATTTTGTAATCTTTACTCTCACCGAGGTCACAAGTGCAGTCCTAATTATACGCTTTATGGTCTGCCAGATAAATTATTATTAGGCAGTCGCTCGATAATAACAAGAACCGTGTGTCATAAATTTGTACCCTGGCGCATTGGTAATCAATGGACATGGAACTCTGCCTCTTGGCTTGCGACCCGCACCTCCATTTAGCTGACTTTCCAGATATCTTGCCAAACTAGCTGGACTGTCCACAGGCTAACAGCGTCGCTGATTTGCCAATTAGGTCAGCTTCCGCGATATAAACCAAGGGATAAGTTAAACACGTTGGAAAGCTTTTTAAGTTAATCGGTCAATTTTACAAACGGGACAAATTTTTCCTTTCGTTCGTTTGCCAACGTTCTAAAACTACAAAATGAAAAAGAAAAGCCTATTTTGACAGAAGGCAATTCGAAAGCAAACGACAAATAACACAAGGTGTAATTATCGCAAACTATGGTGAAACTAAATCCCATTCGTCGATTCTTCGACTACGAGGATCAAGAAGCAAGCTATACGGAACGATACAAGAAGCTCTGTTCGTGACACGGTAACAATGAAATTTCACGCATGATCGAAGAGAGATACCTGCGTATGAAAAGTAGCAACCTGTACGGAATCTTTTTCCATTTCATCTGTTTTTATATAGAAAGTTTACTGAGCGTAAGGTCAAAGGTAAATCGTAAAACCATCGATTGTCCCGTTTCCATCTGTCGTGTGTAACAACCATAACAGATGCGGAACAAATTTCTCGAACAACAGCCAGGCAATCGTTCGAACCCATGCTGGAACTTAGCAGATTGACTACAGTCAGAAGCGTTGTTACTAAACCAAGGAAAGTAACACGACAACTTTCTAGGCATAAATATAGAGCACAGACAGATGGAAAATCTTTGCAAAATAGTTTCGGCAACGAGTATTCTGATTATCCATTCGTCGAGTGCGACCACTACCATAATTTTCTTCGTAGGAACGCAATAGTATCGCTTTAACGAAATCTATCGATTTTCCCCTGATGTAAAATTTCTGAGCATCGTATGAGAACGCTGCGGCGCCTGTGCATACGTGATACATTTTCGCGGTATCCGCATTCGCTATCCAATGGTTATATCTATGTATCTTATAAGGACGGATAGGAAAGGTATCGCTCCAAGATCGATAGAGGAATTTTTTCAGCCAGTGAGGTTGAACGCGCGTCACAGTCCCGACAAATTTATTGTTCTATAAAGTTTGTATGAAACAGGTATCGCTTTTTATCCCAAATACGTATATAATAGGAAATCCGTGTAAATATATATTTACTCTTGTTCTCATCCTGCTATATGTATATATATATATATATATATATATATATATTTATATGGCGATAAATAATTCACAAATATGATTTAAAAGAGTATTTATCGTTCGTATTTCTTAAGGCGTTTCAAAATGTTATTTGTCAGGCGATGAAATAGCAATAAAATTTACTTATTAATATCGGCGACTTTCATGAGAAATCTAATATCTTGATATACTTTCCCTGCACTTTCGATATTTAAAAATAAAAAATTGTTACCGACTTCCTTTTGCACCGCTTCGAAAGGACGATCGATATCCACACGCATTGTTATTAGCAACGGTAAGCTTGCTGACGAGCTGTTGTTTGCATATTTATATTGTTAGCGTGATTATTATATCTAAAATATGAGCTTACATATAGTTTCCATATTTTGCGATTGCTTGAATTAATGTTATAAATGAAATTGATTGAATCGCTCGATTAAGTCAGAGAAGCAATTCAAAGGCAGAATAAAAAAAAACAAACGTGTTCGGAGAGCGACGTAAAAATCAAATGGTACGAAATTGAAATTTTTATATTTTAATTGCCAGCAATTTCACGTATGAACGTATGAACTGTAATGAAATCATTGCCAGTAGAAACTGTTCATTTATTACTCTAGTTATCATTCAATAACGTAAGCCGCTCCACTCTATAAAAAGTAGCTTTGCGAACGGCAAACAAATACATTTTACGGTACGTGACATTGCAAGATGGAAATAATTGCCTTTCCTCTTTGTGAATACTAAATAGGCTAACGATCGTGAATCCGCAAACGGAATATTAAATAAACAACACGAATACCGCCTTTTGTTTATTCATGAATACCGTCCTTTGTTTATTCACGAATAAGTTGTATATCATAATTATCTGTACTTTAAGATTTCTGAAACTATGAAACACATTTATATCTGTCTATAACATGCAGTAACTATAGCTATCGTGACCCTTAGAGAAGATCAATTACGCGCTGAAATATAATAAAAAATACGTATTATATGTTAAAGATAGATACGAGATATCGAGGAGATATATTAAAATTACGTCTACAATAATTAAATTATACCATTGACGAGAAGCCGTTTTCTTCTAGAAAAAGTTGTTCGTTTTAGCAGAAATTGTTCCGCTGTTTGTGAATTTCAGAAAGCAATCTCTTTTGATCGAAAATACGTATCTCCGTATCTTCAGCGCCGCGACACGATCAAATGAAAATATTCATCCCACGTCAATCGTCGAAGAGCATCATTTATTAAAAAGATCGTATATTCACATGGCACGGTACTCGCGAATTCATACAAACGAAGGGAAAATTTATAAAATGTGGAAATCACTCAAAGTCGGTATCAATATGTATGTACCATATGTCTGTTTCTCTACTGCTTTTAAAAGAATAATTTTCCCGATGTTTATGTATATATGTATTATGTACATATATGTACGTAACGTGTGTATATGCTCGGGTCTCGGTATTTTTTTAACTTTTTTTGGTATCCGTGAAATAATCTTTACGAATCACGTATTTCTAACACAGATATACAGGGTGGTTGGTAACTGATGATACAAGCGGAAAGGGGGTGATTCTACGCGAAAAAAGAAGTCGAAAATATAGAATAAAAATTTGTTTTATTTTTTTTTTTTTTTTAATTTTTCCATCGAGACAACGATCTACAGTGAGATCCGTTATAACGAGACGTGATAAAGTGCACGCGTACCGAGCGAAAATTCAAAGTCGATTTTCTCCAAAACAAAGCCTCAAACGACAAATTTTTATTCTATATTTTCGACTTCTTTTTTCGCGTAGAATCATCCCCTTTCCGCTTGTACCACCAGTTACCAACCGCCCTGTATAGTCGCCTTTATAGCGAGTAGTTAGTGACTATATTATACCGAGTACACTCGCCGCCAAAGGGATGTACATTAAAACTATATAATACTTCGTTCATACAAAATATGTCTGTATCAAATATGTATGCGCGATTATTTGATCTAGCTTTTGCCAGCTCAGCTTCTGAAACAAAAGCCTGCCAGTCTTACCGATGGATTCACGAGTAAACCATGAGACGAGAAACTCGTTATTCTCCTCCTTCCTCTCTCCTTTTCTCTCCATTATTTGCTTCTGAATATTAGATTCCTAGCGAATAATTAATAAACGAATGAAATAGATGCAGATACCAAGACGCTGTCGTTGTTATTAAAAATATTTAAAGTTCCACGGTTAAATCAAACACTGACGATTGAAAGGTATTTTTCTAACACGATTCGATTATTGCTCGATCATTCACTTGAAATCTTCGTAAAAATTAAAATACGTAAAAATATATATTTATAAAACAAATAAAAGTACCCAGAACCTGCGATCTCTCGTAAAAACGAGCGCCGGATATCTCCTGTTCTTACAGCATAGGAAGTTACTAAACTTATTGTCATAAAATGAGGAACGAAAGTATCGTTACAAAATACATAGTACATTTTTCAAAATGTCTACAAAGAGAATATTGGTTAATTTTTGTTATTGGTACCTGTTCCATAGTGCCTCATAAATTCCACGTATCGAGGTCATCAGCTTGGTTGATCGAGTTATCTGCCGATATTTACAGCGTCGTCCTCGATAAATACAGCATCGCGAAAGAAAATCCATCCGCGTCTACCGATGTTTTACACACCTTTTTCCACTGCTTTCCGACTATCGACTATTATCAACAACGAAGTTGATACAATATTTATGAAATTTTCATTTATCGTATCAACGAATAATAATGCTATTTATCAGCCACGTAAAATTAATTCCATCGCTATCGATTCAAATATGCTCGCGTATACTTATTCATGAACCAGTTGTAAAAGTGATTTTTACCGATGCTACTGCAAGAAACACCGATGAATATTAAATTTCATTTAACATTTTAGCGCATCCAAACGCACAGCTGCGCATCAGGCGTAACTTGATTTCCATCAGATCGAACGAAACAGCAAATGGACGAGAATAAAGACAAGCTCATAATTCTCTGGTATAATATTCGTGCGTCGAAAGGACAGCCGACGTTAACGAAGTATAATAGAAGACAAGTTTTAGATCCGATGTACAAGACGGAGAGTAAGTCGCTGATAGAACTTGTACAGCAGCGCGAAACAAAGAAGGCCATCCACTGCCAAAGCAGCTGTATTTTTGTTTCGCAATTTTTTCACAAACCTTTTCCTCGGGTTTTGTGGGTCTTGCGGCAGCTGCTTTCGAGCAGACGTTTAATTAATTTGCGCTTCAAGGATAAATACAGAGTGGAGATGCGGACAACTGTGTTTTGCAGCGTCACGTAGAGACGGAATTAAACGTATAGTAAACAGCATCGCAATCCGAATACAATGCAGTTATTAAAAGAGATATTAGACGGATCGTATAGAGAGTAGGTCAGCTGATATTATATCAATCGATTATTGCCATTCTGTTACTCTCGTTTCTCTACTTTAATCTTGAAGCCAGCAACTTCTGAACGCCATTGTAACCGAGGTTCGCAATTCGAAAATTTGATAGATTGTCTCGATAGGAGGTCGTATTAACCACCGATAGAATCTAAACTCGTTATAACAAAGTTGTTATAAACTCTGTATAAATACTCGGACAAATAACGAGCTCATTTACGAACAGAATTTACGCAAAACTATGTATATATGGTAATAGGCTACATAATCGCTGAATTCAAAACAAGGGAGGTTCCACGTACAAATTTTCGTTGGTATTTGCTGCTATTAAAACTGCTATTAACATACAATAAAGATGTATCGATGAAAAGTACGAAACCCTGTTCTGCGAAGAACAAAGATTCCAGTGTTTAAACTATAAATCGTCAGATCTCGCGATTCGAAGGAAACGCGCGATATCCATTCCGATTCCATCGCAAACGTTACAGCCAGGATAGAAAGATGAAGACGAAACCGAGAGAGTAGTTTCAATCACCTTTCGAGACTAAGTAAAACGGAGACAATGCTAGCCGTGAGACAATGGTACGCTAAAACGGGACGAGCACTTCGACGTAAGAACGACGATGTTCGCCGTAGTCATTGTTTCGTGTACGCTCGTCACGTCAAGGCTAACGGCTGCAATTGATTTCTCAGTGGAGGATGCGAGGATCCTCCGTTTGAAAGGAACCTCTCAAAGCTCGTCGTGCAAACGGAATTTGCGCACACCAACGCTAAACTAAGTGGTAATTCCAGTTCGATCAAAGAGCTTCGAAGAGATTTATCGAAATAAAACGATCTATTAAATAGATGCTGCTTATGGTTGGACAAAGACCGTTGCCGTATCTTCTTTCTGAATTATTTCTCTTTTTTCTCACACACACACACACACACCACGAGCACGTACACCTACATTTTTGAAATTTTCACATTTCTACATGTCGAAGCAAAAATCATTGCCTGGTACTTTGCTCGACAATCGCAAAATAATTTACCAATTTCCACTGTTACTCTGCGTCTGTTCGTTCGTCGTATTTCATTTCATGAATTTTACAACCTTCGTCATCTCCTTTTATTCCATGACACCGCGTTAATGTTCGTTACGGTTCTCGTATCCCATCCCAATATTTTACATCCTCAATTTACATCGGTTTCTGCTGCTATTAATTATCGTTAAAATATATCCCGTTAGCCATTAGTTGAGTGACGTTTGTTTCCTTTATCGTAGGTACATATAACGGCTCTCTACTTTTATATAAAATTGTCCCCAAGTCGACGTTAATTTCTTCGTGTCACACGTTAAAAATTGATCATTTGTTTTATTCGCAAATACGTGTTCACTTTGCAGTTTAAAATGCAGATGAGTTGATCGATGCTTGGAATGGAACTTGTTTGTTCAAAGTTGTTCAATTTGTTTATTAATCAAACGAAGTGCAACTTGTTTGCCATAGCTTCTCCACTGATATGAAATACATGGATCGGCGAAAGTTTTTAGCTTAGATCATCTAACAACGGCGATATTTCATAAGAATTAGCTTTAAAATATTCTCTACAAAAAAAAAAAAAAAATTACTACAAGAGACTTTGCCTCTGTGCAACACACGACGACTACAACAACCAAAAAAGGACTACTAAATAGCGTTAAAAAATCCAATGTCAATTCGAAGCAGTTCACGGAATCAAACTCTGAAACCTTAAAACGTTTCAAACTTTGTTCGGAATAGAATTTCGTCAGAAATTGAATCTGTGTTTTCAATTATCGCCCAGCAGTAGTACCCTTCAAACTTTTTCCACCTCGAAACGGACTTGTTTGAGGTGAGAGATTAATTTACACTTCGATCTCTAGTGGTTGAAGGCAACGATCATGGTATATGCATACATATGTATGTACATTGTACATCGAGGCAAGTTATTCCCTTAATATTTTATTCTTTGAAAAGGGAGTTTTCTTTCAGACTTGCGTCAGGAAGCAACGAGAAGTCCCGTCCCTGTTGTGATTATCATCACAGATGCATTGAAGTTAAATTACTATTGGACTGGAAGAACGCTGTTCCAGGAATTCGATAGCTCAGTCATGAGAATGGTTAACAGTCAAACAGGTGTTGCGTTACAGTTAGGGAAGGAACCGTTTGTTCGCCGACTCAAACTCGGAGATACGTTGATTATTTGAGCAAGTTAAGCGACATTTGTCGTGACGATAAAAGATCGTAAATATGTCGACTGTTTCGTTTCGCTTTCTGCACGGCGGTACGACTTTTTTCCAAATATTCTACTCACGTACAGTTATCGTAGAGCGAATGACATCGAACAAATATAATTCCAGCACAGTTGCTTAATTAATTAATTCTCATAAAGTATCGTTAGATTTTCGTTCCTACGACGATCTCGCGATAAAGTAATTGATACGACGAGTGGTCGATTTAATAAAGAACATTTATTATATAGCAGTCTGGTTATTTAGCTGGTAAATTTTACGCGAAATATTGCCAATTATAATTAAATTGTATCATGTCAGTAGCTGTAAAAATATAGGATATGAACTTTAAACCGTACGATATGCAAATAGGTACGTGCACACGAAACGGTATAAAAAGTGTAACAACGGTGTGATGATAAGCGTCGCGAGAGATTCGCTAAGTTCGTAATCGTTCTTTGAAGATGAAAATATTGTACAACGCATGTCGAAAAAGGAAAATAAAAAAAGGATTGACCTGGTGAGGTCGAGCGACCTTTGAATAAATCGATAGATCGGCTTACGCATTAATACGTCATGTGCAATTAGTTTACAATCATAAGCGCGTAGCCAGAGAGTGCTTTATCCGGTATAAATGAAAATAAATATGTAACTTTGACGGTAACAAGCTTTTTTCGTACTGTTTACTCTTTCGTATCGTCCTTGATAAATATGGGAACATAAACGTGAATAATCAAAGAATTATTTTATAACGAGAGAATTATTTAATAACGAAGAAATTATTTAATAATGAAAGAATTATCGAATAAACGTCCCTATCGTAATACCGTGAACTAGCTGCCTTATAAATTATTAACACAATTTAAAGACGAAGATTGCGTTTTAATAATCGGCAACAACTTGTTCAAGATTAATCGAGTCTTTGCAAAATTTATTACGTTCCTCGAACAGAGACAATGCTTTCCAACTTTCTGTCAACAATGACCTCTCGTTTATTTCTTACGATGGCACGAGAGAAGAAACTAGTCGTTACATTGTTCTATACTACCCAACGAAATCGCATTCGAAATTCCAATGTTGTCCCGAACAAATACAATGGACAGAAGAAACGCAGTATGCAAAACAGTCACGTAAAACGAACCGTATCAATCAGTTTCCAACATACTCTGCAGCGACTCTCCCTTTTTCGTAAATCGCAACCTAACTTTCAAATAACAAGGTACTGTAAAACAACCGTCGGAAAGTACTTTCACGATGGTAGTACCGTGACAAAGGGAGATCTGCCAAACAAAATATTCATGGTTGCTCGTACTCCCTACCTGATATTCTCACCGATTCATTCTCACGCTACAGAAATACAACATATACATTTTATCGTATTTAATTTATGCATTACATGTATATTTATGTAAAGATAAAAGATATCGTGCAACGTTTTCGCAAATTCCATCGCGATATGTGAAAAGTGAGCGGAAAGATTAATCTTTAAACAAATTCAACCATAAAACGGCATTTTCATCGATAACGTTGGGGAATAGCGAAAAGCAAAGTATCATTCTGGTACACGATGCTTAATGGCAAACGTTCGTTTCTATAGAAATATATTTATTTTATATCGTTACGATGAATTTTCGTAATTTCTTTTAAACGCCTATCCCAAAATTATCAGACAGTATAATTAACGAATATCCAACATTATCAGAGATATGTCATCAGATATCAGGTTATCGAGAACACGGCTCTTTATCTCAGTGACTGCTATAGATCGCGCTATGTACGCTACTTATTCACGTCTGGCCATTGTTCGACTTGTCGTTGCATCCAGACACCGATTCCACGATCCTAGCTGTCTATAAGTTCTCTCTTTTCTAAATACCAATGTTATCGTTCTCGCGATTATTTTATCATCGTTGGGCAATTATTCGACGAGTCTAGAGGAGTGCCGTTTAAAGCAACCGATCACGTAAAACGAGTTAAATCGTGCATCGGAAGTTATACGCGTAATTTTGATACGCTAAAGCCCGCGTAAATTGTACAACGACGCATCGTCTCTGCTCAATCGACTCTACGCGAATGCACAAGTCGACAAGTGAGGTCGTGTTAATGCGATGACAAAGGGCCGCGAACCCGAATCTCGTGCACCAGGGTTTGCGTCCACGAGTTTTTCTAAAAGCGTACTCCACTTACACGTGGCTCGTTTTGCACGATACTTGACCCCAATTCCGTGCGTCCACGCGAAATGCATGGGTTTAAGCTTCAAGCATAATGACAGCCGGTCTCGGTAATCTTCAAAGGAACAGCGATATTATCTGTACTTTGAGGAAAAGGACAAGTGGAATTAGCTACGTGTACCTAGGCGCACAGTTTCTCGCTACGATAGTTGGGCGTCGATCCGAGACTATATCGTTACGGCTCTGCCTATCGTGTCAGTTTAAAAACGAGGGAAAATTTTACGTACTATATTACGAATATGAGATTTTTATGAGAAACGCGAGACGAGGAGAAAATGAAATAAAAACGACACGCGTTGCTAAAATGTTCGAAAGACTCTTCTACATATTTGCTCGTGCAGAACCGAGATTAATTACCCAGCGCGTTGTAAATCATTGTTCGAAGAAAATGTGGAGAGGTAGGTTCGCACTGCGAATAATACGTGTGTAACTGAGCCACGTAGACAGAACTGACACTGCACAGGTACTAAAAGCGGTATACACTTACCTGTTTATCTGGCTCTTTGCCTTTGGCGGTGATGAGGCGATCGCAGTAGCAACCCTCCAACAAAACAACACCGCTGGGTCTCGAACAGCTTTCATTTTCATAGTAGAACAGCAAATTCTGTAACATATATAGCCATCGTTATACGTCTAGAACGAAATATAACGACATTAAATTTAAAAGCAAACTTTCGACTATTTCTCGAAGCGAGGGAAAAAGAGCTCGCCTGATGACGTGAAAATTTCATTTGCATGTTGCACGCGCAACAGTTTCTACAAGGTAAATGTAAAAGTACTTATACGATAACACGAGTTGAAGCTTCGAAAAACTATGTTTGTTGTTACATTTTAACGAAGCGGAATATACGACCACGGAAAAGAATGAAAAAAAAAAAAAAAAGGAAAAGATAGGAAACATTGGTGGAACTGCATTTGAACGAAAAATTTTGTTTTTACGAAATTTGTAACTGTATTTACCTAAAAGCGATGCTACGTAAAAGGAAAATTAATATATGTATTAATTATATACAAGAAAAGCAGTTTCAAATAGCGATGAGTAAAATTTCTCGGCCAGGCAGATTTTCCTAATTAGTTTCGGATACGCTGGTATAGCTACTTATCACGTTAAATCACCAGTTATCGTGGAAAACTGTATCGTTACGTGCACGCGCATACAACTTCCACACGAACAGTTTCTTCGATTCGTTCAAAGAACCAGATTTTCCCCCTTAAATACGAAGTTTCGACAGGATGATCAACACGAAAATCGACGTATGTATCACTCACCTGATATAAAACGAACCATCGTAATTGCCACTTGGCCGAGTCGGCGGTTCGTTTGTGCAAATATCCAGTGAACGAGTGATCGTAATGAGCTTTTTCCGAGAGCATGATGAGCTGCGAGTCGTTCACCCTCACTGAAACATACAACGAATATCAGACGTGAAATGGTAGGAATTGTAGCCGAATCCATAATTTAGCCGTTCGAACGTAACGTTCCCAGTTGCGTTATACGCGTTCTGATGCTGCCTACTTATCGTGTCATTTTTCTTCTCTGATGAATTTATTCGCCACGTTACCGGACGACTTAACGAGACAGTTTACTCGGAAAAAACGCTTCGTCCTCGTCGATCTTCTCTGCCACCAACTTTTTGCCTTTTACGATCAAACTCGTTGTAATTTTAAACTTTTCATCGCGTTTTTGCAAGAAGATACGTGGAAAATTACACGATTATTAGAAAATTCAAAACGACCAGTCGTTAATTCTTGTACGTTCTTTTAAATAATGCATCCGTTGCGCGTATTCTAGCGTAAATAATGCTTCCGTGAGAAAGTTCGACGTCACTGATTTCCTGTAAAAACAGATGCAAATGGCTGCGTAGAATTTATACGATATAGCGACTAGAAGTTGGTAATATGAATGTGAATAGCGTTATTCGATAACGCAAATGTTCGTATGGGTTAAATTGGCATAGAGTTTGAAATAGGTCTATCACTCATGCGCGTAATCTGAATATTCTTGCATTGAATTAACACGCGGCATACGAACTTGTGACAAGTTTTCACGCACTAACGTTCCTACATCCGCGGTAGTAACACTATATTATGCTTTGAAGAAATCAGGATCCTTGGTCAAATATTCTAGATACAATTTTTTTCGTCTATAGAAGCATCGAAAGAAAAGATTTGAAATTTGAAATTTGAAATTTGCAGCCGAGACGAAATTAGACGATTGCCTAATGTTTCCTAGTATCCTAAATCAAATATCTCTGTTGAAACAAGCTTTACAAACGTAGAACCAATCAACGAGAAAGATCTCACGGCGATCCCTTTTGGCCGATCTTTCAGCGAGCAATCCATCGTAAAGTTAAGGATATTCCGAGACGCGTGTTTTGCACGTTCTCGATCCACTCAAATCTGAAAAACACCGAGATTTGTTGCAGCACAACTTCAACTTAAACTTAATTACGGTACAAGCGAAGGAAAAGTTTTCTCGTGTATGGAAGCGAGTCGACAGACAGATGTGATTTTTACAGAAGTCATCCATCATGGCAAGTTACTTTTGGTAGATCTGCAAGTATATTTCTTCGTTCGACGAGAAGTTATTTTCGCTTCTCTGGGAATTGCTTTATTTAAATCGACGAATGATATTTTACCGAATCGATTACGAAACATCTGAGAATTATTTTCTAACGCGTCTTCGCCCTTTACGTGAAAAATTGCTAAGTATTCGTTAACCAAAGGCCGTGGAAACGTGAAACAGGAGTTACCCTTTGAAGTTGAAAAAGTAGAAAACTGACGAAAATAAAAGGACTTGATCGTATTTCTTTTTGTAATCCGATGTACGTAAAATAGTATTTTTGACGAATTTGTAAAATTTCCAGGCAACAGGAAACGAAAACGTTTGACCGAATCGTCACATACATGTTTTTCTTTTTTTTTTTTTTTTTGTATGAAAGTGTAACGAATTATTTTTTAGTAAACAAGAGCCACGAAACTATGGACCTTTTGCGCCAATTTTTGTTTCCGAAAAGCTGATTTCGAATATCTGTCAAACGAATCGCGCGTGGTCTATATTAAACATTCAATCGAAACAAATTTTTCAGTTTAATATTCGTGTTTTATCAGACTGCTATATTTTCGCGGTGTACGTTTGATAAAAGGGTCGAGTTGCAACGAATGCTTTTGAAAGACATATCGACCGACGCATAAATTGAGTCGAGAATGTTGAAAATAGCAATGGCTTCGCTCGCAACTTACCAGTTCTTTGCATCTTTGGGCTGAGCATGATCACAGGTCGTTGGCGAAGCTTCTTTTCGACGATCCACGCGATAAATATTGATTGTCCAGAATACCTTGTATAGGGTGCGATGACGTAGAAAATAGCACCGTGCTGTCGTGATGTTGCGCACGGACGTTTATCGTGGTATAAGTATCTTAGGAACTCCAATTTCTTGAGCCTCTTCAACAACGCGTCCCACCACGGTTCTAAACGAGGCAAGTAGGAGAAAAGAAACTGTTCAACTTCTTGAATTATCAGAAACTTACGTACACTTTATAATAACTTGTTGTTCTACTCCTTTCTGAATATCATGTATACGTATAAAATGGTCCGATAAGTAAAATATATTACAATCGTGTTTTAAAGGAAGTTTCAAAACGAAAGTAATAATAGAACAGGCCATGAATTTTATAACGAGTATGGTAATGCGTCACCTTAACAACTTTTTCTTTCTTACTTTTCTTTCAAACAAATTGAACTAGCAATCGGTGTATTTATCAGTTTCAAAATAACGTGAAGAGCAGCTTCGTTCTAAATAAATACGTCATCTTCTAATTAATGTATCGAGCAATATATTATAACAGGATTAATCATCATACCGTGTTGTCAAACAAAGAAGAAAAGTATACGACTATCGCATAAATTGTACGCCTAATAATCGAAAATTGTATGTATATAATTGTAAAGATAATTTGTAAAATCTTATTTGTCCTATACCAAACTGTGACGTTACCGTGACAACATTCGATATTTGTATTAACGCTTTTATCTTCAACACGTTTCGTACGTTCTATTTCTCTACAGTTCTATCTTCCATTACTTTTTCTCTATGTTCGAGCTTGTGAAACAAAATATGCGAATAATAGCATTCGTATGCTTTCTAAGACAGGTTCCGCGCGGGAGACGGTATTTTGATAACAGTAACTTTATATCCATCGATATCATTGTTTTTCTAGGTCTGTGATACGCGTACGAACGTAATGATAGAAACCACGAAAAAATGAAAAATCGCATAAAATTCGAGGCCGTGTATAGACAGTGTGAGGCAGATCCGCGATTAATTGTACATAGCTTTTCGAGAATATCTAAGGTTGGTTGTGCAAGTACGTACATACAGTTGGGCAAATGGACGTCGCATAAGTACTCTTAGTCGAAACTTTCTTTGAAGTTACAGCAACTTACGTTTAGTTTATTTATAGCTGAATTCGTAATTTCGTTCGCAATTTAAGATACAAGAAATTTATGCGTAAGGCTGAATCTTTCGAAACGTGAAATACTGCAGTGTAACGTGACAAAATAATTACGCGTTCTAAAGATAAATCTAAAAATTATAGCAAAGAAATATAGGTGCTACTTGAGTAGCCTCAAAGTTGTTTACTCTTCTATTTCTTACGTGTGAAAAGTATAAAAAGACACGCGACATGATTGCTCATAGCTTAACCTAATGTGTACTTTCTAATGTAGTGTAACACGTTTCATAAACATTGCTTAATAGATTCAAACGTTATGTAAAGTACATGTAAATACAATTTTCTTTAAAACGTAAATTACTTCATATCGTATATTTATATTGAAATATTATCAGCGGAATAATATTTCTTTATATATTTGTCATTAACGGCAAGTAATTACAATATAAACAAATATACGTATACTTGTGCGTAATTAAATATTTACAATTAATTAAATCTTTATTTTAATAAACTGGATTTGGTATTATTGTGCATACACGGCAGGATTTCCCATTATTCGTCGTATAACAACATCATATAACAATATGATACATTTAAATCATTATATTTTATTTTGTAGATTAAGCTTATATTTATTATTGACGATATTGATGCGTAATATTTCTTCTATAATTCAAAAAGAACTTCTATAATTCAATTTTGGCCGAATTTTGTATTCTTTCCGGCTTCCATTTCCTCTTATTAGCATAATAAATATATTTAGTTTTATTCGATCAAGTAACACTCAGACATGACATAATGTCCAGAAAAATTTTTTTTCGAAAGAGAATATTAGTGGCGTCAGATAAAAATTCGACAGTTTATTAGCGTTTAATCGTTTAAATTAATTATATCGTGGCAGTATATGTTAGACTTTCGATTAAAAACGCAGTCGCCTCTATAGTGAGATACCTAAATAATTAAAACAGAGGAATGTTTATTTTAAAACTCTCATCTGCTGTTTTCCGGAACCAACTAAAAATTCCAGATTACTCGTCGTCGTCGTCGTTTAACGCTATTCGATGTGGGAAACGAATGAAACGTCGCTACCACGTATCGGATTAACGGTTTTTTATTTATCGAAATATTCATTTATTTGTCAGAAAATCCACACGCTCGCATCCTGTGATTCATGGAATTTCATTACACGCGCATCATTATCTTTTGCTGTCGACACGCGGTCCAGAGTTTTACGTTCCGTTTCACAAACGAGATTTGCTACAGGCCGGATATTACACTATCGTTCGCTACGTCCATATGTATTTACATATCTACATACGTGTATATACATACATATATGCCTGTTGCTTGGAAACAGTATTTTAAACTTTCGTTATCCTGTGATTTGTATCATTCGGAATCAAAAATTTCCATCCGAATCTCTGCACGACTAAATTTTTGTCCGACGATTGTAACTTTATAATTTGACGAAACCAAGTGTAAAATCGAGATATGTATCCGTGTTCCTCCATATGTGTCAGTATAAATAAAATGTGGAAGTTTGGCCAAGATAACATCTCTTCGTATGAATAGAAAAAGTAACTGGATAGATTCAAATTTTGCATGAAATTTTACGTAATATTTCTCAAAACTTATTATTTCAACTTTTATCTAACTCCACATTTTGCGATGTAGCAAATCGACGTTGCTAACTGACCGTGGATTAAATCATGTTCGTCTCCCGCATTAAAATCTACACGATCATTTACAAAGAAAAATTCACCGAGACATAAGTCGTTAGACCAAAAACGTAGTCGTTATACGTGACTATTGGTATCTGTAACTCGTAAAGTACGTGCATATACGCTTCGCGAATGCATAAGATCAAACACGTTCCAACTCGAATAGATAACGTTTATGGAACACCGGAGTGTAACGGAACATCCTGCGACATACCGACAGCCCTATCAAAGGATACAGCTTTCTTTTCGGTATACTATTCATTGGGAATAACCATGCGGCAGCATCCACTCGACGACGCGACGCCGTAATACAACCGCATCAAACGAAAGAGGCGCTCGCTGCGGCAAACGATGCTTCAGCGGATTAATCGCGCGCAATTCGCACCGTTCGAACCGCATCGTACGTTCCAAACGAATCAATGGCCAAAAAAGAAAAAAAAATCATAAATCAAGAATAAAACGAGAAGAAGAAATCGAAGAAAGGAGAGAAAGAGAAGAAGAAACGAAGGAAGAGGGAAGTATAGTATAGCGAAGCGATTTTGGTGACACAGTACCTGTTACTTCTTCCCCCGATATATCTATCCTCTCCAGTTCTCGACTGATGTTGCACCACCTGTTCGTGCTCCAGATTCACAGTCCCCCCTCCACAGTAGTCTGCCTCTCTAAATATATATGTATTCCCTCGGCCACGGATGTCCGAGGATGCGGCGGCAGCGTCGAGGCGGATGCGGCGCGAACGAGCGTGTCTCTGGTCGGCTGGAGAGAAGGTACGAGAACCGATTAAACGATTATTAATCGAGTTGGTCCGGCGAGCAGCAGTAACGAGGTCGGGCCAGGTGACCAGGATGAGGACGGCCGTTGTACGAACGAGAACGTGGAAACTGGTGGCCCGTTACCGGCACCCGACATGGTCGAGGATGTTTCGGCATCGGGAGTCGCGACGTGCCTACCCAGAGGCATCGCCACGGGTTCACGGGGCTGCCTCCTCTGCTCTGCCTTTTCTCCAACCCCAGAAGCTGCGCGCTTACCTGTCACTGCGCACACTCCCGCTGAAAGCCACCCCACACGACACGGCATGGGCGGATCTATATGTGGGCTAATTGGGCTGCAAGAAATGGGATCAAGTTCAATACGACCGACGTCGCGCCGGAATTGGTGAATCAATGCTCGTTCCAACGTTGCAATATCATTCGGCCATTGGTCATTCCTTCTTTTTACCCTTTTTCTATCGTTCCATCGATTTCCTTCTGCCTCCTTACCTAAAAATGGAAAAGAATCGACCGATTACCCATCCAAATCGATCTGCGGATTTCATCCCTTTATATCTCTTTCTATGGGTTCGTCTAGAGAACATATTTTATAAGGTTCGACCAATCATTCTCCGAGGCATACATCGCACAATTATTATTGCCAACGGCATGGGTCAGGTATTTTTTTTACAACGTTCGAAACAATTGTTACACGTTTGAAATTATACCATACTTTATACGTTGTCGAGGTCAACTGTTAGGCAGTTTTAATTGAATTATGCATATGAAGATGCGAAGAAGAATTTTTCTGATAAAGTGTTCGTATCAGGAACTGGGTGTACTGATTTATCGCGTATAAGGGGACATAAATTTCGAATATTTATCGTGCAAGGATTTTGAAAGATGATGTCTGATACGTTTTAAAATTAATGGTAATCACCAAACGATATCTTACAAACATGAAACAGCTACGTTACTTGTGACGCGTATATGTTGCGAATTCCAGCATATTTTTCAAGATTTTCGTTCGGCGAAAGAAACGAGTGTTATTACTCGAAAGCAGCAAGACACTGGAAAAATAGATGAAAGCGATCAGATATGAAAAATGTCATTAGCGCGTAACTGGGAATAACGAGAAGAATGTTGTGAAACGTCAGAGAATTTTGAAGACATACTCATTTACCACCTTTTCTTCGTTTTCACGATATTGAGCACCAAATGAAATTAACACGGCAAATGGAACAAAGAAATGAAAATCGGTGAACTTTAAGAGAATGTTTGCATTGTTTTCGTGATACGCTAGCTTAATATACGTGAAAGTAACTTTAATGCTTGTATCTCTTAGGCTTTGATACTTCCTTCATACGTCAAACCTTCGTTACATTTTCTCGATTACCGCGTCCATGTAGGGTGGCCTATTTTAATTTATAGGGTGTCCCTAGAAGGAAAGTACCGCGTTAATGGTGGCATGATTCTAAAGCAGGATAAGACTAAGGTGCTACACGATGCTGAAGCAGTAAATAACCGCTTTCGCGTTGAATACACCTTTTCCTAAAATTGCCGTTACCCGATCGCATTTTAATAAGAAACGCTGATATCTAACGCTACTTCTTATACTATTCTATATTATAACCAAGTTTCCAGAAAGAATCACGTTATCGCGCGACGAAACTTGCTCTACTTTATTTTCTTAAGCCGCGCGATCAAACGGAACTCCATTCTGAAAATTGTACGATCTCTGACAAAGAAAAGAACGCAACAGACCCTACAATCTCTTCATAAACAAAAAGCCAATTAGTCACCCTATATCAATATCGGCGAGAATAGGAAAAAGGAGATATTCATTGATCGAGTTACTCGCCTCTGGAATATCCTGATAATCCTCGCCAACCCTTCGAACCTCCTGTGTAAAGCTCCGCGTTCAATCTTTTTCCATCCGATATCCTTTCGGCTGATAAAGTGAATCGAGTCACCCTGTGGTAATGGCGACCAGGCAGAGAAATTAGCTCGAGGCTCCGAAATTCTGGCATCCAACTCTGCATAACTACCCTCCCGACAACTCGACTCTCCTAAATATCCGTGTCTCGCATCGCCCGTTCCATGACGCGACGCAACGTGCCGATCTTCCCCTCCTTGCGATACCAACAACGATCCAGATCACGTCGGATCGCCGCATCAGGAGGAGGTCTAACCGAATATCCTTCGACGGACTCATTCAAGGAATCTCGAACGCGCCTACCTGACTCCGACAGATTTTTGCTCTGTCTGTTCGAACGACCAAGTTCGCGATTTCAAACCGCGAAAGACGTCTCTACAACACACGGAAAAATTAATCACACTGTCGGCAATTTCGCATCCTCGGGGAATTTCATCGTTGATTACGTCAAAGAGAAACTTTGTATTTCGGTTACCATGGGTTATTTGCTTAATTACGTTCTTCATTAGCGTTGCGTTAATGAATAATCGTTGCGTTTCTTCAGTAATATTACCTTTATGAAGAATCTAAAACTCTTTCACCGTAACGTTGGAAACACATTTCATCCGGTGCAATTGGGAGAGTTGCACAGAGGTGATCACTGATCATGTACCATTGATATATGATCCTACGAAGCTATTGAGCTGCTCACATATCGACTGAAGCTCTTAATACGGTTGCATTAGAATCATTCATACATTCGTGTTATGACGAAACGATAAGCACGAAATACAAATTACCTTGAACCTTCAAAATGTTGGTTGATATAAAAGAGTATGAATTCTTTCTTTTTTCTTTTACATTAATTTTGTATGATATTTGAAGTGAAATTAAAAGGAAAATAGACGAGGCATAGTTAGGGTGGATATTCAGATGCAACAACCTCCACGCGGTGAGATCTGAGCACGATCATTATTATAATATATCACAATATTAATTTTTGAAACATAAAATTATAAAACTTTTTGTTCAGAATTGTAACTGATAGTAGTTACATATAATTGATAGATGAATTATGATTTATATAGTAAACAGTACAAACCACTTCATTAGACTGTAGCGAAATTCTTATTGATTCCAGAAACTGCAAATCAGCGGATCAGAAAGCTTTTGGATCTTTCTGGTGATGTGCAACGAGATATTGTTTCTTTTTAAATAAATGATTTTGTTCCTAAAAATAATTTTTGTTCTACTTTTGTTTCTGTACAGAAGAGACGCTCCGTTTTAGTCATTTGCTTTATAATAAAAATAAACAAATAATATTGTAGAAGTATAGAATTTTGTATCTATAATTATCGAGATATATTGCAATTTTATCTTGTAGCTTCAATGTATATGTACCAGCACAAATGTTATTATCTTATTCTACGCCGAATCGATAATGTTGGAAATGACACTAAAATGGTAAATGGACTCGACCGTAGAGCTTCTAAAATACATTACGTATATGGTGCTTGATTTATCCTGTATCATGTGTGAAAAGATTATTTAATAAATTATTTATAAGGTTCTCAACGAACATCAACATTAATTTTAATAAAATAGTTTTGACTACTTACTTAAATAGAATTCCTAATAAATTACAAAATTTCCTTCGGTACCAGATTTATTTCGTTTGATATATTATAAAATGATTACTTTAACTATATATATTTCACTGTGTTTTTTTCTTACATTAAACATAAATATCCGATTCTTTGCTCACCTTCTAAACCTAAATATATAAAATCAGAAATTAAATATCAGAATCACCCCAAATTACGTACACACGTTTCCTAAATTTGTAATATCATATGATCACATATAGGTTGCATAATAAAAAAATAGTTATAAATTTAATATTTGAATACATTAAAATTTGAATCTAGATGACAATAATCTTCTTTTCCTAGTTAATTGAATGCCAAAAGCTTCGCATATTATTTATACAAAACAATAACGCGATATGTAAAAAAACAAATTATATTTTTATTGCGTGTTATTAATTTGCGTTATTGAAAGGAAATATCACGAATTAGTCTAAATTATCCTTTTAAAAATACGTTTTTCTTTTCGACATACCAAAACGAAGGATTTTATCGAAATATGTATTTTCAGATATATAACGCATTAATACTCAATTTTTAAATTTTGAAATTAACATTAAGCGCTAGTAATTTAACAGTTCTGGTTCTATTTTGAAACAATTGGACTTCTCTTATTACAAACTTTTACTTAAAATCTTTACGAATTACCAAAATTATTTAATGTAAAAAAAATTTTCGAATTACTTTTAAATAAATTGTAGATCTTCAAGTGCCTTTTTCCATGAGAAATCCTAATTTAAATTTCATATATTGTCTGTATCTAGCTTTTCTATTTTTCTTATTATTGTAAAGTAATTATACATTCTTGAAAATTGGCAGCAATATATTGGCATGTTAATATTGCTTTGTAATATATTTATAATTACCTCTTTATTATTGCAAATTATCTACAGATATTTTTCTTTTCGTGTAACCGATCCCAGTGTCCTTCCATCACATTTAAATTAAGTATTACTGTCTATTACTTTTATTAAAATATTACTAATATATTAAATGAATACAAATTTTGAATTGTTCAGAAATATACCAACTGGTTGTTTAAGTTCTATAATGTAAATATCGATCGATCAAATTGAAGATCTATTATTAAATACTGATTAACATAAAATTAAATATGAGCCGTTTGTTGTAACTATTTATACAGCAGTTTTTTGAAATTCATGCATGGATGAAAACAATGTCATACTTCAACTTTTATACAGCTTTTTTATATCTGTGTAATCAATTAAATGGCATTAGCAATGATACCTATTCAATAATACAATTTTTTCATACATATGAAATCAATACATTTAACCATATGTTATGCTAATTATTAATACTTTTCGGTAAACAAACTACATAAATAAATTCTCAACATATTGTCTGTCTCACTTCTCTTATCTTATTTTATATATTAAATTTGTTTTCAATGGCTGAAACGGCTAAAATTAACAATAAAAAAATGTTTTAATATCAATGAAACTCGTCTTTCTTGAAATTAATTAAAAAGGACACGTCTGTTGAAGCAGTCTAAAGACACCAAAGTATATTACATTCACAACCATTATTGCTATAAACAATTGCTGGTTAACAATTGTTTGAAAGCAAAGTTCAAAAATTAGCTATTAAATATAGAAGTGAGGCCCTAGCTAATAAATAATGTTAGCCAGGGTCTTCTTGGACTAGTGTGTCAAGGAAAATATGGATAAAGTTTTTACTATTCTGATACTCAAAGTGTTAGGCAATTTCTTATTGTAAAGAAACCTTGATATCAAAATTAGGAATGTAATTATCATTGTGATATTAGGAAAAAAAACTATTATTCATATTCTAAAATTGATAAGCAGTCAATTAAGACAACAATAAATTTTAATCAAATGATATACTGCTTGCTTTAAGTTACTACTCTCGTTATTCAAATATCATCAAAAATATACAGGGTTTTACAAAGGATACTTTCCACTTTGCTACACTTCTTCTGTATGAGCTAAAAATCATGATATCTCGTAAGGCAACCTTTTAACAGTTAGATATTTGTTGAAAGTAGGCAATCGACTTAACTTTAAATTTAATATTTTAATTTAATTATATTATAATTTAAATTATGGTAATGTAATTTAATATTTTTACATAACATTAAGAATGAGCACTTTCATTTGCTCGCAATTTAAAATATTCTTGTATCTAAACTAAATTTCAAAGATCATCAAAAGTATATGATTAGACATTAGTAAATTTTTGAAACTGTTTCCAACTTATTCTGATTCAACCTTTATAAAAAGAAAAGAAAAAATAAACAAAAGTGATTGAAAATGTTTTCTTATATATATATATATATATATATATATATATATAATATATTATATATTATATATTATATATATATATATATGTATTTTTATACAGTAAAAATATAGATTAACATAATCATTGGACAGATGATTTTTCATACGACCAAAATTTTAAGGTCAAATAACTGAAATTTGTTATGAATATTCAAAATGTTTCGTTTTACATTACATTGATAAATAAAAATCTGCGATAGAGAAATATTGTTACAATAGCTATACACTTCAAAAATGGAACTTCGCATACTTCCAATATTTTTGTACGCTTATTATTTAAAATAGTTAATTATAAATAAATGCCATATGTGTAGATCCCAAATTCAGTATTAGAGCTTTCATTTAACATTGTACATTCACGGAAATGATAAATACATTAAGATTATCAGACAACCAGTTAGTAGACATTGAATACGGAAAAATGTAATATTAGTATAATATAATGAACGATCCAGTACTGCTTTTTTTTCAGGGATACATTAAAGGTATCAAAATAAAGGCTATAAATTACTGATTGCACAAGCCATTTTGTAATCATATTCAAAAAAAAAATCTTTACGCAACATGCTACATTCACTTATTTTTACTACAAAGGTATATTTTTAAGTAAAAACTAGCAATTCATTAAAATTATACCTTCTTCCTGAAATAGGAACCTTCTTACGATTGACTTTTTCAATGTTAGAAGATTCTTGACAAGTCTGTTCGACAAACCGTTGAAGAAATCTAAACACATTTTTGTATTCCCCGCGATATAGAAAATACAGTTTCATTCTGTTTACTCTTACAAAACTTTTATTATTTTTATAGCAAAATTGTGGACACAGGTGCAGGGTACGCAGCTGGTGCGGGTAAAGTGATCGGTAAACTCGGAAAGATAGGGGTGACGTCACTTCGCATCATGGAAAATCTAAGATCAGTTGTCCATAGCATATCTCCGAGTCCATTCTTTGGCATTGCGTATTGCTTCGCTTTCATTTACTTTCCAGAGTTCAGCGACGTCATTTGCCAAAGGGTCATCTGGATTTGGTGCACTTAAAAGTGCTTGTATTGATAATAAAACTGTTCTGATTTGAAGAGCAGGACTCCATTTATCTTTAAGAATATCCAAACAAATCCTGCCCAATCTATACAACAAATATAAATATTTCTTGTACATTGAATTTTATTTATGCATTACATAAATTAACACACTTAAAAAGCTAATATAATTAAACAAAATTATCAAAATAATTGTCAGAAATTATGTGTCTATAATTACCTATCTATATTTGGATGATAAATTTTTGTAATGAATCTAACTTTAGGAGCAGACATTGGATAGTCTTCTGGTAGGAACAACTCAAGTTTAAAAAGTCCACCTTCAAATGGCGAATCTTCAGGTCCAGTTACAATTACATGAAAATACCTAGCATTTGTATCATCTGGTACAGCACTGATACCGGGAACTGGCTCTTGCATTAGTCTTTGTGTTTCTTTGATAATCCTTCTTGGTAGCGCAGCCATATTTGATGAAACTCCTCTAGAAGAAAATATCTATACATCTTTTAACTTGCTTTCTAAATAATAAATCCAATTTATTACTTAAAATAATTTTGCTATAAACATGTACTTAGAAAACTATAAAAGATTAATGCTATATGTTTATTACATACAAATATAAATTATATTACACAGGTGCATTAATGAATGAATAATATAAACTAATAGTACTACCTTTAATATTCTTTACTTAGTAAAATACATACACTATTTCAATACTTTCACAATAATTTACAGAGGCATGAATAGTATGAATAAGATATAACGTGTTACAATAATGACTATAAAGGCTATACAAAATTACATCATAAATATAAAAATATAAAAGAAAATAAATAGGTTAACATTTCTAGTAAAACTTATTGCAAACTGTAACAGATATATCATAAAACAGGTTCATTATAATAGAACTTATAAATGACTAACATAAGAAAATTTAGGTTATCAAAGAATGTTTCCTTTTATTTCTATAAATATAATATACATTAGAAATAAAAATTAAATCTTAAACATCCAAATCATAAAAATCTTTCATAATTGTAATAATTAATACGGGTTTACCGCTAATTGACAGCTTCTCACGGTACGTATAATTCTGCCGAAACGAGTAATCCTTAAGCCTTAAACTATCATATACAACTAAACAAACGATGCAATACAAATATTTGTTGCATATGTTATTAACAAGGAAATCAAATAAATCGTTCAGAAAGTGGACAATGGTATAACAATTGAATTTTTGCTGAAATATTTCTGCCAACCTCCAAAGCTGTTGCAAGGCTACTGTGTATGCGTAAACAAAGAATTCGTGCACAGAGTCACGTACCATGTACAACTAAGCTGCACAGAGTGTCTCACACGTGTAAGAATGTCTGAAATATGAATACTCTATGTATAACAGTAAAATACGTACGATTATCTGAAAATATCCCCGCGTCACCCCGCAAACTGTGGCAGATTGTCCGCCTCTCTGGAAGCCTTTTCTTCTAGAAACCTCGAGATCGATTTTTAATCCTATTTTCGCAGCACTATCGTATTTCGTGATAATCGGCTTCGCGGCCGACTTCAAAAATCTGTCTGGGATCTATGGTGCAACCCCAAAAAGATACTTCAACAAAGTGTTAATTAAATTTCCACACGTAAATGTGCGTTACAGTTACAGCCCTCGTAACCGCTTCTTGCGATTCATCTTATCACGCGTTGATGGCGCTGCACATCAATTTACTGCGTAAACCAATTTAACAATGACTCCAAATAACACTCCTTCTCGTCATACGAACAATATCCTAACTTTTAAATTTAATTAATTCATATATGTCTACGAATGAAAACGTTTTTATGTAAAGGCTCGGTCAATTTTACTCTAGTTTCGTACCTACGTCTTTCAGATAACCAATGAGCTTTTAGAATATTTTAAAAATGAAAGTTGTTATTATTATTTATCATAATTTTTGTTGTTGTTCATAAAATGTCAGTTAATAAATTCTATTTGTTGAATATATTTCAGGTTTTATTATATATATATTCAGTATGTTATTAGTTCATCCAACGAGTAAGCACATCTTACTTTTGAAATATCCTAGATAAAATTTGTATGCTTTTCTTAATATGTATATTACACAATAAAAATACATGTAAGACAAATTTGCATATATGTATGCATATATATATCGTTAAGAACGTGATCTGAAAATTGTTAAAAGATCAGATTCAGAAACATGAATATGTGTAACTTGTACACTTATTAGATTAAGTCATTAAAAAATATAGTTAATAAAGTATAAAATAATGCAAAATTTATGCAAAATTTACGCAATATTACTATAATATAATACTGTACATAATAAATACAATTAGTGACTATTTTAATTGGTATCTGTACCTATAACCTGGTACCACGGTTGCAGTTTTTAATGCAGCAAGATCAGTGCAACCAACAAACTGCCGCGAAACTTAGGAGATATTTGTCATGAAATGTCTTATATTACTATTGAAATGTCAGTTCGAAGTTCTCGTTATTTGAAAACAATTTGTAGTCAATCGTTCTTTGATATTTTGTAATTGTAATTACAATAAAAGTAAGTCGTGAATTAAAAACATAAACGTTACTATAATTTGCAATTTATGTTGTGAAACATAAATAGATTGTGTCAACACATAAATACATTTATTAATTGTTGTCTTATATATTATTAATAGTGATGATGTCGTTGATATATGATTGTTTACTTGTTTATACAAATAATCGTTGTTTGTTACTTTGTAAGGCTTAAGATATGAGTGACAGTAATATAACATAACCTTAAACTTGCAATAAAACATAAAATTGTTAATGTACTACAAAACAATTAAAATGTCATGATTATATGTATGTAGAATGTGTTTTCTTGAAGTTATTATTATTTCAATTTCTTGTCTTTTATTTAAAATGAAAGATATATGTTTGTAACTTTGCTAATAAAGACAATGAATCATTAGAATTTGATTTTTAGCATTTTTTCAATGTGTTGCTTTTTTATTGCTGCTTTTTTATTGTTGCTTCTATCATTATTTTGATGCTTTAAATTTGGTTTAAATGTATCTCTATAATTCAATAGACAATATTTGATTATGATTTCTTTATAGAACTTTATTAAAAATGGCTGATGTAAGGTTACTTATACAAGAGGAAGGTCGGGCAGCTAGAAATTTAATAGCTTTTAATGTACCAGTTGGAACAAATAATACCGAAAAGGTTACCAAAAAACCACCTAGTGTTCCAAGAGTATCACAGACAAATGCTACTAAAAGATCTATGAAACCAACACCTAGAGTGAGATCAGCTTCTACTGGTCGGGATAAAAAATCTGGTAAATTGAAATTTATCTACGTTAAAATTATAAACTTATTTTCAATATAAAGCAAAGTTTCCATATAAGTTTTGCATTTGCATTCATTGTTACAATTACTTTTGAATCTTTTATATTCATAAATTTTGATGTACTAACTTAATATTCTTTTGTTTTGTTATATTAGAATTACAGGCAAGATACTGGGCATTCTTATTTGGTAATTTGCAAAGAGCAGTAGATGGCATTTATCAAACATGCGAAGAAGATGAAAATATTTCTGAGTGTAAAGAAGTGATATTAGTTTTAGAAAATTATACCAGAGATTTCCATAATTTGATTGAATGGTTTAGAGTTAAATGGGCCTATGAAAATTCGCCACCACCCTTAAGACGTACTCCTTTAGCTTGGGAAGTTAGAAAAACTTCTCCTTGTCGAATATGGAATTCCACAATGATTCCGAAATCCACTAGTCCTTTACAAAGAATGAGTCCCACAGAATCTGTTTGTAGAAGCCCTGTGGATCAAATTATTTCAGAAAATAAATCTGTTTCTGTAGACAATACGGCAAATCATATAAAAGGAGAATCTGTGCACAAGTTAATAAAGGATAATAAAGGTAATATTCCCAAAAATAATATGACAAACTTAGGTGAAAAATATAAAAATTCAATAGATAAAGGCATAAATCAATCATTGAATAAAGATAAATTAACTACAATAAAAGTAAATAAATCTTTGGTAAAACATACTGTAGCTACTAAAATTAATAACAGCATTACTACAGATCAAAAAGCAAATGAAAGTTTATCTCGTGAAGTGAAAGGTAAATTGGATACTAAAAGTGCATCAAAATCAGTTAAAGCTGGGATGCATTATGCTACCACTAAAATAACAGATTCTAATGTGATAATTGAAAAAAATGAACAAACAGTTTGTAATGATAAAGATGTACAATTAACTTCTACATCGACAGAAAAAGAATTTTCTAAATCTAATAGCATAGATAATAAATTGAATTCTCAAAACAATTTTCAAGTGAAGCCATTGGGTCCTAAAAATGATATAGGACTCGGAAAAAATGAAATCAATTCTAAAGTAAAAAGACAAACTACAGAAAAAAATATTAAAAATGTTGGTATAGAAAATGTTGCAACTGAAAATAAAATGACAGAATCCAATAGCGTAACAAAAGAAAATAGTAACACTATGGTGAATAAAAACATACAGAATATTACAAAGGTTTCAAACAAAATTAACCAAAAATTAAAAAAGCAATCAAGTGTTAATGATAGTGCAAACAATAAAACTCCAACAAAGCTTATATCCGATACATCAACCAGTAATTCAAGTAAGGGATTAGTTAATACAAACAAACCAGCATATTCTACGGTATCGCAAATGAAGGTTATTAAACCAAAACAACCATGCCTCCTAGAAACTCCAAAATTTGTTAGAAGCAAAACAACATTAAGCGACAAAAGTACATCGATTTCAAATAAAACAAGACCTGGAACATCCGTGATAGTTAGGCAACGATTTCAATCAATCGACAATAAGGTATCATTGCTTCTTTTTATCTAATCGGTAATTGTTTGGGATATACATTTATAATCATAAGTTTTTCTTTAGATTTCAGAACAAAGTCTATTAAAAAAAGATCAGAATAGAGATATAAATGGTTCTGTAGAGGTATTAACAAAACAGACGCATGTAAAAACAAAAGAAGAAGCTGATGGTTGGCAAACGGTCCGTAGCCGTTATAGAAGAGGCAGTACACATAACTTAAATATGTCTACAAGATTTCATAAGCCAAGTACTGCAACATCGTTACCAGCGTTATCGATTGAAAGTCCTTCTGAAAAGAATAAAAAGAATTGTTTAACTCCAGATGGAAATGGTAAACAGAAACGGAAATGTATTGTAGAAAAAGAAGGAAAAAATATAAGTAACGAGGTAGAAAAAGTTAAAGGGGAATCGGTCGTAAACCTTACAATTAAAGATAAAGTAGAAGAAGTTTTCAAGAACACTGCTAATTTAAACGAAATAAATTCTACATCAATGATCGCAGCTATTTTCAAAAATGATGCGGAATTACTTGAAAAACGTATACAACAATTTATGGCTGCTCAAGCAGAAAGAGAGAGAATAATTTTAGAAGAGGAAAGGAAGACAGAGGAAGCAGATTCGCAACGATCGCAACAGTTATCAGACGAAGAAGCGTCCTTACATAGACAAATTTTAGAATTAGAATGTGGTGAAACTGATGTTGACACTGAAACTGATGAAACAGACGGTGAAATGGTCCTTGAAATGGAAGATGAACAAAGAACATCTCCTAATACAATGCCCGATGATGTTAGTTTAGAAGATAGGTATGTACTAATTTTCTTATCTTATTTTTTCTTTAGTATATTAAGTTTAAAATCATTCTTTACAGATACGAAAATGTGTTAGAGGAAATGTCTTGGGCAGAGTGTGTAGATACGCTTGCTCAATTACGCGCATTAGTCGCTCGTCATCCTGGTAGAGCTTTAGAATTACATCAGAAATTATCGTCCCCATCTCGAAAGAGATCGTTGCCTGAGACGTTACGACGGTACCAAGCAAAACAGGCTTGTGCACAACATAAACGTCAAAAACTTTTAATGGAAAAGTCGCAAAGATTACGAGAATTGTTGAATAAAGTGAAAGATGTCAAAAGTGCAAAGAACCAATTAATAGAAGACAAAAGAATTAGAATGGAAACAAAGTTAAAAAAGGCGGAAGAAAATAGAACGCAACATTTGTTAGAAATAGTAAGAAAAGCTCATGATGAAGATTCTAAGTTAAAAGAAATTGCATTTATTAATGAACTTGAAGCACAAAACAAGAGGCACGATTTCATGGCGCTATGTCAAGAACAAGAAGAAAGATTACAAGTACGTTGTGTATATCTATATCTTCAATAAGACAGATTATAAATTCTTGTATTATTTGTAACAATTATTTTTTAGGGAATTCAAGAAGAACGCCAACGCCGGCAGGAAGAAAAAGCTGCTAAGGAGGCTGCAGCCGAAGAACGTAGACGTGCTTTGGAAGCGGAACGGCAGTTGCGTATTCAGAAAATGAAACAAGCTCGTCGTGAACGCGAAGAAAGGGTCGGTAAGATGCAGTTAGAGAGAGAAAAAGAACGTCAGGTAATTATATTTCACGAATAATTATCTAAAATTGAAAAAACATCGATATTAAATTAGCAAAATTTTAAGGAACTTGCAAGAGAAAAAGCAAGGGATAGAGAAGAACGTTTATCTGCGCTTCACGCAGCGCAGTTAGCAAATCAAGAAGAACTACAGAAGAAAATAGCTCAAAAACAGCAAGAATCAGCTAGAAGGCACGTTGAAAATATAGAACACATTCGACAAAGAGCAGTTGAATCTTCTATTTTAAGGTCGGAAGAAGTTCCACCTACGTTAAAATCATATCCTGCTCAAAAACAATGTTCTTTATGTGGAACTCTAGTGAGTATCGGTTTGTTAAATTTTATTTATATTTGTTGTTTTAATTATCAACTTATGTAATATTTAAATTTATTGTATATTACGTAGATACCCAATGAGGTATACCTGTTGAGCCATTTAAAAGGGAAAACACACGTCGAAGCAGTACGGAACACACACGATGGTCGAGAGCCATCACGAGATGAATTGCAGCGCTTCAATATATCTCAAATTCGCGATGTCCCAATTTCAGTAGTTGATAATAATAGTTCGAACGAGATTAAAGCTGCAAAAGAGAAACAGAAAGCTTTAAAACGACGATGCAGAAAAATGAAACAGCGTATGTTTCTGCGAGGTAAAGAATGGGAAGACAATCATAAAACAGATGCGAATCAATCTATCGAGTCGACTAATAAAGCAAAGTTCCGACGAAATTTAAAAGAATTGGATCGATTGTACAACAATCATTCAAAGACAGCTTGGTCAAGCGTCGCCATCGCTTCTTTAGAACGTTCATTGGGTGAAATAACAAGAGCTTATTCAAAATTGGTAAGATATAATAATCTAAATAAAATAGTAATATAAGAAGAATAATATAAGACGAATAAACCTTACATTTTAAATATTTTAGTGTTCGTTCGATCAGATTGTATTTCGAGTTTTAAATGGATTCGATATTTTAACTAATTTATTGAATTTGGGACTGCAAACACAAACTGCATCTCATAATTTACCAAACAAGTAAGTGTAAGTTGCTCTTTATGTTATCCGAGACAGATAAAGAATTACGTTTTATACTACACTCTCATACCGTGTAATTTAAACGTACAATTTTGGAAAGATCTTTCTGATCTAAAAACTACCTTTACAATTACTGGATTATATATGGATATGCATACTATTTTATATCTTAAATGCAAATTTTCGTATGTTCTAGAAGCATTCTTTCGGTATGCCGTGTATTTAAATTAAGCGTCAGTGAGAATGACACCAACATCGAAGCGGTTTTGTCAAGTAACAAAATTCTGGTCATCTTGGATCTTCTGCTTCAGCATTTAGAGGTACGTCGAACACTACACGTTTTGTAACTATTGATATTTGTTCAACATTTTTAATATACACGCATTTATTTATTTTCTTAACGACACTTCTCAAATTTTAATGGACCGTAACCGTGTATAAGTTCGAAATTTCTAGCTAGTTCATAAGAAAAGTATGCTAAGGTGTGTCGGCATCTTTTCCCGCGTGGTTATAGCTTTCTTATTTTATACTGGCACGTTGAATCATTTTTGTCTCGGTTGTATCATTAGTTATAGGGCACCTTGTAGATTGTAGAATGAATAATGTTGCGTGATCAGCGTGAAATAAATTGGGAGTCCACGCGACAGCGATACGCGAATGAATTTTCTTTCGCTGTGCTTGTTTTTCGGACTCATTTTGAGGTTGGTGGCTTCGAAATAAACGAAGGCAAAGACCATCACGCCTGTCCTGTCCGACTTGTCAAAATAAGGATTAAGAGAGTCTTAGGGTCTGGTTCGGCTTGCGTCCTCCGTTTTGGAGTTCAGAGTATTTAACTCTCTTATTCTGATCGTTTCTGTGTTGAACGCAAGTCGATAAGCTGGATATCAAAATCTACCGAACAATTTCGGTCGTGAATATCAAAATTTGTGTAGGGAGCAAGAACTTTGATATGATACTTAAGAACATTTGCATTTCTATGTCTTACGCCGAGTTTAAAAGTAGATTAACAGAGAGGTAGAAGTAAAGTTAATTATTCTGTTTTAATCAATTATTAATAATAAAGCTGTTTACTTTTGATTATTAATTGGGCAACGAGTATAGTTTGTGCGACCGAAGTTTATGATACGTACGAATGTAATCTGCTTTATTTATCTCAACGTAAGAATCATTGTAAGTGTAAGAGTCAGGATTCTAAAACTTTTGATGCTTATCGATTCTCTTAGTCTATAGAGAAAATGCTACAGTGATATAACTCAAATGGATAAGTGAAGCGTAAAAGGGGAGACCGAGGTTGAAGGTAGAGAACCAAGGTTGAGTCGTACGTTTCCACCGTACAGGCGTATCGCCGAATCTTACATTTTCATATAATTTTGATTTTTCAGAAGAAATATCTTATCGGACGAAAAATATTTCATTCTCCGTTCCATCGATTCCATTCTGAATATTTCGTTCTTTACAAACGTTCATTTTTCTTCTACTCTTTTTCTTCTTTCTTTTTTTTTTTTTTCACAAAATGTTTGTTTCTCTCGTCCTAGTCGTCTTATCAATTCTAGTCTCGCTCTTTTCTCTTACCTCCTGAACGAGATCGGTTCCTATCGAATAATTTTGGAGACAGCTATTGGTAATCGTCCCCAACTAGGTTGCCGACTGGGAGACCGGTGACTGGCCGTACGTTCGAAGTTAATCGTTTCGCTCAATGATCCGTCGTAATCGGTTCGCGAATTCACCGTCGTGATTTCAGGATCGATTTTTCACGCTTCATAGTACGGCACTGGCGCGGCGCCTTCCTTCTCCTGTTCCTCCCCCGGGAATCCCCCTCCGCAAATGCATTAGCGGTGAGAGAGCTTTTAGTGACGTCACCCACGCACATACATACATACGCTCACCCCCCCTCCCCTCCCTCGCACATACGTACATGTGCACACGGCTACACACGAACAGACGGGGGAATCAGGTTATACGATGAAAGAAGCGTGTGTTCCATGTAGAATGTGCGTGGGTACTTCTGTTGCCGCTTCCATCAAGCTCCGCTTTCGAGGAGCCGGCCTAATCTTTTGTCTCGTCCTCTATCGGCAGTTTTTCAACGACCTCTTTGCACGTTCCAGAATTCGGCTGTTCCTCATATTTTATCGCCGCGCGAGCTTTTCCCGGTTAGATGGTTTTAGCCTGTCCATGCGAGAACATTCTTACGACCACGAATTTCACTCACCGCGATATTTTCGAGTTTATGGTTGGGACGTAAGAAAGCGTTCTCATCTGGAGGAACAGCAATTGATATACGTATAGCTGGAATTACTGGAAAATATCGTTGATACTGGAACTACCAAAGCCGTGGGAACGGCTCTCGAATTGTACGATTTCGTTTAACATTGTTATTATTAACAATGTAACTGTATGAAATTGTTCCCGGGAGAAAAAAAGAAACAAGAAAAAAAGGGAAAAAGATAGAAGGAAAGTTACAGAACAAGCAATATTCTCTAACGTTCTATTCGACTTTACATACGAAAGACAATCGATCCTTAAGTTAAATTAGGATCTTTTTAGGGAAATGATGCCTGTTATATTATTAAAGCCTGGAAAGAATCACAGTTTGGGCCATTACACAAAGAGATCGATTGTTCTCTGGGGTCCGCGAATGCTTTCCAATCTCGTCCATTGGCCAAGCAAATTTACAATTTCCCGTAAGTCGTCCGAAGTTGCTATTCTTCCCCGTCATTTTGTCCCTCTCGTTCGGTCCTTTTTCGCCAGTGCATTCGTTCGCCTCTTCGAAAAGCGTAAAAAGGCTATAGATAAATTCGACGATTCGGAACTGGACCGATTGCTCGTAAAAAAAAGAAAAAAAAAAATGGGGAAAATTCTTCCTCTTAATCTAGTCGACTTAGAGTAGGCAGGATCGAAGCAGAAGAAAAGCGGATTTGGTTATCGTATCGAGTTACTTGGATTTTCGACGTACTTAGCGCGAGGAATTTAAAAATTGAATGTTTTTTTCTTTTTTGGGAAAGAAAGGATATTATTATATCGGATAGCATTTCTGTTTAATTTCGGAGATTCTTTGTTGACTTTAGGGCGAAGTCACGATTCAATCGAATTCTAAACGAAGCAACGAGGGAAGAAAAAACGATATATCACGTTTTTTAAACACCTCCAATCATTTCCATATCAGGAAAAATGTACTTTTATTTGGTTTTGGGATTAAATATATTTTCATCGCCTTTTTGAACACTGTGACAGTATCGATGAACATTAGTTATTGGTTTTATCAGGTTTATTATCTGCTTTTAACAGGTTTATATCTTCGAACTTTGGACTGGGCACGTTATTCCTCTTTCGAACTATATCGTATCAAAGTAACCGTTTTTAGCTACCGGTTGGCATAAAAATTCGAAATTTAACAAAAATCGATCTATCGTGTTTTCCCTATAGTCTTCGAACGAAGTGGGCCACAGGTTGTCGAATAAAATTTTTATTTTCAATTTCGTTTCTGACGATTCGAAGGAAATGAAACGGAAAAAGTAAATGCACCGCAGAATTATTAAGATAAAATAGAAGGACGAATTTCCTTGCGAGTTAACATATGTGTGCCCCGTTTCCCATCGTACGACTTTTGGTTCCTTCGTTGCGTTATTCCGGTAAAAATGTTCCTCTTATGCGTTTTTGAAACTTTTATTCGGTAATCGGATTTTTCAACGTAACGCCATTTATGTTTCATTTCAATTACGCGGCTGAAAAGCTTTATATGGTAAAATATCCAAGCGAAAGACATTACTTCGTATATTTAAATGGTCTGGTAAAAACTTTTTTCCCGTGAAATTCATCGAAAATCCCCCTTTTTCTACAAAAATGCGAAATGTTCGCTCTCTTCCGTAATTTCCTCGTCAGAGGATATAGCCTGCTCGATCATAGAACTTGAAAGAACTTGACGATTTCTGCTAACACGTTTCTCGAGATCGAAGTTGATAATTCGTTGGTAAAAGAGGGAAAGAAACGAGGGGAAAAAGAAAAGAAAGAGAGTGAAAAATCTCGGGTAAAATGGACGTTGCGCGTTAAGTGTTAAATCAAGTTAAACGAGCGAGAGAATAACGCGGAGAGTCAACGGGTCCGTGGCATTGTGCTGCGCGACAATTTTTGTCCCAAAACGTAAACGAATACGGGGAAATGCAAGCCGTTAAGTGTTCCCCGAAGGACTTATCGAATTTGTCGAGACTGAACCGTTTAGGGGCCATATTCTCCAGGATTCTTATCGTTACCTGCTGACTCGTTACCTCTAATTTAGCATTTTAAATGTCGCCTATATGTATGTGTCGTTGATCGGCCAGCCGAGCGGGCCGGTATCAATGACTCAACGTGCCAGGAATTCGCCTTCTCCAGCATCCGACTGATCTTTTGGCTGTTTGGAAACACGCGACCACCCTGCACTGGTAGCTGTTCGTCCCAGTCAGACATTACGATTTCGTCGGAGTCAACTTGCACGATCGCTTGACGAGCCTTTTAGAAAACCGATATCAACCTTTAAAAAGGACAAGTTAGACGAATATTTTCTTCAGGCAGGATGATGTTTGGTCGGTTGGCTCGTGATCCATGCAATGATATCTCTCTTAACGTTGGTCGTTGTGATATCTTCGGCTTTTATAGGCTGATTTTTCTGCAAGCATTAGCGATCTTTAGCTCGCTTTCGTTTCGTGCTGTACATGTTGTTCGAACGATTCTGAACTGCGTAAAAGGCGAATGGTAGGTCGATGTTTCCACTAGTTTGCGGGAAAATATCGTCTAGAAGACGAACGATATCTTATCGATTATTAATCGAGCTAAACGAATGAATTATTGTGTCGACAGACACTTGCGAAACTCGACGACCAGGTGCAAGTGCAGGAGGCATCCGGTAACTCGACCGGAAGTGGAATCGTAGCCAGCAGCCTGATGCAATTGCTGTGCAGTTTGGTCCCGGAGGAGCCTTTCGAAAAATCGGCATTGCAAACGCGGGTCCAGGATATTGCTGGGTGAGTAGCTAAAATGCGGCGTGTGTTTTCATGTTTTCACGTTACGAGACCTTAAAAAATTCGACGTGTACGTTCAGCATCGATCATACTTTATGCATCGATGTCATTTCCATTCTCAGAAAAGCGTGCTATTTAAAGTAGCATCGTGCATTAAGGAACAGCTGTCATAAATGCTTTCCTTGAATTAGAAATGTGAGAAAATAGACGAAGCAAAAGTAACATGGTAGCGTATTTTATTAGGATGCTTTGGCAATTCTGTCCGGCAGGAGAAGTGTGCCACGAATTCGTTTTTCAAAAGTGCTTTTCGAAATGTATCGTGCTAGACTGTTTTTTACGAGTAGACATACTACTACTTCCTTTTCTAAGTCTTTTCAATTTACGAACAAGTCATCCACGAATATTTCAACTGCTCCAAATACGTTTTGTAAACGTAAAGTGGACGAAACCTTACGAGGAAATTCGTCAAATCTACAAATAACGCGACGAGAATATTTTCTGAATGTCGTTCGTTATTTTGTTCTTTAAAACTATCGATAGAATGACGCACTTTCGTGATACCGTTATAGTAATTGTCGTTCTAAGAGGAACCTACTTACACCCTTAAGCCTTAATTTTGATAATTGCGTGACACGGGGCCGTGTGAAAGCCTTAGATTTCGTAATTTATCGCCTTTCATAAAAACGTACAATTATTTTTTTTCATTATAAATTCAAATAAACTTTTTCCCACTAAAGCGTAACATAAAATACGTTCTGTAATAACAAAAGTCTTCAAGGTGGATATTTTTATAAAGTATTAACGTTTCCACTGAAACGTCTATCTCATTTCCCTTGCATAATAAAATTACTTCTAGCATACCATTAAGTATTCATGCGACAGAAGTTATGATATTTGAAATCTAATTGCGTGCATTAAACCACGAATATACCTGTACTTGATCGAAATACACAGGTATCCTAATGAAATGCGAACATTGTTTATTCGAAGGAATATTCTAAGATATTGGAAATATTACGAACACGTGGAGAAAATAATCTTCGTAATACTTTAAAATATAATTTTACACATTAGTAATTATCTTTGATAATTCAAATATTTTCCTCTTACAACCTCAATGGAGTAAGATATTAATTATCGTATTTTTTCGATTTGAGATTAACGTAACGGAAAGGTTAGCGCTCTCTATTTTCGCTGTCCGTTTAAATTTCTACAAAATTTCCATCGTTCAACCTCTCTCAGTCCTATGTTGCACAAACATCGCGGTACACGATTTCTTTGAGGCGGACAATGAGAAAAAACTTGAACGCTTTTGAGGCGCGTGGACCACCCTGTAGAAAAACATGACGGTTCTGTTGCGCGAGCTGAATTTAATACGCGAGTCACGCGGCAAAGTGACAAGGTGCATGCTGTTTTCGTTGCATCCTCTGAGATTCGATCTTCGAGAGGAAGAAACGTTGCACCTGGGTCAACTTCCTTCTTCCAGACCCCCCAATTGGTTGGTTAATCCTTTCCTATTTACACGGAATCGCTTCCTTTCTTCCTGTTTCTATTATTCGAATTTCATTGCGTTTAGCGAATACGTATGTAGCTGTATCCATCGTTATTTAATTAAACGCGTTAAAATTTATTCTCACGCGTTAAATCCCCTATCGACAAATAGAAATCTCGAATTCCAATTTGACTGGGAAATTGCATATTTGTGAAATACACGCGCAAATTGTACCAATACTTACGTATGTCAGACACGTAAGTTGCGATTGATCGATGAATTTCGCTTTTTGCGAAGGTTAATTTTCTGTCGTATATTTTTCAAACGTTATGATAATTATCAGCGTCGTAGTTTCGCGTAAATTTATTTCCAAACATTCGCGTTTCTATGTAACACTTCTGTCTGTGAAAAATCAGAAAATCGATCGACTCTGCAAAGATTATTTATCCAAACAAATTATGTTAGCCGGTGAATCTGCAAATTTTGAGTTTACTAACTGTAACGTCCAACGTTTGAATAATGAACGACGAAAGCGCGATCAGAGTGATTGCCGGCCGGTCGTTGCTAGTCGAATTATTATGATTAATTTCCTGCCGATGCGAGAATGGCCTAGTCACGATTTTTACTCACCAGCCAAGATTGCTTTTCGTTCGTACCTTTAAAGTGCGCAGATGTCTAAGAACGATCGATCATTTCGTACCTGGTAATACGCATTTGAGAATCGTTGAGCGCATTCATCGTTGTTCACAGTTTGAAAAAATCGCCTCACGCCTTCCGTTTACATTTTGCGATTTTCTACAATACGACGATTCTCGTCGCTTCGTAAATCTCTGATCCGAACGATCGCGTAACCTTTATCGCACGGAAGTTGGAATTATCGTCGTTCGAAACATCGTTCAACAAATTGATAATCATTTATAGACCAAATATCATCGTAATTGGGTCGTTGTTGAAGTGTTGCCACTCGGAAAACAAGCATCGAATTGGACGAGATAAGCAGATAACACGAAAAAGTCGACTATCAATTCGTCGAGTTTCGCAATCTATGATTAAAGAGTCGTATACACCGGCATCTCTCGCGGGAATTATTTCCTTGCTCTCCAACGAATACGAGAAATGGCCCTTTTGTCGTAAATAGGTGCCACAAAGCGAGAGGCTTCGCGTAACGTGTACCATATCGTTTCCCCTTTTCTGTTGTTTCTTTTACCGAAACGCGCGGTCCGCGATGCACTCCGAGCTGCTACGAATTTTAAATGATCCGCTATTACGCAAAGGAGATGTGTTTTCATCCAAAAACTTCAACCGAAGTGACTCTCCGTATAGCCACGAATGTTAGGGCTCTTATGCTACGTAGAAAGCAGACATTGGCAATGTTGCAGAAATAATTAATCACGTTCGCTCGATGTTTTAAGACGTCGAAAGACCTAAAAGGATCATCTTGTGCATTGTGACTTTTCTCATGCCACGTTCAGCGACCGACAGTTTCTGCGTAAATGAATTATACAAAAGTATTCCAAAATATTCTCTTTTAACAGATGGGTTCTAACTAAACTCGAGATACAAATTCGACGTTTCGTTCGTTCTCGGTGTAACCACGGAAACATAGATTGCTCTCTGTCAGGGAATTGATTCAGACGGGTGAATAAAATCGTAAATAAGATTCGACCGCGTTTCAAAGATTGTTTATCGAGAAGGAAGGCGCGCGGAGAAATACGCGGAGGCTTAGTTCACGATCTAATAAAATCGAGAACTCTCGAAAACGATGATAATCGGGGCTCAAGTGGCAATCGGTGAGGTAATTGTTAGAACGGTCCTAGAAAAATCAGTCGGTAAACACTCTTATTATTAATCCCGATGAGTTGATCGAACGAACGTCTACCGAGCTCATTCCCTTTCGCCTTCTGAGATGTTGATACAGCTTTAATCGAAGTAGGATCAACCGAGCAATTGGTAATTTACTTATGAGACGCGTGCGACCGTTTCGTGGCCATCTCCCCACCCGATTCGCCCCCGTTTTTCAAATTAATAAGATACTCGATGTACTAAGAAATGTAAACGTTGTACCGAATCTCGTTATTTACGAAGCAACATCTCTTGTCGATGGTTTCCTCTCTTTGCATCGAAAATACGAAAGCAGGCGTATACGTTGCGTTTCTAACTAGTCGTGGTCAAACGCAATTTTTCGTTTATTACGCGTTTTCGCCTCTTGGCAAATTATTTTTATTCGTTCCACTTTGTTTTTCCGTTGTCGCGTTAAAAAGTGAAAAAGTGGCGAAATTCTTGTTTGATCTTTCTTACTTTTCAACTATTACGCGAATGATTAAATCGGTTTAGAGTACGTCGTACTTGTTTTTATTACACATTCTCGGTAGAATGTTGCAGTAAAGGAAACGAAAGTGTGTCAATTTGTAAAATCGTTACCCTCGTTACGCTAGCCTATTTCTCCCTCGGTGTAAATCACAGTTTACTTTCGTTAATTGAAACGGCCATGAAAGGAAGATGAAACGCTTTCAGTTTTTGTTTTCCTTTAAAATAAAATTAACCAGGCTTTCGATCAGCTTATCGATATTTGCATTTACAAATGTGCGCCTATGGATGGTATAAATTTAACATAAACAATATGTTTGTGCTAAATACCTGGTAAATATTATTTCTCCATGATGTTACCCGTATCGTTATATTCCGCCATATTATACGCTTGAACCAAATTATTAGTAAACCTACCTCGACGAACTAATTACATTTGATATCGTAAATTAAAATTCATGTATCGTTACGTAAATTACATATTTGCAAAATCAGCAGAAATTCCATTACCTTGCACGTAGAAGAAATCGTATAGATTTTGAAAAAACCGCCTAGTCTCTTCCGGAGACTCTTGCGTTCGAGATATCGCGTTAATAGCAAACGCGTGTAAATTGTTATTCGTTGATACATTTCTGATTTATTTAAAAGAAACAAAAAGAAGAAAAGAAATGAAGGGGTTGTCGTACGCTTCGAAAATATTTTCTTACGGTATTTTTTGAAGAAAGCGTTCTGCCGTACGATTGTACATAGGCAGAACCGAGCACTGTGTATTTATTAAATCAATAATCGTCGAAGAAGATTGAAAAGAAGCGGTTGCATCAGAAACGAAGTCTATCGGGAAAATGGGGCCACAGGATCGTCTTTGCCGCGGCAAGTACGGGAAAAAGGCAGGGACGCTCTTTAGAACGGCCAAACGAAATTATTAGATCAAACAGTAGCGCCGTTATATTAATAAAATAGATTTCCTTGCTGTTCAAAGGAGAAAAAGGGACGTTGTCGTCTTTCACGTAATTTTGTTTCGCGCAACTCCCGGTTTAATGATGTCGCGCTAAAGCGCACCTTTTATTTATTTCGCGATAAAACGGCGTGCTATAATATAATACTTGTTCGTAACTTCGTCTCCGCAACTATTACGTTAGTAACTTTTTTATATACTTAATGACGCAGAATCGAGAGAATTAACGAGAAGCGAAACTTTTCTATTCTAACGCGTCTAACCTTACGTTTACAAATCGAATGATCTTTTTAGAGAAAAAGCGCAAATAGGAACGCGATGCACCTGCCATGGAGAACAGCTTAGAAGTTTAGGCGGGGCGAATTTGAAAGCGAGACAGAGGAGAGAGAAATCGTTAGTGGTTGAAGGAGAACGGGGCAGGAAGAAAAAATATCGCGGGGGTGAATGAGCGAGGCGGGTTGGGTACGTAATCTGCTAATGGACTCTCTCCCTTTCTCCCTCGACTTCTCTTTCGTCGTCCAAATTCACCCTTACTCGGCGTACGGCTGCCTCTAACCCTCCTTCGACCCTCCTAGACTCGACTCATCTTCCGATTCTCTCTACTTTATTTCTTCTTTTTTCTCTTTTCTTTCGTCTCTTTCCTTTTTTCTTTACGCGTTGCCGTTGTCGAAACCGTGTAAAATGATGTTTGAGGATACAGGGGGATTGCGATCGTCCTGCAACGAACAATAGTTTCGGCCAGTTTTGCAACATTTAGTTTCTATTCGGACATTTTCTCCTTCTTACACGCGAATCGTATCGCGTTTCTTTGACATCCTTGTCCACTTTCTTTCCACCTTTTCGCACTTTGAACGGATATTCCGAGACGATTGGAAACTGACGAATGAATCACTAACACCGGGCTGAATTAAGCCAGCTGATGGCCCGATGCATCTGCTGTCTAATTTCTAACGCTAACCGAACCGTTTAAACTTCTATTTTACATGCCCGATTATACGATCCTGACGAATTTATCGATATCTGTTCTATTAGGGAAGCGTCGTCGTGTCTCCAAAGTTCGATTCTTTGCAAATCAAATGTTCTTTCAAACAGCGGTTATCTCGATTATGCAGATATACATACAACGAAATATCGTTCTTCCCTGTTGCTCGTACAGTTCTGTATTAACCATTTTGTTACTTACGTGAAATTTATCTTTGGTAACAGGCATAGATAGATGTTTCGATATACCGTTGTTGTTGTGTCGATACTGTTTCAGTATTTGGAGAGGTCGGTGATGCAGCACTTTATAAATAACAGATCGAAAAACCGTTTCTATTTTCTCATCGTCAAACCGATTTACGCTGCAAAGTTAACAGTCTTGTAATCACCGACAGCGTCGATAATTTGCTTTAATCTTACTGGAAATACGCTAACATCGACTTCATTAATGACCAATAAATCGCTTTAGCTCGTTCCCAAGAATATCGTTCTACGTACAGGTATAAACCCTGCATAGAAAATACTCCATTTCTTATTTATAGTTAACGTATTTTTAGATTTTTAATATTTCAACAAAGCAGGGAAATTAGCTTCCAGTTAAAGATATCTCAAATTACTCGTTAAATACAGTTTCGGTTAATTTCATTTTGTACGATTTCTTCCATACTCCTTTTTCAGCGTTCGCAAATGGACTATACGAAGCTTTTAGCAAGGGGATCATATTTTGTCGAAATAAAAAATATAAGCGTGGTAGAAAAACGAATCAAAGCTGAGAAAGAGAGAGAGAGATTCGTCGTTTTTGTTTCAAACAGAGAAACGATTAGATTCTTGCGTTCTCCTGAGAAAAGACAGAAATCGATATAAAAAAAAATGTTGTTGCGTATCGTTCGATCGTGCGCGAGCTGACAAATTACTTCGTGTCTTGAATTAATCGAATAATTAAATAACAAACAGGCGAAAATCTCGAGCACGACGAAGATGTTCCGCGATAACAGTCAACGACAGTAATGACAACAGTAATGGGAACTGCGGGATTCAGGCGGTATTTGATCAGGTTGGTTAGGGTCGTGAATAGAAATAAGCGGCACGGCTGTTTCTGTTCCCATTCTACTCAGCGCCAAATTTCACTGCTCTCTCTATTATCCTTTCATAATGCTCCTTGTTGACAGAGACAGCTTTAAACGGCGCGAGAAAAAGGGCACGGTGATTTCGTTCGCGTAACATTCTCAACGTTTCACTTCTTGCATCAGCTAGGTTTGTTCTACGATACTACAAACGCCAGTTGATGTTACCGCGTTCATCGAACGATGTTCGCTCGATATTGTAAAATTTCTAACAATATTTGCGTAAGATAACGGGAAACGCAAATGCCGTGCAGTTTCTACAAATATCGCATATTCGTCTAAATAAAATCGGCCCGTATTTGGTAATAAATACATTTCATTTAAACGTACTTGTACATTCAGAGTTAAGTATTTTCAGGTTTATTCGGATTTTTATATCGCATAGATGATAAAATTATTCTTGGAACAATTTGAATAAACATTGATGGAAAAGTATCGAGCAATCAGCGACGATGCATTTGAAGCACCCTATAGATTCGCATCCTTCTGACTGCGAGGCGAGCCGTGGCAGGACTCGATTGTGTGTATAGAGTAGCAGGATTCACCTCATCCCTCGGGCTACCGAAATCCCGGCGTGAATGCATTACGCGTCAACGAACTCGGAGTAGCAATATCCTGAGTTGCTGGATGTTAGAGTACGAGGATTATAATACATTACCAATTCGACGAACGCCTCGGCCATTTGACCTTGTTTCAGACTTTATTTCGCGTGTCTGTCTTGTACATTGGATTTCAACGGTTTTATCGGTGCACGGATGCGTAACAAAATGTGATTTTTATTAAACCATCGTCCTTTTCCAAACCAACGAGACGTGACCCATCGAATTAAATTCGCTATTGCAAGGATTAGCGTCGTTAATTTTACCGAGACGTGGATCGTACTGTGCGAACCATTTTTTTTTTTTTCTAAATAAACGAGCTTCCACGATGCGATAATATTTTGTCGCGAATTTTTCCAAATATATGTAAAATATACGTATACGTAGCTACGTGTACCTACGTAGTATGTATTACATAGATGATCGTTGATACTAGAGAAGGCGAGGGGTGAAAAGGGGATGCTGAAGTTCGGTAGCTGGAGACACTTGTCAACGGCAGGCAGGGGGTCGGTTTCAGGGGTAGATCTAGACGACGACTCTGTAAATATTGTAACAAGTGTGCCGTCGTTGCCACACGTGGCATTGATGTGCTTGGTTAATCGATTGGTCCATCGAAAATTTTCTGTTTTAATCGTGGAAATATTTCTGCGTATCCTGATATCGTATAATTGTAATTTGCAAGCGTACTGATAAATTATTTATTTTCATTTTATTTTCATATGCCGATGTCAAATATCAAACCGATTGTATTTTGACTAATTGTTTATTCGTTGATCCTCTTAGCCATCATTAATCTCGCACACGTTTGATTTATAATTTATTTCAATACCATGAAATTCTCACCTTGCTTCGTACAAGCGTGTACAACGCGTAGATACGATGTAGAGACGATGGAGAATGATTCAGACGTCAATGAAAAATACGGCCATTCTTCGTCGCTCCTCTGTTGATTTTCTCATCTCGTCGATACACAGTTGTCGTTTTCACACTTTCGCCATTTCGTTGAGCAAACATGGTCCATTGTGGATGCGCTGAATGATACTTCTGCCAGGCACATTTGCCGCCTGTAGAAAAGGACTTTGTTCAAGTGGATTCTTGCAAACAATCGAACCACAATCTGACGAACGATGCAAGTACCGTGACGAATATTAAAAAAAGGTAGTTTTCTTCTCATCGAATTTTCCAATCTTCGCTTCCTCGTCCTATGTAATCCGGAAGTACGTTAAAATATTCCAGACAAAATATATATAGAAATCTTCGCGTACTCCTGCAAGCAAATTAGACTATGGTCAAGGCAGTTCTATGCAGTTTCAAGTTCAATGCATGTAGATATACGCTTGATACACAGACGCAAGCTACCTGTCGCGTAAAGCCACGAAGTGCGGCGCGAAACGTCGTCGTCCGCAAGCTCACCGAACTGATACCTATTCGTTCGACCGTGACGATTATCGGGAAAGTAGCGTCACGCATGTTTCTTCGTGAATATGTAAATTAATTTGTCCTATTAGCCAGCTCGGGGTGCTTGGTCGTGCTTAAACATGCGCTCGCGTTGCACCACGAAATTACGTAAGCTGGTGCATCGGAGGCGAGCACCAGTCCGTCTAAGGATATGCACCCTTGTGCTCTTGCTATGAAATAATCATATGGTTAGCTAATGGCAGCGCTGGGGTAGCGATTGCTCGGCTGCTGCGGCCTCCATAAGGCGCTTGGGGAGAATAATAAATAAATTCAATGTATTTGCTCGAACCCCTCCGCAAACATTCAATGATAGATCGGAATCTTAAGGGAGGGGGAGCGATGATGCATGGGCCAGGCCCTCGTAATGGTCAGACGTGCGTGAAGATCGCAAGATCGGATCTTTCCGTGCTTCTTGCGAATTGTCTGGCTATCGCGTAACTGGGCTACGCAATTGCGATCCACAGATGGCCGATTTTCATTCGTAATCGTTCGTAGCATAGTTTATGGAGTGACACCTCTTTCGTGTAATCGGATCATCCACGGTCAACTTTAATTTTCGAGATGCGTCGGTAGACTTGGCTCGTTCTTCGCCTAACGATTCGACTAATAAATCTCGTAATCGTCGGTGAATCGACGGATTGTAAATCGTAGAGTTCTGTGGTACAAGCAGTTTATACAATTTTACGAGTTACAAATTATGTATTGTTCATTTTCCAGAGAAGTCATCCTTATCGGTAGTCAGATTTTGCGGTATCGTTTACGTTGCGGTGCAATCATCAAAGGAGGCTACGAGGAAAGTAAATTAAATAGCAAAATGTATGGGTCATAGGATAATGGTCTTGTTGGTCGGTTCTATCGACTTTGCGGAATGCCAAGCAGCACGAATCGGAGGCGGATCAACCCGCCCGAGCAGAATTATTACATCCTGCAGCAAGGACACGGTCCCCTTACCGACTATCATTCGTGTTATTATAGGTTAAGAGGGTGTAGCTACGATTCGAGCGATTCTAATCCATGCGCGCATCTCGCTGCATTTTATTAGCGTATTTACCGAATCCCTCGAAGTACCGTCGAAAGTATCGGTATTATCGGCTGTTCGTGTTCGTCCATTACGCTCGTCGCTTCTATCATCGGAATGACGGAGCTTAAGCGCCTTTGCTTTTATACGTATCGATGAATTATGCAACAACAATGTGAATCAGTGTTGGTCCCAGCGTCCTACTGCCCGGTACTTTTCCACCCGCTTTATTAATATCGTTATATTTCGAAAACAAGTGAAACTTATTCCCGGTATTTGCCGATGTACGCGTTCCCGGTTAACGAGATAGAAGGACAGAATTTCCACACGTTTCATACTGAAATTTATCAACGCGTATTGACAACGAGGTGTCGTCGTCGTCCTGACGCCTTTTCAAAACGCCCTCCTTCGTAGCCTCGTAGCTTACAGGTCCACGCACATTCCATTCTTAGGTTTCTCGGTTAAGCGTCGCTTTAAACGGACGTATCTTCAATCGTGTGTAATTAATAGGTAGCCTAACCCCCGGAACAAGCCGAATCGTGACATATCAATCGAGCAACTACGGCGGCAGGACCGTTTCATTATCGAGTCTGGAGCAAGGGTTGCTCTTTCTCTCGAAAAGTCCCCGTGGCATAAAGAACGGGAGTCCGCGGAAGTGTGCGTGTCGAGTTCAGTGGCGTCGGATTAGCTTGCAGCTAGTTATGATTAGAGGAGACAGTTGGCCCTCCACCGGACTACTTCATATTCGAATGCTGATCGGCGGCAGGCGAGCGTAGCCCAAGCATGTCGGTGTTTCGGTGGAAAGGGGGCGGCGATAATACGCACTGACAGCCGCGCACCCTCGACAACCCGGTCGCTGGGGGGTCACGAGTGAAAGGAAGGGCGGATGGGTGCCGTACGAGAAAAGAAAAACATATACAACAACCCGATAGAATGAGCATCGCATGCGCCGACGCTTGTTCCCTCTTCTGCCGGCTTGTGCGCGCAGAATTACCCACTGATGTTATAATCCTCTCGTGTTACGCCATCGCACATGCTGTCCTGTAAGCAATACATTGTTTTTTTTCTTCTGTCTCTCTACCGAACGCGCCTCTTTTTGCCTGTTACGTTCCCCCCGCGACGGTTTATGACGCCAAATCTATCGGAACCCATATGCACACTTTGCCGCCGTGAACGAGAGACACGGTGTCGCCTGTTCCGTTGTATACCGATCGGTGTACACTGCGACAAGTCTTTGTCGAATCGAGACAACCGGAATTAACGAACGATCGACGTAACGATAGCGTTACCTCGGTGCGAATGAACGTCGCCAAAGAATCGAGCACATCGACGACGAGTGACCAACACGAGGTGACAGCTGTACTCGCAGCTTTGTTTTAAAATCGTCAGTCGAGAGTTTAAAGTCTCATTCGCCGACGCTTTGTATCGCCCATATATCGTTGCGTTTTATTACGATAAGACGAGTCATGATTTATGCTTACTTTACACGTGGCTCAAGCTACTACAAATAGCAGAGTTGGTAACAATGTTAAACGTTATCGGTGTTTCAGGTACTTGGTAGCAGGTGGATTGGTAGACCGAGTGTTTCGTCACAGTCGAGCTCTGATCGAAACCGACTTTTTCGTGGACCAGGACCACGAATCGCCAGTCTTGTCGTCGTCGTACGATCTACTTTATCGCATCTGTTGCCATTTAAAGAAATCAACGGATCAAGACGTGGGGAATATTCACGAGGGCAACAACAACGTCGAGCAGACCAACGTCGAGTCGCACCTTCTCTCGACGCTGGCCTCGGCCGAAGCTGCGGGCGCGATCGGTGCACTTTACGCTGCTGTTGCACTCACACCGCAAAATCAGAAAGGATCCTCTCCGACCCCTAATCAGATTACGGTATCCCAGCCTATGAGGATTCTGATCGTTCGCAGCCTTAGGCTACTTAAATCGATCGCAGGGCTGAACATTCAGAAATTACAGGTAGGTGTACCTCGACGTATCTTTTAACCTGTTACTGTATGTTTTGTCCTTTCGAGTATTTTCAGTAGCATAAAATTTGTGCAGGTAAAATTCGCTTTAACAACGTAGACTCGAAAGAAACATCGATCGAAAGTGGTTCATCAAATACGTACGAAAAGCCTGTCTATTTGTTTTAAAAGGGAACGATGAAAAGTATCGTGCGAGTGTTAACAAGCGAGGAAAGTTTAACTTTATCCGTTTCCCTGACCAATAGGACACGACGTTTAATTAATTAACCACCGTTTGATGTAGGGGAAAAGACAAAGGATCCGCAATTAACTCCTTCGCTTTGTCTCACGTATCAACTGTAACCTTTATTTTAACTGCACTCTTTATCTTATACCAACTGCAAACTTTGAAAATGTAGTTTCATCCTATCGATCAAACGGCGTTAATCTATCGTTTCGATTAGCGTTGATCTAAGTCTCGAGAAAGTGAAATTTTCCATGGCTGCAGAGATTAACGAAATTTTATGCGGAAAGTAAACTTGGATCGTTGTTCTCTCGATCACCGTATCCTCTTTATTAGATCGAGTACCGCAGAAAGTGCAATAGAGATATTATATGTATATATCGCGTGTCGTAGGGGTTCGCCTGTCAAGATAGAAAGGTCTCCCGTGTAGTCTGCAATGGTCGAACCACGAATTGAATCGAATGCTCGCGCCCCACAAAAACCATAAGGGCTATCCAATGTCCCATTGGAGAGCCTGCTGAGTCTCATGGGGCACCGCCTCGATTATCCTTGTGGTCCACGCAGCCGGCGTTTGTCGAAAAACCAACGTTTATTATCTATTCTCTTTGACTTTCTGACAACCAAGTCTGGCTGTTCTTTAATCTCCGCGGGAGTCTGTCTCTTGTTGCGTTTCAAAGAGATCCGTCTCTTTGCGTAGAGGCGATGGTTTAAGAATATTTCCCGATACGTCCGACGTCTATCAATCGCCTAATCGCGCGATCGTTTTGGAACCAAGTTCCGTGAAGATTTTGAACAAATTCTCCCAGTTAGACTGCAGACAATTTCTTTCAGAGCGCAAATCTTCTGATTTCAGAATCTCCTAGGAGCGGAAGGTACCAACCTGCAATGGCGACTGATAGCTAGTCATGTGATAACCCGATTATCACGAGATCCAATATCGCACAAGTCGGAAATTGGATCTGCGCAGAACACTAGTGGTACTTACATCCTGTCAGAACTGTTCCAGGTTCTGGGATATTTTGCAGTTAACAACCCGGAAAATCAGGTAAGCCTGCGCTCCGAAAGTGTTCTCCGAATTAAAGTCATTTCGCGCAATTTCCACGACGTACGTGTTTCTTAGCGTGTAACACTAGGCGAAATAAATTCTTCAAGCTCGTAAACACGTTGAACGTCTACCAACGAGCTCGTTGCAATCTCGAGCTCGATTCTGAGAAAGTTTTCAAGATCATCCGCGGAACCGCAACGATTCCGCCGCATCCCCGAGCCGGGGCAGAAAGCAAAGCTGGTAACACGCATAAATCGTGTAACGAGACCGTCGTTGCCCCGGATGGTCCCCTCGCAATTCACCAGCCGAATCGGCCGGCAGTTAAAGGTTAAAAGCGTTTTTCCGCTAGTTTCCCCGTCCCATATCGGATGCACTTTCGGCAGGCAAGCGCAGACAAGCAGCGGTCCTTCTTAAAAAAGGCGGCGAAAGACGAATGCGCGACGTCGTCGGTGCACTCAACGCTACACATCCCGATGCATCCAGCACGCGCTGGATTGATGCACCCTCCTTGCCGGCTCGGCGCGGCCCGGCGCGGCTCGGCGCTGCGCGGCTGCTCGGGGCTGACGTATGGAATGGAACCGAGTAAATATATCTTAACTGCATTCGGCCGTATATTGATGGGAGGTCCGCTGAGTGTGTTGTGTCTAACAGCTTCTTCCTTCTTCGTCGCGTGTTGCGGGCCGCATTTCACGCGAATGTACCGGGTGACTCGATCGCCCATTCCGCGAGTTGATGGATGATGGCTCGTCGTGGTCCGGTTGGTTTTCGTTCGTTGGCGCTCGCTACACTCGCCGTGGATCCCGGATAAATACTCCACGTGTCACCGATCGATATTTTCATCGATAAATCGCGGTACTGGGATTTACTGGCAGAGTGGCGAGACGTTTCCGCTTGTTCCATGTAAACGATATATTCTCCTCCTTCGTGCGTCGAATGGCGCGGATACCCAAGGAACGATGTTTCGTGAAAAATATAGATTTAATTCGTTACTCGACAGAGTTGTGTACGCGTGATATTTGTGGATCGTTTGGTAAAATAAAGAGTTGCTCGGAGATTTTACGAATACCCGTTGAGATGTTTACATTACAGACGCACTCTAACTACTTCGAACGAGATGCTTCTTCAATGGACTTCTAAGTTAAGACTACTCTTCTTCTTTTGATGCTCGATCGATCTATCCCCGAATTTAAAATCATCTCCTCGTTGAATACTCGATCGGATTTTCCTTTTAGAAACAACGTGTAGATTCGTGTTTGTTTTCATCTTTCCGTGCTACTTCTTAAACAGACTGCAGACTGCATTAACAGGGAACGCTCTGTATGAATGGAAAAAAGAATATATCACAACGTCCTAGGTTTCACAGGTTCCAGTTTCTTAGAATTCGAATTTCAAGATTCAGAATATAGATTTCGGGAAACAAACTTCATCGAGCATCTTCGATGTCGTAACTTTCAGCTTCCTCTGTGTTCGTGAAAACATGCTGTCATTTTGTCGCTGCATATCAGTTAATCGTCTTCTCTGAATTCCTCCCGAATATTCTTGTAGCCGGTACAATTTATTTCTGCCTGTTTCAGTAACTTTATTGCCAAGTTCGTGAGCAAACGACAAACACGCGCGCCTAACTTTCAAGACTAGTTCCGTACAGCTTTGTGAGTCTATAATTATTCGAACGGTTACGAATTTAAGGTAGGCTACTTTTCACTGTTACCACGAATATTTCCTAATACCTATGCTATTTCAAGTTACTTTAAATAATAATCTCGTCAAAGATATTGCTTTAAATATCCGATGGTTGTCTCTAAGATACGAAATTATACTCGACTCTGACAAAAGCAAAGGGTAGCTTTCGGTTAACGAGAATTCTATAGCAGGAAAAGCAGGTATCTCTAGATAGAGATTGCCGGTTGAACGTTTTTCCCTCGTATTCATCGAGATATTTCTAGTCACGGAACAGACTACACGTGGAAATATGTGGCGCCTTGGAGAACGTCGCGTCGCCACGTCCTTCCTTTCTGCGCGACTATCGAACCTCGTTTTTGAGATATCGGCCTCTCGGAAATCACCGAAGTATTCGATCCATGCTGAAGGATATCGAGAAGGAACGACTAGCTAAGATTAGACCCCATAGGTACAAAGCGCTTCTCGAGCATTTCGACGCGACAACCTTCGCCTATCGTCAGCCTAATTGTTCTGCTTAGAGGACTCCTTTCCCTCTATTTTTAGTCGCCCTTCGAGATATCAGGTAAAAATGCACCGCCGTCAAGAGCAGAGGAATTGGAAGGCTTGTGACTCGTACGAAGGCTTCTAACGAACCGTATAAACGACCGAGCACTTTTTTTGTATTAGGGCGAATTTTCCAGTCAAGCGTTCTGTACTTGTTATCCAAGCAGTTTGCTCACGGCCTTTTAAATACGATAAAAATACGTAGGATTCACGATCGTCGTAAATCTAGTTGGCGGTTTTATGCCGCGTAAAAATGATCTTTTAAAATAACGCACAAAATGGTACGCGGAGGAAAAAGTTTCACCATAGAGTAGCGCGTAATTTATCGGTGCAGTGTATCCTTCGCTTGACGTAATATAAAATTACAAAGCGATACACTCGTTGACAACTTATTTTTGACAAGTTTCAGCGAAAGCGATAATATATACGTAATAAAAAATACACGTAATAAAAATTGGCAAAATCATCGACGAACATTTTCCATCGAATCGCTTTGATCATCGTTCGTCGGTTTACCTTTGAAACGTCGTAAAACGGTGAGATCTTGAAAACGGATTATCAGCGCGTTCACCTGATCGAAATGCACACTTGGCGAATGGTCGGAGCATTACCAGAGGGTACGCGTGTAACGAGGGACGTAGGTGAGGAAATAAAAATTCGTAATGTGGGTACTTCCTGCAGGAGACCTTTTCACAGGTGCACAAACCTGTTCGAAGACACTCGTTGAACCGCAGATGTACGTCGCGACGTTCTCTTGTTCCTGGAACAAGAACTTGCCGTGTACCGACACCTGGATTATATAGGTGTGTTGTTTCCCACGATGTTTAAGGAAATTCATGATCTCGCGGCACATTCGGCCCGCCGTAACTGATCATCTTCGTTCTGTGTAACGACCGTGAACATACCTGTTAGCTAGTAGCTTCATGTGGGTGTTTTGCAATGGAAAACCAATCGTACGGCGGACCCGTCTGTTTGAAAGAATCGATTTGGCTATTCTCGTAGTTAACCGTTTGTGAATTCGATCGTAACGTTTGAAATCTGTTGCAGTTGGTACTTCAATCGGTTGGAGCAGGACCAAGCGTTCTTCAGCAACTGTGTACTCTTCCATTTCCGTTCTACGGTGCTCCAGGATTGACGTCATATATTTTCCCGACACTCTTGGCAGCCACGCATCAAAATCCGGAGGCTACAGCAGTCCTGTCTTGCGAATTATCTTATCAGGTAAATCTCGTTTTCTTCAAAGAGACTTTTTACCGGTATCTCTCTTTTCAAATTATCGAAATTACCAAAATTTTATGAAATTTTAACTCAACTTGATACCTCTGATATTTTTCGTCTGACAAATTCTTAACACGGGATAAGCGAAAGAGAAAATTACAAACAAACCAAATGAACGTTCTATTTCACAGCTGCTGGAGGAGTACAGAAATTCGGACGATGGTAAGCTAAATCCGTTGGTCCGTTTGCTGAAGGACTCGGTTGATCCATAATCGTCCCGATTACGATTCGATTAGTTCGTTTAAGTTTCTTCAAGTATCTTCGTTACACGCGATGAACTTCGTGGACGTAGTTAACCGCAGGATCATCGTTTCTATTCCGTTCGAGGAAGGTTCGGGGAACAGTTTTGAGAAAATTGTCGTTACGTACGTCCATCGTTGAAAAGCTGTCTCGAGGCTGGTACTCGACATTGTAACGTATTTATACCGAATGCACGTGCTATTACATACACGGAGGGTAACTGTAAAAATTCGAATCGAATTGGCGAAGAGACTAGGAGGCTAAATTTTTACCACGATCCTGTCACTTTCAACAGCCGACCAATCGAAGGGTTTGTTTTGCAGAAAGCGATAATTGCGAAGAAATGCATTTGAATGCATCTTTTTTTTTTTTTTTTTTTATTCCTTTAAACGTCATTCGGGCGTTCAACTTTCAATCGCTATTGCGAAAATCAATAATGCTGTTAACGATCTTCGATTCGTGAGTTCTCCTCGACGTCATAAACGCTTATCTTTAACGCATAGCGTAGAATTCTCGAAACGTTTATGCAAATGGAAAATTTCGTACGATAAGCGTATATGCTTGTTATCGAAAGTCGTTGATGCATTGCACGCGTTCAAATCACTTCTATAATGTTTCTTTACTTTATGCTCGCGTCTGTGATAGTTTCTTCTGCTCGCATGCGTATTCTAATGAAATTCTAACGTTCGCGACGTGATATGCGGCACAAGCTACGAAGTTCAAAAATGAAAGGGAGAATCTTTGTTTTCTTAATTATTATAGTTTCATCGCATTGAAATTCCATTTCCGTGATTGTTATGTATCAAAGCTTGCCGATTATTTTAGCAGCGCTTTCAACATACAGCTTCGACGGTCTTCCTATTTTATATAGAAATAAATGAAATGTAAATAGCGACGAAAACGTTCGAAAATATGTGCTTTTCTACCTGCGTACGAATTATAATTTCTCTCTGTGTAATTTGCTGATCTCTAGATCGATAAATGAAGTAGCAGATTTTTTCGTGATCGAGTCTTTGCTTCCTTTTTTGCGATCATTTCAGTTCTTCTAGTCGTTCAACAATGACACTCTCTAGTCTTAGGCTTTTTCCCTACGGACATCATTTACAACGTGATAGAATCATACTTTACACAGCTTTTCTGTTTGCGTTGTTAATCATCTTTTTCTTTGTATCCGTGTGACTTAAGGTTACATCACACGACAAAAATGGTAAACGTTTATTTTTATAAATATTATTTTCTTCCTTCCCGTAACTTCTCGGTTGTTAGTTCTAAGATATTTATTTCGGTTGTTTCTCGAGGCAAATCGTTTCTAAAATACCAAATGACGAACAAATTTCGTTAATATATTATTTTTGGATATTCGTTACGAATAGAAGTTCATTTGTTTCTGTACAAAAACTCTTCGGTTCCCTTTCAATTTCGTGATGGACGCACGTAAGCAAACAATTTTCATGCTTCAGACATCGTCGTTGATATTACCACTTTACTTGGTAAATATAATTGATATTAATTGTACAATCGTGAGTTAGAATTATCCGTTAAGAAAGTAAACTGATTATTTCTGATTTCGCTATTTCACCGTGTAATCGTTCGCTATTGCGTCGAAGATACAAAACTCGGCAAGTCCGTTTCGCTCGCAACGTTAACGAAGTGTAAGCTAGCGAAATACTCGTTGCCGTGTTTTCGCAAATTCTCTCCACCTGTCGCGAAATATTCGACGTTTCAAAAGAAAACTCGTCAACCTTTTCGTTTTCGTTGCGTCATCGTTGCAACGATTTCCGAACGGATATTCAACCGAAACATTTCACGGGACATTAAAACGATTAAAAACGTGCTTTCATTCCCGTGTTCCCAATTACAGTCGTTCATGCATTTTTAGTCAAACAGCGTAATTGCCGTTGAAAACTGCTAGAGAAAAAAAGAAAAAAAAAAGGATCAGGTGGAAACGAGTTTAAAACGGACTTGCGTGTTTTTGAATCTAGTCCGGTCAGCGATTCGCAGGCTTTATAACCTTACGATCGTAATTATATTTGTACGTTTAGTACGTAGCGTATACTTGTTTCTCTCGTTTTCACGCGTGCCAATAATTCGTGCAAATGAACGTGTCTTTTGAACGGGCCTTTTAAACGTTTTTAGCTGTCGTGCAATGGTCGAGCTACGACTCGTTAGAATTAGAATAACGTATCTCCGTGCGTATGTGAAACCACGTGAACCGTACCGAGTCGGTACAAATTTCTGCTCTTTTTACTCCGTAAAATGTGCCAAACACAGTAGTCGATCGAGCTAACGGCAAAAAATAAAAAAAGAAAAAAGGAAGAAAGAGGGGGAGAGCAGGAAGAAGCTCGAGAGGCAAGAAAAAGACGTTTGAGAAACTGAAGATACATTCTTGGACATTAGTATTGTCATATATCGGCATCTTTGACACACTTTACATTGTAAAAATGCAGAAATTTCTGTGCTTTAAGGCGCACATCCTTTTTCCTGCTTCGTTTCGTTGAGATGAAGATTGTCACAGGAGTTATATGACGCAAGGATACGTGGCGATGGTTCTCAGTTTCGTTACGACTTTTTACCACGATAGTTTTCTCGCAACTCGGCCGCAACAAATAAACGAATAACAAAAAGACGATAAACAGATCGCGTTATAGCTAACTGGGAACCACCGGTTTAAAAAATTCGTAAAGTTTCTTTAGCAGAGAGAATTTTTAGGATAACATGTGCTCTCGCTTCGTTATTTAGCGGCAACCATACTTTTCGCGAGTCTCGCATAAACGCGTGTACGTATTTAATCAAGATTGATTATATATGATAAATGTTTATTTATAAGAAATCGAAGGTATATTTTAATTTAAGTATACCAGCAACGCATTCAGCGCTACACAATTTCCTTCTTTTTTTTTTTATTTATCGTTGTTTATCTCTATTTACGCGTTTTACTTGCTGTCTTCTTTTGTTGTTTTTCTTTTTTTTTTTTTTTGCTTCAACCATTACTCGTTTTCTTCTTTGTTTATACCTCGCTTCTTCTCTGGTACATTCTCTATTTCCAACGACAATTATTTCGAGAAAATTCAAATTTGAAGGAATAAGATGCGAAAACCTTTGATACTTCGTAAGACAACACGTACATTCCATTCCACTACGCATACGACTAAAAATTCATATCGAAATATCTAAAGTATCCGTGACTCGAGTCTATTATTTTAAAAGTTATCAATGAACGTTGTAATTTTTTTAGTTGCAACGAGTAGAAGATCTTCCAAACATGGTACAAGATCCCGTTTCCCAGAAATACGGGAACGAAACTCGACAGCCAAGAGTCTGTTATTTATTAATGATGTTATTGCAGTCGTATTGTGACGCTGAATGGGTTGATATAAAATATTTATCTATATTACAAATGCAACGTGCTCTTCGAATAGATATTTATTTCACAACGATATGAATTTATCATAGTGCAATGTAAGATTATTTATTATCGAAAGGAGAAGGACGAAAGTGAGTACTTATAAAAAGGTACAGGTTTTCGTGGGTGCAGCGAACGCACTTGTGCAATGTCCTGCCAATGCAATTAATATTCAAGTATTATATATATATTATATATACTGTATACATATATTTAGCGAATATTTAACTCTGTATTAAAGAAGGCAAGGATCGCGTAGGTTAACGCTATGATGTAACTTTTGCGTAAAAGTTTTGTAGCTCAACGGCTACATTGAAAAATCTTATTTACAAAAGAAAACGTGGAAACACACACACACAGTTGCCCCTATCTATTCTTCTTTTCATGTTTTCGTCGACTCTATTACGATTTATCGCGTTGATTTTTCAATCGACGGAAATCAAAAGTTTCGTTTCAACTTTCGATAAAGTTGATTTAATTTTCGTCATACAGGTAGATCCGAAGACGTTGTAATTCGTTTAAATATGTTTCGTTTAAAGCCAGATTATTGTAAGTCGTTACAGAAAGAGATAATTGAACCTTCCGCGATGTTGGACGTGAGAGGTTGAATTTTATAGAACGACAAAGTTTTATACGAAATTCGACGTATGTATAATAAATAATCCTGCAATAAATTTTACAAGCTTGAATAGCTAGAAATAGGACCACTTTTTGGTCGCCGTTTGTTCGAGGAAGGAATGAACGTGTTATTTGCGCCTGAAAAAAATCTCTTATAGAATTTATTTTGTATACGATCGACGATAAGATGAAGAAACATTTAAGGTACACTGCAAAATTATCGCCGATTAAATGGCGCTTATGCGACGATACGTGTACAAAATCAAGTTACATTGTAAAATATTTCTTCCTTTTTTTTAGAATTTCTCTTTGTCTTTTTAAATCGATACCGATGTTTCTACAATATAACAAACGCGTCAAGTATACCTCCTTACTTTGCCTATCTATAAGACGATCAAACGATCAAAACTGGTGAAACGTTTGTCGTTTTCAGTCTTAAATATCGTGTTCGTTCCTGTTGATCGATACGACGAGCGTTGAAAATCGTCGAGAAAGAAGAAGAAAAGTAAAACGAACGTTATTTTATCATCGCTGAAAACTAACGTCTAAGGGAAGATTATTCTAATCAGAGTACTCGCGTGCCGTTTATATTTTCGAAGTAATTTAGCTCGATCGTCCCACGTAATGATACTCTTTCTTGTAAGCAATCTATGTAAAACTATGGTTCGGCGTTACGATACAAACTGAAAAGGAGAAAGCAGGAACAGATTGCGCGTAATACGAAGCGCGTACTTGGCCGACGCTGCGCGGCTGTACGAAAATTTCACGATCGATCGTTCGCGATTCCATGCCTGTTCACCTCGTTCGCCACGACGCGTTGCGATTAACTCGCTGATCGGTCGAAGAAACAGAGGTCGAACGTACGCTTTGTAAGATTCGCTAGAGGTAGGAACGAAACTGAAACTAATAAATTTCGACGAAGAAACTTTATCGTTTGTTCTTAAATAACCTCGTGCTTTCTCCCTTCCTTAGCAGCCACTAAATCCTCTAAACGAACATTTTGTCCCGTAACTTTTAAAGAGATACGTATTTCCTCGCGAGTGTATCCTTTAAAATAATCTTCCAATCGTTCCTTTGCCTTTTTACCCAAGCAATCATCTCGTTCTTTCTAACGAACGTTTCCAGCAATTTTACAGCGAATGTTACGTCTCTCCTATAACGTTCTGTCCAGTCCAGGTTACGATTACTCTGCCTGCGAGTTGAACGTTATCGGTCAAGTACAATGCCACTTTGCCACAATTTTTGGTAATCGCGTGGAACGCTAACTGGCGCCGCGTGACTTTAAGTTCGCCGTCTAAACGAACATTAATAGAAACATGCTGCGTCATTAGAACACGGTCTGTCATTTGCTTATTATCCACCTGTCGAAACGCGATACGAGGCCGTCACTTGGCTGGAGCTCGGTTAACAAAGTCCACGGAAATAGCGCCTTATTTCGACGTTAAAAGGAAATGAAATGGAGCCGTGGACGAACGGATAGGGCAAGACTTTATCGGTGTACCGCGTGCCGAAATTATCGTAATATTACGTATTTTTATTCGACGCATTTGTCGATCGGTTGATCGACTCGCTAAGTAGGAACGACGCGACGTCATCACGGGCCAACAACGCGAAGACACTGCTGCTTACGCGTGTGCACCGAAACGGGCCGCGCACGAATGACGTATGGAGTGCATAGGGTAATCTTTTTTCCGGAGCGTTTTAGCGCGCCGGGGTCTCCACTTTTTCCCCGAGCGTAATCTATAGGCGCACTTAATACAGCTGCTCGTCCGAACAACTTCCCCGCAGCCTCTTTTTCCTCCTCTCGTCGCGCCGCGTTCTCGCGCTTTCCTCGTCGTCTCTGTCTCCTCTGCGTCTCTTGTACGCTCCGCTGTCTCTGGGAAAAAGAGGGACCAAGGGAAAAAGAGAGCGTCAGCTTCCACTTAGCGGCACCGTACGATATATCACGCTCGGTCGCTTTTACCCTGTAAATTGTGGAACCGCGTTTCGCGTACAACTATACGCAGCCACGTGCAGCGACGCTGTTTTCGTCGCTGTCGAGGAAGGAGCTTCGCTCTTCGCGAGCAAGAAGCAACGAGAGTACAGGGATCATCGATGATGTTTCGTACGTTGCTCGGGTCCACCAAACGTTAAAATTATACCAATTGGCGTACACGTGTTAATCTGCTTCGACGACAAAAGCGCAAGATTATCGTTACTCGCTCCATCGTTGGTTACTTCGTTTCATTAAGCTTAGAGATCGTAAACGCGACTGTTAACGACGACCAATCGTCTATTTGGCACCGAGTCGCCTGCTTTTTCATGTTCTCTCTGCCCTGGAAGGCAGCCTGGATGGATCGACCCGTATCAACTTGCGTAAAAAGACCACGGTTCTCCTGCTGCTGTAACGACAGACGAAACGATAGGAGAAGGAAACGTCTCTGGAAAGGCAACCGTCGAACGAGCGATTATCGGTCGAAAGAGGATCGATCGAGGAGACGGTGGCATTGCGCGTAATCGGCTCGCGCTATGCGAACTGTACGCGAGAGGGGCGCGGGAGACGTTGGCGTGACGGGGCGCGTAATGACGCGGGTGGGAAGAAAAATCGAGTACGAAGAAGAAGCGACCGGCAGCTCGTTTCCGAAGAGAGAGAATTCCCGAGAATGGGGGCAATTTGGTTACCTGGTGGACGGACTGTTCCAGGTCGGGTGTCGATCGATGTTCATCCACGTAAAAGGGTGGGCGGTGGTACGAGGGAGCGGATGGTTAAAGGATAGTGGCGGCGGTCGGGGTTGTAATAAGCGTAATGGATATAGCAGGCCTGCACGCATGCCCTCGCCTCGCGACGACCAGCGCGGCGTGTTCACGCAGCAAAGGGTTGCTCGTATAATCGTGAGAACGCCCACCCCCGCCCGCCGCCTCTCTCCTCTGCTTCCCTTCCCCTGCCTGTCCCTCTGACCCTCGCGTGGCCCTCGCGTATCCCTCAACCTCGTCGTCTCTCAACCCCGGCTTTTTATTTCTTTCGCTGTCCAGCGACACGGCGCGCGCCGTTATTTTCATTATGCCTGCCGTTTTATTTCGATCTGCCGATGCACGGGGGGGGAAAAAAACGCGTCCGCGCTCCAGGGCTCCTCGATATTCTGCTTGGAAAGAGCGACTCACCGAATCACCGGCCCAGGGGGGACACGCTAGGTGTTTCAGGATGAACGAAGATTAAACAGAGTGTGGTAAAAATAGCCGAGAATCGAACGTATTCACGCGCGGAGAACGGTTTCGCGGCCGGCTGACTCTCCGCACGATGGATTAACGGCAGATCGATCATTTTAACGAATACCGTTATGACAGTAGTTAAGCACGCGGATGTAGTTCGCAAGGGAACGTTAGCTGCAACTTGAGCGCGTCGCGTGGCATAATTTGCTAAACGTTCAAAGTTTCGCGAAAATAAGGAGACGAGAGGAAAAGTTGGAAGAAGTTGGGCACGACGGCGGAGTTTATTTGTCGTTTTCAATCATCTGAACGATTCGTCGCAAAGATATTAATAAAGTAGCTTCGGTCCAGCGTGTTTCGCTTACTTTCGCCGCCGTTTACATTATTTACACGGGACCAACGTATACTCGTACTTGTATGTATCGAACGCTTGTTAGATTTTAACGCTTTAAGACTCGTCACGATCGGGTCTCGTAGTTTCCCGGCTTGGTCGACAAGAGCTGGAAAAAGCCGGGGCTTGGACATCCTGACTGCTACACGGTTCGAGTTTGCGGTGGTTTCCGGTGAAAAGTTGGAGTTGGCTAACTCAATGTACCGGTTCGCTGGGTCACCGGAAGCTTTTATTGTTTTACAAGTTTACCGCGGCTCGGCAGGGCCGACTGACCCTGCCGGTAATTCGATTGCCGAAGACGGTACTTTCCTTAAAGAGGTTTCGCTTCGTTGCCCTCGGTTATCAAGAACGACCGCTTTATCCTTCGATCGCACGCTCGCGAGAGACTCGACCCGAAGCGGTTTCAGGATTGACGCGTCTAAAACGAAACGCGATAGACGCACGGTGAAATTTTATTCTCCGTGACGTCGTTAAAATCTTCGACGCGATGAAGCGTTCGCCGAGAATGTTCGAGCGAGAAGTTGGAAATGATAAATAAAGACACCTCGTGTCTCGTAACGGCGATTAAATATATTTGTAAACGATTTTCCATGTTTCGCGGATCTGCTGAAAATGTTTGGACAAATAGAGCGCCGACATAAGGCGCGTAGAACGCGTACGGCGTTACACAGCACGCGATCGAAAGAGGAAACAAAGATAAAATGGAAAATCACTTTCTAGAAACAGCGATTCGTCGAGCGTCGACGTTGTACGACAACGACGTTCGAGGACGCGTGATGAAAGTTGGCGACGCGTCTCGTGAAAGAGCAGGAGGCGAGATCGATTGATCCGCCGTTCTCCGTTTGTGTCCCGCGAAGGAAATAAAGCAAAGGGCGTGTTTGGTGTTTCCGTTTCTATGGACGCTTGACCTATTGTCTCAGAGGTTTAATTTTTGGCCCCTGCTCCGCACGAGATTCTTCTCCCGCGGCTCGCCCGTGTCTCCCTCTGTTTCGGTTCCTCCCACGTCATCGGGAGTCTTGCCAAACGTATTCAACGCTCGTACACGCGACAATGCGTCGTTCTCGTTGCGGGACAAGGCGATGCACAATGCGACAGCAATCAGGAGTCGCGCCCCTGTCAGCGGGATCTGCCTCTGTCCCTCTATCGAGTCTATCGAGTCTCTCCTCTCCTTCTATCTTTCCTGCCTCACTCTATTTTTTCCCTTTTCTTTTTTCTTTTCTCCTCTGTTCCTCCGTTTTTTTGTCTCCTTTTCCCATTCAGAGCCTATGAAACACGCTGCTCAATGGGACAGACCGCGTCGGGAAGGGCAGAGGCGGATAAGAACGATTCTTCTCTCTTTCTCCGATTTCGCGGCAGGAGCCAGTGATTTCACGAGTCTATGCCGGGATAAGAGATTGCCGGAGAAATATTTTGAGATAAACGGCGAACCTCGTTACGGTGGAACCAGAGAAACACGAGAAGATAGCGAGAGACCGAAGCAGTCGTACTGCGATTGGAACAAAAAGCAACACCCATTGCGATTCTGTAGTCGTCGTGACCGTGAATCCTGGCGAAACGCAGCATCGCGTCAAAGTCGACGACGGTTTTAACGAAAATAAAAGTCATTCTCGTTGGGGCGTGGACGAGAATACAAGGAGAAACGGTTTGGGAACTGAGCGAACATTTTACGCCACTGTTGTAACGGGTGATGTGTTTGCACGGCCCGATGGATGGATGGATGGATGCTTTGCTTACGCAGGGAACGACGCACTGGGTAAACAACGATTGGGTTTCCTCTTCGGCCACGTCCTTCTCCTAGACTTTCTGCATCCTACGCGGTAGATCCTGTATCCGGCTCGTCGAGGAGAGGGTATCCTCCGCGGTTAGCAGAACCGATCCGATTTCGGGGGAGAAAAAGTGGAATCGACGGGCCACCCTTTTCTTCCTGCTCCCACGCTCTCCCTTTTTCCCATTGAAAATTGTCAGTTTCTCGTCGTGACGTTCCCGAGATGCGTACTCCGGGGGAGATGTGGGAAATTCTAGTAGCGTTCGAACGGCGTACAATTTCTTCTTCCTTGTCTGTCCGTCGTGCTCTTGGTAGAAGTATACTTCTGGTATGATTTCTCGATTCCACGCGTTTCATCCATATCGCGTACGTATTTCGTATGAAACGATATCCACCCTCCGTATTTACGTTTTCCTTCAATTCTTCGTACAAATAGCGCGAACCGTGACGACGAAGATCGACCAACTTTCTTTTAATCATCGATGAACGATTCGCGCATGCGATGTTTCCATTATGAACACCGTGGTGGAAGCTAAAAAAAAAAGAAAAAAGAAAAATAGAAGACAAGAGGGCGTCCACCCTTCTTCTCGTCTTCATCCTGTGCAGGAAGTATTTCTTCCGAATCGGTGGATCATCAGTCAGTGCGACGGCGAACGGAATTTCGCATCTGAATTTTTTCGCTCCTACGTCTCTAGTTCTACCCGATGATCCACGATGTGCCACGAATCGTTGCTCGCCGAGAGCTATTCTTCCGGCTCGACGGTTTCCTTTATTACGAAACGAAGCGATTTCGTCCACGGATACGCGACTTGACGAGATGTATTCTACGTCTGCAAATCGCGTAGCCGATTTTCTACGACAGGCATCGCAATCTCGTTATCGTTCACCTATTCCTAACATAGGTTTGCAGATCGGGGTTTGCAGATTTTCATCGATACCGCGATACGTTATTCGACGAGCAGACTTTATCGATGTTTGTAATTTTCCAAAATATCCCGTATACGTAATCGATAGATCGAAGAGCGAGTTCGTTGGCGTTTCTTCGGAAAGAAGGTCATCGACTCGGAGGAATCATCGTCTCGAAGAAATCAGGTGCGCCGAGCAGGCAGCCAGGCAACAAAGGAACGTCTGGAGCGCGAAGTCTTGCGATTTGGTGGAGAAGCCAGCCCCTATGCAGGAAGTATTTCTTCCGGGTCGGTGATCCGCAGCGGAAATGAAAATTTCACATCTGAATTTTTTCACCAGACGTCCTATTCGAAGGGGGTAGGCCAAAGGACAATGGGAAAGCCAGCCCGTGTCACCCTTGCGTTAATTTCTAACGGGGCGTTCGCCCCTCCACCCTTCGACCTTGCAGCCCTCGCAGTCTGAAACTATCGTTCGCCCTCTCGTCCCTCGTAGCTCCATCTCCATTATAGACTTCTTCGGGTACATATCCGGTGACCTGATTTAAACACCGAAGAGGTCCACTTCCTCTACTCGAGCAATCGCTTAATCGATAACCAGGGATCTGTTTCTCAGCTTCTTCCAAGGCGGTCTTCGCCCCTTCCAACACCTTGTCCTATCGCGTATGATTTTTTATGACAAAGGAGACCTTAGAAAATTTAAATCAATTTCGAATCGAAGGTTGAACTAAACGTTGCGAATTATTCGAGAAATTATCGAAGCTTCGAGTAAGATTTATGCGATAGGCACTACGGAATCGTCGCGCGGATTAACGCACACGATCCAAAATGATGATGGTAAACGATGCGGTAAGAACGGGTTTCAGCTACTGGAAATCGGTCGACTGGTGTCCCCGACGGGGAAATCCCACGTCGAATTCATCCTCTCATGGTGGTGTCTCCAGTCGAGCGTCTGCCATCCCACTCGTGATGATACTCCCTAAATAGCAACCCCCATGGAGACAATCAATCAGCTGGTCACTGGACCTTGACTGTATCCACATTGCGCTTTCTGCGCATCTCTCTCTCTCTCTCTTTCTCTCTTCCTCTAGCGCGATAATGGGCGTGAAGCCCTTTCTCTCGTTCGATTTCTCTCTGTCTGTTTCGTCGTGCTTTACGCGTAACTCGCCAGATCGGCGAATAGACGTCATGGACGGCTAGAGGGGCGCGAGCCTATGAAATAAAATAACACGTAGCTATGAATGGATTGGCGCATCTGCGATTTTTGACGGTCCATCGTTGGTCATCCAATCGTTCCTCCCTTTTTTTTTTCTCCCCGGTCGTTGTTCTTCGATGCTGCGAGACGCGACGCGATTCCAGGTAGCAACATTCGACAATTCGTTCCGCAGAGGGTGCTGCGCCCATTCGTTTACGCGTTATGCCACGTCGAACGAAAATTACGTTGTCTCGTCAATGGAATCCTCGACGAGCCTGGCACGGAGGAAAAACGTTTTCGTAATTAATCAGGTCGGATAGCTGTCTCTAGACGAACGCGTTCTGTTTCGCCAAATTTTCAACGAAAATTTTCAACGAAAACCAGCTACCTCCGCTCAACCGGGGTCTTCGATCACCGATCGCCGGACGGAAAAAGAAAGACTGTCAATTGCTGACAATGACTTGGTACAAAGCGTTGGTGGTGGTAACTTAGCTTCCCTAAGCAGCTGAGGGCGAAGAAGCAGCTCCTCGCAATCTCGCAGAACCTACCCCTCCCACGGGGGATCGTTAGATTGCACGCGTTCAGCACAGAGTTGACATACAAACAGACGGCCAGTGTTGTAATTAACCGCAATCATCGACGGCAAACACACATCGCTCGCGTCCCCGTGGGATATCATTGACCGAGCGGGATATACGCGTAAGGAGTACATACGCTATTCCTGATCAATATTTATGACCGAAATCCAAGGGTGGAGATGCCGGTTCACGAGCGTACGCCTCGGAGGATACGAGAACCGCGGTCAATATTTATGACAGCCGCCGAGCACGACGCAGCGTAGAGAAGATTCGATTCGCCACGATCTCTCGCCAGATTTGTTTGACTTCCGCTCGTGCGCGATTCCTCTTCGTTGATCGATTTGCCGATCTGCGCCGCGACGATACCCAGTCGCGTGGCGGTTCCAAGCTCCACACGACGTCAGATTCCAGCCACGAAGTTTCGATTTCGTTGCGAATTCGATCAACGATACGTTTGGATCGATCTCGTAGTAATTCAAAAAAAAAATACCATCGATATCTCGTCGATCGTGCGACCTATGCCGAACCACCTACGCCGCGCGAGATCTCCGCCGACCAGCGACAACGAACCTACGAAATACGTACGACCGTAGGATCTTCTACGTTCTCCGAATACTCGTATTCGGTCGGAGTCGGTCGAGCAACCTTCGGCTTTCCCTTTTCTCTGTTTAAGTCCACCCGCGCTGCACTCATACATCTTCTTTAACGCGTTCGCTTTCGATACCCTTTTGTTGCTAAACTAGTAAATGTTTTATATACCCGAGGAACTGCTCCCCGACAAGGCTTGTAACCTCTCCTATGTACTCGCAAGACGACACAGATATGCTTTTAGCGAGAGTCAGGGGTGGAACGGTGCGTTTCCGAGCGCACGCGTCTTCCGGCCGACTATGTGCGTACATACGCATCGACGCACACCGAGATCGGCCTGGCATTAAGGCGACAATTCGACCAGCTCCTGCTACGCGACCAGGGAGAGCATCGCCAAGAAGGGAAAGTCCCGTGTCGCTACCATATAGAATACGGCGGAGGGTTGCTGGTCTACTTGCACCGGATACTTCGACACCTGGAAAATTACTCGCTTGCCGCTGATTTCTTCGGGGCCAAGGGTTATCTCTTCGGGCTCGTTGTTGTCCGTCTTCGTTGCAGTTACTGTACCGTAGCCTGTATAAGTCTCGTCCAACTTGCGGAAAATCTATCTCACTAACGCGCAAACTTGATTCGTACAGATTCGTATCGTAAATTCTAATCTTTCGGACAAACATTGCATTATATGCCACATTTCCGTGCTTTTTAATACGTCTTTAATAGATGTTCGATTAAATAAGGTTGGTCGAGTAAATCGTAATCCGCGTATAAAATACGATGGCGTAAACTGGCCACTGTTCGTTAAGACCTGGCGAAGTTTCGCAGCTAAGTTAATTGTTTTACGACTCCATTACCGAATTGGCCGTCTCTCGAAAATGAATGTTTGCGATGCTGTTCAAATCGAAACGTGTTCGCGTACCGATACAGCGAAATATGATCGCGAATATCGTCTGGAATCGCGCGGAATATCGCAAAGCCGGATTGCTCGGAGTTGGAGTAAATCGGAACGAGTAATCGCAATGTTCTACGAACTGTGCGTTCCAGGAACCGCTTTCAACGATTTTCTTCCCTTTCGATCGTGAAATTACGACGCTATTTTTAATTAAAATTTCCTCGTGAAATGTAGTCCCTTGTTTACGAATTTCGTTAAGAGACGCGTTATTCCTGTATTGCATGCAAAAATCGAGATACAACATTTTAGATGAATTTCGCCGATTGGGCGAAACAACATTTTACGTCGAGTAAAAAGCGTTTTTATTCTCGATAAAAAATGACGAATAATATCAAACGAACGTAGTAGAACGTTGCTTTTGTTCCAACATTTCACTGCGCGTATATTATTGCAAAGTTATGGTAAAAAAGTAAATGTTGCGTTAATGGATTCGGGAATATCATTTTGCCGGTAAAAAAGTAACGCGTATAAATTTACCAAATTGTTACATTTCATATCGGAAAGTGTTAAATTTTCAGAATCTGCTTCGACCAGTTAGCTGTAGCGACCTCTTTGGAAACTGCGTACCCAAATTCATATTTTTTTATTTCTTCGTTTTATTTCCTTTTGGCCTCCAAATACTCGAAACGTCTTAAAACTCACGAATATATTTTAGTTTTCGCTAAAATTGCAATTCAAACGGCAAATTCTAGCTACTTTTTACACGCGACGAGTATACTCGTCGTAACGCAAAATATCGCCATCTCTTCGTCACGAGTATACTCGTCGAAAACAGCTAACCGGTTGAACGAGGAAATAAATTCAAGGGAAAGATATGAAACGCCTTATCCGAACTAGTTCGTTGTCTGAAAGGGTTAATCGATTAATCTAAAAAAGTAACTGTAGCGCGCGTATATCGTAGAAAAGGACAGTCGCAAGGACCGCAAGACCGAGATGGCCCGCAACTCGTCCAAGCTCCATCCTCGAACGGCTCGCGCTACAATCGAGCGTAAAGTGCAACATGTTCCAGATGGAAATGGAGACCGAGGGTGCATTGTGAAGCACCTGTTTTAGCGGGGCACGCTCGCAACCACCCCGCGCGCTTCTACAGAATCATGATTAAACCTCTCTGTCCGACTGCTACTCCGCCCCCCGATTTCGTCCCGTCCACGAATATCGTAGGGTGCAACCTTCGATTCGACATTTGGTGTGATTGTCGCGAGGCGACGCGATGCCGAGGGTGCAGCACGGTGCAACTGCTCTAATGCTGATTTAATCAAAATCCTAGCTACCATCCCTCGGGCCTGACACGGATTTACGCGGGGCCACTCTCGTAATCACGCGTGTTCTCCCTTTTTCTTTTTCTCTCTTTCGTCACTTTCTTCCATTTGTTTATAACATACAGTTTATCGCGGAAATTGCAACGCTTTTAAATCCTTTTAATAAGTTTCAACGAGTCGATAAAATCGTAATTGTCATCTATCGAATCAACGTTTAATTCGGTATTTACCGTGATAGGTATTTTGAAACAAAGAAACGAGAATTAAAAAAAAATTGATCTTTCAACGCTCTTTTAACGTGTACCGACGCTAAAATCAATCGTCGGCTTCCCTAAATACGACTACGTAAGACGGTCTTCGCACATACGCACAAAAACGCATACACGCGTACATAGGTACATAGACGCGTTTGTGAATCTATCGGATGCACGTGTGTAAGTACAGGGGCGGCATTAGGCACATATGGCCTGTATACACGCCGATTATTGCATTACCGATGTAGATCCAAGAATAATAATCAAAAGGGACACGGCCGATTCGATCATCAATCGGCAACTATACGTCGACTAACCTACGATGGACGCATCGTATATTAATCGGAAAATCTGCACACAATTTCACGCTTACTATATTTACCGACGAATGATTTCGGATACACGTTCGTCCCTTCGTACGATGCGTCTAATTAGGATATCGATTCTCGTTGGACAAGCGTGAGAAACGTTGACGCTGGAGCGCGATATCGACGAGCATTTCGGTCGTTCGTCGCGGTATCTTGTAAGAATATCTCGGCCTTTTAGAGGGAGTGGCGATTCGTCGCAGGCGTCGAACACGGTCGACGTGACGATTTTACGTCGGGGCTGGTTGCGCTTTTGCGAGACGGCGAAATCGAATTTATTATCTGGCACGAAGGGTATGCGGCGGGGACGTGTTTGTAGGGTCTTAATCGAATTTCGGTGGACAGAAATCGGAACGGACCAGTTACTTTTACCGGAGACCTTCCGTGGGACGTGCCGATGCTATTAAAACTCGTCATCCGAAGAAGAGAAGCGACCGAACGATTCGGAGTAACAATAATTTTTGCTTTTCCAAGAAGATCTTGATGCGTCGAAAACAACGTTCGATGTCTTCGGCAATAACGGAGAACCGATATACGATCGATATTAAACGGATCATCGCTTGGCTATGGAAAGTCCAAAATTTGAAAGAGAAAATGAAGAACAAAGATGGAAACGTATCGGCGACGTGGAATTACTGTGAAAGGTAATCAACGTTGGAGAGAAACGGAGGAAGAGACGCGTGAGTTACGTGGAGATGGACCTAAAGCCCGCAATTCTGCGAACAAATTAGAGCTACAAAATGAATCGCGATAATCGTAAAGAAAGAAGATAAAGGAATAGAAAATCTGAAGAAAATAGAAGGGAAAAAATAGGTTTCAATAGAGTAATATACAATAGAAGAAGGATAGTACGAATAACTAAAACTAGATAACTTTGTTGGTATAACTATGGCGTAAATATGGTTTAAGCACATATCGCAAACAAATAGAACGTAAATCGAAAGTCATCTTAATCCGCAAAGCGGGGATTAGTAACAAATAAAAAAAGAAGAAAAATTTATTCTCGAAGCGTTCTTATCGTACGTGGTTTTGTTTCTCGTCGATCCAAGTCTTGGAAAACCTTGGCCCGAAGAAAAGGAAATGCCTGGATCGGGCAACCATGGAACGTTTAAGGTCTTACTTTCACTAAATCCTCGAATTAGTAGCCATCGAGGCGCGATGCAAGATAACGCGGATGTAGATGGCCAGGTAGATTAAAAAGCGACAGGCGCAGGCAAAGGCAGAGGCAGAGGAAGGTCGTCGGGCAGTTTAAGAAGCGAGCCGTGTCGAGAAACGCAGAGAATGAATGCAAGAAAAAGAGCGGCCTGGTCAGTGACGTGGCAGATGCAACTGTTCGATACGGGATTACCCTCTTCTTCTTCGAGCTGCCACTAAAGGCCTGTCTATCCTGCGCACGTCAATGATGTCACACGGTATAAAGTATAATATATTCCGGCGAAACCGAGTGGATTTTTCAGAACAAAAAGCTAGCAGCGTGCGAAAGAAGAAGTCGTTCGCCGTGTAATTTCCACCGCTCGTTGCCGCGAAATGGCTCGCGATACTCGAACCTTTCCGATCGAATGTAAGAGGTGGCTTTTAAAAGCCAAATCTAAAAAATCCTTGAAAAACGATTCCGAATCTGCAAGCGACTTTGTCGTAGTAATTTACCGATCGCATCTTCCTTCACCGGCCGCTCCGTCTTCCAAAGGAGTTCGCTACGCGAGGAAACTGCACACGGAGAAGCAATTTCAAGTATCTCGGCTGATGGCGGAGGACAGAGTTGCGGGCATCGACGAAATTCATCGACAAGAGCATAAATCAATTTGGTGGACTGGCGCGCATCACGATTTCATTAGGAAGGCCGCGATCGTACGTTCCCATGACACAAGTTTCGTGGAAGATACGTCTTGCATAATAGAGGGATGCACTTAGCGTTTCGCCACGGGAACCGCGCCGTGGCGAATCTCTTAACAAACACGCGGTAGTCTTCCACGAGCTCCACGGTGCATCATCCGCTCCATTAGACGTTCCCGTCGAATCGGCCAACGCAGTGGCGCGGCGGCGGCCGGAAGCTGTCGAGTCACTCACTCGCGCGCCACCATTCATCCCACTGCGTCATCACCTGCTCTTAACCCATTGCTCGTCCGATGTTTTAACAGCGTTTCGACCTCGATGAAAATTCAGCGACCGCCTATGGTCGATTTACAACTCTCCGTTCTTCGACGTTGGAGAACGTCAGGTGGAGCGAAGATCGTGGGCGGTGAGGAAAGCCAGTTTGATATTCGCGCAACTCTGCGTGGCAACTTCAAATTCGAAGATTGTTTCATTTTCTATGGGGGCGCGTGACCGAAAGGTTACGCGTGTATCTTTTAACGTCACTGCTGTCAACGATGTTCTCTTTTCTGGGGGATGCAAATTCGATCGTAATATTCGGTTAAGCAAAGGAGAAAAGTCGAAGCGGAACGTTTTCTCAATTTCACGAGCATGACGATCCTCGTGATAATCATCTCGCTGTACCGGTCATCGAGGGCTATCGTCGCGCATAATACGAAGACGCGTAGAATTGGGAAAAGCGTGTTTGTCGAACGCGACGTCTTCGAACGGACGGGTTCCGTTCGAGTTCTCCTGCCGGATGGCAATTCCCGATGGATAATAGATGACCGCAGCGAGGCGCTCGTTCTAGATGGTTTCGATTTCAAGGCAGGGGCCGATACGGTGGGAAACCGTGGCCGAATGATTGCTATACGCCACGCGGGGGAGTATGTACAAAGGGTGCAGTAATAACGCGACATTATGCTTTATAATGTGGATCATATTCCGTTCTATCGACGATCGTTAAAGGTGACAAGCGTGAGAGAGTACTCGCTAAGCGTTCGCGAATCGTTTTCATAAAAAATTTACGACGGTCCAAAGGAATAATGCACTTTCAATTATTGGCTGAGTAACGTACTTCGTAACAAGTACACGTTCGTGTTTCTGACCGTTAAATTACAGCGATCACGATGACCAATCCTGGTAATAACTGTTGCCGCTCGGTATCGTTAGCTAATTCATGCACGATGCATAAATCGCGTATGCTTCGTAGATTTTTCGAATTGCTCGTACGTTTTCCCAAAATACGATTTCACGTTGGCTTTAAAAACAGCTTACGAGTACAAACGTACAGCTTGCAATATATATTCGCATAGACGAACAAATACATAGACGAAAATTAATAATAATTTAAATTCGTAGCGATCGTAGCCATCTTATCTAACGATCTACAACTGAACGGCGCGCCGGTTGGTTCGACGCTTGTCGAACAGAAGCTCACGCGATTTTTCACCACGTCTTAAACGACGAGCGTTGCCGCGCTTTCCATTAATCTACGCCTCCTTCCCCTCTGAGTTTCTCTTTCCGGTAGAATAGCTTCCGTTCGAGCAGAATTCTACGAGAAATCACGATACGAGAATGAATCTGTTTAAAGATCGTTTACTTGGTTTTTAATGCGATCTCATCTAACGATCCAGCGTTTATCGCTTATCTAGCTGCGCTTAACTCTAATTATATGTATCGTTAATGTGTAATATGTCGTTGTTTATCATCGTTGCAGCTGTGTGCAATGTTTATCGTTAAAGCATAATTTATTTTACGAAATTCACTTCGGATTGGTCGCTTTAAAACGAATACATTTACGACACGTAGGTAATATTTTAATTGTCCTATCGTTTCAATCGATATTTTGGTCGACTATGCTATAGTTATAAAATATCGAGATAAATAACAACGCCTTTACGGAATATCGCAAGATTTCGTTTCCTTATGCAAATAAATTCAAATATTTGTACATTTCTGATTAAACGATATCCCTGTTAAAATTTATTGTAAAATATGTCTGTTTAACACAAGTGGCATGTTTTACGTCGGTACATGCTGCTAATCGGGCGATTAAACCTACCAATTTCGATGAATAATTTTGAAAACAAATGGGAAAAGTTAGTCGACGCTAAAGTTTCTCGCAAGTTGCTGGAAAGCGCGAAACTTTTAATTTCTCTCGATATACGTTACGACAGCTAGCAAATAGGGACGACAGAAATAAAAATGAAAAGCTAGAGACCAGTAGGATGTAAACCAAAAAGTGAATCCGCGTACAACAAATCTGATCAAGCACTGTGGATTGCGTAAAACCGAGATTGTACCGGTTAGTTAAAAATACTGTCGCACTTTCCTTCTGCCGTGTTAAAATGGATAGCGGATTTTTTTTTTCGACGAGAACAAAAAAAAACGAGAAAATTACGTATCTTCCACTCTGCTAATAGCGCTATTTGTTAGAAAATGCATCGATTTTCCAGCAACTCGATAATTTTGCTACAGAAGATATTTCTTCGAGTAATTCGTATCTTTTTCGGACGTCGTTTGTTCCACGAAACTACGTTTCAAGTATTTGGGAAAATTCGGACGCTCCACTCGGTTCCATTCGAAATTCGAGTTACTCGAATAGTTCGAATAATACTCGCACGCCTCTACTAGCCTCTACGACTACCCTATCGTGTTACGTTAATAACCACTGTCACGACGCTTACCTATCGAATTTGCGATTAAATAAACTGCAATCGAGTATACGAACCAGTAAACAAAAACCAGTTACAAAAAGCGTAGCCCTTCCTTTCTTACAGAGCTCCCTTATCCGTGGCATCTAGACGCACGCACGAGAGGCCAGGAAAACACATGGAGATGGAAATATCCGGGCAGGATCGCGTGGTCCCTGAATAATTAGTCGATTGTCCCGTCCGTGGCCGGAACCGAACCATCAATATTTTTATTGCTGGCCGACCCCCGTGAAGCGAAAAAGAGGGGCAGGAGGTCGAGCGCGCAACCCCTGCGGTTCCCTTCTCTCTTTCCCTCTGCGTGTCTCTGTTCCTTTCTTTTTTTTTTTTGCGCGTGTCACGGCTCCTAAGGGTGGGCGATGCCGGCTAAGTGATATCCTTCGTACGTGATGGAGGGGGCGACATCACGCAACGCGGTTCCAGGATCCTGTTTGCGAAGAATAGATCCTGCCAGGGAGAAAAACTGCCACGCTACCGAGACTCTGGATAGATTAATGGATCCTGAGGACACTCGTCCTCGTCCGCATCCGACGAGTCGTCTCGAGCACGGAACAAACCAACCGACCGAAGGTGTCTCGAAACGCACTTGGAGACGGCGTTGTTCGGCTCTTGGAGCCTTCCGGATCGCGAGGTTCTCGCGGCTCCAATTGACCTCCGTGGTGTGGAAAAATGTCCACGGAACGAAACGTCAAAGAACGAACGAATCCGCGAGAACGCTTATTACAGATTACGGAGCGTCAGAGCGGTTGCAAGCTGGCGAACGAACGGAGTCGCGGCACGTGACGTCACGGTAGCGTCAATTAGGCGTCACGTGGCCGAACGACGCCACGCGTTATTTGTCAGCGTCCCCGGGAGAAGCGTGCAGTCAGTTCCTGCGAACACGCAACGAGAAATTCTCCACCTCTTCCTCTGGGAATAGCGCCGTGTGGCTGAGACACAAGAAAGAGAGAAAGACGCAGAAGCTTCGAGTTACCGTCGATCCACAAATTCCTTCTAGCTAACGCTAAACGATCCTTTCCATTTTCCTTCCGCGAATCGCTGTTTTACTTTCGACTCCGCGTTGTTACTTGGTCGTTCGTCCTCGTTTAAGGCCATCGAACGCTACCCTCCCTCCTATCGACGGTCTTCTTCTTCCAAATAATCTAAAAGTTTCATCGGACCCCTCGCGAAAGAATGAAAACACGCAAGGACTCGAGTACAGAGATACGGAAACTCTGGAACGACCGATTAATCCTCGATGCGGCGTGTACGGCCGTTAGGACGATCTACAAATTCTGAGCAGCGACTACAACCTCTGACACAATGGCGGCTGATTGGAAGTCACGTGTCGGTGGCAATGAATTCGAATATCGAGGTCACGTGTCGAGCCGCGTTTCCGTGAACGACGCAGCCAAAAGTCACCCCTAAATGCGAACCCTAAAATGCGCACCCACCCTCTAGCCAACGTCATTCCGCGTGGCTTCCAGGAGGAGGAGCCCGTTTCCGTGATCAAACATCGAGATAGCTGCGCGCTTGATTTCATCCTTCTCTTCATATGGGTATTTTGCAGAGAGACGTCGACTCCTGCAACTGTAACTCCGACAGGTAGCACGAAGGATAATTTTAATTTGTAATTCGACAGTGCCGTCTTATAAATTCCGACATTTTTATTTAAAAGCCTTATTAAGGTTGGCGAGTATGATAAAAAAGTAGGAAGGTATTTCCAGATCGGTGAATCGCTCGAGACTAATTGGATGGCTGACACGTTCGTTGGATCTTCAACGTTGCTCGGTCGTTCTGTTCACAGAACGTTACTTCGATATCTCGAAGCTTATTTTGCGCGAACAAAGGCCGAAACACGGAAAAAAGTGTAACGTACGTATCGCGAGAGAATGAAATTTGATTGGATCGTTGGTCGTCGAAATATCGTGGCGAATTATTCAGACCTGATATTTTTAAGTGGCAAGGAGGTGACAGAAACGTATAAACAGGGGCAAAAAAGGAAGAAAGATAGAGGGTGGTAATGAATTAATTGACTTGTGGCGACGCGTGGCCGGATACGCGGTAGATCGTCCCCGACTTCCGGCCGCGGTGATTCTTTCCTTTCCCGATGTGGTTCCGATCGAAAGCCACAAGGACGCTCGAAAGCAGGACAAAGCTGCAACGTCGCTCATTGTCCCGGAAAATATTTATCGCGTCCGACGTCGAAGGGTACGAACGACGTGGAAGTTGGATTTCTTGAAATCCTTTTGCTTCCGTTGCTCCTCCCCGCTATAAATCCGCTTTATCGTACCGGCAGCGTATTACCGCTTGCGATTCATACGTCCGCGTGCTGAGACACGCTCTAAACGGAGTCATTAGTACGAGTATCGTCGTGCGTCAACCGGTGAATCAACCGGAAAACGATGCCGCTTGTTAGGTACAAGGACAGAAAGTTCGAATGGACGAGGAAAATTAACCGACTAAAAATACGTCTAAGCGATTACCAATTAATACGATGCGCGTCTAAACGATTCGTATGGGTAATCGTCCCTGGCGCTTTACACGATTGCGTGAAATAACACGAAAGCGTGTAAAGAACGGTCCGCACGATCGAAACTGAAAACTAAACGAGGCCGAGCGAAATAACGTGGAACAATGGAAAGATTTTGGAATCGATAAGCGACGCGAACTCATCCATCACGAGCTACCACCTCGCACCTTCCAATCTACGATATTCCAGAGGAAACAAAAAGAGAAACACATTTCGGAATAACAACTGTCACTTCCGTCAAACGACAATCCCGCCGATTCAGCGTAAAATGGTGCAGCGCCGCGGCTCTGTATTCCTTTCACGGGACTCGCGCCTGGTGGATTTATTAGGCGTAGCCTGAACTCGGTCGGTTTATCAACGGCGCGATCTCTTATCAGATGTACTCGCACGTGAGTGCCTCTGTGGCGCACGAAGAGGCGAGAGGTAAGGCGAGGTGAGGAGAGGAGAAGAGAGGAGAGGAGAGGAGAGGGTGGCACACGCTCGATGGATGCCATATGGCCGAGAAGGGCAGCTGTTGATCGGATCGTAGGCTCATCATCGCCACTGGCCCTAGCCAGCTCATGCTCGCCGTTTCTACTTGATTTGCAGATGGCACAATTTGTATGTACGTTCTCGCGTGGGAGGATGACGCAACGATTCCCGCTTTCTGATAGAAATTCCATCGTGACGAACGAAACGTGGCGATTACACGCGACGAAAGGGAAACGTTTCGATACGCCAATTGTCAGACGTAGCGAGATTCCGCCCCTTTCGGTTTTGTTGGTAAGCGCGCGTCTTCGTGGAGCAACTTCGTGAAGGTAACGAAGAAAAGAAAAAAGAAGAAAAATACCGAGAGAAAAGGAAAGTACGAAGGGACGAGAATGAAAAACGCGAACCAGTTTACCCGTTTGATTTCTCAGGTACGTATCGATGGGGTAAGATAAAAGCGTTTGGAAAGCATACGAAAATATTAACAGTTGCGCGGAGTCGATAAAAGAGATAACACGAACGATCGCGTGCGTGAAAAATACGAGAACAAGCATGATAAAACGTAACGGATGCCCTGTTTGCGCAGATAATCCCTTTTTGATCCCTTTTATGTTAGCAAACAAATCCATTCTCAATGCGCTAGCAAAGCTTTGCAAACAGATGATTTGAAATCCGCGATCGCGTTCTAGAGCCTCCGTTCCACCGTAATCGCGACGTATCGTAAATCGATTCCCCGTTAGCATCGTTCGCCGTAACGAATTTTCGTATGATATCCGATGGGTACTGTTTAATTATCTCTGTTATCCTGCGTCCTAATTCCGTGGCAAGAATTCGAGGACACGCTCGTTTGTAGGACAAACGATTGCTAATCACGGATCCCATTTAAAATATACAAATCGCATAATATTCGCGGTGCCATTAGCTAATTGCCTCGGGCATCGTATCGTTAAATATAGCAGAGAGATAGAACAGAATTTATGTTCCAACGATTATAAATTACCGTGACTGCAAGCATGCGGTATAATTAAAAGAAAATCACCTTGAGTCGCGTACGCAAATGGACATGTCGCGGCAACACGAACGAGCATGCTGTGTAACGCGTAAACGCGGCAAAGCACGTAACGATTATACGAATTTGCGTGTTAGGTGCTCGTCTGCGTTCCATCCTGGCACACCTAACTATCCTGACATCCCTTAACCGTTTGTTCAACCCCTGGCCATCCCGTGGTCAGTCAGCCAGTCAGTTAGTCGGATCCTTGCACGCGATGCACGCATTTGATTCCCCGTTTGAACCACCCGATCCGCCTATTTATTGCTCGTCCGCGTTTCAAGCTTCCTACGTTGATCCGTTCTCTTCTATTCGATCGTCCAATTATGCAGCACGTCGTCGATCGAACGAAGATCGACGTCGAAGAGCATCGGACGAGCTTTTTCCGATTCTTCGAGATACCCGAAACGAGAACGAAAGACGAGAGGAAGGCGGAACACGAGGATTTCTTCGAGGTTTTTGTCTACTGGCGACGATTACGGCCTTTGAGCGTGAAAGGGAAGCCAGTTTTACTGGTTCACTTTGCAGATGCGGCTGCAGATGCAGCTGGTAGGATGGCTGCATCTATATAGATAAAGCAGTTATGTCTATATGTCGTGTTTCGAGACGCGGGACCGTGGCTTTCTCTATCCGGCCGACAAAAGGGCAGCCACGGATAAATATGTAACTATAAAAAAGGATAAATACTCACGGTCAAGAGTCAATATTGTGAGAGAGTCCCTGTCAGACATCGTTGTGTCTGAGGTGGATCCCGTATTTAGGAAGCACCGCGCGCATTTTTATCCGCCTTCCAGGAAAGCATTTTTCGACCTCGTCGAATCCCTCGGCGAGAAAAATATCTTTCTTCTCTTTCTCTTCTTTCCATTTAAACGTAATCGTACAAATTTTTAGCCCGGCCATCGTGTCACGCGTCTCCGTTCTATCTTCTACGGGTGTCTATTCCACGCGCCTATTCGATAAACTTCGTTGATCTTAAACTTATCGATATCGATTAATTATCGCGCCAACGAGAAGCAAAATAAGGACGAAATTATTCGTTAACGCGGAGATATCGACGATCGTCGTGGTGTACGCGCGTTACGTTCGTACGGCTGAATATTCCACGAATACGTTGGAACGTTACGTAGTTGTAAAATATCCATAACGAGCGTGGCAAGAAGATAACGAAATAAGCTCGATCGATGCAAAAGTTTTGCCGCTAAAAGCTTTCGGATCGCTGGTAAATTTGTCACTGACCGATTATAGCGGACAAAAAGAGAAAGAGCAAAATAATCGTCGGTTCGCATTAGGGATCCATTACGTGGTGGGTCACGCGTCCAAACACGTATTAACCCCCATGGAGTTTTACGTCACGGCGAAAGCCCTTCTCTCCGCGCGCTAGATTAAGCTTGTCAACCCAGAAACCTGCTGCGCTTCGCGCTCTTCTCCCCTTGCTTTCTCGATTCGTTACTTCCGACGTCAGATCCTCGTTCGAGATTCGTTTGTGCAACAACCTACGCGTTTCGCGTAAAAAGCGCACGCTAATCGTACGCGGGTACGCGCGTCTCGAATACAACGGAAAAACGAGCAGTTGCAATTATCCTCTGACGGTACGGTTTAACTGGGACTTTTTACCGCGTTTGTTAGCATAATCACCACCTTTGGTCCTTCGCCAGCTTTCCACCTGTTCATTAGGAGACGCATTATCTTTTTCAACGAGTTCATCCCGTGACTTTTTAAGCAAAATGACTCGATGCGGTACTTTCGTTCGACATTTGCGACTTTAATTTCCCGCTGTTAACGCAATCTATTATTTATCCTTTGGCTGACGTTACATCAGCTTCCTTAATATTATCCCGACACGTGTCAATTTATCTGCTTAATTAATCACCTCGTAATGCCGTTTCTTCGTAACAATGACGCAACGTCCGCTCGTTCAAGTTCGACGTATCAATCGTTGAATCAAAATTGAAATCGGCAAGAACGACGTTCTTTCTTTTTTATTTAGATATTTAGAATTACCGGCTCGAATCTTCGGCAAATCGTATTGCACAGCGGCATCTTTCGCCGATGAATAATTTACGTCAGCCACGGACAGTTGGGAGAAGCAACGGGTGATTTTATCAAATGTAACGCGATCCTTCTTTTAATTACGATATGGAAACGCTGACAAGTTATTGGTCCCTGCTAGACGTATCCATTACACTGGCAGGATCGCGAGCCAAAATATTAACCCCTTCCTGGTTCTACAGCAGCCCTTGCTCGGTAGAATGGGAATCCCTCTGTCGCCTCGAGCCAAGTACGAACATTCAAGACTGTATCTCTACCCAGATGGAAAATTCGATGCGTTTCGTGTCCGTAGAAAAATCTTTCGACGTATATCATTACCGACGTGGAGTATTATCCGTCTTCGCGCATTACTTCGGCATTATATTTGTAAATGTATTTCAAGATTTCTTGTATTTCAATCTGCGATCATCTCAGGCTTTCGTAGACGACTTATCGTAGAGTTTGACGTTTCATCTCGGCTGCGTTGTTCCCACAGTGACGCGAAGGTATCGAGATCGAGATATAGATGCTCGTAAGTAAATTTAAGAGGCGCGATCGCATACACGATCGAAAATAGAAACGGCCGTTAGTCTCGTAGAACGATCTGTGCGACGAGCAGCGACGTTCGAGCTATTATTTCCGCAGAATGCAGGTGTTGCCTTCGCTAGACAGGACTAGAAGTCCTCGAGTGGAGTGGCATCCTACCCTAGATCAAAGATCCGAGCCGCTGCTCCATTCATCTGCCTAACTAGCAGCCTGGTCGAGTGTGCCGTTATATACCGAGTGACACTCTACACCTCCCGCAGTCACCTTCCATATCCCTCGTTCCGTTTGCTCATCGACGTTCACAATTCATGGCCGAAGACGCCGTTTCAACGATTCGTACGTATAACTTTTTATTTAGCCGAACGTCGCACGGTTCGCGTTTAGTCGAATCGATAACAAGAAGAAAGCGAGACGCGGATTATCGAGAGAAGAAGTTCCGTTTCATCAATTTTAAACGCACTCTTGAATTATATTTCGCTATGCAACGATACCAACGCCTTTTTACCTCTACATTGTTTCAAATAATTTGATTAAGAGAAGCAGGTGTACTTTTTACGATCTTATCGAGCTTTCTCGGATTAAATGTTATCGTAATGGTTATATCACAGAGTTGTTCGAAAACCTACATTAATCCGAATTGCTGGCAACCACCCGGCTAAATAATGCAAAATAATATCCGAAAAAATAAATCTCAAGATTCGATTGCCACGAATGAATTAATTTCCTTTCGCTTTTAACAGGTCCGCGCTTTAGCGAATAGTCGAAGCCTCCATCGGAGAAAGTAAGAAAATTCAAAGTTGAGAAAGAAACGCAGGATCGTCCGAGCAAACGCGTGATCGTTTGAAAGATGGTAACGTCTTGCCGAAGGACAGGCTGGCGAATTTTCCCAACGACGTGTTTGCAACCTAAAAACTCTTACGAACGATAGAATCAACGTCAACGTGAAAATTCGTATCTATCGATCTGCAGCGCGAAACTCTCTGCCGCTGCTGCATTCGAAATTCGAAATTATGTCAATCACGGGCGAGATGCCGTGGCAAACGGAAAAATTAGCGCGGCACAATGCACGGGACGGCTGCGGACCATCGAGTCGCAGAATCATAACGCTTTCATCGGAATTCCCTTTCTACGATCGCCATTCGAGCCATGAATTATTATCCTCGGGCGTGAGTCGCGGGTTTAAGCGGCTCTGGAAACGGCCGATCGATAAACTCGGTCCGCGCAAGTCTGTCGCTTTTACGGTAAATACCAGTCCACCCCCGCGTGGAATATCGAAGTACGCACGCGTATACACGCGTGCACCTCGATACACACCTGCAGCATCGAGTTCCCGGTGACTTCGGGGCAGGCCCATCCCCCGTGGCCACAGGATTCGATCCAGCCGAAGTCCTTCGACCGATCGTCTATCCCTGCGACCGCCTTCTGCTCTTAACCCTTCGTTTTATACGCGTACCAAAAGGGAAAGTCTTTCGCCTTAGCGTGGACGCGCGGATTTGCTAGCGCGTTCTTTAAAATCGCGATTCGTTCGACCACGACGTGCATCGATGCAGACCAGAAAGCTAACGCGATCTCTTCGTGGCGGACTAAACGCGAAAATACCTAAACGGCTGTCTGTTCGGATCGTTGCATTCTTTACGATTCTTCGTCGTCGTTCTACGTATTTAGGTTTTCCATTCCTTTTCGCAAAGAGGTTTCTCGTTGAATCATCGATAGGAAATTAGGGTACTGGTAGGGAATTTTTGTTACAGCCGGTGGGTAGTGGGAAAAGATGATATTTGAACGCGATAGGTGTCATCCGATAGGCGAGCAAATTTCTACTCGTTTTGGCTCGATATAGGCAGGATGAAAGTTTCGAATATTATGGATACATAGGCGCATGGAAAACGCGGTCTCGTTAGTAAAAGTTTAAATTTGATAGTCGACGTTCGATCTCTGTGCATTTACAGGAATTACTTAGATTCGAGGCAAAGGTACTTACTTAAGAAGCATTTTGTTTATTTAAAATGTAATTTCGAAAGCTTTTTAACTCTAAAAACTTGGAATTTCTTGCAGGTAATGCAACGGCGAGAGAATTTATTCTGTTTCCGTGCACGGAAATCATCGGAAAGCTTTCCTAGTTTAATTCCTAGGAATAAAAAGGAAACGGTTAAAATTGAATGCCGCTTAAAACTGTTATCTCATTATCATATGTTAAAATAACGTAATATTATTACATAAATGATGAAACTTCGCGGTTCTATTTAAATTGCAAAATCCTTCTGTATTATTATATCGCATTATGTTTGAAATGCATTAAACGAAAGATTCAAGGCAAATTGAATCCGCTTGTCGAAACTTTTTAATTTTAATATCCCGCCAAGAAAAACACCGCCGACTGCCGCCTACTATTTGTATAAAAGGATTAATATCGTTGATAAAAAGAGTTCGTACAATCAAGCAGAGATCGCGTTAACCAGCCAAGTGTTTCGAAAACAACGTTTCAAAAACTGCGAACGTTATAATTCTATCCACTTAAAAAAGCGAATAATTTCGTAGCGTCGTCACCTCTATAAATCCGTATCGTATCCTTCGAAATATTTCTGCCTGTGTTCGAGAAACTCTGCCAAACTGCAAGAGCTTTCGCGGAGAAGCATCGCCACGTGCGTATCCAGCAAAATAGCGTATCCAGCGGAGAAAGTGCTCTTAGGATGTCGTAATTTCCACTCCGACGTAACTTTCAGCCTGTTCTTTGCCGCAAAGTACTCGCGCGGACGCTTCCGGAGCTGACAAATTCATCTCACGCCGGCTCATCGAGAAGCTCCGTTCTCCGCGGAAGTATCGAAAAGCTCGCTTACCGCTCGATCACCGAAACGCAAAAAACACGACAGAAAGAAAGAGAAAGAACGCGAAAGAGAGAGAGAGAGAGAGAGAAAACTCTGCGATAGTTGCACGTCTCGTGGATTCTTCGGAGATTCCGCGCGTTTTCTTCCGTCATTTGCGTCCGATTCGAACGAACGACGTCGTTGCGATCTCGCGTGGCTGACTCGCCACCTCCGTGCGTTTTCCAACAGCGTTTCTTCGACTCTACGAAAACAGTTGGTTAACAGTTGGCAAGGAGAAGAGGCGAAAATAAAGGCGAACCGGTGCGAGAGAGGAGGAGTGATCGATCGAGAAGGTGGAGCGAATAGGTGAGGCCGGAGGAAGAATCTATATAAAATACCAGAGGACACGGGTATAACAAGATGTTAAGCAGTCGGTCGCGACGTTTTCGGGAGGTTCGGCTGCGAGGCGGGCGGGCTGTAAAAAAATTGGGACACACGGTCGTCGTCGACGCGAAGACGAAAGAAGAGAAGAAGAGAAGAGGAAGGTGGGTGCGGGTCCGTAGGAAGGGAGCCAGGAGGCACGGACCAGTTGATGGGGAGAAGCTTTTAGCCCGGCTAGATGGTGCCGAGATAACGGCGCGGCCAAGTGCAGAGTGCGCCGTTGCTCTGCCACTCGTTCCATAGTTGTGTGCACTTCCACACGTACAGGCGCACGCGCGCGCCTTCCTCCGCTATATTGCTCCGTTTTCAGCGCGGTTCGACACCGCGTCTGTTATAATTTTGACAATAACGCGCCCGAGTCTGCGTTATGCCTCGGACGCGACCGATTTCACTTTTGGCGGTAAATCGCCGCCGCGAACGTTCACGACCATCGATCCGCTTGATTAGTAGCCGTGCGTGGTATAGTGCCGGCTAGCGACGAACGTAAATTTTAGGAAGAACGAGAAATATCTCGCCTGATACCGTAATATCATCTTAACGCAATTCTTACGCTTGTAAATAATTATCCATGCGTATTTCAAAGGGTATTTAACCACTCGCGCTACCAATAAACTCGCGGTTGCGCGTGCCGTGCGCTACAACGTAACACGCTTCACCGCGTCTGCGAGTGTGCGATCTTTTAAGCAGCATCTCAGCGCGTTGCAAGGGTCTCGCATAAAGAATTTTACACGAATACGAACAAATACTCACGGCGACAATAGCATTTTATTTGTTAAGAATCTATTCTGAAATATTTCCACGATATCGATGACTCTATGTGACACAGGGCACTCTGCAACTGTAGCTCGACGAACGAACGATCCTACTGTTAGCCGACGTGCAGCGCGCGTCATTTTCATTTCTGCCGCAAATGCCTATCGACGTGGTATGCAGGCCGCTGGCGATTTTGGAACAAAAGCATCTGGACCTACGTGGCACGTCTTTCTAGCGCAAGTGGTTAACTCGCATACCTCTCTCAAGGCATTTAGCACGAAAAATTTTTACCTGAACTGACGTTACGACGATTTAAGCACCCATTTAAGCTTCTTACGTACCTTACCGTTCCGAGCCATTCATTTACGACTGTCCCTGCTCTAATTACCAAATACGTTGATGGAATAGATATTGTATAACGAGTTCGACCATTCCAGTTATCTTTCGTCTTGTATCTTTAAAATCATACGCTTTGACGATGTGATAATCCTGGAAGGACATTCCCATGAAGACTATATAGAGTTTTTAACCGAGCTTAAAGCAGAGTATTCGTGTAGAATTTATTATTTTAATGGACGCTAATCGAATGTCGGAGTAACACCGAACGAATTTTAGAAATTACCGTAGGGCACGAAAGCAATATTTTTATTAAAATCTTGATAACAGGATCTCTTTTTGAAAAAAAGAAAAAAAAGGGGAAAGAAGGACAGAACTACGCGTATTTAATTAAATTAAAAAGTTGTATTTATGGATCTAATATTACCAGGATATTCTATGCTAGGATATTCGCGAAATCGTTCCGGTCAGGCTATTTTATTCCGAATCCGAGGAAAATCGTGTCGATTGCACTAAGAAACGATTAATGGGAACTAAATTCGATTTATCTATCTGTCGTTAAAAAACATTTCAGTAATTCGATTAACCAGCACTAGACGTAGAGTAAAGATAAATCACGCGATTATAGTCGTTATCTGATATTTAAATCCAATAATTCTGATTATCAGCGTTTCCGACATTATTCTTAACTACCAAATTAAGACGCCGGCAAAAGCTTCATTAATGGACAAATCTAATCGATTCCATTAGCGGATATTAGCGATTGAATCTAACTGTAAATAATCGAAAACTGCGTAGAAACTGGCGGAAAATTCCGAACAAGGATGAATTCAGATTCTCCGATTACACCACATTTTCGAACATCGAACGCTTCAATGAAACTACCACGATCGTATCAGCTACGTTAGTACGTAGAAAAATAAATAATCTGTAAATAAACGATACTTTGCGCCTTCCCGCGCCTTCTTCAAAATTAAAATTTCAAGCGTACGACAATATCGAAGACAATGGCGATTCGTACGAACGTGTTAAACATCGAACAGTTATTTAGCATCGGATATACTTTTATACAATTAAATGTCGGTCTGTCATCGAAATAATTGGATCGATCAATATCGAAGTTAGATTCGTCGTCATTTAGAAAATGACTGCACAAAGAACACCGAGGCTAATTATTTCGTAGAATCGATCCAACTTGAAAAAACATCAATTTCGATGTAACGTACAGAGTTGCATTGGCGATGCCACCGAAGTGCACAATGGTCAAATAAAAAGAAGAAAAACGTTATTTGTTTTTTTTTTTCATATCCTCTTGACGATTCTATCTGCGAGAGAATCGTTACGGCCATACGATGTTTCTTTTCGTACGAAATTATTTTTACCGGAAAAGTACCTCTAATTCTCTCGACCTTCTCTCTCAAACCTCTAATTCTAAGACGAAGACAACAACCCCTTCGTACATCGTTGTACCTTTGTATCAAGTTATAGTAAACGGAACTGTTTAATTACGATCCGAAGTCCTCCTAGCTCGTCCCTATAGATCGGAAAAATCCTTTCGGTAATTGCCGAATTCCAGCGTGGATTATTCCAACTATTCACTAACGAGCTAACGACGTCCCTTCGATTTAACAAAATTGTTCGTTACATTGGTACGACCATCGATATTCCCAAAATCTATCGCGTTAGCCATATCTTATTGCCAGAGGTATATTTTCGGGATTTACAACCGTAGAAGACACGATCGACCGAACCCCTGAAAAATTCACTCGATCGATTGTGAGCTTGCGATTGTCCAAGGCGATGAGGATCGTGACCAAACCATTGAAAACGGAAGGAGACCCCCAGGGCGATAAGCGGCGATGCCTGCTACCATCACGGTAAATGTTTAAGTGCGCGTCGTTGCGCCTGGCGCCACGCTTTATGACGCGTATCCTGTTCTCGTGTTCGAGGCTCAGGTAGCCGGCGATCTTTTCCACATTGTGTGGACAGGAAGTACCTTAAGCGCGCCGAACGTCAATCGTAAACGAGGCTACAAATTCTTGACTGTGTCGCTTTTTGCCGTGACCACGTGGGAACGAAAAAACTCCTTTGGGTTGATAACGAGCTCGGAGACGTCGTTGGTTCGATGATTCGGCCGGGACGACGAGCGACAGCTACGATCGCAGGATTACAGTTTTCACGATAGTCGTGGAAATGTTAGCTGTTAGGAATGCTGTGTCGGATCTCGCGCACTCGCTCACCCGGCAGTACACGCAACGAACGTTTGAAACTTCCAAAGAAGCATTCGCGCGATCACGATACGCTGGATCCTAACGCTCGTTTATAAGACAAATTTGCTTGCGAGCGTAAGATTAATTTCGGTGGTTCTCTCGCGTACAACGATCTATAAGTCGAATGTACAGTCACGTAGCCAGGTTTACGAAGAAAGGGAGAAGGTTTTGTCGGAATAGTAGGAAAATACTAGAAATATTATAAATTGTTCCAGCGTTCTGTTCGTTCAGCGGTAATAACAAGCCTTCGTATCGTCGACTGAAACGAAACTGCAACGTTAAGAAATTTGCGTTTGAAAATTGACAACTACCGAGATCACCTAAAAAATAGCATTAATATCGCGAATGTTTCGTTATTGTAAACAAATATTTGCGATTCTCTCGTATGGGAGAAGGCCTCGAACGATCAAACGACCGATCAAACAAACCAAATGAACGTCGACAACTGTGAACGACGGAGAAGATAAATATCATGTTTCGATAATTATTAAATTTGCCCAACGATTAATGCTATTTGTCGCGACATTATTAACACCGCAAACCTCGGTGTTTGAACGAATCATGGGAAGGCCGTTGCCCGTTGATCGTAATCGTCCTATCGTTCGTTCCTTCTCCAAGATTCGTACAGCGATTACTCGAGTACGGTAGATTTTCAAATCAAAACATTGCGGACACGGTTCGGACCATTTTCGAATTTACGGCGCTACCTGACCTTACCTCCGCCATGGCTACCCTCGTTAGTAGTTTATCGGTCATTTTTCCAGGGTACACAACCCTCTTGAGCTTTGCTGTTTCTCGTGACTGGCCGATCCTCCGGAATCCGATAGGAAAGATTTCCACATTGAACACTCGATAATTGACAAAAGAGCAGAGGCAAGCGTAACGTTAACGTAGCAAGTCAATAGATTCGGATTATCGGTGAAACGTGAAATTTCAAGCTTCGTCGAACCACGAAACTTGGCCGATCAAGCGGAAAATGAATTTTAACACGCGCACAGTCTTTTCGTACCGTTAATTTCAAATACGGTTTTTATCGTACACGATTCGGGCCAAAGTATTTCTATATTTACATCGTGCGATCGACGAATAGAAGGACGAATGCACGCGTCAATCTTTAACGCGAGAGTAAACTGACGTTTAATTTTATGCGACGAAGAACCCATGAATTATTAATTGCGAGCAAAGAGAGTTCATTCGTCAAAATCAACGTTCCTCTTCGCGATCCATTTCCCTCTGGTTTGATACGCGCGCAGTTATGTCACGTAATTAATTGCATTGTAAAAATTATTATATTATTCCACCGTAATTCAATTGCGATTTTATCAGCGAATTAAGCACACGTATTATAAATCCCATTTTCCATTGTTTTCGCCTCCGATTAATTAAAAATTTAATAAACGTTACGTAAGAAGAAAATGGTATTGATCAACGCGATACGGGACGGAATATTAAAATTAAACGTGATTCGTACGACTTTATCATAGGACGGAAAAGTATTTTCCTTTCAGAGACATTCCCCTCGATTAATAATCGTTACGATATTAAAGCGTTTCTGTCCCGTGGGCATTTCCCGCATACCAACGAACAGAGACCAATGTTTCTTTCAACGCGACGAAAAGTCCAAAGAGGAAAGAAAATTCTGTCCTGAAGTTCGAGTCAGCCTTTAACGCCGTAACGTCACGCACTGTCGATTTCGCGTGGATGTAACGCGACTAATTGAAAATTACAACCGCGTTACGTCCGAGAAAGTTGACGGTATTTGGCTATCGGCACGCGAACATTCCGGGGTTCGCGTAATCCGCGGAAATCCATCGTTGACCGAATTAACAAGCGGAGCAGCCGAAATGATAGGACGGAACTGTTGGCGGCGGAGAACGGAGCAGCGGCGAGGGTGAGAAGAAAAAAGAGAAAGACGTCTGGGTACGGGGCCTTAGGGGCGGGAGGGCGGCGAGGGAAGGCAAGGCACAAAACCTACCACGGCTACGGATTAAGGCTTTCTTCCGCGCTGAGGCGCCCGGAGCAACCGATTGACCTCCATATTCTCGGCTGCCTGAACCAGGAGCAGTTCTGAGCCGCTTAAGTAGGTAGGATTTGCTTTCCTGCAGCGACGAGTGGCTCGCTGAGCTGAGCTCTTTTACGCGAGCACAAGGCGCCACCTCGTGTTTTTTCCTGTTTTCTTGAGCGCGTAACCGCCGACGAGCTTGCTCGTCGCTGAACTTTGATTTATCCACGCGCGTTACCGCGTGCTCGCGGCAAGTTAAAAAATGGCACGATCGGAGTCGCGTGGTCGCGACTGTCGCGTCAACCGCAAGCGAAATTTCGTTGGAAAAAAGACGCGATCGCGCGTGACACGATCTCTAGATCGATCGATGGCGACGAAGGAAACGCTTGGAAATTAAAAGTCGCTTTACACGTGGCGAAGTTTCAATAAAGTCTGATTTGCGATTCTTGGAATCTGCAGGTTTTCATTGATTTACGTTTGGAGAATGGTCGATCACGCCCATACGCTGCTACGCGTTTTCGAGATATCGTTCATTCATCGATCTTCGTGTTTATGACTTTCGTAGGTTTATATTCGAACGGTTTATGCAAAGTTTATCTCTTGACGGAATTGTAAAATACACGTAAAACACGAGCAATATATATTTATATTTTGTTCGCGATCATTTCGATATTTTTTATATTGCCAGCATGGAACTTGGCGTGTCCATAAATTGAAAAAGGAAAAAACCGACGAAAGATTCGACCAAATGCATCGAATTGCCCGCGTAATCGAATGAAGCATGAGCCCCAGAAGTTTAATTATTCGAACCGGCTGCCAATAAATTTCGTTAAATCGCGTCGTAATTTTACAGTCATGCGAGAAAATCGTGAAACTCGACGTTTATACATTATACATTCTCGTTCTTTATCTACAGTTCGGTCGTTCTAAAATGATCGAAAGCACGGGATCGCATTTTTTACACAAAATCTAAAGACAAAAATATGTTAATTCGAACGATTCCAAGGACTCTCGGAATTCGTATATTGATCATCTCGATACGCTTCTACGTCCAAGTAAAAATCCTCCCGACTTCTCTGGGATTCTGTACTCGCGTATTACGAGCCGCGAACGGCCAATAAACACCGGGTAATTGTACAAAAATTGGAATCCAAGTTTCGCAATTATGCAGATGTAAAAAACAATTTTTTAGAACCGCGAAACGTAGGAGAGGACAAGGCGAGTGAAAGAGAAAGAGCGACCGAGAACCAAAGCGTTCGACGACGTATCAAGGCCCGCGACAAGCTGACATTTTTAACCCAAAGAATCCAACTTTCTTATTCTCGATCCAATGAGACTTTTACCAACCTGCTCGTTACGTTTCTCTCATTAGAACTGCACCAAACGCGATATAATTTGGAGCGCATTTGCTCGCTCGATAAAGGATAATTAACTACGATATCGGTAAGGAAATATAATTCGAGTTATATCGTGTTTGATCTCGTTTTAATCGGAAGGGCCCTGTAAACGCTTTGATAAAAATGTCATTTAACGAGGAAAGTAAAACGTAAAGATTATCAATAAATTTCGCACTTGATTTAGTACATTTTCTTTGCACCTTAGTCATCGTCTCATTTTTCTTTCTTTTTCCTTCTCCTTCCTGCGCGACTGTCCAGTGTTTTCCGATCGATCATATCGATACGTATTTGCATAGAAATTCCGCATATATTATTCGATCTGCGTACTAAAGGAGGACCGACGAGTGGACTATCGAAAAATCAACATGGCAAAACGCGTCCACGCGTATAATATCGCCTATGTATATATTTCTTCGTAACAGTCACTGCTTTTGGCGAGACTTTGCTTGAAATCGGCGATGCTTCGCGCACAGATCGCCTGGTCGAAAGTGATTCAAAGTGGAGATGGAACCTTGACTTGGTAGATTTTCGAAGCAACAGCTTGGAGAACAGCGACATAAATAAAATTACGCGGCAAGAATCTTTTACAAACTCGGACGAGCGTTTGAAATATTTTCAAACTTCCTCTGGGAATTTTCTTCCGAGGCTCCGTATGAAAATTAGCCGCGCGCGACCTATCGCGATCTACGTAGACGAGCGTACTCGTCTAACGCGTCCACGCGATCGACTGGCGTTGCAGCGAAATTTTCATCCGGCGTCCGTTCGAGCCGAGTTTCGTCTCGTTGCAGCTTCTTCTCCGGCGTGAAACTTTCGCCGGTGGTGAAGCAACCCCGAGCGAAGAAGCGGCGCACAACAAGCTCGTCGGATTTTTCAACACGGCGAAAATTACTGGATCGAACGGGGCTGGTGAAATGGCTGCTCCTCGAACGTTTCCAAGTTTATACGTACGAGGGACTGGTGAATTATTACGCAGGGTTCACATGGCTTCGACACTCGAAGCAGTTCGAAAGGGAACGACGAACAGAAGGGAAAGGAGAGAGAGAGAGAGAGAGAGAGAGAGGAAAGAGACCGAAGCACAGAGCAAAGGGAGCATCTGCCCGGGATGCATTCGGCGCTGATAGCTTTGTCGGCTTCTCGCTCGTACACGCTCGTACGCGCTGAGCCGCTTAAGAGGCCTCCTCTTCGTCCTCTTCCTTCTTCGCCGGCGTTGCTACACGCTTCACAAAGCAGCATTGTATGTATATGGCTGAGTGGAATACGTATAAGTAGTTATAAATATACGGGGTGGGTGTGGGTGAACGAGTGGCCGCGAGTTTGAGAATGAAGGGTGGGTTTTACGCGCTGAAATAATGCCAGCAGTATGGATAGGTTGTTTACGAGATGGATATTAATTATTGGTGGTGTCTGGAGGTAAATCGTGGACAGAGGGAGCAGCGACGCACGAAAGGGGGATGTTTAGGTTTTTTAAAGGCCGGCAGCGAGGGAAGCGGTCGAGGTTCGTTGCCTCGACGCGGGTTTGCTTTAGATCGCGAAGCTCGTGACGATGGAGAAACCAATGGTGGAAAATTAGCACGGTAGCTTCGATACGTGTTTTAACCTAATTTGAATCTTATTCGAATCGATCGTTGAATTTCTTCTCGAACGAAGGTTTGCCGACAGAGACGCGGTAAATCGTCGAGCCGTAGAAACGTGCTCCGCGTTCACGGTTAATCCGCGATCACTGCGTCTTACTCTTCGCGGTTATTACTCGCGTCTGCGGTACCTTTTCTCTACTCGAAACGATTTTCCAGCAAATTAAAGTTTTTACCGAATCGACGTTACTCGAAAGAAAAACAGCCCTTACGACCGTCTCTTTGTTAATCTGTCGCTTAAGAGTATGCACGCTTTGTTCCTCGTACAGTTTCTGGCAATTTTTTATTCTAAATAATATATTATTTGCTCGTATCTACGCGAGCAGAACAGCGGAATATCAGAAGGTGTTTTACAGTTTCGTGAAATATACAGGTAATGAGAATCGCGTTCGCGAATGGAAAATATTCATATTCAGGCTGCGCCGTACTACGATGAATTCTCGTCCACGACACCGTAACAAAATCGGAGGAAAACGTAAATGAAAGGAGAAGGGAGAAAAGTGGGAGGTTGCCGACAATGGACAGACTAAACGTACCGAGATCCGTTCACGCCTCGACGTACGGATTAGCCTGATGCGCGTGATCGGTGAACCGCAGAAGATCGTCCTTTTTTCGAAGGGCAAATCACGCTTGGCCACTTCGAGGCTGCTCTTTTTTGCGTAACCGTGTTTCGAGCAGCGCTTGCGGAGGAATTTTTGTTCGAACGACGTGAACATCCGCGTCTAATATCTGCACGGTCGAATACGTATTTCCTAACACACAGCTTTCTTTTCTTGTTAGTATCGGAGGCATGCGAGAAAATTTGACTAAAAACGTCGAAAAATGAGGGAAGATGTATAATTTGTACGTCACGCGTGTAAGGAAGAAGAAAGAAGGATCCTGTTCTCGTCCTGTTCGATGCATGGGGAATTATAATAACATAGACAAATTAGAAAAATAACGTTGCTTAGTTTTGGTAGTTGTCGATGGTGATGTTTGTCAGTTTTAAAATCAGGCGGTAAATCAATTTTCCACGCTAAGATAAAACGTCAGCAGGCAGCGATAAGAGAATCGTGCGAATAGCAGATGGATACGAATTCGATAATTAAATTAATGATCGATCCGCGAGAGTGCGCATCTTACCACAGAACGCGAATTTAAAGATTATACGATCGTCGTCATATTAATTGCCACGTTACATTTTCAACAATTATCAAAGCGCGTACAATTCATCGAAACCGATGCAATTACGATTTTTACTGTAATTTTTGCTTGATATCGCGCTACGTGTACAGGCTGAGTTTCCTAACACGACGACTTAAGATCGCTCGTAAGTTATTCGAAATTTATAGGAAAAAATATTTCAAACAAAAGTTGCATGGTGTCTAGGGAGACATTTTCGCTTGCTTGCTTCCTTAGCGAGATATTACGGTCACCTTTGGTCTTTTAAATGGGACGTCCAACATTTTTTCGCAAATTCGGATAAATCGTCGAATTTTGCGTAAAAAAGCGTTACACAAAGTCAGACGTTAAAGTCTTGCCGAGGAGGACGCTACACGTTTTCAAGGTGTCACAGCATTACGATCTCCGGTAACAGTGAAAAATACGATACGACGAATGCTTATGGCCTTTCTAGTCGATTTGCGATTAGATACGTCTGTGAAGCATGTAGTCGTAATAATTTACCTGTTACATACTATAAATGTTAATAAGATACCAAAGCGTTCGATACCAAAGTGTAAGACGCGTCGCGTTTATAGGTAGATACGCTATTATCGATTCCTATTTCCCAGTGATTTAGCGTGTTCGTTGAATCGTCTGGCTCGCGCAACAGAAACCGAAACATCGTTCAAAGATACAACGCCCATTTTTGTTACTCGTCTACTTGAACCAACGAAAGGAATCGCGATTTCCACCGGTTTCGAATCTACGTTCCGTTTCAGACGCAGCCTGCTCCAGTTTAGGATATTTTCGCGAAAAAGCGCGTCGGCCTGCACGCAGCATCCGGTCGGTTTGTTTTCCAATTCTCTTTATTTCGAATGCGTCGATAAATCGATCGACTGATTAATCGCCGTGCAATCGGATTAAACGATCAGCGAAAGTCTGCAAATTGTAGGTTCGCGTGGAGTATATAGTTCTGGGAAACGTATTTCGACGTAGATATCGTTAGAAAAATTAGTATTTAGTTTCAGAGCGAAGACAAGGCTAAGACAGGAGGTAGAGTAAGAATAGAAAGCTTGGAAAGCTACGATTCGCTCGCGTTGCGAAGCGTTTCATCGAGACGATGACAGGCAGGTAGGTTGAGAATGGAAGAGAATTTCACTTTTGCGCGGCTGTAGAACGTTCAACGTTGTTAATGACGCATCCTCTTTAATAACGCGGTCTATACGTAAACGATTGCACGTGATTAAGGCAAATCGACTATCTGAAATATCGTAGCACAAGCTGCGCGTACGAGTTCTATAACGTTTCAAAATCGAGCAAAGCGATTGTGCGTCTTAGGCATTCGAATAAAGGCAACATCGCCTTGCGATATCTGGTAAAAAATAAAAAAATATAAAAATTAGGCGATATTTAAACGTCTGTCGCGAACGTGAGACAAACAAACGTCATTTACGAAAACTCGAAGCGAACTTTCGGCCAAAGATGTTCAACGTTTCGATAGAGGAGAACTACATTCGTCGAATATTTCGTACGAAGAAGCTCGAAGCGACGCGCACCGATCATCAAATTCGACAACGTACGATCGAACGAAACACGAGCGACGAGGAAGACGGATGGAAAGCCGGGGCGTTCGAACAGCTCGGGGAAACAAAGGATTGAAAGCGCGCGGCGAATCGATAAAACGGTAAGATATTCGCAATCGCGCGGCAAAGAACACGAGAAGAAGAAAGAAACTCGTTTAAAAGCAAAAAGCTACGAAACCTTCGTCGGTACCGAGATCTTTCCGCGGGAAAGAGCGAACGGTACGAACGTCAAAGGAAAATTCAACGAAGAAAAGAAAAAAAGAAAAACAGGAAACGACCAGGCAGACGTATAAAAAAGGTAGGGAGCGTAGACAGCGGTGAAAACTCGGCGGTGATAACGGGCCTCGCGAACCCGTGGAAAGAACCAGTCTAAATCGTAGAGTGGAAGAAAAAATCGCGAGATGGACGTACGCGGCAGAAACTGACGAAGTAAACGATGTTGCGCGAACAGCGGCGTAGCATCTTTTGGTGGCCGTTTGAACGAGTATCGCGTAGAGAAGCGGAGAAGAAGCGAGTCGGGGAGGCGATCGGTCGGTCGCGAAGCTGGAGGACCGGCAGGCGCGGCACGGCACGGCACGGCGCGGCGGCGGTGACGGTGGCGGCGGCGGTGGTAGTGGTGGCGGCGGTGTCGGTGGCGGTGGTGGTCGACGTAGGAGAGCCAAGAGCGAGAGGACGGGAGAAAGAGGCGAGATAAAAGAAGAGGAGAGGGTAGGTACGAATCGATTAGGTCTGTCGGCCATTTTGTTGGCGGCTCGAGCCGGCCAAGTGTCCCACAGCTGCCCCCAGGAGGCGTGGAAGCGACAGAGTCGACTCCACCGGGAGAACGAATAGCTCGACGTCGGCGTGGAATCGAGGCTCGAATTCTCGCCAGCGGATAGGACGTGGATGAGCGGATCGAGTGGTGGGACTGAAATCGGAGTGGGGTCGAAAAGGTCGACCTCGAAGGTGGGGGCATCGGCTGGTTAGGTTGGGTTCTATAGGAACCTAACCGGCAGTCAGTGCCTCCTAGGGCCCCGCGCCGTCAGTCTCGTTGGTGTTGCGTCGTGTAACGTGTCCTCTCTTTCTCTCTTTTTTCTCTCTCTCCTCCTTTTTCTTCCTCGAGCCCTCTCCCTCTCTCCTTTCCATCCCCTTTCCCTCGTGCGTATATACTTTTTATTTTTCTTTTTTTTTTTGCTCGTCGTCACGATCAACGCCGTCATTGTCGGCCGCGAGTGATAAGGAAATAATAATTGCACACACGTGCCACTTTCCACGTTTCTCGTCTCTGACGGATGCCGCGCATTCGGCACTTTCTGTCGGACCACGCTCGTCGTTCTCTTTAATGGGATAGCACAACCGACTTTCCGCTCCGGAAGACTTCTCCGCGAGATCGACTAAACGACACTTCGGATTCGGTCGAGCCGTAGGTCCACGAAGAACGATTCTTTACCGTGGCACGAAATCGACGGAGTAAAGAGTCTCGGGGTGCCTGGACCGGTGATCCGCGTAGCGATATTGGAACAACGTCTCCGTCTCAACGGCTGGTTAAGAGAGTTACGCAGAGACAGAACGTTTACGTGACAGAATGTTTATGTGACAGAAGCACGCTCGAAGGATCGAAGATCGCAATACCCGTCAGACGATACCGCAAACGCCCAAGGAATTTATCGAGAAAAGTAATTTGTGCCGATAACATCTGTGCTTCTCGGTAGTAGTAATCGTTTTCGAGAGAATCGCGGGCAAATATCGACCAGGGTAAGATGCAAAGGACGTCGTTCGCCCGGAAGATCGCAAAATGGCGTGGGCTCCGGTGAGCTATCGCTGCGAATGCGAATCTTCTCGCTGAAACCGTACAAACCCGATTCGATTCGTTCGTTCCGTGGACGAGTGGCTGTGAAAACGAAATTCGACCAACATGGCTGCGAGGGAATTCGCGCGATAACCAAAGTGCGAGACACAGCGAGTAACGTGAAATTTCAGGAATTCCACGAGCTACTACGGTTGTTCTGCGGCAGATTCTGTCGATAGCCGATGGAAATGCTCGAGAATGAAACTACGAATATTTGTCGCGACTGACACGTGCAATTGCCAACCGGACGACGCTGCTGGATCGGTGAAAGCGGGCCAGAAGCGAAAGAAACTGAACTGAATTTTGTCAGAACGCAGCCGATTCGTCCGAATATCTTGGACTCGAGCGCAGACTGGAAATATTCGTTCTTGAACGAATTCGTGTGTCGTTCAACCAACGAATCGAATGTCGTAACTTTGTAAAAAAAAAAAAAAAAAAAAGAAGTGGTTTCCGGTTCATTTCGCCAGTCGACGATTCCCTCGGTGGACTTGATCGGGAAGGAAGAGAGAGTCGGTTCGAACGTCGAGGTCGAGACTTTAGTCAAATTCTGTATAGAAAAGTAAGTACGGCCGACGGTCGTACTTGGCACGAAGGCCTCAAGATTGCTCGAAAATCGTCGAGAGAGGTGCGCAGGGCAGGAAGAGCGATGGAAATCGGGGGTGCAGCGATGCAGAGGATGGCCGCTGCCGGAGGGCCCGGGCCTCTCAGCCTTCAGGGCCCTCCAAGGTCAGTGAAAATCTCACCCGTTAACATACAGGACGAGCCCGGTGACCTCACTTCTCAGAGTACGTATACCATCAAACGTATTTTTATAATTTGCTCGGATTACGCCATAGATTCTTGCGATTTATTTACGATTGGTAGAAAAATGAAATAGCTTTAAAAATCCCATCTGTTCGATGTATTTAAATGCGCTGTTGGTCAATGCGCGATGCGATATCACTGTAAATTTGTTATACAGATACATTTACACACAGGTTGCGCAATTTTTTATCTCAACAAACTGTTTGAATATTTTTACCTTTTATTTGCTCTTCGCTTCGTCTTCGCGTGGTCGACTAATCAGGAAAAAAAAAAAGAAAAAGAAAAAGAAAAATCTAGGTAGATTTGAATAGTTCGTTGAAACGGGGCTTCTGAAATTGTCCTTCGATCTACGTTAATATTGTAACCTTCGTCCTATTTTGAAAATCTGTAACAGCAAAATAACCGAGTCACGCTGCAAAAATAAAGCGGCTAAACGATATTTTAGCACAACCGATGGAATTCAAAGACACGTTGGAACGATAAGAAGGTGCATCAAACGCTAAATCGATCGTGATTTCTCTAATATTTACATAGATACGTAGCTTCGTTGAAACGACTAAAATGCATGGTAATAATCGTATCGTTGAAGTAACAGCTATGCGGTAATTAGAAACGTTTGCAACCATCGTCTGAAACTTTTTATAGTGAATCCCTCGATGTTCGACGTTTCAAAGATTTCGGATAAAATACAACGGTAAACAAATAGTACGCGTTATTCATTTTCGGGCATTACGACGTGAAAATAATGCGTCGCATAACGGGAATTTGGTAACGAAGATCGGGTCAAAGATTTTCCCTTTGCATTCTCCTCGTACTTTTGTAAAATTCCAATAAAATAGAATTTATAAATTATTCGTGTGCAATGCTTACGACGAGCAAATTTGATGGAACTAAATCGTCACGATACGAGCCTGTTACCTGTCTTGCTTACGTTCTGGCTGCGAGTTTTCCATTCGAAAAAAGAACAAGCTTCGTATCGCTTTCGATTATTCTTAACGCCCTTTGATCGCGCTTAACGAATTATCAACGCGATACTGTTAAATTATTTCGCGAAATAACATTTCCCTGTCGCCGTTCAATGGCGTACATCGTCGTGGAAACGTTGCGATTCGTCCGGCAAAATAGCGACGGTTCGCTTTGCTAATAGCGTACGTAGAAATTGTCAAAACAGATCGCGAATTCGCGTACGGCTGAATCGAACGAAACGCAACGCAACCGGCCGTCGCGTGGCGCGTCGCTCGAAACTTTGCCATCGAGCTGCGACGAATTTCCTTCGATGTTCGTTCGAGGTTGATTAACTTTATCCCGTGCTCGTCGATTCCGACGTGTTTCCTAGTTTCACGAGTACCGGTGTTTTTGAAAATTGAAAAGACGTTTAGAAAATCGATTTTGCGTCTGGATAGTTCTCGTTCGTAAGTTACGAACGTGGAATCGACAGCGCGATAGTACGCTGGCTCGTCTACGTTGTCGATCGTTCGCGATGCCATTCCTCGAGTCTGATCGTTCACGGAAGAATCGTCAGCGATTTTGGAGCAGTACCGACGCGAGGAATGTTTCGGTATTCGGCAAGGAAACAGCGGAGGCTGGACTTGTCGGTGGTTGAACTTTAAATAGCAACGTCAGTGGTCGCCTTGCTAGCTACGGATTCGATACCCTTTGCAATTAGCCGAAATGTCGAAGTGGTCACCGTCTCTAGGAAAACTGTACATCTGGTCTTTGCAGTTTTCTCAAGCACTGAAGTCATCGACAGCGTATAAACAATAGACTGGAACGAAGGCAGACCATAGGCAGTAGACAGGCGACGATCGTTTCGGGGCTTTCAGTTATAGGGTAACGCTGTTAGCGCGCGGATCGGGACCACCTCAAATTATATTCCTCCACTTGTACTTACGCTTCTGTGTTAAAATATTTTGTCTACTTTACAATTTATTCACGCGTTCCTCTGTTCATACGACTAATAATCTCGACACGAAAAATGCTGGAAACGAAGGTTTGCGCAAATACGAAAGAACGGGCGATGGTCTCGTTAGAAATTGCAAACGTTTGAATTCGTTGAAACGAGGGCGAGATATTACCAAGAGGACCGTAAATCGCGTTGATCTCGGACGAATACGAAAAGAGGCGAGGAGAAATCACGGTGAAACGATCGGGATAGAAGGCGATCGAAAACCTGGAAGAATTATTTCGATTAAAATGCGTTTTATCGACGGTGATTGTCGTTGTTGTACGAGGCGAAGCAACGCGACGATCCGTTTATCCATGTATAGATAATATCGCGATATCGAATGAAACCGGGATCCATCAATTAGAATATTTTCCGGAAATTTTGATGCGAGTCGAGGCCAGGCATCGTTCAATCCGATTACCGGTTTCCCATGTTGCTATGTATAAAATATGCACCGACGCAAATTTGCTTGGCCCGGTGTTTTCTACGATTTCGCGTGGCTGTCATGTCCGCGTAATAGCCTTACGTGTTTGACAAAAACAATTTAGCGAAACGGGCGAAATAAAATGGGGATCCTGCTGAATAATTCGTATTTGCAAATTTTCAGCTTCGTGACATGCACGAAATTGAAACCGTGGAAATTTCGTGCGTTGTAATTTTTAATAACGAAAAGTGATACGGTAACGAGGGTTGTGAAATTTTATCGTTCCACCATTTGTAACTTAACGCGACAGCATGTGAATAACGGTTGAAAATAATGGCAGATTCGTTGCTCGGCGGAATATTTTTGCACGAACGTTACAAAGAGTTTCGATCGCTAATTTTGCTCACAATGGAACCTCTATTACGCGCACGTTTTAGCGATCCAACGATTCGCCCTGCTTCGAGATTTTACTACTCGAACGCGGTTTCTTCTCCGAGATACCAACGATTATACTACACTCGCCGTTGAAAAATTCAGCCACTGTGTCAACCGTGGTCTTCGCGTCTGAAACTTTCACAATGGTTCGTTGTTTTCTTATGGCCTTAAGATTCGCGCTGCTAGAAACGCTTACGTTCTCGAAGAATTCGGACAAAGTGCAGAAAATTTGCGAACGCGTCGTTTCCCTGTGTTGTCCGCTAACGATACAAACGCGATAAACTTTCGAGAGATATCTGGTTAAAAAACGAAAGACTCGCGTTACCGTAACGCGACGTAAAATCGTAGCGGTGACAGGAAAGATGAAAAAAAAAAAAAAGAAAAAAGAAAAAAGAAAATCAGATTCGCGTTTAAACGATTCGGTTTAAGATCTGAAAGAGTTGATCGACAAAACTCGACCCCGTACGTGCATCCTCCAATCAGATAATTCGCTAACACGATCTCATAGCCGCAGAATATTCAGTAGCAAACAACGATTCCACGATAACTTACTACCGTTTCGACGTTACGTCGTGTTACGCCAGCTTGTTTAACATGTATTTTCCGTGTTTCACCAAGGATTATAGATCTCGTACATCGATCGTAATTACCCTGGCGGAACGTTACATCCAGACGTTTATCTCGCGTAATGGCAGCGCTGTTGCATCGTTTATGAATAAGTCGATGGGCGCTAATAAGTTCAACTTCTATTCCAATTTATCCAAGTGGAATAAACGCGCGTTTCGAACAAGATCGACGCTCCAAGACGTACGATATTTTCTTTTACGGGCACTCTTTTCCATTTGGAGAAAAATAAATTCGACGACGCGAGAGACGCAAGTACGTGAAACGCGTACCTCACGCGCGTCGGTGAACGATGCGCCAGGCGTGTCGCAGATTTTCTTAACGGTGAACGCGTTCCAGCGGTCGGTTTTTCGGACATCTGCCCTCCTTAGTTTCAGTTTGAACGGCGAAAGATAAGAAACGTCGGATGATGCGGAGGAAAAGATGGGCGAAGAAACGTGGCTTTAAAGTAGAGGTAAAGGAGATCGGTTGGAGCGTTTGATTTCGAATAACTATTTAGAGCAGCCCGAAAGACCGCGGTCTTATTGTTAGTTCGAATTCCTTGAATTCACTTCATTTGTTTCTACTTAACTGCCGAATAGCCGGCCGCCGAATCGGTCCGCACGGATGCAATCAGAAATAAACTCAAGCGAATCCGGTCTGTCACCTCGACCGATTTCGCTAGAAACGCGATTTTCAAAATGCTGGAAACCAGCTGCTCTAATCGCGCTTCGTCCGTTATAAATCTTTGAAGCAATTTTCTGGTCGCCGAAATTATAGACCAACGGCTGTTAAAATTCCCAGTTTCTACGCTGGGAATCTCGAAACGCGTATCGTGGAATGCCGAAGGAGAAGCGGCTGTCTGATTTAGACGTAACCTCTCGTGCGCTGCGAATAGTCGAAAAAGACGGTTGAACACACCGGTTGCGACGATCGCAAAGTGGTTATTATTAGGATGTATAAAGTAACCGAATACTTATTTCGTATTATTCTACTTTTCTTTATCGCTTGCAAGTTAAAAATCGCTGGGAATTTTCGTTTCTTCGGCATCCTGCGGTACTACGAAAAAGTAACGAACGACGTTTATAAGATATTCGTGGCATTTGGCAAGCGTGAACGAATATTAACTTTAAAACATATTTAAACAATATATTACAAGCGTACAAATTTATTGAATAAATACAAATCTCAAATCCGTGAACTTCCACTACTGTACAAACAAAGCACACATCAATAACGAAGAGTATATTTGATTTCCAGGATATTCATTTTCACCTAGCAACGATTAATACTTTTTCGATTAATACTACTTTTCGTACGATCGTCTCTTTCGTTAAATCGCCTCTGTCTCGTTAACAAAGCTCGCAAAGAAGTCTGAAAATTGTCCTATCGAATAGATGCCTAGCGTAACGCCAAGAGGAAGAAATCGACGATCGATTGTCACCGAATAGAACGCAACTTGCGTCAATTTTAATTAGCGGTTAATACATTTGCATGATTAGACCCTGAAAGTTACGCGGTATCGGCATTCCATGCATCGAAAACTACCACGACATTAATGCTGCGATTTCTCTCTCAATCTTTCTTTCTCTTTCTCTCTCTCTCTCTCTCTTCCTTTCTCTATCTCTCTACCGTTCACCGACACGTATAACTTTACCTGACGTCGACTTTAAATATTTAAATATCCGTCTTTCTGTTCTACCTTTCTTGCTCTCTCTCTCTCTTTTTCTTTCTCTCTATCTATTTATCTCTCTCTCTCTGTCTCGTTTCCATCCGATACCAAACACATAATACGTAGATTGATAAACGAAGGAATGACGCGAAATTAAATTTTTATAACGTACATTGATGGTGAAGTAAAAGATTCGGTAAGGTATGCGTACCGTAGTGACTGGCTCGAGTAATGCATATTCTAGAATCTAGAATGACAAGTATCATGTTGTACATTATCTGGTGTGAATAACATATCGATATATGTACATCGTATAGTATCAATACTGAATAGCGCATACTACGCAATAATCTGTTATTATATATAGCATAGAGTATAAATAGTATATCTATTATCTCGCATTAGATGCGAACATCATGCTATATTCTAATAGGTATTTCATAGATTTGCTATGTACTTTGCATTGTAAATAGCATACTATCGGTCAATATCGAATCTGTGTGATGTAATATTACGTAGCTCGTAACATAAATAATGTACTGTCGCGGCATATTCCGTGTGAACGATGTACTATGTGCTATCAATTGGCATCAACGAACTATATATTGGCAATAACGATACATTACATATAATAGTACGTACCTATTTGTTATTATTGTTGTACGTATATCACGATGATTATATACTATGTACACTTTCCCGCGTAGTTCGTTTCCCATCGTTATTTATTGTTTATCGTTTAGATAAGTTAACGACGTAATCGTCATGAATATAAAAATTCGAAAAATACATATTCAATAGCGTGAGATTTACGAGTCAAAGTGGAAGAAAAATTATTTTAATCGTTTCATCTTTGTTCACCGTAGAGACAATTTTTTCCGCTAATCGGAAACGAGATTTAATTATCTTCGTTCATCGAGTCGCAAATATTCGGAATGTCTATTTATATAAAAAAGAAAAAACGTAACTATACGGAAAAAAGCGTAAAACCGTCTTTCTTTTGTATCGTTTCCTTTGTTCGAAACAGTCTTTCGTATAATTTACATCGACTGACGTTGCGACAAATTACCAATGACACAGCCTTCGCGTGACATTGTTAAAATAATCTTATACCTACTTATAACTTTGAAACAAATGTCATATACGTAAAATGCGACGTTTTTCGAATAAATTTCGTATCTATATAGAATTTGAATATTTCTCGGCCGAAACATATTTCAGTTTCTTTTGCCTTTTCCAAGAAAGGTGATTCGGCTATGCAATTAGCTATAGTTAAGATTATTTCACGTTGTCGGTACAATTACACGCGCAACGTGTAGAAACTGGAACTTTCGAAAAGAAAACTGCAACGAAAAACGTTATGGTAGAATAGCACGGTTGGAAGAAACCGAGTTTTGAATTAATTACGAATAATCAACGGTACAAATACATAACGATTTCTAATTATAATACTAAACTAGTTTATATCGACGATAAGTACAGCAATACTGTAAACAAGCGTATCTATAAAGGTTGAAATAGAGTCACGTGGGGCCACTGCATGATACAATAACGATTACCACATAGTCGTTGCTATAAATATAAACTGATAATCAAAAAATGATCGTTTCCGTATTGTTATTTCGTCGAAATGTAAAGCTGCGATGCGAAGAAAGCGCGGCTGCGGACGCGTATCGTCTTCACCGAATAGTCGTGGAACGACAGAAAAGGTTTCTCGTCGTACAATCTTCGAACGATATATCATAGCGCTGCGACAGTCTTACGATGGAACTATATAATTCTGAATATAATTCTCTAAGACTACTTTTAGGACTACGAGAGTGAATATAAACAGGCGACATTGAATGCGCGAAATTGACATTGCGTTTAAATTTGTCCACGCAAGAAGAAGATCTCGTCTTCTAAATAAAGAAATCGCGGCCACTGCCGGCTGATGCTCGTTGTCGGACAAACCATTCCGTGTAATTCTCAGGAATCATTTAAAAAAACAATTGCAATTAACAAACAATTGCACAAATCGTAGAAACGATAAAATCCGCGTGAAACGACCAACACTCGGATGGAAATGTTCGTAGACGACCGCGTGATATACCGATGAAGGGCACCGTGCGTGTCACGGAGCGCGGCCAGTGCTTAGAAAAGGATAGACGAAGGTTTAGGTGGAAATCATCAGCCGATTAGAGTGCAGATGTTCTCGTACGGAGATTATAAGCCGTTTCCACCCTCTGCAACGTTCTGGCCCAGGGTCCTTGGTCGTATGGGGCCGGTCCAAAGGGAGGAATAGGAATAGCTGGATGGGGTGAGCTTGATTGAATTATCATGAGTGTTTGCGGAACGGCGGCCTGCAATTGAATTAGGCCCGGCTCTTTTTTCTATCGGCGTACGTAGACATCTATCAGTGTCTCTCTAGGAGCCCTTGCTTTTAATGTTAATCAATGCCTTCGCCTCGTTTCACCGGAACGACCGACGTCCCTCTGACTCGCTGCCGTTCTCTAAATAGCGAACGACGCATCGACGAGTCGTACTTGCCACCCTTTGTCACTCTCCTTCTCGATACATATTTTATCCCACTTTTCTCTATTTTATCTTCTCGTATCTTTTTATACTTTTGCTCTACGCTTCGTTTACACTTGTTAGCCACACTGTGTATACATATAGCTATCTGCGATACAGGGTGGGGCGATAATCGTAGTACAAACGGACAAGGGGGTGATCATACGCGAACAAACAAATTGCAAATATGGAATAGAAGCTTTTCGCCTGACTCTTCGCCCGCTCTTCCGAGCAGATCGAGTTTGGACATTTGTCAAGTATACTTCGAATCGGTTAAATACTACAGCTGAGTAAACGATGCACAGGAGGTTGTACAAGGAAATAAGGCAAAGAACGTGAAATAAAATTTGTCCGTTTGAGGCTTCGTTCTCGAGGAAGTAAAGTTTAAACGCGTTTAATCGCGAGTTGGTCTTGTACGCGCGTATGATACATTTCCAAAACGTCTTGCGGACAAATTCCGTTTCACGTTTTTCGCTGATCTCCGAACCTGGTTCAAACCCCCGTCGATTATTTGCTCTTGTTCAGTCCGGAACTAGGCAAATTGAAACACACTCGTCGAATCTTCAAGGTGGATTTTCTCAAAAACATCAAGCATCAAACGAACGATACGTTGTACCAAGCTTTTTCCTTATTTTTTCACGTGGAGTCATCGCCCCGCTGCGTACAAAGTAACTCGTTTCGTCGTTCCCATCCTGCGAGTTTGTCAACTCCGACGAATAACCGCGTAGCTACAAAATCGCTCTGGATAAAAATGTTTCTTGGCCTGTTCGAAATTCCTGCTCTGAAAATCGTTGATCAGGTCGACGTTCGTTTTACGGCAGAAGGTACCTTCGTTTTATCGCACGTTGCGCATAAAGTCCGTGAGAACAAATTACACCGTTGCTCGAAACTATCGATAAAAAAATGTTGTTAAAAAAAGTGAGACGTCGTTGTAAAAAGGAAATAAAAGACGCGTGTGACGGCGATCGTGACTCCTAGCGATACGTTGGAACATGTCTAACGTACGTTTGGCACGATGCCTCCTGTTGCAAGAGTCGATCGTAACGAGAAAGAAGAAAGGTAGATTTCGAAATGGAAAACGCTAATTCTCCGTTAAATAATTCTGCAAAATCTAAGTACAACGAAGTCGCGACGTGTTACGTTGGAGTAGTACCGCGAAATAAAAGCAAAACGAAATAGAAATATTATCGTACGCTATGCTATTTTAACTTCTCCTTCGTTCGATGTTAGAAACGCTTACATCGAACCTGTTCAAATTTTCTACTTCATTGACGCGATGATAAACCTTCGGGATAATCGAGTCTTTTTTCGACGTCATCGCGTCTATATCGAATTAAACCGTCTGCCAGAGCGATGAAATCTGGCGAACAACGCGATAATCTGTGTTCGTCGTGCGATTTCGAAATCCGTTATTTTTCGTGAAAATCGGATTTCCTTCGTGCTAATTCGAGAAATCGGTTGCTCGGAGAAACGAAACAGAGATCTTTTTTCGTTAACTTTTATTATCTCGATAACGTAATTCTTTGTCAATGGAAAATGTATAATATCGATGGGAATAAAGAAATCAAGCAGAGTGTAAAGAGAAAATAAGAATATTTCTATTCGTTGAAAATTCAGAAATACTCGCGTATCTGCGAGTAACGTTCATTTTAATGAGATACATCAGCGTGTACGTATAAAATAGTCGATTTGCTTCGATGATCTAAGAATAATCTCCGAACGATTGATTAAGAACACTTACGATAAGATTTGAAGTAGAAAGAAACTGGCACCGTTTTACTGACAAATCTAAAACGAAATCGTATCGTATTATCTTTATATACACGTTCGATTTAACATTTAATTTGTTAGCACTGTCGTTGGCTCTAGTAGTTCTTTAGCAATGATAATATTCGTTTCGCGTTGTATTTTCCTGTCGCGTAAAACAGAAAAATCGCCTAATTAAAATCCCACTCCCCCCCATTCGTAAATTAACAAATCGAATCCACAAATATTCGTTAGGAACAGTATATCGAGGAAATAGTACGTCGTACGATACATCCAAAGTTCAATCTATTACGTCAAATCGAGCGATGATTGGACATAAATGAGAAACCAGCCGAAACTTTGACTCTACCCAAAGTACGTACTTGTCTGTTCGAAAAAAAAAAAGAGAAAAAGAAAAAACAGAGAATTAATCGTGACGTCTGATCGAAGTCGAGGATGAGATTCTTGTCACTTATCGGACAGTCAGTCAATTCGTCAACCTGATAACAGCGATGTTATCGAGCGTCCGATACTGGAAATACTTTTTCCTTGGAAGCGGTGCGTCTTTGATCTGCCGAAAGCACCGATTTCTCCACGGCATTCGTAATACGCGAAGGATGTCTCCGATTATCGATAACTCTGTGTACAAAACGATTAGACACTACAAATCGAGAAATGTCGTTTTTTTCCATATCGAAGATTATGTGAACGAGCCAGCGATTTCATCGTTCTGTTATTCCAATAATCCCGGGATATACACACTTCCGTCAATATCCATATAATTTGGAAATATTAGGAAACATTAAGAAGGGTAAAGGGTACTCGTATGTACAGCTTTTCAATTCTATCGAATTAACAGTCAGCGATAGTCGTTTGCGAACGAACGCGTCAACTTCTTCAACTTCGCGTTCAACTTCTCTACAACTTATACTTCGTACGTTTTTGCTCGATCTTTTCGAAACACGTGGCCCAACGTCGAATAATGTTTCTCGACGAGAAGAAGAATCGAACGTGGCAGATCTCGCCGCTCGTTCTTCCCGGATTTTTAGTAAAATCTTGGAAATTGTCGACTGGAAATTTCATCGAGTCAACAGCGAACGAAGGGAAGAAAAGCAAGCCAAGTCATAGCCTCGTATCTACGTGCGGTGTACGAGAAAAGGAAAGGAAATGAAACGGAAGGACGATGGTCCGTGCTCGTTAAAAGCAACTAATGACAGGACCAAATCGATTGCGTGTCGTAAACCCGGAGCCTGGCGCCGGCGTTCGGGCCCGGAAAGCTCGGTTTACAATGGCCGCAGCAAAGAAGGTCGCGGCTGGCGGGAGTCTCGTCAGGCCTTCTGGACATCGTTCTCTCAAAAACAGGCAAATGGCCCGCCGATGACCATAAGCTGTAAAACCGTGTCGGGATACCGGTCGATGAGCCATCGTCAAGGTCTGCGCCTTGTCAGGATAGCTAATTTCGTAGGGAGAATTAGGAAGCCGACCCTTACGCTCGTGGATACTACTGTGTAATCACGCGGAACCAGACGCGACCAACATTCGGCCACGAATGTCATTTGGTATCGCTGCCGAGCATGTAGCTCGGTAATTTGTTGGGTGCTTTCGACCGATCGAACAAGATGCCGGCTTTGGCAAATTTTCGTCCCCCCTCCCTCCGACCTTTGAATAAATTTCTTCGCGCGTCTTTTCGCTATCTTCCTTCGTCGAGCGACGAATGCTTCGCTTCGCCGGTTTGTGCGTTTGCACGAAAACCATCTGTGCTCTCTCCGAGGCTGCATTTTTTCACGAGATGGAACGAGTCTGGAAGTTGCTCCGAGCGGGCACAGAATGCAAATCATAACGGCAACTTTAAGAATATTCGAAAGGATATGTAGGTAAGTGGTACGTAGATATCGTACGTAAGTAGGCGCGTACGTTAGTTTGGTAGTAGGTTTCGAAACATAGAGCGAGCATTCGGTTTACATACGGCTAGTATTTCATCCACGGAAGCGAACAATTTGATTTTTTTAACGTTAAATGTGATTTTCTGATGGATTTAGACGCGGCGGGAAAATATTTATATTACGTTGGAAACTGAACTAGTCGTTGGTATTTTGATCTTCGCTACTTTCTTTCTCGCGTCTCGTTACCTTCGATGAATTATAACCAAAAGAACCTTTCGAATAGTCGTAATTTTCTTACTGCAAAAGTACGTAACCGAGTCGCGTTTAAAATCATCGTGGTTTTACCTGCTTGATTTTATGCGCCATAAAATACTTCGGAACTCGGATCATTAAAATATCATAATTTTATGACGGATTACTGTATCGTATTGGAATAAGATACATCTGTAGATACGTGCGACTCGCGATCGTTTAGGAAGAGAACGTAAGAACCTCCTTAATCTCGGTGTTCAATAAAAATTACTTTATCAGTATCTTTTATTCATTTTCCTGGGCTATCAGCGGCTGTAAACTATCCTACTCGTAAAAATTTGAAATCTATCCTTGGGGTCGATGTTTTCGCAACCAATCGCGTCGATTATGTTACCGTGTCGCAAGATTTCGTTAAATTTTCGCCAAAACTTCGTAGGATCGGAAAGATTGGTGCCTGAGTTTTTATTTCCATCGACCCGAACTTTTAAAGTAAGAACCATAAGAGACCTATCCTAGATAAAAGTCGATTTTTCGAAGATATTCCTATCGTTGCAAGATCGATCGAAGGAAATGAAAGTTGGAAAAATTGCCGCTCCTTCGTTCCGTTGGCTAACAAGTCAGGTGTACTATTATGCACTGTTAGAGTGCCGGCATAGGAGGAAGTGGAGGGGATAAAGTGCAGTCGGAACATGAAACGATTAGGATCGGTTCTCGAACGGGTAGGAATCACGTCGGCGTCGGTCCACCCACGTCGCGCTTATAAATATTGACAAGAAAATTTGTACCGGTGTGTTTATTTCCCTTGTTCTTATTTTATGCGACGAGCGGCGAATAAAACGAGAGAAATACAATTGGGGAATTTCGCCTTTAACGTAATGTATTCCGTTCCAAATTGACTTGTTCAGGAATGTTCGACTCGATGTTCTGAAACGCCCGGTAATTTATTTCCGGTACGTATATTACGCGCAACAATTTCCTACATACGGAAAACGAGATTGTTAAAAAAAAAAAGACGGTTTACCAAATATCTTTGGAGGATTCGTGGAGTATTGGCAAATAGGTAACGAGAATTTGCTGTTGCAACCCGTCAAATATATTTGGAATAATTAAATAAATATAAATAAATAAGTAACGTCGTGAAACGCTCTCGCAAACGTATTCGCTAGACAGTGTATATACTGAATTCTTTTCGGATGCGTCTGTTTATTTTTACTGGTCGGGAGAATGTCGGAGAATTCAAATTTATCATTACATTACGCGTATCCTAACGATCTTGGTACTACGAGGCAAAACAACAATATGATGTAAATTATCCTCTGCTGGTGTGCCGCTACATATCGATAAACGATCGACTTTCGGAAATTGTTTGCCGGGGACAGAACGTAACTCTCGCGTACGAAAAATTTACGCGGCAGTTTTTCAAACTTTTACGCTTCGCCGTGCTTCCTCGTCTTGTCCCATTCACCGAACGCACCAACGTAAAAAATTCACGCGTTTGCAGCGAAATCCCAGCGCAGCAACCATCGACGACAGCACTCGTCAAGCGATTCCACGAAATTTCCGTGGCGAAAGATAACGGACGAATCGCATTAGTGGCTGCAGAAGGATCACGGAGAGGTAAAACTCGCGTCCCTCGGGGAGGATCCGTCGCGTAAATCGCAGAGTCGCAGCCGCAATGGCGTAAGGCCAGGCCAGGCAAACATTATCCGCGCGGTTTCTCGAACAAATCGAAGTACAGCCTCGAACTCAGATAACGGGGAATAATTTGGCAAGTCGACGCGTCAAAGTATAAATACGGGTTTTTCGTGCGGCCTTTCCGCGAGCGAGCGAGCGAGCGAACGAGCGAGCGAGCAGCCAGGCCGGATGGGAGCCGATTCGAGGAACCGAGTCACAGTCACACGAATTAGAACCTGCTCTCGGCCGACACCGGGGCGCCGGGTGGATGCAAAGGAATGCCAGTCGGACTGATAAAAGCCACCAACAACACCTACATAAATTTCGGTCCCGGGGATATCTAAGGACGACCTTTCGTTCATTTAAGCATACATCCTAAATTTAGTGGCGGCTACGGTGTGCCGTATTGGCCTCGTCGGATATGGCAGGCGCCTGGTTTGCGTGCAGCAGCTCGTTGCTCCGTCGCGACGCCGCGTCCACGTTCCTTCGTGGACGTTATCGTTATCCTGACTCTGGCTAGCTTATTATTCCAGCGAATTGTTTCGAGTAAAGGTGACTCGCGGACACGGGAACACGCGATCACGGTTCCACGCTCGTTCTAAGCGATTCCAGATTTTTCGTGGCGAAGACTACGAATGTCGATGATTTCTTTAAAAACGATCTTATCTTCCAGTTTTCCGTTGTGAAATGCGGATCGCGGAATACGTCGACGCGTGCGTTCGATCGCGATGCCTGGTTATCGAAACGTGCCCTTCCTCCCGTTAATATTTCTCGTTAGTATTCGATCGGGATACGTTTGCCAGAATATACGACGAAACGTTGATCGATGGGAAGAGCGTGTGGCGATGCTCGAATCGAAAAACGGCATATTTAACGGTAAATCGAAAGAAGGTATTATCGTGGATGAAACTAGCTGTACAAGATAATCGAAAAGGCGATGCGTCCGAGAATCCGGTCTTATCGTTACTCCGGATAGTTGGTTTAAAAATGATATTGAACGAACGCATTTTACGCGCGCACGAGCACGATCACGAGCATATACGGTATCCGGAGTCGAGGCTGGAGGTATCCGGAGTCCGGACTCGCGACTTGTAAGGTGCATTCCCGATCCTGCTACGAAACCGGCCAGGCCGCACAAAAAAAGGGAAATAATTAGCGGAGGTGTTAATGAAATACCAAACGAACGCCGTGGGACACCGGGTCGGCGCCTCTGAACTGCCAACCAGACATCCTCGACACAGTCCACGGCGCCGCGCCGTTTTCTTTTCCTCGTCCTTCTGTAAAGCTGCAACCGCTACTCTCTAACGTATCTGCTTGTTCCTGGCCCCCCTCCCCGTCCTTTCTCCGCGTTTCCATCTTGCCCCGATGTACTTCTCATCCGACACTCTCAACCCTTCACGAATTTTTCGACTTTCGACGAGGAATGCCTTGTCCACCCGCTCGGAGATCTTCTTGTTACTCGGACGGAATCTCCAAACTGATTATCATAGATCTGCTTTCGAACCGATGCGGTGCTCTGCTCCGAGCACCGAACGTGTCGCTGTGTCGCGCTCACGGATATTTAAATAGCAACGTCGGTACATCTCGAATAAGAGGATATACCGGCTGTTCGTATCGTGAAACCGAAAGTGACGACTCGACTTTAGAAAAGGGCATCCGTATTTCCAGTACTGGAAGCTGTCCGACCGTTTTATGTAAATACGTCGTAGTTTAGTTATGATTATTACGCTATTGATATACCACGTGTATTTAGTTATCGTCGATGTTAGCTCTGTCTTCGATGTTCCGCGTGATTTAAACGTGTCGTTAAAAAAGTACCTTGTAAATTAAAAAAAAAAAAGGTACCTTGTTCTTCCTCTGTAATATGGCATAGGCCCTTTCACGCGATAATCTACTTTCGTCGCATGGATGGTTCTTACGATTTTACACCGAATAGAACGGTCGACTGGTTCGTAATTTGTAACTCGTGGCTTGTAAAATTTGCCTATGTTAATGTTAATTTGATTCTTCGCTTTTTGTTCGAATCTAGAATCGTCGAGAGGAATTTCTCGAAAGGTCGTGGCAATCGTCGAACCGCGATAACGAATTTTGAGAAATTCCACGTTCAACGTACGTCGATTACCATAAAATTACGTAGTTGCTCGGAACGTATATATCAATGATACGTTACTTCCAAAATACACGATTCCCCGCAAAAGCTAACAAGCCAATTAGAATTAATGTATATGTATAGAATTGCGAAAAATACGACGCGAGAGCCATGTGTCAAATGCACTATTCACCGGTTTAAATCAACCGTAAATGTATGCGTTTGTCCGTGATTAAGTAGATAAGCTGAATTATTCAAAGTTTCCTGCTTCTTACCGACTTTATTCCAAACTTTCTACCAGTTTAAAATAGGTATATCGAAAAGAATACAAATTTCGTCTACTCTGACAATTCTTTCAAAGACAATCGCCAATCGAGATACTTTAGAAATACGCGAGAAGTTCCCTGGGCGCATAAGCAACTGCGCGACATTTTTCGCAAGTAAAACGTTCGTTAACGATCGAAAGGTTATACCGTATATAGGAATAAATTCAATATTCCGTGACAAATTCTACATATAAATTTGAAAGAAATTTGCAAGTTGAAACTGTGATAAATCGCTGTAATAACGAAACATATGTCGCGTTGCACGTATGAAATAAATCAAAATCTTCGCGCGTTTCCTTTCGTTGCCGCGCTTGTTTAGGAAATAACAAAATCAATTTCCATTCTTTTCGAAGATTAATTATTTCCAAACGATCTGTCCTCTCTGCCAAACAAAAGTACGCACGTGTTTGTTATTGCGTGACAATGTCCTACGCTCGAGAAATTACGTCGAACTTTGTCGAGAAAGCATCGTGCATAGAGCGCATTATGACATTCGATGGTCGAATTTCGAGTAGATATACCTAACGAAATATTTCTAGTCGTATTCCTTTTCTTTTGTTCTTTCACACCGAAACGCTGCCCCTAAGATACTTTGCCCTCTTCTTTTTTCCCTTTTCCCCTCTATCTTTGCTGGCGTCACTCTTGGTCCTCTTATTCTATTTATGTGCCTTCTTATTTTCGTACCCCTCTTCACCGTCTTATCTACCTGTTCTAAATTCAGGATTTTTTATGCGGCTCCCATCGTCCTACCGTCAAGGGGTTATCCATCGTTCTACACGCGTACGCGGTTCTCGGAAGTACAGATTCTATAAAACAGAATGCGTCTGGATCGTGACTGGTTCGGACGTGCGTCGAAAACGTCGTTGTAAAGTTAAAATAACGAAACCGTGGACACGCGGATGCGTTGATTTATCATCGGTGCGAAGATGTCTCGAAAACTTAAAATAGATGATAGAAAGCGAGGGTTTATCGACTTTCACTAATGAAATATCGCTGTAGCGGCGGTGCTAGTCGGCAATAAAACTTGGTTAACACGTTAATGTGTCCATTAGACGAGCAGGAGAATCGGCTCGTAAGAAAGCTGATAAATAATTAAATAGAACGATTCAATTTCGTCGATGACTTTGGCTATTTGCGCTTTGAACTTTCAAGTCTCTACGTGATATACGTATGACTTTTAAAAAATAAGGAACAAGAATTACTTTTGAACAGAGGGGATGTTATCGTTGAAATAATTGTAATAGCAAGATGAACGAGGTAAACAGAAATATACGAGGTAGCCGTGCGTGACCTTAAAGCTGACGATGATTCGCCACCCACATTCTACCAGTAGCAAGCTACTCTAAAATCCCAGCTTCTCTCGTCTTTGTCCTTTTTTCCTTCTCCGTCCTATCCCGCTTATCGTTATTATTTTTCTTTCGTCTCGCAGAACCCATTTTGCCGCCAATCAATCCGCTTTGATTTATAATACCTACATTGTGGTTTCGTAACGCCGAGGGAAGATACACTTTCGAATATGGATAATTTAAAAATAATTTAGAAACGTAAAAATACAATTTCCTATCTGGAAGTATAGGCGACTGTGTTAAAATAGCTAGAAAATCAGGGAATGAGAGAGAAGAGAGAGAGAGAGAGAGAGACATTATTATATCTTATAAACATGTCACCACGATTTGCATTGCATCGATACGCATTATGCGTGTTATGATATTTGTAGCACAGTTCGATTTCTCTCGAGTCGAGATCTAAATAAGAAATTGAGGGGAAGAATATTTTACGGGCAGACTCGACCCGGGTCTGCTAGATTCGATTAAGCATTCGTTATCATCGCATACGTTATAAACTTGTTCGAAATACGATATTAGTTTTCCCATAGACGAGTTTCGGTGCTGCGCTTTGCAGCACTTAATTGACAAGCTCTTTATTTACTTTCTTAACGAGTTGGTCGATAAGACTTGGAAAACACGCCAAAAGTTTCCGTCTTACTGGTTGAGTTTGCTGAAACATCGCAGAGATCGTTCGATTTGAATTTAAAGTCTTACCACAACCCCGGCAGTGCGTATATTGAGCAATACGTGCCGCGTGTTTTGTCGTTAAACCTCGGATGACACGACGTTTCGTCGCTTTCGATTATCGATTTTCCGATCATCCGCCACGACACCGTGCGATTGCGCGTAATTAGCCGATTTCGTTGTACGTATTTCGAATTCTTCGCGATATCAACGACGAACAACGACGTGATGCAAAACGATCTTCGAAATGGCCAAATCGTTCATTGATCATTCACTTTACGGTAACGAGCGTTTCTACGATCTTCGAACAAACTTGGGGCCAAGTCGCTTTGCAAGCAGTTCAGAATCATAAACGACGTTCTATTATTTCCGTTACTAGACGTTTTTCCTATCAGGTTTTTACGTGTACGTGTACATGAAACGTCTATCTGAGACTTTATCGTACCATTTACAAATTCTAATAAAGCTGATCGACATGCAGCGGAATTCACGTTGCAAACGAAACAATTACATATCGACGAGGAAAAATACAAAAAATCTGTGAAAAGAAAATTCGCCGCATCCGTCACTCGCGTGGAACATTAACGTAACGAGTAAATAGCAGACATTATAGTAAATTCGTCATCGCAAGAAGCATCGTAAATTCGAACATATTTATAAGAGACAGAAGAGAAGGAGAGAGAAAGAGAAAGAGAGAGAGAGAGAAACACGTCGCTGCAGCGTTCGGTGCATCGGTGTATCGGTGCACGGCCAGTTCTCGAAGATACGAGCTGCTTGTCGTCTCTGGGAGCTAATGGGACGCCGCCGACACTCTCTTCTCTTTCGAATCTCTTTGATCCTGACCGAACTTGCCCTTGCCTCTACCTCCGCGACTCCTGTCCTCTTCCCGCTTCCCCGCGCCCCTGCTTGTTCCAGACTCCGCGTCCTGACCTTATCCGCAGCCTCCTCGGGATCTTCATGGTGGTCGCGAGTCTCATGCGTGTATACGCCGTTGTAAAGCCAAGATCCGGTAGAAATGATCGATTTTTTCCGAGTCTGGAAGTCAGCTCGTTTGTCAAATTACTTTGTACTTGGTGCGATTATCGTGACTCGCGAACCACAAAGATAATTATACGTTTCGCGTGGCGCTGTTGCGTTCGATTTTCCCAACTTAACGAGGCTTAATGCGCCTTTTCGATTTGTTGCCAGATACGTTCGCTCGAATTTCGGCATGTGCCGAGATTAAAGTTAATTAAAAATTGATGGGAATAGATTGCAAGACGTGTTCGAGAGACGCGCGATAAATCTTCGAATCAACGTAGAACGTAGGACGAAAGTAACGTCTGAAAGATTCCTGTCCAATTAACAGAACGCGCTGAACGTTGCTTAAAAAAATATATGTACATATTTAGTTGGCGTAATAACGGGAATGACATAGCTGGCGTAAGAGTTTCGCGTAGTACCGTATATTTACGTATATATTTTCACGGCCGGATCGCTCCTTTTCTCTCTCTTAAATCCTTATCCACGCACACGGTCGAAACGTTTCAGGGTGGCCGTAAATCTCAACCCTTTACCGCGCGCATTTACATCTGGCTGTACGCGCGTGGATAGAGCAAAAAGAGAGAAAGCTCATCTGTAAGTTTATCCGCGCTATCGTGTACGGTACGGATGTTCTTCTTATTTTCCAACCGGTTGGGAAACGTTCGCAGGGGCTCCGTGTTTTTACCGGTTTCCGAGTAAAATTTCGTGAAGTCGGAAGCCAAGTAAGACGCCTCGTTCTCGTCGTAAAACTCGCGGTATCGCCATCGTTCGCCATATTTTTTCTCCCTCTTTCTAATCGTATACACGATTTTAACGACGATCGTTGTTGCTCCGCTCCGTCTTCTTCCTTTTCCTCCCAAAACCACAACCACCTCTTCAAAACCACGGTTCGGATACGTTGTTTTATTGAACAAGGAAGTTCGATGGGATTTCTGACCTTTCGCTTCTTTTTATAGAAACGGGAAATATCGAACGACTCGAAGTTACAACCGACAGAAACAGATTTTCGCAACAAGTTTCGGCTTCGGTATATACGTATATATAGATAAAGAAACGTATTTCTATCGCTCTGCTTTTATACTCTGTTTTTTTCTTTTTACTTTATATTCAAATACAGAGATACGCGCGGAAAGCGTCGAAGCGACTCCGCTTAAACAGCATTTCGGGCGTAAGTTCGCAAACGATAGCTACATCTATATCGAGAATCGCACCTATTTACGCTTTTCTATTACAGTTTCTATTACATTTCCGCCACACGCGCGCCAACAAACTGTTACACGCGTAAAGTCACGTTATAAGCGTCTAGTCGTAGAAAGTACTTGGAGAAAGAAGAAACGGCGTTTGCCGAAGCTTTGTACGAGCATTAAGGGCTCTGTTTATCAATTCGATAGGTTTCAGTCACTATTTCAACCTGCTATTGGGAGAAAGAGGTCATATCGTAGACCGCGAGTACGCTTTTTATCGTGTACACCGGTGCATGATAGATAGCACATTGTAGTTGCACTTATCAAACGATAAGGTAAATTACAGCCTACGGTTAAGTTCATGTGGCACGGTATTGACAATAGCGAGGAGATTCGTATAAACTTGCTGTCAACGCTGTCGCTTCTTTCATAAAAATAATGTTATTTGACTTACAACGACGAAACAGGAACAACCTATACCTACGCTTGTACGTTTGCGGATATCTTCTAATATAAATAAATTTCTGTATCCTACGTACGCTGTACTATCGTCTATGCTGCATCTAGTCGTACCGTATCGGACAACTACAATGGATAGAATACGGAGAACGAAACGGTATAGGAATCTGATAATATTCTAGAACACTGGAATATTATTATTCTTCGATTGAAAGGCGATATCGTGCATCCTAGTTGTCGAGTCCGTCGTACCAAGTTTCAAGAAGAGATTTCATAATCGCCACGATACAAGTAACCTTCTGGACTAAGTCTTTTTTCCAAGCCCGTATATATCGATTATACGTACGATTGCATTTTAAAATCGATACGAAAAACAACCGTAATTGTATCTAATAAATTCTACGTATATCATCGTCTATGCGCGTGATAATTTTTCACGTTCGTCTGTAAGCTAAGCACGAATTAATTAGCGGTTAATTTATCGCGACGATTATTATTCAGTCGTACTCCTCGTAAATGCGCTTCTACATAATATTCGTAGTCATTCGTAATATTTACGGCTCCTTTGACAGTTCTTTGAAATGTTGTAGCATAATTCAGACATCGTACTGCAAGATAAAATATAGAACAGTGTATCATCGTGCACAGTACCGTGCAAAAGTTTCTAGATCGTGTGTCAAATGCAAACGTTTTGTTTTTACGAACGAATATAAACGGATTTAGTATTACGTTAATTAATCGTTAATTCTTCTCCATTGCCATTGTAGATGTATTTAGTCGACGTTATAAGATCCGTGATACAGACAGTTACGACTGTCGTACAGTATCGCAGACGCGTTAATAGTTTGGCAACTCTTGGCTCGATATTTCTTACTTGACTGTAACTGTAATTTGTGTATACCGTTATTTTTAGTCGATCGAATAGCCTTGTTTCCTCTATCTACGACAAAGTAATAATTTCTTTTCCTTGTCCTTTTCCCCGTCGTGTTACGCGTCGCACGTAACGTACAACATTGTCGTTCGCAATCCTCCGACGATTTAACAATTTCCAGAATAAAATATCGAGCGTCGATCGTGAAAGCTCGTCGCAAAATACGTTCATTACGATATCACGATCATCGTTACGATCGAATCGTCCAATTACTACATACTGTATATCGAAGAATTACTTGCTCACAGAAAAACCACCCCCGGTTTGGCGAACCGTGCAACCATAAGAAATCAGAAAATAGAAAATCGGTGTGCGAGAAAATTGAAAGTCGTTCGTTAATCGAAACGTAATAAATGAGACGCGAGCGTCCCAAGAACGCAGAAACAGATAAGCGAATAAAAAGCGCGGCGTGGTGCGTCGCGTGCAAGAAGAATATCGCGACAGGCGTCTGATTTCGGGGCGAGCGGAAAGCGTTGACGCGGAATGATGCATCGAAATTTATTATCGAAGTTGGATTCCACGATAATCGCGCGTCTCGTCTCTCGCGTTGAGTGCAAGAGACGCGACGCGACGCGACGCGACGCGACGCAACACAATGAGAGTAAGAAACGCGTTTCGCGTTTAGGTTAGGCTTCGCGGTCGAAAGGAAAGAAGCTGCGCGCCGACTCGATGGTTTCAGCCACGGAGATCTGGGCGGAGTTTCGAGCTACCGAGCTGAAAGTGCACCGCCCAGCTTCGTCCCCTGTTCGTCCTTCTGTGTTCACCATTCCCCTCTACGGTGATTCCCACCCTTGCCAGGATTTCTTTCGCGGTTCGCGTTCCTAGCGCGCAAACGCACCCCGGCATATAGCCACAAACTTCAGATAGATGCGCGCCACCAGTGGACCAGCCACCGTTGCACCGCGTCTACTTACGCCCGGCCCGTTCTTTCCCATCCTTTTCCCCTTTTCGTCCTCCCTCCTTGTCCATCATCGTCACTGGCATCCTTTTTCGATCCGACTCGATTCGTTCGAATCGCATAGCCAAATCTATACAAAGACAAAGAGAGAGAGAGCTTTTACGATGTTCGAATGTATCGAGGTAGAAGGACGCGTTTTGCTGAATATTCGTAGGCGAGGAAGAAGTGGATGTAAAAATTTCGTCAGGAATAGAAAGTTAACGAAGGACGTATTTTCGATGTCAATTACGTATGAACGATTTCAATAATCTCAGAACGAAAGAAACGATATGAACGACGTTTAACGATCTCGAGTCTCCTTCCCACGAAGGATTTATTTTTATCGTGCCACCCGTTGTACAAGCGACTCGCGAGGGTAAATCAGATCTCTGGCAAACAATGGGCTTCTCTCCGTATTCTTTTGTTCCCGTCTGCGCGTTAAAACTTATCAATAGCCTTTCGGTGAAATCTCGACTTGCCCGCTTTTTGCGCGCGTCTCACTCGCCGAAACAAAAGATGATGACTGTAATTTTCGCCGCACAAGTGTCTGCATTGGCAGCTGAAACGACGCGACGCCAGCCTACGTGTTTTCTGTGCCGCGACAATGCAACGAAAGCGGAGGAAGCCAGTTGTCCGTGGACGCTTCGTTCGAAGGCGCGTCTATTCAACGATGCTAGTTAGTTTACGGAATCGTTTCTATATCTCTACGATTGACAAGATTTCAACGTATTCGCGTGGGCTGTGCTTGTAAATACGCAATACGAACGATTCAATGCCAAGCACGCTTTTCTACTCAAACAGAAACACGCTTCGCAACTGGAAGTAGCATCGATAATAATCTCCGATGATTCGACACCTTGAGAAACCTATTTTAATCGCGATAATTTTCCCATAGGATTCTATACCATTTTCTCGCGAAATAAAGGAGAATGTACGAATCGCGCTGAAATTCTGTTCCTTCGTAAGCAAGACGTGGCTAATAAGTCTCGGAAAGAATAAACGCTAGCTGTTACGCTTAATCGACAGTGTGATCCGATTATCCTGTGATTGACTACTCGAAATTTCTTCGTGTTTTGACGACTTGATGTCGTTATTAGCAACGATCTTGTCGCTGATGCTTACATACCCGATAGACAGCCTGTTATTATCGAGTTGGCGAACAAACGAAACGAGCATTAATTATGCGTTCAATCGACGTATAATCGATATAATTGATGGACAACGCGATTGCTGTTACCCGAGATCGATCGTATTCTTTTACCATTACATTTAATATTTCGCAAAGAAGCGAACGTACAACTTGGACGAATACGATGCGACTGTCAGTGCTCGTGCGTTTGAAGCTTCGGCTAAAGGATCCTACGTACCTTATTCGATGAAATCTAATTCGATGATCGAAAATGGGAATAAGGTCAAGCGGAGAGAAATTTCACTGCAAAATTAATTCCACGTTAAACGAGACCGTTCTCAGTATTTTACAACGTTACGTAATTATATACGCTGTTGAGTAAATATTTAATTACCGTTAAATTATTTGGCGAGAATAATTCCATTTAAACGCGCAAGAGGATTCATCCCGTACTTGTTCTCTCGAGTATTTGTAAAAATTAATCAACCGTTTGGAATATCGTTTTGTCAATTATGAAATTTTAGTCGTACGCTGTCGTGCGTCTTTCGATACACGCCTGATAGTTGCCTAATTGCACACTGCAGGGAAGCTATGTGTTTGTAACGGAAGTAATTTGTTTTGCAGAGAGCACAAGTTCGCATTGCGTGGGATGCGGCGGTCGAATTCACGACCAATGGATCCTGCGAGTTGCACCAAATCTGGAATGGCACGCCGCCTGTTTAAAATGCGCGGAGTGTCAGCAATTTTTGGACGAGCACTGCACTTGCTTCGTACGAGATGGGAAAACTTATTGTAAACGCGATTATGTCAGGTAAGACGTTGCCTCGATTACATCGTTGGTTATATCTTTGACACGCCGATTTCCTTCTTTTCATTTTCCGCTCGTCTTTCCGTAATCATCGACAAATATTACCTGCTTTTTTCCATACGATAAACCTTCTAACCGCCGGTATTATTTCTTTTTGTAACTCTAAGTTGTTCGGAGAATTTCGCATAACTGGACAGTCGAACAAAATTTGCACGATTAAGAGTGCGTTATTTTCGACTAAAATGAGATAGAGGAACTTGGAAACCGATGGCATTCTCTCGCACTGCACTCGCTCGTGGCCATTCGCTCTTTCCGATGCGCGTTCGCCAACACCGAGATCGGGGAGAAATAAAAATAGAAAAAAAAAACGATGCAACAGGACGAGCGAAAAGAAGAAGAAGAAAAAAAAAGAAAGAAAAGAGGAAAATAAGAACTGACAAGACGTTTTTCTCCGGAGTATTTTTATCTAACATACACGAAGTAGAAACTACGGTCTGCACGCGAGGAAATGCATCCGCAACAAAAAGCGTGGTTCACACGTGGTTGCCTCGAATTTACGCGATTCAACGTAGTATTTCGTTTCACCACGAAACTCTCGATTCCAAGTTACGCTAAAAATGTATACAATGAAATTTCTGATTTCAACGTAAGAGCGTACAGTAGCTAAATGTGTCCTTATTCCACTCGTCGCGTGACGCTTGCCGATCGTTCGAATCTCGGTTCACCCTATTTTTGTTTTTAAAGTTCGTTTCGCCGAACGATACTTTTGCAACTCTTTGATTTATTTATTACAGCGGAAAGTTAAAACGTATCGAAGTTTCGAAACTCGGGAAAGTGGAAGAAGGCGCGAGCGAGGGATGTAACTCGAAGCGAGAGCGCGTTCGAATCGATGCTGGAAATCGGATGAAACGATATGCCGTTTTCAATGCAATTCGAAACGAATGGCGAGAAGAAAGACAGAAGTTTTTAAAACTCGCAGCATCGATCGACACGAATTCCCCCCGCGAAGACGCGAACATGTAGCAAATATTTTTCTGGCACGGGGACAGGCGGTTTATTTGCATTGATCCATCGAACGTCGAAAAGCGTCCGAAACGAAGAAGAAGACTGGCATATCCGGTCGACGCGGATTTGCCAGGGCTGAGCGACACCGATGACGCCTGTTTGTTGTTTCTGTCGCCTCGTACGAAAAGTCGAAACAACCGTGGGGTAAAACGTTTCCTTCTGGGTGTTCTTCGACGCACACGTCCTTGAGTAAATTTGGTTGTCGACGGATGGAAAGTAACACAGCTTAAAATTACACGTTAAAAAAGTTTTGCCGTGATTCAATCTGTTTCGATGTTACAACCACGTTGTAACACAGTATCGACGGAGCACGCGTTCGCGTTATCGATCTTTCACGAAATAATCGCAATTAATTTTTCGCTAAAACGATTTTCTACGATTTTACGTTCTACGCAAAAATCACCGCTGTGATATTATCAATGACGAGTAAATTATGAACGAAACTTGCTGATATAATTACTGGAACAACTGATAATTAACCAACCACGTAGCATCAGGATGGAATTATCTATCGCATGAAACTTTTTATTAATAAAATTCGACAATTTAGAAAGCACCGCTAATGAATGCAATTTAGTTCGTTCGGTTTCTCCGAACGAAGTGCTGCAGGCAAGCACAATTAGCTTGAAAACCGATAATTAACTGCTCGATCCGGCAGCCGAGTAAAATTTCGCGGAATTATACGTAGAAGTCGATGCAAATGGAGACAATAAATAAATTTACCGGTAAATTTACCTAAAAAAAAAAAAGGTGATAATTTCAATTTTTATATTTAGCGGAATTAGTGGGATTTCAGATGTTTGGCGCGAGTTAGGATAAATCCTGCGATCTATTGTTGCATCAGGTTTAATCCGGTTTTTAAAATCCTCCATCTCTTAACACCAATTTGTATACCTGTTTTTCCGTTACTTTCATACCGATAATTATTCGCTCTATCGTAACGTGTTCCTTATTACTGATCCTCGTTACTAACACCTAACAGCCGAAAGAAAAATAATTACCTAGAGCAACTTACTTTCTCCTACAACTGACACGTCGCGGGCTTTCCACAGCTGTCGTTAATTCGTTATCGATTTTGTACATGTTTTCGGTAATATTTTAGCCAGACGTGTAGCTAATATCAAAGCCTATACCGAGAAACTACGAGAGAAACGCGATCGGAAATGAAATTGCGAAAGAATCGTTAACACAGAGAATTCGTTTCAGATTGTTCGGAACAAAATGCGACAAGTGCAGCGAGTGCTTCAGCAAAGACGACTACGTAATGAGGGCAAGAAGCAAAATTTATCATATAAAGTGCTTCCGATGTTCAGCCTGCATGAGGCAGCTAGTTCCTGGCGATGAATTTGCCTTGAGACAGGATGGCCTCTTTTGTCGACACGATCACGACGTTCTCGAGGGTGGGAAACTCTGCTCGGGGCCTGGTGGTGTTCCTGGAAGCGAGAACAACAACAACGCGTCCCTTATGAATAATAATCATCATTTGCACCCGAACGATGGCTCGATATCAGGTAAAGAAACTTCTGCCTCTTTCGTCGTTTTCGATCTACGCGACAGGAATGCACGTACGATGAAATTATTTTCGCACCAAGCACGAACAACGAGCGATACTTGATCGCGATTAGGAGGAATCGGTACTGTAATCTTCGAAATTATTAATAATAATTCGTGTGATTGTGCGAATAATCATCCTACGATGTTAAAGATGCTACTAACTTTGTAACAAGAGCGAAAGATTGGGAATCTGTAAACTACAATTTCACTGATGTTAACGCTTTCGAGCTTGCGATGGCCACCAACGCGTTGTCGAGTGCAGGCCAAATATCGATGTCTTGATATTTCGTAACACCACGTTGATGTCACGCGGCAAACCGACCCTTCGCGTAAACTTTAGAAAGATGAAATTTTTAGCAAAAAAAAAAAAAAAAGGGCCAGTGACTGGTTAACTTTGGGAGTAAATTTATGCGGACAGCAAAGTGTTAATACTAATTATAAACGATAACATTAAACACATTCGTATTACCATTATTAGCAACCTAAAAGATTAACCCGATGACAAAGTTCGGCAAACGACAATTTGACGGGATAACGTTACCGTGACTTTTATCGCGTCGACAAATGAGCGTAACCTATTTGCGGATTACATTGTCTGGACACGGGCTACCAGGGCACAAAGAGCAAATTTGCAAAAGGGACTTGGCTCGAGGGGAAGCTCAAAGGGCCCTTCCGTTGCAACGCTGTTGTATTAGGATCACCGGTCATAATTAGGTGTTGATAATTGAAGCCTTTAAGACCCGAAAGGCTTGACCACTTCCCTCCTACGCGGCCGGATTACACAGGATTAGCGTTCCTCCAGCTAGTCCTAATATACGAGCACACACTGTCTGGAGATCGGTTGGATTAAAATATCTAATAAGGCTCGCGAGCAGATAGTAACTTAATTATATCGACGCTGTTTATTTCGTGCAACGTCCACGAATTCACAAATATAGTTTAACGAGATCTAACAGAATCTAAAGGCGACTAGCCGATTTAGCGATAGACGGATAGGCTGGATGAAGGTATCTGACGGCGTGAAAATTGTCAAAACTGTTAGTTACGGCTAGCGGATGTTTGGAAAAAGGGTTGTATCTCCGAATCTAACAGATCGTTCTCCTTTCGATGTCGTTTCTAAACGGTTAGCAAATTCGTGAAGAAATTCATGGAGAAAAATCCGAAGATTTGCGACAGTCACATAGAGAAACGTCAGAAGTGGCGATGGCTTATTATTTATACATGGCCGCGTCTACTATTACTAATTCATTATTTACACGTAGCGACGATAAATTATATTTGGACGAGGATTCTAACGACGTGGTACGAAGCTGGTTAATCGGTGATAATTGAAAATTGCGTAGTACGGGACACAGGGCGTAGCTGAAACGTTCACTTCTAATTCTCGCGTAAACAATTTCATGGAGGAGCGGCGCGAGCCGCGTATTTTCCATGATGTTTGTCACTTGGCTTCCTTATGGAAATGGTTGCGCCTAAACCGTCTTTTCCCGATGCACGAAGCCCACGGGCCACGCACCGGCGACGGCAGTGGTTTGACAACTCTTTACAGGGGAACCGAGGTGTCAAATGTAGCACCTCTCTGCCAACTACCGTGGCACATAACTACGCACGATCTCCTTCATTTCTTCTTTTTATTTATGGACGTTTATTCAACTTTTTTTCCCCAACCTCCGTCCGGGAGTCGCGCTTCCTTTTTCCTTAGTTTTAATGGACGGACCATCTACGAATTCACGTACACCGCCGTTGGATTACGTTGCTCGTTTATCGTTACGATTTTACGCCTTCGAAAGAAACGCGGATTACTATTTTTCTCAGTTGGGTTTTATCCTTTCATCGATGATCGAAGCTTCGAATTAATTAACAAACATAAACGTTTTCTACAAAGTATAACGTAAAATATTCTGGTTATCTATTATATATTTCTGACGAGTTAAGAATTAGCCAAGAACCGACCAATCTTCTTTTCGACGCGAGCAAGAAATTTCTCCTTCTTCGTGGCATATTCGGACAGTAAATTCTCGCATTAAACAAGCAACGCCGTGAACACCGCCATTACCCTTTGAACCGTTCGCGATTAGCAAACTATAATAAATGCCGCAAAGTGGTCGTTAATTATAATCAGTTTCATTCTTGCCGCCGATTTCTTCCAGCGTTTTCTCGTCCACGAGTACCTACTACTCTCCAATCATTTCGACTTCTCTCTCTCTCTCTCTCTCTCTCTCTCACTCATTCTTTCGGAAACGCGGTTCTGCCTTTGTGACCGCTTATTTGGTTAGGACGCAAAAATAGACGCAGGATTTCGTTTGCTCGGTTGCCTTTTCGTCTTACCGTCCGCAAACATTCGAAATTCGCTTTCGTGCGGCTACCAAATCCTTTCGAAGGACACCGCCAAGGAAACTGGATCCTTATCGCGGCACGAGTTACTTATTGCTCGTTAATTGGGAGTTAATGAAATTCAACGTTCGTCCCTCGTCCAGCCGTTTACATATGGGTTTCGCTGTTTGGTCGGCTAAAAAGTGTCCGAAAGGTTCGTGCTTCTTCTTCTACTTCTTCTTCTTCTTCTTCTTCTGTTTCTTTCTTTTTCTTTTTCTTTCTGGTGAAGTCGCTGCGAAGGAGTCGTTTACTGATCGATGAGACTAACAAGGGAGCTGAGCCTGAAAAATCTAAAGCTCCTCCTTTTCCTTTTAGTATCCTTCGTCGGTTTGCGAAGAGGTTCGACATAAATATCGGACAATTTCTATTTGCTCGTCCGATGATAATGAACGAGATAAAGCATGTAGTACACGGATATGGGGTGTTGATGAATTTTCACTGCATAGAACATTAGTTTAAGGGTAGAACGAGATCTTGGGCTGTGCGTGTACGAGTTGCGAGAGCTCGGTTTTTCCTCGTTCTCAGTGAATTATTTTTTAACAGCTTCCAACAAAGACAATGTCGATTATACGAATCGGTATCTCCATTTCTTTCCGATAATTCTTTCGATATGTCGAAAGTATTTGGACGAAATCGTTCTGCAGCGGACACTCTCGATTCGCATACGATTCTTTTAAAATTTTCTGCAAATCGAAGCACAGTTTCATGTAAACTGCCGTAATCCAAACAGCGTCGACGCTCGAAACTTTTCTCGATCGCAGTCGATCTTGCGAAAACGTTGCCGAAGACCTTTCCGATCTTTCTTGTCGGACCTGGTACCGATCACGGAATCGTCGCCAAAGTTTGCTCATCGACAATATTGTCTCTGGCCTCTCGGATAGTCAACAGGCATTCGTCTCAGCGTTCTCCATCCGCCATGCTGTACCACTATCCGGATCTCCCATTAGCTGGCGAAGAACGTTTTGCAGGACCGGTTAGGACGATAGTCGCAGCTGGACATTCTACTCTGCATTCTCCTGATTTAGTCGAGCTACTCTTCCCCGAGAGTTGGCTTTTTTCCAAACAACCGGCGAATCGGTTCGTGCAATAGCCAGTGGAAGCAAACAACGGAATCGCCATTCGTTTCGGCCTTTCCTTCCACTTCTTGAATTATTTCTCTCGTTATCGCGCTTCTGCCTCTTGGTATTTTATTCGACTATCGAAGAAACTTTTTACGCCTCGATTCGATCTACCAACGATACGTGAACGCGATTCGATTTATTCGTAACGACCACCACGCTTACGATAGAAAAATGTATTTATCTAAACGATACGAAAGTAGGTATATATATATATATAAATTACGATAAAAATTTCGAAAATTGTGCTTGGTACAGTGACGAAAGCGAGAGAGAAGGAAAAAACTAAGCGAAACTGCGGTAGAAAAATAGAGGCCGGAAAAATCGAGGTGAGTAATCGTGACGTTGATTTGTTCGTAGATTCCGGGTCTGAAAGCGGGTCGCACAAAGCTGGCGTGGGTGGTACTCGAGGATCGGGCGGCCATAAAAGCGGCGGCGGTTCTGACGGCAAACCAACCAGAGTTCGCACTGTTCTAAACGAAAAGCAACTACACACACTTAGAACTTGCTACGCCGCGAATCCGCGGCCGGACGCGTTGATGAAGGAACAATTGGTGGAGATGACGGGGCTGAGTCCACGCGTGATAAGGGTATGGTTCCAGAACAAACGGTGCAAGGATAAGAAGAAGACGATCGCCATGAAACAACAGATGCAGGAAAAGGTTGGCATTCGAGTTTTCCCATTTCGCTATTATCGCTTTCGATAAAGACAAATGTTTAAAGCGCGCCGATCCACGATGTATCGTTTCTATTCGTTGTCGTACTTCAAGCCACGATTTAACGAACGAAGGTGTTCTATATTTCAGGATGGCCGTAAATTAGGCTTCGGTGGGATGCACGGAATTCCTATGGTGGCTAGCAGTCCCGTAAGACACGAGAGTTCTATAGGCATGACACCGTTAGAAGTTCAAGCTTATCAACCACCGTGGAAAGCCCTTTCGGATTTCGCCTTACACACCGATTTGGAGAGGTTGGATCCTAATACTCCTTCATTTCATCATCTGGTGTCGCAGGTAATTATCGTAGACATATTTCAAATAAAGAAAAAGTATCTGGTATCGATCTGGTATCGTCTACGAACGTCGATAGCGTTTAGGAACGAATGGCATATTCCTATATCGAAGCGAACATGTGCAGTAACGTGTTGCACGATGCGATATATCCATAGGCGATTAATATAATTCATTTCAGATGCATGGTTACGATCTTCACAGCGGACCACCACAATTACCACCGCCAGGCATGCTTGGTGGACCGATGAACGATGGCGGAGGCGGCGGGGGTGGTGGTTCTTTGCCACCCCCCGGCCCACACCATCCCAGTAGCGGCGGCCCAGACATGGGGCAACACCCTGATAGCACGGATAGCTATGTAACTTACCTCGAAAGTGACAGTGACTCTCTTCATCACGATACAGGAAGTCCATAGTGTTGTGCAGTGTGGCCAGAACGAAAGTGTCCGCTTTCTTCGTGGTCTTCTTTCAATAAGTGCTTGAAGAGAATCGTAGTCTGCGAGAACAAATAGGACGATTACGGATGGCTGGAAACGAAACGAAATTTGCGTTATTAAATTGCGGCTTTTTGTGCAAGGAAACCTGACCCTTTCGCGCTTAATTTTATAATCGGAGAATAACGCGTGTGAAACGTTGTTTAATCGAGAGAAAATCATCCCTTGTGAGACGAATTGGTGTAAAAATTCGGTTTAACGACGTGCCAGGGTAACCTAGCCATAGATTAACTGAATCCTTCGATAAGGCTAACGTTAAAATTATTGATCGATCACGCGACTGTCACGTTGCGTGGAAAGTTTTGAATTAGAAGAATTCGAAAGAAATGTTGCGTTTGATTAGTATTACTATTATTATTATTATTATTACTATTATCGATTGTTTTTCGAAATTACCGTCGATCGATTAAAAGACAAATTTGAATTTCCACGCGTAAGGGTTAAGAGATATTGTCGTTTTCGATAGAAACAAGCAAATTACAGGAACGATATGATTTGCAGAAACACGAGCTTAAAACAGCGGAACGAGAGAACAGTTATTTAAATTGCTATTGTTGTGTCGACAGAAACAATCGAAAATTACTGTACGATCTGTAAAAAAAGAAATACGTATCCGAAGAACTCTGATTAATTTTTAGAGCGAATAAATAAACTTAATCATTATTTGACGTAAGTATGTATTATTTTATCCGATCGTAGTTTCGTGCTCGATATTTCGTAATTAGACATTTGTGTCGTGAACGAGAAAAATTCGATACGTAATGAACGCATTCGTTCGCGAGAAATCTCAGGTAGGATATGTATAATGATTCATGAACGATATCGACGAGCGGATTTGTCGACTGGAATAATTGCTCGTTTGTTACGGAACGGTAATGATATTTAACGGAACAGGCGAACAAAGTATGTGAAATACTGCGCCAATATTTTCGAATGAAATACACCCGTGTAAAAAATCGATTTCTTCGAGAAACTGACAATGAGTAATCGAATAATTGCGAATTAAGGAGAAATTTTATCATGATTATTGTCATTTCTAAAGCATGCGAAAGGAGATTGCAATAAAAGACGATCAAACTGATTGTATGTCGAGTTGATTTTACCATTGTATCGATGTCTTTGAACGAAATTCACCCTTATGCACTGAAATTGTATTGAATTGATAAAATTGTGATCGACGAATTTCATGATGAATATGAAAAGTGTATTTATTAATTATCGTTTAGGTACATAGGATTATTTAACTATTTAATAAATTGGAAAGGCGATTAATTCGTTTGTTTATTCTTTATGCAATTTCAGTGTATTGTTCATGGGTGAAGGGGTGCAATAAGTATAATACATTTTCTTAGGTCAAGGTATCGCATTAACATCGAAAGATATTAATGCTTTGGAATTGAATGAATCGATTAAAAGTGGTCAAAGGTGTATCTGAAACTCTGTTCTGCGCCCAAGTACAGTAATTTCATTGAGGAATGATGATTCAATTGTCTGCGATAGCTTTTTTTCCGAATGTCATTTCAGCCAGTTCGAACGACCAAAGAATGCTTTTATCACGATAGAAAGACGAAAACGAAAAGAAAAGGACGAAGCAGTGTCATCAACAGAGTTGGACAAATTTGTAAATCGCCGTATATAAAAAGTAAAAATTGACGTGGAAGAATTTACACTGATAGATAAAATGTTTACTTTGATAGCTTTCTTCTAGTAATATAATCTTTCTTCTTTTGAATTGCGGTACACTTTTTACGACATAAATTATTTTAAGCAACGGAATAATTATTAAACATTAATTTCTGCAACAGAAAGACTAGGAGGAACCATTACAAATTCCTCGATCACGAATTTTACGTAACAAACAAAATAATATTTGTCGATCGATCTAACCAAATCGATATACCAAAAAAGCAAGTTACTTTAAAATTTATTACATAATACCTTATTTATTGTGTACAACTTTTTAATTACCTAAATCATACTTGAAAGAACTTCTAAGACTATCGGTGACAAACATTCATTCAAATAAAATGTATTTTATCGGTTGCAAGAAATATGTATCTATACACTTACCTATATGATTTACTAATTATCAGCCATTTTTATTCCAACTCGTACAACTTGTCGTTGACACTATTTGCAACAATTAAAAATTTCCAAATATGACAAAGTTTATTTTTAATAATATCTATTGTATTATCTATTACAAAATAAGAAAACAGGTTATATCGTACTTTCCAACTCTGTTCCTTCGTCCGCATTGTTGTGAAACAGAAGTGAACGACTGTCACACTGTAAATATAGTTGTGTCCACTGCATATAAATTTGAATCATGATGTACCGTCAGACGCAGCTAATTCATAATATTGATTACACGAATAGCCGAGTTATGTATAAAGGATTAAAAAAAAAACATAAAAAATGCAAGTAACATTGACGATAGCGCATTACCCCCTGATTTATGTTGTAACAAATCATATTGTAAACGCAGGTACATATGTACATTCGATTAATACCAAAGTGTGCGAAACTTCATGTGAACACGGAAACGCACTGAATTGTATTGTAAATATCGCCTCTAACCCTCCCCTTCCTCCTGACCCTAACCTCGTTGTCGCTAATTAGTGGTTCGTTTTAGTGGTGATTCGTTTAGATGTTTGTATAGAATCGTTCCATCACCGCTCCTCTCGTAATGTACATGTTTTGAAAGGGAGAACACCGTAGACCTAACATTTTCGTAATCTATTCGAATCGTCTTCGAATTTGTATAATATTTCTATACCGGCGCACACGTAATAAACTGTCCAATTAACTTATTTGTCTTCCAATTAATTCACAACCTTTTCTTCAATTTCTCTCTTTATATCTCGAAACAACTTGATTTTATAATGATTCAAAACGTATAATAGAGATAACAATAAATACTTCCATTAGCGAGATATTTCGTAACAATAAAAGATCATAATGTTGTCTCATATATTTTATTTAAATTACTAGGAATTTCTTGTACAATTAATTGTCGCCAAAAGTATTACAATAAATTTTGTTCAAGCTAATTGTTCATTACAAACAACATTAATTATTCGTTATAAATATTGTATATATTAGATATTTAATGAAAAAAAATATATAATTTATCATATTTAGTATTATTTAAATTATATTATTGATTTTAAGGAGTATTAATGAGCAAACATACGTATAACGTACATATGTTGTGTGATGTACCTTTAAACATATTGATTACACCTAATTGAAATAAAATTTAGGAAGCTAAATCAAGAAAAAATTGTTTTCTTTATCGAGTAAGACAAGAAATCAAGAAAATTGTTATTGTTATAGAGGAATTACTATAAAACTTTAACATTGGTATAATAGACATCCATTGATTGTAGATGCAGAGTACATTGCAAAATGTATGACCTAAATAAATTCTATTGAAAACTGAAAAACAGAAGAAGAGAGAAATTAATATACAATTTAAACTACCAGGTATATACGTAGAAAACATAGTTATTCAGACGTAGAAAATAGTATTTCAAATCTTAAATTTGTATCATTTATCAATGAGATTAAGGCTCCTAAGTATTACGAAAAATAAATGCAACAATTGTATCGATAAATGAGATACAATCCGGGATTTAATCGACGTCAATGAAATTCAAGCCTATTGAGCAGATATAAGACAGTGTATAAAAAGTTACAGCAACGATTTTTCCAACTTTCATAACTAACATTCTAGGGATTTCACTTGGTGATTTATATTATATATAAATCACACAGATCTTTGACTTATGACAACCCTTAAGTACTGCCTAAACATTCACATAATTGCTTAATTGTATCTTACACGTACAACAAGAACATACTAAATACATATAAATATTAAATAATGTTTCACATAACTATGTATATATCCAACATGAATTGTGTGTATATATAATATATATGTATATATAATATTATCTAGTCTAACATTAAATAATAAAAACAATCTTGTACATTGATGTAATAATAAGCGTACAGTATGAGTGAGCTTACAATTATAGGAATGTATATCGCACGAAAGATGTGGAACAATTATTGTTCTTTGTCAGTTTCAATAAGAAAAGATTTTTATGGCATACTTTCCAGACAACCCTTGATATGCTGCCAAGCTTGCAATCCCTGTAATTATTTATAGAAACATTGATTCATCTGTACAAAGATGGGTAGTAAATTAGTTAAATAATAATGTGCAAAAATGTTACCTTTCTAGCAAGTTTAAATTGTAAAATGCAGTAAGCTGCCAAAATTTCTTTTAAATCTACCACCTTTTGGTGTTGAAATCTTTCAATGTCCATCATTGCTTTAATAGAGAAAGACCTAAAAACATTACATGTAAAATATAGAGAAATGTATTATACATAGTTTCATAGTATACTTTTTACATGCTATAAGTATGTGTAAAATATTTGATTAAAATATATTACTTTAAATCTTCATCCACCCGCTTGACGGCTTCTTCGTGTTGTGCAATCCTTTGTTCTAACTGTAGCATTTTTAATTCACGAACTTCTTCTGTATCCACAGATACAAATAATCTTGACATTAAACCAGATTTACCTGCAATAATAAACTGCATTAGCTCCAAAAATTCCCATATTTGTAAATTGAATGGTAATAGTACTTAGTATAATTTAAAACCTTGTATAATTTTTTCTTTTTGTTCAAACGCTGTGGTTAGAGCATCATGAGCTTCATCTTTGGTTAACTGTAAAGCTTCTCTTCGTTTAACAACTGCTTGTAACGCAGAAGCACCAAATAACCATTCTTTCAACTGATCTGCTATTAGTTCCTCTTCTTCGAGGGTTGTATCTATTGTAGCTGCTAATGAATCCAAGTAGTGACCCGATTTCTAAGAAAACAGGCGCTGTAATGCAGTGCGCTTTGCAATATATATACTTGTAGCATAATTCAATTATGTTTTATCATTTAGAAATTTCTCGCAAAAATTGGTAATTATAATGTTTCTAAAGATATAAATGTTAAGAAATATTTATAATATATATAAAATTGAATACCTGTAGCCCATCACCCATTTCTCTTTCTATGGCACTCCATTCACTAAATACACGACCATAATTTGCATGTAATTTGTACAAACTGTGTTGTTTTTCTACAAGTCGCGCACGTACTCGAAGAACATTACATAAATTATTCTGAAATATTAAACGGATACGTACTACTATAAAAGTTTACTTTTTCTCAATGCTGAACATACCTGAAGTTCAATTCCATAGTTTTTGATTGTTTCAAATCGCTTATCTGGTTTCCTTAATCGCACTGCTACGCTCAGTGCCTTTAATTTTGATTCTACTAATTGCAAATAACCTATCATAAAACATTAATAATTACAACACTCATTATAAATGTATAAATAAATAATGATATAAATAGATAATAAGATAGATACTTCTTTAACAGAATGTACCTGTTTCTTTAATGCTTTCCCTCCAACCATCCTTTTGTTGCAAAAATCCCATGAAATGCTCATCACGAGACAATATAGGATGCGAGGCTACCCTCAATAGGAAATTCTTAGAAATAAATTTGTTATAAATATCAAATACATATTTTCAAATAAAGAAGCAACGAATAAATATAAATAGTATACCTCAAGACCAACTCTTCGTCTGTCAACAAAATCTGGATCGAATGTATCAGTGGTAACCTTTTGCCATGCATATAAAACTTTTTTTTCTGGTAATGGAGGCAGTACAATATACGGATAGGAAATTTCCAAATAAGCTCGGAGTAGTTCAAATTCTGTGTATCGACGCCATAGAGAGCTTATTTTGGTGAGTGCACCTTTAAAGCCTGGATCTGTAATTCTACAATAATATTTAATATATATGTATATATTTCATAGATGTTAAAGTGTAACTTTTGCAAAGAGAGATAATTTAAAATTAAATGTACACAAGCTTGAAACATCCCCGTTTTAACTTTATTAAGTAAAGAATAATAGGTTCACTTACTTAGTCTCAATGAGGTAGACTGTATAAAACTCTCTTAAATTCAATGCTCCATTTGCACGCTTTTCGGTTTCAACTATAGAGATTTCCATGTGATCAAGCAATACATCCTAATATAGAACATAAATAATGAGTTTAAGGTATAAAAAATATAACTGTTTTATTTTTTATATTATATAATTTATGAAAGTAGATTTAAAGAAAAATGACAAGTACAAATAAATAAAACCTATGTAAACAATTATTAACAAATATTAATAACACAATTTATTTTTAATATTAAGTATCAAAATTAAATCATATTCAATTAATACAAGGAAAACAAATGAACTATTTTATATTTATTAAGTTCCAAAATTAAAAGTAAAAAATTTTATAATTTGCCTTATTATCATTAATTACTCAATAAAATAATATCTTGCAATAATATCTGAATTTAAATTGGTTGCATGCTAATTCAAGACATCATAGGTTTAAATATCTTTCACAAACGCGTATGTAGATACCGCCAACACTAGTATAGTGGTACTCAAACGGATAATTCATGACCTACTTTGATGATTCTTCAAATAAATTAAGAAATCTATATTTTCTACTGTAATAATACAAGTAATTTCTTTTAAGCGATCTAGTATCATTTATTTTATACATATTATACGTTTAAGTAACACAAATTTATAAAAATTGCTTAAAGCTAATTTATACAACGAAGGTGTACTAGAAAATTTGACATATTAAAAAAATGTAGCATAAATTAAACAACAATCAAAACATAGATATAAGTTATTAAAAGCAAAATTAGAAAATAAGGTCAATAAAAAAATAAGAAATTTAGAACAACAATAACAAAACATGAGAATCACTGCGCGTCACTTCGATTCTTTCGCAATATACATACGTATTCTGTGCAATTATCTAATGCTTCTTTAACTTAAACAAATATAATTTCACAGTAATTTAACTTTGCACAAATATTACGATAATCATAATACCTAGAAACCCGTTCAAATAAGAACGTGTTTAAAAATTATAGCTTCGAACGACGTATTGATTTGGCGGACGAATTGAAATGGTCAACTATTCGAAGAGTTTCTTACCTCCTTTTGTGTCTCCATAGTAGTCATGTTTGCGTTTGACTCCCTCTGATAATTCCCGTTCTGAAACACTTCTTCCATGATTCTGTATCGGCCTAAAAATCTACGAAGCGGCAAAGGAACTTCGAAGCCTTTCACATCACGTTCACTTTCTCCATTACTGACACTGTCACTTTATTCAATAGAGCGCTGTACGTTGCAGCAGGTTAAATTCCCTTTAAAACGTTCAATAACGACTCACTAATCCGTTTACGAAAATATTTCGTTGGTTCCATTAACATTTTTATTGTAATCTCAATAATTCATTCGTAGTATAAAGAATTCGTTTAAACATATTTACATCCTGCAAATAACAGCAACTCACGTAGTTTTCGGTAGTGCTCTAGGGAATTTTAAGAAGTGCGTTGAAGCCGAAAGTTTTCGAATCAGATGCGTGCAGTTGATTGCAAATTGCAAGAGATGAAATAATTTGCGCATACACACTATTTTAATGTCTATGTGCGTGTGGAAAGTCATTTCTTTATAAATATTTTTTGATAGTTTGTAGATACGTCATTAGTAAATTCGGTAATTTTAATTTCTAGAGAAATCACAAAAACACAGTGAAGGTAATTAAATATGATAACCACTGAATATATGTTTGTTTATTTAATAGAAAGAAACAACTTTTCTGAAATCGTACATACGTACTATATATATTTGTATTGCTGAGCAAACTGCAGCGTGATGGCCATTCTAGTGTTGTGATCATAACAATAAGACGTGTTTAGTATTACTCCACAGTACGTACTACACGTACCTTTATACTTATTCATCGTTTAAACGCACGTTAGTCTTAACTTCGTTCAATTAACGCTCGCGGTTTATGCAATAGTTTACTATAATCTATTACTTTTTTTCTTTTGATCTTTTCGATTGTCACATTTTACCGACAATTATCGGTAACCGGTAGCTCGTATAACGAGCGCAATTTAACCTTAATCATCGTTTCATCTTTAAATAATTTGTCCTTATATATTTATTTTACATTTATGATTTGGCCTCTTTTTGTGCAGATTATTGTTTGACCGCTAGGGAAACTTCGAAGCATTAGGGGATGTCACAGACGATGAATCTGAAAGCTTTTCATGGACGTTTGGTAACGTTTGATTTATTTTAACACAAGCAAACGTATTTATGCGTCAGTTTTTTTCTTTTTCTGTATAATTGGTAATATTTATTTAGTATTCTACAATTTATTTAGTACGTATTTTTAACAAATAGTGAGTAATATTAATGTAATTAATACGTAATATAGCAAAATTCTATTCACACCACTTTTTATATTTTGAACGTGTTAAAACATTTTTTGCATGAAAATAATTTTTTAATTATCTTTTACGTGATTAGAAGATCGAACTGACTGTTAGTAGGTCTCTGATTTTAAAGATGTAGTTTTTTCAATTGCGTACGATACTTATGACTGTTAATACTAAGATAATAAGAATTAAGAAAGTAAATTCAGAGGAAATTACGAATATTGCTTCTTTTCGTTACATCGCCTCTGAATTTTACGATATTCAATAATTATTTTGCGAATTAACGACATTAATTGCGAGTTAATGTATTATCTAATGATTCATTGACGGGCGAGGTTATTAAATCTCGAGGATAAAGGGTGTTCTAAAATTATATTACGTCATGCAATCATAATGTTTATTAAAAACGTCACTTAGGCCATGCACTTGTCTTGCGAAGTGTTTGGGTTACACGCATACGTATAAAGTGATGAGGTTACCTTATGCTACATGAGTGTAATTGTATTGTATTTACATATTTACATGATGAAAAATCATGCACCGAAAATTACAATTGACCAACGACCAGACACAGGGTGTGTATTTACAAGCGATTCTTTCAGCTACTATTAGCTGATTACATTTTAACCATACAGATCTTCGTCAGGCAATTTGCTTTGGCTTATTCTTCTGCGACTTTTTCCGTGGGAGGATGGTCACTAGTAATGCCGATACTGAAAAATTAAATTTGTGTGCAATGTACATATAAGAATATTATGTCGTGACATTATTTTATTATTCATATACCAAAGGATTTAGGTGATTTTACCTAGAGAGGCAGAGCCAATCATAATGAAGGGGCCCAAGCAGGACAAGTCAAACAGCACTGGAAATAGTAAATTGCCTATGACCGCCCCAATTCTGCCTACCATCATAGTTAGACTAACTGCCATAGTCCTGAAGAAAAGTATTAAATAATCGATAAGATACTTGACACGTAGAATAAACAAATTGCTAGAAAATGATATATCTTTGTACCTTAAACACGTCGGGAAATTATCGACGATTACGTTTACGACACAGGCACCACCTATACTCGACATGGCTACGAAAACTGAACACAAACCAAGAATACTGTTAGTGTCTTCAGCCCAGTAAAGCGAGCCACAACAAGCAGCTGCTACAATGAAACAAGTTGCTGCAATAAATAGAAATCGTAAATTATTACGAAGATCAATATTTTCCTGTACGTTCCTGTACAAAATTTATGTCCAGCGTAGATATCTCACCTATAAGTTTCTTTTTCCCTACTACAGTAATGAGCGTGCCTGCCAAAGTATATCCTATTACACCGGTAACCGCAATTACGATAGAATTAATGAATACTTTCGAGTTCAAATCCATCTGAAATAAAGCACGCGTAAAAAATGATTGAAATCTTCAACGTATAGAAACAAAAGCCAAAAGAGAGAATTAATAAATCCTTCGTGAGTACGCGTAACAAGCAACGATGTACGTTGTACAATCTTAATTTACAGCATCGCAATGTAAAAAACAAAGAAATGTGTGTAAACAAGGAATGATTTATCGTATTTGTATGTAAATAACGTAATACCGGTACGCATGTGTGGACAGCATTTAGAGTTTCGTTTACAAAACTCGTTGAGAAATTATGATTTGCCCCTTGTTGGCCTAACATGTAACAGAAGCGCGGCTGCGAGCTCGAATATTCGTATTTCGAATCGTCATTCTTGAATTGTTCCATCATTGTGAATAATTGTGGCATCCATAGTCTAATCGAATTCGATCTATAAATTGAAATTTCCTCGTTGGTCAACGTTTTTCGTTTCTACTATGATTAAAGTCACTGATGAACTCTTGTTCACTCTTGAAATATATTCGACATGATATAAAGAATTCAAAGAGTCAGCGACAATGAAAATATGTTTCAAGAAAAGTTCAGTTGATCTAACTAACCCTATCGTGGCACCCAGTTGAATCATGCCGATTACGATCAGTTTGAAGATGTTTGGCGATAGAAAGAGTGGTTTGATCTGTTGCCAGCAGGAACGTAACTTGTCCTTTATCTTACTGTTGCTCGCCAGCTCAACGGAATACTCGTCGTCGATATCTTTTATCTGAAAACGAAGGTCATTTCGAATTGGACTTGGTATAAAAAATGAACGAATGAATGATCACGTTAATGTTATGCAAGGAGCGAGCATGAGTGGGAATATAACGAGTGTAATTGGATTGTATCGAAGTGGAATTTGCAATTTTTCGTGGAGAACACTGAAATATCGAACATTGCTTACTGGATATGTGTCCGGATCCTTGCCGGTGTTCACCGAGTATATCTTCCTGAAAACTTCAAGAGCCTCTTCTCTCCTGCCTTTCAACAAAAGAAAACGCGGGCTCTCGGGGAATGCGAAGATCGCTAAGCAGGCAAGAAACTCTGGCAACGAACAAATCGCCAAGAACACACGCCATGAACTGATCTTTACGACCCCGGTCCAAATGTTAATGGTCCATTTTTGCGGTATGATTAACCAGGCGATGCCTGAAACCAAATATTTTCCCTGTTTTATGCGGACGAACGTAAAGTAAAATAAGAAATGAAATTGAACATCTGTATTAAAGACATTAAAGAGTTTATCCCAGTCGACACATAGAATTTTCTTCTATCTTATAGACATTCGGTGTTGTCTATTCGTTAATCGCTCGTCATTTTAGTATCAGTTGATACAGAGATCAGAAAAACATCGCTATATGAGCGTATCGTAATTTTCCTTCGATGAATCGCTTCAATGGTCAAAAGGAGTAATTTCCACAGCTATGTAAACACGTTAGAAAAATATGAGAGCAGGATATCGCGATTAAAGGCTACTCACATGGTAGAGAAATATTTCCAAGCGAGAAAAACACCCCTAACCACATATAGGTTCGAGATCGCTGCGCATCGTTGTGAACTTCTGCCAGATAAGACATAAGAGCGGCATACGGGCCGGACATGCTGCAAGCGTGCAAAGATTATTATCAAAATTTGATATTTTTTGAAAGAATCAATTTTAGCTGCCATACGCATCGCCAGTGGTATTAGTAGATTTGTAATTCTGTCCTAAGCTATGTCTTAGTTCAACGTAGTTAGTTAACGTAAAGGTAGATACGAATCGTAGCGATCGAAGTATCAATGATTTCATTGAAATGATCGTTGTATCAACTTACATTACGCCATCGAGAAACTTGAACAAAATTAAAAGCCACGAAGTATGCGAGAAACAAGCCGTCAAACTCATGATTCCGGCGACCATGTAACCGTAAAACATTATCTTCTTACGACCAAACGTATCGGTCATAAATCCCCAGAAAAATGAGGTGCTGATCATACCTGAAACCAGCCAAATTTTCAACGATAGTTGGGTAGTTGGATTTCTCTGTTGATTTTATGATACGCACTTTATCGATATGAATCATATTACGTTTATTCATTATATTCACAGTAATTTGAACGGTTAGGCGAAAAGAAAAGAATTTCGAAACTGACTTTCAAAGAATATACATAAGCATATGTTTAACAAATTATTCTCTATAGGAATAAAATGTATGTACGTGATTGATTAAATCCTAAAGTTACTTGTTACGACGAAAGTAATAATTAATGCAATTCGATATAAATTTTGACGTAAATCGTGATACGATAAAAATGAATAATCTTCTTATTCGAAAATGAATCAGAAACGAAGGATGTTGTTTCCCGATGAAAGATATCGTTCTAAACAAAAGCTATTGGAATTGTTCCAGAAACACAGATGCAGATATTATGCATCGTAAATCATATTGGTTATGTTTGATATAAACATTGATCTTTCCGTGGGACTTTCCGTTTTCATAAATTCTCATATCTCTTTTACCTGTTCCTATTGTTGTCATGATATCAAGTTCTTCGCAGTATACTGATATCAAGCTTCTCCGTTAGAGAGTTTTATTAAAGGTGATGTTGTGCGTGGCATTATCAACAAGTTATTAATTAATGCAATAAAGAAACGATAAGCTGTCAAAAAGTTTATTTTCTCAGAATACCGCGTCTTATGCTGTTCGATTCCTTTTGTAGAAATTGTACGGTCTTCCTTATCGGTTCCTTAGCAGTGACAAAACTGCTTCGATAATGAAACACAGTTTAGGATTAATTGATAGTTTCTTTAAGTATTTATGGATCCAATATCTTTTTAGTTGCTAAGTCATAGAATTGTTTCAACGCAAGAAACTGCATAGAGTTACATTCTTTTTCCATTTCGATTATCCAAGTCCTTTTTTGAACGTCACGAATGCTTCGGTACGAGAAGGAATCTCTTCCTTACCACTTTCGTTTGTTATTTCCATTTGCATAAAGTCGTCGTTATTATCGTTTTTATCGTAATGAAATCATTTCATTGCATCAGTATATTTACGGTTTCTCTACTGTCGTTGCCAGCATCACAGGGATCGACGTGCTTTAGATCATGTTTTTGTTTTTCGACGTCTGCGACTGTGGTGGCTTTTCCAACACCGTGCACTTTTGCCAATTCTCTTGCGCTTACATCTTTCGAGTTCTTTGATCGTGTCGTTAGTTTCGTAGCAAATTTTTATAATTGGAATTCGCTCGATCGAATAAAGAAGAGAGTACACTCTGCGTACGAACGCTAATAAAACATGTACATATTTGAAAGGGAAAATTCCGTTACTGGAAAATATTATGTTCGGATGTATAACGGAGATTAAAAATTAGAAACTCGTAAAGTATCTCTTCGTTTCTGATTCGAATGAATCATAAGGTAACCAATGCGGTAAACAGTGCGGTTTAGACTTTTAATTTGCAATAATCTTAAACAGGTCATAAAATAATTCACTCTCTTTTTCTTCAAAAAAATTCCCAACATCTTAAATCCGATAAAGAGACCTTTTCAAAGTCTTGCTCTCTTACCTGGCAAACAATCGACAATCTAAATTACGTTACAGTAGAAATAAAGACGGAAGCAATTTTAAATTACGAGTCGAACGATCGCTCGTCGATCTCGAACGCGATTTCTCGTCGCTTGAAAATCGTCACTCGAGATCGTTGCCCACGCGGACCACGTAACCAATGCACGATGAAGTACAAGAGTGTGTCATTTAATTACCATGTCCGTACTCGTACAAATACATTCCCTAACGAGTCCGTAGCGTACACCATGTGTGTTCTAACCAGAAACTCGAAGCGTACCAAATGCGCGCTTTGACTCTCTGTGTCTTAAGCTCAACCTGTAATTACAGTCGCGGTTACGTGATTACGCCAATAAATGAATATACCACCTGCGAACGTCATCGAGTTGAGTAGACCCTTGTCGAACATGGTGAGCCTCAAGTCGCACTCGGCCGATGGTAACACGTACGACATCGCCGATGACGAGAAAATACTGGAGAAACTAGCGGGCAACACGGCCAACAGCAACAAGTAGTTGAATTTTCCATAGCCTGTCGAAAAATTTTGCGTGTACATGGAAGAATGCCAGACGTCATTCGATCGATGAAAGATTCCAAGGAAAGTCATTCGATTGGATTCGATTCTATGTCGGATTTCTATCTCTCTCTCCCTCTCTCTCTCTCTCTCTCTCTATATGATATATATGATATATATGATATTTCATATATATATATATATGTATATTATATTATATATATATATTATATATAATATATATGATATTTCTGACCGTTTGCTGTTCTTTATCCTTAAAAAAGATGCTCGTTTCGATGTGAAATATCTTTACATCGAGGAGCATCGTTTTGTTCGTTTATTTGGTAGATGTTACGAAAGGAAAAAAAAGATAAAAATTCTTTGAGAAAACGAACAGCTCAAAGCTCTTGGAACGTCACTCAGGAACGTTTATTTCCTCTTTGTAATTTGTATAGTTGTTTCGGTAATTATATACGTGTATATGCATCGTTCAGGATTTAATAGTTTTGAAAGATAAAAGCAAAATAAGCTATTAGACCGTCTGGAATTTTTACGCGTTTCCTTTTTTGAATTTGAAACGCGCGATAGCGATTGATGAAGCGTAAGACGTTGTTTTAAGTGAGAGCGCGGTATAAAAACATCGATATATGCTTACCGGCATTAGTTATTGCTCGTTCGAAATCTACGGGACCAGACTCCTCAGACTTTACGTCTTCACCTATAGCAAGACACACAGTACACGATTATTGATCTTCCGCAATAAGTTTTGTATATTATTATATTAACGTTGTAAAGCAGCTAGGTAACGTACATCGCAAATATTTGTAGCTAAACACTGAAAGCAAATCGAAGAATCGTTTAAACACCATCATTCACGTAATACGTTTAACAAAATAAATTATTACTATTAATGATCGAAGTTGGTAATTGAACGATTTAAAAAAAAAATGGATTGCTTAGGGTTGTATTCTCTCTGTAAACGAACGTTTACAAACATAGAGTTTGACAATTTATAAATTTGACGTTAGTTACGTTTTATGATATTTAATCAGTACTTAGTTACTTTAATTTCACGGTATTTGTCCTTGTTAAACACGATTTGTGTAAACGTTTACGTTACAGGCTGGCAATAGGTAATATTTATTATCGCAATAATCGAATTATCGTCAACGAGAGACAGATTTTCACCAAAGATGTTTCACTCGCCACTTTATTATAAATTACGATTTACAGCGATCGCTATCAATTGCGAAAAGTTTGACAAAAAATATTTGCGAACGCAATTAAAGTACGATAGAATCATATCATATAAAAATGACATTTATTCGAGTAAGAAAAGAAAATGCAAGCAACTTGCAGCTGATAGCACGTAGTGAAATGTAAAATTGATCACTATTACACTGTAATACGTTTGACAATGACTAGATTTAATGGTGAGACGATGGCCGAGAAAGTCTAACTGAAGAATTAGCAAATACAACAGTAATTGAAGTAGAATATTTGTTTACACTGGTGGTAGCTCGTTAATCCCATGTGTCTGTAGAAAAAAAATCTATAAACACATAGTGTTTGAAATCTTCCAAATTCTTGTATATCGTATTGCGTATGTATTACACGTCCGCACATACACAGATTCTATTTTCATATTTCTTATTCATTCGTTTCTTCTTCTATAATTTATTTTACTTTTATTTTTATCATCTTGCAAATGTACGTTTATTATGAAACTTTACTTTGGTCAATTACTCGTCTATTAAAATCAAAACATGTTGTACGATATTTCAGTATTTATATTGGTATTACGTTAATAGTTATCTATAATTAGTACTTATACAGTATTTTGCTATACATTCTTTTTCATAATTAGGATATTGGGAAATACTCTTCGATGCAGCAATTTTTATATACTATATCACGTTTAAAAAATGTGGCGCGATAGTAAGTAGAGCTTATCGAACGAGAAAGGAATATGTTTCTGTTTTCATTTAAAGGAATATATACATAGTTATGACATTTAACATCTTGTTTCACGGCATTGAATGGAAGAACAATGAACCATATTAATTACGCGAATAAGCAATTTTAATTATGATTGACAGGCCGCTGAAAGCAGATATAAAAATTTAAAGGTATCAAAATAATCTCGCGTCACGTGTGTTAAAATATTATGAATTAGTGTTAGGGATTTCTGTTTTTCACGCTATCTACGAAACAATTATAATTTATTTGATATAATTCGAATTAAAAATTCTCGGACGATCGGATGATCGACGTGTCCCTGAAAGCAGATATACAAATTTAAAGGTATCAAAATAATCTCGCGTCACGTGTATTAAAATATTATGAATTAGTGTTAGGGATTTCTGTTTTCCACGCTGTCTACGAAACAATTATAATTCGAGTTAAAAATTCTCGGACGATCTAAGTACGTATATTTGTTAATATTTTCAAATCTAACGCGTTTCTCATATTCCGTGAAAGTGAGAGTACACGTGGTATAAAAATCAAAATATCGATTTAACACGTTCGTCGTCTCGAAAACAACTCGGCACGTATTTTTATGATACACGGACTGATGATAGGAACTGGAATACGGGATGCGGATTAATTATCAGGAAATTTTGAAAAATATTTTCGTAACGATTCGTCCAGGGCACGTGTGTCGGTCTATCGCTTATGCTTGTTTATGAAAATTATTTGTTAACATGTTACAGATACAATGAAAAACCGGTCGTTTGAACGAGCATTTCCCAAGTAGCAGTCGCAATAAGATATTTATCCCCATGTCGTCTTTCGTGTCGACAGAGTCAAATAAACGTTGTTGGTAAACAATTAACCAGCAATTCGTTTCTCAGTTTCATTTTTTAACTTCGTGCAATTAAACGCTATAAACATGCAGCTCGGAGTATTTCATCTGGTTGCCATGAAGCAAATATACATAGCTACGTACAGTGCATTGGGAAACCGTAAATCTGTTAGGTGCATTCGATAATGAAGGAAAATTCCGTGATACCGCAAGGGGAAGTAGCGTCATGTTCTATGAAAATAAATATTAATAAACCTACTATCCTTCTATTGCTGGGGCATTTATCATATGCAAATGATTATCACCTAGTTATCGGTACGTACGTATATGTGCTGCTTCAGTTTCGTAATCGCAATGATTATTGTCAGGTAATCGATCAGATAATAATATTTGAATATTGTAATCACAGGTATGTACAGTGCGCTGCTGGAAAGAAGTTTCGCGGTGCGACACAGAGGCAAGGGAGGTATTGTTCGCTATCGCTCACCGTCACGCGTTGTTATATCCTTTTATTTGCGTATATGACACTTTTGGCCAATGCGTGTGCTTATCTTTATGATCGTGTCGAGTCTGTCAGAAATATCCAATCGGCGGCGCCGAATTCCTCCCGCGGAACTTTTCTCGAGCAGTGCACGGTATATTTTGAAGCGACACGACCGTGACGCTTTCGCAAAAGATCACGTTAAACTCTAAACTATCAAACAATCTAATGAAAAATGTCAGCGAACGTGTAAATTAAACGTAAGATATTACGACGAAACGACGTTTGACCAACGTTGGGATAACATTGGCAGATACGAGTTCGTACACTTTCGGTTAAGGTTTTATATTATTTATATAATATTTGAAGAAAATATCGGTAGAAGAAAGAAATATAGCGAAAAAGAAAGAGAAAAGGTGTTGGAGTAAATGCGCTCGAGATCATCGGACTTGTACGAGATCTCTCTGTATCTCAATGAAGTTTATGGTTTTCTAATGCCATTGTGTTTTCGCGATCGTTTCTTTGTTTATGTTATCATAGCATCGACATTAAATTCCAGGATCGAGTGATTGCGTAAAGTAGTTACACGAGTTAATTGATGAGCGGTAATCGAAACAGGTTTGAGAATTAATCCGTATAAAAGTAAATATGTCATTGAATCGGTTGAATCGACTGATAGATCATTTGAAATTTAAATATAATCCATATAGTCTAGGTTTTTAAAATTACGATAATTACTACAATCTTGGAATAGCAATAACAAGGTATTTACTAGTCATACTTCAATCCGTGATACGATCTTTGGTGTAGAAGCAACGCTTTGTGTATTGATTCAGGTAGATGTCTCGAATCAAACCCAAGAAAAGCGAGAAAGTTACAGTTTTACGTGACTTTTGAAATAATTCGTGTCGCGCGCAATACGTGATTTCTTCGCTTTTCAGTCTGGTTCATGACAAATGTGATAAACGGAAGGAAAAATATTATTCACGTGTTAATTCCTCGCTAACTTTTCTGTACAACGTTTACGACACCGTTCCCACATTTTCATATTTCCAAAATCAAATTCTTTTACTAGTTTTTCACCGACGTGTGAATTTGCGGCACGAGTTACGTCGCGGTCCTCGGTCGATTTTCCGCCCGATATGCAAAAAACATTCGTGCTAAGTAAAGATTTCTTGCACAAAAAATTGGAAAAATCGTACAATTTCTCAATCCGATGAATGGCGAGGACGGCGATCGTGAATTCGTTTAATTATCCGTTACGGTTAATTCGAAATTGGAAAAGTCGCTGAACCAACGACAGTCGCATAGGTATGTGGCGCTGCGTTTATTTCAGATTGTTTAATCTGATATTAATTTTTATAAACGTTAGAGGTTTCGATTAAAACGCGATTGAAAATCCGACATTGATAAAACGGCAAAAGAGAAAGAAAGCAGTAAAAATATCTTGTCTCACCAAAAAAGAAAAAAAAAAAACACAAATACAACTGCTTTACAAACTTACCGCTGTACTTCATCGACGGATTCATTAAATATCCTGTTTTCCTCCGCCTCCTGTGATTTTGTGTCTTGAGCCAATCAGTTAGCGAAACAGCTGTCAAAGGGGAGAACTCTCTTTCTCTGTTACACACACGCGCGAAATCGTCGCGGCGAACGACGATTTCTCTGTTTCTTTTTCCTTAGGAAAACAGAGAAAACGAAGGATAAAACGGAGGAAAAGGGAGGTAAGAAAAGAAAGGGAGGAAAAAACAAAGCGGAAAAGAGGCGATGGTCGCGCGCTTGTAGCAACTGCAACGTGCACCGTGAAGAAACGGAGAAACTGAGCGTAATTTCAGCTGCACGCACTGCACATGCCTGCCGCGAAACTACAATTCGCGCTAAAATCAGACAAACGCAAAAGTCACCTGCGACATATATGTAAATTCGACCCTGGTGGGGCGAAACAGGTTGTCGAGGGGAATCGTACGAGCGATAGACAAAAAAGATTCAATTCCACCCGCACTGACACATCGGTCGATCCGCCATCGTGTTTCGCCTTCTCAACATCTTTATTTTTCCTATTTCAAAACTGTCCACCACCAGGTGGTATCCAGGATGCAGAGTATTTCTTCCCGTCTACTCGTTCGTATCCAATTGGCACGCCGATTATCCTTGGTAACACCGATATTAACAGGATATTAAGAAACAATTACTAAAATAATACTAGCAACGTCGATGCGAAAGCGATGCTCTTTGGCACTCGACTCGTCCACGTTACTACGAATTGTAAGTGTAAATATGGTCTTCCAGAGGTCGTGGTCAATTTTTGATAACGTCATAGGAATTCGAGAGGGACAAAGAAGTGTTCTTTGCTTTAGAACTGTTAAACGAAGTTCGAAGTTATACTTTGATTCATCGTAGAAGACTACTTAATGACTAAAGGTAACGCGATAATTTTCTAGTGAAAAATACTGTTTAGCGAAAATGAGCTGTATCGTCGAAAAGATTTTATATAATATAAAAGAACGCAATTGAAGCAGGGCTGGATGATTTTCCACGATTGATACGATTTTACCGCTTTTATTCTTGCGCGCTTTTGCTTTAGACGCGTTAAAAATGCGATAGTTTCTTCCTTGTTTTCTTACCAAAAAACGTCCTTTCGTAACAAACATTGTAACTTTAATGTTGGAAAAATTCGCCGAACTGATAAAAATGTTTAGTTGCTAAATAGAGAGATTAACGACAACGTTACCTAACCTTACGAAATTAAAGCAAAGTATGTGAAAAATACGAAAATATCTATGTAATTAGCTTCGTTCTCATAGATAAACAACAACATAACTTGACACTACGCTATCTGCAGTAAATTTAACAATTATCCAAGATAAGTATCTACGAAATGAGATAAGACAAAAATTTCATATCGAATGTTTCTTTCAATTCCAACCTTCTTGCTTTATTTATACGACATAAACTTCGCATATGCATCCAGCATTCCACGAACACTGCAACAAAGTTATACGACGTTATCAGTATCCTCGTATTAATCAAAGGACAATTGGACAAATCGTTCGTTTCCATCACAAAATTAAACTGCTTTACCGGTAGTAACGTAATTAGTGCTTTCCAAATGATTCACGTAATAGCGAAACATCGCATTTCAGAGGTCTTCTACTAATTTTTGAAATTTTCGAGAACAATTTCCTATGACGTACATTTGAACATCAGTCGGAATTGTTCGTCAGAATGCTATTTGTCATTCAAACTTATCAAGATGAACAACGATATACAGACGTATCGCGTGCACTATACGAACTAATTTGTTTCCTAATCCTTTGGGAAACTTTCGACAACGTTTCTTTAAATTCGTCAAGCGTTAATAATTAAAAACACACTAGGGAAAATTCCGTCTCTTTGTTTGACGATCGCTGAATCTCTGCATCGTTTCTTTTTTCGCTGATACGGTCGTATATTTTGCATACACACTCCTAATCTTCTTACAAGAGAGGTTATTTACAAAGAAGATGGAAAAAACCGAGGTGAATAATTAAACCGCGGCTGACATAAATTTTCCCATCAACTCAGCTATTTGATTCATAACGTAAGTGGTAAAACACTAGCTAAACGTACGAAAGATCGACGACTGTTTCACCTGTATTTTTATTCAAGTAATACAATTAACGATACGGTTCAAAGTGAACAATTGGATCGTTGAGTCGAGACATCGTTGAATCTGAATTTGTCAGGGTCTTGGTGTAGTAACCTAAAAAGGAAGATACAAAAACCTATCATCGAACGTGCATCCACCGTTACAAGGTCAAATCCTCATTTGGATCTTCGCGAAGCTACAGATATTCGTAAGGCCGGTGCAGGATTCACGAGGTGGTGATGAATTCCAGGACAGCTTGGACAGTTCTATTCAAGACACGACCAAAGTATTGAAAATCTCTTGAAAAATAATGGTCAAGACCGTTATTAATTTGCATATAGAATGGTTTCGTGGTTTGACGCACTTTCAATTTGTCATTGATTTAACTCTAGACGCAACAAGTTGAATATAAGTTTATTAGTATACTCGTTAAAACGTAGCGATAATAAATAATAAATCGTCGAAATTAAAACGCATGTGCACGACAGGAGGAGGATGAGGTAGTTTGGCCTTCTCGTTCATCTCGACAAGCTTAGAACGTATTGCCCGTGCCATTATTCCAAGCAACTTCTTCTTGCATGTACAAAAATCTTCTGTTCGATTTAAGACAAAATCATACGAGTTTCTACATTTGTACGTAACAATTACGATAAGTTGGTACAGATTCTGATTGAAAGTAATTCGCGTCGCGATGAATCGTGAGAAGCGCGGTAAACCAATGAAATTTGATCGTGAAAAACTAACGTTTAAATGTTGGGAGAACATATTTTACAAGAAAAATCGGAACTCGGAAAGCGTGTTAATTGACAATATGGTTTAAAAATTGGGGTATTCCGTAACAGGTGGTTCGAAAATGCACAGTAGACTTTGAGCGGTCGAGTAAACGACTATTTATCGGGCCAGTTGCGAACAGACATGCCGAGATGTTATTTACAATTAGCGTCGTGCGAAGGTGCGTTAAATCGCATACGACGGCGGTATCGGAATCTCGTAGATTTTGCAGCTGTTTCAATCCCAATGGTTGTAAACATGTCACCGTATCCATGAGACTAATTTTGTTGATCCGGTCACTAGGGTGTACGCGCAGAATACAGAAATTGCGCGGCCAGGTACGAGATATCATAATATATCGGATTGGCAACTAAGTGATCGCGGATTTTGTCTATACCATCTAATGGTTGTCAACCCAATATATTATAATGTTCCTCGTTATGGGACTCGCACGTCACATTATGTAGGATTATGGTTGCCATTTATAGAATCATTGATCTAAGGTAGAGTGCATTGGAATCTCGGACTTTTCCATTTCAAACCCAGACACTTTTCACTATTTTTTTTAGATCAGGTCCGATATCGCAAGATAAAAACTTTTGTAAATTATAAATAAATTATGGCCGGATAGCACTGCGTTTGCATTTAGACTGCTTCTGATGCGTCCGATGCGAACGCGACACTTGAAGATCACCGCTAGGAAAACAAATGCGTTGCTATCCAGTGTGCTAGTATAGCGCGTCTGACACGTGTCAGATCACCGCGTGCAACGTACATATAGCATGACGACAAGGATGAGGCCACCGGTTTGGACAACGACCGAGTATCGGGAAACCCTGATCGCTACAGAAACTTGCCCCGGACACATTAATAACTAGGACAAATCCGGGAAAATGCGAACGAATGACAACCTGATATGGGATACGTAGCAGAGCTTTTATTCCAACGACAACATAATTTTGACGATGGTACGATGGCAAAAATATTTCCAACTTCTGATCAAAATTGTACAGACGTATTCGTAAAGTTTAACAAGTTCCTTCTGAATATTTCGGAAACTGAGACCGAGCGATGGTAACACGTATAGGGAAAAGTTGTTCAGAGCGATGACCAAAACAACATAGGTCATCGAAATTGGTGAGGAGGTCGTACTTCTGAGTAATCACAATATATAGTACACGGAGCATCCTATGCAACTTCAACAAACCGCAGTGTTAAAACGATAGAAGATAGAAACAAATTTGACGAGGAGAGATTTAATGATTTTGAGAGATGAATTAAAAAAAAACTTAATTTAGTTCTTTAAAGATTAGTTTTTTTTTAAATTTCTTTTTCAAATACGCATTTACATAGAGTAATAATTATTTTGCAAGGTGATGTAATAACACTCGCTGTTTACTGCAAGGTCTAAGTTAATGACTAAGTTAACAAAAAACATGTAGTAAAAAATATACAGTTGAAAAATAGTATTTAAATATGCAACGTTTCAAGACGATTCAGATCTGATTCTACGTATTTTCGGCCGTAAATTCGAAAAGCTAAGTAAGGCTAGCAACGAGATGCTCTTTCATTATTAAAATTATACCGTGTAATATGAATATTCGAAAAATAATTTCGATACTTGCTTATAATTTCAGAAGATGATTTGTAGAAAAAGATCGGCCATCGTTCCAATAATTTAATATGATATAAGTTGTGAAATCCATAAGTGAAATAAATGAAACAAATTAATTTCCAATATAAAAGTCCGTTATACATGGTACAATTTATCTTTTCTTATAATACATACTTTTTGCAAATTGCAAGTGTCATTATCATTTTAGTCATAACTGTCTATGTATCCATTTCGTAGCTAATGCATAATCAAATAATTAAATTATGTGACAGGTAATGTAATTTGTAATTAATAATCCGCAATACGAGCAAATAATACGTTCGATTACAAATGTCACGCCTCAGTGTCAATTAGTTGCTACTATGTATATTTTATCTTGTTATATTTTAACATGATATTCCATGCGATAAAAATTCATGCAGAACGAAAAGTAGATAAAAATGATACTAATTTTCATGTAACATAATATCTAATTAGAAGAATTTATACATTATTAATTATTCAGAATATTTAATTATAATAATTTAATAAAGTATCGATTATAGAATCAATTTTTACGAAAAACATTCGAAAGATAATTGGAGATAACACCACAGACTAGATATGTGTAGAAATTAGGCAACTATAATACTTGATTTAGGATCTCGAGATCCCGGCCCCTTAATGCCCACTGTACCGCTATGTAGAGAGAATCGAATGGAACTCCTACGCCAGGGGAAGTCTTACCAGTGCTGTTTCGAGTTCTGACATTTGCGTGTCTCTTACCTTATTTTCTAATTATAATTATTAACACTTGACCACATCGATCTAACGTATCATCTGTGAAAAGACCTTCAACGAAAGAGTATCGTACACGGTAACACAAACAAAATGTTGTACCTCGTCCACGATGTAAATGTATATAACGATACGATCACACGCACATCTAAATAACAATAATTAGAAAACCAAGTTTCAAAGATTTACAATGCTTTGACAATTATTACTAGCAAAATTTACGGCTAGGAAGAATTGAATGAAAAATATGAAAAATTTGTCATCGTCGTATTTTATCCGATAGTCGCTTGATTTCGTTTAATTGATATAATTGTACTTTCAAAATTAATTATCATCGACAAAATCAGAGGGTCCGCTGAGATTTGCTCGACTCAAAATCGAATTTCTTGTAGCATCGACATAATCTATTGCTGTCGTCGTAATTCAATTTTAATCTATTTGCATACTTATTTACTACGAGTTAATGATAAACTCTTATTATCTACACGTGGCGTTACTTCCATGATTCGATTTACATATGTAATTGAGAATGATCTAGCAAACGAAATCTCGTGGCTCGCAGTATAACGAAGAACAAATATTTCGCTTAATGAATTAGAAACAGCATCCTATTTGGTACGTGATAAAATATAAATAAATAGTGATACATTTTTAAAAATCTAAACTTTTAATTTCGAAATTTAAATAAAATAAGTAAATCAATTTATTACAATTATTATTATTATAATTAGAATCTGCATAGAAACAGAAAATATAAGACAATACAAAATTAACACGCCAGAATTTCTACATATTTATTTAATTACAAGTCTCTGCTTGGAGAAAACAGACATGAAATGGATTTATAATATTAATATAACAACACAATGAATATAAATAATTTAATAGTATGCACACGTTTACACCTCCTGTCCGTTGCCCCCTTTATATATTCAGAAGATTCCAGCTTGCTTCGTATTATTCGCCATTAAACACGGTCACTTCGACACGTAAATATACATACACATGTATTTTCTGGTAATTTCTCAAAGATAAGCCAAGCACGTATGCTTAATACGTACCCCCCCCCCCCCCTTCGTCAATATACATTTCTCGAAGCTTCTTACAAAAGTACTTTTCACTTTTCTCACAAAAGTATCTATTTATTTAGTAAAAACTGTTGAATTTTTCATTTCAAAGAAAACTAAAAATATTATAAAATGTCAGTCAGACGGCTGATCGTATTTAATAAACGTTGCATCACGATTTATCTATTTCTAAGGTTACGAAAATGATCCTTAAATGAGAAACGATAAGACTAAGAGGCGATATTGCATGCTTCGTGAGGCAACGTTTCTTAGAAATACGATAGAAAGTAAATATTTGGAAGTGCGAAATATTTATTAGAAAAACCGGGCAAATTTTTTCGAAAATTTCACTCGATCGATAGATTTATCAACAATCGTTTAAAACCATTCGAATCGTCTAAAAAATACTTTGATATCGTGATTCTTAATTATTATTTTCCGATAACGGTTGCTATCCTCGCTGATGATATTAAAAAATTTGTACAAGCGAAAATATGTTGCGAATGCATGCGCAACTATTGTATATACGTATGTATATTATCAGGCGCTAGCTGTCGTTTAAGCCGTCGACACCGGAGCTAGATATTAACTTCATTACCAGAAATAGATACTAAAGCGTTAATTACATACTAATATCTTAGAAATCAAATTTTTAACGTTCAACATAACCTAAAAAATCGCTGTTACGTAAACGTTCTTTTTTTTATTTAATTTTTTATTAAATTTAATCGGTAACTATTAGGAATACGTACGTACTGTAATTGTTACTATTTTCGTATTAGAGGTGATTTGCAATATTTCAGTAATTAAGGAACTCTTAATCAACATAGCTGCATCTGCACTAACGATTTGAGAGTTACGATTAATGACAAATGAATTATAATCTTCGATTTGAATCGTCTGATGGCGAGCTTAAAGTTGCTTTCTTGCAACCAAACTATATCAGATTGATATTTATTCAGCAAGACTAGTAGTTGAGGTAAATGGGGTAAAAGGCCATTTATACGTTCCATTGTACGATAGTCGTTAGCGTAATTGATAGCGTGATTAATAATTAATATGTAATAACTTAGATATAATGTATGACAGCAGAGAGAGATTCTTTAAGGCCAGGTTCACATTCACAACGTGTTGATACCGAGGGTGGAGCAACATGATATATCGTCAATCATTATCGTCAGACACTGAAAGTATTAGACAGTTTAATTCTATTTTTGATACTTTGTTCCTTTGGTACATGGTAAGCCTCGATTAACATTTTAATTAGTACCGATACGTAATTAATGTCGTATGCTCCTGAGCTACTTCAGCTCCAAATGAATTTTCCAAAAAAGTGGTTGACCGAACGAGATCCATAAGAATATTTAATTAAAGATCGTTAATCTTGCTTTCTGCTCGTCTAATCATAACGCTGATATGCTCAATGGCATCCTTGGAAAGTTTCCTACGTTTGTTTACTTTCTTAAAAGTACTGTCTAATACCGCTCTTTGATAAGGCGGTGTTTGAATTTGTTTGCACTGGATTATCTGCAGGATTATTGAGAACAATTGATGTCTCCGTATATATAGATATAATGCTCTTTTAATATGTACCTGTATTTGTAATCTCCGCTTGTTGGCAAGACTCTGGTTGAATTGCGATGTTAGAGGTGGAAGCATTTAAGGAAGCATTTGATGTTATCGGTATCGATGTTGTTCGACTCAATTGTCTCTACATTTTTGTTATTATTTGTCATTGGTGATTTTATGAAGTTGTCAAATTGGCTTGCAACGTGTCCTTATTTTGCACGAGAAGCATTTAATTTCGGTAGAAAATCCTGTATTGGATATTATCGCGGATGATTGGAAAGTTTCAGGTATCTTCGCCTCGAGGAATCGATCTGTCTTCTGAAGCTCATAACCTGTAGAAAACCGGCTTCGTGTATTCCCGCTGGAAGGAAGAACATGTCAGAAGATATTCCGATGTTGCGACTTGCAATGATATTTTCTACGTGGTCGTGCGATATGGAAGAGACGCATTAGATAAGATAGTTGTTTGGAAAAGTTCGAGTAGAAGTCTGACTGTAGCAAACGCGTTATTGAGGGACTATGCAACCCTGCAGACCTGAAGAAACAGGATATAGGAGCCAGTCGAGCAGCATCGACCACTCTAAGCTTTCGCGTTCTATCGCGGGGTACAGCCAGTAAAAATCAAAATTTAAAATATTTCCCTTCCCAATGCGTATGTTCTACCACAAACTGCAATCTCGTCTTTCGATTTACCTCTGTCGGAGGAGGTTTCCTTTGCAGTTTCTTCCGTTTCAAATACTTTCACTGTCGGTCTCAGTCACTGTCCGTCGCCCGTACGCGGCTTCCCGGCGTAAATAAATCGACGGACAACAAAACGGGCCGTCTGTTTGTATAATATGAAGTAACAGTCGCCTATCTTTCTCCTACTCCGCTTTAATTAATGCCCTTGCTCGGCTGAAAGCACGCCGAACGACGCTGGCTCGCGTTGTCTCAGAATACTGGAAGACACTTGGACATTTATGACATTCGGTTTTATCCCAGCAACTTCGGCAATCTGCCTTGCTGTCATCGATAACGATGAGTTCGATGCTGTTAAAACTTCAGATCGCCCACCGTACGTCTCCTTCGCCATGCAATTCTATGCACTTCGAAGTAAACGAATAACTTTTCGACTTCTATCGACAGCTTTAGCTATCCTTGAGACAGAGTAGCTTTCTTTCGACAATGTTAAGTACCCGTTAGCCTTTCTCCATTTTCTACAAACTGCGTATAATATCTCTCTAGGCTATATTGTAAATTTTCTTATTGCAGAATTTGTCACTTGCTCGCGTTCAAACGAGAAGCGATATTTCCTATTATTTTATCGGGTTGGTCTTTCATAAAAGTCTAAGAATCAAAGGACAACAGTTACATGCTAGAATAAATAAAGTTATCGTCGTATTAATCCATAGCTAAATACGCATACAAATATTTTCTATACTCTTTCTGTACCGTTCCACGCTATTACAAACTTTACAGAGTGTACTATTTTTTTTTTATCGCGGACTGTATTCTAGCTTGCTCGAATTGCGCAGTGTTTTGACACGATCTGTCGTCTTATTTTGTTATGCCGTTCGTCTTTGTTGTTGTCGCTAATCGAAATCGAAGAGTCAAAGCAGATTTATTTACTTACATACTTATCCAATGTGCAGTTACAGATAGTGTATTAATTACATCGTTATAATTGACATTTCAATTAATTTGCTTCTTTGTTAATATACATCGAAAGTATTGCACAAAAAGTCAATGTATTTCGTACGTTTATTGTATTCACTCGTCACGTACTTCTCGTTTATGTACACATCATAGGTATATTTACGATTTTTTGTAACTGATATAAATCCAAGCTAGAATACAAGACGCTATATATTTTTTATCTTGTTTTGATCTTTAGGAGAACTCTCTACACCACAAGGAAACTATTCATCGAGGAATAACCTACCTTTCGAGGAATAACACGCGTATTTCAACAGAGAAGTATACACATACAAGGATATTATAATAAAAATACATACACAAAATATATACAACATTCGCATTAAAATTCCAATCCTAAAACCGGCACGTTAATTTCGTGGAGCTGAAACATGTCGATAAAAGATACGATAAATCGTAGAAGTGAAATACTGTTAATTCAAATTTTCAATTTCGTAACCGCGATCCCTTCCTCGTCTATGCGATAGGCGAATAAATTAGACGTATTTTCCAGAATGATTAGCTAACAGAAGAAATATAGAACTATTTGCACACTTTCCTCCTTACGACCATGAAAACATCATTGTGCGAAATGTTGGCCGATAAAAAATTATAAAAACGTCTAGCGTCGTATCAATATCATGTACGTAGTTTGCGTTCATACAGATACGTTGTCACTATCTATCGACCAGCGATCTTTTATCCCTGCGATTCGTACCACCGAGCAAACGAGCGAAAAAATAGTTGATGTTATTTCATGTTACATCGCCGAAAACGAGTCTCGAGATCCTGAAGCAAAGTTCAAGTTCACCGTCTCTCCCTCGCTCACGAGCACCAGCTTAGCATAGTTCGAGCGACAAGGGTTCGACTACCGTATGGAAATACGCAAACAGAAGACGAAGAGCCATGAACGTGGATGGTAAGGCGATCGTTGAATTCCTCGATGTACATGAACTTTCTACCCGGGGTGGAGATCGACCCGGAACGACCCCGCGACGACCCAGCGACGACCCCGCGACGATCACGCTAAAAGACGAGTAAGTACACGATCCAATAACCAATGAGAGTGTCAGGCAGAGGCCCCGCTATCTAGAATCACTTGTTGGCCGATAGAGCTCGTCTTCGTATATAGTTGCAGTTGAAAAGCGAGGATCAGCCAGAGGCGCACTAGAGGTGGCGCGAATACGAGCTGCAGTCTAATAGAAGCTTACCAAGGTGGCTGAAATCGGTGGCACAGATGAGCACGTCGTCGTGAACCAATCGCCAAGATTTTCCTTTCAAAGCTCATCGTTATCGTACGACTGTGAGTACCCTTTCTATAATTCGTCCCTGAATTTTAACGCGATCGCCTCAGCACTTTTGCTCGGATTAGATCGATTCGCCATCGACTGGATGTTTCCCGCGCTTTTGAAAAATCCTCCTCTGGCGGTAAATCGAAATTATACAAACTTAGTGGAACTATCGACGTATCGTATTATCATCGTCGTCGTACTGTTTACTATCGTAAGTTTTACGCGACATTGCAAGATGACGATTCGCGTCTCCTGTCACCTCTCGATCGGTCCATCGATGTGCGATTGAAATTTCGTCCTGATTTTCCCCCATTTCGTCCCGAGTGCAAGAAAAGTTTATTTGCGATCGATACGCTTTATATTTTATATTGTGTGTATACGATGTTGAATCACGTACCCGCGTGTTCGCTCGTGACACACCTGTTCCTATATCGTACAAAAATATTTGTCATTCTTGGTTGGTTAAGATGGTGACATAGGAAACACAATACCGGTTATAGAAAGCGCGACGAACTAAATTTTCGACTTTGCTTTAGGTTTGATATATGTCGTTTCTTCGTAGCGCGGCTTTCAATGGGCAAATTTTTCGGTCGGTGAAAGCAGATCCCTCTTAAGTTGAGAAGAAAGTTGTATGTCTGAGCGACAAAACCGTGCTAGACTATTCGTGGGCGGTAATAGGAATGCGAATATCAATTTTGCAGTGATCGTCGAGTGACCTAGATTTAATAGTTATTTTAAAAAAAAACGGTAAAGCAACGGTGAACGTTGATAACGGAATACGATACGTTACAGTTTCATTATGAATGACGATATATCTTATGTTCTCCTGTTCAGGAATAACGCGATTAATCACGTTTAAACAATTCTACATCGCTATCGTCTTGTCTTTTACGATGAAACGTATTTATATAATATTGTACAATCATTTTCACGGGTGTAGTTCAATTTGTAAACCAAAATTTATTTATTTTTAAGCAAAGAAATTTCGTAACGTCGATTTAATCGAAGATCTACATCGATTTGATATCAGAGTACGAACAATTACGAATAATGATCTGAAAGTCAAGTAAAGTTCAATACCGTAGATGAAAGACGTGTCACGATCGAATGAATCGTAATCGAAGCTAGAACCATCGAACGGGACAAAAGCTTGTAAAGATGATTTCTAGTCACGTTTCTGTTTCTGTTACTTCGTTTTTATCACGCGATACTTAAAATATTAATGTTCGAATTATATCGTCAATTGTAATCACGTTTCGCTACTCGTACAACCTTTTCATAACTCGATGGAAGGATTACTTTCCTTCGATTGTTTCCTGTTTTGGGCTTCGGTGACCTAGAACGTGGAATTTCCACGCAATCACGTTCGAATATACGTTTTCGCATTCATTCTCAAATCAAATATTCCCGCTAAAAGTATTGTATTCGCTTTTATCGAACGAGCAGTATGGTGTTCAGTTTTATGCTGTAAATAATAGGTGACGCGTTCATGGCACTTTCTCGGTCGTCATCGCGCATTGTTATGCAATAGTGAACAGAATGCTTCTCGATAAACGCGGGCAAACAACAGAATACATTACCGCCAGCGTCCATTCGTACTTTGAAAACATCCGAGTATTCTGATGTTTCTACCAGTTTAACAACGTGATGTATCAATAAGACATAAACATAGTCTTCGTTTTCAACGATAATTGTTTATTGTTTTATGCGATAATGCTTCTATTAGAAATTAACAAGGTGATTCAGTTGGCCCAGAGATAATAGTCTTGATTATCTTGCAATAACAGTGATAATTATATTCAATGAAATCAAATCAAAACAACGGCAAGAGCATACATGATAAGGTTATTACAATTATTATCTGCTCTCTTAATTTTACCTGAAATAATAAAACAGCGATGCTAATGCTCGTATAATATTCTTAAATGATAATTAAACAAATTTGAACTCGTAGAGATTTTATCTGACTGTCCGTCGAAATTTTTATTTGAATAACAGATACATCGATGCATTATAAAATTCTACATTTGGTCAAAGGTTTTCATTCTCTCGTCAAAATAAATGATTATCGATAAATTAACAAAGTTTAACCCGTTCCAGTTACTAAAAATAACGCGGTTGAAAATAAGGCCAGGTAGACGGTGAACGTCTACACATACATCTAGCCTACGGTATTTATTACAGAATGATTAAACAGACGTAATGCATATAACATGTGCCTCGAAGTAACTGAATTCTTTGCAAACATCGTTCGATCGAAGAGAGGATAGTTCTCCATTTATGTCAATTAACTATTCGCTTAATAGGCATATTTCCCGTTATGTGTTCTCTGCGTAAGCAACCGTAATATTCGATTGAGAAATTTTTATAACAGTTTCGCCACAATTTGATGATTCATGTTAAACGACATTGTAACGAACCCATTTAAATGTACGATAAAACTTTAGTTTCGAGAAAGCTTTATCTTAAGCTTGGAAATAATGCTTATTTATTAATTGTCTCTTAAGAACGACGTTATTACCTAAATAATATATTTGTGTAAAAATGGATTAAGGTAGATTGGTCTTTTCTTGAGATCTTGTTTTGCTTTCGTTACATTTTTCGTAATATCAGTTGGAAATATACTTGTACCGTTTCATTTTTCAAACGATTTAATTTCACAAGATCTTACGGCTTGCGCAATGGACCAAAAATCGGAAAATATCAACACGTTATGCAAGGTGAATAGATCTCAACTATGACGAACGAACAATAATAAAACGGCCTGAGCTATGTGTTTGTAATATTTGTCACGTGCCAGTTTTACAATGTACAAGCAGGAAATGTCTTGTGACAGTCGTAAACCGCACTGATTAGCTAATCGCAACTATATTTCTTCGAGCTTCTTCTGAACTCGATCTAAAGTTCCTCTCTATGATACTGCCGTAATCTTTTGGCCTTGTTAAGTAGTTACACGCAGTGTACTTTACATAACGTTTTTAAAAGTAAACGTCGATACAACTTCGACATAGATGACTAAATATGCACATATTATCGTACGTGTTTTCCTGGCCACCTTTTTGAATAAATAGAAGAGCGTGTAGAAATATGTTATACAGATTTATAATACACGAGGTAAATCAGAAGCTTATTTTCTATGTTATTTTTGCAACTCGGTAAAGTTTATTATAAGATATATATATATAATGATAAAATTTCAACGTCGAATTAATTACCAAAAAGTCAATTATATGTATATATCTATTTTATTAATGATCAGCTGACCGGTGACAACCTTCTTTTTTGTTTATTTAATTTGTACTTTACAATTTGTCCAGCTAAACATTTAGAAAATTTTTCTAACTTAATTGCTAAATAACACGTGGATGGTTACCCCCAGCGGGATACCATCTTCGAGTTTGACTACGTGACAACCTTAACGACAGAATGGCATTGTAAAAAAAAACTAGATTTAAACTCAGATACAGAAAAGGAATTCGTTAACCATGAGTCAGTCCTCGGTGTACTGGTGGTTATGATTATACTACGATGTCTATATTTGCAATATGTATCTGAATTTTAGTTATCTCAAGGTTCGTTAGAAATAGAACGCGCACGCTTTTTCAAATTATGTACATACTAAAAAATTACCTCGAATATAGTTTTATTTAAACAACCGTTATCAATCGTTCGACCTTTTTCGTGCATTTCGATAAAAACAAGGCAGATTTGAAAATTTCGTTTGAGCGCACAAGAGATTCAGCGATGGATGCAGACAAGAAACGGTAAAGATGCCGGCCGGTCGAACGAGCACGTGATACACGCGTGACGGATAACCATTCCGTACGATCTTCGTATGGCTCGTCTCCTCCCGTTCCCCTACCTTCCTAGGGAAACGGCCGAGTTCGCTATTCCGCTCCCCACTGTACGGTTTTTACTGGCTTTCATGACGAGGTGGAAGAACGAGCAATACAGGTAGAACAATCGTGGTTCGTTTTCGTTCGAACTATCCTCTGCACTACAACAAGCACGCCACCTGGAAAATAGCGAACTTATATTTTTCATTTTTACGATCGTATGGAAGGAATTCGAGAAATGCAGGAACTCGAACAAAATGGAAATTTCACCGAGGAATGCGAATTTTTCATTTAGTCAGGCATTTCATTAGAATGTAGGCCATAGCGCATAGTACGGATATTTCTGTTTTTTCTGTACGTTTTTTTCTGATTCTGTTGCTTGTAATTGACGCGCAGACTTAAGTTATCTACATAGAATAGTGCAATTAAACACTTCACGAAGAGTTAACGCATAAAAAGTTCTATTTTCAAATACATAATAGATTATTGTCGCATGAAGGCGTATATTCTACAAATCTTACTCTCTCCAGAAAACAACTCTGACCTTGAAGTCCTGTAAAGAAATTTTGTTGATGTGATTGTTGTATTTAAATTGAAAGAGTTCTTAAGAAATTAGAATACCTTTTAAACGAAGTTTGTCTTGAAATTAATAGACAACATTTGAGATCTTTACAAGTTTAATACTGTAGTTAAAATGCGACCCTCAACTCTATTAAATAAGTCATGGTCCATGATGCTTTACAATTAGCGATGCGTTCGAACCGCTTCAAACTGTGTCAGGCAAACAACAAAACAAACGGTTATATCGATTTCTAAACACTTTTAGTTCGACAAGAATCCATAAACACTGCTCTATGATTGACATTATCAAATTGACATTACCAAAGTTTAAATTGCAAGATTTCATTTCAAGTTTCCATAATGCAAGTTTCAATTTTACCACAATGCAAGACTTTAATCGTTGCTTAAAGTCATCGCTAGTACGATCGTTTGCAAGTGTTCACGGTTTAACGTACCTAATTAATCCGTTTGAAAGCCTGCGAAACGAGAAATCGAATCGAACATTTATCGCCGTCTGCACAATGGCCTTTTATTGTTGGTACGCATGAACATAGACGCATACTGTAGTTCCATAGGGACAAGCGCATGCGCCCTGCAGGAGGACGTTCTCGGCGGGGTAGAGGGGATTAGCAGTATTCCATCGGGAGAGTCGAATTCGGGTAGTCGATCGTACAGGAAGCACGCCCAATCTGTGAGAGTTTGTTGATTATTTATTTTTTAAATTCAACGTTCCTCTGGTTGTCACTTACCGATTCTCTTTCCTATCGATCGTTCCGAATAATTAGTCCAGTAATCAGTTGGTAAATAGTGGTCAAGAATTTTCGAGTCGCGTCCAAAAAACGTTTTATCGATCGCACGGAAGATTAGCTCTGTTGTTGTTCGCCAATTTTCCAAAAAGTTAAAATTAGCGTAGGGCTCCAGCAGCCCAACTATTCTATTTTCAAACGGAAAAATGGGCGTGGACGTGTTCACCTTCCTGTATGAAAACTTGCGAGTCGATCATTTCAAGAAGTCATATTTAGGTAAGTTATGATTAGTTGTAATGTCGCCATTAACGTAGCCATTGAATTATGCAGAAAGTGGGAGCAACCATTAAAAAAAAGAATTCACACTGAAAGCGCGAAACTTCGTTACGTTCATACGCAAAGTGTAGCACTTTTTCTAATTTTAATTCGATTTTTTAGTGTCATTTTAGGAATATTTGTTTAATATAAACTTTATAGATAGTGCAAATTTGATTATGTGGAAAGTATATTTCGAAAACAGCGTTCTCCCGGTTTGGAGAATATGACGTGATAAAACAGATAATTAAGGAAGTAGATAGATGCGAAATTGCAATTTTATGACGGTAGGTCGGGTAGTCGTTAAAACCTTTTTTCGAATCGATGTAACAGTAATGACAAGTGGATGTGGATAGAAATGAGTATGTATATCGTCTGCGTTTATTGACATAAGCAGATGTTACGATGTTTAACTTTACTATAGGGATAGTGAACATTTAAAAGGTTGGTCAACATGTCGCAATCAAGAAAGTGTTACTAGTTACTAAGTGATAAGATATATCGGTTAATTGTTGATAGGAGAACGTTTTTTTACTTTTTCTTTTACTTTTTCTTCTTAATTTTTATCATTCATATACGTATTACTACAGATCAGTTTGGAAGAATTAGTTGAAAGAAAAAACGTTTGCATTTAACTCAAGATATTTATGGGTTTGACATTTGATCTCTCCTACGTCAACAGACTTTCGTGTATTCAAACAACTTTGTTTAGAAGCGAGGAGTTCTGAAACCTATACGGCAAAGTTTAGTACCTTACTACATCTTGCACAACACAATCGGAACAATAAAATTCTAATCTCCTTAATAAACACGCTCAAATATACGTCTCAATTACGTACATCCTTTTTGTCACGCGTGAGTTTATATTCTCAATTATTTAGTTTTAGCTACATTAGTATTTGACGTATTGATACAGCTTCCTACATTTGGAAATTATTTACCGTAACATATCTTCGTGGATTTATATGATAATATACAAAAATCAGATATTTGGTAATAACGCGTGCACATGTTTACATAAAAAAATCTCGAAAACTTACACTGTAAATATTGATAAAGGAATACCTATATTACCAATAACATTTGATCAGTTGACCCTTGTTACTTTACTTTTATTTATTCGACATAATAATTAAAATCTTAACTTTATATATAAAAAGTATGCTGCTGGGATCAGAAATGGTCACAGATCGTGGAATATCAAGTTGCTGCATCTGCACTTGCTCCGAATTTCTAATCAATACTCCGACGTTAAACTTCCGATAAGGATGTTTTGACGTCAGAAACAGAAGGTTAAAAGTCTCGTTTAATAATATGAAAGGGCAAACATGTAAGTTTTAAACATAAAGTTCAATATTAATCTTTGACTGAAGATTTAAAATACATAATAATAATTCTCAATTTTTTCGAAGAGTCTAGAATCACGAGAGTCGTTGAGAAGCGTTGAAAAATCTAAATAGAATCAACCCGATAGGAATCTGTATACTTTTACAATTTATTTTCATTATATAAATTGTTTGAAGTGAAATTCGAGAAATGAAAGTTGACTTGATCATTTTTATGGAAAATTTCACGTCGATAAAGGAGATCGCGTAATCCACATAGTTGTTTCAGTTTTCAGTCATCGATTTTGATGTCGCTGTAATTTCCCTATTAATATTAATAGGTGTAGGATTAGAAGCTGGGTTATTCGAACGGAAAATGTGCAAGATTTCTATTTCAGATGTCGCTTTCACAGAAAGTAGACTTCCATTGAATATAAAAAATTAACGTAAAGAATTAAAATTAATTGGTAAATCTCTCAAATGTACATATAATTTTCGAGATAAAATTAATCGCCACATATTCTTTGCATTCGGTGGATCTTAGTCGTTCTCTGTATTTCGACTGTTAATAAGTTATCGAAAAAGGAAGTGCCAAGAGGAGTCCTAAAAGCGGTATAACGATCTCGCGAGTACATGCGAAAACGTTTTATGATATTTTCAAGGATAACTTTTAAAATATCAAATGACGATATTTTCAAAATGAAATAGTCTCGTTTTTCAAGTAACGAAACGTAGGATATGCTTTTATAAAATTCATTTACAGTTTGAGTATGAACTTCCGTTAAACTAGTTGCTGTTCTTGTTTGATTACAAATACTCTTGACCAACGATTCCATAAATTTCTCAATTTTCTTAATTGAACGTCATTGCCGTAGCCTTTGTACCAAGAGTTCAATTGATAGATACACTCGTGATTCATGACTGTACTTATTTCAGTTCCAATTGATTTAACACTCTCTTACTTATAACTGCGCTCGTCCATTAGACGCATTGATCCGGTAACACAGTCCTTAATCCTTATTCTTAATTCGTGTGACAGCCCAACGATAATAGTTCAATCATCATATATTTTTCGATTTTCGAAAACGAAATTTTTGTTTAATAAATATCACACGTTTTTCTGCAATATTAGGTTATCTATGTATAATTATTAAAATACACGTATAATGTATACGAGAAGTAATTTTACAAAACAATTTATTTTTCACGAAACAAATAGCACAATCTATTAATCTTGTACAAGAAGAGTATAATAAGATCGAAATAAGAAATATTAGATTTATTATTTACTATCGACTGTAACCATTGTATCGTATGTAGAATGAGTAGTAGGTTTTGTAAGGAAATAATAGGTACGCAACATGTTTTGTTTCATAATACTTTTGGGACTTATATTATTTGGGAACTTTTGGGACAACCTAATACATCGATTTATATAGTGAGTATTCATTCGCCTACCTACATGTTGTTCCCTTGTGTAAATATCGGTACTGCGCAGGACAGGAAGGCCACAGTGAAAGCAGTGGAAAAGTACTGGGTTGTTGGTAGGGTCCATAAACGTGCCATATACGGTTTAAGGGTTTGGAGGGTACCTTACAGATAAGAAAAAGGACAATTGTAGACAGAGATAGAGTTCCTGGATTTACAATATCGTCTACCTTTTGTATCCATAAATGCCTCGGTGAATTTTGCACTGAATACAAACATCTTTTCAAACAAACATGTATGTATTTTTAAATATGGGAAATTAAGGAAATCATGAGAGAAGTGAGTCGATTTAGGATAGTTGAATACAGGACAATGCTAACATTTCCGCACGAATCTGAAATATGTATTTCTGCTGAAAAATTTTCTAGGAATTTACGTTGCAACGAAATAAATTTAATACAGGGCGTAGGAGGTTAATGGTCATCTGACCACGATGAATAATCCTCCATTTATTATAAATCAACGATTTATTGCCAGTAACTGTCGAGAATATACAAATTCTTGTTTCTAACGGGACTCAAGAAATTTTCAATTCATCAGTCGAACGCAAACAAATTTCTAACTGAAAGAATGAATGGTCAGCTTGCGTTTAACGGTATTTTCGTGCAAATTGAAAGCATACCAACAAACATTTACCAGCAAACTTTTGATTTCGTGTCATGTTGAAAGATAACTTATGGAAGTTGTAATTTTTCACGACTTTGTTTTCAAACAAAAACCGATAAACTATTAAGTTTATAAAAACTCGAGTGCTTCAGCTAAGCTGAAACTCGAGAAGTCGCAATAACAACGACCACGTGAAAGCCGCTCTCAATTTCACGAAGCAAGAAAGATATCGACTATCGCTACTTTACTTGCGTATCCAAGATCGATCGATGACACGCGAGAATATTCTCAATTATTAGGGATTCGAATCGTTTTTCGAAGACGTCGTATCATACGGAACACGTGTTTCCACATCCCCGTTTAGTAAACAGAAAATCATGCGACGAAGAATCGGCCAGCGATAACCTGGAACGGCTGGAACACGCTTACGAGTTGGCATGCAGCGAGAAACGAGCGGTGGGGAAGCCGAACGAGCACGTGTTCATCGAGTGATAGAAGTCTTTTTCTTCGACCGAATAAGGTGACCCTATCCTGATAGTGGGGTCTGGCGAATGAACGAGCGAGCGAGTAAACACATACACACTTACACGGGCAAGTCGTAAAATCAAGAGAATGACTAGCGCTAGCAAAACGAAGACGGAAAATTTATGTTGTACCGTAATGTATGTATGAGGGAGAAAGCAATAGAAAAATCAAGAGATTGTAGTTAAACAAAGATGGAAATACGCAACGTACAGATAGATGAGCTCAGGTATAGCAGTGGTGGGAGTTGATCATCGCCGTGTACCGTGCGTAGGAGAGAAATCGAAGTACACAAGCGAACGAGTGGAAGCATGATAAAATGTGCAAGGTTGTGTTATTGTACGTGTGCCGTCTGCGCGCACGTATGTGTATGAGAAGGGAGAAAGAGAGAGAGAGGGAGCGAGAGAGGGGTTAAGGAAGGATTGAAAGAGATTTATGCACGGTTTTGTATACAAGATAGATCTTGCGAAGATCGTTAAGGCAAAGAAAGATAGTAGGAGCACGAAATTTTTCTTAGGAAAAAAAGAGGCATATAAAGACGTACGTAATATAAACGTGTGCGGGATACCAACGGAGGTGAGAGTAAGACAGTCTAAATGCATGGAACGCAGAATGAAAAAAGCAAAAAAGTCACATAAGTTGCTGAGTGTAAGAGGAGGATGCCATGAATTTGTCGTGAAGGTACATACGCAGTTACATAACGCGCAAACAATCCTGCATTATCTATCGCACGAAACATTAAACGGGATACAATTATGCATTATAACTAATAGCATCGTAGAGCGTGAGAAGATTTTTGATTTATAATTTGTACTATTTTTAGGAGCACAAGCTTGCATAGTGCAGTCATCTTATCAGTGTGTACACACCTTAATGCACGCGCTTGAACGAGCAAACAAGAGAGAGACGCGCGCCTGTACGAGCGAATGAAACGGAAATAGTGTGAGCCTGTTGCGAGAGTATTGAACGTTTCGCGAAGGAAAAAAGGATAAAACTCCCATACATATATGAACTTCGGAGCAAGACGAGCGTTTAACTAGATGCGTTGCTTTCGACAAATGAAAGAGCTTCACATTAATCCACTGTAAGAAACGTTCTCGTGTAGTCCAACGTATAGAAACTGTGAAGGAGCGAGAGAGAGAGACGTTCGTATGGAGTGTGAATGAGAAAGATGGAACATTGTGAGAGTGTGTAAGATTCTGAATGTGGTAAGCGGGCACATGAGAGGGGGCAACATAGAAAAGAGAGAGACGATAGAGAGAATTGTGCAGTCTGCAGCGCGGTGTCGTGCTCGCGTTCAGTTTCCTTCGCTAACTTGTATACCGTTCAATCTTCGGTTCATCTTCGGCAGCTAGTTTTCGTGAGCGCAGCGCGTCCGCAAATATTTTTTTCACTCGTGTGAGTTGTCAGAGGTGAACGCACCTGTACGAGCAGCTTTCAACGAGAAGCTATCGTAGAAAGTTTATGAACGAAATCCCTCTAATTCGTTGAACTTGACATTTTATCGAAAGAGAGATATTTTCAATTCGTCGAGTAATTAATCGGATTCGTGTTGGCGCGAGAATTATCAAAGGTTCGCGTTGAATGTGTGGAAAGTATCGTTTTTAACGCGAACACAGCTGTCTCGCTTTTGCGTGTTGAAAATGTTCCTCGTTGTGCCGGCTGACAACAATCGTTGGGCCTATACGATGCATGGATTGGAGAAGCCCATGGATCACGTGTCCGGTAATGTTGTGTTACTCACATTTTTCATATCCGACGATCATAAACGATTCTTATTAGCCGATATACATACATAGTATGTATTGTACTGCATGTAAGAAATCTGTATGGCTCTTAGTGATTCTTTTGCGGCCTTTAATGCAAAAACGAACGAAAATTGTAAATAGCATTTTAGGTACTATCGGTGAAAGATATATGTATATACATAGCAAGGTCATAAAATTAACCAGGAAACAGAAATTTCCGCAGATCTAAAAGGAGATACCGATGGCCAAAGCGTATAGATCTTAGCTGCGGCCAAATCAATCGATGCTCTTATTTCAAGTTTTAAATTATGACTTCAGTATGTTTCTTGCGTGAAGAAATTCAGACAGGCGTAACCAGTGTAGATAGTTCTTGCGGTTTGAGACATAGTTCTTAGCAATATGGCATTTATATAGAATATAATTATTTTCTAGGGAATTGCACTCTTTCACCTTGTGCTTACGTTATTTTAACAATCACTGCCATCATATTATTGAATGCAAGTCGCCAAAATGGTAAATTGGCTATCAGTATGACTTACGTTGTTATAACAAGTAAAAATGGAATATCAATTTATCTAGAATATGTCGAATACGTATTAAGACGTAAGCCTGCTGGATGAAAATGAATAGTAATATTGATTGCTCTTATCAGCGGTGTTATCTAGGTCAAGCTACAAATTTTTAAAACACTCGATTGTTTATCAATGTTATGGCTGTAGGATTTTAACGTAATACGAAATATGACGTAGAAAATAAGATCTTTGACTCGTATGACTCACTCGCAGGAAAATATTGTGACTAATTACGCAATAAAATTGAAATTTTTTGCTTAATTCAGTATGAGATATAACATATTCTATTACGATCATTTGACTATCTGTCTTAAAATTATCTAATTATTGAACTGTTTCAGAATTAGCTAACTATTTAACAATCTTTTTAATTATCTGTTTAACTAGTTTAAACGTAATAAAAACAGTGACATGTTGCCATTAAGTGGAACACTCAGCGGAGAAGTGAATTGCCATGTTATTTTCAGAGAGTGAAAATAATTTTGGAGAAAAATAAAATACGTAGGAAGAAATTTATTGGTGTACACTATTGGATAACAGAAAAATGTGGTAAAAGAAACGACTAAATATTTTATCCATGAAATATCTATTTTGGTATGAAGCAGTAGTAAAGACAAAATGTTTTAAGTATTAATTTTACAACGTACAGACCATATAAATTAATGAAATGTTGAATGAAAAATATGTGCAGTCTGTCATTATTATATATACACATGTGCAAGAATATAATTTGAAATATGAAAAAAGTATATAGGAGAAGATATTTAAGCAAAAAATTTTGTAATACACCTGACGTTCATTTTGCATTAGTAAATATGTAGCCAAGCAATTTCAATGCGATACACAGACACGCAATGAAAAGAATATCTTAACAGGTGGTCTTTACCACGTTACCTATGACTTGTTTTTATTCGACTAGGTATGTATTCTTCCATTGCATTTTTTAGAAATTTTCAATGATTCTGAAAATTAATTTCTCTTAATATTAATATTCAAAAGCTAGTCAGCGATAGTACGTAATTATTCATTCGAACCTAACAAATTACTGTTTTCAATTATCTTGCGTATTTCCCTGTTGATATCATTAAAACGTGAGATCTATTCCAATCGTAATCTACTTCATAGTATCGTTTGTTTTGCTTCATCTTTTTCTCAAGCTTTAGATATTTTTTGTACTTGGATAATACGTAGTTCTTATCTGTATAGGAATAAAAAGTGCTCTGTTCAAAAGAATAAGTATCTTTAGTAGATTATATGGAAATCTAGATACACGTACAATACAATTCATACAAGGTAAACATACGATATCTTTTTCAATGGGCGATTATAGTAATTGTAGATAATAAAAAATGTGAAAAATCCGTTACTAATATTTCAAGCAAATGAAGATAATTTTTATTACGTTTAATGAACGAATCGTCAAGTACTACAACAGCAGTGTTGCTCAAAGTAATTACATGATTGAGACTTTACGTGACACGAATAATTGCAAGATATAGTAATATCAAGTAGGCATTACATTTGTTTGTTCGTTTATCCTTGGAACTTCGAATTTTCAACACACTCTATATGTTTAATAGTGATCGAATTACAAGCTTTTTCGAAGTATGATAAAAGAAGGAAAACGAATGAATAAAGAGAATATGACGGATGGTTCGGTTCAGTAATTTGCATGTAAGAAAAATATTTGTGCCGGTTGTTGTTCAATATTCATCATGCCGGATACGTCGTAGAATACGCTGGATTCGATGTGTCGAGCAATACAAACGAGTTATCTCAAATGCCAGTTATACAATACCATCTCGGGAATTAATTTAAATTACTTAATAGCAAAACGGTAACTGTATGCATAGAGCTTGTGGTTCGTTATAACGCAATTATTGTCAGATATTTTCAATATTTACTCGCTGTAACACGAGGTGCTATGACGTAACGAGACTCGATTTTAAAACGTTTGACGGGAAACAGGCGTGGAGATCGCGTTTTACTGGAATACGAGGCATCTCGCAAGTTATAAATATCTCGCGAAATTTTCTTAAAGGTCGGGGCAACCGACGAAAAGAACGAAAGGTGAGTCTGCCTAATCCTATCTGGCTCGTGAGTCACTTTTCGGTGCCGTGTTGTGAATCGAAACGCGGAGGTACAGGGTGGCTCGATTCCAAACAGCACTTCCGAGTTCGACTCTATTTTTGTTCTCGTGAGGGCGAGAGTGGCGATCAGGGTGCGTAGCCTCGAATGAATCATCCTGTACTATGACAATGCTAAATTTAAACCCGACTACTTTCGTTGAAAAGTTATTTTGACGATAAGGATATATCTACGTTTAAAGAGTGAGATAGGAGAGAAGGAAAAGGATCGAATATAGTTTCCTTCAGAAGTACCATGGTGCATGGTCCATGGTACATGTTTTCAGAGTTTACATTGGCACGAACAGGAAAATAGAGGCGATTAGATAATAATTTGGATGTATACGTACGACGGAGATACTTTGATATTTTACTTAAGTTTTACGAAATGACGATAGTAGCGAACAGTATTAGCGATAGTAGCGAGAAAGAAGATGGTTGGTTTCTGGTTTTTCACTGCTCTTTCATCTGGATTATGGTATTTATGCTAAACTATTTTTGGAATTCTATCTTAAAGAAACAGCTAGATCGTTCATTCTGGAAAATGCTCAATTTACGCTTATTTATAACGCTGTTCCAGTAAAAGATTGCTATTTCCTGAAAGAGAAGCGAGATATCGAAATTGAATCGTTACCAGTTACACGTAACGTTTAAAATTTACGTCCGATGTATGTATCTTGGTTTATTTTGGCTTAGAAATAGGATTTGGTTTGCATTTCTTCGTACCCATTCATCGCAATCATATATTTTTCCTATGTTTAACGCGTGGCAGAATAAGAAAATAGAATTTGTAATGTAGCTCATTCATAGTCACGAAAGTTCAATATTTGCCTTCTTTCTTCAGAGAAAATTTACTTTTATCTGTCAATTGTTTATGAAAGACTTAAGGCGTTTAGGCGTTCGCACGAGAAGATGTTTAACCTTTATTCTACATTTTTTACACCTTCTTCGTACACGGAACGTGTTATTTCAATCTTACCAGCTGTGGCTGTCCTAGAAAAAGTAGTTGTTGCTATACAAGAGTAGTGAGAGCCAGACGTTAGAACCGTGAAGTATAAAGTGAAAGTGAAAACCGTGCAAGTTGTCTACGCAAATGCGTGAATTAGCATCCGTATGATCTGAATAAGAAGACAAAAATCAAGTAGATCCATACCTATGAAAGTAATCTATTATGTCAATATCGTTTTCTATCGATGTTTTACGAAAAAATGATAAATTTTATACGTTTCTTTTTATTTTTATAATCGTTCAGATTTGTCCGTGTTATCGCTACAAGTATAACGAGCAGATACGTTTCATCGGTGCGTGTTATCGATTATTGATCGATGCTTATTGTGTGCAATTTATATACATAATACGGCTGAATGGTAAATTCCGCTCTGGTTTTATAATGGGTTAATTCCGTTCTAGGATAATTGATATCTTGATGATAGCAGCGATATCAGTAGGTTGAAAAATACACTTTGTTCCAGTATATCGTAAAAGATATAGTACGAGTATTCTTGTATTGTTTAGGTATTAATAAATACAAATCGACATAAAAGTATTTACTTTGAAGATATGAAATGAAAGATACATTGGATAATTGGTTTAGCGTTAAACTTCAACACGTTCTTTTGTTTTTCAAATAAAATACAATTTATTGCCACGCACCACGTTCGACAGTGAAAATCGAAGGGAATAATTTTAGATTTTTATTTGTTTCGAGATGTTTCTTCGTCTTTCTCAAGATCAGTATGCGGTTGTAGAACATTTCCTGTTTTTTTTAAGACATACATAAATATTATGACGAAAATGTCGAAAGCGCGCAAACATTTAAAGTATCTATAAATTATTTAAAAAAAAATTCTGCAATTATTTAGAACCTCACCGACTTCGATGATTCTTGAATATGTCGTAGAAATCAACATTTTCAACAACTTTCCACATATACATGAAAATATTTTTGATATCTTTACTTTGATGCGCGTTGAGTGCCGTTTAGGGTTTCCATTAGACTTATGTAGATACCCGGCATGATTATATTACGTGTTTACAACGCCATGAGTTTACAATCTCGCATTTCGATCTGTCTGTAAACACAGAATGAGTCAAGAGAAGATTTTTAGTTACGCATAATGGATATTCGAGCGGAGTAAAAAGTTTAACCTAAACTTAAATCAAGGAGGTCACAGAGGTCATCGGGCTTCTTCATTTCACTTGAAATTACCGGATGGAAATTACATGAAAACTTTTTTTAACCGCTAGCCAGCATAATGATGTATATCGGATTAAGTTCGAGTTAGGTACGAGGCAACGTTAACTACAGTCGCATTTCTTTCTTATCTGCCTTTCACAAATTGAAACTTGAGATATGTAAATTCATCGCGACCCAGGCATATAATGTGTATATGTAATTATGTCTGTAGATAAGTCTAAGCCAAACCTAAGCGACATCCAACGCGTATCAAGGTTACAACGCAAAAATATTTTCATGAATATCTCGGAAACTAAGGCTGAGCGGAGAATTATATGCGCGGGAAAAAATTGTTGAAAATGTTGATCTGTAGAAGATATTAAAAAATCCACAAATCGGTGAGGCGATGATACTTCTAAATAATTATTGCCAAAAATTCTACTTACGTACATATGTGATTCTGTACGACTGCATTTGTACACTTATCGTTCTAACGTTTTGTATATGCATATTATGCTAATCACGTAGCCACTCGTGAATGAATCATTGATCGGTAATGTTATCAATATCATCATCCCAGCACGATTACGATTTTATCGTAGTCGCAATTATAACAATTTGGAAGCGTTATAATCGTAACACGTTGCTCGGATTCTATTTTCGTTCGAGTCGGATCACCTGTAGATTACGAAACGGCAGGAAGATAAATGAAAAGATGGAAAATAATAGGATGTGTAACGGCTCGAAGCTATGAAAATACATTAGCAAAATACTAGACGCAAATAGAATAAAGGCGCCACAGATTTGCGATTGTTGTTTCGTATGTATGTCGATTATGAAGCGTGATTAAAGTCAAGGAAGTATCAAGAACGTAGAAACTGTGCAATTAGGAATCGGACTGCGTAGTCTTGGAAATAACGTGGCATGAAAAATGCTCCACTGGAAAATAAACGCAGTATTTATCTCACAAATCTCGAACCTACACTTTCCTGATAAACGTGTAATCAAACACATAAATCTTACACGTCGATCTTCTCTATGGTATAAATAGAAAAGAAAAAAATGTTCCAATGGTAGTTCTAGGAAAACAAGCTGGCTAGACAGTCGATGCATAGATTTTATGTGAATAGTAAAGCGAACAAAATTGACAGTAGAGGCGTAGCAGTGTGCGTGTTTCGTTCTTTTCTTTGAAAATTATCGCTAGTGGAAACAGCGAACGTTTGAACGAGTTCGGCGAACTTAAATAAATTAGAAGACTTTGATGTCTTAGGAAATCTGTATGTTTCAAAGTAACCGGTCGTTTTATACAATTATTTATGGTTTCATCACGAAGGTGTTTGCACGACTCATTTCAAAAGTCGTAAGTAACATTTCCAGAATTACTATCGTTTTTTGTTTATATTTTCTTGTAAACGAAAACTTTATGTACATCATCGTGGCGTTGATAAGAAATCTGATAATGATTTGTTTTTCTCTTTAATTTTTTAAACCTATTTATACATTTACGAGCAAGTCGTAGCAACTAGATAGAATAATAGTAGACGAAAGCTTGATTGACAATTTAATTTTTTTAATCGATAGGATCTTCGAGCGTTTCAATTCGACAGCCAGATCGAACCTCGAGGTTTCGTCTGACTATTTGAGCCACAGAATTGGTAGCATATCGAGATCATTTTGTTCGTGTCACCTATTTTGCTTGATATTTGTCTAATTTCAGTCTCTTATCATATGTTATAAAAAAAAAGACGCTCATTGGAGCTCGTAACAACTGAAAATTAATATAGAAAACAAGATTCTATAATTATGCCGACAGCTTCGAGTTTCGCTTCGTGCGTACGTGTTTACGCAGAATTAAGCGGCGTACATCTTTTGATAACCTCACTATCAATGACGTCAATGCCCCTTCAATCTTCATTTCCTTATCTTAAACAAAAAAGAAAAGGGAGACGAAGTAAGTAATTTCTAAAACTGTAGTTATTAATATATTTTGCGAATTCAATTAACTTTTGACGACATTGGTCTTTATATCGCGTATATAAAAAATATCTGCGCGCAATCTCAACATACGATTGTCAAGCTGAAAGTATACGTTCAATCGAATCACGTCTACGAAATACGGAAGAACTGGACAGTGACAATCTCATAAGAACGGTAATTTGCCAGAGCCGTTTCAACCAATCGATCAATTAATCTCTGCAACGAACCTTAAACTATTAAGCTATTCCAATAAACGAGATTTATTGGTCTAAATGTAAACACCCTGTTGCACGAAATTACTCGACTGACCATTTTGCAACGTATTTTCGCAATAAAAAAAAAGCAGTGTTTTCAGTTAGTTTTGTAAATACGATCGTATATGCGTTGAATCATCGGTCAAGAAGTTTTTGCAGCAAATAAATAACGAAAGATCGTTTGGTTCTGTGCAGCTGGAGGACTAATGGCGGGTTCCGTGGCTACCTTGGCGATTCTTTGGGTCTCTCTGCAAACCATGGGATTCCTTGGGAATTCGCACGCGATCGGTGCCTATAAATTGCCGATGTCTGTGCAGAACTACCTTGCCAGTTACACAGGTAGGTCGCCCACAGTTTTTTTCTACCTTTTGTTCTTTTCGTCGACGAAGAAAATTTTGATCCTCTGATCGAGTAACCAATACCTTCGGTGGTGAATTTTGTCCTCGATTATCGCCAACGTCGAACAGTACGACTATACTTAGAGCCCACCTAAGCCCATAGGCGAATGCCTTGTAAATATATTTTAACAAAATTGATCAATGCTGTTGTGAATTGCATTTTTTAAACATTATCGAAACATAAGTACAGAGTTGTATTTAATAATTTTACAGCTATTGCTGTTTGATCAAATATTTGATTTTTAGGTAAGATCACTTATTACAGACAAATGTTTAGTTCAACGTACATTAAATTTAATACTTAAACATTTTTAACCATTGTCTTCATAATTTTTCTTATATAAAACTACCTATGGTGTTTTAATATGCATTTACGAAGTTACTATTATCGAGCAGTTGCAACGCTTTTTATTGGTTTTAATGAACTTTCTTTTTAAAATAAATTTATAAGCATTTTAACAAATAACGATTCTATCCTTCTACTCTATTTCTAAACAAATATATAATGAACGCAATAATCACAGTAAATTATATCCGTGTTCTACAGTTTTGAGATTCCATCGAGTCTATATATAAAAGTTACGTCAGGAGATCAATTTATACGTGTTCTATAGTCTATACGTCTAAATGTTAATTATTTGGAAAACCTTTGAAAAATTAAAGATTACTCAACTTCGTTATTCCAATCTTTTTTATGTAATACAATATTTTATCAACAAATAATTCTTTCTGTACCGTTCGTATCTTCTACATTAGATCTCTTCACGATTACAAAAAAGAAGATACACGATCATGCCACACGTAAATATTATCAGAACATAAACAGCCTCTTCTAACGATTACACCTACGTAGTTTATTATATTTGCAAAATTCTGCAGAAAAAGAAAAAACACAGGAGAAATATATAATGTACTTTTCCTCCTTACGTGTATTCGATAAGAAATTCGTTGATAATCTTGCATCTTAAATTAAAGCTTCAACCCGTTAAGTCGCGACCAACACAGTTGAATTGACTGAACCCATTTCACCGACGTTTTTAAAGGTATCCTTTCAGGTTTGCCGATGTCGAACGACCCTTACGAGGGCGGCGTCGTAGACACAGGTCGTTTCCATAATCGACGTTACCCTCACATTGACGAGGCGGTCTTGAACAACTCGATCACTTTCGCGCAAAGCTTGATCGATCGTATGAGCACCCTCGAAAGGAATATCGCGAATGCTGGCGTCGAATTGATGGCTCACACGCCGGCTGGAAAACAATTCCTTGATTCATATCCTTCCGAGGATGCTTTCGAGAGAGGCCTCGACGCCATTGTGGCGATGAAAGCTTCGTCCTATCTCCTTCATCAGAACTGTCGCAGGTAACATACACCTCTTAGGTCAAAACTCCTTTCGATTGACTGTTACGACTCCGCAGGATGTTTCGTTACTGGTGAAAGACCACTTGTGCATGAATTCAGCGTTGAAAAGTGTTTGAAACGTTCCCTCTAAATAAATCACGGCTTTGCCCTCGTTCAGTGTCTACCGATCAGTCGAGGCCTTTGGCAGTTTGAAAGGTAGGACCACGACGAGTCGATCTTCCGGAGATTTTCCGAACGAGGTTCGGGTCAAGTGGTTGCGTAGGACGTTTAGCTGGAGCTGAAATTTTATATCGCTGTTTCAATCTCTGAATTTTTTCAAACACGTTAAACTTATTTTTTGCCTTCAGCCATTATATCCGCTGCTCCTTACTTTTCAACGCTGAACCTTTCGTTAAAGTGGATTTCCTTCGTAAAGAATCACTGTATTTGCTATATTATCTGGAAAAAGGAGGAAATTGTGCAAAAGGAAGACTATTTTTAGAAGGAAAATGGTTTCGTACTGTTTGAACACTTGGTATATACGTATGGTATACAATGGTTTATCGAATATTGAATTTTACTCTGCTATCTGTGTACGGTAATTGTTTGCATTTCATTTCATTGAATACATACCCATTATCTGGGATGCAAAGTAAACATAACATATTCTATACACCATAGTCTGAGATCGAAATAAGTCCAGTGGGATATCTTAAAATAATTTTTTATTTTAGTTACATAGTCCGAGTAAATAAATAACATTGTATCTTCCTGTATCGTATTTTCACGTCATAATACGATCAAATCAAGTATTACTATCGTAATTTCTATTACTATCGAAACGGTGCAATACCAAGTGGTGTAAAAGCTAAAGATATGAATTCTTCTTAGTACAATCGAAGAATTTAGATTTAAATATCTCGCTACAATTTTTCTATTGAAAACTATTAACAAAATACTTGTAAATTTGTATCGTTTATCGCTTGGTCTTCTAACGAAAGTTCTCGTTGTATTTGCAATTAAACTATTAATCCGAGTCTTATTTTATTTTGATACTCTGCTTGCAACGTTGGATTAATAAGAATGCCTTTTTGCACAATAAAAAGATCATTTGGAACGTTGTTTACTGTCGAGATATCAGAAGATGGTTTTGAACGAACAAACCAATTGAAACCATCTTCTGAACTCCCAACAGCAGTCCATTCTTCATCTTTAAAGAGAATTGGAATAGCTATGACTGCAAATACTTTTTAATTTGAATATCAGCAGAACATTCACCTTTCTCTCAATTTTTCGTGCACTTTTAATCTTATTATTGTAAATTCACCTAACATCGCTGATCTTTATACGATGCATATTAATGTGAACATTGATTTTAAGAAGACGCAGGTGTAATTTTGTCCTTAAACATATTTTCTTTGAATGCAACGAACGAGAGGAGATTTATTTGCAATTCAAGAAAAATATGAAAATGGGAGTTGCCAACAAAAATTTATTTCTATTTTTATTCCATGTAATATGAAACGTTTCAAGTAAATCTCTATGTACTTGAACGTCACATTAACGGGAGAATTCAAGCAGGGGTTAAATACCTTGGCCTTTTTACAATCAACATTATTAGTTTGCAAGAAAATTGTCACATGCTATATCGATTAAGATATTCGATGTACTCTGATATAAAGTTTAAAACTTATTCTCGCCGAGTGAATCCAATTCTTGTGAGTGAAGAACTATCTTTAATGTAGTAATTTACACGTCTTTACCCCTTTGTGATCCAAATTGCATTTCAAGTTTTGCCTCAATTGTCTAGTTAATTCACGACACGTAAGGATTAAGGGTTCGCTCTCTATGTTAAATTATAATTAAAATCGAACGAAATAGAATATCGAAGTTGGCTCGACGTAGGATCGCAAAGGGTTAATGTATTACGTATCGTTATAATATTAAGCTCGCAAGAATTCGTCTGAATATTACCACAACATACCTCTGAAGTACGAAATCTTCGATAGAACGTTGTCTGTCTTATTGCAAAGATCAATAATGGTAATACCTTAAGCATTCTATAAATTATAGATGATAATATCTGGTTTAATAGCATGTTATTATGACGGATAGTAAACAAGTCCGTGGACGTCTGTCCACATTCTACTACCGCGTACTTAATATATTTATAAGAAACAACTGGCGTTTGTTACAGATTTGGTTTGGAGAAAGATGATTGCGCTCGTTACATATCAACGCTGTCGCTTCAGGGGACTCCGTTGGACTCAGCTTGTCCGACGTTGCGACACCCGATTTGCGATCTCACGGCCAAGTACCGAAGCATCGACGGTGCTTGCAACAACGTCGAAAATCCAAGCTGGGGTAGTGCGATGACCGCGTACACCAGAATTCTCTTCCCCCAATATTTTGATGGTAAGGATTTTTCCTACCATGTGACTATCAATAGAGAAAGAAAAAAAAAATAGAAGGACTTGTCTATCATATTTCGTTATACATAGTCCCCATTTTGTGCGATGGAAAGTCGCGAGAATTTCGTACGATCGCGATCGCCGCTACGTTCGAATTGTTACGTCGGCCCTGTTTAAATCGTCGGTTTTTCGATTGGCTCTCACGATTTCGGTTATTAGCGCGAGACGCGTCCTTTTCTCTTGTCTTTAACATTCGTACGCTGCTCGGGCTTTCGAACGGACGAGATAAACGGAAATAGACAAAAGAACAGTTCGAGATATATTTTGGCTTCACCATACCGTGTTTCGTGGCCTATTTGTGTGGAATAATAATGGTACAATTATTTGCAGCCTCTGGTCGCTTGGCGCTTCCTTCTTCTCCTCTCACGCATCCGTCCTGATTCCTCTGTCGTCTATCTATGTGATCGTTTCTTCTCGTTGCCGGATTTCTCGTGGTAGATTCTTCGAGAAACGATCTCATTTTGTATCTGGTATGCGTCGAAACGGCCGACGATCCAAGAATACTTTCCACCACGTTTTCCAATGGTACGCGATGCGCAGTCGCTTCCATTAAACTTACCAACGAAACGGAGTAGTATTTGTCTGCATAAATGCGAGATGCAGTTAGCCAAGTATACATATTATATAAGCTGGACACGCATCTTGCGACGTGGGATGTGTCGTTTTCATCTTTTGTGTTTGCGAAATGTGGCATTTTCATCTTTCGTCTTGCGGAATGTATCACTTTCATCTGTTGCGTCGTGGGATGTATCGGTCCCTGTGCACGTGCCGCATATCTGATCGTCTTTACGAACGTCCATGAAGAAGACGAAACTGTGCAATTTGGCTGTAACGCTGGAACGTGTACATGGTGTCCTAGAAATGTTTTGGTATATCTTTATTTCTGTCTGCCTATCGACTTGACTTTCGGTTTACATCGGTACAGTCATACGTATAAACAAATTAGAAATATCGTGCAATAATACACAAATTGTATGTTCGGTACTTTGGTAGTTATCAACATATACATATAACGTTGACAAATTGCACGATACTGCAAGAAAGCAATAAAAGATTACGCGCGAACCCTTCGCTTCAAGCAATTTCTGCCGAGCAAACTGTTTTCTGCAAATGCGTTCGGAAACTGAATATTTTACGGACAAAAATCGCTGTTTCGGTAGAATTTGCGAAGAAAATTATACTTTGGATTAATGAAGCTTTCAACGACTGATTCTTTTATTCGTGTAGACAAAAAATGTACGGAAACTTACAATTTTGGCTGTTACACTCGAGTAAAGTTTCTTTTACGCGTGCACAATGTCGTTGTATATTCTCCACGCAACTATTATTCTAATTTTAAATTTTTAATTTAGCAAAAATTATTGTAAACTCGTTTAGCTTCTGTCTGAAACATTTGTCGTATCGTTAGCGATATCTATATGTCTAAGGGAGGTAGCTTGTATGCGTGTTGTTAGAAGAAGAAGAGTAGTCAAAACTTGAGGTAAAGTCGGAGCGTGACCTCATATTTCTGGAACGCGTTAACCTACGTACAAAGCGTACGAGAATTTCTAAAGAATTCCTTCTTCCAAAGGTCTACGCTTTTGTGATATTCGTTACAATATTGAACATTTCGCGTAGCGTGGTAAACTTCGTTATTTTCCCTATTTTCGGTCGGGACACGGTAGTATAAACGTCTAATAAAATAGCACGAACAGGAACGGTAATACGATAAATTCTCGAGGCTTACCAAGAAGAGACGAGAGACGTACGTGGTATAAACACGCGAAGTACCTTGTGCATCTCGCTTCGCTGTACTCGAACCTTCGCCGTTACGCGTTTCTGCAGAATAATTCAAGGACGTTGCTCTTATATTTCCATATAAGTAATTTTGATTAATTTTACGATGATAATTCTAGGACACCTTGGACATTACACTGGACTTCTTACATAATTCTTAGGGCGAATTAAAAATTCCGCCACAATTAATTGAATTTCAATCGACCGCAGGACTGTCACTATACTTCGGTTCCAAACAGGCTTCTTGCATAATTGCTCGCTTTTTAGACAAGACACGTTACATTTACCAAGGATACACGTAGAATGGTATCATCGCATCTCATGTTCGTTGCATTCTCAAAACTCTTCCTTTCATTCGTCGGCCGTTGATGTCGAGCAAAGTCGAAAAATTGGTAAACTCTGTGATGAAACGAAGGAAAACGGGCGACCGTTTCCTGTTGACGACTGGAAATCGTTACAAATTGCGTGGTGGTGCACGCGAGTTACCAGCCTCGACCCACTAACCCACCTAGTCCTCACAATGACACCTTGCACAATTATATACGATCACAAACAACGAAACAGGAAAATCATACACCCATACATATTTATCACACAGATGACAGACGCAAAGCAAAGCTTAAAGAATCTATATATTATATCTCATTTGTGTATATGTAAATATGAAAACGAACACACTCTCTGATCCCTGGGCGCTAATGGATGGAAAACAGAAAAAAAAAAAAAAACGTTCGTCGATTGGCTTAACAAATTATATTCTGTGATTTGCATTACAGTTGTTGTGCGATAAGGCACATAGAGCATAAAATGCCTGAGTGTAGCAGTGAATAATACTGCCTACAATAGGGTGCCCCGGTCGGGAGATTCTATCCAGCAGTAGAATGTGTATGTAATCTAATTCGGATATACCTAATAATGTATCATATTTATTATTGTAACACTAGTTCAAATATTTTCTGTTGATTGCGGTATACGGGTCTCGTTAAAGGTGTCCGAGACAAGCGAATGAGAATTGGGAGTCATTCGCGGTTCTAGGATCTTGTGATAGGGTGAAACGTAGTATATTGAACGTATCGTTGACGATCTTGGTATTTATCAAAGTTTTTATCCAAAGACGTAAAGAATATGGACACGATGTATCGCACATCAAAGAGCTAAGAGATACGCGGTATACAGAATGCACGATAGGACGTTGAGACGATCGCTCCCAGTTTGATTTTCTCACTTGGGCACCTTCATCAGCCTATCACCTAGATAAGTCACTTGATTCCTTCTGCGAGCGTTCTCGACGTGATCGTTCTAAGAACAATAAATAAGCAAAACTAAAGAATCAGTAGTCGTAACAGAGAATCGAATGTGAGCCGGTTTCTCTTTTTTAATTCGTTCTCAGCGCGCGTGTTTTCGTCGATAACGCATCAGAACGTCATGTCGAGCAAAATAAGTAGAAGACAAGTATTTTGTACTGCTGCTCTGCAGCGCGAGAGCTGCCGCATCTTAGTAGATCCAGAGATCAATCAGGGCTGCTGGGACGTGCGTGATAACGAAAACGAAGAAAAAAACGAACATTTTGGTGAAACGGTTCGCGGTTGAAAAGCAATTATCGTTGAATAGATCGGTAGACAGAAGACTCCATGATGTCATCTACTGATTGGTCTCTGACGAATTGGTCGCAAGTTGAGGCAGGTTTTATAGGCGCGGTTAGGCTTGGGATTCTCGTATGCAGGGATTTGAAAGCTCGATTTCGGTATACAGAATCAGGCATTGTTAAACCAGTCGCGAATCAGTCTCTCGCTCTCGCGCTGTACGAACACTATTTTCACATGCATAGGCGAAGCTCACATGCAAAACCTTGTCGAAATCGGAGTAATCGTAATGTCTCGAATGCAACTATTTCATCGTTTCGGCTTCGTTGTTCGTCGATCGATACCGTTCAGAAACGAGCAAATTTATACGATATCGGTGCCGGTTGGTAGATTCGAACATCATTTTGCGAAACGTAACTGTGGTATTACTCCGATTTGACGACATATCGCGAGAAAAAACGCGAGGCTAATGCTTCATTTGGCGACCAGGAATTCAAGAACCGAGACGCATGGGACAAACGAGAAAGCCGCTGCCAGGTGCTAGAAGCGTAAGCGTGGCTTTATCCACACCCAACGATCAATCGGATGTCAGCAGAACGTTGACGGTTGTACAATGGACGCAATTTATCACGAATGATATTTCGTATACTCCAATGCGTAAGATGGGTAAGTGTTTCAGACGATATTTAAGACGAAGAATATATTTATTACGATAAAAATGATAAAATTCGAGAGACGATGAAAGAAGATTTTAATAATATTTCCTTCGTGCATAAGTAATTTTAAGAGCATGAAGACCTAAGACCTAGCATGTAGCTCAATAAGATTAGAAAATCGAGTTTTAAAACGGTAGGAAAAATTTACAAAGCGGTGTACCTCGCATCAACGAGACTAACATAAGATTAATCGATAAGCTCGATGTATTAATTTATACCGCACTGAAAATACCGTAATACGTATTATATGTTAATATCCATTCTATTATGTTCTATTAATCTTAAAATTGCAACACATTCTTAGTTACGGTAAATTTGTAACTCTCAGACTAAACGCATGTATTTTCTATAACTGTAACTAAAATATTCGTTTAAGTTCTCATTTGATTTACTGTTATTTACAGTATCGTCGGGAAAACCGATCTCATGCTGTCGATCAGACGGGAATGCCTTGTCTCCTCGATACATGCATCCTGATTGTTCTGCGATTATAGTACCTGATCGAGATCCCGTCTATGGCCAACATTACGTACGATGCATGAATTACGTGCGATCGTTGCCGGTCCTTAAGTCAGACTGTACTTTCGGACCTATAGAACAGGTAAATTAACTTTTCCATTAAATGCTGTATATAAATCGTTAGAAGGTACCAGATGCAACAGTGTGATTTTCAATGATAGATGAATCAAGCGAGTCACTTCTTGGATGGTTCTACGATCTATGGTTCTACGTTGAAGAAATCTCGCGAGCTTCGTGAGTTCGAAGGAGGTCGGCTGCGCGTTCACAGGGGCAACGACCACGATTTCTTGCCAATTGCTGAAAACTCTTCAGAATGCAAGAATGGGTGTTACGATTCTGGTAATTATTCGTACTTTGTATTCGATCTGCGATAAAAAATAACAACGAATCGTTCGTACAATCAGTATCGATCGTGTCACGAAACTACATATTTTGTAAAGTACTTCTACTACTAAAATACTTCTTCGCTATAGGTGATAATCGTGTAAATACGCATCCACAACTGGCTGCGATACACACTATCTGGCACCGTGAACACAACAGAATCGCCAGAAAGCTCGCCGAGCTGAATCCTCACTGGTCAGATGAGACGCTGTATCAGGAAGCCAGGCGTATAGTAATTGCTGAAATTCAGCATATCACGTATAAAGAGTGGCTGCCGATATTACTGGGCAAGAGATACACTCGGGCGATTGGTCTCGCCGTTGGAAATAGCTACAGCCGTAACTACAACTCCGAGGATGAGCCAGCAGTCAGTAACGAAGTCGCGACAGCAGCTCTGCGTTTTATGAATTCCTTGTTACAAGGAAAGATTAGGTGAGTCGATATTGTATTTTAAAATGAATCGAATGTGTAATCGTCATTCGTACGATGCCGATTATATTATTCAGATCCATGAATCCAAGAACAAATATTATGCTTCGGTTAAGAAATTGAAAGGTTTCATCATTCGTTACGTCTGATGACTCTCTACACAAACCACATACCTCTCATACCTCGACCGAGATGGCTGCCAGATTGCGGCTCCTCAATAATCTTAAGGACTTTATCATAAATCTTCGCATTTTTATAGTTAAAGTCCTTCAAACCACACAAGTATCTTTTAAGTTGAAGTATTCGTTAGATTTATTGTTCATTCCGAGAAAACACGGGAAAGCGGTTTTCCCATGTACAATATCACCCACGGGCAATGTACCTCATTTGATTTTTCTTATTCAATTAGAAGCAATGACAGTTGCCCTCACTTTCCTGTCCAAAATTGCCATCAACGAATCCGATGGTCCCCTACGCTAGACATACCCATCAAGAACTTTTCTCCGCGACAACATCGTCACCGAATTTCACTGGTTTTTCATACTTAGATCAGTCACCATCTCTTGACGGTTTTCCGTTCATTGATTAGTCATCAGTTTAACTTACTATATACACTTCGCTGAGAATACATCTACACGCACCACGCGTAACTACTTACACCTACAAAGTTGTTGAAATTAAGGGCGTGTTTTAATTCGTTATGTAAGTGTTATCATCGATTCAACCACCTCTATTATCCTAACTGGAATAGGGGATCGACCAATTCGTGGCATCGATTATCAAATCGTAACGGGAATTTACGACTCTCGTTGGCGCGTTTCTTCGCTATCGCGTCTCCGCGAACGGTCGAACATCGTTAGTTATTCTAATGTAGCGGGATCTACGTCCTACTCGTTAAGCGATTATATTGTTTATTGCACAGATACATAGATACAAGAAAATGGTGAATACAAGAAAACGTAGCTAGTTAACGATAAGGAACTAGTTGGAGATAAAAGGACACATTAAATACTTAATCTAATAATATTTTATCAGAGTCAAGACATAACGAGCATATTAACGGTTTTATTTACGGTTTTATGTTACAGCTTAACAGACAATAAACGTCAGATCAACAAAACAGTTTCATTGGCGGAATATTTTTATAAACCAAATATAATCGAGTCGCATGAAATATTCGATGGTTTACTGCGTGGTATGGCTACTCAGTCCAGTCAGAAGATGGATATCAGCATAATTGAAGACGTGAGTATGCGCTCTTCCTCTAGTCTAGTCGATCTAACCATCGATTTTAAAATAATAAAAAATAAACTATCCAAAGCTGAAAATTTAATGTACAAAACGAAGTCGATGAGAACAAATTATTCGTGTTTTGTAGGTAACAAGCAAACTGTTCGCTACAAATCAGGACAGCCTAGGTTTAGATGCTATCAGCTTGGATATTCAGCGTGGCCGTGATCACGGTTTACCCGGATATAATCATTACCGCAAATATTGCGGCCTTCCAGCTGCGAAGAGCTTCGATGATTTCCTAGACTACATTCCAATGGAGGTAAATATGCCAACAACATTTTTACGCTTCATATATATTCGTTATCTTAATGAAATTTAATGAAATTTTTCTAAATATAAAATCTTTTGGGAAAAGAAGAAAACAAGGAAGAAATATTTCAACTTCTAAATTACTTGAACTTTTTAAACATTTGTTGTTTATTCTGTTAACAGATGACGAAGAAATTGCGCACAATTTACGCCCATCCAGATGACGTTGATCTTATCATTGGTGGTATGGCTGAGAGACCAACGGAGGACGGATTATTAGGTGTAACTTTCCGTTGTTTGATCTCCGAACAATTTTCCAGAACTCGTCGCACCGACAGATATTTCTACGATTCTGCAAATCAGCCACAACCTTTCACAGTTGGTAAGAAATCATTTTTCTAGAATCATCGTTAACGCTTAATATAATTATAAAAGGACAAATTTTAAGTGCGCTGAAATTTACATTACAGAACAATTGGCAGAAATACGCAATGTAACATTAGCAAGAATATTCTGCGATAATGGTAACAACATCACAGAAATGCAACCGAATGTATTCCTCCGACCACAAGCAGGGTAAGTTGATATCCAATTATTTTACTAAGTATATTTTACGAGTTCAGGATAGTGTCATAAAAGAATAACATATTGTCAAAGTCTGGAGTTTAGCTTGTGCAACGCTCGACAAACAAGTAACGTATGCATTTTTTACATTTTTCATCAGAAACGAGTTGAGATCCTGTACGATGTTTGAAGCGATCCCCAGCGTGGACTTATTTGCCTGGGCAGAAAGAGCCAAGGCTTATCGTTGAACTTTCCCTCTTAATTGGCTGGTCACATTGCCGCATCGATTTGCCCGGATCGCGGGACGGGCGTAATATAGAGGTCACAAGAGAATGCCGGCGACTGACTTGATGATCCTAATCTCGATGTGATGTTATCAACGCGATCGGGACAAAGAAAAAGAGACAGAGAGTTTTTGCTGAAGAACTGCGTGTACCAGTGCGATCGAACAACGGGCACGATGAAGGGAAATAAGACAATTTAGTAGCATGCACACTACGTGAAAATTGATTAAACAAATAAACAATACTGTAAAACAAGATGCATCAAATAGACGTGACTAGTCGATTAAGTGGGCACGCTACGGAGGCTGTGCTATGATATGTGAAGTCGATCGAGAGGAAAGAATAATAGAAAAACAACTGCCGTTCGATAGAGGGGAGATGACTTCAGATTTCAGATAGACATTTAAATCTTACGGCAAGGCGTTTTAGAATAATTTAGGAATAACGTGGGACGGAGTTATCTATCATTACACGAGAATGCACGCGCATAAAAACCTAGAAGTCGTAGATACGCTAACCTTGTTAAACCTACGCTTACGAGTATGTTTGGTTCTTAGCGACGGATGTTCACAGATCATGCTGCTCGCAGTGACGTATTTGATTCCCTTTTTAGTGGTTTGAAGCTAATAATTATGTTAGGATTCCTGTGCTAAAGCAAATTTGAGAAAGTGTAACCTGGCTAGATCGACGTTTGTTAACCTAGTAGAAAATTAATATTTATGTCTAGAGATCCTTTGGCTAATCTGTCAAAATATATTCGTTTAGACGGTGATTATTGACTTTGTATGCACTAATCGAAATACGCACACTGCAATGGCCACTCCAAAACAGCGTTTCAAAAGTTACATGGTAAGCGAGTCTCGTCGGATCCGATTGTTTTTCACGTATTTTAGAAAACGCAAAGATCTTTTATAACTCGAGTGCTTGATGGGCATCCGAATATTCGGGACAAGCGAAAATTTTTATTCCATTCTTTGCACGCTAGCAAATGTATTTTATATAATTCTAATAATCATTTATCGATCTTTTTGACAAGCTGATAGTGTTCTAGGTCCCGATGCATATAGTGCCATTAGCGTCATGGTAAACCGCTCCTGGCTGTTCGATGAGTTCGTGCTTTATTTGTTGCGTTCGTGTTTTATTTGTTGGTTCTTTGCAATTTATCCCTCTTTATGATAAAAAAGTAAAAAAGCCAGGAATTCGGCTTTTATATCGTTCTTTTTTCGCATGTTTTCACATGCAAACGTTACAGATGAAGTTTATTTTTGTAAACCAGAGCGGCATGATATCTTGAATGTTCTATGAGATATGCAAATGAATGTATGAGCGAGTTTTTCTGTTTACCAAACTCGAACCCATTGCGATTTGACGTTCTATTTTTTAAATGATCTGGCGTTAAGAAGTCCAAGTCGATTTGCAATCAGAAAATAGTTCAAAGTCTGAATATATACTTCGAGGCCGCATTTTTTTTAGTATGAGGTAATATTTCTACTTTACATATATACTCTTATTTTAACGTATATATTATTAAAGGTAATTAATCTTAATACAATCATGGAAATTATTGGAAAATAAAATCAAATATTCTTTCTTCGTTTTATCACGATATCGAAAACAGTTTATTTATTAGCAATTTTTTGAACTAGGCTTTTAATTAGAATATTGATTAAATTCCACTATTAATTAACTAGTAGCAACTAATGCTACTTTATTAAAAATAAGATAATTTCCATATTGTTCGACTACATCATCAAAAAACTCCCAGCTCTCAAAGAATCATACTTTTTGGTAAGTTCATATATTTGCTAGCAAAGCATTATTTCATTTCTAAACATTGTACGATATCTAGCTATTCGTGCATGCAGTGGCGGATTTAAGTCTTTGGGGGCCTGAAGCTAACAATCGTTTAGGAGCCCTTGAGCTAAATACAAATTTTTAAAGGTGTTGCCTGGCTAAAGTGATGTTTGTTAAACCAATAGGAAATTAATATTCAGATTATTAGACACGCTTTGGCTAATCTATCATGTGATGCGAATTGTATCATGTGGTAAGAGAGCCTCGTTGGATTCAGTTGTTTCTAGAAAACGTAGGAATATTCGAATACTCGAGTGAAAAGAATATTCGACAAATATCGTTTTAGCCAAGCTAAAATTTTTATCGCAGTTTATTTGCATAGCAACAAATGTGCTTCATGTAATTCTATTCGTTTACTACTCTTCTTGATAAGGACTCTTGGTGCCCCTATAGCGTTCCGAGGGCCGACGTTTATAGTGTTATCAGCGTCAAGGTTAATTTACCCCTGCATATGCTTCAAACTTTTAACGAACAAACTCTCTAAAAATAGAAGTATAACGTGATACCACGATGGAGTAACACGATAGAATATTAAGGGAATGACGTAGAGCAGATCGAATATATCAACTCCAATAATTTCAAATTAATCGAATCATCGCACTCATTTACATAGGAAGAAAGGAAAAGACGACGAGCGATATCGTAACATGATAGGTGTAAGTTTAATTGGATTGATTAAAATACGGAAAGGTGAGAATCAGAACGAGCAATAAGTCCTGGGAGAATAATCGATATTATAACCTAGTACTCTTCTACTAGATGTATTGGATGAAGTAGTGTTTCAGGGGTTTTAACGTGTTTATGATAGGATCGAAGCGTTGCGGAACAAAAGTACAGAAAATGCAAGATCGTTTTGTAATTACAAAAGAATAGCAATACACTTGGTGCACAATGTCTTCTAACTATGTAGTGCGAGATTTTTACTCATATCGTGAAATAAGATTTAGGATATTGTATAATACTTTTAAGGAAATATATCGTGTAATCAAACTTTTTAAGTAATATATTACTATAATATATTAGCTAAAGTTTAATTACATCCTTTTTTTTCGCATGATAATTCTTACGGCTGTATCGTTTTTAGATCGATAGATTCATTGTTTACAAATCTTGGTTTAAAGCATTCGTCGATGAGTTTGAATTACTCTAGAGTCTTTCGCTCAAGCCGATAACACCGGTATTGTTGAATATCGATTATGTTATACGAGAAGATTATACGCATAGCTCTTGATATTTACAACGATTGCCTGCCATTTCAAATCTCTCGCGTTCTTCGAATTTGCTCGCAACTTTTTTTCTCCTAATCACGCTTATTGTTACCGAAAATGAATTTTAATGAAACTCTGCTCAGCGTTCACGTTGATTTGCATGACTGTAACGACTGAAGTACTTTTAGGAGTATACGGAGTATGACTGATTAGTTATTAAGAAGAGAATAATATTGTTGAACGTTTCGTACGTAATTAGAATTAATTGTACTTACGGAATTCAATACGATTCAAAGTTTGAATTGATTAAGAACGGGATTAATCGTATTGCAAATTTCGAAAATAAAAGATCTTATCCTAATGTGTCGGTATTTTTATATTTTGTTATTACTTGCATTCTTCCTGTATACTTTTTTATATCATTCTCATATTCGTGTGTTGCATGCATCAGCAGAATGGATATTTTTCCACGGACGTATACTTACATATGCGTACAATATATACATTTAGTAATACACATATAGGTATATAGCCATTGAGAAATATGACTCATGGAATAATCATTACTCTCGTACAAATGATACCACTATCTTTGAAAGCAACAAAATATATATTGCGACTGAATATACATGTTGTAATATACATAGATTGGAATATATCGAGATACGAGTCGCGGAAAACCATTACTTTTGAGCAAAGGATACCACTATTTTGTTAAAACAACGGAATATATATTACGTTGGCAATTCGACGTTAAAAGTAGCAACGGTACTTTATCGCAAGCCTAGACGCCACAAATCGATACAGTCTGTAAACAGTTTGTAAGGATTCTGCAAACAATTATTCATAAAATCCAGTTTAGGCTAACACACATTGTCCGTAAACGGTCTACGTACATTGCAGGTTGACAGCCAGGACGATGTACATACACGCGTACACATACACGTCCGCGAACCATGTATGCGGGTTAGGGATAAAATATCGTTTGTCCATCAGGACTAGGCTTAAGCCTAGACGAGATTCGTCGCTTAACCTTAACCTAAGTCTACCTCGACGAAAAACTAACTGCAGACTACGTGTCTCAGCCAATCGGCATCTATTGTTCGTAGAAAATCCATTGATAGACAGACGCTGATTGGCTGCGATACGCGTCTGCGGACAATCATCGCCCATCAGTGTGGCAGACTTAGCTGTAAAGTTTCTACGAACATGCGTGCACGAATAAAATACAGGAGGGGTATAATTCGTAAACCGTACACAGTCACTGAAACAATGGTTTGTTTATGATGGAAGTACAGGGCAAGGGAATAGCGACCGGCTACATGCGAAAAGAGTCTACCATTTGCATTCGGTATCTACGGAAACAGTCCACCAATTTCACGTAGTATCTAGGCAAACAGTCCACCATTTTACGAAGTATCTGTGGACACAGTTTACCATGTGGACGAATAAAAAGGTTTTATCGTTTATCAAGGATCTGCAATTAAAAGGGTGTTTATGTAATATAAAGAGTGAACAGTATAGAGATCGAAAGGCAAAAAGTGACGCGATAGAGCATTTATCAAGTAAATACGAAATTAACGTCAGCGAAGTGGAAAAAAAAATTGCCAATCTAAGGTGTCAGTTCCGAAGAGAACACAAAAGATCATCGAATTTGAACAAAAATGGATTCTATCGGAGAGCAACGTGGTTCGGATACAAACCATTGTTGTTTCTACTGCAACATGTTGAAGTATGTGTATTTAAGAATTACTTAGTTTGATTTTTGCGAAACAAAGGTAAGGAAGGAATAAATAGAATTTAACGTTTGGGGATATTTATTTTTCCGAAGGATTTTTAATGCGATTAATTACTTTTTGTGTGTATCTAGAAAGATAAAGGAATTCGCTTAATTTTTCAAGAATAAAATATGCGTTATTTCTTCCTACTCCTCTTCCGTCACAAGCCTCTTCTTCCTAGAATAGATAGAATACCATTATTGCTGTTTATAGAAGGACAAGGTTCAAGAGGATGAACTATCGAGTAACGTCGACTCTGTCTCCGTAAAAACGATTTACAGAGAAAATCCAGGTATGTTCACGGCACTTCAGAAATCCAAGTTCCTATTTCCAAAACCGAAAATAAATTGCGTTAAGAACATCGGCAATGAGAGGAAAACTATAAAATGTATAAAGACAGAAACTAGTACAGAACGAGATGAATTTTTAGTTTACGGGGAACACATAGCGAATAAATTACGAAACAGTGGCAGAAGTCGGAAAGAAATCGCTGTCGCGCAAAATATTATCGATCGCGTATGTTTTAATTTAATAATGGAAGCATACTTCGAAGATGGTAATAGACATTCTGTATCGCAACTTAGACAATCATCTAATGCCATTGTTACCGTAATTTAGATAATAGTGTAACGATAGTTCGAATAAAAAATGTACAAATTTATCTAATACTTTTTTATCTTCTACATTATTTTGCATTGCTTATTATTCGTTACATGCTAGATAAGCTTCCTCGGTTTGGTTCATTTTACAGTTGCGCTACACGTTCCAGGTCAGTTTACTCATTCAGAGTGTTAATACAACGTGAAACTAAAATCCTTGCAACGAATCGAGATATCAGTTACAAACGAAATATTCACGTGCTCGGGCACACAAGACACGCCTCAATACTAACCATCGTTTATCGCATGAGAGCTTGTTCGTATCAAGGACGATCTGTCAATTCCCAAAATCCGTAGCCAGTTCGTACGAGAAGTGGTAAGTATGGATATCTGAGAGCTACGATCGCATCTCTGTCTCGCTAAAATACCACCACCACGTGCATATGTTTACGACTGGTATAGGGACTATAAATTGATTCAAAGCGAAAACGATTTTCATAAAAGTGGAAATCGCGGGAGATGAGAAGCGTGGAAGGAACGTCGTTTCTACAACCGGCTCGTTTCTATTCCCTCAATTTCTCTTTAGATCGATTATTATTACGTTCAATTGTTAAAGCGAGGATATCGGCTCTTATACGAGAAGAAGTAAATCCTAAGACGAAAGGGAATTGCTCGAGCGATCGCGTCTTTTTTTCTCAGCATAGTCCACAGGGGAACAATAAGGTGAGTTCATCTTTACCACATATTAAATAACGAACGTATGAATTTTACATCGAGCATACATATACATTGGACATTTTTTAAATTTACGATTCTCTCTGATATATCGTGCCGATCTAACCGCGTAACAAACAACCCCATTATACTTTAATAGAGATTTCCAATACAGTCGACTGGATTTCCACGTTTCGCAATAACAGAAAATTTTATACGATTCTCCGCGGATAAATATGTTTATCGTCTTGTTAAAACGGAATGTTATTATACGACTTCTCCTTCGCACAGTAACCCCGGCGTTTTCTCTGTTATCGTTGCAATCTTCGCTTCGATTATCGTCGTAGAGCATATTTGTCGACAAAAGCGTCATTTTTTTATCCACCTTAAAATCTACCTTTTGATTAATTTATATCCGGCTGAAATTGCCAATTAACATGCTTCTAAGGTGTCTCGTATATCCTTCCATGCACTGCCAGCGCGTCGAGGGCGTACGAAACCTGTAACATTTATGTCAGTTTTCTTTTTACATTTTAGTTACTATTTCCGCTGTTAAATATGAATAATCTTATTTTCAAAATTGTAATCTTTCCAACGATAGTTAGATAAGATTTTTCTCCAAATGTGATCATCGATCGAGCGAACCCTTACGCCGCAGTTAATCGATTGACCCTTTGAAAACGCGAAGCTTGTAAGTTCTTACAGCATTCACTAAAAATTGTAAAACATTTATTGCAAACGGTGACTGAAATTGGCGGGAACATATTACGATCGTACAGCGTACAGCCTACCGGTTTTAAATATCATTGCTTGAATTAACGTCGGCAATTTTTCAGCAGCCTTGGTAGAACCTTTTTTTTTTTTTGCCTAAAAAAGTAACGAACAAAAGAACGTTCAAAGAACAAGCGGTACGAAGGAATTCTTTGGTCCGCGCCTTTATCCTGGCAAAAATCGAGCGATAGCGCGCAGTCGAAAAGTCAATCGTTACATTATTCAGCGTTTTTACAATGCGATCTATTTAAGAAATGATATCACAAGAAACTGTGATCCTTTCTAAACACGAGTATTAATCATTGGACTGGTATACGGTTCGAGCGGTGCTAAAAATCTTTGTAGACCGAGAGCTTTTGACAGCGTGGGGTACCTACCGATCTACGATCGTAACTCCTGCACTTTCTCCCACCATTTATAAAGTTCGGCTCATATCTCGCACTCGTTCAGTCGTCCTGCCAACACGTGTTTGGAATATTGGCCGAGAATTGGCAGAAACCGCGTATGAAGTGAAGTTCCGCTCCAATATTACCGATTTTGTGCGTCTCGAACGAGGTTCCAGCCGGCCTGGAAAGTTCGGTGTTTTCGAGCAGCCAAAAATCTTCTGGTGGGTCTCAAGTTTCATTTTCTGTCAATTACGCGACCGCAGATCCGTACGGATCGACCGATTATTCATTGTACCGGTGTGAATCAACAGTATTTCGACTTTCGATACCGATGCGACCACTTTTCCTTTGCAAATTATCTCGCTCGAGTATTAAAGTTGCTAATACGATGGATAAAATCGATCGTTTAGGTGGATTTTACGCTACTGCTTTTCAAGATCGATTAAATCTCTCGTCTGCGTATCTTTTAGTGGAAGCTTCGATCAGGTGGAATTTACTTGTTTTCGAAATAGGGGGTAGAGCTTTCCTTCGAACGTAATACGCGTCTTTTCATTCAGATTTCTCTCTTATTTTCTAATTTATTATACTTTTAGTAATTTTACTTGCTAACGTATCAAAGATTCGTCGTATAAGTGTTTTTACGTTTGAGCAGAATAATTAAATTGGCGTTGGAAAGAGTTGCTCCGAGTGAATAGGGAAAACCTAAGAACGTCCCAACAATGTCAAGCGACAGGTTTATTTTACATTTACTTTTTTTTTTCCTAGTAAATGATTCCCTCATCCTTACCGTGTTATTGCATCACACGACCTCGTATAATTACAAGAAGCTGACAACCTATTGAAAGGAACACAGAACGACTGGTAAATTTACAGTCATTTACTTTCTAATGTGAAATCAGACGTGTTGAATCAAAGACCTATTTATTTCAAGTAAACAATCACTAGATAAATGAAACCACTTCACAAATGAAATATTTGTTTAGCTTGGAAACTTCGATCTCGCGTAAGTAATACGTCTGTTCAATGAAACGTTACAAACTCTTTCTTTACTTCCAGCATTTCGCGTACTTGAAAAACGTTCCAGACACTCGCCTTTACTTTTATCAGAGTTTAGTAAGCGCGTTTGTTAAGCAAGACCGATGAAACGGCGCAAAAGAACCTTCTCGTTCCGAGTGTATACTTGATACTAGAGAAAACGCCTTGGACTTGCCATTTCGGCAGCTACCGTGCCAAGATTCTAGCAATTAAAGGTTAAACAATGCCGAAGCTGAACTATGAGTGCATTCCACTCGACGCCTTAGTCGTATTTGCTCAAATTATTCTTTGAGCGGGTTATTTCCTATCTTCTCTCTTAAAAGTGAAATACAAGAATAACGATATCCCCAAGAGAATTGGATATTAGAAAAATTGTAAAAGTAAGTCTCATGTTATACCGAGTTGTAATTTCTTTCCTAGCTATTCGAATTTCTTCCGCAATTTATTTATATTCGTGTAACGATCAATTTACAAGACGACTCTAGAAAATGACACCGTAAGAGTCAATTGTGATTCGTATAACTCGTAACATTGTAATAAGGTCTCGGAAAGTTTCAAGCTTCTTGAATCCTAAGCGTGTGTTACCGCTCATAAGATATAACATAATGAGCAACGAGTGTAGAGCAATTTATAATACAATAAACGCGATTGTGCGTACGCAATAATTCTACGTCCCGCCCAATTTTTGTTACCATATAATAGGAAGTTTGTATGACTCGTGTAACATTCGTAATTCGTTTCCTACACTTGTAATTAGCGTCGCGTCGATTCGTTGCATGTCTACTTTTAATGCATCGTTCGGTTTCATGATCGCAATCGTAGAGGAAACGCGCTCAACTACAAACGTATTTCTTACATGGTAATTAAATGTTTCTATCAAAATTTCAAATTTCCATCAAAACATTAGGGTTGGCTGATTTAATTAAACATCTAATTTCTGCGTATATATATATATATATATATATATATATATATATTTGATTTACATAAAATTGCAAAATCAATATTTCAATTGATGGGATATAATCTAACAATGTCAGATGAATAAAGAAGATTACTGGCCATTTAAATAGCCAACATGGCAAAAGTACGTGTACGTAACGTTATCGTGAATTAATTAATTAGTCAAGCAAAGGATTTGTACTCTTCTGAGAATATATATTATTTCAAATGGGCATCCAAAATTGCGTAATAAATTTGTCGTTAAGTAGGAACAAACGTTTACGCCGAAATACGAATACCCGTGAAAATGTAATTCCGTAAAATACTACTTGAAGAATAATATTTCAAACTGTCATACCGAACGTACTTGGAACATTAATTACTTTTCATCGCTTCCCTCTTTTGATATGTATCCACTCCGTTTCATTGGTCTATTATTCATTATAATGTCCATCACGATTGCAATTATACAAATGTATCAACGAACTCTTGCTTATCGTATTTTCATATTTTTCATTTTACCAACAACGCACAAGATTCGCGGAAAAATAAATAATTTCTAATTCCCAATTTGCAATTACCAGTTACGTGCTTAATCTACTAGTCGCTATCTATCCGACTCGGCTTAAATTTACATTTAGCGTTTGAGTTATTTGAAGCAAGTGGAAAGCACTGATTCGTCCAACGGACTTGCACCGCATAAATTAGTTTCCTACGCATCTGTTTGTATAATTATCGTAAAAAAGAACAAAAGGTAAAAAACAGGTGAAATAATTAACCACAGGATTGCACTTCATTTTCTGTGGTCGAAGTTATAGCCAAACATATCTCTACTTTCTCTTCCTATTATACCAGCGAATTAGCATTTCTTTGATCTTCGCAGAGCAGTTGTCATTAAGGAAATTCCACGTTCGCCGTCTGGACACGCGTCTTGCTCGTTCTGCTCGTTGACTGTTGTTCGAACGATATTGTGACGAAATAGGTATAAAGTTATTGTGAAAATATTTACGCAATAGTACGCGTACGTTTTAATCATTTTTCTATTAGTTTCAGTGTCGTAAGCGTAGTTAATAGGATTTGACAGGAGATTAGTCTTTCTATAGAAGAAACTATTGGTTTTCTAGCGACAGTACCTCGCGTTGATTTTAGAATTTTATTCCTAGAGCGGCTTTCAAATTAACATAGAACGTGTTCTTTTCTCCGTACGATACGAAGGTCGAGCCTCCGTGAAAGTTGTTTTTGAAAATGCTTTGATAATTCACGTTAGTTCCAGGATGTTACACGTGAACGACCAATGATATTCGTGCTCTATTATACATATGTCTCGTTTTTCGAAGGTGGTCGATCGAGTGTGAAAGTTGTTAGCCTTTAAACGATGAGACTAAATTATGTACGGCGAATTTCGAGAAGCGATTACGCGAACTTTACATAATTTACATTTTCTGTAATAGCTGTTACGACTATTCCGGAGTTCTAAGAATCAGTTAGCAGACGATCGAAAACAAAATCCAATATTATGAATCGTCAGAGCGCCTCCTTCGAAGGTGAAATTAACCATCGATGATTCATACTAATGCCGAGATTCGATTCGAGTAGAAATTTTGCAAGAATCGAATGAGTAATAGTCGAATATAAAAACGCGACAGCCACATAGCTGCGAGAATTGTGACTTTTGGAAATTACGATGGTATTTCTATTTCAAAAATCCTGACTTTGTTCATGGACGTTTCAACGATCGTTAAATAAATAACGCGTCAGAACTTAGAAAGAACGGTCGGCTATTACGTTCAATTTCAGCTCTCTGTTTCAAAATTATTCGATACTGACGCAAAGACGCAAAGCGACAAACAGCAGGACTGCGGACACCAAGCAATTAAATCGCAACTTACATCCATTTCCAGCTTAAGTAAGAGCTTCGAGCTGAGGACGTGTAACCACCTGAGAAGAACAGGTACGATCGGTGACAACGGTTGCCATCGATAGTTTGTCAACTTGTAATTACATCCTTTCGTAATTAAGTGTCACACGGACGGGAAATCGTGAAATTTCCAGCAGAAAGGAAAAAAAGAACTGGGACACAAATCGCGCCACGTATCGCGTATCAGTGATGGATACCTCGTTTCTCATCGAAGAACCCCATTCTGATTTCCGACCGCAGAAAATTCACCAGGTGGATCCTCGATCTGCCATCAGACATCATTTGCCGTTTATCGCGGTTTTGAAACCAGACTCGTTTATGTTATCGGCAAAACTCGTTCGTAACAATGGAAACTGATCGATACGTAAAAATACGAGCGCTCTTCAATTTTACCGTCGTTGGTTGTTGGTCGTATAGGCGTGGCGCAAATGATATCTGGATTTTCATTTGGTCGCTACCTTCTCGTTGGTCTTCGTTGATGGACATCGCGAGATTAAATCTGAGTGGGAAATGGCCAGCTCCTAGCTTGCTTTTTCTTCTGAATTTTGTAATTAAACGATAAACGAAAACAAGCGTACTTATACCTCGTAATAATCGCGTAGTCGATATGGATCAATTAACAATAAGACGACCTGTAATTAGTCGTTTCATCGTTACACGAGCTGTTGAATGCTTTTATTCGGGCAAACAGGTCGATGTTGCGGTGAGCTGGCTGGTAGGCGAATGTAATTGCTCATAACGACAAGTATATAATTAGTTGCATGGTTTCGGGCAGACAAGCCACGAGATCGGATCTTTTAATTATCTTCTCGATTAAATGGATAACCAGCAGTGAATTGTCCGAAGATTTTTACACCTGCAAGTGTAAAGTTTCGATTCGTCGAACATTTGTTAGAAAGCGTAGGTTGTCGAAGACGAGATTTTGTATTTTGCCCTGTACGAAGAGAATCGGCAACTTTTTGCGATACTTTCAAGCGATTAAAGCTCCGATATATAATAATAATAATAATAATACGAAGCGTTATCATTGAGAGATAAGAAAAGAATTTAGCTTTACTATTGCGTAATCAACTGATAATCGTAAAGTCGCTGGCAGCTAGAAATGATCAAATTGTTAATTCTTTCGCGAGAGTAGTCTCTCTTATCGCAACAGATAGAGAACAGAGACTTTCGTTTGATCGATGAATGCAAAATTAAGGTTATGCAATTAATCTTCATCGCGTAAATTTGCGTGACGCGTTTATCAGAAGCAATAGTTGTAACTCTTGATAATGCAAGAGTTAAGTATAATTGTTGGTGGCAGGAAAATTGCTTGTAAATCTTCGTGGAAAAGAATACTTTTCATTTCACTTAGGAACTCGTACTACTCTATGCGCGTCGAGCGAGTAGTTCGTTCGAGATTACTCTATTATCAGATAAACGTACTATTTTGCAATGCGGAAGAAGCTTCGGAGGAAAAATCGCTCTTACTTTTAATTTACTCCAACTTTTCGTACTTTATCTTTCAAATTGTATTTACCTTCTATCTAATGAAAACGTTTATATTCTTCGTGGAAGAGTTAGATCACGAGTCGAGGACACCGATTCGCGTCCTTCATCCTTAAACAATTTATTATAATTTATTCCAATTATAATAATTACAATAATTTATTTCAATAACAGAGATATTAATATTACAAGGTTGCCAATTCATACAAAGTTTCTAACACACATGGAACTTCTCAATTTTGCAATCCCTTTTAGGTAGACGATTAAGAAACCACATCGCCTCGATGCAAATTTTTAACATCGCAGGCCTATTTCGCGCAACATCCTTTCCAACAAGTCATCGTTTCTGTTTCTACCATCGGAACGTAATATCGTATTTGAAAAGTTCACGCTATCGAAACCATCGACGAATTATTAAATCTTGGAATTTTTAAATGACAGCATTACGTTGCGCACGATACGTTCGCAACGGCTGAAGAATTTGCGTCTCATCGCGATGCTTTGCACAATTTCAAAAGACTCCTTTCAGCTTTTATCCCACTTTTCGTATCAAAGATTCTACGGTATGCCGTCGACTTTCCACAATACGTGTATACCTCGGAAAATGGTTCTCTTGCTTTAACAGTCCACTTCCTTTTGCTTCTGAATAAGTCAAAAGTACTCGAGGATTTCGTGACTTCCTCTGAGGATATCGATAAAGCGATTGCACAATGCCAGTGGACGGAAACAGTGAATCAGCGATCGGCTTTCTTATTCTGCCTTCCTGTTTCGTATCGTTGCGATGTTAATTAATCAGAAAGTTAGAACGATTCGGAAAAATTCACGAAACGTGAAAAATACTACATTTACATGTTCCACGGCCGGACGTTGCCGAATCACGAATACGACATTGATTGAAACACGATGATAATAGGCGTGAAACTCGTAACCTTCACGGCAATGGAAATCGCTTTACGTAATCACGCAATTACGCCGAATGCAACTTCATAACTGTTGAGCTGTTAATTAGCGTGAAAACGCGTGGCAAATTTCCTCGCGGAAAAGCGAGCGAAGAAAGTGGAATTTGCCGGCGCGCGTGGCAGCGTCGTGCTTCTACAGTTAAGTCGAAGATTTATCTTTCGCGACGCTGATTTAAAACGTAACTAATTTACAATATGCTTGATATATTTATGAATTAGCAGAAAATGTTCTTCTTTTTTGCCGTAACTCTGTTAGTCGATGAAACGTACCAAGTATTTGCACACAGGTTGGACATGGTTTGTGCTTATGTCTTAGACGCAGTTGCTGCACAAAGTAACGTACGTTGACTCCGACGAAGTCACGTAATTTATCAACGATCGCGTTACAAAGTTGGAGCGTTGCGCGCAAACATAATTTAACGAGTCAAATTCACGCGATTTATCCGATAATAAATGCAACGAACGATTCATCGTTTTTCCACGTAAGAGCATCGCGTTTCTTTTCTTTGGCAATGCTTCACAATCCTCGGGGACGTTTCACGCTTCGATTTCGTTCCGACTTTTGACTCGGCAAATGTTTTCCTGCATAATTTTCATAATGACGTTACCGCCGTCGTTCGTTTTAGTAGTGCAACTTCGCGGTGCCTTCCGAAGTCTGGGCAAACAAATTGAGGCGGCATTTCTCATCGTAGAAACAGTAAGTCGGATTACGAATCAACTGCAGTAATTTAGCGTGTCCAGTTGCGTGATACAAATTACCTGGTCGCAATTACCTTGTCAGTTCACCTCTGGTTTCATCAATCAGACGGCAAATCGATTAGAAAAAACAATTAGAAAAAAAAAAGAAACCCGTAACGATCGAGTTCCATAAATGGAGAACAGGTTTCGCTTCGGCATATCATTGCCAAAACAGTGAGTCAACAAAAAGAACCAGGGAATTCCTATAGCGGAGATCGCTTCAGTTGTTACCTCTTCCGTCTTTTCTTTTAAATTATACAAATTGTAGAAAATTATAAAGAATCCTTTAAATCCTAATGATTTGTACTCCACTCTGCGATCATTATTGACGTAATACAGCTTCGCATTTCCTGTAAAATGTACAGTAACGCGATCAATTACACATAATCAAATGAAATTTTTCTCCTCATTTGTAGTCGCTCTATGATGACCATCCTCGCTAGTTTCGGTATCCAAATCGATGGGAATGATATTAGATTACAGGCTTTTAAATTTGCAGCTTCAAACCAATCGAATACATTTGTACAATCGAAAGATATACGAACGTTCCGATAGAAATTCACGAAAAAATTGGTGACATGCAACCGGAAGGCGTTCGCGGCACGTTGCGCACAAGTTGCCGAGTTTCTCGTGCACCGTCACTGCAAAATTGGTCAGCTACGCAACTTTGTTTCGATAGAAAAGTGCTCAATATGAAAGCGAGAATAGAGAATCGGTCGGTATTTTCGTCGCGTGCTAAGTATTAGGTTGTCCGAAAAGTTTCTTTCGCTTTATCAGCTGATAATGGATAAACGACAATTTCTGTTTTATATTATTTTATCGAAGTAGGTATGATCCATTTCTTTCTATTTCTATTCTTACGTTCGTGCATAATTCAATAAACTAATATAAAAGAAAAAACATTGTGCGTCTATTATTTCCTTATAAGAGAAAAGAAACTTCTTCGACAACCTAATATAATACACAATAGAGAGAAAAATAGAGAGAGAAAGAGATCTCTTCTTGAATGTAGGAAGCCTAACAGAGAATGATTATACCTAAACGTATATCCGATATATACGATCTTGTTCTTGCTGTTACATCCAGTATCGTAAGCTGTATATCGTTCGTTTTCCAAATACGCGTTATCGTGATTCATTGGTGTGCAATATAATTGATTGTAATAAAACACGTAAATATGCGTGTGATATTTGAGTAGCAAATCGTGTTTGTCCAAACTGTGGCGATTGAGAAAAATTTTCACTCGTCCGTCGAAGGATATCGTTGAAGAAACAAATACGACTTTTCTGCGTTGTAAAGTCACGCGATATTAAGAATGATATTTATAAGAATGTCAATACATAAGAATTAACGAACGAAATATTTTTCAAATTACAAAGGAATTCTAAAATTCTATTCCGTAGATTTGGATGATAAAAGAGCTCTAATTGGATATAGCGATATATTATATCTTTTTCAGAAACGTAAACAATGTAAGCGCGTGTATCCGTAATTAGGATACATATTCAGTTGGTTAGTAGGTTGAAATCTCGTAATTATTTCCGTCACGTAAACTGAGATATATTACAATATTAATGAAACCAGTTTTCCAACCTCATATAGATACGTGACATAAAATACGACTACGTTAAAAATCTCTCAAGTTATTTCGCGTGGTACTTACAGATTGGACGAAAGCTTGGAAGAAAATTTTAATTATTGACAAATTTCACAATTCGTCGTTTATTTTATTTCGCAGCAATTTAAGTCAGTCTTTACGTACATTAACATGCACATTCGGATTATTCTTCCTACGTACTTGAACAGCAATCCTACAACAATCCAGCAGCAATTTCTAAATGTTCGATTTTCAAAAAAAAAAAAAAAAAAAATGGGAAGCTACTACGGTTTCATAGAATGGCAGGAGAATATGCAAGATCATGCAAAGTGTAATTGGCTTGCTTATTTACATGCAAGGGATGGTATCGTGCATGATTTGAACGTACGTCTGGAACGCATATATTCGCGACAAGATGCACCTAAACGCGTCTCAGGCACTACACGCGTTACCTTCGAAAATGTCTTTTTCTTTTTATTAATAAAAGAAGTATGTATAAGACGAGATAAGCGCATTGAAATAGCATGCATTCAGTAGCGAATCGGATCTGAAATAACTGAGAGGAACACGACGTAAACTTTTAAAAACCACATTTTACGAGACAGGTGAAAATAATGTTGAACAAGAGTAACGTCTGTATCTTTTAATATTTATGAAAAGCGTTTACCGTTTTGAATAAAACGATTCAAATGCTATAAATATTCCTTATAGGTCTATTAAATTTTCGTACATTTTAATCGTGTAATATTAATAATTTCTCCATTCAAGAAATTCAACTTTTATATACGTATATATATATATATGATGCATGTCGAAATATCGACGTTGTCATAATTTATTATTCAATTCTTTGAAAAGAGTAGATTTTATTATTCCGTTTCAGTCGTTTCGTTCATGCTGTAGCTGGTAAAACTGGAAAAATATTTGTTAAACAAACGTAGAAAGATAAAGCAAAGAAATACATTTATGTGTATATCTAAGTATACGTATAAGCATCTTGCTATCCTGAAAGTAGAACGTTCCGCTTATATTCAGACAGCGTTTTTCCACCGCAACCGTACCGAATCCTGTTGAAAACTATCAACTAAGCTTGTCTTAAACCAGTTGCCTCGAAAATAACCAAGGTTCGTAGAGGAAATTCGATATCTCGTTTATCGTTTGATCATATCGATGTTCGATAAAAGTTTAGATTACTTAGATATTATTTTATTTACTACATAGTTGAGAATTAAGAGATACTTTGAACGAGTATATTAATTGATGGAAATTTTTCATATTTTTCAGCTTCCAGTTACTTAATTTCTTAATACGATCTCGACCTATATTTCAGAAACATGAAGGGACGAAGAGAATGGCGGACTGTAACAACTTTCCTCGTTCTGTTAGTAACAAAAGAAGCAAGCGTAGTGAATGGCAAGAATATCACGTCCGGAGATGAGAAATTCTCAGAAAATACAGGTAAGGCTCTTCGATACAGTTCTCGCGACATTATCTCAACTATTTAAAATCACCAGCTTGCGATCGTAATAACTCAAACGATAGTCACTTTTTAGACGCACAATGAACGCAATTTAGCATCGTAAACCTATATTTGCGCTGCAATCCTTTCACGAGTTACTACAAATTGACACGACGTTTTATCGACACTTTCAAATATTTAAAAACCACGTGCTATTTATTACAACCAGGTGTTGTACATTAAACGATAGGAATTCTAAACTGACAAAAGAAACTAAACACTTGAGTGCACGTGCTTCACAATGCCAAGCATTTTCTTTTATGCATTAATTTCTTATATTTCCCGGAACAAAGATGGAGAAAGAATTACTAGCAAGTAGCAAATAATCAGGCATTGAGATTAAAAAAAAAAAAAAAAATATAGGAAATCTTGTTAAATCAAATTAACTTGTTTGCAAAAAATTCTTTAAAATAATAATATCAAGCAGAAGCTGAAATATTATCGACAAAGGCAATAAGAGAGTAGAAAATGAAGAAAACATCGAATATATTATATGCTACATAACATTGCAAACATTAATAACGGCATTCGTATGTAGATGCTAATACAAATTCCTGCTGCGTCGAATGGTTATTCGATAACTAATCGATACTTGGTCCGTGATACTTTCGAATAAAATACCGATAATCAAGAGCACGCGTACAGCGCAAAGAAAAAACCTGGATCGATATCGGAATTAACCCAAATTTATCGTAACGTATACTTATACTTAAATTGACCGCAATTCGTAATACGTATATGGTCAGGCAAATTATATGGCATGTCTGCCTAATGAAGCGACATTCTACTTCTTGGAATATTAGATACATGCTAAACATTTATGCGCTTTTCGCAATGCTCAGCGTGTTTTTACGTCTGTACGAGGTTTCAGCTTTTCCTAATAATCAATTAAAGCGACATCGTGAATCGGGCCAAGGGACAGGAACACGGGAAGAAAGAGGAGAAAAACGACACGCTTGTACGCGTTCCTTTAAAACGTTAGGCGTTTTCTTCGTACATTGCGTCTGCTTTCTCGAACGGCAATCAAAGCGTTGATAAATCAAGGCAAAGGATAAGATCATGCAGCGAAAGGAACTAGGGCAACGTGTTCATTGTGCAACAAGTGGAAGTTAAAAACAAGAAATCGCTGGCCGGATAGAAAACGATTGTCTCCTTAAGTATCGTAGTATGCCGGAATATCGGTAATTTTTTTCGAGAAACCTTTTCTGTGGTCACAAGCGAAAGTATCGTTCCTATAATATTTACGTCGCGATATCCTTAACGCGTAACTCGATATTACCAGCGGAGGAGCAGATTCACGCGACCCGCTGCTGACAAATCAAAACGCTACTTACAAAACCGTTGCCGGGACACGGGACAGCGGTGCAGCATCCACAACGGTGTAAATAACAGGGCGCGAGCAATTTGGCCAGCGTCCAAAGCGATACTTGCTGCGCTGATTGAAATTCAAATTCGGCCAAGAGTTTAGCAAGTGCCCTATAGTCAACGTACGCAGTTGACTAGGTTCGTTCATTTGCCGAGTTGGCTGCGCCAGCATCGATAAGATCTGTCTCGTTGGTATAACATTTATCGTTGCGGCTAAAAGCGGTGAAAGGCATCGGGCCGTAGCAACGAGCGTGTTTCACGATCTATTACGTCGACATTGAATCCCTACGATTTTCCATGTAGCGCAAGTTGCCGGCTCGATGTTATGCGCGAGATAAACGCGTAAGAAATCCGTCAGTCGTCGAACAAGTACTTGCATACATCGGCGTAAGTAGAAATAGGTAGAAATAGGTAGAAATCGAACGCTGATCCATGTGTGGCATCTTCATTGTGAGAAAACGGGATTACCTACACCTGATACGTGTGGATATGCGAAGAACACGATAAAGCTGGTATTAATAAATCCCTTTATCCTGATTAGAATGATCACTGTTACGCACTGGTTACCGAGGTTCCGGGTAAACGAGCTGGGAAACAAGTTAGCGGATCGAAAGGCACGATTTAATTACAACACGCTCTCAGATCAACACAGAGATGGCCAATGCACAGGATATTAATTGATCAATAGGGCTATATCAACCAGAGTATTAATTAGGCATTATAGCGTTGAATGGACTAGAAACACTGGCGAATATAGAACGCGCATGATACGTATTGGCTAATGTAAAATTCGTGTTCTCGATCTAGATATGGCTGAAACTGCCAAGTAAAATTATCGCGGAACGATCGTTCGATTCTGTGCGTTTATCTCGATCGTATCGGAAAATATCTTGATTTCTTTATTGAAAATTGTACTTCCGGCAAATGCCGCGGGTCACTGGCAATCGGCAACTCACACGGTACGCGAACGCGGGTGTTTAACGCGTTATAATATTTCCATTTTCTCCTTTCTTATTTTGGACGGAATTCTTGAAGCAAGTGCACGTAACGGCGGTACGCAGATAATTTTCGTGTCTCGCTGTATCGTGTAAAATCAACTAACGCTACAGTCGAGGTTTACGTAACGTACTAATTAATGTTAAATCCAAATGGATCGCGTTAACTAATTTAAAGTAGTCATGAAAAATAAAATCCAGGGATCTACAGAGTCACGTAACCTACGTATTAGCCAATTCAATTTCTAATCGGTATCTCATCTTTCTTTCAGGAAACAAGGAGAAACTGTCGGATTTGGAAGGATCGGAAACAACCTACACCTTTAGTTACACGAACGGTTTTGAAAATGCGTATGATTCATTTCCTTATTCTTCCCATATATATTCCTCTAGTTTCCCACAGAGTAGGTACGTATCAAACAGATCGTTAACGACTATAGTATGCGTATAAATGGAACTAAGTTCGTGTTTTGTTGGCGTAAGAGTAACTTTATCCGTACGATTTAAGCGTATCGTTCGACATTGGGCGAAACACGACGTTTGATATTCATCGAGAGATCAGGTGCGGAGATGCTTTCCCGCGCGTTTGTGAAAAAGCGAGATATCGAACGTACGATGGCTCTTGCAACAATCTAAGGAATCCCACGTGGGGTATGGCAAACACGAGATACGGCCGGCTATTGCCACCAAATTACGGAGATGGTAAGAACGAATGAGATTTAACTCGCAACGATTCCACTTCTTCGTTCCAGCTATTTGTCTTCGTTAAATTCTTCGCGTCGCGATTTCGTGCGCTCTATAAAAACGAAAAAGATATATGACACGTAACATCGGATAAAATCGTTGAACGAGCCGTTAGATTAAATTTAAACGCGCCTTTCGCCCGTTTATATTTATGCGTTATTCAATCGTTTGTATCGCTGTTTCCCTGATTTATAGAGAAAAAAATGTACTTCCGTAATCGATATAAAATTCAGCGAACGTCACTTTCACTGTCTACAGCTCGATTTAATTCGTTCTGACGCACGCCGTCAGTCAACGTTTTACTTAATAACTACGAACAATTATTCGCGACGATCCGCTTATTACGCTACCATAACGAACGCTTTTTCCTCCACTGTTCGTCGATTTCCCCTGTTAAACGTGGTAAGGCGTGTTCCAAATAAAAAGATCCCTGACGACTGTGAGAAGGTTTCGACGAAATTGAAACACCTTCTTCTGTCACATTTTTTAACCAATTACGTTACGTAAGTTGTCTTTTGCTAAATATCTCTTCTCGTACGTTCCTTTCCTTTGTGTTTACGCTTTTAAGATACTTTCTCACGCACACAAAAATATGACAGAATTACGTAAGTATATAGTTGACGAGGTACAAACGAAAATACAATTCGGAGAATCGTACAACTTTCTGATGATTAAATCGTCGAAATATCGTGCTACTTGATTTCCATCGACGTAATGCTTCGCAGAACTTGGGAGTCGAGGCGAATTCTCGGCAATTTTTTTCGAAACTGACGTCGATCGGTACGATTCCTTCCAGCGGTCATGCTTCACTTCGCTTTGTAACGAAACGAGCAAAAGACTCAACGAAATTATTCCACGCCGACGTGGATCGTGATACGAAATCTGCGATTTCCTCGGATCAACGATATCCTTCCGCGAATAGATTTTTATCGCGTATGAAGATAAAAAAAAAAAAAAGGAAATAGGAAATTACGATCCGAATTCCTTCAGCCATTTCTACTTGGTCCGCATAGTCATAGTAATCTTTGATACCAGACACCTACAGAATGTGGAGTAATATCGTTATTTCGATATTAATTTGAATCAATTACGTCAGAATTACCTTCTAGCAAGATTTATGAAGAAACAAACCCGTATTATACTTGGCAACCTCGATTATTTTACAAATAACGCGTTCGGACAGGTAAACAAATTCACTAGCGATTGCTCGGATATGGAAGGTGAGATTTCAGATAAGTGCACCTTTTTATATGTAGAAACGAGCATGACGCAAAAAGTAAAAAGTCCAACTATGTAACGTGCTTATACTGTTTTCTAATATTTTCTTGCAAAATTATAGCATATAGTTCTATGGTATAGCATTGGCATGAATGTAAATAAACCGAGATAAAATCGAAAACAACTTATTTATTATTTAGTTTTTGCTTCGATTTCGAGATTGTTGCACGTTATCGACGGAATTAACAAACTTCTATAATAAATTGGATTATTAGGCGTTGATTATTTTTATCCTTAAAAAAAAAAACCTGACATTGTTTCATGAAAAAAAATGTTGTTATTGCTTCCATTGATCAGGGCAAGTGAAAACAGGCTCTAATTTTGTATAGTTTTTTTTTTTTTTATTTGGATGTATTTCGCAATCAATTCTCATTGAGAATTGTAAACAAATAATTTTGTATAGTGTAATAACAACAACGTTGACACTTTGCTTCTAGTAATTATCTTCATTACAGAATTCAGCTGTAAACCTGTCATTATCGTCGAATACGACGAATTAGTAGCGTGTCGAACATAAACCACGTGATATAGTTTGCTTCTATCAAAAATGGAAATATCGCATTGCATTATGGTATTTCTTTCTTTTTTATACGCATAATTCGGTACATGGGCAATGAAATTTCCTGTTGTTCCTACGGTTGACGTTCAACGACGTCTCCCATGACAAATAGCGACTTTCACACAAGCTTGTTTCGATTTCAACGATATAAACGCAGCAAATGTGATTGGCACGCTTAAGTAGGAACTAGTTCTCCTTCTCGTTTATAAACTTTACAACGTATATCGATACGCACGAACGTATGAAACTTTCATGCACTTTTATCGCTACCCTTTCATTTTCGACAGTCGAATAAATGCTTACTGCCTTATCTATCCGCGCGATGAAATATTTTAACTAAACATCCAAGTGAAATTTATGTAACAGGAAATTAGATTCGTATCGTATCTAATTTATAGCCCTATCACATTTTTGTTACGTGAAAACTACCACGTGCCGCCGACTCTTTCCATCAAAATCAAGTTGTTATTTCCGTTATGGACAGATCGCTAGGATTCGATACTCCTGTATCATAGCAATTCCTCATTCTATCGTAATTATTAATCGTTTAGTAGCCGTTGATCGAAGGAGAGAATTTAACGATCAGCGTGCTATTTCGTAAAATTTAAGCTTCGCAGGGACGACGTTTCTTACACGCTGATCCGATAAAATTGCTTAAGAATATCATATAGGATAACGATATTAACCTTTACGACGACAGTTTTAACATTCTCGGCTGGTAGATGGGGAAATAACTGTACAAGGAAATATCAAATCGTGATGTGGTGGAAATACCAATGCAAGAATGACGAATAGACCGCATCCCGCTTCATTACACAATCGTTGGTGAACACTGTGATTTCGCGACAAACAAGTTTTGCAATTGTTCGACTTTCCAAAACGGAATTAGAATGTGTGCGATCTGTGTTATCCACGCCGAAACGACTAATTAAGTCACAGTGTTTTACGATCGTTCGTGTCTAAATGAAAAAGTATTCGCGACACCTGCTAGTTACGACACGCTCGTAAATACACGTTCGTGAGTCCTTAGGTTTATCTAACTTTATTATAGTTATTAAACTTTTATATTCTTCAAACTTATATTATTATATTATTTGTTATTGTTTAGTCCGTGCCTTTCGGCTTTGGACGAACTTTCGGTTTCACATCTCTTATGCCTATTTCGCTTTTTATACAGGGTGGTTGGTAACTGGTGGTACAAACGGAAAGGGGGTGATTCTACGCGAAAGAAGAAGTCGAAAATATAGAATAAAAAATTTCTTTTTTTTAATTTTTCCATCGAGACAACGATCTACGGTGAGATCCGTTATACGGAAAATTTTTATTCTATATTTTTGACTTCTTTTTTCGCGTAGAATCACCCCCTTTCCGCTTGTACCACCAGTTACCAACCACCCTGTATATCTACCTCTCCTCTTATCCACTCTATTATATTCCACTCCCTGTGCTTCCTTCTCGTCGTTCCTCCCCGTCTTGCGTTGCCCTTCTTTTCTCTATTATTGTTTTTCAAACTTATATTTATTTGTAAGATTACATACGTGGTACGAGGTTTGAAAAACGTTAGTTAAAAGAGGATATCGAGTATCGCGAAAGAAATAACGACTAGAGGCAAGAAAGTCTGTATAGAAATACATTGACAGAAATTGGACGCAAAATATCGAGAATGTTTGTTAATTAAAAATTACGTGAAAGTTAATGCGACGAAGCTTGCGTTCGATTTTGCCAACGATACGAATCGAATGAAATCCCAAAAGCAAGAAATTCGTATTACACGCATACATGTATCACTTTCGTGCGCTTTCTGTTACTATACCATAGTCGCTATTAAACGTTTAATTTATGCAGGAATACGATCGCCCACGAAATCAGTAACTGGAGCAGAATTACCACTTTCTCGATTGGTTAGCTATACGTTATTTCCCAAAGTCGATATCGATGATCACGTATGGACGCTGGTAGCGATGCAATGGGGACAAATTATTACTCACGACATGGCTATGATCGACGGAACTACTCAATCAAGTAAATTTCAACTTTCTATCATCTCTTTTCGTCATAAGTCCACTTTTCATTTCTATGTTTGCTTTTACCTTGCTGAAACTTCAGTCATTGAAATAAAATTCTAGTTAGCGCGCGATTAATCCAGCCCGTGTGATTGAAACGAACATTTAAATGTTAATTATCAAGCAAAGGTATCGATTAATAGGCGATAGATCACGGCTTATTAAATCGTTCTTAAAACTGGTTTCAAGTTAAACGTTACATTTCGATAGAGTGCTTTCCGACATTTAAAAGCGTACGTAGGCGCCTAATCTAAAACATTGCGACTACATTACGTTCTGATATTAACGCACGGTTAAATCGCAAAAAAGAAAAAAGACGGGAATAAGCCGAGAAGTATCGTACAGGAAAAATATTAAAAATTTTTTATCACTACACGTTTTTCATAGTAGCTTTTTTACGTATAGGAAATATTAATAGAATATTTCAAAATTATGTCGACCTTATCGATATCCAATTGGCTTACTTTTAACGAACTTTTATGCAACAGAACCACACACCACGCAATGCTGTACCGAGGATGGCCAATTGGTAGACCCGTTGTTGCTTCACGGTCAATGCTATCCCATAATTATACCTTACGACGATCCCACCTACAGCAAGGCCAATATAAGATGTCTCAACTTCGTTCGTAGTACAACCGACCTTGACCGCAGTTGTGCATCTCGATACAAACCAGCAGAACAGGTTTGCTATTTCTTACACTTGATAGGTCTGGTGGTTCATTGCTTCATTTATTACCTCATCCGCGGAAATCGAGAGTAATCCTCGGGAATACAAAACGACGTGTTCGATTCGTGAAAATATTGAGAAACATAATCAGTTCGCATAAACATAAATACGAAAGCGTTAGTTGTCTACTCGAACGGACGTATCAATCATTCTATCGATTACCGATACACCGTGCCACACTATCATTCACGGTCTACAAATTATTTTGACTCTACTGTCGATGATTCAAGCGTAATACGATATGTATCTGATTAAGGAATCAAGGAATTGAAGAAACGAAAAATGAAAGAAGAGGGAAACTAATTTTTGGATTAAAATCAAGTTTGTCTTAAAAAAAAAAAAAAAAAAATAAATAAATTCCTCTAAACTCGCGAACCTCGAAATTGCAATTTTTTTTAATTTATCCGACCACAGCGGCTGTAACGTTTGGTTAAAGAAACTTTAAACTTTTCTCAGAAAACTCGTTTTAATTCTTTTCTTTAAGCGCGCGTTCTACTCGGTCCCCCGTGGAATTTCAGAATGTCGTAAAATAAATCTTTCAGTTAACCGTCGTAACGCATTTCTTGGACCTCTCTCTGGTTTATGGATCCAGTGATCAGCTGGCGACTAGTCTGCGAGCCGGTGTCGGCGGCCGCATGAACGTCGAGATACGACGCAACAGAGAATGGCCACCTATGGCAACCAACAAGAGCCAGCTTTGTGAAACTACCGATCCTAACGAAATTTGCTATCAGGCTGGTAAGCATTGACGAAATCACGCTGCGGCAATACGATCGCAATGAATATTTGCGATCGAATGTCCATGACTAATAGACAAGAAATCGGTACGCAATCGGTTATCACAAAACGAAGAAATTATTTTCATTAAAAAATCACTGACAGCTTTCGATTAAAACGCTTAATGGTCATATTATACCGATGTCCGTACAACAAATAACAAATGATTATAATAATTATTTTCTCGTAGCGATTAAGACGTAAAATGGTCGATAGCGTTAATTGTGTAATATAAGAATAAAATTCATTAACATTTTGTTATCACGTTCAATGACACGTTGTACTCGGGTAATTTCATATTCAATTTGAACGCTCACGTGTCGCTCGTCTTATCATTTGCTTATGCACTAGAACTGTTAACTACTCGAACAGGTTGTCTCACTGACCATTAAACATAATCTTTAATACGTCAAGTACCGTTAAGCATTGACTAATGGCCAAGTTTTGAGCGACAGCGTTACACGAGGCAACGTTCTGATTAAAAGATACCTTTCGGAGATAAAGAAATTTATAGCCACTAATTATTAAGTGGGCATTGGTTAATGAAAGAAAAAATATTACATACATAGCTCGATGGTAAACTTGTTATCTTGAAAATCTAGTATATCGCATTTAATAATTAAAGTGCAGATGTAATTAATTATCTTGGGATTACCAGCGTTTATGAGTTCATAATTCATAACTATCAATATGATGTTAGTGAAAGTGGTTCTTGTTACTTGAGTAAAATATTTTCCTAGACAGCTGTACGGTGTAATTGGCACCGTTGATTATTTATTACATTCTTTAAATCCATTTTTATTTTTGCAATTAAATATACCCTTTCTTTATCGCGTTAGACATTTTTATTAGACGAACATAAGCATTTATAGTTATTTAAAATTCTTCCTTTAGGTGATAACTGTATTGCACTACATTGACATGCCGTTCTTTCTAAAACAAAGATTTCCTTGTTAAATTGGTTTCATAAGTGGTAACTGCAGTATGTATTTCTTATATAAGTCGTTTTCGAAAATGTTATTGTTTGATATTAACTAAATAACGCTATAATTAGAAGATTTGAAATTTTTATTTATCCTCTTTGCCCTGTTATTGTATTATTTCCTTTGGGTCGTGACTCAACGCGTATTAAAACATTCCGCTTGTAGTTAATAACATGCCAGACGTGTTTCATGTATCTTCGTTATTCGTTATTAACGAACGATTCGATTTTTATTTCAGGAGACACGCGAGTTAATCAGAATCCCCAGCTGACTATTTTGCAAATAATACTGCTTAGGGAGCATAATCGCGTCGCTGATGCTTTAGCTCGTTTAAATCCACATTGGACGGATGAGACGATATTCCAAGAGGCGCGACGTATTGTAATTGCAGAACATCAACACATTTCCTATTACGAATGGTTGCCAATATTTTTAGGTAACGTTACATGTTCGTTACATTAATAAATATCTGTTTATTCGATAATTAATATTACGTAAATATCGCGTATCTAGGCATTCAGGCCACGTATGGTAATAAGATTTTATACAATACCAAGGGCTATGTAAACGACTATGATAAAAATGTAAATCCAAGTGTTCTGAACGAGCATTCGAACGCAGCTTTTAGATATTTCCATTCCCTTATCGCCGGCTACCTCAAGTAAGTTCAGTAGTATTATCACAGTTAGTATAACGATATTCCAATCGGATTGGAACAAAATAAATTCATTGGAAAGCGAACAAGATTAAGAAGAAAATTTTGTTTTACTCGTTTCGCGAATCTCAGCTTGGTGAACGAGCAGCGATTTTCAAACGATGCCTTGAGGCTGAGCGATCACTTCAACAGACCAGGAATTATCGAGGAATGCGACAATATGGACGATTTGACAAGAGGCATGTCTTATCAGCCAGAAAAAGCCAGCGATCAATTCTTTGACGCGGAGGTACATGAAACGTTTAAACGAATCTCGATCAAGATAAGTCAAACCTTTCAACTTCCACATATTTCAGATCACGGAATTCTTATTCAGAAACGACAGACCACTGGGATCTGACCTTCGCGCAACAGATATTCAGAGGGATCGCGATCACGGCCTCGCGTCATACAACAGCTACCGCGAATACTGCGGTCTACCCAGAGCGAAATACTTTACTGACTTCACAGATTATATTTCTCCCTCGGTAGGTACATATTTTCCAAAGAGAAGATCCAAAATTGCCAATAAGTTTGGCTCGAAACTTCCGAAATACGATGAAACGCAAATATTAGATCGAAATGTAGGAAATATTCGTTGTTTGCAGATGAAATAAACGCGTGTTCGCTTCTCATCGGAATAAGTATATTTTAACGAGACTACCGGAATTACGAAACAATCGTGCAACATCATTTGTTCAGTCTTACAGAGAACAGCTATAACTAAAATCAAGATCCAAGATAATTTATTTGTTACACAGTTCATAGTAGGATTTCACGCTATTTTTCTTTGCATTTCTATCGCGTAATAGGGCAAAAGTTCACGATGAATTACACGTATTATATAACGAAGCCGTGATAAATTCTAATAAAGAGTCACGATGATACAATTATCATTGTGAATTGATATTGGAATGATATTATCACGTAACAAATATATACGATAATTTCTCTATTCATAGAACGTGGCAAAATTGTCTGAATTGTATCCCAGTCCTGATGACGTCGAACTGACTGTCGGAGGATCATTGGAAGAACATGTGCCGGGTACACTTTCCGGTCCTACGTTCTTGTGTATCCTTACCAGACAATTCTATAAAACACGAGTGGGTGATCGTTATTGGTACGAAAGAGGTGACCACCAATCAGCGTTCACTATAGGTAAATGTTTCATGTTCTCGTCAACTTCACTATTTCGCAGATAATAGATAAAGATTCTCAATTTTGAGAAAAAGATTTTTCAAAGATTTACAAGTGTGCGACTTGTATGCTTTTGCAGAGCAATTGAACGAGATTCGAAAGGCCAGTATATCAAGATTATTCTGCGATAACGGCGATCACATCACAAGCATGCAACTAAGAGGCTTCCAGCAAGTATCTGCATCGTAAGTTTTCTATTTCTATATCACGACACGCCTCGTAACTGCCCCCATCCAATAAGTCTTTTCATTAATTTCAGTAATCCTATCACGATTTGCGACAACATTCCGTCGGTAGATCTTTCGCTGTGGAAGGATTACGCCCCGGAACTGGCAAATCAAAAATACACCATACCCCCATTTTAAAAAATAGGAATGATTAACAGTTTCCACGGAATAATTTTCGTATTACCAAATATCAATCCGTTGAACACTATTTAAACGATACACATACGCCTGAAGTATTATCGATAGTTAACGTAAATTTGTAAAAGTTTATGTAATCATACAAGTTGTGCCTTACGTCCTATTAATAAAATGCATTACTTTTTTTAATTTAGTTCGAGCTTCGATATTTTCAAAAAATCGGAAAATTAAAGAAATCAACGGTTCATAAGGGAAAAGATATATTTTAAATGTATAGCGTGGAACACGGTGCCTACAATTTTTTATTACGTTATTTAGCGTTGATAATGCGTTTACTCGTAGATACAGAACGTTACTGTCTGCTATACCAAACTGAACACTTACACATTTTTTTAAGTGAAAAAAATTCGTGCTTTCCCTATATGTAACTCTTCAGCTAAATTTAATCCGATATAACAGATGACAAAATTGCAATGGGGGGAAAAATATGCGTGATTTTACGTGTTTGAAATCGCAGGCAGATCGACATTTTCCAATAATGTTTGCAAGTAATGAATTGACATGTCGTGTAATATCGGTGGTTCCCATTCGTAATCGCTGAAACAATTTACGATATGATACAAATATCGGTATCGGCGATAGATAAGAGATTAAACTTAAGATGAAGATAGCTTCCAAAAAAAAAAAACTTGACATGGTTCGTTATTTCAACTATTTTTTCAGTTCAGAAAAAAGGTGCTAATTGTTTGTTGATTCCGTGAAAAATTTGTATACATGAAATTTTGTAACGTATAATGTTACGATTTTCATAATTGTCTTATTATTAGTGTATTTATAATAAAACGAATGTGGAGATAATATGTACATCGTAAATTATGTATATCGAGTAGATTTTTATTATAATGTCATAGACTGTTAGAAAAGAAACAATTTAGAAAATTGAACGATGCTTATATTTGACTCGTAAAGTCATCGTAATGAAAGAAGAGAAACATTTTGTCGTGATTTATTGAAGTTACAATGCTTTAATTTGCCACATGATATTACTGTATGCTTTATCAAGTCACCGTTTATTTGCAATATATTCTGGCGTAAAATGGAATTTACGACTTATCCCAACACGTTCAATAAACTTTCTTATCTTACACATGTTTACGACCGTCTGAGCAGCGTTTCCTATTAAGGAGCGAATATCGAATTAATCTCGAAACGATCGCACTCAAAGGGTTCACAATCAAAAAGTTTTGGAACAAAATTCTTATCGAGATATACGTCATATCGAATGTGCAAGATTTCATGCAAAATTAAATACAGATAGTATTTAAAATCGTCGAAATTCATTAGCAAATTCCTATTATCTTTCTACTTCCTATTATTAATTATTACTAATTACATGCGCATACATATACATTGTTTCGATTATTCATCACATATAATGAGGACGTTAAATATAGATCGGCATCGTCGCTTACAAATTATTTCACAGATAACGAAATTAATTAAAAATTATATCACAAATCGGTAAAATCTTCCGTCATAGAAGAAGCTTCGTGAAATTGAAACTTTAATCAAAATGCGTCGTCTGAAAAATAGAATATTTGATGATATTATTTTTTTCACATATTTAATCATAACATTAATTATATTATGTGATATTATGAAATACGGTGTACCGTAAATCTGTATCAGAAATTTGAGGCGTTTTATGGTTAATATATAATCTTCGAATACTTGTATATGGAATGGACACAGGAACGTCTCATGGATATTTTAATAAATAAATTTTAGAACATTAGTTCCTTCAAATGTAATCATTGGAAAATGTATATAACAAAAGGAACAGAATTGTTTAAGTTCATGATATTCATATATTTAAACGTATCTGATTGAATAAAGATTCAACAAGAAGGGCTAAAAAATGAAGAAAACAAAATATGAATTATACAAAAACATTAAATAATAAACAAGTTAAATTGTTAAAATGTTCTAAAAATTATTTTGAAAAACAAACGATTGGGATAAATAGAAAGCTATTGATTAAAAACAGGCTGTATATAGTTTCGTAATGAAGACTTTTATTTTTATTTATTATAGACATTGGTATAAAATATTTCTGAAAAAATACAAGTATATGCGTTATATAAGTACGTAACATAACATTTACAAAAAGTTATTGCAAAATTAAACGTATGTAGTTCCTGAATAGTAGTTCAGTTCTATTAATTAATAACAATTATTGTATAATTAAATACATCCTTGTTGAGTTCGTATGCATTGTAAAATTATTTTTTTCTATGTAAACAAGCCAATCGTATTAATTAGATCCAAGCATGAAAAAGATTAATATATGTACGCAATTTCTTCTATACTGTATTAAATTATACAATACACTTGTTTTGTTACTGCCCTATGTTGCTTCTGTGTATGTGTTCCTATGTAAAATAAAAAATGTATATCTACCTTCCCACAAATATTTTTTACTGTGACTAAATGAACAGCTTTCAAGCAAGACCATATTACTAAGATAATACTGTCTTAAACAACAAAGTTTGTACCTCTTGGTTTCAACTTATAAGGCAGTGTAGGTTTTGAAAATATATTTGCAATTTTGTTGTGTAGATGTTTAATACATTCTGGAAGAGGAGCATTTTCAGTTAGATTCTCTAACAGTGGTCGCTTGAAAAGCCTTTTTGCCTCCTGTCGTTGTTCTGGAGTCACAGCTCTATCATCCAGATGTACCAAATGAGGGAACCAAGATATGACGTATAACCTTTTTTTTATAAAAATATTTATAACAGTAAAGTATATGTAATCAGCATATATTCAACGTATGTGATTATTATTTATGTTATTATTAAAGCAGTTGATATATTTCTAATTGCTTTTTATGTTCATACCTGTACTGAAGATAGTCATAAAAGGTACCACCATTTAAATAACTTGGTGCTGCCTTGTTTCCCATAAGGCACAAATATCTGAGGTTGGGTAGACTCTCATAGAGATTCTTAACAAATGGGTACAATTCTTCTATATTATTATGATTTAACCACAGAAGCTGAAGTTTTGGCATATGTGGAAAAACTGTGTGATCATCTATGTTATTATGGTCTAGGTTTAAAGATGTTAAATTTTCAAATTCTGCCAAAAATTGTAAATTTCTAAAAGTGTAACAGGAAAAGAAATCTCATTTGATTGTATGGCTTTTGATCACTTAAACTTAAACATTAATTTATGCATGTACAATTGTATTACACGCATAAATATGTCAAATAATACATACCTACTAAACTTATTATGACTAATATCCAGTGTATGGAGAGTATTACTATAATTTTCAATAATGTCAAATGGCATATAAAAAAGGTTTTCAAAAGCAAGTGATAAGGAATCAACAACATCTACAGATGGTTTATCTGAAGATAAAGAGTTTGAATGTCTACAATGTAAATCTACAAATATTAGCCTTCCTAAGGAAGTCATAGCAAGTTGTTCCACTTCGTCTGCTTCTTTTTGCAATTCTAACTCATTAGTGTAATCCAACCTGCAAAGAGGTTATTCTATTTAATGCAATAACATCCAATATTCTCTGATTCAGAGAAAAACTAAGGAAAAAAAAATGTAAAGATATTCTCTGATATAAAATGTATACAACTTATATTTGAAAATTATATATTAGTATATGTATGACTAAAAGTTAACATTAAACTACAAAAATATTGATTATTAACATTAGTAAAAATAGTAACACTGTGAACATTTTATTTCAGGCAGCTTATTTTTTTCCCCTTTTCAGTATACACTTCTTTGAACACAGATGCGTTAGATTATGAAATATGAAATTCCTAAAAGTTAGATTACACATACACAATTTTGATAATCTTCTCATTCGTTAATACTAAGAAACCTATATGAATGTATCCATCTTAGAAAATTTACAAGTATATAAATTCTCAATGGACATCTTGGAATGATTAATAAGTTACTGATAAAAAGTCTCACGAAAACACACTTAATCATAATACTTACATTATGCCTCGACTTGTATCACAATACAGGGCAGTAACTTCAAACGAACAATCAACGCGTTAGGATCATGCAATACACTTTTCACTCACTACATTTACCTATACTATTCACCCTAACATTGGTTAAAGCTACAGCTTGCATTGAAAGATAATATTGCGTAAATAGAAGATCATGTAAGGCTGTAAGGCTTCAGTGTAATATGCAATGCATGTAGTGATTAGGTCAACCATAGTGAGTCTTCCTGCAGTTTGAATGATACTGAGCTCTCATCCGCGAAGATAGTACATAAAATTTATCATTTATCTGATGGCAGTTAACGATAAGATATGAGCGAAACCGATTCGCAATTAAAATACTATCTGTATTGTGAGTGGTTCGAACCGAAACGGGAAACATTGAGGTTAGAAATAGAACATTACGTAATGTTTAAAATGCTAGGTAATGTATTAACAGCATAAGTGAAATGTTAATCATTAGCCAAGATGAACAAGTAAAAATATATAATACGAAGGACTTACCGAATTTTCCTGCATATCTCGTTTTCAAATCTTCCCACCGAATGAGATTATGAAACTTCAAACACTGTATTGTAGTGAGATGGTGCTGCGTTACCATTTCGAATGCTTGTAAACTGTTAACATGGTTGAGAATCGAACGAAACGTCTTATGACATCGATTAATCGTTTTATCATTCTGTATTTTTCAGTTTGGCGGTAATCGTGCGTCATGTACCATTATTTTTTTTATTGGAACGAGCTGAAACAAGTATATTATTGCTGTTTAAAGCAGAAAGTGAGATGACATTCGTAGAATGCGTATTATATAAAAATGATCGATCTAAAGTTTAAATTTTTATATTTTCCATCGATTCATTAATTTCTTCAGTAAGGTAAGGATGAAAATAAAGTAACGTTTGTAAGATATTTAATGATCTAAGACCATGATCTTAAATTAGAATGCTATGGCTGTGGTAGATTTGTAGTTAGAATTTTCATATTTTTATTCGTAGTATAAAAATTACGACATTCGTTTATATTATTTAATCGCGTGTCAGCGTTTTCAAATCTAATTCGAGAAAAATAATACTTCTGCTAAGTTCTACCATCTACACACACGCACCTTAACCTTTATATCTATTTTACCTGTATATTACGGCAAATAATACTATAATCCCTTTGTATTAATGTATTAAACAAATTTATATATGTAAAGCCATCTTTCTCTCACGCCAGAAAGATGTATCTTACATCACAAAGATCTACCACAACCACAATATTATATTACACCAGGGAGATTATGCTAACGAAATACAAACAAGACGTAATGGGAATAATAATTCATTATAGAATTAAAGTCCATATACATGTTTATTTAAAGAGCTAATGTGCATTTAGTTTTTACATAACATTGCTGGTATCGTTATCGACACGTTTCACAGACAGTCAGTAACACCATTAATATCTACATATAAGCTATATGTCGAACAACAGTATCACACGTGTTGGCGATAATCGGCTGTCATAATTATCGTTTGTCTAATAAAATTCGTGACAAAAAATTTAGCGACGGCTTTTGTCTTTTTTCGTCGATTATTCTCTTTCGTTAGAACAATCGCTTTATTAAACAATAGGTCAGGATTTATCGTCGTGTATAGTGCGGTTGCCTGTAACAGATTATGCCCGACTCTATATGTTCACAACACTTCGACGCGTGTATTTGCACGCGTATTTTCAACGGGCAGTGACTGATAATGAAAGCAAGCGCCAAAGCGAATTTTACAACACCGTCATGCCTTCTACGGTGAAATTTATGACGAGTATTTGAAAATTTTGCAGCGATACGCATACGAATAGAACACTCGTTCTGTCGCTCCTGTAACACCACTCCCCCGTACAATGTAAATCACCTACGAGGCAATTTGCACCTTCTTGCAACGTCTCGACTCATTCTTAGTACGATAGTCTATAACAAATAGCGTTTCAATAACAATAATGTTTATTGTAATGCCATGTATCGGGATCTGGTTTTAACTAATGGCATAATAAACAGAAGATGATTATTGGCGGTAAAATCTGCTACATTTCTGTCTTTTTTTCTTTGATTTTTATTGCAATCTTCATCTTCAAGTGAACCGGCTTTAAGGCGTGTTTGTGCACTTGTTGATAAAGTGTCAGACGAGTCATTAACACATTCGATGCAAATTATGCGACGTATCTTCGTTCTTTTATATTGTTTATCGTTTTTGCCCCATTTGTTGCCTTTTTCCTTCTTGAAATTTTGAAAAAAAAATGTGGTTTGCATTCTGTTTATTTTGTCATGAAAAATTATCAATTATAGCTTCATTTATAAGAAATTTTACGTATATATTTTAAATATTCCAAGAAAAAAAATTAATTATTTTGCATTAATAACTAACACGAATAACGATAAGGTTTAATAATATGTTATTCATTGTATGTATTTCGTGTTGATTGAAAATCGAGGAAATCAATTGCCGTGTTATCGTTTTCAACTTTCTTTTATTGTACATTCAGAGTTACATGACAGACTATATTAAGTCGCGGAACAACGTTGCTGTTCAATACTTTCAAGCACAAGAAAGTTTTCAAAGATGTAACTAAACGTCTCACGATCGTATTCATATACACGTTCATGTTTTTTCTTTATTTTCACAATTTCGCTTAAATGAAAGGTTCCGACGAACTGTTAATTCAGATAGAAAATATGAAAATATTAAATTTGTAGTTAAAGCATGTGTACAAATACGAACGCGAATATTTGAAATTTTACTCAAATTCGTTAAACTCCTAGTGCCCATTAAATTATTATTAATATTATAGCTACTATTTTGTTGCATATGTCGAATATTTTTTCTCCTTAATGTCTATTCAATAACATCGACTTTGGAAATGTTATTTAAAGAATTGAAGATAATACAGAGGAAACTGTACAGTAACATAATGTCAAAGTATCGGGCAATAGAAGACTAAATGGCTTAAAACTCAAATACGTACCGGTATTGTTTAATTCTTCGATTCTGCGTCGTCGAGCCAACATCGATTAAATTTTAAAAACCTCATAATTATATTTATTGAATATAATTTATTGAAAACTGTCATTCAAATATATATACACATATATACATACACATACACATGTATATATATATAAGTGTATATTTCTGTTGATATACGTGTGTATCTTTTATTCCTCGGTATAACAGCGTATATAATGTCTATACAAGACACATTTAGGGCAATATTGAAACTCGTTTAAAATATAATACTTCATCTCAGTGATATTCCTTACACGATAATTAAGCCAACGTTTGTTTGATTAATCCGTCTCTAGTTTATTTCTGCCAATGATTACAAGAAGACATATTCATTTTTTTTTTCTTTTTAATTATTTTTAACACTGTTCCACGTCGATCTCTTCTTCAACGTTACACGAAAACGCTGGAACTATTTTATATTTTTATATATATATATATATATGCGGGTATCTTTTGTTCTGAACAAATTTCGTTTTTAAACTCTGAAAATACCGTCTGTTTAACAATGGAGGGAGATATTTTGTTTGCCAGAGTCGAACGAAAATCGATCGTTCGATTTTTCACCGCTTCGAAAGCACAACGATCTTGCCACTGGACGTGAAGGAGACTTGCACAGGTCACGATCATTATAGTTCGTTTTTCTTACATTTAAATACGCTACAGATACAAACATACAATGAGATTATATTTTAATTACCGCGAGCGTATCGCGCGCGGTAAAAGGAGTTTCGCTGTTGCGCGAACGAAATGATATTTATTTGTCAAACGCATCTTGATTCGTGAACTGGAATCGCGCAGACGATTATTTACAATCGTCAAAAGAAGAAAGGAGGAAATGAAAGAACAATCGATCTGTGCAGATGATGGTAATCCTACGAATGGTTTTTAAGAAATTAAATATTTGCATTTTATTATTCGTTGTCGAACAAAAAGAGCTTGGCTTGTCTCGTAATCTGGGGCTCGAGTAAATTGACCGTGAGAAATCAGTTGAATGAAGAGTAGAATGCGACGCAAGGGAGTATAGTATATATTTATGTACGTCGGTCGGTTTTCCGCGAGGCAAAGCGAGTTAGAAGGAAGTTTTTCCGAAAATAAAGTTTCCGGCTGCGGTCGGCTCGTCCGAGGAGAAATATTGCTTCCAGAGGTTGGTGAATTTATCCCAGGTAATTTCCTGTCCCTGTACAAAGAGAAACGATTCAATGGAATTAATGTTCCGCCCCTGAGCGTCGTATCCTTTGTACGAATCTGTCGCGTGATTTTCACTTACGACTCCTAATTTTTTGAAAGCCTCCCTGGCCTCAGCCTCTGCGACACCGTGGTATCTGCACACGTTACAGAATTCGTTCTCGTCGATCGATTTGTCACCTGACCAACAGAAAACGGCACATTCTTTTGGTTAGTCGTCAATTTGCGCATTGAAAGTGGCATTAAAGTAACGTTACAAGATTCGTTTATTTCTAAGCGACAAATACCTTATAGCTACGTAGAACTTTCTTAGAACGTTCTTTACTTGCGCCAGATTTTTTTCCAAGTGGATAGATCAATATAAAAAAAGAGCGTAATACGTAGTGTCGTGAAATAATCATGTAAAACTCGATCAACTTGTAGGAAGTACGGAGTACAATGCAAGTAAAAGAGGAAAATGCTGAAGGGATGGGAAATCCCCATGGATCATCGGGCCCAGCGACATGCCCGTGGTCCTTTCGGAAAAGGGGTACCTGGATAGGCCAACGTGATCATATTTGGTCCTGAACGACTGTAAAAACGTGCGTGTGATGGGAGCACGGAAATCGTTAAAAAGGGACGTTTTGTTGGAAAAGGTTGTCGTTGTCGTTGGTCGTTACGAGTTGATTTAGTTGCTCTAGTTGTAATATATTAATTTATTAAGAAATAGTTCTAGTTAAATAATCATAGTTTTTTGCTTTATCATTTGTAAATAAATATATAAAAAGGAAATCAGTATACTCGTATGTAAGAAGCGAAGGTATTTCTGAAATTCAATATCGCAGGACTTGGTAAACAAGCTCCGAATATTTTTGTATTGATCATCATTTATTATTTTGAAAGTTTCAGTATGGCGTGGTTGCGAAATTCTTTCATAAATATTTAACGAAATTTCTGAAGATATTGGAAAAAGTGTATCCGAATTTTTTTTCATCATTCTGGGAACTGAAAGTATGATAAACTTACCAGATGCATCGAACAACTGGAACGTCACAGACATGTATGCTTGTTGCCATTCGGATGGGTTCGATGGATTTTTTGCGTATTCTTCCCACAGTGAAAACCATTCATCTCGACTAACCTGAAATAAACAGGAGAAACAGAAAGTGTGAGTCAGATGTTTCTGCTCGGATCTTCTAGCAAAAGCAGCTTTGAGTCGTTTCTTTCGAATACCGTACAGCAAAGTTCCACTGGAATTTCAACAATTTTACATCACTCGACGAGACCAAACGAAACGCGTGTAATTAAATCTTTAAAATATAATTGAGATAGAAGACCAGGACAACTACAGTAAATTTTATATTCGATAGGAATTCGTTTACCTGACCGTCTTGATCTGTATCAGCTCCTTGCCTCAAATTATCCCACATTTTAAGCAAAGTATCCCTTATACTTTGAGCTTTGGGATTATCGGCAGACCAACCTCTGTTTTCATTGATTCGCTAAAACAAAGTGAAAAGAATCGTGTAAATATCGTTTTCTAAAATATGAAATAAGTTTGAAAAATGTAACTGCTGTCTCTACGAAAGAGTCGAATATTTGTTACTATATCTCAACATTACTCTTTAATTAACTGTATCGTTTCTTCGACGGTCAAAGCTGAAAATGACTAAATAATAAAGTATCGAATGCTTACTTGTATAGCAAGATCTAGATCCTTCTTATCAATCGCACCACTTTGATTGAAATCTAGGAACATAGAAAGAAAGTATAGATATAAATGTTATTTTCAGCAGAAAGTAAGATAACAAAATAGCGAAAATTCCCTTCCGATCCGACTCTGTCCACTCCATTAATCTTTGATCAATGAAAGCTCGAAGCTATCGCGAACAACTACAACGTAGCTCGTAGTTCGTTCGACTGGTACAGTCGGAGCCGAGCCATTACTATCCTCGATATACGACATGACTGGATCTTCTCAGAAATTGGGCAGACAGAAGGGAAGGACAAGGTGAGAAAGAAGTACATAGTTGGTATCTGGCACGAGACCAAGGGAAAAAAAGGGTAGTGGAACGTTCAACGTTTATGTCAGGATAGTGTCAAAGGCATTGCCGCATTAAGTTGACACCGGCCATTTGGGGTAGCGTTAGCCTCGTCAGCTTATCGTTTCGCACGCGTCGATGATCGAAACAAAACCTTCCCGTGCCTCGTTGAAAACTTTTCACAGGGGAAAAGGGGCTCGATCACGTAGGCAGAACACGTGACAAGGAATCGATGTAATGAAATATGGGTATGAATAAGATAAGGGTAGCCAGAGGGATGGTATTTTGGCCTGTATCCAGCAAGAGCTGTGTGCAAGATCTGACGTTAGACCGGTGGAAAGGACGGTCTCTCGTCGATCGTGCCATTCATCGCTCAGAGCAAGGTCGTTGTCGTTCTCGCGACGTTTGAATCGGACGTCATTAGTTTTCGCAAAGTCGACCCAATTTCGCAAGTCGACTTTTCTGCCCCTTTTCAGGTGTCACCTACTATCCTTAGATTCCTCCGGGATTCATGCCGTTTATTAATTCCAATTTTGCCGAGTGAACCCTCTCTCTTCCGATGCTTTTCTACTTATTTCGCCTACTGTTCCCTTCCGTCTTCATTTTTCTTCTTCTTCTTCTCGCTTTCTTCCATTTTTCCTGCTCTTTGTTTATATTCTCTTCCGCGTGGTTTTGCCTCGATCGTCTTATCAAATAGTGATTACGATTCGACGATGTAAAATATACAATTGCGAAACCCGACGGCAGTCAATTTTTACCGAGGTCACGATGAAATAATTTAGCAGAACGAACGATTGGGAACACGCTAGATATCTGGTGGTTCCGTACGACGCTAAACTATGGGGATCTTTTATCTGATGTTAAATTGATTAGGAGGCACGTATATCTGTCTAATATAGCTTCTACGCTACGTTTTGACCTAGTATCGGAATATCGTGCAATAATTCTCGTCAACCTTTCGTTATTATTTCGCTGCTCTGTATTTAAACAATTTCCCGAACAACGTAGAATTTGCAATATATACTTTGATCTACAGCGACTGTACGAACTTTAGAAAAAGACAATTCTACCGAATCACACACGAAACAACAGTTCTCTCAAGGAAGAATATATCTAAATTTTTACCTCGATAATTAGAAAAGTCCAGAGAGAATTATTTCACGAAACACAGGGGAATCGTAAATTACGTAAAGATTTATTATCGCAAAGCAGCCTGTCGAATTAATATATCTATTGTCACGATCAGATCAAATCAATCATGGCAAAATCGGGCGATTTGGCTGCATACGTATAAACCACTAGTTTTCAAACGAAGATTCGCAATTCATCGCACCGTTCATGGCTTCTCTGGGTCACGGTGAAATACCGTATCGACAACGAAGAACAGCCCCGCAGGATATGTTTAGCAGTCGATCGACGGTCAAAGAAGGGAAGAAAGTAAGGGGCTAATGAGGGCCACGAAGCGTGTACACGCCTGTGACCTCCACACGCTCCACACAGGCAGCCTCATCGTCGCATAGCGCGACTGATCGTGCTAACGCAGTTCCCGATGCGCACGTAACCACACTTACCGATTCTATTCGCAAGTTTCGTTCTCTAATTACGCGTGAAATTTACGTCAGTCTATTATTCCCATCCGCCACACTGTCATCATCCGTGAGAAGTATCTATGTGTTATATACACATGCAAAGGTACTTTCGAAACTTCAACGCTGGAAGATACTCTGTCAGAAATTTTGGCGCTTGTATGCGTCTACGTGAATGGCCTTTCTCGAAAATACACAGAACTGCGAATAAGTCGTATGAATGATTGCCCGCGAGTTACACATACGACGAACATAGAAACATTGCTCCGGTACGATAGGCGTATACGGTGAACGTGTAATTTCAACGCGACAAGACATCCCCCTTAACCGCGTCCATTGTTTATCTGCTCCTGTTCATACCATAAATAGGTGTCCAGCCTGACTCACTTTTGCTCAACCACTCCAACACATAGGTGCCATAGAGAGACCGAACAAAACGGCCCTGTATAGCCTTGATTCCGTTTTCAGCCCCCAAAAATACCCTCGAGAGGATGTCGTCTACTCTTCCTCCTCCAACCTTTCCGGACCGTATTTCATTTCGCTGGAAGCAGCGTGAATGTTCGCGCTGCTCTCCGCGATAGCCCCGAAAGGGGCCACCAATGGAAGAAGATTGTTAGCTGACCCGACTCGATTCGTGGAAGAGCTACGAGAAACGCGTTAAGATCCAGGGAACGACAATCGGTTTTGTTATTTCGTTACCAGGCAACTGACGACGCTTCTTGGGGAAAAATCGTAACCGATTCGCGATGAAAGCTTAGCTATACCGGTCTTGTGGTTGATGGTCGTGAACGTTGGTTCTGATAAGGTAGCCATGAAATTTTCTTGGCACAATTAGGTGCCGTTAGGGATGCGTGATGATCGGCATGAAATCGGATTACTCGGAAGCTTAACGATCATGTTTGATATCGGGGAGAACTTTGAACGTGGAATGCGTGGAATGAATTCGTTTAAACGGATTTTTCCCCGATCTTTGCTCTCTCTTTTTTTTTTTTTTAGTGTTTCTAGTTGGGGAAAAATCCAATTAAAGCTGTTATCTGATAAATTTGCTTTGGAAGAAACGTGGAACGTATTGATTTGTTCTTTGCACTAGACGGCGATCACCTCGGAGCGAATGTAAATGAAAATGAATTTTAAACGTGGCTTTGAAATAAATTGCTTTGAAATTTTGAAAGCAAACGTCTTGCTAGATTGTCGACCAGGTTTTACGTCAGACTATACGCAACAAATTAATTAAAATTTGTCATTCTAACGCAAAGACTAAGAGCTAAGAGCTTCTTTTGTAAACAGATTGCTCGATATCAATGGGACGGCTCAACGATAGGCGAAGATAATACAGCGATAAGCATAAAACAGAATAAAACTTAACTACTAACTAGGATAATCGACGAGGATCTTTCAAATCGACACCGTGGAAAATTAAGATTTTATACAATCGACACAAAGTACGAAGGCTATCAAGATAAAACGTAGTGTACTCACCGAAAAAGGTGTTGAAAACGTAGAGTAATTTCGTTTTACGGAACTCTGACAGTGGCATCTTGTCAATCTGCAACAGAGAGGAACAAGGGAGTTGTTAAGCGTGTCCGTACGTTCGTGTGTGTCATGTTAATATTCATTCTCCGATCGAATGACGATCAGGGTCGATTGTCTCGAGCGACCGACCCTTATTTTATCTCGTCAGTAAAAAGTAACCGCGGCTTGCTTTTTATCGAGCTGCTTTGTACAACGCCTCGATATTTACAAGGCCGTCGTGAAGACACAAAGTCAGCTTAATTCAGGTACATCGACAGGTGTTTTCCGATATCTGGACAATAATTAAAAACTTTCGAATCTTATTTTCGTGACAGTCCTTCGATTCGCTAACGAGCCTTCTTAGACATGCGACCTATTTCACGTAATAATGAGAATTCTTCAGACGTTTGAATTTCTAATTGAGAAAATTATTCATTGTTACTAAAATATTCATATTCGATATTCCACAATTATCCACTATCGTAGTGGTGCTGATATATTCTACTAATAAAGGAATTGAAATAATTGCAACGCAGCTCAAAAAATATAAAGTCTAGAGCGAATGCGTTTAAAAATTTAGCAAGAGATCTTCGCCAGTCATTTCAACGATATTATAAGGCTGACTTAACACGAGATACATCACTATTCGCGAAAACGATACCTTCCACTTGTAGCGTCACAAAACAACTGAAGATGTGCCAGTGTTGTTACTTACTGGCCTTGGAGCAAAACTAAAGCCAGATTGATGGCGGCTTAAGTGATCATTTTTCCCCCTGACGCGGAACTAATGGAATTATAGATACATCGTTTTACATGATAAAAGTAGAAACTGAAAAGTAGAAAAGTAGAAAGAGTTGTGTCACTGTCAAAGCAAAGCAGCGATATCTTTACAACGAAAGCATCGAACGTGTTTGTTCAAGAAAAAAGAAAAATTCGATCAAATGAATTGTCTCCTGATTATTTTAAGCGAGATACGAGAACTTTAACGAGCAGTTTACAAATTGTTCAACTCTTATTTTACGAGACGTGGTCTTACGTTTATTCGTTGGAGAAATTTTGGAAAAAAAGCTGTTGGTCCTTCCTTTTGCCCCAAGCCGAAATGACTGACATACTCACAGAAGGCAACCCTTTATATAATAAGATTTAAAAGCCTTTCCTTACCGAAGATAACGTGTCTATTTGAGCGTTTAATGACGTACATTTCGCTATAATGCCACAATAATACTGTAGATGTAATTTAAGATATCTGCAAACATCAGGAATGTATTATTGACCGTAACGTGACGTAAATTATGCTCAAGTGATTCACACGGAACGAAACGTTGCTTGGAGCCTGTTCTTTCCCTTTTCGTCGAATCCTATGTACTTGATGCCATCGACCATCGAATTTTACTTGCGGTATAATATTAACCGTATTAATAACGATTCCATCGAGGTTCGGAAACTCTTATGTGCCTACGGCGATTACGCATTTCTATGTAAAATACGATGGTAATTCTCCTTTATCGAATATTTGATCAACCTCTGACGTATTTAAGAAGAATCGAAGTATATCTGAATGCTTTGTCGTAAACATATTAAGCAATTAGGGAAAAATCTACTGCCTGGTTGGGAAACATAATTTTCATCATCCGTCAAGTTATCACGTGTGCTGAATAAATTTGTTACGTTTATGGTTACCGGCTTCCTTGAATCTCACGTATACATATTTTATTGACTATTTTCTCCAGCCTCTTCAGTGAATATCTAGTAGTTTATGATAATAAACTCGTCGAAATAGCTTCTACGATATTTATCGTATTCATCTTTCATTCATGACTTATAGCGTCTTAATTTGTTATACGTAGAAAATATGCGAGTATCGATAATCATTTCTACAGTAAGATATTTTAGAATTTATCAGGATAAAATTAGAATCTTTGACATTGATCAAAGTCAAAGCAATTCTGTATTTACGTTTTAAAGCGTAAACCATAAATCCCCTATTTTAAGAATGGAAACTTTTTCCTTTCTCTATTGGTTTTTCTTCTGGCGTTTCTTATTACCATTTTCTCGTAATGTTCAATCATCGTTCACTGTAATTTGCACGTGTGATATTCAGTTTAGAGAAAGCAGAGATCAATTAACCTCGTAATCCAATTACCACCTATTATATAATAAGGACGTTCGTGGTTAACTCGCGCTAGAAAATCCGAGCAACGATCATTCAGTACGATGTGAATATTATTAATCGTCGTATGATTTGTAATAAATAAAAAATAATAACAAGTAATCAGCCCTGATAGCTATCTATTGAAAAGAGCCACAAGAAAGTAGCTACAGCCAACATTGTAATCGTGTATAACTGTATATCATTAGAAGGTGGTATCGCGTCAAGGTGAATGTTGACGTCAATCTTTAAAGTGATTAACGTTGCACGGTAATCTTTTCATTTGAAAATGTCCGTGCTCGTGAACGTTTCCATGTAACTCGTCGTTTATCAATTTGCCAATCAACACTAGCGAAGATTTTACGATCTAAGAGCTCCTTTCACCGTTGATGGTGTATGATACACTATCTTCTAATTTGATAATAAGTAAATTGACCGCGAACTTTGTTGAAGTCGAACGGTTAGCGAATTTCTGCCATCGTTCGGATAGTTTAATGGCAACTTCTAGTCGCCATTATTGGCCGTGCAAGTGTTGCTGGTTTGCAAACAGCTCGCCACGACTTGGAACTGGTTAACTTGTAGGCAATTTCCCCATTGATCGAACTTGACTGTAAACTGAAATAGTTTGTGTCGATTCCTGTACACCAGTTTTTTTTCAAATTGATTAATTAACAAGTCGGTAAACAGCGTAGTTTGTTCGTGTGTATTATGCCGGGTCAATTAAAATTGTAGATAATCAATTTGCTTGGATGCAAGCGCACTTGTATAGTTGAAGTTTTCTCCCGTTTATGCCGTGTGTAAAATAACAGATACTTTGAAACAATGTTTGTTCTTTTATTCTCGATCTCCCAGCAGCCGTACAGAAATTTAATTGAAAAAAATTACTTCGTGAAAAAATGTTTTCAGTCAAGCTATTATCCTGCATTGCACTTCCAGTCAATTCTGGTCAATAACTGTGAAACTTGATAACAATGTGAAAGTTCTTCCAACAAAAAAAAAAAAAAAAAAAAAAAAAAAACAAACAAATAAAAATAAAAACACGGAGAAAAGAGAAAACTTTTAATAATTATAATTATCGCAAATCGATAAAAGCTTTCAATACACGTTATAAGCAAAAAATGAAGCGTGAAGTAAAAGAGATAATAAGCCGATAAATTGTTGTGCTTGAAATTCGGCGACGTCTGCAAGATAAGGCAGTCAGACAATATGGCGATGCAACACAAAGATCCAGAGTAAGCTTTAAGTCCATTGTTTCCACTAACACTATGAACAACCTCGATTCTCTAGCAACGTAAAATATACGTGAAACCAGCTCCTACGTTGCAGTCTTGTTATCTGCTCCTGCCAATATATCAACCTGTCAATACGCTAAATATTGTACAGATTTGATGAGATACACGTGTATATACGTGGATTTCCAATAAAAAAACCATCTCAATGATTCTCGTGGGGTGTACTATAACTTGGCTGCTATATTGGACTATTTTCTACACTTTTTTTTTAAGTTCATTTATTCGCTTTTTATTTGCTGCTCTTTTGTTACTGAAATTGATGCGTCGAATAAAATATTTTAGAGCTTCGAATGGATATGAGTAAAATGGGACGGTATCGATTATAGACTTGTTGAAACGTAAGTAATCAAAAGAACTTGTTTGTTCGTATTTTCAATGGAAACCTGCATCATACGTCGATACGTGTAATTAATATTATAATTAATATCGAAGGCTCCTTTACGATTTGACAAACTAGGTATTAAATCTGCATATCGTAAACCTTTATCGCTAAATAAAGACGCGACCGTGAAAGATTGAAAGGGTATAGTTTATTTTTAGCCCACTGGATATGGAATTTTATTGGTGGAGCAATTACAAGATAAAGTAACGTAGGAACATACTGTGTCATCAATCGAAAGAGAAATATAATAGATAAGTTACGATAAAGATAGATACAGATAATTTTCTAAGTAGAAAACGCAACGACTAGTTGTACTTCCATCCGACGAGTCACTTTCATTTTAGGATACGCGTGTTTATTTCCTACGATATTTATTAAAAAAAAGCAAACAAAGTTTCCCAACGAGTAACGTTTTACGTTGCTGTACAACGATTGATATAAAAATTTAGTTTCAAATTAGCCTTACGACTCATTATTCAAATCTCTGGATTAAAATATTTCTCGGTGGAGGGCAAAAGTACCTAATCCCGGTATAGTTATGGCGCAACTTGGCAGAAACTCGTAATTACCAAATGGGAGTTCACGTTATTATTAATTCCAGTATTATTACAACCAAAAAGTAAACGTACTGCCCTGTTATTTTGAATAAAAGCAAATGACGCATTATACATGGTGGAACATTTTTATATACAAATATTTAATACCAGAGTCAGAAAGGTTCCAAATGGTAATATTATTTGTAAACTATTTTTTTATTTTCTAATATTACCGTCATCGTAAAATTCTAATTAATAGTATATAACATATCTCTAATAGTAAATAATACTAATAGTAAATAATAATAATCTCTCTTGACGAGAATTTCTTCCCGGAGGAATTTTTTCAATTCTCAGAATAGATGGGAATCAGCGATAAGTATATAAATCTGGCAAATAACGTTGCTGAGGTAATAAATTGTATTTTAAGATATGACACCTGTATAGGGGTATGCATTATCTTGATAGAAGATGACGTTTCTCTTTGCTAAACTTGGTGAAATTATTTGCTGTTTAATATACATATACAGAGTGTCCCGCAGTATCGGGCAACCGATACGGCCATGGATTCTGGACACGAAAGCAATAAGAAAAGTTCGTAGAAACGTATACTCTGTTCGATCTTGTTTGTGCGAGTTATAGCGAGTTTTATATTGGAATAATTCTATCGAAAGGTGGAAATAGTTGAAGTAATTTCACCTATTCATTTACAAATAGAACCCAATATCCAGCGAATAATACGTAGAAAAATGGAGAGTCTAACAGATTGATAAAACGTTTCCAATCTTGTCTCGTGTTCGGATGCAAAAGAGATCATTTCGAAGACCTCTTGTGTAGGTATGCAGATACAGTTTGTTCAAGAAGAAACACGCCATAGCTCGAAAACAGGATGAAATAGTTTTACGTGTTTATATGAACTTCTTTTTATCGTTTTCATGTGAAGAATCTATCACCGGAGCGGTTCATACGGCAAATGAATATCCGTTGCACTAAAAAATCCAGAGCTGCTGTTACTGCTATACTTCGTTCGAAGAAATTTTCAAACGAGCCATATATTTCGGGATTACTTTTTAACATTCCTTCTTTATTACCACAAGTTCTACGACATAGGATTTACAATAGTATTTCTTCGAAAGAAATCCTTAAGCGAATAAAGATTCCAATTTCTTCCACTTCCAACATCTTTCCTCGATCACCGTACGAACCGTCGAAACTGGACGAGAGGCGCAAATACGTAAATATACGTACACGTATTTTTATGCCACTAGTAATACGATTTACATATCTCAGGGAATAAAATATCTCGGAGAAATAAAATTTTACCGATCGAAAGTCGCACGATGATTCGCTCGCAAGGTGTGTCACGCCACCTGTATGGATATTATAACGAGCAATGAAAGATATAATGGTGGGTCGAGAGAGTTAGAGCTATAAAGGTCGAACTGTATTATGGATTTTCTACGCAAAGTCCGCGAAACGGAAAAACGATAATGCGTGCGGCTTGCAATGTCGATCAAAGCAAACGGTTAGAGGGTTATACATATTGGATAACGTTGTAGAAATTAAAGTAGAGCGATACAACGTAAAAGTTATTTTCTTATTTCTTTTTTACTTCCTTTTTTTTTTTTTTTGATGTCAAAAAATAAATGGGGAGAAATAAAATTTTACCATATGGATTCGGGTAGAAAATATTAAAATATGTTTTCTGTCTTCTTTATTAATTGTGTCCGTATCTAGCAAGAGATGCATAACGCATGATCTATTTCTTTCATCAGTCGCTTTCAGTGTTTAATTAAAATCGTGTTCAATTTAGTGTAGAATGCATGGCCGTTATCACTAGAATGATCGTATTGTCTCTATAGTTTCGTTGCGTCATGCGGAAAATCCAAAGGCATATGCGAAATCGCTAAAAAATAATAAAATACAAGACGGGAAGTCTAAAGTGAAATTTTTCGATTCCGTATATTTCCTTATGCTACTGAGTTATTAATGTGATTTAATTTTTATCGCATACATATGGAAATTACAGGTGCACTTGTTTTATTCATTTTTAAGGAAATATGCTTTAAGTACGCTATGTATGTTCATCCCCGCGACTTTGTATACGACTGTGGACTTGGTATAACAAAATTTTCACAAAACACACAAGTATGGAGCGCGTGGATATGTTTAATGTTTTCGTTTTAAAATTAACGTCACAGATATCGCTAGTTTACCGCGAAATGTCGATAAATACGATTTAATGAGAAAACTAGGAAATCCGGATCAATTTGTTTTTCATTAACAGTGAGTTTACTTGAGTAAAGAAAATAGAAAAAGTTTTATTTGAACCTAGTATTCTTCATCGCTTCCAAATTTAATGGAACTTTTTCTTCTTTGCATTTATAAAATAAACGTTTAAATATTTATACGTAACTTTAATGTACATTGGTTTAAAAAATTAATTTGATCATTTTTTTTTTCAAAAGCCTTTTTAATAAAGAATTATAGCTTGTAATAGTCCCTTTTAAAATATCACATTTAATACTTTTCACGCTCTTTTTATATAGTAGAGGTAAAAACAAAATTTCATACACAATTAATTTTATATCTAAATACCATCGATTAAATCAAATGTGTTTTTAATGTTCAAGCTACGTATTACGTTTTAATTATCCTTAGTTACAACCCCGATATAAGCTGCTTAATCGCAATACGCAAACTTTTCGTTCGTATAAAAGTTAAAATCAAAATTATGTATTAATAGTTAGTATGTCATAAACTTTCATCGATACGAAACAAAATTGTTATATTTTAATTTTTTCTGGCGATAATTACACGATACGAATAATTGCTAGTGTCGTATACGAAGCGAACACTTTTCCATTACATTTGCATTAAAACCACGCAAATCTTCGTTTATACGGAACGAATTCCCTGGAACTTTCAATCTCGTCGATGGTAATCAATTTCAGCAATTTAATCTCGCACTGCGCGCGAGCTAGGAACTTTGCAATGCCTCTTAAAACGAAAATCTCGCGTCGATACTTAGATACGACGCGGATATTTGTCGCGACGAGACTATTAGAATTTCAATTTTCCCGACGATAATCGTTGTGCGTGTAAGGAGAAAGAGCATTTCGCAGAATTTTCACGGAGCTACCTACACTTTCCGTTGTGTTCGACGGGACAGTTTTCACGATCGTACCTCCAGTTCGAGCGACAAATGAAAAATTTCAAACGAGAAAGCCTCTTATTCCATGCTACGTCTTACTAACGCTCGCAAAGGAATGAAAGTGCAAATTAAATTGCGTCTCTTGCAGACGATAAAAAATATGAAAGTCTCGTGGAGCTACGGTTCTCCCCTATCCTACTGATTATTACAATTGGAATAAGATGGAAACTTATTCTTAGAGGAAGAAACGTTGTCGTTAATAAAATAGCTTTGCGTCGTAGGTTCTTTCTTCTTCAAACAGGTATCGTATAAACTGGGAAAGCGAAAAGGAACACGAAAGGGGTCGCAAGACGATCCTTATGAGAACTGGATTCCATAGCGTGTCGAATAAATCATCGACGGCCATTAATACTCGACAAACAAAATAAGCAAAACGTTCCGAGCAATTTCATTTCCAGTTTGGATTGCGTTAACGAACGTTTTATGATTTGTCTACATGGTCAAGCGACAACGTGAATTTATACTCCTTACTCGTTTCAAACATATCCTGCGATATGGGACGTTTCTACGACTCGTATGTGATTGGCAGAATAGTGAAGTTAGATTAGCGAGACGAATTAAGTAGTGAAAATCAGAGTTTAAAAATAATTGAACAATTTAGGAAGTATGTAGATGGCAGAAGTTCGTAATATCACGAGCCATACTCTTAGTGATATGGGATTAGTTTGATTGCATAGGATTGATCGCATTTTATTATAAATTTCACAGGAATAGATAGATGTATGTATAAATGTGAACGAGCTAATACGTAGTCGCGAAAAAGTAATAATTTTGAATAAATCTCCACGTTATATGTCTTCATAAATATGCCAAGTGAAGAGCTCATATTCTAGTTATTAAAAGAATCTGCAGACAGTGAAGAGATGAAAGTCTTTATCAACGCATTTATGTGAATGATAGAACTTCATTTTCTCTACATGTAGAAGAATGTCTTAGCTCGAAGTATCCGCTGGTTTCTCCCATGAAAACAATATTTCAAAGCAAATCTCTAGTGGTTTCAATATACTGCACCTTCGATCCTAGCGGAAGAAAAATTAGTTTGACTTTTTAATGCGTTAGTCTAACGCCATTGCTGATAAATATCGGAGTTATGGAAGCATTATAGGTCTGTTATAGGAGAATAAAAATTATATCGTATCTGTTTCATTTTCGCAAATCCGTTCTGTGGAGGGAAGCGCGTGCACTTTCCAAGATTATTATTATGATTTGTTTAACAACATAATAAAAATTATATACGATATTTTTTTAGATATCGTTCTCCTATCGTGGCCTCATAAACAATTTTATAGGGATTGCTTCTCGGCTAAAGAAATCCCTTGAGCGATAAAAGAATTGAAAGTTGTTTACACGAGGCGGTCGTGATATTGGCAGCTGACAGTTACAAAATAAGAAGATGGTGAAACTTTGCAATCACTAGTTTCGCAAAAGCTATTAACAGCTAATGATGTGCTGTTTAAAAAGCGAGAACTATAAAACCTATCTGTTTTAACGTTTCGATAAGAAAAAAAAAAAGAGATGAAACTGTATAAAAATTATATCTTGAACGCGATTCGCAGACTTTTCATTAATTCAGTACGATCTTTCGAACAACGAAGTATTCGTACAATCGACATCGTCAATGTATCCTTCACTGATCATCGTCGATGAACGATTCCTACAATAATTTGTACAACGAACGATTTTTCCAACAAGCTTCTCAAATTCCAAGCGACGAATTCCGGACGATGAAGGAATCTGTCGTTCAAATCTAGAATTTCTTGTTTCTAGAAGCCCGTATAATCTGTACGGTCGTTTTAAAAAATGGCATCAGCGAAAACAAGGGAACGAAAATGCTGAAACAACGCACGCGTATTCATCGTCCTCGAGGCGTAACCCCGAGAGAGGGAAGCATTTTTCGTTTCGCGGAATGGCATTAGCTCTCATTGAGGGTATTAAAGCGTCGCAGGAATAGCGATTGGCCTTAAATGGAGCGACCGAGAGAGCACGAGCCCAATCGTTGTCGTTCTACACAAACGAAGCCGGAAGTTTCATTTGAATCGTGCCGTGTTTATCGGTCACCAACCGAGCTGGCAACGACGCGACGGTGAATAAAGTGCACGTGCTCCTTGGCTCTGAGTTAAGAAGCTTACTAAATTATGGCCCTGCGATTCGCTGCGTTTATCCGGGGCGACCGTGTCTCGCTGGCACAGCGCTACGGCATCACCAAGTGTCGAAGGATAACTGCGAATCTGCGTTAAGGGTTCTCTTTTCACTGGCAACCAGGCGACAGCTGCACAAGATTTACGTGCAAACGAGAGCTAACGATTTCGGTTGTTTCGCCCCCGACCGTGAGGCTACCCTACCAAACTTCCCTCGATTCTCCTTCCACGATGTTCCAGAGGCGGTAAGAAATGGGATTGTCGTTTATACTGCAGCTCGATGATGAACGGGAATTTGTACGTGCCATGCAGTTTTCATGCTGCGGTTGATCGTTCATTCCGAGATTTAAAAAATTATTCCGTTGTAAATGCTACCCTTAACCCGATATAGACGCTGTTCCAGTAAATGTTTTTAATCATGTCACAGATAGTATACATCTATTTATAAATATTTCTGCATCATTGAGTATAACGTTAATTGCTTCTATGTATTTGTCTATTAAGGAATATCACAAGAGTACGATATACTGTGTAAATAAGTTATTACGTTTGGCTACGTGTATCGTAATTCGTGTTACTTCCGAGGAGATAAACCTCACTTTCGCGGCTAATGATGATATATGATCAAATTTTGTAGGACGAATTAGTGTTACATAACTACTTCGATAGTTGATAGGAGGAACGTATTACCATACGTGCGAAGACGTATTACTATGTAAATAAATATTCATCAAATTAACAAGGACAAGGTTATAACCTACAGTAAAATATACAGGAAATACGTACATGAAATCGACCGATCAAGAGGTAAACAAAGATTTTATTCAATCATATTTCTTCATTGAGAAACAGATGGTGTAAAAATATATCGCCCTTTGGGAGAAGCGTCAGGAGTGAAACTGAAGAATGTAAATTTATAGTTATATAAAAATGATGGTTCCCTTGACGCGACGCGAGTAACAATAACGTAGGATATATATTTCTATCCCCCCTTGAATATATATTTACGTTACGCGCAAGAGTGTTCATAAATATAAGAACAGTGATTTGGACTTAAACCGGAAAGAAGCAATTTCGTAAATAGCGTAAACGTGCGTAGCTACCTGAAAATTTTTACTCGAAAAATTATAATCCTGAGTGGAGAAAATGTCTCGAAATATACATATGATATACAAAGCATCCTGCAACACTGGAACCGGTGATATAAATGAGAAGAGAGTGATAATTCTTAATGAAAAAAATATATCGAAGATATACCTACGAAAAATGTTTTCTTACATGAAGTTACAGTGATTAATTAAGGTGGAAAGTATCATTTCTTCGCACGATGAAGCCTCGTTTACATAATTTATACGCGCTAATGACCATTTATATCGTAACATTTTCTTAATGTACGAAATGAATTCATTACGTGCTATGGATTAGGAGCATACATGTTACAGTGGCATTTTTTATAGGTCGTTCGATGGAACAGGCTAGTACTTTTAATTTCCCGACAACGGCACCTAATTTAATGGCCTTAGATTTCTGTTTTACGAGGTCATCTGATAAAGAAAATTTATGCCGGGATCTTACCACAGAGGTTGATAACAGCCCAGCATGTTACTTCTGAATGAGCTAAAATAACAATGTAACGTTAAATAAAGTGCAAGGCAATCACTCGTATCTCAGTAACAAGTGATTTTTAAGATTTTACATCGCTAACGTGTTAAATAAAAATTAATGCTTTGCTACTGGAAAGTATATTTCACTTATACGTCACTCACAACCGATTTTCTAACACGAAGATGGTATCCCGCTGGTAGTAGCCACCCACATGATAATCAAACGGTTAAAAAAATTCTACCAAATGTCCAAATTGGACAAATTGTGAATGAGAAGAATTAAATAAAAAAAAAAATACACACAACTGTAATCCTAAAAATCTATCTTAACTCTAGCTTGCGTTATTAGCGACCACCTGATAAGTTCAATTAAACGTTACTACATTATAGGATACCTAATTTTAGCTTGTATTTTATACTCTATATAACGATGACTATCAATGATCTTTGTCGTCCAAAGCGAAAAATACAAATTTAAATAAAATGAACCATGGCGGTCGTTTATGACTCAACGATACTTATCGAGGGTTAGAAATGTAAGTTTATTTTCTACTCAAGATATAAAAAGACAGCATTATGATCGGAAATGAGAGGGACATTATCTTATTTTAAACCTGTTACGAAACACTACTACTTTACAATTTAACGACAAAATAATGCTTCAACGAGAAGGTTTGACTAGAGATTAGCTTCCCAACTTTTAAACAAGACAGTAACAAAGTTACAAAATTTAACTTTACGAGACACGCTCCTGGGAAGAGAAGGTAAATTACACGGCCCGGCTGATTGATCAGTTACAGGCTCGAGAAAACTGTTGATTTACAAACGATAATCGAGAAAGTCTAAAGCAAGATACTAATTAGCGAAACGCGTTTCGAACTCGTTGTCGTCGCTGGAAGAAATTAATTATCCAGAAATTAACCAGTCGGCGCTCCAGCGGAGTTTCGTTGCGCGCATCAAGTACGAGTGAAGAACGACCGCCTTATTTAATTATTTCGGCCGATTGCGTTTCGTCTTCGTCGCTCTGCAACCGATACACTTTCAATTTAAAGCTTGCAATCTAACTTTCCGAAAACTTGCGTGATAGCACCGCCAAAGATCCGTTGGCACGCAGATCGATTTAATTATTCATTCAAATCGTAGAAAAGTTTCGCACCTTACGGCCATCGTATTCGATCTCGTGTTCCGATGGAATTTACTAATATCGATATTGTTCACAAAACAGAGAATGCAATTGTTTCCTTCGTTTGATCGTTTATATTCGCATTTGCATGCGCAGTTCTTACGTTATATCATCCTTTATTACATATAGGATGGTAATAAATAGTATAATATTCGTTTTATAAAGAAATATAAGCGAAGCTTTCGCTTTCCCGCTAGAAAAGAATAAGCTCGCTTTCATCGCGAAGCTAAACCTGATTGAACAACCGTATCAAATTTCATCGAACTACTCTTATAAAGTTTGCACGCCGCTGAGGTGACACGTTCGTTGCGCCGCTTTTAATTCTATAGTTTTCCAATTTTCTAATTTTCTTTCGTTCCTCCCTCCACGCTGAATACGTAGATATTATCACTTAGCGGGTGCTACCTTTTGAAAATATTGGAAAAATGGAACTTCCACGGACTTGATACCTTCTTAATGAAGCAGATCTGTGCATTCAGTTCCACTGTATTCTTTCATCAATCTTATCGGTTGGTGCACACTCCCGTTTGCCACGGTGATTGTAAACTTATCGAACCATGTTACGATTAATACAATTTAACAATTTTATTTTTTTTATATAAAGAACAAATTTGTATACCTTGGTAGTTTCTCAAAAAAAAAAAAAAAAAAAGAAAAGAGAAGATATATGGCACTCTTTGCTACTTGCAAGCTGTTTCCTTTGCATGGTAGACAGCTGTGGCAAAATCCACTGAATTCTGACAGAGTGCGCGCGTTTCTATGTTTAAAATCGATTTCCTCAAAAGGGAAGTTGAACACGAAAAAGATTCTATTCTACGCGTTCGATTTATTGGTGAACCATGCGCGAGAAAAAAGATGTTTTCATAGATAGAGCTCTTAATGTTATTTAAATTTCAAAGCAATCATGATCCAAGAATATTCACGTGGATTTCAGTAAGGATTGAAAAGAATAAAATTCCCTCTGAGGGGCGGAAAATCCATTGCGGCACATAATCCACGCGTTCCCTCCTGACTATCAATTTCCCGGTAATTTATTCAATGGCACGTTTGCAAAATCGCATTATTGTTCATACTTGCGTCAAACGACACCATCGATCAATAAAAATTGGTAGAAATATTAGAAAGCTTGAAATGCAACGCCGAAGCATCACTGGCGATTATTCGAATTCCAGTAAATTCCAATCGCACGTATATTTTATACCTTCTTTATTTGACCGATGGTCGTTGTTATTTGAACAGTGAACGATTAAACGAAAAACGATATGCAATTGTTGAGGTGAAATAATAAAATGTCAATAACTTTATGGACTATATTGTTACATCCGCATAATATAAACAACTTTACAACACAAAAAGTAAAAATCAATAGGTTGATTCTGGGCTAAATTTAAATGCTTACTTCTCTGGCGTATTGAATTGCCAAATGATGCGAATGATAAATAATACTTACTGTAAAATATTTCGATTTTATCCCCGATGATCACATTGTAAACCATAGTGTTCAAACGATTTGGATGTTCAAAGGAAAAAATATCTTGAACATAAAAAATGTGCTCAATCGAATATTCTAAAATAAAAATATTCGAAAGAAGTAAAAGGCTAAATGTTCCAAGTATTTATTCAGTTTCGGGGACATTTTGTTAATCGTTTGAGATTATTATAACTTTTTATCGTACGATGCTACTTTGTCATATTTAAAACATGATAATAAAAAGTACTCCTTAGACGGTACATTTTTAAATACGAATAAAAAGATCCTAAACATAGGAGGTCACAAATCAGTTCTGTCAAACCCAGTCCCGGGTATAATTCAAACAAAGGCTTAGTTCAAAGAAGCTATTTTTGAGAGCCAGTTTGCTCTTACCTAAAGCATTTATATAACTTTTCTGGAAATCTCTGTTAGACAGAAATGTTTAATATCTCGCAGCTCAAGCACTTTACCGCATTTTTCTCCTCAACGCTGTCAAATACAGTTTAAAGGAAGTGTAAGCCCTCGATTTCTAAAATAACGTTAGAAGCCTTTTTAACCTTGTTTACTTCTGATTTAAGCATCATGGATGTACGAAAATTCACTAGTTGTGAGAATTTGTTGGTAGGTATCGCTAAAAAAATTCCCGTCAAAGTTATTTTCTTAAAACTCTATAAAAAAAATGGTAATTACAGTATATGATACATCGAATATTTATTAATGCAAAATAAAATCAATACTGTCCCTATAGAGACGGCAAGCTTTTAACAACGTCGATTTACAAACAAATAAGAATTACAAATAATCGAAACGAAACATGCTACGTAAGAATAATACGATTAAATCTAATTTCAAGATACGATACTTTACGAAAATACAGGTACGATAGAAATGTTATTTTACCAGTTACAATAGTATTTTGTTTCAAATAATAGGAATGAATAAAATCATTTACACAATAGAGCATTGCTATGGCTTTTACCCGAATGAGATTAGTTTGTGAACCAACATTCATACGATATCCTTTGTCTATGGTATTACGTATCATATCCCAAAAATACTTTAACCGACTGACTATGAAACGAGCCTTGTCACGGTCCTAAGCGATACAAATAGGAATTATGCTAAACCTAATTCTAAAGAAGTACACGCTCTTCCATCATTCCCTCATCTTCATTTTAATTTTGCACTAATCACTTATCTAGACATTCTACTTCCTTATCGATTATTATTCTGAAAGAGAGCTACAAGATAACGAACATTCTAAGTCATTTACCGATGACGGGGCAAGAACATATCCAAGATACAGATGCTATGCACGTGACTGACATAGTTGGTCGATCAGATTTGCACGAAAATCTAGCGCGTGAACATTCTGCCGCGCAGATAATTATGCTAATCGCGATTATGGAGATAAAGCAGTCAGCGCCATTAATCACGATTCGCAGAGCCATGACACAGGCGAATTAGCTAGCGTCACGAAGGAAATAAAGGCGAGGAACCGTAAAATTTCTGTGAAATTTCTAAACAGAAACGCTTTGGTTAAGTACCTAGTTAAAAGTTGAGCACAAAAGCCTAGAGTTTCGAATTTCCCGGAATTATAACCATACGTTTGATTTGCATGAAATGTATATTACATTTAACGTTTCCATCGTTTGGAGATTTAAAATTTTAAAGTGGCAGCGGAAAATTCTACGCGGATCGTTTCGATTCTCGGTTCCAGTTTGGCGAGTTTCATTCGAAGAAATTTCTATCATTTATCATTCGATACAAAAGTGACGAGTCTTTTCATCTTTCCATCTTTTGCAAAACCATCTGTTCTCTGTTAAAAAGAAAAAATTATCTCGAAAATACTCAACGAACAGCACATACTCTATCTCGCAGCAAAAATGAGACATGCGAATCTCTACCTACAACCAGAGGCAACGACGCGAGACATGTTTTATTGGCAGCATCGAAAGTTCTTTGGCAAAGCGGAAGTGTCATTGTTCGAACGCAACGCTCGAAATTAATTATTGGCGCTGTCACGGGTGTCTTGCTCGGGATGGTATCCTAACGGGAACAAGTTTCTAAGCTTCCGTTGTGCATTGAAATCCCAGGGAGGATTTCTAAGCAATTGAAACTATGCTGTAACGTCTGCTGACCAGGAATGGTCAGAACGTTGGTCTACATTGTGCATTGTTGCACAAACGAACCACGACTCTCGCAACAAACGGCGGTCTCTGCACCTAATGATCGATCGAGGTATATCTCAACGAGGTTCGACCGTTAAATTAGTCGGCAACCTTCAAAGAGTAACTGCCTTGTCCTTTGTACCTTCATTGACCCAGGCCATGTCTCCGACACAATACCGGGACGCTGTGACGTTTCTCCAACCTCTAAGGCGTCCACCGCTACTTTGTTCGCACGATCCAGAATAAAAACAACGATCCCAAGTTTCTTATAATTCGTCTGTCACTTTATGAAATAATTATCGACTAGTTGCAGGTTGCTAAATATCGTTTTTTTTTTTTCGGAATAAAAAGAATACTTGTACTCGATATGGACTGGTATGTACCATGTAAAAGAAAAATGTTTTTCTTTTACACCATCCTATCACGTTCGTTAATTTTAATAGTCTTGGAGTCGCCTGGATCATATACGTCAAGGGAACGTCGTTCACGAGGAAGTTTATACGAGGAAAGAATAAAGATTACCGAAATCTTGAACACAAGCGTCTCGTAAATCGATCACTGTTTGTTTTTGAGAAGCAAACGTTACTAGCTTTCTTTCTTATTTCCAAGCTTTAATGCCGTGCTAAAACTCGTTTAAACGCGGTCGTTATGTATACCTCGAGATCTCTTCTTGTCAGATGCAAAGCGTACAATTTCCCCACGACCTCCGAACAATTCGCTCACGCGACAAAAAGGATGAATCTCTGCCGGTATTCTAACTCCTCGCTTCCGTGGCTCGCTTCTGTAATTACAGAGGCCTTTAAATGTTCTTGCAGTTAGTCCGTCCAGTGTGAAAAAGGCTATCATTTTGTCGGGGGGCCCGTGTTAGAAATTATCGTAATTTCTTAAACGTTATTTAATTTCGCGAATAACAAGAAACTGAAGTGTACGAAAACGCTATTGTAGGAATGGTTCTACCCCCAAAAAACAAGCCGTTTTATTCCAATAAAATTATAAACCATCCCGATGGAATCTTCATCTCAAATAATTTATAATAATAAGGATATAAGAACGATCTGATTAGAGTTGGAGATTTTTAATTAAATATTTCTCTGGTTTGGGGAAACGCGAGAGAACCAGGTGGAGATAGACGAAGAAATTGAAGATTGTTTGTGAAGAATATCTTGGAAGTTGAAAGAGTCATACTAAAACGTGACGAAGTACGATTGATAAAGAAAAGTTGAAAAGACGGAGCACAAAGAATATCTTAATTAAGACTGGGAAAAATTGGAATGGTTTTTTGTTTTGTAGAGATAAAGCGAAGATTAAGATTGATTATGCTAAAATGGTAAGTTCTCGAACAAGTCTGTTAGTTTCCACGAACCATTAACTCTCCGGAGTTTTCCTGCAGGAGAGAATTACAATGCAAGGTTTTGATCGTGTACAGCGATCAGTGGACAGAGTGGATGATTCGCAAACATAAATGTTTTACTCAAAGTCACTCCTTTTTATAAAAATAACAGTTCGTTTACCCCTAATGTTCTAAAATACGTACGCGTCTACCGATGGAACTTGAAGTTTAAAAAATGTTCGTTCGAATCGTAACTTCCCCTAATCAGTTATCAGATTTGTCTACTATATTTTTTAACTTTTCCACCCTTTGTGTGTGAATCATTAACATCATTCTATATTCAGGACTGAAAGCATTTTTAGTCAGAACGGTTTAAATCTGTTTTACCTTGTAAATATCCCAGGCAGAAAAGTGTGTCAAAAGTTCGTAGCAAAATAATTTGTCGATAATCATATAGGAAAGCTAAACTCGAAGATCGATTTAGAACTTCTGTATAGAACTTTCATCCCTATCGGTCTATTACGGAAAATAAAGATGCGTATGTTTGTCGTACAGCTTCGATATGAAATATTCATCGTAATAAAGAAATTAATACGAAAGAACGATCGGTCACTCGTGTTCGTGTCGTAGGTTCTTTTATTTTTCCATTTCACTGTAGTTCGCAGTTTGCAACGTTCATCGATTTGATCGACTGCTTTTATTCGACCGATATTTTTTTCTACTCTCAGAACGACAGAGAAAATGTTGGTCAGTTCTACAACATCGCTTAAAAATGGACAACAGTGTGATTTCGAATACCACTGCCGCAAACTACCGATTTTTATTCTCGTTTTTTAGATGCTCCAATGACAATACCGCATATGCATAAAACTGAATCTCCTGTTGTACAAATTCCCCGACGAACATTCCGTTCATGAACAATAATCTAACAGATTGTACATACGTACATGTAAATTGTACCCGTTTGATTGTGCAACAACTTTCCATTTCATGGACAAAGATTTCAATTGAGAGATGGAGCGCAACCATCAATTGAATAATTAAGAATACCACTTGTATACCTTTTTACGTTGCATTCATTCTGCAACCTACGTTTTCCTCTTTATTGTGGAGCTAGAGTGCAATAAAGATGCACGAAGCACGTTGCGCCATCTCTCGATTGCTTTTAATCTAATATTAGACAGGCTTAAGAGCTTATTATCAATTCAATGTTCGTGATCGTTTGACATAGGAGTTACATAGATTGCATTACAATTGTACAGCATCTAACGAAGTTAATGTTATACTGTAGCCTCTGTTATAACAATCAATTGTGCCCTGGCTCTGTTATTGAACGATGCTTTCAGAAACGCGACCAGAATCTTATTTTCCACGTCGCTTTTGTTACTTTTAAAGGAGAGCAACGCCATGTTTGATGCTCGTTCAGACGAATATTCGTCTTTTTACGGTGTAGAATGACCGACGTAAAAAGAAATTGTAAAAGAAGTTAATTTTTAAGGATGAACAGAATACAAAGTTCAGCGTTGCGCGAAAAAGAGATTACAAAGCGATCTTTGAAAAAAATGTTCGGTAAAGATCAGTCAAATTTAATTATATATTTAAATGAACCGCAGTTTAGCTGTTCGAATTGAATTTTAACATTTTAACAAAGATAACGTGTTAACGGATGATCGTGGTCTCTAACTCCGTTTACAATTTTACGAAAATTAAAAACTTTAACTTCGCCCCTACAACTTCGTGAAAATTTCGTTAAATTGATTAGAGGAGCAAATTTTGTCGAAAGCGAAAATGTTATATATCGAAGGAATTTAAACTACTCGCGGAATTCGCGGCCTCTATTCCCACTCTGGCCATTACTTTGACATAATATTCCATCTTCGAATATCTATATTCGAAGGTCCCAAGATTTTCATACAAATTCTATGCTGAATTCGTCTATTATCCTTTCAAAAGGTAGATGCTGCGATACTGCAAATACTTTTATCGCATTAAAGTAATTAACTTAATTATTTGTAATATTCGACATTTTAACGAGACGTCCTTTATGTTATCAAAGCGATACGTGTTTTATAATATTCATAGTATTTCATTGAAAGCTGTGGCGGTTACATTTTTATTGAAAAAATTTATACGAGCAAATACCATAAACGATGAAAGGAATGTGTATAGAAAGATTGGTTTCCATATAACCTGGATTCGCAACCTGAGAGTCACGATCCCCAAAGGGGTCGCAAAGCTTTTTCCAGGGGGTCGTCACGTGTATTTTTAGTCGTAATTATTTTTATAAAAAATTTTATCCTTAAGATTTTCAATATGAGAAATTATTATATTCTACTACCGGTTATAAGAGTGAATTTTCAAGAATATAAAATAATGGGACGAGCGTGGCAAAAAATATCAGGCTTATAAAAATTGACATGTCGATAAAATTAAAATGTCTCTTTCGAAATTCTAGCCTGAAGCATTTGTGACGCACTGGTTTCCAATTTTGTATAGAGGCGAAATTATTTCATGCATAACTGCATTTGGTATATGAATCCCAAAAATCATGAAAATAGAACAGGATATTACCTTTCAATTCAAATGCAATGTAAATGTGGAGTAAATGTAATGCAAAGTAGAACGTGTGTGACAAAGTTTAATATATTTAATATATTCTTAAATCAATGATATATAATTGCGTTTCCCCGTGGTAAGCTTTATATTTTTCCAAGAATTCTCAGTGTGTGCTTTCAAACCATGCTGATTTCACTTCACGATTTTAATAAACTGGAACATGCGTGTAATAAACGTACTTTTATACTTTTACGTTATATAACGAAAAATAAACAAAATTGATTCCTCTCATAATTCCATTTAAAAGAAAAACACGGACTGCAGTATAGTTGGGTTGTGTGCTCGGTGAAAAATAGATTATATTAAAGAAAAGTAATTTTTTCGCAATATTTCATCTTCCTCGCAATAATTTTTTTTTGCTTAATAATTCACAAATGGAATTGACAAATATAACGCAGAAAAGTTGTGTTATACGCGAAGATCGTATTTATTCCATCACTTTATGCGAATTCTGAAACCTCTAATTATAAAAAAACGCAATTTATTTTCCTTTAATCCAAAGTATTTTATTTCGCTTTTGTTTTTATTGGCAAACAAGTAAAATCGTCGAAGCAAGTCAAATATTTAGAATTAAACGTTTCATATTCAAATCAATAGAGAGCAGACGCTGTTACATTGCGACCAAGCGATAGCAAGTTGATGAAAATTTGTTTATGCTTGTTTACCCGAATTCATTGGCTTCTGCGTTCCATAGCCTAGTTATTTTCGCTAAACTTTCATAACGAATAATAAAAGGATAAAACGACACGTAAAATAACTATAAAATATACGGCCAAAATATATGATGTAATACGTTGGGAGAACTCAACAGATGAAAATGGCTTTTGCAAACACGCCTCCTAAAATGCTTCACAAAAATTTTATAGATACTCCTACAACACTTTCTTTATGTTCGTAAAACGTAGACATGATTTATGTACGATGATGCTTGGTCACATTTTCCTGGCATTAGATATTGGGAACGCTTAATACCTTCAAAAGTAATGTACTACAAACTCTTATATGTAGCTGTATAAAATATTAACTATTCATACTTTTTTATACGATTTAAGAACCTTTTCCAATTTATCTTCGTGTTGTATTATATTAAAATCAGAATGATTTAAACTGCTCGCCATTTACATGATACAACATAGGTACGGGAGACGAAAGTGCTGAATGCAACGCGGAAACCTGTTGATACAACTGTTATCTCGGTTAAACTTCTAAAATGCTATTGAAACTTCCACTTTATACGAAAAAAACAGCAAGGGTAATTACGTTTAATGGTTGAATGCGATTCGGCTACAATTATTGTTTTCCACCTTAGGGCTTGAACAGTTTCATTAAACCATGACTTCGTTTAAAGCGGAATGGCATAATTTTATCCTGATTTAGTCGCCTCCCTTATATTTGTTTAACAGTCTACGAGGTATATTTACATTTTTAACTCCGTTTTGGGAAAATACTTTTTTTTAGAAATCATTCGTTTGTTGTTAGGAAAGAAATTATTCTCTTATCGTGAAGCAGATGTTACAAGAAATTCTCACATTTTCCAAAGAATCGAAAACAAATCCGAGTAATCGAATAAAACGTCCGCCGTTGAAACATCGTATATACGCGATACGATAATTGCCGGCATAATTAGACGTAATTGTTTTAAAACCAGACAGTCCGGATAACACCGTGGAGAAATTAATCAGCTTGTACATACGTCGTTAATTAGCGAAATTAAGCGTATCCGGTATATCGAGGACCGCGGCTAGGATAAACCTCGATATTGTGCTGTATTTTAAATAGGTCCAAGAATTTTGATGGCCGCCCGTGCATTTATTACACGTTGGCTTGCTTTATCGATCGTGGTGTTTAATTATTTTTAACTACGATGTGCGCCAAGTCATTAATGCAGTATAAACTTTTCACCGTCGCTGGCTATCTGAAACCGTGAAGTGTGAAACATCGATACCGTTCAGATCTCTCTTTCTCCCTCTTAACAACGTGAACCGTTGTTGTTGCGTTAAAAGAGATAATAAAATTGAGAAATCGGAAAACGTTCATCCCTTGTTCCATTTATTTCACGCACTTTATCTCGATAAAATAAGTCTATGTTTGTGGCATATATACCGCGATATTTTATCGATGATCTATCTAAATGCTATGAGCAAAGTGTTGCTTAATGCCCATAAAGTGCCGGTTAAAAGGTGTCGTTATGGTAAAAGTGTACATAATACACAGAAAGGAATTTTCAATTTTTATGGTAAAAGCTTATAAAACCAGGGCACCCGCGAAAAGCCATTGCAAATTTCACATCTACCGGTCATTATTCATTTGTACCAAAATGGACTGTATCAAGTAGGTTCTGCCATCTTCGTAAATTTTATTTGTATCAATCACGTATATAACTATTAATTCTCTTCCGTTTACAAACTAACCGACTTCTTCAAAGATGCTGTTCAAAAAATGCCAATTATTTCAATTTTGGATAATTAGATTACCAAATATATCGATTAAAAGAATTCCTTCTTCCATTTCTTTTACCTTTCCTTTATGTGGACTTTTTGTTTGTTAGCGTTAAATAACATTTAATGATAATTAATTAAGTATTTATCCGAAGTAATACTTTTATTTTACTAAATCTCAAATACATATACGCATAATGCTTGATATGATTAAGCAGAATTCAACGTGATTAATAATTAACGACTACGATTATAAAATAATTTGTGGAATGAATGATGCTTGTGATCATTGGATAATTAATAGCCATGATTACGAGGTAATAGAATTCAGTCAAACAGATACAGCTATCGAATACAATTGATTCGATAACTACAAAATGCCAACCGTGAAATCATACGAATCACAGGGAAGCTGAGTGAACTAACAATAGCAAAATTCGAATTCCCTAGACGCTTCTTAGAGCTGGAGATTTGCGGAGTTTGATTAGTTCAGATCAAATAACATCATCGGCTATTAGCTTGTCCCTGTCATTTGCTCCAATATTACTTATATCAAGAATATTGTATCGAATCCTCGAAAAAGTACCTCGATCAAGCGTAATCACAGAACGATTCACAACTGTCTCTAAAGGTAAAAACCCTACAAACACGTACCACGACGCAATTAACGTCGTTTCATCAGCCAGATCCTCAAATTGTCATTTCGCTGGCAAACGTATTTGGCGAAGTCGCCGCGTTCTAATTCCGTTTTGAAACGTGACAAACAGGAAGCAACCCTTCATTAGTTACAGCAATTAATGGAATTGACTGGACACGAACTCTGAGAAACAGGTTATTTGTGTCATTGCGCGTAGCATTAGAGAAAATGATAAACCAGACAGGTTTCGATAACGTGGAAATTATTAATGAAATTCCGTTTGGATTATTTCGGTCAAACATTTGTAATTCCATGTCGGAACCATGTCGGATGAAGCATTATTACAGTTGAAGTTTCGCTTTTCTCTGTCAATCGATGCTAAAGAAACGTTGAATTTAAAGATAATAAATAACGTTATGGCGAAGTACATGATAGCACGACGCATAAGGTATGACAATAAGCAATGATAACGTTATCTCGTATAATGCAACGTTACATATAGTAAGCGCAACACAAACTGTTAGCGTTAGAAGCTGATCCTACTACATTTAGTAGAAAAATTATGGCTAAATGTGTCAAACAAATCGATCTCTCTATGTAAAGGAGAAACTCAATTTTCACGGAAAGAAATTCTTTTCTATAGGGAGGAACATAAAAGTTTAATAATGTAACTACCATACAGAAATAACGTTAGAGGGAGATTCTGTGGAAGTTGAAATCGTTCTTTCTCCGCTGACAGAAGCTTATTTTCTCTGTGGCAAAGCTGTGACGATCAATCATTGTTTTTCAATACCTAAATTACATTCACCACAAGTGACTGATGGTATTTATCTAGTATGGTGGCTTATATGCATCCCCTAGATAAAGGGGTATAATGGAACACGTGTTGCGCTCGCTGCTTCTATCTTATCGAGCTGAATAAAGTACAAGCAAGCTGTTAACGTATTTTAAAGAACCGGATGAATTGCCTGCCGCGTGATCTTCAAGATACATATGTCACGAATAAATGAACGATGATATAGTCGTATATAAAAAATATTATTACTTCAAATAAAGACGTACCTGGTTTGAAGAACGTGCTTCTACAGCTTAGTAACGAAGAATAAAATAAGTTAAAAGTAAAAGGAAGTGTTTCTTTTTCAGTAGGATGCAAGTTGAAGAAAATAATTTCTGAAGTTGTTGATGCAGGGTAATGGAAAATCGTCGAAAGTTTTCAACTTAAAGTTCATAGATTTCGATATTGAGGAGATTTAGGAAAGTTTGTAGAGCAAAGTGAAAGTGATAAAGTGCAGGTTAACAACCCGGCAAGGAGTTACCTCGAGGTCATCGATACTTTAGAAAATGACTCGGCAACTTTTTCTTTTTTTAACTGAAAAAAAATTTGCACCGGATACATTCAACGTAGAATTTGAAGATTAAAGGCGATCTTGCGAATCATCGATAATTAAATTGCGAAAGAATTTTATCCATAAAATATATTTTAATCTACGCTGAACTACTTTCTACTGAAAACTTCCGAAATTTTATGAATTCTAGTTTGCGTAGGAAATTTTACATCATCGCGTAACAATAGCGCATTGTTGTTTTATTTTCTAGCTAAAGCTACGATGAAATTTGTAATCTTACTCCGAGTCAATTTATTTGCCAAATTTAATATATTATAAACGATACATCTATAGATATATGTATAGGTGAATATATTCATCTCGTCATTTTCATCATAATAAACGTGAAACCTTATGAATTTCTGTATTATACGTCATTTCCCAGTGAAATCAGTTCTATAACTCACACTACAATACATACGTATGTGCATAATTAATACAAATCTATATAATAGCTCTTCCATTTTAAAAAATGCATATAATAATTCAGTTTCGAAATTGAAACGAGAATACACATACACAGGTACAGCAATAGTAACGTGTTACTGTGGTTTTGCATATTAGTTCATTTAGGTATATAATTATTAATTATTGCAGATAATTGAATGTAATTGATGACAATTGACTGAGCAAATGCGAGTTGCAGTTTTGATCTAACTGGGAGGAGACATGTATATTGAAAGATGAAAACCGGATCGATTGAATATTCATTAGAGAATCCGAAAAAAGAGAAAGGGAAAAAATGAGACTGTAATTTGATTAAAATACAATTTCTTTGTTTGGTATTCTTCGTGTTCAATCCTCCTTTTTTTAATTTAATAAAGAAACTAAAAAATATTTTTATAAAATTATATCGCATATTTTAATAAAATTGTCGTTTCATGTTATTCATGTGTTTTATGATTCGGTGCATTTATAGGTCAATTTGAAATATTCTGCATCATAATATGGAAAGAAGTACGAAATATAAAGACAGCTAAAATCAACTGTGACCTCTTCGTTATTTTAGGCTGCAGAAAATGAAATTCTCGCTTTTTTTAAATGAAGCTTTGTTTTACGAACTAAGAACATCATCGTGAATCTACAACGAATAAATTTTCTCAATCAGCAAAACTCTTCTGAAACGTATATACGTAAATATTGGATCCCCTGCGAAGCAGTCTGGATTAGCAGACTAATATTATAGGCATCGAATTTTATCCTATCGATGTTCAATTATTAAGGAGCTTATTAACCAAATTAAATCGCATAAATATCACTATCGTTGATTACTAAACAATTGCCAATTTTCACCAGCGATATCGTCATCAGATGTACTAAATGCACAAACACATTGAAATGGCAAAGAAGAATGCGCTACGAAACGGCAAGCGCTTCGCCGCGTAATCCCGATACAATTAACTTCGTTCAACTTCGTAGCAACCGAGTTCGAAACAAGTAGCAATCGCACGAGGCAACTGCAAGCAGCAATATTCGCACGAGAACGGCCGTCCTCCTTAAGGGCATCGTCTGACAATGAGAGGAGAAAAACGGGCCATTGAAAAAATTGGCAAAAAAGATAACGCAATTACGTTCTTCCCCTGCAGTTGACTGGAATCCTGCGTCGTCTCGCTAATCACAAGTCGACGAGTTTCGCTGTTTAGAAACGGCTACGCTTTAACGACCAGCCAGGGTCCCATTCAGTGAGCACTCTATTCCCTTTGGCCATTTATATTCAGTCAAAGATTTCCGTATATACCTGGACCTACGATGAAATTTCAATACGGCGCGAATTGCAAACCGGGGTAGATTCTGAATTAAAGTAAATTAACATACGAGATGACTATGGAATGAAAATTAGTTTGATGGATGAGCCTTAATCACAATTAGTTTAACACGATATTAGCTGTGACGCGTTTACACGATTCACTATGTATAAACATGATTCACGATTTTATAAATACAGAGTGATAAACGACCAAAATGGAACCGTACAAATTCTCTCATTTTGCTTCTTTTACAACTTCCGCGGTTTATTCCATATCGCTCCCCTTCCAGTTAACGCGTTTACAAACATAGCTGTTATAGTTTCGCGGAAATAGAATTGAAAAGGGCGACATATTGTTGCCCATATTATCCAATATTAATAGCATCGGCTGTCGCCACGCGTGTAAAGAACGAGTTCCGACAAAGATTTCTCAAGTAGCTTGCATCTGTTAGAAAACTTGGAGAGCAAACCGCCGGTAATTTATGGAGGATACAAACGGTTCGATCTCTTGCTGGCTTCGTAATATATCACGTAGAACGCAAAGGATGCTAGCACTCGGTGTCAGGTGTAGCAGATTTCACCCCTGTTGCAAAATGTTGGTTGTAGCGTTTGTTGTTTGTCGTCCGATGCAAGTCTAAAGTTTTTATAATAGTTTCTCTGGCGATTCTCACGCCTCTTAAACTTTTGTCGACACTTTTTAAAATCCAAACATTTTTAGTGGACGCATTATCATTTATCTTCTCTCTATGACACGTACGCGTCTTTCGACACGATTCTATCGTCCAGGTAAAACCTCTTATTATCAATCGATCCTCGTAACGTTAAATTGTGGCAAAAGAATGTGACTAGAGGTTACAGATAAAAATGTCGGGCATTTTTAAAGCGAAGAACACTCCGCCAAAGGAATCTCTATTTAAAAAATTACCCGGTCTAGATTTAAAGAGCGAACTTTCACAACTTTCGCGGCAAGATTTATGAAACTTCGAGACTTCTTCCAAAATGCTTTGGTACGTGAAGACGCTCGGTTACGAAATCGCTCATGCGTTAGAATTTAGCTAGCTAGCTAGTTCCGTGGTGAGATAATATTCGAAATCACTTTTGAACCGTCCCTGCGGCCGAGATTCTTTCGCGTTTATAACTTCTTGGATTATGATTTATTTCCATTTATTAATACGCGTCAAATAAGCATGAATTTTCGGTTGCTTCTGTCGACAACTGGCGACAACCGATTTTTCCAACATTCTTCAATTATTTTTGGACCAGTAATTATATTTAAAGTATGCGAGCCATTTTTATAATTTCAAAGAAACTTGCTTTTGTGGAGTAAATGTAGTAAATTAATTCGTCCTTAATGAAATTTCGAAATTGCTATTAAATTAACAACTAGAAGTTCGATATAAGCAGTAGGATGGAAATTATGGTGGAATATTCGAAGTATCAGATCGATGATAATTAGAGACATCGTATGTTACAGATATCGATCTACGTTAATGAAATATTTTCTAGTTTATGAATGAAATATCGTACACTAAGGAAGTTTCGTAAGGAAGTTTCTTACCGATACATCGAAATCATTAAAAATTTTCATGAGCTTAAATTTCATCTTGAGTTGCGTGATGGAATCTAAATCGAAGCTAATATTTTCTCGTTAATTGAGAAAAGAAATAATCACGTTATATCGGCCAGGGTTTATTTACACTAAGTCCTTCATTGTAATCCAACATTTATGGCGATCAAGCCATCCGTCTTACCGAGATATATCCTCGAGGGCAGATCTGGCCTTCCTGCGGATAAATCATCCCGGAGGCATCGGGACAGATGTCTCGTCACGTCGTGTCGACCTACCCACCGCAACCCACACGAGGAAGAAAAGCAATCGGTTACACTACCGGTGAATCGGGTTTAGTGTATCAGAAGTTAATGTGCAATAACAATGATATGATTATCAGGATAGCCTAATAAAAACGTGGAATAGAATTTCTTTCAGTCTTTTACGATCTAAGATATTTATCTTTTTCTTTCTTATTTTTGTTTACAATTTGGAAATATTCGAACTCTAAACGTGAGAATTGACTTTCCAATTACGGCAAATAAGTGGCACGATAATTTAAGTAATCTGACGATTAACGTGATAAAATGAAGATGGCAAAAAGAAAACTTTCGAACAGTTAGGTAAATAAAAGTTTATGAAATAGTAAAAAAGAAAATTAAGATAAAGCGTGCTGAAGCCTTTAAACGTGTTAAGCGCAACAATCTACCTACCACGACACCTAATTTAATATCCAGCTTGTCGAGTCGGATTCGTATCAGGCAGTCACGGCTCGAACCAACTTTTCCTGGATATTTTCCCGTTAACCTTGCCTCTATTCTGGTCGGTCCGATAGTCAATTAACAAAATGTTCACCCGAATCTCGCGAGCCTTGCCTCTCAAATGAACCCTTAATTGTATATTTGTACGTGCAATCAGTGTGTAGTTCAACTGATCGTAGCAGCTAAACGACACTCTGCCAGGCTGTAATCGCCGTTTCGGCAAATTGAAGGAAACTTTAGCCATCCTGGTTATAGCCACCTTCGCAGGTGGACTCGAATTTCCATTCGAAACAGGCGAAAAAAAACTGCTCTAGACTTTCATGGCGTGTACCACCGTGGAATTGATCTCGTTGTAAATTCGTAAAACGGATAACATTATATGAAGAGAACAGGGAGTACCATCAAAGTCAGTTTTATTACGAAAATGGAATACTAATAATTTACTCTACCGATAAAGAAACAAGATTCGGTGAATTTAACGGTATCAAGTGAATGATATCAAGTTTATTGGGAATAAAAGAATTATTTTACATTATTATAATCCATTTTAGTTAAATTTTAGTTAGATCCAGCCTTGTTATCGATACTGTAAAGTAAACTTACACCAATCAGAAATAGTAGAAGCGAGTAGAATGAGGTCATTCCTTGTTTCGTTGCAGTGAAGGATACGACATAGATATTTCAGCTCTGCAGCCCTTTGTGATCTGATAGTTCTGTAATTGCAGTTGTCGTCGATAAAATCCACTATACGCTGTAAACTTATTATCCCTGATTTTCAAATGATAAAAATTCTAATATTAATTATTAATATCAAATTTCTAATTGCCTTGTCGCCTATGCAAATGTTAAAGTCGAAGTATACGTTTGATTTAAAAGGCGAACGATTCGATCCTTAAATTATAGTAATTCCTGTATTTTCTTTTGATATAAAATACGTTCGTAACAATCATGCACATACGTGCGTTAACAAAGGGATAGAAGAGATAACGGTAACGTTCTCTTCTTAATTTGGATTTCTAGAGAATAGTTGTTACTCGGACCAAGGTACACAGAGCCCCAAATATTTTATACTTACCATCGGTGTTCCGCTTTCCAACATTACTCTTACATTATTTATTCGCGATCTTCACGGAGGGACCAAAAACCTGTTCAAGCTGAGAACATGCTTTATCACTTTAAATACTTCGTCGATGTTGATATATGGCATAAAACCAATCTCTTCCGAAAGGGTTAACAATTTCACTATCGTTCCAGACTAACGCATAATTTTTGAAACTCAGGCGCAGAAGCTCGATCAAATTACGTTGCTTACTCGAGAGTACATTTCGCAGAATTCGTTGCATAAACCTCCTTCGGCTATCGTAACACTTTGCAATTCACAGTTACATTCGATCCAGTGGAAAACCAGAATGAAATTCATACGTAGTTATGAACGAGACAACTGTTTAGTCTTCAACGGGGAACGCGTGAAAACTTCGACGCGTATAGTTAGCGAATCGTGTCAATTTTGAACGAGCAACGTTATATCGGCTCATGCTGATCCTCGGTAGTTGTAGAGAACGTCTGAATATTAGCGTCATACGTCGTTCTCTCTTTCCCTTCTCTCACTTAAATTCTATGGATTCTATCGTCCCGAGTTAATTGAACGACACTGTGTGTATCGTTTAACTAAACCAGATACAACGGAACAATTGTTAGAACGTACACAAGAAACGATCGCTTGAAATTTTCCGCAGTCTCCTCGGGAAAACTCAACAGATACAAGTTTTATAATTAAAACGGATGAATAGCTGCATCTTATTTTAACGATATATTTACAATTTGAATTTGACGATTTATTAAATTTGAATTTATTCAATTGTATGATTAAATTACGCCAAGATAATTAAGCAAGTTGACGTTCGTAAAATATTGTAGATATCTGGAAGTTTTAATAAAAATAAAAGAAATAAGAATTTTAATAACATTTTAGAATGAAGAAATTTACAAAAGCCCCGGATCTTATCTTGTCTGAATCCTCAAAGTACAGCGGATTCGAAACATCGTGGCAAAGAAAATACGTTTGGAAGATACTTTGGCATATCGTCGAACATACGAATCGCTGGTCGTATAGAAACCGCGCCATTTAAAAGTTATCCGATTATGTACTCAAAGTCTTACTTTTAGTAAGTATTTAACAATGATCATCGGCAAGTAGGAATAATCGTCATGCAACGGAAGAAGTTGCTCGCTAAGAAGAGCCTTTGCATTCTCGTCGCACAGTCATGTCATTAATAGGATTTTTAAAATAAGAAGACGGAGGACAGAGGAGGCACTTTTTAAAAACCGTAGCAAATATAGGGTTTCGTATAAGAATACTTCTTTTACTTGTTCTCAATCTTTCTGCAATTGTTAGCTGGAGAAAAGATAAAACCCTATTAAGTATTACATTAATCTTTCCGCACAAAGAGATGACTAATATTAAAATTATAAATCCACATTGAAAAAGGAGGATACAAATTATGAGTTTACCTTCTTCTTTCTGACAAATATATTTTTTATATTTTTATTCAATATTGTGATTGAATTCCAGACTGTTCTGGAATATGATACACTCGGGTATCGATATTCTCGTTTCCCCACGTTATGTTTTCCGAGTCATCGATAAAACAGCAGTATCCGAAGTTTAATTTTTCAAAATTATTTCCATTTAACAGCATTCAGCAATTACGCGCAGAATACCTATTACGAGAATAATATTTTAATAAAAATTTATTTCAAACGTTTTTTATTTCAATATCTACAAGCAACAATTTACTAATACCTTTCGCTATTATTTTCACAATTAATCGTCGGAAAATTGGTTTTCTTTTAGAAAAATAATTCGAATATTAAATGAGTAGAGTAAACGAAATTGTGGAAAGAGAGTAAATATGTTACAAAAGAGATTTAGCATAGCGGCGCATAGTATAATACGAAAGTAATTAACGTAACACTTTTAACGCAATTGAGGCGACAGCGTTACATGCAGCTGTTACAGAATGCCACGGTCCCCTTCGATTTTCGAACATGTTTGCGTAAAACGATTGCTTCGTTTCACTGGATCATTATTTCCGCGACCAATTCGCATTTATGTACACGGAATGAGCTGTACCTATGGCGATCGTAGAATTCACAGGAATTCGAATATCATTACCAGATAATATAATAGTCACGTTTATCTACAGAGTTAAACGCAGTATGTAATGGACAAAAGAAAGTTTAGAATATTAATGACTTTTTTATCACTTTGTTAATAGTCGTCTGTTCTGCAATATATCGCTCTTGTCAGATGTAATAACATTTTATAAAATTACATCGGAGTCCGTACGTGTGCATTTATTGCATTATGTTCATAGAATCATTTTTCACTTTATTTTATTACTCATTCGTATCATCTTTTCCAGAGACAGCGAGTAAAATATATATTATGTGTATAATACAGAGAATACAACGTACCGTGTCTTCTACTATAGGAGAAAAAAACGTGTTTAAATAATGGTCTAACAAATTCAGATAACAATGTTCAGGTAATAGAGTATTCTATTCATAATGAAGTATTACGTCGTGGGAAAAGGTGTCCAGCTTGTAATATACAAAGACACGTTTCGTTCTAGATACTCTTATACATGTTACACACGTTAGAAAGTAGTCTACTAATTAACGAAACAATATTGTATAATCGTCGTTTCTCTAACAATGAACAAACGAACAGATCGTTTGTGTATTACGCTCTATTTAATAAGAATTTAAAATTGATTCATTAAATTAAAAAATATGTATGATCTGTAATGTGGACATTGAGAGATATCGATGAAACTCCAAAATTTGGAATCCAAAGTGTATTTAGCATGCAAATTTACTTTACAGATATAGAATCAACAACTCAAGTTGATATTACTCGTGGTCGAGGATTAAAATATAAAAGATATTGAAATAATAATTGCAAAATTATTGATATTTTTATATTGTTAGCTGTTTAGCGTAGATGCGAGTTTCCGTTTTGTCACGTCGAGAATGTCGACCCTTTCTACTCGAAATATACATCGAACTCGTATTCCACTTTCAGCAAGGTGTAACTCGAATTAAATTCCTCCCACATCGAAATAATATATTGGAAAAAACTTGAAGTAACTTGCTACAAAATTTCCTTCTCTACGACCTACTTCGCTCGATTCAAATTCTGCTTCCGCTGGAAGAAGAGATGGATGATAATAGAAATTCTGATCTTTTAAAACCCACCACGATACGTCTTCTCAAACTCAAAAGGGATGAACCACGCAACGAATATCGAGAAATTTCTGCGATCAAAAACAAGAACCTAACACCAATTCCACTTTCATTTTTCAGAACGAACCGCGACATCGACGTTGCACTAAACGGATTCGAAACGAGCGGCAACTGCACGCCACGGAAATATCGCAATTTGCTGCTGCGAAACGTCGAAAGATTACAAAAAATCTCGCGAGATCGCTGGAAAAATCCTCGAAATTCGCACGCTAACCAAAGGGATACTGCCTTTAATTTCGCCACTCGGATAGATTTTCCATTGGCGGAAAAAATTTCTCGGTTGTATGTCGGGCAGAGTTGATTTACAGCGGCCGAGGTTTCTCCGATGGTCGACTGTTCCACGGACCGGAGCAATTCTGTCGGTTGGTGCCGCGGGGGACTCCGCGCCGTGCTCACACTTTGCCGCCGAATTTCACTTTTTATTCGCTGCAGCCAGACGCAAATGCATCCGGGGAGTTAAATTATTATTTTGCAACGGAAGTCGGGGAATAAACCCCACTGTACCTGAGCCACGCGCTCAATGAAACTTGGAAAAGCTGCAGAACGATGGAAGGGGTGGAAACAAAGAACGCAGCGCATGACGTCCAACCATCGGCCATTTATACCTTCGCGATATTGTGCATCGTGGCGAGAAGAACGGGGCAGAGCCAGCAGAAAAAAGCGGGGAGAAAGAATTAAGTAAGATTAAATTGATAAGCTGCATAACAGACAACGTCAAAGTGGCGTTCCCTTATCGAACTTTTATATCTCGGCCAAGATTATCGTCACGGAGATCGACCATGTTACCTTCGTGTTCGCCAAGTGTACGACACGATAAATATGCGAGCGAGATGCGATTTCGTTAATAATTTTACAAAATTTTAACAGAATGTTTGCATGATCGCGATAGAAACTGCTGAAATAATATAATTATTTCCGATGATGTGCGAAATATTTGCGTAGATTTGTTTAAAACGACTATAGACACAAAATATAATGACGATTAAATTAATGAAATTTTAGTAGTGGGAATATTTATATTTCCTGTTTGGGGATTGCGATGAATCAGTTTAATTAAATCTGTTATCCGATTGTTAAACGTCATTATCGTTTTATCGAAATTATATTAGAAATTACGTGAATTAATTCTACGTTTATATCGATCACAGGTTTTAACGACTTACGCGAAAAATAAAGTATCAGTTTGTACGTACATCATGCTTATCGAACTGTCATGTGTTTTATTGGATAACGGATAACGCGAATTAAAATTACTACGGCCGTATCAAAAAATATGGAAAAATTGAAAATAACGTATTTACAATATTATCTACGATATATTCTTCTTATCTTTCTAGGCCGCTTCTATAAGAAAGCTCTATAATGTAAGCATAATTATGATCAGCCGGAGATACAGCAGTACGTACACTTTGGCCTAAGAGCAGTTTAGCGTACGAATTTACGATTATTTTTCCTTCTAAATATTCGTATTTCACGATGACCCCGTTTCTACGTGGATTTTACGTGCTTTTGTTAAAATCAAAGGAATATTCGAATCAGCTATTTTTCTCACAGAGTGCCTATAGTTTTACTAAAATTAACAAGAATACTTCCGCTTCGCCATCTTCGCTCTTTATTAAATGTCACGGGAAAGTGCATCCTTGCGTTACATAAATTTATGCGCTATTTAAAATAACTATAACATCATCCGCATAAACGAGATGTCCAATATTTTGAAAGTTGCGTTACGTAAGCCAGATGCTTCTAAAAAATGAAACTTTAATGATATTATATATTTACTTTTCATATTTAGTATTTTATACTTTATCCAGTTTATGAATTCAGCCTAATCTCCAATTATCTTCAGTGATATGCACAGCTTTATTAGAACTAAACATGAAATTTTGCTGATAATAAATATGTTAATTCGATGCTGTCCTATTTTCCTTTTTTCTTTTTTTTTTCTTTTCGTTGAAACTACTTTCTCAACTATTAGATTGTTACTACCTGACTGGAATTCACTATGACGCTTCAATCTTGTTACTTCAGCACCTTTTTCTTCCGTTAGGCGTCGCAAGAAAGTGCATCTTTCCATATTATAAATTTCTAACGTCATTAACACAACGCTTCTAATAGAAAATTCTAATAATCTATTTTTAATAAATACCAAGCAAATATCTTCTTGATAATACGAGAAAATTATAGCTTCGGTAAAAATTAATAGCGTGACTGTCTCATCAGTGAACATCGTAGAAAATTGTATCTCTTTGATCCACTACTGCGACGTAACTGGATAATACACATCTCATAATAGAATATCGCCGTTTGATATTTATTGACAATCATGCTTTAATAAGTGCGATTGCAAAAACGCGTTCCATTGTTCCCTGTTCGTTATTATCCACACGCACGATAGTATCGTATCATTAAACGTAATAGAAACAACGTTTATTGAAAAACTGGAAATGGATTCTCGCTGAGATATTGCAAGGAAATAATCCTATGTACTTATAAAATATTGTCATCGATGGCGATCGATAGCTTGATAAAGTCAATAAGTTTTTGAATATCAAACGTTATGTTTATATTTTATATAAAATAAACACCTTTATTAACAATTTCCAAAGCGATATAAAATTTATACATGGACAATAAATCGTTAACTATTAAATGACAGTATACGATGTTCAAGACTTTAAATGGCCCATAAGTTATCAAATAAATGTGAAATCCTTTCCAGTTAAATGAAAGTTTCGGCTTAAATTTCAAGATTCAGCTTCTCGTTCGTAAGAATGAAATTTATTCAAGGGGGAGAAAGGAAGATATAAAACACGGTAAAATTAATCGTCTCAGAAACCCTGAACTAACGAACGTTCTCATCTTGACGACTGTAATTCTTCGATTTAAAGAAGGACAGTGAAGCTAATCGACTGTGCAGTCGTTGGAAAACCGGTGAAACTAAATCTGATAATCAGAAAATCAACGCTTCGTTTACCACGATAACTTCGAATAGAACGAGACTTCCCCGATGACCGGAAAAGAATCACCGGAAGCGATCGTTGTGCTCATTGCGGCGCAACTCCGGCAAAGACGACCATTAGCTCGAGGTACGCAGAATTTTCAAACGCGTTAACTTGCTCCAATATTTCGCCGCTCTAAGACAACTTTCAAACTGGAGTATTTGCCATAATCGAAGGTTCGAAATGGCAAAGGCGATAAGTGGCTTTGGTGGTTTCAGGTGTTCGAGTATGCGTGGAAGGTTGAAAGGATCGCAAAATTTTTGACAAAATATGGAAGTTACGTGGCTTTCCAGAAGCTTAAAAGCCTTCAGCGACGATAGCGAATTTTCGTGTTTCCAAACAAAGTTCAGAATCCTCTAATTTTATCGTTACGTCGATATCGTCAAATGCCACCGATTCGTTTAATTTCAATCAATTTTTGTATTAAGAAACTACGCTTCTTGAATTTAAAATTCCTTCGATTCGTCGAAAAAGACTTTTTCCTTAAAGTAGGAAACATCAGGATTTTTAAACGAAACTACCGTCACGCAGCAAACATGATTTCTCGACTTAATAAACTGGCTAATTAACCAATTGCAAGGTTAAATTGTGTGGAATGCGCTTTAACGTTGCAGAGTTCTTAAATTTTCTTCGCGATAAAGTAATCTCAAGACCACTCGACTATGTTTGACGAGTATACTCGCTCGCATGGAAAAGGTATACAATTACTTCGAGTACGGTAAAGAACCATTTAAATATCAAAGTAATAATTCATCGGCGTGTATATAACATGTAAGAAACAGTAGGATAAGACTCATTATAAGTTTAGCTCGTCTCGATCGAATATAACGCAAGAACATGTCCGTTTGTTATCCTAAACGCTTTTCAAATATCTTCCTGTCTTTGCTCGCTACTCAACGTCCATTTCTACGGCTATCCTAACGCTATTCTCACCTTTCGATTCAAAACGAGCTCGGTAATAAATCAAATTAATTCCGCCGCGTTCAACAAAAGATAAAACTAGCTTCCATTCTTTACCAACAAACGTATCACCACGTTAAAACCGTTCGAGAAATCTTTCCCCGACTATAATCCCTCCGCTTCCTCGATTTCTTCAACGTCACTCTCTCCTCCGATCGTGCGAAACTAGGATAAACCTATTTTCCCCGTTGTATCACTCGGAACCACAAAATCACTGATCCGCGTACGATTTCAAATGTCTCGAAATTCGAATCGTTTGCGCGATTTTCACGCGAAAGCATCGAACGAACGTCCCTCAAAAGCTTCGATAAAAGTATTCTCTGCACCTACCTGGATGAGACGAGCTGGATCGTCGAAGTGGAAGTGGCGATGAAACGAAGGAGTCAACACACGAGGGCGACAACGACGACAAGGCGATGCTGCGACGATGACAAAGACAACGAGGAGAAGCTGCAACTTGGCCGATTCGCGATCGAGTGGAAGAGAAAAAAAAAGACGAATCGAGCGGGCTGATCACAAACAGCGAACGAGCGCACGACGCGATTGACGGACAGATGAAGCACAAAGTGCGCGCAGCGAGCTCCAGCTTCTCCTCTTTATACCCTCGAACTTGCACCTGTGCTTGCGCAGATCGGCCTCTTAAGCTTCGTCCACTCGGTTTCTTCGTCCGTTCGGCACGGGCCACCACGTGCTCTACTAAACGCGTTGTGTATCGATGCCTCGTGTATATTTCAAATCGAATCTTTCACGCTTTTCAACGATTCCTCGATTCTCGCTTCGACGTTTACCACCGACCACTGCACGCCGCCCCATCTTTCAGCCTCGCGTTGCTTCTCTCTCTGCTTTCCAGCGCTCTCCGTTCTTTCACGAGTAGCTGTTTCACTTTTCCATATATTTGAGCGAACTTTGACGACAAAAGGGAGACTGGAATTAGGCGAATAAGAGAGTAAAGCGATCGGTTTAGAGGAGCAAGGATCGCATGGTAAACGAAAAGTTTTGCTGGATAATGCGTGGAGTCCGGCGCAAGTTTCAACGTATACGTTGATAAATCAATAACAAAGGAAATTAGTGAAAATAATGGAATTTTATTTTTCCGCAAATCCGGGCAAACCGGGTAAAATAAAATACAAATTTTAAGAAACATATCCGAACGAATCGAAGTAAATTATTTTACTCGCATAAATTACCACGAGTTGTATGAAGTACCATGTTCGATACGATCGATATCCGCTTCGATAAATTCTTCGAGCAAGGAAATAATATTTGGATAAAATCCAAAAATTAATTAGATAAGTAGGTGGAAGTAATCGTAGCTTGTATTTGGCAATTTGTGGCTAAGTTTATGAATAATTAGAATTTTTTTTTTTTGTCTCTACCTTTTCCTTTTTATTTCTTTGCGTTGACCTAGCCGACCAGGATGGGCAATTAGCCAAGGACCCAGTTTTAGGCAATGTGCGCCACGATACGCACATAATTTTCAGTCTGTTGTTTAATAGCGGCTTCTTGCACACCGTACCACCACACGTATTTTCGATTACGCTCACACAGAATATATAAACGTCTTGCCGACTCTAAAATTCTAAACGCCAAATAAAACATAGCCCTTTGAACAACGCAAAGCTGTTTAAGATTTTAAGCAGAGAGGCGATGGCTGCACGCGAGAACACGTATTTCACGCTCAAAGTAGACTATCATAGGAATTATTCTTTCATTTATTCCGAATTAGCGTCTCTCGTGGTAAATATTAATAAATCCTCTCTGTCGACGGTTCTTTTTATTCTAATTTCAATGCGTTCAGATACATCGAATGTACCTAAAATGTCCAATATTTTCATCCGAACGTATTATTCCGTGTAAAAGCCGACAGGCGACGTAGCGGCAACTTTGAAGTTTCTCTTTTTATCAAAAGCCATTTTATCGCTCGAGGCACTCGTTCGCTAAATATTTATGCTTTATCAGATTGCAGCATAGCGGAAAATAAAGAATTTATTTTGTAATTTTAAGGCTACTTGTTTCGTAGACCCTTTTTGGCCTCATTCCAAATTAATACACCGAGTGAATAAATAATGCGAGCTGGCTATAGATTCGCGACACCCCGAAGATCGACTAAAATTTCAAATTAAAGCAAAATACACGATATTTATCTTCGCAGTAATTAACATAGTCGAGCTGTATATCTGGTTACGTTATTCAAAATCTGCCATAATTGCTTCGTTTATTTTCAAACAGTACACTTTCGATAGCTCGTCCTCTTCAAATTCCAATTTTACTTGCGAATGATATTTAAAACATTGCAATTTTCAATGTTACCGTTTAGATCGCGTGAAAATGTTAAATCATCTTCTCCGGAATTATTTAGAACAATCGCAAGTGCAGCTCTATCTCGTTATCGTTGACGCGTCTGTATCAGTTTTTCAGCTAATTCCTTTCTCCGGATGTAAAGGTAGGTGAAAGAAAGGAACTCAATTAACATTACGTAGGAGCGTCTTCTGTGTCAAATACGCTGACCATATTGACTGGCTAGAATTAAAAAAGCGACAAAAGATTGGCGAGAAAGGACGAACAAGTTGGAACGGAGCCACGTTAACAAGTTACGACGTCAGGATAGAAATGTTTGTTAAGAAAGAGCTGTGTAACTGAAATCGCGTATCGAGAACAATGGAACCAGATGGAGGATCGATCGGTTATGCATTGCCGCTGATACGTTGATTGATACGTTGACAGATGTACAATGAAACGTCAATTAAACAAACTAATTGATATCATAACGAGGTCGTTCGAGTGGCTAAAAATTTGCCGATCGCTGACAAAGATTTTCGCAAAATCGCAACGTGTTTAAAGTGTTTTCGCGCATCGACCATGGATATTCTTCTTTTCACGTGGCAAACGTTTATAATTTCCGATTTATTTTCCCTTGAACATAATTCTCGAACTACGAAATTGAAACTAAAGTCGCGGTTTAAACTAAACTTTCCTGTTTTATGTATAATCGAAATCGTAATCCATGCCATGTGCGTGACATTATCAAGCGAAAGGTTAATCGCGAATGAAATTTGCCGATTTTGATTTAATGTTTTTCGAGCGTAAAAGTGAATTAATTTGGAAACGATCCATAACGAAGGAAGAGATTACAGTCGTATTACGTACGACTTAGGAACGGCGAGATTCTCCATATATTATAAACTTATAACACACGCTATAAATACGAGCGAACACGCACTTGTCAAGAGCATAAGTGTGCTCGTAATTTCATTTAAGAAAGCGAGTGTACACGAAGCTAATACAAATAGCTTTATATCGCTGTTATTAAATTATGCGATAACTCCAGCAACGAGTTAATTCTTCTTTTTCCAGTTAGAAGCTTAACATCGTAGTTAATACGCTCTTTGTCGGGCAAACCAATAAACGAAGGGAAGAAAATTTGATCGCACGACATTTTCCATACAACGATTTCTCCGTTGCATTTTATTCCTTTTGTCGTCACATTTTGTCGTCAGATTCAAATACGTGCCGCATATAAATACTTCAAAGTAGGAACAGTTATGAGAATTTCTCTCTCTCTCTCTCTTTTTGCTGTACGGAACAATTCGCCGGAAATTGTTCTCCTACGCTCTTAAATATAATAATAATAATAAATACGCCTTTATCGAATAAAGTTAATTATTCCACAACAAATTATAAACGTTTCGATCGTACTATCTTTTACAGCTTTCCTCTTATTGCGCGAGGTATTCGGATAGCACGTGGTATACGAAAGTCGAAAGTTAAACTTTTAATTAACGAGGAATTTAAAAATAAGGAATATCGAGGAACCGAACGCTCCTTCACAGTATTATAATGCTGTTAATAGTCATTTGAGAATCTATACATTGGAGAATCTTCACAGAAGCAATTAGCCAAGCTTATTTTAAGCTGGAAACGTAACACGAGGCAGCTTACCAAGGAACAAGGGAAAATCTCCGTTTTTAGACGAACGGCTGTACTTTGATAATACGAAGAAACGAAGTATCGTAATTTGTCATTGGTCAAAGATCCCCTAAAAATACGCCTCGAGTCTTCGACCAGAATATCAAAAAACACAGAAGACAGTTAAATTCGCTGTATGAAATTTATAATAGCGCGAGAATAATTATGCCGTAACGTAGAAATAGTCGCATACTCTGCTGTTAATTATTCATTTATTTGCACGTTCCATTATCATCCGTGAAAAATGACGAAACTCTGCCTGTATGGATGTACTGGACGAACGAACGCAAGACCGCTCGTTATCCTACAGAGAATACGATCGTTGTAAAGCGAAAATAGAATACCATCGTGCAAGGTCCTATCGTTTTTGCAGATATTCTCGTAAAAAGGAAAGAAAATGCCGATTGGGAAAAAAGCATTGGCAGAGGAAGCTTGGACCGATCTAGGTTTCAAGCCTGTGTATGACATCTCCGAGAAGCGATGCTCTGGTTTGCTGGCTTCCGTCAATCAAACCGCAACTTACCTACCACCTTCGATCGCGGATTTCATGGGTTTCGGTGCACGTCCAGTTAACTTGATTTATAAAAGGTATAAATTGCGATCGTCGCGACAGATCCATGTATGTAATGCCAAGATCTATTAATTAGAGCCGCGCGATATAATTTCGTCACGATGCACGATCCCGAACGCGACACAACGCAAGAAAATAGCCAACAATCGAATAAAACAGGATTTTTTCCATCCAGGTAACTCCTCGCGACGATCTTCTGCGTTCGCATAAATTCATCGTTGCATATTTTTCCTATCGGGACATCGCGTGCAAACTATTTTTGGTTGCTACAGATCTGGAACAGCTGAGGAGGATCTGACAAATCAGCGTTGGAACGATAGGCGAGAAATCGTGGGATTGGATCAAGGATCGGCTATTAGTTCTCGAGCCTACTTCGCCACCTCGAAATTGCTTTACGTTTCGTCGCATCGTCGTCGTCGAGTCAGCAATCGCACACTTCAACGATATTTCCAAACTGTGGAATTCTTCCTAACCAGCGGCTTTCGTCTCGGCGAACAGCTGATCGTATCACGCTTGTCGACAACCTGCAGTAGAACCAGCTGCTGACCCCTTCACCTTAAATTACGTAAGCAACTTTCCTTCCTTTTTCTTCTCTTTATCTTTTTTTTTTTTTTTTTTTCATCCGACCGATCTTTTATCGCGGTCTTTTGCTCGCTTCTTCCTCGAACGCTCTCTTCCGGCCTACGAAGAGATTCACCTTTCGAGTGCCGATGGTTTTAGGATAAAGGGCGAAGCTTTTTGTTATTGCTTGTTTTATCGACAAGATGAACGTTACATCGAGTAGAGGAGAATTGGAGCGCAGCTTTTTCGCATTTATTCTTCGTTTATTTCGTACCGTGTTTAGGAATCGTAAGCTACGAAAATACTCGAACGATCGATTTAACATGGAAATATGAGAACAGAAATAAAGTTTGTTGATTGTATTTGGCAAAAGATTAATGCTCGGTTCTAGTTTCTTAACGTTTCTGTTACGAAGGATTGATCGTCTAATAATTTCGCACGAGTGCAACCACCCCACCAATCTCTGCATATAATATCGGTGTATCGCGTCATTGTTGACGAGCGAATTTTGGAAAGTAAGGTGGTTGCGATTGCGCGAATACGAAAAGACGTGGTATAGAAATTTCGTAGTAATTTCATTTAAAAAGATCGTTGAGATACGAAGCTGCTCGATCGCTGCATCTTCGGTCATACCGCGGACGATCGATTTTCATTTTACTTCGTGCTCGGATATTCAAATAAGTATTTGCATTCTGCATAATTAGATACAAAAAAGAAGGAAACGTCTAACTAATTTGATAGAATAAAAAAATAAATAATCGTAAATCAAATAAAAGATTTTGCCCGGATGATAACAGGTTCGCCGTTAATAACTTTCTTGCCGGTATAACGTAAGATGGTTACTTGGTCGCAGATATTTGCCTCGTCTCGTACAGGCGAACTTCAAACTGCTCTGAGCAATGTATTTCGCAGAGTGCAGTTTGCCTTTATAGGAAGTTTGGTAAAGAGGAATATAGTTTGCACTTTGTCACGTATCGTAACTGATAATAATCTCTAAGCAGGTTCGCGGAGTAAAGTAAGGTGCGGGTAGCTGGGGCTCAAGATTTATTCAGCGCTGTAATACAGACTCCTAAGAACAAAATTGCTTGGCTCACAACTTTCCATCGTAACGTCAGCCCCTTATATAGTCGCCTCCGGGATATAACGGACTTCATTCCCTTTTTTATATCGATATTTCACGACAGTAAACGCGAACGTCACGCGAACTATGTTTTTCCGTTCCTTGTTCTGGATCGTCGCTCGAACGATCGCCACCTCGTATTTAGCGACAGAATGTGCAACTATAGGATTTCGCCTTTCGTCCTGAATTATCCGTTGTATAGGATTTTCGTAGCTTTTATAGAACAAACGTCACGCCATGAATCAATTTGTGGAAAACGTGTCACGAACATTTACCACCGGTGGTAATACAAATGTGAATTACAAATTAGAGATCCGCTGGCTCTCTCAATGCTTCAACCGCATTAAATCGAATAAATTCGCGTGGAATATACGACGAGTAGATACGAGACAGGATGCAATCCTTTTTATTCTTTTTAGAGATACACATTTTTGTAGAAAATTGATGGTAAAGTTGCAAGTGGAGTAACAATTTTTCCCTTTCAAACTACCATTCGCTGTTTTCTTCGCTTGTTTTATATCGGACTAATTGAACCTTCTGATCTATCTTTTTTCTGCCTGAATTCTAATTCGCTACAATAATATCTAATACTGTACGAATCGTTTATACAGTGGCATTTTGCACTTCAGAAGCTTCAGTGGTTTAGCAAGGGATTTAACCACTGACTAAATATAGGATAGACGTTATAGATATAGAACTTCGCGATTCGAGTTCTGAAATACCGACCTGGAAAAACTTCGGAGTGTTTCTTACGCTCTCTACGATTTCTTACGGCAGATATAGGAAATTCAAACGTCCACGTACGTGTCGATAATGTTACTCGCCTGCGACAGTGTCTTACGTTTTATATATCATCTGCCGGTAAATTCGATTAATCTACAGTTGGTAACTAAACAAGAATTATGTACAAACAGAAGATTTTTACTAACCGAGCAGTAAAATGGCGAAGATATCGTGTATTGTGAATTGCGGGTTATACTACTGCATACTGGTGCTGTCTTTAGCATTGAGCCGAGCTACTGTAGCGTCAACAAGTGAATTTAGACGATGAATACGTACTCGGCCAGTAGCAAGATCAAAGTCTGGAACTCTGTTCTTTAAATTTGCAACTTTAGAAAATACCGACGTTGCTTTTCGAATACTTATAATTCGATGAAAAATGAGAAGAAAATTTATCGAGTGACAGAATCTATGCAACTAAAATCGTCGTTATTAATTTCTAGACTTTCCTATTCGGTTATATTCATCCACAGATGCAGTGGTCCAATTTTAAACTGTCTACGAAGCGATTAAAAAAGTACGCGTATAATACGAACCTTATTAGTCTACAAGCAATCTGTGACTAAAATCGTAACCTGTGAAGTATCTTTTATTAAAGTTAATTCTTACTCTTTTTTAATACGCTGTTGGTATTCTTAAGAATATTACAAGTTCTACATGAAGTACCCAGCAATGTTACACAGAAATCATTATATCGAAAGGCAAAAAGATTTTACGTCGAGTAGGAGTCAGACGAAAATTACATATCTGTTGCTAAAAATTGAAAAAGTAGAATACCGTTTCCCGAAATAGATCAGTGAAAAGGATGGTCGTAGTTAATAACAGGTCACGTATTTTTATTGCCAGATTGTCATTCGGAATATGTACCCGAATGAAATCGCGAGAAAGGCTTTTGACATCACTTTTCACTCACCATGGCTGATTTCACATTCTACGTATTCGCAAAATTTGAATAAGTACGATCGACTCTGCGCGCTAGCTTGTTGTCTTTTATGATGCCACTGGGATGTTTAAAAGATGCAAAAATCTCTGCAATCTGGCGAAAGTAATAGGAAGCAGTACCCGAACAGTATCTGAATTCCTTTCTTTCCTTGATCAATTAATTATTAGTCAATTAAGTATTCGAGAATCTTCCTTTAACTCGGACGTTTTACGCAAATTTTTGTATATTTCTCGGTATAATATTCTTACTTTCCGAATAATAGAAGAATTTAAACGTTGTTATATTCTTATTACCAATACCAAACGAGTTTTACGTCCAAACCTAATCTAGATATAGAAACGCGAATATTTCATAAAAAAAAAAAGTAACGGTCAACTTTCTCCCTTTGATACTTCGAATCTGACGAAGACGTTTCTTATTCAGACGATAATTTACGATGTTAATGCGCGATCGTGCTCGTTGCTTTGAGACAAAAGTTATTCCTGTCGCTGAAACGCGATAAGGGATCTGTTCTCTTTAAACTTTCATAGAATATTACTTCGATAAGCATAGATGATTAATTTATGAAGCTTTCTCTTGGAAACTATATATCTGGAAATTGCAGTTGTTTCGTATTGTTACATCTGTTTCGGTTTCTTCCTTACAGAACTTTTTCACTTTTCCTATTTTATTTTCCAAAGGTAATTCAAATAAAATCCAATAAAATAAATCAAATAGAAGACGCGCAGATCCGATAGTTATCTTGCATAAAATTAATAGCGTTCGCGCATATGCGTCGAGGAATTCCAGTATCTAATAACGTAACTCTCCTTCTGATTGATGATCGGATGATCGATCATCGTTGGACGGAGAAGTCTACCATGTTATATCTTACTAGTGACGTGTGCTTCGAAGGTTAATCAAGAAATCAAACGAACAAGATTCCAATTGAAAATTCGTCAAAATAAATTTAGCCTATTGTCATTGAACTCGACGAGGACGTGGAATAAAAAAGACCGGAGGACACGCATATTATTCGGTTAATCGTCGAGAGACCGATAAAGTTATCTCTCGTTGAAACGATGACAAGCTTATCGCGTTAAATGATACGTGTTAAGTTGAATATTCATGTTCTCGGTCATTTTCCAGCGATTTCGAACGATAAATTTATGCAAAACGTGGCCCGTCCGCGCGATCAGTCGCACAAAGTCGAATTCACGCGAACGAAGAAGCCCGTTTAATCCCGTGCATTTGTAAAAATAAAAGAGCAACGACGCGAAACACCGCCCACGACGGTGATTGACGCGTTGCGACCTTTCACGCGCCTCGTTTCTCTCCCTTTTTTATTGCAAATGCATATCGAATGTTGCGGTGCAATGGCTTGTAATGCGTCGAAAACGCGTAGTCCGGCGCTTCGACGAAATTCCCTGCTCCTTCAACCGCGTCGCGTCCATCCCATTCTGCTCCCCCGTGTTCTATGTTTGTACCGGGTCAGTAGGATCATAAACTTGAGATTAACTCTTGGTTGGGATTGGGATTGGAAGACGGTGAAAGGAAAATTGACGATTCGATCGAAAGATAATCGAAATGAAGATGGTAAAGTCTACGACTGTTGTCCTAAGCATAAGTAACTTTTAAACGAAAAGTTCTTCCAATAAGACGTCGTAAATGATTCGAAGCTCTTCGATAGCTTGTATGCTTTTCGTAGATCCCGTTTGTCCCGACGGTAATCTTTCGCGTTTGAAAAAAGCGCAGACTCTTGCGTGAAAAATTCTTCGATAACGTCGAAACGAAAGCTGGCTTTTACGTGTTCGATCGTTGACGGGACACGACCCAGCGTGAAAAGATTATCCGACGAGAATGACAAAAGGAAAGCAATAGCCGTTAATCGTGGGTATAATGATCGAAGAAACATTTATATGATTTCATTTTGTGGATTCAAGTTGAATTTCCAATTATCGGCTCGCAATCTCCGGACTAAACGAATGGTACTCGTTATCACATCGATTCAGAAGTAGTGGAGAAATATACCGGAGGGCAACGTATCTCGGCCAATTAGAACACTTCCTCCCTTTAACACGACTTACATATTACGCTCGTTTCTCAGGGAACGCGTTCGACTTCGTTCGAATTTCGAACGTTTTTTAACACACGTACACTCACTCCCACTTACAAGCATCGAGATATTTCCTAGTTCCATATAAAATTGACACGGAAGAAATGAAAAGTCGATTCTGGAAATTATTCCTCCGAATTCTGAATTCCAAAGCGATCTTCCTGTGAAAGTATCAGACGTGTTAAGTAAATACACAATCGGCATCGGCTGATACAGGTAGAAATTACACTCGTATAACCGTCGTATCGACTCCTAAAATATCTCTCGAAAGAGATTAAACGAAAAGAACGCCATTCCTTATTGCGTTGTTCACGAGTGACGAAGTAATCGAGGACGAAAGTCAAGCTGCTGCTCTTCCTCCTTCTGATGACTTAGGTTTTACGACTATCACGAGAATCTGCTCTACGATAAAACCTTGTTGACAACGTTTTTCGCCTGATGAGAATCTCTTAGACCCGATCTGGTCTGTTCTTTGCCAAATTTTTACAGCGCGAAAATATGACAATCTAAAAAAGGTATCCTGTTCATTTTTATTTTCAATAGCTTTCGCTTAACCAATTACGATGTTCCTTCAAATTATTCGTTACCGATCGAACTTCTTCTTTCGTGCAGAAGAACGAAGAAAATATCGAGGACATACAAGCGCATATATATCGTATAATAGCTTGTTCTTTGAAATTTTATTTTCATATTCTTTTTCGTGCCATATTATTTAGCTACAGGCAATCGATGTATAGTTACCGTGAAGCTTCTGTAAAAAGGAATTCTTCTTTCGCTGATATTTCGCCAAGTAAACTGCACGTATGGCTTAGAACGTATGTTGGTAAAACATGTAACATATGCGCAGAAATCTGTAGCGTAGAAAATTAAAGGGGAAAATTTTCGTCGTAAAATTGCCAATATTTAACCTGTTATAACTTCGTAACAAGAAAACATACAACGGTCATTCTGGGCTCATTTTCGAGCATGGAGCCTCTATCGTAGCAATTCTTTCTCGTTTCGAAAATGTTGCAAATTCGACCGATTCTACGAGCATTAAACAATTTTTCTGATTTTTCTAAAATCACCAGAGATTCGAAAATTACGATGGAGGATGATGCAGGGATCTCTGTGCGAAAAACTAACTAAGAATTCTGAGAGTAGAGGCTTGGCACTTTGAAACGAACCTAAAACGATCGGTGTGCGTATATATATATATTTTTCTCTTTTGTTACAAAGTTATAATATTTAAAATATTTACAACTTTTCGGCGTAAATTGGACGTTCCTTTAATTTCGCAGGGCAGTTTATATTCATACAACCAACGGGTACAGCTATTCGTATTTCACAAATTATAATTTTCACGTTCAGCTTGGCGCTGTAAAAGCGCTACATCGCGTTGCAACTTTCTAACATATTCTGCATACGTTATCGAAGCGGCAAAATTTCTACGTATTTGGATGGTCGCCTGATTCTAGGTGCTGATTCCCACCTACTTAAAGTTCGAAAGTTCAAAATTTAGAAGTTCTAAAATCCAAGGATCAAACAAGAAAATGATGAAATCTTAAAGTCTGGTAAAATGCTAATTCTCGGCGAACTACAATTTAATGTGCGATGTAAGAATGTTGATTCGGTGAAATAAATATTTCTTAGTCGAGAGAATAAAACGAGAAATGAAAACTATCTAATTACTTTGCCGGTTTTCAAGCGTTTCATACGCCGGAGCCAAAGCTGCTGCGAAACATCGTGTGTGTAATGTTACTATGTTCTACACAGTCGTTAGAAAAGTCGTTGCAACGTCCAGAAACCAACGTCCAGATCTAATCAAAAATTGACGACACGATACTGTAACTGCACGATACGTTATCGCTGTAACCGGAATTTTGAGTTATATTTTATTTATCGATACGATATAATTAATTTATAAGCTGAAATTTTCTTCGCTGCAAGACTGCGAGTTTAGCATTCCTTAAGCGTTAAAAGATTTTCGATAAAATAGAAAGTTCCTTTAGTATTCTTCGTAATCAAGAAATATCGGTAGAGAGAAATCCGATCACGGATACCCGCAATTGTTATAAATGGAAAGCAAACAGCGTTTCTATCGTACATTAAATACCGATTCATCTTATTTAAACGAATGTGTCGCAACAGTATCGCCATTCTGCATTGTTAAATTACAGTGAATACGAGGATGACACACTTGGATAAAACCAGATGAAATATTAATAAGAGAGATTTATGATCCACATAGATATAACGATCTTGGCTCGAAATAACTAGCTCCAGGTGTGCAACTACGCGACTTTGTGTTACGCGGTCGGACTGTGAACCGCCGTTACTACTTAGAACCACATGGCCGAGTCAAACGAAACCTCTACCACTTACTCGTTCTCTGAATAAAGCGTATTCTAACCAGAATGAAATGAAAATTACAAATTCGTGTAATCCATCTCGACCGTGTTTATCAATATTCTTGGGAATTCGTGTTTACAAGCCAAATTTACCTTTCGATGGAAAACAGAATTTTACGTAAATACACAACGATGACGAACAAGTATCCGTCGAATGAAATCTATTTTATAATTCAAGGATATAATTTAATATCGGCAATTTCATGCGCTGTAGCCCGATAAGAATATCGATGATAATAACCGCGTAATCTTTAATGCAAAAAATGTTTAATCATCCGCGAGAAATGAAGCAAGAACGACACCTAGTGACAAGACCGCTTCAATCTCGGTAAGAAATCACAATTACCGTGACCATAGACGCTTTAAGTATTATAACGCAGGAGTAAACTGAAGGTTGACGTTAAGGGATGTCGGCGATTCATTATCGCCGTTAACGATGATGAATATTTGTAACTCGTGGTCCAAATAAATAACACGGCAACACCTTTAATCTTACAAACGTTGATAGTAACGGTTTTCGTTATTTATCGTGCTTGATTAAGGGATAGGTTGATCGACAAAAGTTTGCTAAGCTAGCCATGCTCCTTTCCGTACTTGGTTAATTACAAACTTTTACCAAGTAAGAATTTTTTTACAACAATTATCTTTTACCTCGCTTAACGAAAATCACTAATAACTCGCGTTTAAACTCCATTTACGACAGGAAAAAAAATGTATGTATAATGTTCTTAATTTTGAAAAGTTCTGCGACGGTGTCTCGAAAGACAAAATTAAATAGAAGGGATGCAGCAGGTGCGTCTGTCGAAAGTTACAATTAGTCGAATGGACGTGTCATATTTCTGGAAATTTTCAAACGACCTTCTCGAAGGAGGAGATAATTCCATAAAACTTCTTCTTCCCCAATACGAGCTATATCTCATTTTGTATGTTCGTACGACATTTTTCTTTATTATGTAACTACGTTTATTAACTCGCTCGACACGTATCAAGATATTCCTCGATAATTTCCCCCATTCTATGCTTCGTACCTTTTTCATTTTTGTCTGTGTATGTGTGTGTGTGGGCGTTTGTGCGTGGTGGCAACGATTTTCCATCTCGTTCGCGAACAGCAAATTTTTCAAATTAATCATTTCGAACAACTTCTCGTTCCTTGTTTTACGCATTCTTAGGCGTAACGCTAATGGGTTCGAGGAATTAATTCTAGCGAGATTTGATTTCTATTTCTCAGGCTCGAAACTGCGAAGATACTTCAAGCCTCGACCAACACGTACGATTTAATTTGGTGTTCGGGGAATGTGTGTTTCATAGTTTCATCAAGGATGACACGCGTCATACAGATTTTCCTTTATTACGCTCAGTTTAAGAGCGACGATAGACCTACTCTGTTCGCGTAATTAAATTTCATCCCGTTCGTGCGTTATAGCTTCAGCGAATTCGCACGATATTTTAATTGGAATACATCCGAGCGGAATTCGTATGAGATTTGCGAAAATTTTCTTTGTCGATAGAACCCAGGGAATAATCTCTTCTATTAGTATTTATCGTCGGTATCGTTAAACGCGCATTCTATCGGCAAATTTCTTCTCTTCTTGCAACTTTTTGCAACAGGTCGTTGTATTTGGAAAAGGAGAAGATGAACGCGATGATATTTCTAGTTCGTGTTAAGAAATTCCACGCCCACGCACTCGCAATAATGCTATTTTATTAACAATGTCTTGAACTACGGTCCAGCAAAGTAATTGCTAAACGTTCCTTGTATCAAACATTAACTTTGAAAACAATCATCCTAATAGACTTATCCGATAGTAGCTCTACTTTAAAAGTAACTTCACGCATCTTCGCCGGCGTTTCCTGCACGTAACTTTCCCACTTTCTCGGTGTGCTGCACTGTACTGCCCATAAAACTTCAATTCAATGAACTTGCAACTTTTCGCCTAATAGATGCATCATCTATCTACTAATTTTTCATCAAGCATACTCTACCTATAAATCTTATTCGAAGCGAAGGAGAATCTCGAAACATTTAATCGATTTAACGTAGAAATAAACCGATTTATTCGATCTGTTTGCACTGTCCAGTCGATCTTTGAATCTGCTCTTTCGAAACTTTTGGAGTATAAAATAATTGCGTGATATTCGAGGAACACGTTACGAGATTAGATAAAGTATGAAACGAATTATGGATCAAAATTCATTAACGTCTACGTTAAATAGCTAAAGCAGAAACGCGTATGAAAGTTTAATATTCGCATCTTTGAACTTGCAAAATTCCTGACGTGTGTAAATTCGAGTGATATTTCCTGTATATTTCCGTACAAATATCCATCTTCGTGTACGATCATTGAAGACCTTTAATCAGGAACGAATGCTTCAATTTTAATGAAACACTGCTTATACTCGTCCATGCCCTACCTACCATCACTTCACGCTTCCATAACGCAGGAAATTCTTGTTTCTATTCGATCCAAGACGTTTCGTCGTGCAAAAATGGTGCTTGAAACCAGAGAATCAAACGTTTAAGCAATACCGAAAATAACGAAACACGATTTTCTAGTTTTAAGTAAATAAAACAACGGTAAAGATATTTCTTAGAGCAAAGAAATTATTGAATCTTCTTAAACATATATATCAAGCCCTGTCCTCTTGTTTAACCTTTTCGCCAGAAATTACATAAATGAGGAAGAAGGCCAAACGGTCGTTTTATTTGAACGTAAAATAACATATATTCCGGACTACCGATACAAGCTGTAATACGTACACGTGCCCTTTTTGTTTACTGTTTCTTACTACACTTTCATTTTATTCTGTAGAACGCAACAACAGTTTGCCGTAAGCTCCTAAAAATTTCGCGCTTAATTAAAATGTTGAGTGACCGGTAAGCTCTTACGAGATAATCTTCGCGCGACTTAAACTTAACTAAACTCAAGACTAACGCATCCATCGTGTACGTCTCCGATGCGGGGAGTAGCGTGATACGGGCGCGAACATGGGACGTAGGATAAAATCAGGAAATTTAAAAAATACATCTTGTACGATAATCCAAAAATAAACATTCGCTTGCGTATATGAAAAATGATGCGTTAACATAGTTCGTTCGTCGATAAACGTATTAACGCATAATCCGTAAAATCGGTCCAAGCCATTGTATTCCGCATTTCTTATCTTCTTCGTCATTGCATCGACTCGCGAAATATTTGATTTCCCCTATTGGAGTAACAGGGTTGCCACGTAATTTAGAATACACGAATCCGTAATTCTTACGTACGTATACACACGGCGGTAGTGGCTGATCCCGGAGGAAAGAACATCCCTATCCGCCAACGCAGGTGCGCGCTTCGAAGGCGCGCGGTGAGTTAACCCCTCCACCATGCACCACCATGCTCCACCGTGATGCCACACACCGTGTATAAAAGCCCTCATCGTACGACCTGCTGGCTTCGAGTTAACTCGGCGAGCTCTTCGATCGGGATCCTGCACGGATCAAACATTCGGTCATTTTGGTGAACCTGTGCGAGCGGACCGGTTTCTTGGAAGCACGTTTCCCGTCGGATTTCCTGTCTTTTCCGTTTCCGAATCGAAGGTGAAAAGACTGGCAATACATACATATACATGAGTAACAAAAGGGGTGATAAACGGGGAATCGGTTTGGGAAAAGTTGTTTTTCTGTCGATCGAGGAGGAGGGACGCAGTGGAAAAGTGGTACAAGTGTAGTTTCTCTTTTCTTTTTTAAAAATCGAGATAAGTACGGGAAACGATAAATAATATCGTTTCGTTATACTCTTTCAAACACTTATCACGACGTATAGTAACACGTTTATCGTACGATAAATTACACGGATTTCTGTATCGGAGTTCAATTGTATTGTCAGTTTTCTGAAAATTTCAATTCAAGATTTTGTCATTTGTGTCGCATTTTCTTCCGAACGTTTTAATTGATCTTTTGTTTTCGCTTACGTTTGAACGACCTTTGAATCAAACGGGATACAAACAAGTGCTTGATTATTTAAATAATTTTCATCTTTTGTGTTTTCCAAGCGGAGAGAGTTAATTTCGGAGAGTGAGAAACGGAGGAATTGGAAGAAAAGTGATGAATAGAAAATCTCGCGAACTGATAGTAACGTGCATCATAAGTTTTATTTATATTTAATTAATTTCGTTGACTTTTTTTAAAGAGACGTGTCGAATTGTTCCTCCAAAGTTAATTTTAAATTTTTATCAGATATAACCAACAAATTGTTATTAATATTTTACACATTGTTTTAACGCGGACGATTTTAATCAAAAAAATTTTATCAAATTAATTAAAAATTTACGTATTAAACAATTTCAAGCTTTTATTTTTTTCAGTCATCTTTTCTTTCTGTCCTCGAATCAGATTACACGAAACGATTTTTTCTAAATTGGAAATACGTATATAACTTCTATTATGCACATAAGATGACATTTGTCGTTGCTGAAAATGTACAGAATAGTTTCTATTATCTTTCAATTTACACGAAACGATGAACGAACAAACAACAAAAGCGAAAACATACGGCACGGTTCCTGGTATCTTGAGCTTCTTCGTATATACATTATAAATCTACATAACATTTAATTACCTGTTTCTTTATCGCTAATGTAGAACACCATTGGTCACATGGCGATCGGTTCCGAAAACTCAGTGGCGGTTCTTATACGCACTTGGACCTTCATGATAATCTTTTGTTTCGCGGGCTATGCAGCAGGTATGTATACACCTCTATATGTATCACATTTTTCGATCGTGTATTCGTTTATAGTTAATACTATAGCAAATATCATAGTTAATATTCATTGTCTAAAATTATCAGACATTCAATTTGATTCCTTAATATTGTCTTATTCCTCGGGGAATAAGTTACTACCGGCGAGATGACGCAGGACAGATGGAGGGCTTGAACAAAAGATTATAGTCCTTATTACCGGCTATTTTTCGTTCAAGTAATTAAACTTTCTGTTTTTTTTTTTTTTTTTTTTGCTATATCGGAAAAAAACTTATTGCAGAAGATCACAATCGAGGATAGGTACCTTTTATTTTAATCGAATTCGAAACATTAGATGTTTACGTGCATACGAACAAGCAGGATATCGATATTTGAACACAAATTCGACTGTTTCGAAAGTATCGCTGACTTTTCATATTTTTTAAATCCATTTTTCGTTGTTACGTACTTGTTTTAGTAGCTTTTCTCTGACGTTGATAATCGTAAGATAAATGGCATTATATTTAAAAATACGTATAGCTGTAAACTGTTTTCATATGTTAGAAGCGTTTTCTTATGACGGCGCTTGAGAAAGTGACAGAACACATGGAACAGAAGTACGTACTATAGATATATATGAGAAAACATAGTTACGTCGTATTATAGTAATCCAAGGAATTAAGTTTATAAATCGCCAACTGTATTTTTAACGCTGTGCCTTATTATTTTAAAAGCTATGCTGAATTACGTTTTAAACAGATCAAAATCAAACCTGACCTTCGTTGAGCATCATCGCGAGACACGATGGCGTTGAAATTTTAGATTAAATGACGCTGTCGAAAAATGTTGTAAATTTTCTATTGGCAATGGGGCCCTTCGAAGCTTTTAATCATTTGCGTATAATATTTTAAGAAATTTATTATATTTCGAGATTGACTTTAGGAATATGTCAATATGTTTGAAATGCTTGATACAATGATCTTTTAAATTATTAATTTTACAGAAAATCCATAGTTTCGTATGACTCGTGTGGTAGAAACAGAAACTGAAACATTTTCAATTCGAGCAAATGTCAATAACGTATTTTACTTCGTCACCCGAAACAAAATATAATTTTGAATATCGTCTGTAAACGATTAGTGCAATTTACTCGGTTTATTACAAGAATAACACTGGAATAAGTAATAACGATTCGAGTTTATTGCACTTCACTGTTTCGTTGCTACGATAAAACAGTCAGAGAGGCTTCCCAACGGTCAGAGACTAGCGTGAACAAACTTTGATGATGATTGGTATCGATTGATCGCTCGTGATCATTAAGAGCCACTTCGTCATTTTGAAATGTCACTCCTTTTCAAAGCTAAAGGACTTAAGATTGTAAGTACACGACTTCTGGCTTTTGTTAACGCGCTTCAAAATGTTCCGTGCAGCGACGAAGGAAATCCGTGTATCTTTAACGCGCGTTAAAAATTTGTTCAAAGTCTGTGGAATGTTTACGACAACGAAATATTTTATTTAAACGATTGTTGGTACACGCGAAAAGATCACCAAGATCTCTGCGATGAAATTGCAAAGATCGCACTATGTGACACGATAAAAAAAAAACTTCGTCTAGTGCTCGCTAACATTATATCGAAATGAAACATTCAACAGAAAAAGTTCTCGCAATTAATGCTATTTCCGACGTAGGAAGTAATTACAAGAACGAAAGGCACACCCCAGTCTTGCCTTTCCTCTGGTGTAAGCTTATTAAACACGCCATGGATTGCACAAGTTTTACCAAAAAATTATGAAAACAAACTAACACTTTGATCCGTGAAGGAAAAACAAGACGTACAAATGAAAAAGTTATATGATTCTCGATCTTCTCTCAAGCGGTTTTTCTAGTCTTTGATTCTTCGATTAAACATACCGTTTTTTTCGATTTTCGAGGATATGTTTATCCGATACCGTCTGCTTACAATAATAAGAGTCACGTCACCAATCAATTAACAAAGTTTTATTCGTTTTTGCTTAGCAAAATGCGTTATTCATAATACCGTAGCTACAGTATTTGTATAAAGGAAGGACGTTTTAATTAACGAGGTCATAAATTCGTTTGTTTCAGTGTGAAATGTAATTTCCTATCTACAAGTGATAGTGCGGTAAGAGTTTTAACTATACGTCGAACGCGATAAACAAATCATTCTGAGAATATGCCAGCTTGATAAATAATGAAACAAGAATTATACTAAGAAATAAAAACGTAATACAAGACATGCCTGGAATATTTAAAAATGTAGGTCAGTTTATATTTCACATTCGTGAATGTTTTATATTTATAAACGAAAAAGAGACACATATGACAAAATTGGATTCTCGCAGGGATAATGATGTTCCTCTGTGAGATAACATAATTTCTTTGCTACTATCGGTAACGATTTTTTTTCCTCGAATTTTTTATTTTCATTTTTCAAATTTATTTATGCTTAACACGTTGCTAAAAATCTTGTATATATTACAGAACACTCGTAAATAGACAATTACGTTAATTACAAACTTCATAATAATGACCTATTTTCGGGGTAGCGTTCGTAGATCATCCAGAATCCTGACGATGAATGACGTTGTGAAATACGTTAGCTGTTCGTTGTTTCATGTTTTATATTTGGCTCGACGTAGAAATTATTTGAGACGAAGAATCACACGTTTTCTGCGTTTATAAATATACGTTTAATTATGATATCGATTCACGTGCAAACAAACTGAAATTTTTTAATTATGGTTATCGATTTACGCATGCGACAAATAAACTGTTTACATTCTACGAGTTAAACAAGACGATTTTTCGATCACGTATAATTACGACTGTAACGTTTACTACGTAGGTTTTGCACGATATTCATCGCTTATTATACGGATCTTTAAGAAGCTGCCATATTTTTCTGTAAAGCAACAAATTTAATTTGTAGGTTTTACTGTTCGATATTTAATATCACAGGATTAATTAATTGACTTAATGAATGCACCTCTGTAGTTGGTGATAATACGGGATCGTACTTTTAACAATTCAATATTGAACTACATATTTCAGTAAGTACGAAGTACAATTTTGATTGCACGTTATTAAAATAATCTAGCGGGACTCCTTCAACTTTTATCTGAAAATTCCAGTTCAATTTACATTGGAATTATTATACGGCTTGTTATTCGTCTTTTAAAATCATTCCTTGCCACTACGTTTAATTATACTTCCGTTTTAATTAACTTGCTTGGCAATTGAGATACTTTTTCTTTTTCCAACTTTGTTTCTTCGCGAGTTCGTAGAATTTACCACCGAAATACAATGGATTAAACCTAAGTTAGTCGATAATTAAGTTCCGAGCTACCCGGATAAATCGTGGCTATTAATGCGAAGTACGTTCTCCCACTCGTTTGCATCAGTCAGTCGTATATTACGGTATGTTAAATATGGAACACCGCACAAAAAATACGTCCAATTTTGATGATCAAAGAATCATAACCAGTGAACAATTCATAGAGAGTTTGATGAAATGTCCGTGCTTCTGGCTAACGATTAGTATAAAATGATGTAGCTGGAAAATATTTTAGCACAAATAACGACTTCGCAGCTTCAACATCAACAAAGCAACTTCGAAATACTCGGGGGAAATTGAACGTAAATTTTTGAAGCGTAAATTGACACCTCGTTACGACAAGTGTTTACAGACAATCGATGCTTACGTTGATGAGTAGAAGTCGATTATCAACATACGCTAATAATAAAACAGACTTTTGTAAAGTATATTTCTATTTTATTTTCTTTTTTGCTTTTTTTTTTTAGTAATGCAGAATTGAGAGTGTTTTGCTTAAAATTTCTTCTTTATATATATATAAAAAAAGAAAATAACAGGAAATGTAATTGTTATCGTGCTTGTAGTCCGTAAATATTGTCATCGTAATTCGAAAAAAGACCAAGGATTTTGTACTGTGAGCTTATTTCAATGTCGAAAAACATAAATAACGAAAATGAATGTGGGACGCTTTGTACAAGTTCCTGAATATTATTAATCGTGATTGAAAGTTCCAGTCGAGAGAAAAGACTGTTATTAAATGCAAAACGTACGTACAAGAGAAAGGATGGCTTAAGAAGATCTGACACGAACAATAATAACAAAGTTGGTGCAACTTCGATAATGGGATCATCTGTAGTTTAGCGATCCTCGTTTCCATCGGGCCGCGTTAAATTTTAATTATATATAGAGAAAATCCGCATTTACAGGTTATAAGATTAACAACTTCACGCGTTCCAACAGTTTCGTGGTGGTAACCTGTTGCAGCTAATCCTCGGGAGCCGAGGTTTTGTTGCCTCGCGAGTTTGTTGATCGATATTCCAGTAGATACCCGATACTTTGCGGAACGAAATAAGAAGAACTGTTGGACATAATCTTCTGTAAAGTAAAGTAAAATTAAAAAATAAAACAGTCATTTCGTTGCAACTTAATTCTACGTTATAACAGCCACACATACTCTCTACGTTTGACGAGTATACTCGTCATTGCTTACTATTTGCGACACATTTCATTTTCAAGGAAGTCGCAACAGCTAACTGATCAAAAGATTAAATCTTGAGTTTTCAATTGTTTTCGATTATCGTACAAGATTCCCTATACGTTGCAATGAACGATATACATTTTTCGAAAATGAATCCCTCTTTGGTCCTTTGAAGTAGCAACATGGCTTTTCGCATCCGTCCAACAAACTTTTACGTAGGTATCTCTCGACTCATGCGAAATCCATTTATCCATCTCCTATTACTTTCCTATTTGTTTCAAGTGTTATTTCTGTTGGATTATTTCCAGTAATATCTCTTGAAAATTTATTACCGGTAGTATTTTCGTGCCCATTTCCTAATGGAGAACCGCGAGTTCAATTTCACGAATTAACGTTTAACTACGTCTTAACATTTACATAACGCTCTTCGATAAGATTTGCGCAAATAACTGTATGAAATATGAAATACAAAATATATCAGAACAGTACATAGAAAAGGCGTTTGCGTCACGTTAACATTTAGGATTGCCAGTGCTTTTAAATATATAACCTGTGAATATGGTGTTTAAATTGCTTGCGTGGTAGGTTAATGCAAAGTCGATGGTGTAGAGTCGTAGGTCGCTGTAGTCGCGTGTAATACGGATAACGACCGACATAATCCGAACACCGAAAAGCGATATTCCCTTAATTTTGAAATATATACTTCGAAGACGTGGTCGGATGTTAAAACTTGTTAGGCAAAATTGAAACAACGTATCAACGAAATCTTGAAAAAGTTTGCAGAATACACCTGGCAAATTGGTTTTAGCAGAGAGCGAAACCAGGCTGATTGATTTTTCTTTTGCAATATGTCCTGTGCGCGTTCTAATATCTTTTTACACAATATCTTTGATAGAATAAAGGGAATGTGTATCGTTTCTGCCTGCGAGAGATGTACATCCCCGGTGCAAAGACGGTAAGAAAGTGCACGAGAAAGAAAAGAAACGACGATGATCCGTTTGTGAACGGTGAAACGTGAAAACCAATTGCTGCCTTTGTCAGCTGGCCGATGCAACTAGATATGGAAATGGATGTTATCGCTCGCGACCTTCTTCCGCACATGTATTCGAATTACACATTGTGTCAGTTCAATGTATTTCGTATAATATCGAGTTCAATCCGTGTGTCTCATGTAGCTACATATGTGTTTCATTAGGTCGGTATTGGTACGTCAATTATATATTCTGGGCTTGATTCGTTACTCGTTGAATATGTTATCGTTTAAAAATCAGGAATCAAATTGTCGCGGTGTAGGAGATTATGAATTTTTCACCGATTCAATATTTTTGAGTAAATATTGAATCTCAATGGGTGTGCGAATTGAAATAGAATTTATTCCTTTGTTCTTCCGTTTTATTATCGGCCTTTTATTTCTATTGTCCTTCTGTTCCAATACTTTTTAATATAATTATAATACTCTCGTAATTTTCAAGTAAAATTTAGATTAAAAAATAGAGATCCACTATCTATAGTAGATACGGTTTTTTAATTTATTAATATTCAATCGTAAACTATTTTTTACCGAATTTGTTCATTTTTATGAAAAGATGTTTTGAGGATAAAAAATAAAGATATAAAAAAATAAATATAAAAAATAAATGCTTACTGGAAAATGAAGTCAGAGCATTTACAGCGGTTAAGGTTGACACGCCGACGACACCCGAATTTTTGTATTCGAATATAGTCGAGAGATAATGCCAAATATTTGAGCCGTGTTCTTTTCCAAATGTACAAGTTGGGCCATAATCGTTGTTTTTATTGATGTAAAATTATTTGATCTTAATTAAAATTCGTAATATTAGAAATACCAACTTAATAAAATAGTACGATATCCATCGTACTGAACGCAATAGTCGGCAACACGCGTTTAAAATAATAAAACAGAGGTTCGTTAAAGGCACGCTAGAGACATATACCAGAGGACGTTTTGTTACCATTGGGAAATTGTTATTATACACGGAACTTTTACGATATTATCTTCCGTAGGCTATGAATAATGAATTTATCATTCGAAAATGTTGGATGAATTTAAACACGTTTCAATTTGTTACGATACTGTTGTGATTTATACTAATATATTATGGGAACGTGTTTAAGGTATTATTACATCGTAGAGACGCGCGAAGGAATCGAAAATGTTCGACATTAGAAACACGAAAGAAAAGTACATGATTTCCTAAGGTTCCGTGTGGACGTTCTTATGATTTACATTAAAAATCTGCATCATTAAGTACTTTTCTTCTAAGTTGTCGTTCTATTAAAATTGATATTTAAGAATAACTTTTAGTGCGTTTACTTGGAGTTGTACTTGGTGTTCAAACTATTTAGTCCTTTGTAACCTCACCTTTTCATCCTTTCGGGAATTGTGAGATGGAAATACCTGCGATGGAAGTTGAAACGAATGTAGGTTATTGTGAATAAGAAAGAAAGAAGAAAATTCTTTTCTATGCGTAAAATGCTTTTCGCCTCGTGTGCTTAATAAGGAACTATGTTGAATTAATTAGTTTTTTATGCTACATCTTTGTATAGTTACTTCATCGTCAAATTCTGGTAACCAGTTACCTTATCGTAATTATTTTCTTATAAATACCACGCTATTACGTTCTTATTTCTCTTTTTTCGTTCTTTTCCTGCGCTCCTTTTTCACGATAAATGCTTAAGGGCAACGGTTTCGTGATATTATAATCTTTTATTAATTACTTAACGTGAACCAAGTATCGCTTCATACGATACATTATTATACACGAGTCCATTAATTATCTCGTTAGTACCTGCAAGTTATAAATCGAAGTAAAAAAAGTTCCATCAAAGTATGCGCAGAAAGATAAAATATTATGCACACGGCGATTTTATTGATGTTTAAGAATATAGATTCATTCGCATGTCACATTTTCAATAGAGTCGAATCATATCTCTGAGGCTTTTCATTTCCGTACATATAGAAGCTACTCAGACGCGCTGTTGAATTTTTAATTAACCCAGTTCATCCTGTAGATACCATCGCTACACTCGCGCTATTCTAACGTTAATTTAGAATATCCTAATGAGATCGAATCGCCCACCTAAGATTATCGTTCGGAATGAAATACGAGATAAAGATTATCTTATTATATCGTACATCGTATCGTACGTTTACTACACGTACGCAATATATACGCATAGTTAGTTGGTTTCCATAAATTTCATCGAAACTACTTGTATTCCTTTTGCGCTTGCTTCATCCATCTGGCGAATAACTAATCAATTCTACGCAATTAACGAAACCTTGACGTGTTTGTTGCGTTTTTAAATATATCTTATTATTACATGTATTTATGTGTATGCATCTTTAACTTCGAATACGAAATACGCTGTGACAAAATTTTTCAATTTCGACAAAATTCTATTTGAGATACAGAAGTGTCTTTAATAACGCATAGAACCTTGTACGAAAGAAATTCACCTTTTGGTCCCGAAAACGACACATGATTTTCTTAATATAACAAACAATGACGTTTCACGAACTTAATATAAAAACTTGATCTACGGATATAAGCATAATCGAAAGACGCTCTGCATCATAAATTAATCATAAAATATTTGTTACAGGATCTTGTTTAGAGTATGGACATTCGTGTTGGGGAGGTACGTCTTCGCTCATCTTTATTTAACTACAAGCACATTTTCATTAGAATAAAGTCTTCGCTAGTCTTTTGATATTTCTGACAATATACGAATTTACGAAGTAGCATCACGATTTCGTTCCATAGAAACCGTATTTTACACAAATTCATCAGACAGATGAATAAAATTTACATTTCAATTTAGGAAGTAAACGAGCTTCCTTCTGCGTTCTTAATACAACGATTTCCACGAAGCAAAATATGTATAACTTTTTATAACGTCGTTTATTGTCTAAAGTGATAAGACCCTTTTGCCTGTCTACGATTTTTTATTAATTATTTACCAATTCCAACTAAATAGTAATTTAATATATTGCTTGAACGTATTGCCACGCTATTTAACTTTCTTTTTTCGTGATTACAGGTCATGGGAAACGAAGCGGAGGGCATAGCAGTGCATATTTAGTACCGTCAAAAACATCGAACGAAATACAACAAGAGATACCGTCGCTTACAAAAGAACAATTCATACTTTCCCGTTTGATTGATCGACCATCGATACCTAATAAATACAAAGCAAGATGGGACAGACTTCTCAAACTAAAAACTAGTTTTCCAGAGAGTTGGGATAGTGATGCGTTTAACGCGCAACTTATTAGCGATGGACCCAGTCGGTAAGGAAAATATACGTAAAGGTAGACATATAACCGTAACGATTTAGTACACGAAGAAGAGTACTGGCACTTTAATTCTTAACTTCCAAATGACGATTTTGAATCACAAGTGACCTGTGATATTTTGAGTTCAGTTACTATAAATTTTAGAGTATCTTCTTCTAATTCGGCTAGCTTGTATCTTATGCGATGAATATTGGAAATATTTATCGCTAGCGTGATACACAAATTTTCAACTGAAAGAGATGAAAATAGACAAATAGTTTCATCGAAAATCTCCTTACACTAGTTACTTTCGATATGTTAATCATGATTATGATAATTGTAATATACATATAAGTCGTAGATTACCGGTAAGTAGTGTAAATTACAATTATTCATGTTATAAGACACTATAATTGCTTATCTATTACTCGAAAGTTCTTTCGCCTTGATTTATCTGATTGCGTTAACGTTCACAGGGATCAAAATAATAACGAAGACATGAATCTGGGAAAAAGGAAACAAACCAACAACATGCAAGATATAACTGGAAATACCAACGGCGAAAGGAGGGAAATTCCTGAGATATTATTGATATCGAATAACGAGGACAATCAACATGGTAGTAAACCACAGAACGTAGAGTTGTTCAAGTTTCTGGTGAATTGATTCGCTATCATGAACCTCTATGATATATAAAATTCTACATAGCTATAAAACAGGACTCTACGTATTATTATGCATAATTAATTACATTATTTTCATTTGCAGAGTGATACAAACGGTGATTTCGAATAAAACAACCGAGCATTACTATAAAATACATATAATGTAAAATAGAAATTGTCATAACCGTATTGTAACTGGACTAATAAGAATATTGTTTAAGCTAATTTATTAGAGATTCTGTTTCTCGAATAAAGATCAGACGACTGTCCTATCTAACTTAACGTATAAACCTTAATTTTATCTTTTAAACGCATATGTAATTAATTCCAATCCTAATCAAAATGCAAGCAAAGATAATTTTTCTATTGTTCAATGATAAATTAAATGTCATAATTTGAATTGCAATTAAATAGGATAAATAAATAATTGTTTTTGGCTTAATTATTTTGTAATTATTTACATTTAATGTCTGTAAGAAGTAGAAACGTAAATAGTAACAAATAAAATAAATGCTGATAATAAATCTGTTTATTTCGTAACATTTTTTTTTGTAGTCGCTATAAAAATTGAGATAGAATACAGACAACTCTTAGAAAATAATGAAAATAAAACAAACACACGACGAAATCTTCCATAAATTATGGACATATCGATTAATCGTCCGGAGTATATTTATATTATACAACTTAATTGCTACTGCACAGCTGCTTTAGTCGCATTCATTTATCATTATGTTTTTCTCAAAATAATTCAACTCCTTAACCTATGTATACCGATATACATATATTCGTTTGAAAATCAACAAGTTGATATTAATTATGAAACAGTCTAACCACCTTCTACGACATTCGTGTCAAAATGCTTGATAAATTAATTCGCAACAAGTGTTAGGATTAACAGACTGTGGAAAGAGAAGATGAAAACTGATACCCAATTGTTATAAATAAATCACTTGATATCGGAATAGTAACACGTGTAATATACAATGTATAAGGTAGAATAGCGCAGTAATAAATGGTTGAAAGAAAATTTACAAAATACAATATGAACATGTATGTATATAACTTCCAAGTCACATAGTATTATAGAGAGATTTTAAGATTGTAGAGATTTAAGATTCACGTCGCATTAAAATACATTAAATAAAATAAACAATCATTTTAAGGAATAACATTTTATTCGTTCTACTTTATGCTTACATATCATTCAATTTGAACGTTAACAATTATATTAAACAATTTAATGCTAAAACGAAAATCCGCGAATATAAGTGGAAGTACTAAAGTACAATAGTTTCTATTTATTATTTTCGTTCGATGCAAACAAAAATAAAATACACACATGCTACATATTAACGAATCGTTAATGTAAAATTCATCTTACTTGTGAAGTATAAGGAAACGTAACATAAAGAATTGGTAAAATTATAATACGATAACAGCCAAGATACTTCGTTAAAATATTTTCACTTATCAATTTCACATATTTTTGATATCTAATATTTTCCAAATTCTTCGTTTCGAATTCAAAGTATAATAGAAACGCTTATCCGTTTATTTGTTATTAAGCTCCACGTCCGGCTGATGAAGGCGATGTTGCGACGTCAACTGCAATTATTAATTGAATCGTTAGTATCATCGATCAATCGAGTTCTTTAGTTCCTTACGAATAAAGCGTGAAAACGAATGAACGATGCTTTTATAAACATAATACTTCCGTAACATTTAACAATTCATCTTTGAACAAGTTCATCCTACACTTAAGTTACGATAGTTACGATTTGAAATTGATATTATATGCATTATGCATTGGTATTACATATTGCATATCGTCATTATACAAGATTACTAATTTCATAGCAAATAACGAAAGAAATATGCTGTAAGCATAGTAAGACGTTTTACATAAATAGATTTTCGGACAACGAAGAATCTATCGTATAAAATGAAATTTACTTGCATTATTTATTACTATCGTTAAATCTCGTATTAATTCAGCTTACTATGCTTCTTCACTTATTCGTTAAACCCATAATTCATTCGTTTAATTATTCTAAGAAACAGTACCTTTAATAGTATTTGCTAGAATAATGTGAAACTAACGTTTATATAAAGAACGTTTGAAATTTAAATGAGGAAAAGGGAGGAAGACGAACAAGGAAGGAAGGAAGAACATAAACGGAAATAGAAGTGTGACTTAGGGAGAAGCTTGATACTCTGATCCAATCCCGCGTCTAATTAGCATACAAAACCACTATAGACAGTATAAAAGTTACAAAGGAAGGTGCCGAAGAAAGTTAACTTTTTAATGAGGTTTTGCATAACGATAGAACTTAAAATACTTAAGTTACCGATGGGTACAGGTGAAGGTATAGTTTTACAACGGAAGATCTTCAGATAAAAGATTCGCGCTTTAACCAAGTTCCGCAACTCGATAGTACCTGCATTGTTCAAGTTACTGATAGGCGATTCTATTCATTCGTTTTTGCTTTTTCATGAAATCAAATATTTGCATACCCATTGCCGAACGATGAACGACAAAGTGAAAGGGTCGAATCTCGTAGAATCCTGCCTACGCGTTTGAGGAAGAAGCATCTCTTCTTGTCCTTCGAACTTCCTCCCAGGAATAACGAACTCGTTACGCAGTCGTAGAGGTTCCATTTCTTGATGTTTGTCGCTGGTAGCCGCGTCTACTTGATTCTCTTGAAGAACGTTGCCCTGTATATGCGAATCGAACCTCTTGCCGTGTCCACCGAAACAGGAATGTCCGAACGCGGAACAACCACCTGTTAAAATGGAAACGAGATTACTTTTACAATTATGAAATTTAACATACTAAACTAATTTAAGAGAAGAAATGATTAAATCAAATACATTTATGATGAAAGACATTTGTCATAAAATATAGTTTACCATTACAGTCTGCTCCTTGTAGTTTACATAAATGTACAGAAATATAAATGTTACTTTTAGAGTATGATATACAGTTACTAGAATTCTAACGTACGTTCGTTCGACTTAACAGTAGAAAATAGCTGCGGTACTTCTCTAACAGACCATTTAACTATTGTTTCATTTGAAAATACTCGACCGTATTTTACTATTTTATAACTATTTCCGACCTCTGGTATCCAGGTTTATACCTTTCGCCAACAAGAGCAAACTTTTTATCAGACAAAGTGTCAGAACATCGACGAGCATCGTAAGAACATAATTTGTATCTCAGCTTATTTTTGGATGTAAAAATTTCGTTAGATTTAAGACAGCGTATTTGCAAAATAAAAGAAAACGCGTATCGTACGGAATGCCAAACTATTAGAAGCTGATAAACGGAAGCGTAAAATCTAATTTCACTTTCAAATTTACTTTCCTCCTTCCGTGATACGAAGTGGAAAAAATAAATGCTTTTAACGGATCACGAACGGGAATTCGTAATATGGAACCTTCGAAATTGATTCTACAGAACGTGGAGCAAGAAAGATTTTATACTTTATAGAACATACATAGCTATATGATCCATTTTAGTAATTAATATTTCTTAGACGATGTAAAATTTGAAAATTAATGGTCCTGCAATAGACGGCAGATATAAAGATAAATACGTAATCCCATAAATTCGAATGTGCAGTACCATCTTTTAAGTAAAGAAATATAATCGACTACTAAGAGAAAGAGAACGAGACGAATAACACGTTTTCGACCCGTAAGCAAAAAACGTTACACGAAGAAGTAGAAAAATGCTATTCTGAAATAAACGTTTTAGCAAAAACCGAATGACTTCGCGATATAAAATGTGATATACGTTGATATCTGTATACGTCTTGTACTATTGCAATATACATGTCGATTTAAACGCAGAGACTCTGTCAACAGGTTGTACAATTTAATTAACAATTACACGAATCATTAAAATATTTTGAGCAACCTATTACCCCTTAACCAAGCCAACATTTACATACTACGTAAGTTTTCATTCTCTGATTGCATAATGAATGAAATTTACTCTCAATATTTCAGTCGTAAACAAGTGTCGCGTGTATGTCACACGACGTATAGTATATTCCTAATCAATTTACCTTATAGAGTTTACCAATTTTGATATAAATACTTTACGCACGATCAAACTAAAACAGGAGTACGAATAAGAAATCATAAACGAAATTGTATCACCATTCCTGTCATTCGCAACCTATTCACAAATATAAAACGTATTCCATGCCACGATGAAATAAAACGTGGTCCTTAAATAATTTAAAGTTGAATGTACCTACGCGGCATGAATCAATCGAATCTCCTGAAAGCAAATCATAAATCGAGCGGAATAGGAAAAGGAGGAGAAGAGAAAAGAAAGAAAAAAGAATGTATCGCGCGAGAGAGCAAACTAAATGACAAACTAAAAAGCGTGACACGAGACGCGATTGGCCGTACGTGATCGGCAGAAAAAATGAAAAACCAAACGAATCGAACGAGGGCTCGAACTTATTCACTCGATTATTATCTTAAACGAAGGCTGGCTCTAATCGATCAACGGTTTCGAGCTTCTTTCCCCTACCGCGTCCTGTTCGCGCGTTTTAAAAGCTTCGAAAGCTCTTTAAAGGGACTCGATCGCCAGAGAGCTCGTTGCCAACAAGGATTTTCTTTTTTTCTTACACAAAGGTTACTCTGTGAATGGCAAACTACACAGATCGCAAAAATGATTCCTCTTGCTTTTCCTTCGTTTTTAGTTAGCTACAACAAAAGGGAAGGCGAATAGAAAAATTATATAGGAATTATTTTTGTAAGAGGGCATCTACGTTCTTCTATATAAAAAGAGCTCGATCGTTTATCGTTTGACTTGTAACTTTTTTAATAGCTACATATAGTATACGATATAAAATATGAATACTTTTTTAAACAACGTGAAAGAGTCAAGGGATCGAATAGAGCGTTGAAAGTCTAGTAGATTCAAACGAAAAGGCGAAAGTAATTGGAATTCTCTTCTTCGATCATACGAACAAGACTGTACTGTCTGTAGAGGCAAGCGATGGTTCACTGTCGCTCGTTTCTTTTCGTTGTTGCTAAAGGTTGCGATTGCATAAACGTGCGTTAAAGACGCGCTAAATAATAAAATATTCTAACAAAAGATATTAGTTGAAATAGGATGGAAGGTTAATTTAGATTTGAGATATTCCATTTTCATTCGAAGAACATAATATCTACTGTTATATAGATTTAAATTATAAGAATTTAAATGAAATAAAATTCTCGTATAAAAATGAAAATATGGATAAGAACACTGTGAGAGGGTTTAGAAGAAAATAAACTATGATATAACGTTGATAACGAGGTAAGGAATAAAAGTACATCGAGTGGATATTAAAAATTGATAATACATAAAGTGCAGTAACTGTTATACGCAATTATGGCTTGCGTAGTTAGCTCCTTTACATTAAATTTTTAAGAAAACAGAATACAACGTCAACCGGTTGGTTCGTTATAAAACCGGTGAAATTAATAAGAGAGATATTCAGTTTCTCGCTAGATTAATTTAACTACGCTTCTGACAGTTCCTATTGCTAACATATATCAAAGTTTTCGATAAGGAATAGATAAAGTTCAAGCTGTTCACACGAATATTTGTAGAAAGGGTTGATTAACACATTTTGAACATTCTTCTTGATAAACTTCGCTTTTCTAAGTATCCTCGATAAGAGAAGAAACAACCTACACGTGTTAGATCGGATGATGTCAATGAAAATTCAACACGCCCACCTTTTTATGTCCAACAGCTGGAAAATTTTGGTATTTGATATAGCTGGAACTGCGCGATGATACTGGACATCAGAGGCAGCCGCTTGCTATTCGTGGAGGAGATACAGCAAAGTCATAAAATTATCGAAGAACAGCTTTTATCTATGTAAATGCGTGTCTAGATAAACTGAGCAAGTGTAGCCAGGCGAACATAACCACGTACATGTGTCTTTTAATTTAGCTTACCTACGCACACATAAAAATATTTTTTCAGAAAGGAAGAACGAGAACGAGGGACAGTGACATTTTATAGACATTTGAGTCCCCCATCGCGGGCGTATGGCAAACATTCTTACGACCATCGACGAAGATGTTTTATTCTGTCGAAGAGCGTGAATCCTTCGAAAAATCAAACGGACAAATACATGCTTTACGTGTACAGTTAGGAACATAAGCATCTTCAAAACAGAGTAAGCTTTTTAGAATTAGACCAAACGACTTGAATTTTTCTGCCGAGTTAGAAGGATTAGTTTACTAGATGGACGTGTGAAAGAAGAAGTTGAAAAGTTTTGCAGTTGGTCGGAAACAGGAAGAAAATAGTAAAGGTCACTTTTTACCAGTCTTTTATCTGTAACGAAAACTTTAAAAATACACTTTGTAGATCTACGTTGGTTAAACACATGCTAAAAATTCCATCGGAATCGGTTACAGAAACAGGCAATGGGCATCGAAAATGAAATATATAGAAACTTTCGTTTCATTTTTCATCGCTTTCATTATTTTTAATCGTTTGCAACTAATAGCCACGTTAACCGATTTCGATGAAATTTTCAGATGACGCAAATCTACAGAACGTATTTTTTAAATTTTTATTTCACATAAAAAAGTTGCGGGTAGCGACCTTTACTATTTCCTTCGCGATTCCGATCAGCTACAATTTTTTCAAAATCTTTTTTACGCTTCTAACTTCTCGAAGAAAAAAAAAAGAAAAAAATAAAAGTCGTTTGATCCAATCTAAAAAAAGAAAATTATTCCGTTTTAAAGAAACTAAAAATTGTGCCAATGCTTATATTTCTAATTTTATGTACATCGTACGACGTATTCTTTTTTGAACATCGATAAGCAAGAGCGGGCCGTTGAAAAGTCGAAAACGAGAAGCACGAACAACGTCCTTTCGAGTTCTGTACTTCGCGTATATGTACATTCTCACGATAAATCGTTTTTTACTCGAGCCGAGGAAAATAGAAATATTTGCGGGCGACGCGATCTCGACAAACGATTCATTCGCACTTTGTGTTTACGATCGTCGAGAAAATGCATTCCACGACTGGACAGCCTATTCTACTGGCTCCAACTGCGATTGCACGTGCGAACACGAGCGTAAACGAGGTTGGCAGCTCGCATGATTCCATTGTCTCCGGTTACGGATGCGTCAAAATGTAACGACACGTGGTAGCCTGTTTTTATTACTATTTGTACCTTGATTTATCGTGGCAGTATTTATTCGTGATAAAATCGCTATGCTGTTAAAGCTTGTTCCACTGTTTTCCAAGCAGTGTTAATGTTCGCTTTTAATGCAGTCGAATGTGTTCGAAAGTGCTCTGTAACCAACCATCAGCGTTCGAGCGATCGTACGAATGTTTAACTTTTAGAAAAGGTCGGCGTATTTTTACCATATTTTTCGTATTAAATATCATCGAATCGATCGACAAGTCTCCAGTCTTTAACGAACGATTATTCTGTTCCGTATTTGTCGATTTCTATCAAATTTTAAAACGAAACGCTGAAGTCGATCAAACGCTGTTCCTGCTTAGATGCTAAAGCCAACAACTGAAATACTGTGACAGCCAGAATGGTAGAAATTTTATAGATTTACACATACATACACACACGCACGGGCGCGCACGCGGTATCATACGAACGGATGACAAAAGGAAAGCAATTATATTAACCGTGGACATTTTCTAGCGGAAACAATTGGAGAAAAGTCAATTACATTTTATACAACGAATGTCAGCGAATTTTGGTTCGCCCGTGAATGTACAAATTTTCGAAACTTCTTTACAATATAAAAAAGTTACATCGATTTGAAGGAAACAAATCGATGTCGCTGTACCTTTCGATCGTGCGATTAATTTCAACTTTAAATCGTAGTCTCCAATCATTATGTAACAAGTAAAACAAATACCGCGAGTCTTTATACAGAACGAAACTTGAATCGATTCAGTTTCTTTCATTTTAACTTCTCTCCAACTTTAATCCACAGATTAAGGGAAAAAACGAAGCAAACACTGCCTCGTTCGTTATGAATATTTGCAAAATAAAGCTCGCCAAATATTTACAAAACTGCCTACAAATTTTTACAAATACCACGACGTTACATAGGATAAAAATCGAAATTGGCTCAATACTATTTGCTTCGTTTACGTGTAATGCAAATTTTAACCTAAATTGCACTCAAACAAAATAAAATCCGCTTCGATTCTCTATAAATAATAAAATTCGCGCATTTATTAAAAAGGAAAATCGCTGTAAAATATTTTTGCAAAATGCAGGCAAGACGATTTATCGACTTAAACACGCGTTCGATTCTTCTTCGTGAAACGAACGCGAGATTCGTTCCTTATCTCCAAAAATAATTGGGCAGTCAAGGATAATATTGTGCCGAGTAACAATGCAAAACATTTCCATGACGCGTACTGAATTTTCAAAGTGATCTTCACCTCCCAGAGTCACAGTGTCAACGCAGGCAAGATGAAACATCGTTCTTGAAAGGCAACGGTAAAAGAGGAACAACTTGCCGACCTCGTTGTAGGTAGAAACGTCGTTATTTCTGGGATCAAGTGATTTAATAAAAGCGATTCGTCTCCGTAGAAATCTGCCTTTCGCGTTTAAAGCACGCTGAATACTCTGTATTTTATCCAATTTTTATACATTTTCGAATCGTTACATCGGAACGATCAAAAAGAATATTGTATTACCTTCTTTTGTTTAATTTTACAACTGTGTCCTGCTATATCTATACGTGTCGTCCACTATTTGACTTTTCAAAGGTGTTTTAGCTACGTGCATTCTCCTTTTAATCTTCTTTTCTTTTTTCTTTTTTCTTTTTTCTTTCTAAAATATCGAAACAAAAAACAAGTATGTACCTTCGCTAAAAAAAAAATCATCTTACTTACACGTACGTTACGCAACGACGTTATTGGAAAAACACGACGCGCTTGTTCATTAATTTTACGATCGGCCGTAAGTACTCATTGTCAGTTTGTAATGAGTGAAACAATATCACGTTACTAAATAACGATGATAACGAACACACCGATGCAGAGTATTCGCATTCTTCTACAGATCCAATGATTGTTATCGTTTGTTGCGTAACGAGAGCGTATTCCATTGTTTTCCGATTTCTAGAATTTCGCGAAATTTCGAAATTCTTGCGAGTTCGCGGAAACCGTCTCTTCTTCGTCGCGAGATTGCCCCACTGTCCGACATCGATGCTCGACCGCTTGAATAAATAATCGAGCTTGGAAAATATAATGGAGATGATACAAGACGATGCATATACGTTATTTTTACGTTTCGTTGGAAATCGTTTGGAAAACCTTTTAATGTACCCGAGAAAGTAGGTAATTTTTCTTTCGAATTTAATTCACCGCATGAAAAACTGTTTCGTTAAACGATTTAATTCTTCCTTTGTTTCTTGAATGGTCGATTTACGTAGATTCTTTGATATTTTCCATGCATACATTATAAATTACTTTGAACTTCAACTGATGGGGAACGAGTACCGTTAACGTAATTAAGGCGTAACTTCGTTGACTTTATTATATATTTGCTAATCATTTTTTAATTCTATTAATACACGTGGAAATTACGTGTAATAATAAAACAGAAAATTAGTCGATAGATAATTGATCTTTCTCGTAGTAATTATATCAAGAAAAAACTTATAATCGACTTACGTATGTAAATAAAATAAAATTCTTGTTAATCGCTATACTTTGTCGAATATCGATTTATATCGTCGTTTTTGCCCATATACCCGTGTGTTATTAATGTTTTATAAATATTTTACAAATTCCCCTTGGTTTATTATTTGTAAACTGACTAGTTAGAAAATGAATCAAACGAAGCATACATTCTCCATCCTACTGAATAATGTTCTATCACGCTAATTACTTTTGCCATATTACGTCCACTTGTATTCGATATTCTGCTGTATGATAAACGATATGCAGGTTTTATCGAAATTACGCGACGCCGGATATTGCTCGGATAATCGCGTCTCGGTATGTTCAGAACTCTACTAATAAGCCAATTGTTGGAAAAATTGAATCGTAGGTTACCTTCGATACAATCCTAATCGTTCTAACGAAAGACGTAACGCTCACCCAATTAAAGGTAAAGGGCAAATGAAAGTTCGATCGTACCGCACCTGGCTGGAACAATGCTTTCACGTTAGTTACTCACGAACTACGAGCAAAAGCGATTGTTAATGAACCAGATGTTCGGGAAATAACAGTACATCCGAAGTAACGAGAAAGATGCTTTAATCCCTTGGTTAAGGTGTCTAAATAGAAGAACCTTAAAGGAAAGTCCGTCTATCCATTGATTTTTGAAATTTGGAGAATCGCGTCCAAAAAATGTATCTCCTGGCAAATTATGAACGTCTGTTTAACGTAATTCCTAAATTAAAAATGAGGTTGGCGAATGAATCGGAAGTTCCTCGATGACACAGTTAATCCATCTTTTTTGAAACTTTAAATTTATAGAAAATATAGGATTATAGACTTAACAGCGAATTTCTCATTTGTGAAAATAGTTTTACATAGACAATATACTTTACGCTATACACAGATGGGACGAGATTAGCTCGTTAGAGTAAAATAACTGTCGATTCGTGAAAACCTTTATAGAGGAATGCCTGCCTGCCTTCGTTGATCGATCTTTATGCCAACTCGTAAAAAATCATTTGATATAATCGCGTACTGTGTCGATTCACTTTCAATGGAATACTACTCACTGTACAAAATACTAAAGTCGCGTAATTATTTATTTATACGATATGTATACAATGTTATACGTATTTATCTTAATAAACCGTGTCGTTAAATCGTAATCGTATTTATTACGATTATAGACGAAGAAAAAAGAAGATTGTATTCGAAGATAGTTCTTTTACTTTTCCTATTTGAATCAATTCATACTTAATCAGATATTGATACTTTTCCATACTGTGGTAAAGGGCTAGATTATATATATATATATAGATATGTATTATAAGCCGATATATCATCGACGTTATTGAGGTGGTACACGATACTTTTGAGTTCTTGGTAAGTAAAATCCATCCCCATCATATTTTCCATACATCGAATTATCGTGAGTAATAAGATTTAGATCGGATGGAACCGCAACGAATAAGACGATTAAAGGTACATAATAATGGAACCAATGTAAGAAGGTAAAATTCTTTATAATTGCGATGAAATATTCCTGTACTCGAGCATTAGAGATAAGAATATGCATGAAATATAAATGTTTTTCAATTTCAGTATATATATTTCCTTTCGATAAAAGAATCGTAAAGTTTAATGGAAATATAATTGAAACGCATTTTCTTCGTTAATAACTTTTTGTTTCTTTAAAAATGTAATTTCTTCGTTAAAAATTAATTAAAACCTTCTTGTTCAGAATGGTACGAAGTATAACATAATTTGTAGAAAATTGCTCGCTATTATTTAGGATATAAATGGATTCTTGGAATTTTTTAAACGTATGGCATGCTTATAATACGAAAACCACAGGTTTACATTGAAATCATAATGCTCGTTAGGCCACTCACTGTAATGCGATAAGCAGCTGCATATTGTTCGAACACGAAAATGACTACGAATAGAACTCGTACTTGTATGAACTTTTATTACTTCTCTGCCTTTTGTTATTTATGTCTCGTGTATTATAAAGTATCTTGTACATCTTCAGTGAACTAAAACCAGGATCACGCAACTACGTACTTATGAACGTAAGAACCACTCCCACTAAGCTATTCTTTTCCATCGAAAAGAAAAATGCTGCCAGTATATAAAAAATCTATTTTTTTATTAAATATTTATAAATTACTTTACCAATATATAAGATGCTTAAGCAATTTCCAATTTCCTGTCCATCTACGAAGTTTCGAAGTAACTCTTTAGCTCCATTTAAATAACGTTAAATTTGACGAGTAAGCCGGTCAGGGAATGCGATAACTCGACGAATAACGTTTACATTTACGAATTAATGGTTTATAAATTTATGGATTCCTCGACGCGTTGTTGAGCAAGTAAAACATGTTACGTGTTTTCTATACGAGCAACTTACAAGACTTCGTATACCGTATTATATTTAGAAGAGAACATCGAACGTCGCATTCAAAAAATTCCAAACCAGTTTTAAAAATTTCAAACCAATCTCCGCATCTCGATAACAGCATAAAGTTACGAGAAACTAGTTAGCATATTGTACGTGTATCTCCCTTGACGTCGTACGAGTTTTGTTTTTGTCAACTTTTTAATATAAAGTATATTTACGGCCGATTTAAAGCGATCTAATTAAACAAATCGCTATAAAATTTTATTACGTAGTACTTTCCAGAATCATCGAACAAATTCTGATCGACAGAGCTTCGATCGTTTTACGTTTCTTGTTACAATATTTTGCGAATGGAGCTCGGTATTTTAAATTACACTCGATTAACTTTAACCATAAAAATCATGTTATACGTTATAGAAAAAAATTGTTTTAAAAGGACAGATGAAAATTTCCACGATTCTTTAAAGTGATAAAACAACTACAATGTCGACCACGTACTTGCAAAAAAACAAAACAAGATAAATAAAACGTGGGTCGGTCATACGACACGGACATGATACGCGCACCGTACATCTGTCAGATGTTAACATTTCAGTTATACGTATGTATCGGTTTTTGCTATTACGAAACAAAAATATAAGAGAATTGTCTTTAAATCTTTCGATTATATTCTTTCGTCTCTAACCTACTGTGAGAAATGTATTTAAAAACTAATTAAACAGATTCGTTAGCTATCCATTGAATATGATAAAACGAGTAGAAAAAGCGAGACAAAGAAACATTGAAAGCTTGGAACTATTAATTACGAGATAATTTACATACCCTTGCGATAAAATAATTTATCTGTATCTACCGTTTCGTATTTATTCTCCAACATACATTAATTCCACAAATTTCAAACAATTGCACGAATGAATCGTGAATAAACTCAATTTACAATTACGTTCGTTAAATTTTCTAAAATTATGTTTATTATTTAACAAAAGCAATTCTATTCGATATCCTCGTCCCCGTTCGTTTGTCTAGACATTTTATATACGTTCGAATTCCGATCTACCTTACTTGCATTTTGATCTTGTACGTATAGCGTCGTAAAACATTATACCTTGACCTTACTTTGCCTGCTTAACACTGTTTCATCGTATATTATATTAGTAATCGTACTGATTACACCTATGATAATAACAGGTAAGAAACGTCAAAGGATATAATTCGATTTCTGCTGTTAATGGAAACTAACGAGTGATCTAACAATTGAATGTCACTGAGAAACAAAAACGTGTACTAAACAGATGAGTACGAATACCTGCGAGTTAAGGGATTTTGTATAATAATGGAGAATCGATGGTTCAATTTCGCATAGCCCGTCTACAAAATAATTTACGGTAAATTCGTGGAATCTATCCGACAACGCCATTGAAAGCAGCGATAATAATAATTACCATTTTCTGATGTGTAATTAGTCACATATGGAAAAGCTCGTTCGTTCGAAAAAGAATTGTGAAAATTATAGCATCGAGTCTAATTTCATCGAAACGTAAGTCTCGTTTTAAAATATTAAAGGGATACCGATGAACAGACCAAGTAATAAATAAACTACAATTTCAAAGTGAATTCAATGTATCCTAAATCCACTTAGTGAAATATTCTTCGTTATTTTCACTGAAAGGAGTAAAGCCACAGAAACACAAAAGTATTGGACTGGTCTAAAGATGAAAATCAACAGCACGTTCACAATTAACTGTAACTTATTTTATCAAGAGGATCATCGAGAACTGATAACTGTCTCAACAAGCGCTCGACAGAAAACAAATCGCTTTTCAGCAAATTGATCTAATTTCTATACCAACTTCCGATAATTCGCACGATCGCTAGAAAATTCAAAGATTCTCTGTAACCATATTTTCTACTCCGTTTACATAATTATCCCCTACGAAGTGAGGAAAGTTGCTCACAAAAAGAAATCGTTTTATTCACGGCAACACGAGATATTTACTTCCTTCCAGCCGTTTCGCGTCACGTCGATTAAAGTGATCATTAGTTGCGATTCACTTAAACGTAGAATCGAGTTGATCGAAGGGAGTGCACGATTAATTAGCAACGGAAGTATCGACAAATATGAACAAATCCAATTACGCGCGAACACCAAGGCATAATGTAAAACTGTGCACGCTCGTTCGTGTCTTTACCGCCCGGATCAATTGTTACGTAAGTTTAAACTGTGTTTTCAGTATGTTACAAAATGTTCAGTATTTTACAAAATGACGAACGGATGTAAATTCAACGGAGTTGCAACTATTGGATTAAAAAAAACGTTGAATAAGTTGAAGCAGAATTACCAATATTAGAATTAAAAAAGAGAAACGTACAAGTTTAATAATGTTCGGTCAAATCTTCGCGTTATACGTAAAAAGAAAGAAAAGAAAACCTCTGATACATTGGATATAACTGTGATTATTCTTACGTTATTCTTTGATCATTTTTCTGTAGACGTTTTGCAGAATGGTGAAACCACGGTGAAATTTTCAAGAAAAATAAGTATTCCATTCAATTTGCTTCGCAATTTTATCGTACGATATAACCCGGTGTATCTTCGCTTGATTTACTGCGTACAATTTAGTTTGAACATATAAACGTTAAAGTTAAATCGAAAGATTATGCGTATGGCATGTCGTATGAAAGTTTTCTTTCCATATCTTAACGCAATGAAACGATCACGGGGTTGGAGTATCGACAAACTAAAGGAAAAGGTAATTCGTTTATAATGAAACATTCGGATTAACGCGTAACATCGAGCCAATAATCTTTGTTTGCTATCACGATGAAACTAATTTAAGTTCACGTTACGCCGAACGACCGAGAATTAAGTATTCGTTCGATTGCTCTTAAACTACACCGTAGCTTTCCTGCGGTACAGCGCGGAGTAAAGTTCCTTTTAAATAAAGTTCGTTCTCTGCGAACAACAAAGAGCGAATATCAAAGATTCTCATTCACAATTGTAACAGCCGCTGTCATATTTCTTGTACGTTTGCCTACTGGCAGACGCGTTCTTTTAAAAACGAGAGAACGTTCGTTTCTCCGTTTCACGCCACGATCCTTCGCGAAACGGGTGGTTAAACGATACGAAACACGAAACCACCGAGATCTTTATTAAACTTCGATCGGAACAAATTGTATTATACTCGCCAAGGTCTAATTATAATATGCGGTGTAAAGGTGGAAAATTAGGGGGTTATAAGGAGGGAAATGTACGGAATGGAAATGTACCTGATAGCGTGTGTGATGGGAATTGATATTATTAATAAAATATATAATAAAATTGTTCGAGTAGATCCGAAATTTCCTACTATTATATTTTTAGGAAAATAAATAATATTCCATTCTCGTATTTCGCTTTCGAAGTCTTAATATTCCTTTACGTTACGTTTAAATAAAAACACTAAACTCAAACTTACTAACTTCGAAATACTTCGCTCGAAACATTCCTACGTTTAGTCTAAAAAACAAATTATCTACTCGAAACAAGCGATAAATATCGATGTACCTTATTTTATGATCACCTTTACTCTCTAAAATGAGAAAATCTTTAGCCCTCCCCTGAAACTCTCGTATAACGCAGAATTCAAGGAAATTTATGGAAGAAGAAAGTTTTATTCTTTAATAATACCCGAGTACTTCCATTACAAAAACAAAAATGTCTGAATCATTCGCATGAGAGCATCTTGTTCCACAACGTTCGCTTCGCTTTAAACCACTAACTCCTCGCTCTCTTCTTTATCAGAGTTCAACAAAAAAAAAATATTTTAAGAAGGTGAACGATACACGTTTGCCTATAATATCTAAACTCTGAAAGTAGATATCGAGATCGTTCTAATCAAAATCTTCTATTTCGTAACTCATCCTCCTCTTTGAAATATGCAACGACAAATAAAAGAAGAGTCCGAAGCAATAGGAAAACATATGATCGTTTTACAAAACAGAATTATAATTGACAAGCGCGACAACCAGCGATACATAGCCTACAAAAGAATATTACGAATAGTAGTAAGAAATATTTAATACAAAAATGACCGATAGATACTCGTATAGGGAAGAATCGCGATAATTTTTGTATCTTCGATAAACGCGAAGAAACGATCGGGAAAAGGTACTCTTTGACGATGTGTTTCGTGGAATAAGAAATTTCTAAAACAGCCGCAAATGTAAAATAAACAACAATACTCACGTTTAGCGTAAACCGTCTCGCTGACAGACAGTAGAATCACTAGAGTGCAGACCGATACACAGATCGACAGCGGAAGACCGGAAGTCGCGTTGCTCTTCATTCTCTTCTTATGCAAGTTGTATCTCTGGAAGCCGTTCCTGTTGACTTGTCCGAATGACTCGATCGGCAACTGGCAGACGAACCAAAAGATCCGATGCTTCCTCGACGAGCAGGTGGTTGTGAATGAACGAAGGAGACGTTACGCGGTCCTTCTTTTACGAGAGCGGAAACCAGAGTGGCGCAGTCGAACATTGCTGAGTCGAGCACGCTGACTACGCAGACACTGTGGGTGGTATATAATACTGGTTATATACAGGGTGTTGATATGTTGTGAACATGCGGGTTGATAAAACTCATTGAAAGAGACGCGAATCGCGGAGACATTTAACTCGTTCGTTAGTGAACTCCTTTGTACTTCGTATGCATATACACGTTACATATACATATGGTCGTGTAACTTTGAAGGTTGATGGAACTCGTTAGAAAGGGTGTACAGATCTCTATTTTGATTCTAAGTGTACGTCGTGGGTTTAAGCCTGAAAATTTCTTGATTTTACTTATAGTTCGTTGGAAGAGTGGAAGTTTAAAAATTGCTGGAATCTCTCAGTTTGAAAATCTTTCGGCGGAATTTCGATCGCATCCTATCTCTTCAAATTTTTGCGAAGAAATTGTTCAACTTTTTCGTAAAACTACCCTTTAATACAATGCCGATTTTTTATTATTGTCTCTGTAAATAACGTATTTCTAGAGGTTAATGCAACTATCAGGAATTGCATCTACGTTGCAAATTTCAACTGGATACGGAATTTATTTTGTGTTTTTGCTCTTCTGTAATTCCACCTAACCTACTGATTATCTTTATAGGATTATGTTTCTATGGTATACTTTCTATTATATTTAGAAACTAGAGTATATAAAAAATGCATTTTGAAAGTATTTGAGCAGAGAAGAACATTATTTAGCTGATATTCAACGATCTTGATATAGTTTCTATAATCAAGCTATTATGCCAAGAACATTAACCCTCTTTGTTACCAACAAAAGAAAATGTAAACTGATCGCTAATCTTAATGCCTATCCTGAACAAATATAATTTTTTTCTGTAAAGATATGTGAAAAAAAAACGAAAAATATACTTTCCAAAAACCGATAATCCGTTCTAAGAAAAAGCAAGATTTTTCTATAACTTCGATCGTTTGTATGACCTTCTTTCTATATATACATCGATCTATAGACCAAAGCGCAATATGTAAGCGAGTGTAACTTCTATTTGATTATCCCTTTGTCTCTTTTCCTGTTTGCGAGATAAAAATTCTACATCGTTTAAATCACTTTAAAGAGATCTAGATTTCTGATACAAAAATTTTTAATATTTTTTAAGTTCTCTCCTTTATACAATGTAAATTTTAATAATGCTTTCCATTTCTAGATAGAGCTAATAACAGCACGAGAAACTTTCAATTCCAAATTAAAGGATTCGACAACTTCGTTTACTTTTTTACCCGACACTTGCAATTAACGATTGAGATACGATAATTTTATACATTTTTAAGAATTTAATTACAACTTGACGCGATATCGGTTAAAAGTAACGTATTTCGTTCCAATGGATGTAGAAATTGAAACAGTACATAATTAAAACGATAAAACGTTGGTACATAGCCAAGAATACTTACCTCCAAGAAGTTTAAACGTATGTACATGGTATCGAAACAAGTTTCGTCGCACACGAACGTTTCATGCAAAGAGCTTATTCATTATGCAATGAATAATGGTTCGGTAAATCGAAATTCTAATCGTACACCCGCAGGAAATGATCCTCATTGTTCCTGTTCTATTCTACTTACAATGGAAAATAACATATAAAGAAAATAATATATAAATCAGTCTAAACACGCGCAACAACAATTCCAACCCTCACATCAATATCTATACAATGATATAATTTCACTAGCGTATCGATAGCATTTATTCGGCCAAATAAGACAAAGTTTATCGATGAAATCTATATTTTCGCTTGCTTGTTTGCAAATGAAACAACTGATAACAAGAAATCCGTCTTGTGAAAGCAAGTTCGATGGCTGATGAATCTTCCGCGTCAAACATCGTCGTAGTTTTTCTATTATTACAACGACTGTTGCGTTAATCGCATTTGTCGACTTTCTTTTTATTTGGCGCACTATAGGTGGAATTGTATAAATATTTTCGAAAGATCGAGAACGGTATGTGTTTGAAAAAGGAATTAATAATTTTACATGAAAATGTTATATATAGAGATTAAAACCATAGAGATACGCGTAAATATTATATAAATTTGAAAAGGGCACTTTACTCGCGTTAATTTCCAGTTTCTATAAAATTAACGACTGATTTACCATTTTACGTACTGTAATACTCTCCGAGATTTAATTTATTTATTGCAATGAAAGTAATATAGCATTTCATTTAATAATATTTTTGATTCGTTACGAGTAATTAGCAAATGCACTTACGAAGATATAACCGAAGTGAAATTTAAAACGAAATGACTGAAATATAATTTTCTATTTCTGCAAATGCGAGATCTAATATTGTTACGTGATATAGTAGCAACAAGTGTAATCATGTGTATACTATCCGTGTCGAATCGAAGTATTATTATTGGACATATGGTGTATTCTCACAATTTATTGGATAGATCATCGGTTTATCAGTTACGTCAGCAACACGAAACAGTACTACCTAATACATAATTCGATTCGTTTCCAAGCTCTAAACAAGGTGTAATTTAAACAATTATCATTAAAAATCGTGTTAAATATCGTTTCTTTGAAATTTATTTTATGTTCCTTTATTTTATGCTCCCTATTTTAAGTTCTAACTTCAAGAACGATAAGTTTATCAATCGACCGACGACGTAGGACGATGCGAGATTTACTTTTAGTTTCAAGTCTTAATTTTAAGACTCATAGTTAGATTGAAGCTTCATTTGTGAAATCGTATCGAATCTGGTGGAATAATTTTGACAATATGTAATGAAATAATGTTTCTTTTCTACTAAATATGATTTTATTCGTCAAAATAGTTTCTATTATGTTCAACAACTGTATTCTATAACAGAGCCTATTCGGAATCATCAATTATTTCATAATAAAAATAAATAAATAAATGTTCCGCAAGTATGGAATTTTTGTATTTTGTTATTTTTGTATTTCGTATACCTTATTTGTATTAATTCGCACTACTATAATGAATCGGTAATGTCGCATGTGGTACAGAAATGCTGAGAGGGTCACCTGACACATGCTGAATCGGTAACGTTGAGAATGATACTAAAATGGTAAACGGGCTCTAAAGTTCCCGACATAAAAGTGCATTAAGTTCATCCTATACATGGACTTATATTATAAGTCTATGATCCAATACTTGTGATACTTATGATTTATGAATGACATTGCAATTGCAGTCTAAGTGACATACCGGTAATACAGTATTCTATAACAAAATGGTGAAGAACAAGTTCCAGTAATAGTAAATAAAATAGTGTGCCTTTTGTGTTTATCATATATATTTGAATGAACTATATTTGATTCTAATGTAACACAACATAACCCTTTTAGACCCAACGTGACTTTGTTTATATACAGTTTGATATGAATATTCAATGCTTTTAGAGTAGTAGTGTTTTATGTTTTATAATGTTTACATTGTTGGGTGAAGTAAACTTATGGACTTTTGACGACAATATTAATATAAAGAGTACAGACTTTGGTGCATTTCGGTGAGACAAATTAATTCATTCGTATTATAAATTATACTAATAAAGAAACATGTTAATAAAACTGTGTACAAAATAGTAGTATAAAACATTTGCATTCTAAAATATTGTAATAGTTTTACAAATAAATAATTTTTTTATACAATACTTTTTATTATTATAACAAGAACAAATTTTATATTACTATTATAGATATCATGATAAACGTATTGATCATTTACACGAAGAAGCCAAAAAATCTTATTGCCAGAAACGAGGTATGATATATGTACCAACAAATAAAAAAGGAAATAAATTAAAAGATTCTATCAAATACTTAGAGGTAAACTTCTAATCAACTACTAAGAACAAATATAATTAGTTTTGCGTTCTATATATTAAATAATATAAGAACAATTATATCCTTATAGGAACAATTGAAGGATAATACAATTGTACATTGTCAGTGGTATGATGACTGTGTTTTACAATTAATGTTAAACAATGCTTTATTAATACAAATACAAGTTAATATTGCCACTGGTGATGTATGTAAAATAACTTTTGATAAGTATCTCATAGGAAAACTGTTGGAACATATATCAGATGGTAATTGTATACTTTTATATGATTTACATTTATATGTTTATTCAAAGAGTTGTAGACATTTTATTATTTATATTTATAGTGATAATCACAAAAAATTATATTCTTTGCATCTATAACGATAACCAAGTTTCTGTTGTACATTTTACAAGATCGAAAAGACATGTCTTCGATAAAATTAATAAACTTGAACCAAAATTATCTACGATTGATCTCTTTGGCCCTAATGGCCGCAGATTGGACAAAAAAGTACAAACCAATAAATGTGGTGATCTGGTAAATATATTTGTGAAAAATTTTATCGAATTAAGATCTTTTATCTTTATATTGTAACTAATAACTTCCCAGTTATCTTTTCTTGAATTTGTAATGAACGTTATAAATTATAGATTTTAATTTGGTGGAAATCTACTATAAATGAAGTTTATCCTTGGAGTCCTGCTGTAAAAGAACATGATCGTGCTAACATACATCTTTATCGTTTAATAGGGTATTCAAAAAGAGATTCTTCCTTGTTTTTAATTTTATTTGTTTTAATTCTGTCCTTTTATCTCTATCTACTGTTTAATAAAAATATTAATTTCTTTCAAATTTAATTTATAGATAATGTATTTTTATTTCCAGAGTAAAATTAGAATTAATTTGTTATATACGTAGTGAATTTGATCCCTTATGTATAATGTTTGATGCATGTAATGATAATATTATTCATTCTGTAGAACAAAAAGTTTCAAGAAAGGTAATAATATTGTGTCATTCATATCCTATAATGTTACAATGGATACAATTGAGTACTTTATAGGGCGAAGTAACTATAGAATGGCGTACATATGAAGTTTCTCAACAAGATAAACTTCAAAGAATAGCAATGGTTTCTGTATCATTACCTACACATACAAGTTGTGTAAAATTTTCACCAACTCAAGAATTATTGTTATTATGTTGTATAGATGGTTCTGTTATAATTTATGATCAGACTAGAGCTACTACTGCTAGCGTAAAAGCAGCTTTTGTAAGCTATGCATATATGTAAAGTGCAGTACTAAAACAATGATTTCTAAAATGCTCAAAATGATATATATATGTATATATATTTAAGATACCTACATTGGCATCGTGGCATAGTGATGGAATAATATTTGTTGTTGGAAATGATAAAGGTCAATTTCAACATTTTGACATTGCTTTATCCTGTATTAAAAGTCAAACATTGACCGAAGAAGCAGCACAAGCTAATATACTTGACTTATCTTCGTATTTCAGGTATTATTTTAACTTTACTTTCTTACCAAGATATAACAGCAGCACTTGCTACACATATAATACAATACAAAACATCTATTTATATTGTAGAATTCAACCAGCATTACTTCGCATGGAATGGAATAAAAAAACTGATTTAAATTGTTATATTAATTTACATAATCACGGAAATTCTTTATTATTGTTAATTTTTCAACGGTATATAAGCTCTTTTTATAATACAAGTAACAAGTAAAAATGGTATTAATATAGTAAATTTATAGAGGACCTCTTGGTGTTCTTAAAATGTTGGAAGGAAATTCTTTTACTGGTGATGTATTAGTCAAGAGATATTTATCTTTATCACAAGTTGAACAAGCAACTTCTTTACTATTAGCTATGAATTGGGATACTCATTCTCGTGCATGTATGCATGCATTAAATCAGATAGTAAATTATTTGTTTAAACTACCATTGACAACAGAACGGGAAAGTAAGATACACTTTTGTAGTTTAATTGCTTTGTAATGGATAATATAACATAAACATAATATAATTTGACTCTCTAGATCTTATACAAAATGCATTAGGCAGTTTTCATGTACCTATTAAACCAATAAGTCAAGCTATTGAAGAAGAATATGGAGACGAAATAAGAGATTTAACAAGACGTTTCTTCCATCACTTATTAAGGTATTACATATATTTACTTTTGAAAAACGTTTCTGTAACGCATAAAACTAATTCTAGATATTGTAGGTATCATATGTTTGAAAAGGCTTTTAGGCTTGCTATAGACTTGAATGACCATGATCTTTTTATGGATATACACTTTTATGCAATAGTCGTAAATGATACAGCAATGGCAACTGCTGCAAAAGAAAATGCTGAACGCATATTAAGTAGATCAAATAGTTGCAGTAGTTCACGTAAGAATAAATCAAATATCATGTTATACATTTTAGTTCAAGGAATATACCATAAAAAACAATTTTCAGATTCTACATGTTCTAGAGCATCCTGTTCATTGTGTTCTGATTCAATAAGTGATAAAGGAGAAGTATCTTATAGTGACGAAAGTGACAATTTTTCAAAGGAGAATCAAACTGACATAAAATCGAAATGTCACAATTATAAGAAAGAGTCTAGCAACCAAATTCCACCCTTACCAGTTCTCCATCCACATACTCTTCATAAAAATTTATTATCTACTTCATTTACCGACATATCACCTAGTGAAAAAACTGACTGTAATCTAGAAACAAAATCTTTCAGTATATCTAATAATACTCTTACCACAACCTCCTTCCATCATTCATCTCACCTTTCACTTCCAAATACATTTTTTACATCAACATCATTCAACAAACCACTGTATAAAATTCATGCACATCCAACATCAGTATCTACAATGTCTTCTACCAGCAATTCGCAATCTTTAAATAACATTTCTGATGATTTAATGACAACTTCATTTGGGAGTCTGTCTTTAAATGAAAGAAAAACAGGAATGTCTAATCGAGTTAATGAGAACTCTGTAGATACCACACTGAAGAAGGTCCTACGTGGTGAAATGCAGTTGCCTCTTGATAATATACCTAATGATACAATAACAACGAATCTAGTACAAGAAAATAGTTTTATGTCTACTCCTTTTAACAGTCTGACACATGAATCAGTTACATCAGATGTTTCTTCTAATCTATTAAAATCTTCATTAGATAACATAGATAATAATATTATGTCTACATCATTTAGTACACTTGGTACAGATATTTCAAATCCATATGATAAATCTTTTAATGATTTAGTAACTACTAAATCTGACTCAAATACTGTTTCATCTCCTTTAAAAAATATTAAGCCATCTGTTACAATCAGTAATTTTGTATCTAAAACGCTTTCTGATTCTGTTGTAACAAATAAATTAACATGCAATTTACATAACAATCATAGTAATCTTGCATCTACTTCATTTAATTTTCTTGAAAATCAAGTAAAAGATTCATGCAATGGCAGTTCAAATAATTTTAATAATGATGATAATCCTAGTATTATGAAATTACAGCAACCTTTCCTGGGAAAAAAACAAGTAGATTTCAATATTCCACCACCCCCTTCTTTAACAAATTCATTTGCGAATTATTTTCAAAGTCTTCCAAAAAAAAATCTTCCTTTATCTAGAAGTACATCAGGATTAGCTGATATTGATGAATCGATTAAAAAAGTTTCATCTATTAGAACAAGAAACGTCAACTCGTATTTACTACAAAGACAAAATTCTGCATCCAATATTTTACAAGATCAACCTAAATATACCAATATTAAATCTAGGTACAGATTTAATTATGACTTTGATTGCATTTCACTTCATGGAAGTTGTGATAACATTGATATGCATTCCTCTACTAATAATACGAGACTAGGTAATTCACAATTTTCTTCTACTTATGGTGCACAAAACAGATTTGATAGACATTCAAAATTAGTATCATCACAAAACAGTACAAATACTAATATTAGTAAAGAATCTAAGATATCTTCCAACATTCCACCTCTACCTATCATATCACCATCTACTTCTAGTTCTACGTCCTGTTCTTCTTTTCCTATCTTCACAGATACAACATTAACAACAAATGAAAAACCAAAGGTTAAATTTTCAGATACTGTTACACATATTTTAGTACCTGGTACAGTAAGTATATAAGCATAAGTAAAGTATTAAAGATATCAAAAATATGTGGTATTCACTTTTTTTATTATATTTCTAGGGTCAATCACATAAACAAAAACGTTCCACAATTACTCAAGTACATTTAACTGATCCTAAACGGGAGTTAGCAGAAAGTCTTCCATTGTGCCTTGGAAATGAAGATTATCTTAAAGATTTTCAACCACTACCAAGTAAGTGATATAGTTTAATAATTATAATAATATGTAATATGTTCAAATATGTAATATTATATTTTATAGAAGAAACTATTAATGACAAAGAAAAGGAATCTTCAAGACAAGAAGAAGGTTCAAAAATAAAAGTTGTACACTTTGGACTATTATAAAAAGAAGATTTCAATTTAAATACGAAGATATATATATGTATATATATTTTCTATACTTACATATATATAAAACTTGAATAAGCACATGTATACTTTTATATTGTACATAATTTTTACACAATAAAAGTTATTTTCAAATTACATAACTGAATTATTTATTTATTGCTATATGAATTATAAAACTTCCTTCAATATTTTTTCCAGTTACAACACAAAACTAATTTTTTATTGTTATATAAATTAATAATTTTTTAGTAATTATTACTCTTATTTTCCTCTATTTTCAATTAATTCATCTAACTCTTTCTTGGTATCAATCAACTCCCTATTTGGTATAAAACGTTTCCTTTCTAATGATGGATCATATTTATCAACATGTAATGTAACACCTTCCGGTAAAGTTGCTTCTAATATTCTAATAAGAATAGGATATTTTATAGATGACACATTTGATATTTGTATATCTCTCTCATAAATTTTTAAATCATATTCAGCATCGACTACAGTACCTCCTTTCTTATATCTTTTTACCTTATATTCTCTATGTGGTAAAGGAAAGCTATGAAAACAGAACACATCATTATGATATAGTATAATACCAAATAATTCTTTATACTAAAAAATATGACTATAATATTACCTTTGATCAATAGTAAAATTAAATACACTTGCTACTTTATGAACAAAGCTTTGATAACTCTCAAGTACAGGATAATTGTATCCTCTAATTTGTATATTTAAAACAGGACAAATTGGTATCTCATATTCTTTTTGCTATAATAGTACAAATAAATTAAATATTAAACATAATCATAGTACAAATTTAATATAAAGTATAATTTGATAAATATAAACTATTCATAGATAACCTTTAAATACGGCGGTTCATATATACTATATAATCTCACTGTCTCGTTAAATAAAGGACGTCGACAGTATGCTGTAACCTGTATAATTTGGTTAAATAATTATTTTTACAAATACGGTAGATTTATATAACCTCATTTTGAGTGAAAAAGATGTTTACCTGTTTGAGAACATTTAATATCATTTTGTATTAAATGAAAGAATGATTGAAAGTTACTGTGTAATGTTTCAGTATAAATAATTTTAGTTATAACCTCTTATTTTAATTATTTTAATTGTATCATAGCTAATAACTAGATAATATCAGATGTTACATGTATGAAATAACAGGTAATAATCACATGTCCACAATAGTATGTCTATGGTACTATTACACTATTGTATGATATACATACTTAAGAAAAATTATTTTATATTAAAATATCTTATAAAATCCATTAAAATTGTCGTTTATTATTGAAAAGCATAAAAAATAAACAGTAACATAGGTACATAATCATTAAATTTTATCGAAACTCTTTATAAAATTTCTATTTTAATATAGCTATTTCAATTTATTTTAACTCTCTGTTTTTTAATATATTTTATTTATACATTCTTATTTCTTGATTGAATTATTTTTGTTACAATTTAGTTTTTCATGCAGTTGAAACTAATACATTAAACAGTAGTCCAGTCAAGAATTAAATTCATTGGATCTTCCTTGTGGGACCTGTATACTATTCATTGAACGAACAGCCAATAATTGTACTGTTACAATCGAGGTATTCTGTCAAGATACGAAACGATATCCTAAACGTGTAACCTATAGATATATATACAATATGCAGTACGTAATAATAGTTTAAGTATTTCAGTCGTACGTACAAATTATTTAAATAAACAATGGATATCGAAACTGAAAATGTAATAAATCTCGTATTTCCAAGTGGCATACCAGGTAACTTATCTTTATTTCTACAGCAGAAACAAACTCACTTCTCAATATTGATATATCGCATTTAAACTACCTGTTTGAAGTAAATCTTTTTAGTTATAATTATACATTGTTATACATTCTTACAGAATTATGGAAGGAGAATCCAGATTTTTACCAATACTTATCAAAACTTGGTGGTTACGATGTTGATCAGCTCAGTAAGGCAATTTTTTCTAATATGTAATTCTTTAATTTAAAACAGATTATAAAGTATCTATTTCTTTTTAGATAAAGAGCCTGGTCATTTGAATGATGAGAAAACTTCAGTATTGCAAACTACACAAGAGTTGGTGTTCGCAAATTATAAGACATTTATTCAGACAGCAGAAAGTTCTAGAGAAATATTTAAACAAGTAATAATGTTCCAAACTTTAGTAATTTTTATAGTTTCATTGGTCTATCCATTAATAAAAATATATTATTTAATTTTAAGTTTAATGAGACTGAAAATCGACTTGATGGACTTGTACAAGAGATACCTAAATTTGTGGGAAAGTGCCAATCATTTTGTGATATATCAAAAGACATAAATACACATAGAAGAATAAACAGTTTAACACTAACAAGAAATGCAGAATTACTTGAAGTACTTGAAATGCCTCAGTTAATGGAATCTTGTTTAAGGAGTAATCAATATAATGAAGCATTAGAATTATCTCAATATGCACGTCAGTTAGGAACTAAACATGGAGATATTCCAATTATATCGGTATAATTTAACATACTTACAGAATGTAACAAAATATATTCCAAGTTGTTTATTAATAATTTAGTCCATAGTGACAGAAATTGAAAACAGTTGGTCTGGCATGGTGGGACAAGTTGTTGGTTCATTAAGAGGTGATTTACCACTCGCCAGATGTCTACAACTTGTTGGATTATTACGATCAATGGATGCTTTTACAGAACCTGAATTACGTATTAAATTTCTACAAGCACGTGATAGCTGGCTTCAAAGTCTTTTGAATGCTATTCCCAAAGAAGACCGTAGGTTGATTTCGTATAAAACATTATATCAAATAGATAATTTAATAATGTATATTATTTCCATTTAGCTAATCTTCATATCACAAAAACTATAGAATTATCCAGAATACATTTATTCAATATAATAACACAATATAAAGCTATGTTTAATGATGATGAACTAATAACACCAGGAAGAGATATAACTGTAAACGAGTGTGCTATATTTTATCATTGGGTTGAAGAAAAGGTATATTGGATATTTATGTATTCTTTGACAATATATCTTCAATACAATATAATTAATTTTTTTCTAGATATCCCAATTTTTAATGACTTTAGAACAAGATTTACCTGGTGTGACATCAATAGATTCTATTTTGGGTCAATGTACATATTTTGGTTTATCATTTGGTAGAGTAGGTGCTGATTTTACAGGCCGAATGTCTGATATATTTGTACACGTTATTGGGGAAAAATTTGAGTCTAGTATTCGCAAAACAACAAAAAAGTTTGAGAGTGATATGGAATCATTTACCTTAATTAATAAAATACAAAAGGCTACTATTAAAATAACTACTACAATTAAATCAGTAAGTAATTGTCTTTTTATTATACAGAGTATCACCGAATTGGTGGTACAAGCCAAAAGGAGGAAAATCTATATGAAAAAATAAGTCAGTGACACTCCATATTCTCTTCAATTAATGAAATGGATCTATGTTTCAAATTTACACTTTATAATACAAATGAAAACCATATTTTGCAGGAGAATCCACCAGAACAATTGGTTGAATTTTATCCATTAGCTGAATATTGTAATGGACTTATATCAGCTTTTAATGAAATACGACTTTGTCCACCAGTAGCACTTTCTGTTTTTTGTACAAAGATTTTACAAGAGTCTTTACATAATGTAGCAAAGTCAATATTACTTTTTTATAAACAAGAACAACAGGTAAATTAATATTTTTAACTTGTATCTTACCAATTGTTTAAAATTAAATAGATATATATCTAATACAATTCATATTTTTTTCAGGCTTTTGCAGCTTCAGAAAGGGAGAATATGCTCAAATTTATAGAATGTTTGAGTGAACAATTGGTTCCTTATGTACAGTACTGCATTCATGTTATTTTTCCACCAAATCAAAGTGCAATTCATTTAGGCATTTCAGAAAATTTGTTACAAGCAGAGGTAAGAAAATGTACAAAATTATTTTTAAATGAATCACATAGTAGCACTATATATATAACAAATAATCTGCATTTTTTGTAGGGAATAACATACTTAAACAGAGACGTTATTTTGGAACCTTTGGCTCCTTTATTACCAATTTCGAAAAATCTGCCAGTGTCTGATGTACAATCACTACTGATACAAAGAACTTCCTCAGAAATATCGTCATTACCCGAAACTGCAGAAATAGATAGAACTGTTTCACAAATGGAGAAATTAAAAATGTCACAGTCACATTTATTTCTAGAACAGAAAACTGTATCTACTGATTCACAAGAAAGAAATACACATTTAATTGAAGATGGTAACATTCTTACAAATAATTCAACTGGTAATGGTGAAAATCAAAATAGATAATTGTAAATTTTTATGTTTCATTGCATATTATTGTATACAAAAATATTGTAAATAAAAAAATACTTTTTTAGATTAACTGTATGAATGTAAAAATAATTTCCTGTTGTGGTAAATGTTGTGTATTCTATAGAATTGAAATTTTTATATCCAAATTATAACATTGCGAAAATAATATTTTACAAAGTATTTATGACATATCAATTTTTATTTATATATTAAACATATATCTATATCATATATTGTATAGAAAACACGAAACTCCTTTAGAATTATTCTTTTTATCTATCACGTATCTGTCAAAATTATGTCATAACAATCTTCAGAAATTAAATTAATATAATATTATCTAATACATCTTGTTTAATAGTTTTTATTTTTCTAATAGTAATTTTTCTAAAAGTAATTTTTCAGATTCTTCATTTCTTTTTCTTCTACATCCATTAAAAACGTAAGCAATTTACTTTTTTTTTTAATAGTCTTCAGACATTTCATTAATATAACCTTCGAAATTTTTGTAATAACATTGTAAATAAATTTGTAACCTTTTTATCTCCTCTTTTTCCTGTAAATGTCTTTCTGGTAATGCTTTCAAACGCATTCTTAACATATGACAGTCTCGTTTTGCTTTGGTATATAGATATTGTATTCTTTCTGCAGATGTGTACGCCTAAAAACATTTTACTTTATACTTATTGGAGTTCTACAATTAATTTGTTAGTTACATGACTAATTATGTCAAGTTATATATTGTTTTAAAATATTTAAATATTTTATTAATATTAAATACTGATTTCTTAACTATGACACGATGTGACGACTGACGGTCCAGCCGCAGGAATGAGCAATGAGCGGACGGCCCAGGACGGATATAGTAGTTGGCTTATGAAACAGATGCTTACGTGCGCCGCGCCCTCTTCTGACTGCAGGATGCAAGCTCTATTACTCTGTTACCCTTTCTGTTGTCTGCCGCCAGAAGTGATCAGCTAGAACCAGTATCCAGAATAGAGAACGAGCATTATACACATGTATGTATGTACCTATATACATAGTATCAGATAGTATGTACTGTATACATATATGTATATAGTATTGTTGTGTCTAGTGAGTTAAACACTCGACTCTCCACGTGTTTTATGGTTATGTACATTTAAGAATAGTATTGCTACCATTCATTAATTATTATTTATTAATTATAGAGAGCGTTAGTGTCATAGCTATGCCAAAAAAGAGACACGATAATTTAAGTGGGTGGAAACCACTGAAATTGGAAGGTTCTATATTTGCTGGTAATGTTGAAGATTTGATTGGCATTGAGGAACTAACTGATTACAAATTAACAAAAGAAAATAACAAGACAAAGATTTTAATCCACAATGTGGAAACTAGTAGCAAAGAAGTTAAGGTAAATTATAAATTATATTTTCCAATAATATTGCCATTTTAAACTAATATAATAATACTTATTATCATTAAGAGCGAAACTTTGGTATATTTCTGTATTTTATTATTTATTCTCTAGGTATCACCAAAGCGTAAACATTCCCATGTATGGGTCGAAAATGACATAGATGCAAATGAACCATTATTAAAAAAAGCTAAGAAGACAAAATCTCCAGAAAAGAAGTTAGAAGGAAGAAATGCTAAAAAGATACCAAAATGTCTGTCTTCAAAAAATGGTTTAGATATTGGTCCTAATAATAACAATCAATTTTCTAATGATTGCAATAAGGATAAAAATGACGTATATGACATTGATGCCCAACGATGGTATATGTTAGGTGTACCCACTCCTGTAATAAAGGCATTAAAAGACCAACAATTTCATGAACCAACTCCTATTCAAGCATTAACTTTGCCACCAGCAATATTGGGACATAGAGATATACTAGGTGCAGCTGAAACAGGCAGTGGAAAAACATTGGCATTTGGAATTCCAATTATAAATGGTATTTTGGAATTAAAAAATAAGCAATCCCAACAATCAGACATGGAATTCGGGAAAGAAATAACTGGAATTACTAAGAACAAAGGCTGGATTTGTTCTGAAAATAAAATGGTGGAAAATGATAATAGCTCATCTGAATCTGATTATGAAGAACATATTGAAGGTCTTAATAAAAATGGTATAGGTTGTGTACGTGTAATTAATAATGTAAAAATGAGCAAAACACAGAATTATACGAAGCCATTGTATGCATTAATATTGACACCAACTCGTGAATTAGCTATTCAAATTAAGGATCACCTAACTAAAGCAGTCAAATATACAGACATTAAAGTAACTGTTTTGATAAGTACTATTAATTAGTAAGTCTTGAGAATTGTTTAAATACTCATTATATTAAGTACTGATATTATTTAGGTAGCTGTGGTATTAGGAGGAATGGCTGCAGTTAAACAAGAAAGAATATTAAGTAAAGGACCTGAGATTGTAATTGCAACACCTGGTAGATTATGGGAATTGATACAACAAGGTAATCCACATCTTAGTAAAGTGGATTCCATTAAGTAAGTTTTTTCCTCTTTATTAAATAGCTTCATAATTATCTGCAATGTTATGAAAATAATGTTACTTTATACATATTATGCAATAAAAATAGGTATTTGGCTATTGACGAAACAGATAGAATGTTAGAGAAGGGACATTTCCAAGAATTGCAGCAACTATTGGAAAAAATAAATATGAATGAAAAAAAAATGGAAGAAAGGCAAACATTTGTATTTTCTGCTACATTAACTATGGTGCATGATATACCAGAGTATTTAGAAAAGAAAAAAAGGAAGCATACTAAAAGCAAGATACAAAAGCTTACACCTGCTCAAAAATTACAAAAGATTATGGAACTAGTAGGAATAAAGAATCCAAAAATTATTGATGTTACAAAAAAATCAGGTTGCAAACTTTTTTGTTATGTATTTGAAAGATAATGAATTTAGCATAATATAACTAAAATTATTCACCAGGTACTGCAACTAATTTGACAGAATGTAGAATAGCATGTACAATAGATCATAAAGATTACTATCTTTATTACTTCCTAAAAAGATACACTGGTAGAACATTGGTATTCTGTAATAGTATTGGTTGTGTAAAACGCTTAGCTACTCTTTTAGGGATACTTGATTGTAAACCTTTACCATTACACGCAAGTATGCAGCAAAGACAGCGATTAAAAAATTTAGAAAGGTAAATTTTCTTTAATACACATACAACTTCGAGATACATAATAAGGAATTAGATTTCAGGCTGATGAAAATGGATTGTTAATAGCTACTGATGTAGCTGCAAGAGGTTTGGATATTCCAAATGTTGAGCATGTAATACATTATCAAGTTCCTAGAACAAGTGAGGTATGTGTCAATGGATATAAAGTAAATTAGCGTTAGTTAAACGCAACATTAGGCGTAATATAGATAAAATAATCGCTTGCATCACATTATAATATGTCTGATTAAAATACAAGTTTTTCTCTTAATTTTGTACTTGTAATTATTATTTAGAGTTATGTACACAGAAGTGGAAGAACAGCAAGAGCACAAAAAGATGGTATAACAGTTCTTATGATGGAACCATCTGAAAAGGAATATTATAGCAAATTGTGTAAAACACTTGGTCGTAGTAAGTGAATAAACTAAACAATGATATACTGTTTGATAATTTGAACTTTTAATATGAATACAATCTTTTTATATCTAGCGGAAGATTTACCTATGTTTCCTGTAGTAGATAGATTGCTAATTGCAACTAAAGAGAGAGTTGAGATTGCCCGAGAAATTGATAAGTTGGAATTAAAATGTCGTAGAGATAATTCAAAAAAAGGTTGGTTACGTAAAGCAGTTGAAGAAATGGATTTGGTTTTAGAGGAGGACGAAGAGTAAGATATAATTTAGTTAAAAGCATCAATAATGATTGTTACTATATGTTTTATTCTATGACAAAAACGATCTTATTTCTCAGAAATTTAGCAGCGGAAATGGAAGAAACGGCAACCCTAAAGTATCAGTTAAAAAAAAAGAAGCATCAATTGGCATCGCTTATGTCGAAAGTGCTATTTCCAAAAGGATTTTCTGGAAAGTATCCTGATGTTAATATTGAGTATAAATTAAATGATGACAATCAGAAAGCCATTGATGTAATGAAAAAGGTTATAGAAGAAATTCCAAAGAAGAAGAAAGAAAGAAATAAAAAGCCTCATATAAAAAGAAGTTCTTTTAAAACCAAGATTCTAAGAAAAAAAAATAGAAATAAAGTATAATATGAATTATTTTATTAAAATAAAAGGGAATGAATTGTAAATAAAGATGTCATACACTTTTCTCATATATTTGTTTTATTTTGTACATCTTATCTTTCTTGCAGTAAAACAAATTTTAAGAAAAATTGGTCAGGTATTTTTTTGTACATATTACATCGTTCCGATTAATTTCTTTTCTTCTTAGAAAAAAAATGAGCTTTTTATTCTTAAAATTTTATTCGTTTTCGTTACTAGTGTTAGTACGTATGGCAAACATATGTACCTGCAATTATTACGATTTCTTGAATATTACATATTATTTCGTAGTGCTTTTTGTATAATATGATACAGTTTCAATTTCTAATGGTACGTTGATTAAAATAATCAACGGGTTCTCGATCATCAAACACAGCCGGTTAGCTTATAACAGTAAAATTCTTCATTTTCAGAATATCGTGTTGTAAATAACTTCGTCTTCCGTGCTGATAATCGAATCAATTTGATTGTTCGTTACCATAGAGTTTGCGTATCTACTGTCATCGCCAATCTTGTTTGGCAGAGCTGTGGACGAATCACGACCTTTAACAATAATTTTGATCCTAGCCATCACATGACTTCCGGGACACTTCTCGACCTGCGCAGCCGCATTCTCGCAAATTTCTGCATAAATGTCATCAGCTTTGGTCCTGGTTAACTTGGGAAGGGATGGCACTGGTGTAAGACTATCTCTAACACGAGAATAATTGGGCTGTAATTCAACATTTGCCGGCATTTCTAAAACACTGGTGGACGCTGATCTTTGTACAGGTTGCTTGGAAGAGTTCGAATGACTCGGATGGGAGGTAGTTTCTGGCTCCAAACTGGAGTAACGCTCCTGACACCTCATCGCAATTTCTGGTTTCACTGCAAACGTAAACGAAGCCGATTTTTTTGCAGGATTTCTGCTACGACCACCTTGGGCGAATTTTGAAATTCGATCTAGAAATCCATTCCGACAATTTTGTCTAGTTTGACTTTTCTCCCTAACGGTGCTCTTCTTTAACTGTTCCAGTCCGTCTTTCAAGCTTTGTAGAATTGGCTTCGTTTCCGGTTTCGGCTTGATTTTCTTCAAATGCATCTCTTTAAGATTTTCACCGACTGGATGCAGTTTCAGAGGTGCCACTCTTGGTTCCGTTGCACGATCTCCGACAGCCCGGCTAAAGTGGAAGAACAGGTTAAGCCACATAGAATATATATTTACAAATGTTTTGCATCCTTTGAATATCGCGGTAATACGGGACGTTGTACGGTATATTATTTTCTAGCAGTGATTGCATATATTGTATTTTTACCTATCAGTACATGTACGTGCGCATATTGTACATGAAATCGATCTTTGCTTGATACATCGGTCTAGAAACAATCGACTTATAAAAAATTGATATTGCAATCTATGAATAAAATAAAATATGAAGTTAATTACATTATAATAAAGAAATTCATTAAGCAGGTGTGCATTAATAATAGTCCATAATTAATATTCTGCTTGAGTCTTTGGCCAATCGATTAAATTGCAAACAACTAGGTTTAAACAACGGAAATAGTAATATCATAAATCAAATTGTGCGTACATGACACATTTATATTCTGCGTTAACATGTATTTATTCTTTGAATAATTCAAATAATTTTATATCTGATTAATTAATAATGAGAATGCGCTTAATTTTTCATAGTATAATTTTTCATAAATTTGCATAGTATAAATAATCGATAATCAATGTAAAATTAATTTACCTGCAGGCAGATAATAATCGTTGCATTTTCGGCGATGCCAAAAGTCTAGCTTCTGACGGATAACCTAGTCGAGCTCTTCTTACTCTTGGCGCTCCATTTCCGGTTACAACTAATTCAAGCATTTCAGGATTGTGAACTGGTCTTTCCGGTACGATGCATCCTAAAACAATTGGCCCTCGAGTCGAACTTTCCAGTTGCATTAAACCACCATATTCCCTTGGCAATGGTACAGGTAGTGGACCGGCTATCAAACGGACCTGAAAATGGCAAAATCTTTAAATATGTAATTCAGTAACAAGCGGCAATAGTAAGACGAATTTAATTTTAATATCATTATTAATTCATTGGTCTGCATATTAATATTAATGGTATTATTTGTGTTATAGTACTTACTCGCTGATTATTTATATACTTCAAGCATTATATTTTTAATAAGTTTACAAATTTCTGTAAATATTCAAATATACAAGATCTCGTAGTAAATACGGGGGACAAAACACTAACAAAGGAAAGCAACGATAGAAAGAAACATGAATGGAAGAAAACAATGGAATAAACTTACCCTGAGAGGCAATGGTCTTCTCGCAAGGTGATGCACTTTGTATAATACCGCATCGCTTCCGGTATCGATACTTCCATTCTGACATATAGCATAAAATTCGCCTCTTGCTGATAAGGGAGCAAATACTTCCCGACCGTGTGGATCCAAACACTGAGCGTACTGATCCTTTTCGGAAGAGCTGCCGGAAATTCCGAAGGAAACCGTACTACATTTCCTTGTGTCTTGAAAAACAGCTATTAATCGTAGAATTTCCCCAGCTCTGATCGTGGTTTTTGTGTAATGAGCTCTTAAATTGCCATTTTCTGCAAATAAATAAAGAACTTTTAATTACAAAGTTTTTGGTGCTTAAGAAATTACAGAGACGAAATTGAGATACAAGAGAAGTATAAAATCATTAATTTAATGCGAATAAAAGAAAATATGGAAATGTAAGTGCAAAATAAAACTATAAAAATAATAAAAGAAATAATTTTTACGATGGTTAGTGTTCGATATGATTTTATATACATAAATCTTGCAAACAATTTTTTAAAAGTAATTAATTATTAACAAGTTAATAATCATATTAATCGTCAATTATTAATTTGTTCATTCTTTTTCTATTAATCACAATACGTGTCAACTTTTGAAATATAAAACAATCTCCTCTACAGTGCTCTTTTGATTGCACAAAATTTTTGTTGATAGAGATTATTAATAACAATATGTATAATTAAATAATATATAATAATAACCATAGTAATGTGATTCAATGTAATCTACGAGTAATGATTAATCTTAGTGTATATAATATGTATATACATGTCAGTATTATCATAAAAAGCAATAGTTCATAAAAATAAGCATATAGATAATACATATTTCTATATTATATCGTAAAATATAGCTTTATTTCATAAAAAAAAATATTGTATTTAATTATACATATGTACATCTTTTATTCATCAGTGAATTAAATTAAAGTAGTGAACGAATATTTTTTTTCTAATACATTCATCTTGCATATCCACCTCTTAAATGTATTTACTTTTTTTTGTATGAAATATGGTGTGTTTACTACTGAATTCGTCGATTCAAACGTGCTCGACTTGCCGCCGTGTTGACATCCCCGCCACTACGGAACATGTAAGACGACGTTGCCGCGCGGAGCGATATTCGGATGTCAATGATTGTACTGTTAAGACGTATCAATTGATTTCGCGTGATTTATTATGTGTATTATTCCCATTTACATATTCTGCTATTTTGCCGTCTTCCTATGCTACTTCAGGTTTGTCTAATTAACGCACGTTCATTTATTAATATTATTGAATATTATTACAATATGAAATAACCTCTTACGCCTTCTTTTTTCAGACGTGAGCAAGACCATCGTCCCTCTTTCCTAATTCAGTGGAGTTTCTTCAAAAACCACCAAAGTAAGTTCATTATCTCAATAAATAATTGAAATCGGCGATATACATGAAAGATTATTGAATTTGTCCTGAGAAGTACTCTCAGAGGTACTAACGTTAAGAATATTTTTGACCTACCTATTAATTTTCGATGACAATACAATTTCTTATTTAATAGAAAATAGAATATAGTACCTCTTAGAATTAATGTCGACAATTTTAAGTGTATGACAAAGACAGAGACTTTAATGCTCACGCGGTATGCCTCTTATATCACTGCTTTGCGTATTTCCGTCGTTACACACACGCACACGCACACACACACATATGTATTCTATTTACCGCATTTAACTTTCTGCTACCGTTTGGAACGTATAATTTGCGCATTCCCCATATTTCTCTTTTTACCAGATCAGGGTACGAACATTGATATTTATATGCATTTAGGTCAAGAACGTTGCTGCTTGTCATTACGATATTACATTCATGTGTGTCATTATTTCTCTTTTTTTTTCTCCTTTCTCTGTGTTTTGTTTTCTTTGCCTTCTCTGCCACTTTTTTGTACGCTATTGATTCACTTTACTCTCTTCGTTCGCGTTTAACTTCTTTCTTTTTATACTAAGATTATCTCCTATTTTCTTCTCCATTTACGCTACATTTTATATCCTGTTAGACTGAATTTTTTGCTCTTTTGTCTTAAATATTTAATAGACCTTCTTACGTTTTCAACGTATTGTTATTTAACACTCTTATCGCCATTTTCTTCGTTTCTTCCATTTTCATTTTCGTACTCTCGCTTCACATGCTTAATTACATTTCCAAAGAGATACTAATGAACGGATACGAACGCGACATTCCAAGTAGTTAATTTATACAATTAACGAGTTATCTCAAAGAATGATGCGTATGTGTAATAGAAGAACGAATTTAGAGCTTAGTACGTATTTTATATTCACAATATTTTCACTTACCCATTTTCGAGTGGGTCAGAATATATGCCCTTAAAGGTGCAGCCAAAAGAAACGCTGGTACCCCTGCTCGTACTAAGGAATCGACTCTTCTGTAGACTCTTGCACTACCCGTTGTATTGTTGCCAGATATCACAGAAAACCATCCTGAAATTGAAGAGAATGAAAGTTCATTTTTGTACGTGTTTGTATAATTGTGAAAATAATAAATCTTACGTTCGTTGTCTTTCGACAAAACTATCTTATACTGAATCATATTCGTTTGAAAAAACTGAAAATTGCAAAGAGAATTGCAAGGGGAATGTCGTCAGACCTTATACTTCCTATGATAATATTTCAGGGGAGAGGTTTGTGTAGAAGCATTAGGCGTGTAGGATAATACTTTCTACGATTGAATGCAAATTTCACTGCTCAATTGCTTCGAGAGTAATGATATTCAGACACGGGAACGACCATTGATGATTGTTCGTAATGTGCCAATGTAATTTATTAATAAGAGAACTGACATTTACGTTTCATTATTCTTGGATATTTTTTCCATACGCTTGCAGATTAATTCTTCTATGTCTTATAAAGATACCAAACTTTGATATTTTCCTTTGCATTTCACTTTAATATTCAGATCGCTTAAATCGTAGCTCTTCTATCGTCACTATAAAAAATGTTTCGAGGTTGAGTGGCAGAACTTTTTTCCTTGGAAAAATTTCTTAAATATATCGTTCACCAGGCTGCATTATGAATAATGGATGATGCAGCGGGTAGCAATAATGTCAGTAATGAAATAGTAGACTAAATTAGTTTCTACAAAGTAGAGGAATCATCCTAGTTTGTAACATATATTTTACATAAAATTATCGAGTCAAAGTAACTGCAAATTGTGAACGAATATTCAAATAATTATGGATAGAAACTAGGAGTATTGGTAAAAATGACACGAGAAAATTAGAAATTGTACACAACATTTATACAAAATCATAGGTACGTTTATTTTATCGATTCAATGGAACAAAGTATTTAGAGAGGGTTTATTTCTTTTAAAGCTAGGTGATTTTTTTCGATATTCGTCTTTTTTCGTATAACAGTTAGATGAAACAGTAATGTGCAAAACGTAGAGAATCAGCATTTACTTACATGCGCGATAAAAGCTTTATCCAAGATTTATGAAGATTATGCTAATGAAATGAGGCAATCTGGCTCGGTGATGCAGCTTAAATTACGAGCGTATAATTTCAAGCACAAAGAGAATGTTGAAGTAAATATGAATGTAAATAATATTCGATCAAAGTTGATATAACCTTGACTAGTGGATAAATGGAAACGTAACAAACTAAAGAAACAATAATATTTTATTGATAATGGCAGAGTTTGCAAAATGTATATCCATAACGACACGATAACTATCGATTTTGTAAACAACGTTGAATGTACTATTTCCTCAGTTTTAATTATATTTCTTATTAGACAAATTTTCTTCGTTCTCTCTGCATCGTACAATTGCTCCAATTTTTACAATGAAAAGCATTGGCAAAATAAGATAGTCACGCTCCATTTGAATAGATTTGCAAGTATACGTATAACGATGATTGCAAGTAGAAGCAAAGTAGTACGCTGATCGAACAAGCTTAATTCGCGGAGTTACACGAGTCGAACGTTTTCCATCTACTTTTACGGGCAAGTATGTATTACATACTGGCGGGACACAAAGTGTCTGGCAAAAATTGAGTTTTCACGTTATGTTTAGCGGTGGTCGGTACGTTGTTGCCTGCTTGGGCTGATATATTCGCGCAGCTGATCCGGCCCATAAATCAGCCAGGGCATTTTCAGATATCGCCCTGGACGAACAGATTTACGTTCAGGTTTGGCGCGCGTAAAAACGGCCGGCCGTATTAGCAGTCGTTTCGTACGAGTACTCAATTACCCTGCCTCTTACAAAGTCGTGCGTGGACAGTATAAGTTACGGGACACTAAACAAAATATCTTGCAGCTCACCGTTTCGTGACGTTAACGGGCTTTGTTTCGCAGTATATTACGTGCAAGTAATTCGCGCGTTATATCGGTCGAACGAAAGGACGCCATCGCCATGGAGGCACTGAATTATATTACACCCTCATGCGCGCGAGCACGCTCTTCTTGGGTTCGCGATAGCGCGTGAACGTGTACCAGACGAGGATTTCTACTACCCTGTCGCTGTATACCGAACTGTGCACGGGTATAAAACGGCTCCGGTGTACTGTACGATGGGTAAGGAGAAACGTGAGAAGAAATACAACAAGACGCTTTTAAATTATAGTTAACCGCGTTGGTGAATACGGTGTGTGGCCTCGTATCATCCGCTAACCGATATGCGTTATGCATATAAAATTATCTCGCGTTGTTATTACAGCCGCTGCGAATTACGCCGGCGATTCGGGTAATTATGATACAGTTTAACCGAACCTAAAATGTTGCCAGAGAGATCGCTGTCTTTTGATTTCTGCCGGCGTTCAACTTGGGGGAAAGGAATCGATGCGCGCGCGCGCTTCTGCTGGGCAATTAGCGAATGCCTCGCGTAATTTCCAATGGAACACGCCGGAAACCGTTCGGTTTTCTTCTAGCTATAATTGGTCGCATTCCTTGGTGCTGCACTTACGAGAGCCGCCGACCACGGAATGTGACAGATTATTGCGTTTTCTTTTCATTTATTCTTTGGGACAATACACTTTTTTCTACCTTTTTTTTTCTATTACGAACTGACGTGCTAAAGTTTAACGCGTTCGAATAGTTCGAACGTTAGTTTTAAGTTAACCCTCGTCGCATTTGCATAGAAAGGCATTTTGAATAGAGGGAGGACATCCTTCAAAGCTCGTGAAAGACAAATAGATTTTTAGTCTGCTTTGTGATCGTCGTAATAGAATCCTTTGTTCTTAAAACGGACGTAGAGATACGTATTTAACAAACGGTTACCCAGATCGATGGGTATACACGTTCTATTTAAGTGATTTCAATTGTGGAAGTATTTAATATTGCGTATAATATTGGCTTTCGTAATGCGCTCGCAATTGACGTTTATAGCTTGTAAAGTAAGACCGCGGAAACCAATAATTAGCAAGGATATGGCATACAATCAGACTTATGGATGTACATATTTATACATAGTGTTAATTATCTTTGTGGAAATACATAATATTTTATAGTATCTATAAAAGTAGATATCCACACATATATGCAACGATCGTTTGGACAGGGGAGCGCAGTAACGGAACGCAAAACAATTTTATTCCTAAAGTAATAAACATTTTTCCCCGTTTACTCGATGCATCGTCGAAGTAACTTGGGTTTGCGTGTTTCTTCACCGCGTTTCTTCCTTGTTGGGCAGGATTGTTTTCCTGTGACTGTGACTCGATTGCGACCGTTCCTTCTCTTCAGGCCTTTTACCTGATGCTGAGCACCGTTCGTTTTGTTTCTCGTTTCGATTTGTCCCCTTGGCTGATCTAGGAATCGACCGCAACGATCCGACAAAGAAACGAAATATCGACTGCCCTTCCTGGTATTGCCGCGGTCCACGGCATTATCCGTGTTTTGCCTCGTTTTCTCCGTCTTGGCGCAAGATCGAAGTTGCCGTTATGTCATTCGTAACGGGCTTCCATGCTACGTCTTCGGGAACTGGTGCTCGCGCGACGTTAGCTACGTTCGAATCGGTGGGTGTGCGCAACTTACGTACGATTTACAGGCAAACGGCAATTTTACGCTTTCCGCGTTTCGTATTTTCCATTTCGTTTTGTGGATCGTAAGTAACACGCGTAACACACCGTTCCAGTATCGTTGTTAATTTACGAACTTCTACGGGGAGTAACGTACTCCGCTTCGATGGAGGAATTACGTGGAACCGTGCGCCATTCGGCCTGTAAAATAAAATTACGACCCTCTAAATTCTAACGAGAGTTCCGTGGCGTCGTTCGTTCGGAATCACGTTGACGCGAACCTTTGACTCGTTATGGGGTTACGTTGTAAATTAAATCGTTTTACTCCGTTTACTTCGTCTTACGTACGTTATATCAATCACGGAATCAAAAATTCTCTGCCAATTTTTACCAAAATTGAAATATTTCCAATCGTCGAGGTATCGTTCGATATCAACGCCAGAGAGCGGAGATATCTTCCTTTGATTCAGGTCGCAATAATATCATCGAGTAGAAGGTATCTCAGCATCCCCTTATCCAAGCCTACTTAGAAACGTAGGTTACCTGTTGGAGTCCCCGGTGGAGGCGGGGAAAAAGCTGGCCTAGAGACTTGAAATAAATCGGGGATTCGCGTTCCGTCGTGTTCGCGGTCGGTGGTCTTCCGAAGAAGGACGAAAGGATGTAGCCATTTAGTAGGAAGGAAATACACGGCGGCGTGTTTCGGTTTGGCGGCAAAAAGCGTTCGAAAGTTGGACGACGATAGAATAGACGCGCGCCCCGCGGCGGTAATAGCAGCGATCCGCAGCAACGGGGACACGGTAGCCGAGTGGTCGGCTGATCGAAGGTCGGCTGGTTCTTTTGGTCGTCGCTAATTGATTTAAGAATGCCGCTACGATGCGAATGCACGCATGCTGCGCGTCGAATCCGGCCTTTAAGGACCGTGTGCTCGCGAGTGAGCGCACCAGCGCAGCGTAGCGCGCCACTGCACTGCCTTCGTCCGCTGATCGTTCGTCCTGGAATGCCACCACGGCTATCCCAGACGACCCTAGCCACGGGGAGATCTGAATCTTTGGCCCATCTTCTTCTTCCTTCTTTCTTCCCTTGTAATTGTTGTGCAGTTTGTTTTTGATACGGCTACGCGAACACGAAGAACGCATTTGGACAATGGGGTCCTTTTCGGAATCGCAGACACGCGCTGCGAGTCGAGACTATTTATCGAGGTAAATGAATTCAAGGATAAAGGTCTTTTTCGATATTGGCGATAGTTCGGGTGGAAGCGCGACTATTCGCCCTGCTGACTAATTAATTTCTTCTGTAGAGGAAATATTCTCTAGGTAAAATAGGTCGAAGGAAATTTCAACGGATAGAAATCGAACGTGATCGTTCTCGAGTGTGCACAGTCAGCACGGAATAATACTAAACTCGGGAGTGTTCACTCCGGAAAAGAAACATTGCAAACGCGTACTTCTCGTAATCAACGGAGAATTGCACAAGCGAGCTTCCTCCACTTTCCATTTCCACGCCCGCATCCGACATAGTTAACGCGACTCGGCTGTTTGTGTTGCATTCAGATTACAATCGAAGAGATCGTCGTATCCGTTGGAAAAATCCAATGGAAAGCCAACTCGAACGAGGGAAAAGAGGAGTCGCACGAACCCGGTAGCAGTTGCTTTCGTTCGCATCGACTTCCTTGACTTCTTAATTATGCTACGCTATCACGCGGTTACGCAATTAATGATGTAATTACATAGCTTTTCGATTAATTATTCAAGGAGAATAATGTTCCCTCTGAGAAAGCACTCGGAACAGCCGTGTCAAAGTCATTGTCAGCGTAGTCCACGATAATGCTTCGCTTTTTGTTCGGCGATTCCGCATTCATTAATCGGGCAGATCGTTTCCGGAAATGTTATATACAAAGCTGTTTATACGGCTGTTAAACTGTTTCGAATGTTTGGAAGATCGCGTGGATAAGTAGCGACGATTTGACGTCTACGAAGATCGATAGCGTCGGTCAAAGTAAAAGTTAGTACGAAATTTTTAATGGCCAATAATAATAAGTGACGCGAATACATACGCGAATACATACATATGTATGTTTTAATTGCTGAATAATTCGATGATTGGTGATAAAGTAATGTAAGTATGATTTTTAAGGAGTAAACGAACAGTTTTATAACGCGTAACACGATTCACTCTCGTTTCTGTGATAAATTAAAAACATTACACGAAAGATCATAAGTCTAGCTGACTCACTTTGTCCACATTTTTAGTGCACGTTCGCTCGAGTAATCAGAAGTGACACATTAGCGGTCCACGCGTGGTACGAGGCGATGCATTGCAAAACAGTGCGCATTGCAGAACCATTTACAGCACGTGTCGAGGTTCAACTTTCAAAACGCGGGTGTTGAATAAAGCTATGTGTCGTGCAACCTCCCCTTTTCTAGGAACTGGACTGAAGTAGCGAATGGACTGGAGAATAGCGAAGGAACCATGCTTAAGGTTGTTACCCCTCGAGGAACCAGATGTTCGCGTGATCCAGGTGCGCCTACAAGGTCCACGTCACATTGTAACGCTCTTCAGGAATTAATTCTGACTGGGATTTTTCCTCGGCTCGTGAAAGGAGCACTCCCTTTTCAATGAAATCGACCATGATCCACGCGATTCCGGATGCTATCTTCTCTTTGGGATCGGATACTTTTAAACGTCTCGGCATGCCCATGCACTGGAATGCTTTCACGTCGAGTTTGCCTTTGGTTCTAACGATTAGCGTCGCTCCCTTTTTGCGATATTCGGCCTCGAGATATCCGTTTATCGGGAGAAGCTCGTAGAAATTGTCGAGGCAACGTTGTTCAAACACGTTGATTGTATTTGCAACTGTTCGTCCTGTAAATGTTTGGCTCAAAGTTTTATATCTCTAAATTCAATTTTGCCTCAGAGAAAATAAATTACCGTATAAGCTACGTTAGTTTTAGAAAGACTGAGGTTAATACGTACGTATTGTCGCGTTTAAGAAAATTGTCCATTTGAAACTTCAAAAACGTTTTCAAACTTAAATAGGGAGAAAATAAAGATTTATTTACGAGCAACTCGATACCAATGCGGTGGAATCGAAACATCCTGCAATTAAAACCCATATCATCGTCGTTAATCATCAATGCACCGTAAGATCTATATTTCTTGGTGCACAGTACCGTAAGATTCGTACTACTTCATGATACGTAAGATGCGCCGTAAAATCGATACATCTTGATACGTTACGTGTCTTCCTGATTTCATAATGTTACCGATTTTTCGTAATTTCACGATATTTAACCGGATCCTCGTGATATTTCATATTTGCCGTGCTTACCTTTCAACGCCTGTCATTTACTTCTTGTCAAAGGACCATCGTGTTTCGCCAGAATGCCGGTTGTAATTCGAAATAGTTTCTTCGAAACCATTTCTACATCTCCGTCGCTGATAGATTTCCAGAGAACGTTAGGCCTCTTTTACGCCAGCGACAGTGATCGTTGCACGCTCTTACCGTTAGGGAATAACGTTGCACAACAATATTATCGCAGTTTTTTTGTCCTTAAGCATTTCCTAGTAGTATCTTAAAACAAATAACGATATAGGCCGGAAGAAATCGATCCAAGATACGTAAATTTTACTATCGTTATTGTAAATAACTTGGCTCGTCATGGTCGAATATTTTCTCCGACGGTTGGAAAAAAATCGATCGGCGATGCAACAGCATATACTGGTTTATATACTACACGTAGTTTACGCATTAATCACGGCAGAAAGTGTTTAAACCAGTGAATAAGCCTGAGATGATAATTACACACATATGGGAAGGTGGCGCGACTAAACGTCTTTTACATGGGGCAAACGAGTTAGTACTTCCTCATCGAATAACTTTTTAATTATGTGGGATCTCGATTACGCTTTCACACGCAATTTCGTGAAACGATCGACGATGATAATTATTTCGATCGACCGATAATGTTACTCGTTATTTCAAGGTACGGAACACTATGTATTTCGCAATGTTATGGTCAGTGAGCAACGATCTCCTGTCGGCGTGAACATGGCATTACGAGCCTTTCAAAATAAAAGCTATTTTTCCACGAATAAGAAATAAGTCGATAATTTCAGCAGGAAATATGCAATTGTAATGGCAGTAACATTGTGATCGTTCCAATGATTAGAGAAGGGAATGATATACACGAACAATGATTCGATCCTAGCAACCTTTATTCGTTCGAAGCTTACCTTTTCTAGATTCTACCTTTTCAAAGAAATTGGACGGTTCACCGTAGACAGACGAATCGAAAGAAAGAGAATGGTTCCTTGCTCCCTCATCGTCGTCCATTTCTGTGGGTTCGCGAAATCCATATACGGCTATGTCTAGGATATAATGACTGTTATTTAAAAATCGAGGGAATAGCTATCGTCGAAGCCACGATCGGTAAAATAACTTTGCTCGTATAGAACGATGTTTAGAAAACTTACGAGAGACTGTAATAACGTATTGGATATTTTTCTGGCCATGGCTTTGTTCTAACCTGTGCAACGGCTTCGATAAATGCACGTAGCCGACAAGATATTCGAGCTTTGATATTCAGAAATATGAAACATGTTTTCCCAAGATCGCTTTGTGTTATAGAAGCATCTACGACAAACTGCAAAATAACAAATAAATTTACGTTTTGATTAGCGCAGTAAATTCCTTTATCGAAGCGAAGTTTTTGATAAATATAATGATCATTGACCGATCAAGCCACGATTATGCTATGGGAAGGAACGAATAATTCGTATAATTCCTATAATTATAATTCTTTTTTTCAAAAAGTTGTAAAATATTATTAGAATACCGTCTTAATGAATATTTCGTTTAGAATTATCACGTATCCGGTGAGTTCTACAAGCAGTTTGTAAACTATTTTCTCGTGTTGTTCCTATCCGGTTTTCTATTCCAAGATAAGTAACGGAGAATTCATTTCTAATCAGCTAACTTGTGCTCGCTTTTCGATTCTCGATTGTGTTGAATGGCTAGGCCCATTGTAGTAGAGAAAACTAGCTTGATTTGCAGTCAAGCGAACAAAGCCGTAGAGCGTAGACCTTGCAGTGGACAGGTTAAATTGGCGTGACTTGTGGTCGCAGAACTCTTCCCTTCGCGCTTTAGCCTGTTTCGAAGGTCTGCCTTTCGACAAAGGTTCGAATACAAATTTTTCCACGTCTGACCGCACGGTTCTGGAAGATCTGCTACTTTCGCAAACAACCAGAACTAGAAAGACACGCGTTTTACGCCCGTGAAACGGTACAACAAAGTAACTTGATCCTTATCTTCGGCTTACAGTTTCATTTGTATCACGTTCAGTTACCTTTCTCTAGGCTATTCAACGTGACATTTATTCGGAAATAAGATAGTTTTTCTTTTTTAAATATACGCACGAGGCCAGAATTCCCACAACGAGGAAAGATCAAGCTGAGAGCATGTGATCTCGGTTCGTTAACCTGTGTGTTACTAGTATCATTTATCGATAAATATGTAAATACATATAATAAATGTGTAAATAACGTGTATCGTTAAAACCGAACGTCGATCAATGGCTTATCAATTTAAAGTTTCCCCCTTTTCATATTTTAACGTATAAATATTATATTGTACCGCTCCTTTATACGACAAAAACTTAGATTACTTCCTTTAATATCTTGATCAAGCGAGTATTCGAGTCTCGATAAGCATCTGCTATGTTAATGATAAAAGAGAAGGATTATAACGACAAATTATCGCTGGACCATTTTAGTTTCGCTTTTTTCCTACTTAAAATCGACGTAATTTCCGCAACTGTTGAATTACTAAAGTTGATTACTTTCAATGAAAAGAATATCAAATTTTATACTCCTCTTCGATTCATCCTTTGACCGAACATGTTCCGAAAAACGAGTTTCGATTTATGTAAGAAGCTTCTGCTGCGCCACTTTTTATGCATTTTATCTACACTTCTCGATTAACGAAGGTAGAACAGATAGCCGTAACGAGATATACGCCTTTAGGCGTTTCATTTTTTTCGAGTTACTCTGGTTAGAATTAACTTGTAATTAAGGGTAGCGGTTAAATGCGATAATGGCTTATGATTATCGTACCCCTTCTCGTGCATGTTTTCAAAATGCTTACAGTCCACTTCTCATGCACGTTGTTCGCGTATGAATTTAAGCGGACGTATCAAAGTAAGTAAGAGATTGCCGAGAAAGAGTAGACCTGTGCCACTTTTCCATTAAACCTCTCAAATAATATCGAGTATCTTATGCGATGGGAATGTACGATTCGGTAGGTTTTTAATTCCTTATATAATCCTAGATTCGTGGATCAACCATGTGGGAAAACGTGTATTGTTCGGGCGAAACGATCGTAAGACGTTTGAGAAAATGTTAGCGCAGGAACAAACGAGAATGGAGGAGACTCGCAACGACCTTCCGTAATCATATTTAATTCGCCAGAAATTTCCAGGCCAGGGGTCATTCGAAAGTCCCATTGTTGTAGTTTATTGAACCTGTTGCTGTATCACTTATAATGTTCGCAAATGGAGCACATTTGCGAAGCGGTTTATTAATCAAAACGTTAAATCAACGTGACTCGAGGCTACGGAATTCTTAGAGACGGCGTGTATTAAGCGGCGGTATGAAGAATTTAAGGCACATGTTATTCTTCTTTAACTAAAAATACCGATGCAACTTTTTCCGTTGTATTTCAATTTTGCTTTCCGCTTGTACATGGAATCTGTTGAAAGATCCGTATAGGAACAGGTTGTCCAACGGATCGTTATTCTTACCATCCACATGGTTTCCCCATATCCGTGGAATGTAAATTTCATGACAGGAGCGCGGCCGATGATTTTCGATGTTGCAAAAAGCGTGGAGCACGAAGGGGAGTTAAAGCATTCTTGGTGGAGAAGCATTTGAGCAGCGTCGCGAGCACAAGGGGGGAAAAAATGGAAGGAGCCGAAGGTCTCCTGATGAGAGGGACGAGGCCGTCGACCCCGGTGCAGAGCTGGAGGTTTACACGCCTAATAAATTACTGTAAACTGGAGCCTGGAGTCGTAGCCGAGGGTTTGCACGAATAGTAGTTAAGTGAGCCGGTGATTTGTGCGATATCGTCCATCGTCGCTATCAGCCCCTGGAATCGGATGCACGGTTGAATCTTCCCTAGTAATTTTATCCCGGTTGAAGGTTCAAGTTCCCTCGACGTAGATTCCATTTCCCCCTTACTACCGATTCCGAAGCGAGGATCGAGGCAACGGTCGTCTATAGTCTATGGAATCTATGGGACGGAGGCTTCGTTCGATAGTCGAGGAGAGGGGAGGGGTAGGGTTGGAATTGCCTCGGTGCATCGATGCATTGTCGTTTTTCTCATCCGCTGAAATTAAAATCGATACACCGTTCGTCCTTGTTGATCGGCGTGGAGCTTCGAGACCGCGCGCGCCATTACAATTTCATAAGCAGCTTCCACGGGTAGAGAGGCAGCACCGGTGTACCAGGATATTCCTACTCTCATCGGAGTTTGATGCACCCTCCCGGACTTGAGATACGTTCCGGAGACCGCGACGCCCCTTTTTGTCCGTCTCAAATGTCTTCATTTCGTTCCCCTGGTTACGCCGCGTGTCCATAGGAAAAACCTAGAAAAAATCCTCGCCGCTTTTTGCACGCTGTCGTAAGCTGATTACGATGATTTATGGTGAACGCGAAGCATGCTTTCGGTGCAGGCTTCGTAGTGGATTATTTCTTGCATCCAATCCCCAACTTTTTCCCTCCCTGTTGCTTTCTCGTCAGCACTTTGCGGTCTATATTGGACGGCCAGCTGGACGTTTCGTAATTCCTTTATTTTTGCAGGAAAATTTGGACAGCTTTCATCATATTGCGACATATTTTATCGATGACAAACATATATCGGTAAAAAGCGTAGAAAGGACATTTTTTTTTTTTTATAACGAATACCCTTCTGAAATGTTTTCTGCGACATCGACTAAAATATCGAGACGATCATGATCGTAATTACAATTAGAATGAAATCGATGTCATTGAAGACGATAGATATAAAGATAAAGTTGCGTTTCTTTTAGAAATTATCGGGAAGGCTAATGATAATTTACAAGTGTTCTATAAAATGAATCAATGCGGCGAATAAAATCGTATTAATGATAGGAGCTTTATAAAGTTGCAGTAAAATTTGAAGACTCAATTATTTTCACTTCCTTTAATTGGACATGATTGGTGTTTATACGCGTTTTACAAATGGTAGTATGCAAAAAGCTTGTATATTGACTTCTAATTATTTTACGAGTCATCTCATTCTACTGTCATAAACTACTTTTCAGGTTTTATCTTGGCTACATTCTCCGTCGTTTTATGACACAACGCGCAAAATAATAAACTTTCTTCACAACCATATTCGTAATTAGCAGCCATTCGTTTCTTATGAACGGCCTCTGTTATTTTACTAGCATCGTTAGATAAAAGTTGTAACGCATTTAAGATTCAGCTTACGCTCGTTTTTTTCAACTTGCTCGCGAATGAAAGTAAAATAGATCCTATAAAGAAAGTATAAAATAGGGAATAGGACGAAGCTAATTTTAATAATTGGCCAATGAACGCTAACGCGAATCCTCTTTTTACGCGTTTTTCCATTATTCAATTTTCTTCTCCTATAATCTACCTTTAACGGGTAAATCAAATTTCATTCAATTTGCATTTTACCGTAAACGGGTAAAGCGACGTACGATATATATCGTAAAAGACACGGTATAGATATAACATTTTTTTTTTATAAGAAAGCGATTTTAAGATCGAGCGATACATTAGCGTACGTTATCGGTATTTTAACTTTCGATTACGATTTTGGATCGAACGTAGTCCGAGTTCTTCGACTAGGAACTTATTAAATATGTGACATCGTTTAAATGGATCTCTTCCTGATGTACGTTAAATATTTAGCTGAAAGAAACAACTCGTACAACTGGTTTATTTAACTAATATCGCAAACAAGACGAAAAACTTGTTCAAAAAGATCCCGCAGCAGCAATGAGACTAACTGAAATACACGTTCTAATATAACGACACCCTAGTGTATCATTAAGCGTGAGGAATTACTACCTTCAAACGCATCGTTAAATAGCACGTGAATAGTATTTACATAATGGTATTTTTATAACGTTTAACCTAACTATATACTATAATAATTTATAATCTGATAGCTACCTAGCTAATAATGGAAAAAAATTCAACATAAATTGCAAACCGCGTGGGCTGTCAGTCGAGTCGCCCAGTGAGTCAGTTTTCCCTAAGAGTTTCATTCTACTGTACTTTCTACGGTTGTGGCATTCGACCTTCTATATTTCATCATTTTCCAGCGTCATTTCGCCATTCTTTCATCAGGAATGGGATTCTCTTAAAACAAGATCAATAGATTCGTCAGGGTTTACGTTCCACTTTAAACTGATTAAGGCAGAATGAGAAAATTTCTCCGGAGTACTCGACTGTAATAATCAAACTATCCTGTTCGGTAAGGATCGTTACCGAGCAACCTTGACGTGGAAAAATCGATTCGTACCGTTTCAGTAACAAGGTTTCGAAGGATCGTCCGAGCGAATAACGCATAACTGACTGTAAATACTGTAATTCGATTCGATTGCCGTAGCAGCGTGTACCGATCGTGCATTTCATGCACGTGCGTTGGACAAATGGGATTAGTCGGGTGACGAAAGTGTCCGCTCGGAACGGAACCGATCGTGCCGCTTGAAATTCCACGATGACGCAGAAGGAAAAGTGGTGGCCGGTGGAACAGTTAGCCGGGACCGCGAGCACAGCTCTGTTCGCCATGGCACCTGAGAATTTCTTGCTGCACGCGAATCACAAAGAGTCTTTGCTGGCTGATTGACCTGACGCGAGATCGATTCGTCTAATGAAGCCACCTGGTTAGAACGAAACGCGATTCCGATTCTCCCATTTAAAGAGATCCGTCTTCTTCAGTTCTCTATGGAGAGAAATCAATTTCGTCGAGGAATTTCAATATATCGTAAATTAATATAAACGTTCTCTTCGATTAAATTCGATAAAAATACTTAGCTAATGCTAACCGCAGGAATTATCCGGATTTTCTTTTTATAGAATATCGATAAAGAAATATTTGTTTCTTTATTTTTTTTTTTTTTTTTTTTTTAAGTAAATGGTTCGTACTTTCCATTTGATAAACCATTCGGTCACATAATGTCACGACATCGCAATACTATGAACTGCATCGTGTACAGTACCCTGTTAAATGATCGGAGAAGGACGAATGGAAGCATGGTTGTCACGTGGGCATAGGTCGAGTTTTTATCATGCTCACGGGGCTCATCGTGAATTGTGCCGCACTTATAGCGAATTCGTAGGCGTTAAATAATGTTTCCTTAGTCAATTTATTGTTAGTGCCGGTTCGATATAACCTGCGCTGGCCAGCACGAACCGCATATTTACGATCGGACGGTAAAGCTCGCTTAGGCGTGTGCGTTGCGCTATTTGTTACGATAAATTGGAGCAGACCAATTTGTCTCGAACTCTCAGTTCCACGGAATGATCATCCTTATTGTCGACGATAACGATCCTTCGTTGAAATAATTTACCGTATCGGTATAGAAGTCCCGAGACAATATGGAAGAGCGTTTTTCCTCTCGTGGCACCCGTCTAGAGCGATAATTTATCGTTTTAAAGAAAATGTATTACGTCTATGTATTACGTCTACAGCGTATCTCGTACGTGTACGTTGAAATTTTCATGGTCGTCAGAAGGTTAGGCAACGTGATTCGGTTCTGTATTAAAATTCTGTAAGCGTCTACTATTCTAATCAACGATTAAGCTCGATAATATCACGTAACAATTATGCTGTATAATAAATCGCAATTACTTTATGCGAAATGCGATATATTATTCAGTATAATATACAAATTCCAATCCGTCAGATCGAACTAGATTTTAGATCTCAGCGTTCGGTTCATAATACGAGATGAATGTTTCAAATTGTGCTCTTCCATCGTCTCATTAGTGAACGACGTTTTATGTTTCTGGTTATACACATGCATCAACGTTTACTCCAGATGGAAAGGTCAGTGTAGAGCCAAGCGTAATTTCTCGATTATGTTTTAAAGAATTGGAAACAGTGATTCATTGACAGATCGTTGGAAACGTGGGCCGAACACGGTCGGCGTCAATAGTAAAAGTGTGGCAATCGGCGTAGCAATTTTCCCCGATGAATCAACGATCTCCGCACGCGACGCACATACATAAAAACGAAATTCGTAGCTGATTTCTTCGACGCTTGACGTCACCGTCGTTGCAACCTCCTTTCGTCGCGGCCAGCAATCGACAGGTTAATCCGTTAGGCGTCGCTTCAATAACTCTGTCGTGTTGCAACTATCGAGTAACAAGGCAGGTATGCTAACCACCATGCCCACTGCCCACTCGTGACGTTTTCATTAGATCGTCCGAAGAGGTCGAGGACGGATAATCGCTTTCGACTGAGGTTAAAATAGTCTTGAAATCGTTTGGACGTACGCGTACATGATTATTCCAACAAACGCGTTATCTCGACATTTTTGTAAAAATGTTTTTATTTACAGGCGAATGTAGAAAATAAGAGAGATATATTATTTATGGTACGACCCGATAAATATACTTGCAACTCTACGCGCGATTAAAGCAACAAGGAAAAAGAAACAGCAGGGTAAAGAATCGATTTATTTCAGGATCATTTTTTTTTTTTTTTTTTTTTTTTTGAGAAACCCGACGTCGTTACGGGGACAGTGGTTGGAAGAAGCAACCACCCTGATCTTAAACTTTGCTTGCTTTATTCTTATCGGTTGAAACTAATAGGTTCGCGTTACTCCGGTTTATTACCTCGTAATTTCCGTTGCAAATGTCAGAAAACCAATATGGAGAAGGCTCGGGGGAAGAAATGTACCTTGTAGAGGTCGAGACCATGGTCGTGATCGTGGTCGTGGTCTCTGTGCCCGTTTTGCAAACTTATTGCTACAAAGTGGTTTACGATTGAAAAGGAGGAGAGGACAAGTTCTGGTACTTCTGATAGCGAGCAACCGGGTTCTCGCCGCGAAGCATTAGCGACCTCTTTCAAACGTTGTCGACGCATTCGCGGAGCATACAGTATAACCTGTTTCAGTGATCTAAGCTGGTTATCACAACCGTTCCCGTTTGCTTTACCGGGCATAATTTACGTTTTCCTGAAAATGTCTACCGGATACCGGGCCCATTAAGAGCTAACCGCTGGCTGCCGACGATTATGGTTCACTATCAATTATAACCAACCCTGATGTCTTCTTTCATTTTTATCCTTCCATCCTTCCTTTCTTTCCTTTTCTCTAATAGTTTCTTCTTTTTTCCGATCGTTTACCATTGAACAGGTTTCATGAGCTCTGACTCATTGCCCGGGTGAAAAATCGGAAAGGAGAGTGGCGTTGATTTTACATTGTTAAACGATGAATAGGAAGTTAGCGAAACTGATATCGCGTCGAATCTTACGAACGAAATAGAGATTCATGAAAAATACGTGACGTACGATAGGAGAAATAAAAGGGTATAGATGTAATCCCGAGCTTCTATACTTTATTAGTTTCATTTCGAGTTTAGAGTATGCAAGATGTTGATTATATATTATGCAAACATAAATGACAGTAATTGCGTTCAATAAAGAAAAGAAAAAAAAATAACTAAGAGCAATCAAACCTCTTGCGAAAGAAACCGACGCAACGTTCAAACGAATCTCCTCGAGTTTAATTACGAGGGAGTGTGCAGTATGCTCGTTAGGCATCCTAAACAGGTAAAGGAGGTCAAAGACGATCGACTTTGTCTATGGAATCGATTAAATTAAAAACGATACGTGATGAAATCGCAATTGCACTAACGCGTATAGGTGTCTCTTCTACGAAATCAAGGATATTCGTGTGATATCACGAAGAAGATACGTACTCTACCTGGATCTAATTCATACGTATATATATAATGCGTATTATTATGAAATACGAACGTAAAACTTACCCGGGTATCCCTCTGGAATGACTATTTCCGGTCCTACTTTAACGTCGTGCCGATAACGATGGATCAATAGGGTTGCACTAACCCGAAGCGATCTCTGTTGCTGTTTGTACAGCAACACTGGCCTGCCGCCGGTACCTTCGAGCCTGACCACTCTCGGTAACGAGAATCGATCAAGGAACTCTCGAAGGGGCATGTAGCCGCCGCTCGAACCGGAACTACCCTCGGCCGTCGCTTCCCTCGAACTAGGCAGGGACTTTGGCAGCGAAGGTACCTCCTCGCTGGACATCGTGGAAAACTCACCGTTCGACGACATTGTTCCGCACTATATATTATTTTTTCACTGATCTCGTTTAACTCGATCGCAGACACTACGTTCCGTTCGTTCTTCGCCAATCGGTGACACGATTCTGCATCGTTACAACATGGACAGAGTTAGGAATTTCACGAGAGATTCGCGTATCGGTAACGAAGAAAGTCTTTGAGACGTTTCTTTAGAACTTTCCAGAGCGGCACGTCATCGAATCGTAGTCGTGAAAGAACGAATCCCGCGTTAACTTTTCGCAGCATTTTTATCCCCGCGTCATCTGGTCGGTACCAGAACGTCGACGGAAACTGGCTGTCGATCGGCAACAGGTTCAGCAGGCACTTTCCTCGGTTATGTCACTTGGATCTGGACGTCACTGTTACTTTCCACTTCAACGTTGCGGAGAAGCTAGCGGATAATTATTTCCACGATCGACGATAGACAGACGACGGATCGTGAACGGGCGGGGCAAGATTTCAGAATCGATCTCGATCAAGCTGAAAGCCGATCGTTGCAGTCATCGAGCGCGACCGAGAATTCATTCACTGGACACTAACTGTTACCGCAAGCAACAGCACGCAGTGAGATTAACGATCACGGTTCGATGGTCGTTGTTGCAAAATCCGGGGATAATTCGTTTAATCCTTCGCGTTACCGATCCTTTGACTCAGCACCGTGTAAATTCTCTTCTCGAATGCCTTCGTGTCCTTCGCGAATGACCCATCTTCGACATCGCACTGCTCACCAAGGTTGACGATCCCTTCCTTTTTAACGACGACGACAATCGCTAGGAAAAAACGTTGCGTCATTCTTCCAAACAGCTGATGATTCGTTCGATCGATCGTGGATCGATTTCACGATTTCCTTGAAAGCTCATTCATCACAGGAAACGCCATTCGCTCTGCAGAATTGGCATTCCTTCGCTTCGAAAATTCCATTTACTAATCGCGAAACGTTGATACAAATCAACCGATCGATCGACCGACGTGTCAACCGCTGTCCACTCTTTCCGGCTACGTTGGAGCAATCGCATCTCCTGTGGCTCGATTCCCGTCGCGTTTACGATTTAATGGAACTTCTCACGTGCCTCGGAACATGTATTTTAGTTTTATCGCCTCGCAGCCTCCGCGATCCTCACCCTCGGATTCCTCTATCACCGAGGCTGAACTACCGCATCCTGGTAGCCTTTAGGAGAATCTATCGTCGAAGGAAGATGGCAAGAAAGCAGCTTGATAAAGTCTCAAAATTCAAATCTCCATCGAATACTTGGAGCAGAACGTTTCAAGGAGCACGTGCAAACTTTCCTTCTCCGTTCGATTCACAACGATCGGCAAAGATTCACTCTGCTTTTCTCCGATTTTATTTCTTTTTGAAAAAGTTTCTCGCATCCTAAGGACGAAAGAAGAATCATGGAGGATGTCGCGAGCGCGAAATTCGTTGGACGCTTTTCACGGTGGGACGAGGCGACGTTGCCCAAGCCTCGGAAGAAGAAGAACCGATCGAACCGGCGGACGCGAAGTCACTGACGCCCGGCGTGACTGAGGCCCAGCGTAAGAGGCCCACTGACACTAACACGCTCGCAACTGGTTGTATCGTACGATTCGTCGTACCGCCTCTACTACACGCAGCACTGTCAGTGGCCGTACTACCAGCAGCGCTTTGCGAACTTCGCTCTAAGTCCTCTCGGTGGAAGTGCAGGTTAACAGAATACATGGCTATACCATAGGCTCACGGACGCTATACCACGAACGCTATACCACGGCCAACCTACGAAGGATCTGGGCTTATTCAATAGGGGTCCTCTATTGTATCGAAGCTGAACTGTTGCGCTCCGACAGAAGCGAACCGCCCCTTAATAGTTTCTCTAGAAACGTAATCGGCCGTAGTAAGTGGAGTTGCTGCGTGTATGCGTCTCCGTGTACGAGTATCAATAGTTTGACAGGGTACGAGCAAGACGATGATATTCGTTACTAGCGAATCACCGTAGCGGAATCGATCCGGATTACTTCGTGTGCTGGTACCGATCGCCGATGCGAGGTTCGATGTGCTTCACCAAGCGGTTTGATTTCCAGTTGAAATCGATGGTTTTATTAACGTTGCGTGGGGTCTGTCAAGACGACTACCAGTAGAGAAGTGGATTAGGCGTAATTTGTTTTTTCTTCTTTCACGTTTCTATGCGCGTAACGTACTGGTTGACTGGTACCGTTAGCATAAGAGCGTTCCTCTGATTTCTATTGATATTTTCCTGGATACGTTAGACGCGTTACATAAGTACTTATCTAGAGATTCCATGCTAAATTTGCGCCACATATATCTTACACAAGGTTTTAACGGTAATGTAATTTGGTTACGTAAAACTTACACGATATTTATAATATCTATAATAAGTTAATCATTTACAAATATTTGTAGCTTCCGATCTTTTTAACGTTGATCGATAACGATCGGTTTTAAATACGTAATCGCAGCAACGATATGGAATTGTATTTGAACAAACGACGAGAAATTAACGTTCTGGAGTAGAGTAACTTTCTGGCTACGTTCTAATCAGCTGTATCGTACATATATGATTTTTCATCGTTCGAGAAATGTTCGCACTTTGATCTATTTTAATATTGGAATCTCAGGCTCGTTGCAACTGTGATGTTTCTAACTGTGACGCCTTAAAAAGCAATCTCACTAGCAAATATATACGCGAGGAGTCGCGAGGCAGCTCGATCCTTATAAAAGATCGTGCAAAGTAAAACTTTACGTTCGGCCGTAAACTCGTACCCGTAATACCTTTCCTTATACAGTTATCTGCGACACTAAAGGGAAATGATACATACCTGGTCTCGGTGGATGTATATTTAATTATATCATTTTATTCACCTCGTTCGTTGCTCAACGATGCGCGCCACAGATAATAAAAATCACGATGGAACGGCTATGGTTCCTGGGAAGCTTGGAAAGTGGAACGACCTTGAGTTTCATTGTCGAACGAATCTCCTCGCGAAAGAATAACAAGCGTGTACACGTTGCATCACGTCTAGTGATATGAGTTCGCACGATCGTTTCGCGATGCCTCTTTTCTCTTCTTTCCCATCTTTTTCTTCACATCGCTGTCTTTTTCAGTTTCTTCTTTCCTCCATTACGGAGAATCACACTCTTTTGTTCGCCGATTGCGCGCGCCGTGACGTGTAACGACTAACGACGACGTACAGTACAGCGAGAGATCGTTGCCACACCGAGCAACGAGATATCCTGCTGGTGTCGTGCGTGTGCTTACACTACGGCTTCTCTCTGCTTGACGGACAGGGAGGAAATTGTAATACCGTGGAGCAGCCAGATAAGAACGGTTGTGTAATAGGAACACATTAGAGGCTGTTGTCACATCCACGCGAATTTATGAATTCTTTGATTGAACTTGCTTATTGTTAGAATCCGGTTGAAACGTAATCTCGCTGGATGTTTCACAATGGGGTATTAGAGGTTTAAGTCGGACTCGCAGATCGTCGCCAAAGATTGTGCGAATCAAAGTGCGCGACAAAACGCAGCGTCTTTCTCGATTACGACACCGCGGGCAAAAAGTACAAAACATCTCAACCAGGGATTTTACTTTCCTCTGTTTTTTACGATTTCGAGATGACATCATGCGCAACAAGGTGTAGCGTACGTTGTACGTACGGTTAAATCTGTGCTAGCGAGCTCCAAATTTGGCGAGTATTCGTAACACGCGTCTACCGCGTGTTACTTGTTCCCTGTTTTATTTCGTTTCGCTTTTATTCCACTTTGCAGTTTGGCACGGAGCGCGTGTCTTACTTTGGACAGCACGTTGCACGGCGAGAAATTATAGAATTTTATTCAGTGCCGTTGGCAAGTACTTGAATGCTAATTGAACGGTTAGTTTGAAAACCTAGCGGATAACGACGCAGCGACCTTAGGAAATAATTCTGAATTTTCTTCGTATTTTTGGGAGGCTGGAACGTTAGACAATTTATATCTTTTACTAAGTTTCATTTCAGCTTTTATTCTCCGAAAATTTACCAAGCAAATATCGTAACGACTCGAACGAACAGGCATCCATTAGTGTGATACCGCGTAATATCCGCGATTCAACGTCTCGCGAAGGAAAAAAGTTCCATTTCAACTTTATGACGCAATAACCCGCGATTCCGCTTCGCAGCTCCGAAATTAATTACGATCTTCATTTTTTCGAGGACGACGGTCCTCCGTAATATCCTAGCATCGTTGGATAGAGAAAAATTTCATCGAAACGAATGGATCTCGGTGGAGGAACGAGGTCCGTTGGCATGCAGTCGCGATATTCGAAGCGCTGAAACGGCGCTATTAATGGAGCAGACAAAACCGGGACAGCTCATCGTGATAAACATTTACGAGTACAAAGTCGCTGGCGTGCCGTATCCTCGAAATGCATTATAGTAGCATTTATTTGGCCGTTACACTTCTTTACGGCTTGTTGGACAAGCTTTCCTGGGCGTACCCATGAAATCTGGACTATTGAAAGCGTATCGTGGTCGTTGTATCCGAGAAGGCACCACATAACGCAAGGGTTCGAACGGATAGGCCGTGGCACTACCAGCAAAATGGTCATTCGTATTGTCTCAAATGCTTTTCAATGTTGACCGTAGCTCGAGGTAGGAAAAATGTTGGTACGGTGTAGGAGAATTTCCAAATAAAACAAATGGTAAAATATCGCCGTGTAACATCAGGCCGTGCTGAATCTCGCCTATTACATTGTCGAGTTTCTTTTACCTTTTGGTTATTTAACGTTCGTTCGAGCGTATTCGGACTATTGCCGTCGTTGTACAGGATGCTTCAAAGCAGACAGCTTAGAACGTTTCACTCGGCGATCGGAGTGCCTGGCAACACCATGGATTTTTCGCGTTTCCTTATCATCGCGAAAGTTTCTTCGCCGGAACTAAGAGGATCTTAGAAGTAGAGATCGGCGACGATGGCGGAGCGGTATGGTACGACGCGTACTATGCGTGAAACTCAGAGTTTATTAATACAACGTCTGTTGCAATGTCTCGGTCCATTTAATTCTATATTTATCGTGGTCGCGTTTAGTAGGTACGCGAAGATAACGACTAATCTGTGGAAAGGATCAGTCAAGGCAAGCCGGAGGGTCCATTGCGATCGCGAACCGGCTATCTTCCCACGGTGTGTTGGCCAGAGGTTCGTTGGAAAGAAGCGAGTCGAGGCGGTGTGAGCGCAGCCTTGCAAGGACAAGGACGCCATTTTAGATGTAAGCGCGCAAACAATTATTATTACCCGGAGAGCCCAGGGTGTGGCGGCTTCGGTGTTTCTGTCTGAAGACAAAGCTGCCACGGCTACACGGAGGCAGAAAGGCAAGAGGGAATTAGGGGGACGGAGAGAGGGATAGAGAGAGAGAGAGTAAATACGTTGGAGAGTGGCATGATGATGCAGAATGCGCGATTAAGCACTTTTACGGGCGTCAAGGTCAGCGACGAAGAATCGTAATAGAGTGCAACAATTATTTCATGCTTTTGTCCCTTGAGCCGTGCGCTCTGCACCGAATGCACCTGTACTCGCAACGGTTATGCTTGAATGGCGTTCACATTTTCTAGCGTGTTCCAGAGGATTTGACGGACCGCGATTCCGGATTTAGGCGTTTCTGCCATGTAATCGAGTTATCGATAGTCGAGCAATTTGAGATTCAAGAAATAGGAAGATGGCACGCATCGTTTTATCAAAATCTACGTATCTTAGACTTCCTGCTATTTCCATGCCTTTCTCTATATTTATCTTCTTTTTATCAAACAAAAGATACCGCTCGTTTACATCTTTTTAAACGCAAACTTTAATTACCTTCAATTTGTTTTGATACTTACCGTGTAAGTTAGAACCTCGTTCGGCTAACATTATATTCCGTTTATTCGCAAATACCACTGGTTCTATCGATTTATCGCTAATTAGTCGATGGCTAGGCTGGCTGTGTTCCATTCAAACGGAAAACACGCATCGGAGCGCCATGTTTAAGGGCAACGTTATTCGGTCACCGGTGTCAACGATCCGATATCGTGCGGATCGATCTGTTCACGATTCACGCCGAGAATGGCACGGCCGCCAATTAGGACGCACGCGCTTCGCATTTTTCATTCGGCGTTTTCATATGAAATAAATGTGCTAACTAACCAATTACAGCGGGACGGGCCACAGGACCGGCTGTTCTGCTCATTAGTGTCACGGTAAAGTGGCGACCGCACCTTTGCGCACCGCACGAATACGATGACGATGACGGTCCACTACTCTCCCGGCAACCGATAAATTCGATCCTCGTCCGCGAAGAGATCGCACGCCAGATATTCGTTCGGTCGCGTTCACGTACAATGCCTTAGATATCAACAGGCGCAAAGTGGTTCGATCGAATAATTGATATTTATTATGCGACTCGTTTCCCATCAATACGTATGCCGTTCCCGACACTTTCGGTTCCGACTTTTCCTTTTTAACGTCCGTCGTACCTGTACCACGGAGTCTTCTGCTACTTTTCTCAAACAAGCGAGAAACTGAAATTTCCTACTAAAATTAGCATCGTAAATTATCAAGCAAGAACAGGTTCGGTACTTTGACCGCTGCATCGCCATTTAACATACTAATACGAAAAAGGTAGATATCGAGCAACACTTTTACGATCGACGAGAAACGTACTGGTTTCGTTTTCAGTAGCAATTTACGCGTAGCTATGTGTACTTACAATGTTGTTAGCATATTGTACTCGATGTTGTTCACCACGTAATAATGTTTATAAGTACAGCGATTTTAAGTAATGACCAAATACGATGATCGGAAGGTTCCTACATTACGAGTTTATTTTCCGGCTACCTGTCAGAAATTATACGGTCATTTTCTCTGATTGGTCGAACGTAAGAAATGAGCGTAATCGAAGCGCAGGAATTTGTTCCTCGGGTTAACTCCGCCGTACTGGGAATTCCATCCCTGCGATGCTCATCGGCTCCATACCGAGAACTTCTTCGGTTTAATTGGACCTTGTGCCGGACCATATCGATTTTTTTTCTTGGATTTCGTTTAGAAAGAAAAAAGCTGCGAACAGGCTGATGAGAAAGGAACGATCGGTCGATGAAAGTGATTCGTGTTAGGGGTTTTCGTAGGAAATATTGTTATCGGATCGATTTTGATTCGGTTGCGTATATTAGTTGGCAGTGCAGTAGAAATGAACGCAAAGGATTCGTCGGAGACAAAAAACAGAAGCTTTCTTCTGGATCGTTCGTAGCCATTACTACTCGTGTAGCTTGCTTACCTGCAGATGTAATTGCAAGGTACTTGGTATTTTTATCGTCTCCACCGCCGCTTTAACCGAACCAACGCTCTTCATCTTATTGTTGTCTGGTGTTCTCGCTTTTATGACGAAAAAAAGGAACGTCGGGTAGGTACGGCCACTTTTAAGAATTCCAAATGGGAATGGACAAAGGACAATATATACATATGCCCGAGGTTGCGTGTTTTTCATCGTCTGCGCTGTCAATTGGTCGCAGTTGCTTGAAAACAATCTGAATTCCATCAACAGGCGTATTTCCGTTTCGTAAATTAGATTGCTGCCGCGTACCGCTATCTTCAAACTAACTTTTAGATCGCGTTTTTCGCATCTTCCTTCCATTCTAATTTCTTTTCGTTGCTTTTAAATTCGCTTCAAGTTTTCCTACTTTGAAATTGGCACTAGTTAAATGTATAAAATTTTCGGCAAAATATAAAATATCGGTCTCAGTTATCCTTACGATATCTCGCTATAATTCCGATCGCAACGAAAAATATCTATAGAAATTTTGTTTTAAATTCGAGGAGACTTATTAAAAGAAAACGGTGCCGTGTACAAGTCGTGAAGCCGATAAGACGAACCGGTATGGTAGCGCGAACGTTATCGTTCAAAGCCGCCGCATAAAGCAGGTTACGTTGGACAGGTCGTTGCGCTCGTAAAAACGCTTTCGATCTGTACAACAGGATGTTTCATTGCGAAAAATTTCGTTTCTACGCGCCCACGAGAACGTCGGTCTCGCTGTACGACGTGGGTATACGCGTCCGGATGAAATTTTCCTAAATCGACGAATAGAACGACACGATATCATCGCCCCTTTGCCCGATTCCTCAAATTAGTATCCTCGACATTTTTCTCAAGGACAAAATATTATACGCTCATAGAGAAGCAGTAAGTATACCGCAAAGTATGATGCAACGAGTTACCGCAACGTATGCCGTAATAGATCCTAATACGACAAGCATGCAGAGGATTTAACAGTTTACAGATTGCAACATTGTATTGACGCGTATGGTTGACGCTTGAACGTGTTTCATAATGAAATATATGGATAGGACTGATGAAGTTGAACGAATTTCTAACGAACGCGTCGTTTTTCGTAAAATCCGACGACTTTTATAGTTATATTCAAAAAGAAGAAGAAGAGAACGATTACCATTTGCAAACGCGAAAGCGACAATGTTTCAAATGTAAAATTTCACTCCTGGGACCAGCAACTACAGCTTCTTTTGGTGGTGTTTTACGCTTTAAACTTCAGACGCCACATCAGGGGACTGGGATTAGCTGCCACGCTGTCTTATTGAGAAAGATGACGTTCGAATGCACGATGCCACGCAGTGTTTTGAATTAGCATAAAGCCATGGAAGCACACGTCGGGACATGCCAATTCAAGCACCGGAATTGCCACGTCCAAGCGATATTTTTGTTCCTCGTCTAATTAACATTCAGTCGACGTCGGCTGCCTCCTCGTGCTACTTGCAACAGATTATTTTTGCATGTCACACGATTCCAGTAGCGTGCTACCTAAGAAAGATGCTGTCGTTCAAAGGGTAGTGGAAAAACGATGCGAGAAACTTCCTTCAGAAATAGCGCATGGAAAATATCGTTAAGTTACAGAACTCTTTTAAACGTTTCAGTTTTCTTTTCTACCATTTCTCGTAATTTGCTTCCATAATTTCGCACGATCGAGGAGATCTCGTTTCTAAGAAGATCCGCAAGGAATAAATCGTTATAAAAAGAATGAAAAGATTTTTCAGGAATAGCATACGGAACTCGCAGCAGCGAGTTTTCATAAGCTGGTTGGTTATTTGTTGTACGCGCTAGAGGTATACAGTCTCTTTGCAAAAAGTAATTGATTTACATTTGCAAGCCTCTTATCAAAGATCGTACGACAGATCGGATTGCGAGTTATCGATTCGACGCTGACAATTTCGTAGCAGGAAGTAAATCGGTGGTTCTGCTAACAGCAAACCGAGACAGGAATATCAATAAGTCAATGGCATCCGCATTGAATGCTAGTTTCGCCGAATCAATTATAAAATTGCCATATCGTATATACATATATAGCGCTTCGATAACGGTATATTTACAGTGAATCGCGCAAGAATGTCTTTACTCCATAAATTATCATGAAACTTTGTCGCGACATTTTTATACTATACCGAACGGAGAAAAAAAAGAATATATTTTCGTGGTTAAAATTTTGCCATGAATTTGAATTAAAAAGATACTCTTGCATACACGCGTACGTACGTGAGAATTTCTTTAAATCGAAATGCAAGTCTAAATATCCTTATCGTTAGATGGTCGTCCCATTTGTTAGAAATCTTATCAAATTTTCTCTGTCGCTTCTATAATTTAGGCATACCGTAATATTACGACTGACTAAGCACACAATTTACTGAATATGCAAAGCGTTTTACGAGTGCGTGCCTATTATACAATGCCACTACAATGTAGCATTTTGTAACGAATGCTATTCTAACGTATCATAGTCTCTATGCACGCAGTTGGTTATTGAGAAGTAACTTACACCTTTGGAAATATGTATTTTATTTCCCTCGCAACGATAAGATCTTTCTTTCGTTGTTACGACTAGATTGTGTCGTAAGGAAGGTCCCTTGGCTACCCGTATTCATTGATTGTATCAATCAGAATGTATAGAATATAAAATATACGTAGAAGCAACGTGTTCCATATTACGTGTTCCTTTCTTGCCGCACGGAAAGAATAAGACGAACGATAAATTTGAATTCATAGTCGCTTTGAAAAACTTTTAGCGTGATAAATTGTAACAGCCAGTTTCTCTAAAGTCACTTTGCCAGATTTAATCTTCGCATACCCCAAATAACTACAATTTATCCTCAGCCCTATCGAGTTTTATTACTCGTAAAGGATCTCTGAGTAATCGGTTATCGTCTTCTTTATAGATTCTTTTTCATATTATATTGAAGATAATAATTATTTTCACGAGCGAAATCCCAATACGACTATAACGAAGAATTTAACGTAATTCAGAAGATGGAAAAAGAATTCCAAATAAGAAAAATAGTTATTTATTACCGCGGGGCTATTACGGCCTGAGAAATCATTTTTATGAACCGAATACGTTTTCCAGTCAATGTGTAAACACGTTACATGCGCCTCTCTACCTTGGTTCTTCATCTTGAATTATGCGTTCAATTCATCTTCGCTTTTCGCGCATAAATTTCTGCGATATGGTCGGGATCCTCAGACATACTATATGCTGCTGCATCTGATTTATCGTTAGCGCCAGTATTTCGCATAATATCTGTGGAAGTGCCATGAAATATCGCGGCTAGCCCATGTAAAAACCATCCTACCTTTAAAGTACAACATTTTTCTTGATTTGACTTCATGAGTTGGTAATATAATGATCAATTTCTTGGTGAAATCATTTATTTTTCTTATACGTATAAGACGAGTAAGAATTCGTAGAACAGCCGAGAGAAAATCGATCCTATAAATAAGTCGAGGAATATAGGAATATAACGTCGAAAAAAAAAGAAAAAGAAATGCACGAAAAGAGAAACTCGTTAGCTCTTATCTTATGCCTTTCGATTAAGCAGGTATGTCTCTTACCGACTGACCCACATTGTTAAAAGTCTGGTATCGAAACACGCGGCTGTCGTCTTAATTAGACCACCTCGTTTTTCCTCGTCGCGTGCAAGGAATCCTTTCAAACCTAAATTGGAACACGTCGTGCGCGGCAAGTGTGCACCGTGTGTTATCCAGATAAGATCCATGTAATGAGTTTATATATTTTGGTTTTTCTCTTTGGTCTTTGATCTTCCTCTGATATGATAACGTGTCATGCGTGATTTCATAAGACTAGTCATAAAAAATCTCATCTCATGCTGCCGATGCTTTTTGTACATAGGTAAACGATCCTATTAAAGCGTTTAAAGTGATATTCTTGAAATAAGTTGGAGAAAATTATACCGACTTTTTAGTCGTGTTTCGTTAATGGCTATTAAATACCGCACTCGGGAAAATAAATGTACGATAGCAGAGTGATTATCATCTTTGTATAGTTTTGGTAATAGACGAAGGTAGCCTCGGTATAGCGATTTTACGTTTACTCCGCGTATTTCTTTCTACCGATCGGCGCGTGTATCCGCGGTTATTTAACAAAAATAAAAATAAAAAGAAAAAAAAAGGGGAGAAAGAAACAAAAGACGAGATAAAGTAAAAGGCATAGAAGAAACGATTTCCTCGCGATCGACTCGCAGAACTTGGTCGATACGAGCGCGAGCCAGAGAATACGCGCTTCGGCGGGAGTAGCGGCGTTCGCGAGATTCGGGTAGCGTGGATCCTGCGTATGGGCGGCGATGAACTTTTCAAGGTTGCCGGTCGATGACGACGACACGAAGGACCCGAAGACGCCGCTGACTCGACGAAACTTTCCTCCCCGCTTACGTCACACACGACGCTACATGCACGTCAGGTGGCAACGACACCTCGCGATGCAGCTGCAGCCCTCGGGGATTTTGCGCGAGGCGTGGGTTAACCAGTTTTTAGCAGGGTGGGGGTGGATACGAGAGGGCGGGAGGAGGGGAGGGAACGAAGTCGGCGAGGCGGCTGGGTATCCGGGCCAGCCGAAATCGACGATGAAAGTACAAACGAGAACGAAACTGGTTCCTCCGATATTTTGATACGTAAGAGCTGTTTCGACACCGCATACGCAATCGGCGAACTTGAATCTGCGGGTGTCGTCCGGTTGATGTAACGAACGCGTCAATCGACCGGACCAACTGGAAATTTCGTAGGTCAACGTTTTTACGATATGGAAACGCTTGTTCTCGCGGTAAAAAGAGCGAACTGCGGACATATGGATTTCGGTGAGACTGACGAAGGTTGGTAATTCGGTGTGTTTGTTGGTGAAATTAGTAGGTTCGTGGTACTCGGAACGTCTTGGAATGTAGTTGACAAATTTTTTAGTACTGTTATGAAATTATCGGAATGCATGGCTATAGCGCGTGCTTGTTTACTTTTCTTATAACGTTGTACGAGAAAGAGCGTATTGTAGCTTTACTTTTACGGAGGTCATTATCTCTTTATCTATTTTTATTGTAGTTCTTTCGCCTCTAAGAACATCCTGTACACTGCTTAATTTTACATTCATTTGTTTGATTAAAGAAATTCTTGCCCATCTTTTCTTCGGATAATGCCGCAAAAAGTACATTAGCGAGTAGTCGGCGGTTTTAAGGGACAAACGTGATGTGGCAAAAGCTTTCGTTTCAAGGACAGTAGTTTTTGTTCCATTATGCTCGTAGTACGATGCGTAAGAGCGATTGGGAGGAAAGAAAAACGAGTGGAAAATGGTAATTATATTTAAATAACGTTATCCGAGAAGAAACATCGTTTCGGAGGCAAATAACTCGTAGCTCGGCGAATACTTTCCATATATAAATTATATCTATCAATCTTATAACAAAATCGTTGCATATGGTAATTTCGAATTGTCATACAGGTACGGTACTCTTGTTATCTCGGATATTTAATTCCTAGCCGCGAATCGGATAGAAACGCGATTCTCCAATTAGTTCAAAGCTCGCATTATCTTCCCTTCTATAGCAACTAGAAGGCAAACATTTCATACCACTCTGTGTATGATTCCCGTCTGCTACGTCTATATAGCCAACCCTTTGCAAATTGCTCGTATCTTACCTCGGATTGACGAGCAAGAGAAACCTCGAACCGTCCCCAAACTTACGAACGATCACAGAGCGTGTATCGAGGTTCTCCTCTGCCAATCAGCGAACCCCCAGAAAGAAAGCAATACTTTCCGGTTGCCTCGTTATCGACCTTCCCGAGACCACCTCCTGAAACTTCTTTTCTCAACGGGAAGAGGAGGGGAAAAAGGAAAGGATAAAAAGAGTCGTATCATTTGTAGACGTGACAGTGCAAACCAGTTTCCCATAAAATTCACCGGACACGTCCGAAAGATGCATCCACCAGCCATCGAACAGGCAGATAGCTCGTGACGCTCGGCATTGGGAATAGTCGAGATCGTAGGGTCAACCGAGAGAACGAAGATCCTCCGCTCATCAGCATCGGATTATTATTGCTCGGCCTGACCATTCGTGTACGGCGCTCGGTGTACATACTGTATATCCACACTTTGCACGTGCACACACACACGCACACACGAGCGCGCGCACACGCCCACACGCACACGTATTTCGTGCATAGTCCCTAGGGATACGTACTTACTTAGGTTTGGTTACCACGCGATTCGTTCGGCTAATGTAACTCGAGCGACACGCCGAGTAATAACTTTATTCGGATACCCTATCGACCCGCGTAATCGCACGGTAAATGTTGCTTGCCTTTTTTCCTAGTCGTAAACATCGTCGTTTATGACACTGCTCGTACACGTCGGCGTACACGTGGTGCCGCGCCATACCGTGCTCTTTCATGGTCGTTCATTTGAAGTCATCGTAATTAGCGAGCACCGGCTCGTTCTTTGATATTAAGATTTATGGAGCACGGATTAACCTGTTCTACGGAATCCGTAGACCGGCGGCCTTGGTCGCGGAAGAACGTTTCTCGACCTGGTTTGCACGCGACCTTTTGCCAAGGATTAAGCAAGGGATTAAGCAAGCGTCTCGAACAACTCACAAAAGCACGGAGTTCCTGTTTACGGTTCTCTCGATAAATTTCGATTTGCCTGGAGATTGCCGCGCTCTACCTTAGGAATATTCAGTAGAGCATAACAAACAAAGAAAAAAGAAAAGGAAAAAAAGACAAACGTACAAGAAGAGACAGAAATAGAGCAAATGAAAAAAGCATAGGTGTCCGTAGAAGTGAGTAGTCCCGGGGAATTATCGCTAACGAGCTTATCGATTAATGTCGATCATCGGTTCACCATCCGGATGCATTACCTTATAACATTAATTCCCCTTTTTTTACGGATGTCTCCTATACGATAAAGCTGCTTATTATCGCCGCATCGGTCTCAATCATAAAAGTCAGCGTTAAGATGTGCAAAAGGAACACACGGTGTGTAAGAACAGTGTGTGCATCGGCTCGGTGGAGCTCGGCCATCTTAATACAACTATAAACTTATACACGATGTAACTATCCCCGCTGTTTACATGTCGGCTATCACAAACGCACAGGAATCATTAACGAGACATGTTTCAGAATTTCCCAACAGCAGGATTTTTCGTTTGCTCGCGACCGTCTCAGCGCAAGCAACAAGACGACTTATCGTTGAATAATAAGCGACAGCCATTCTGAAACGCGGCTGCTTAAGCATCCTTTCATTATCTCGTCCTATCTAATTAAAAGAAAACGTAGCACCGGCGAATAATTCATCGCTTATCGAGATTAGACGTACCGCGGAATTAGGAACAAATTATTGCATGCCGGATCGCATTCGTTCATCCTGTGCGCGCGGCTAATTGAGGCGCGAATGTGCCAACGAGTTTGAAAAAGTCGATAATGCGAACGAGCTTGTTAGCGGATTCGTACATGGATCGTGGACGTCGTGTTCTCGAAGAGAAGGCGAATCGAGAATGGAGGTTCATTTTGTTAATTATGAAAATATTTTAATTTCACTACCTTATGCCATTAAGAGTGTACCCGATTCCACCTTGCTGTCGTAGTAGCCTTTTCGGGCAACTATCAACGACGCTTTCTTTTTACGGTCCCGCGTTGTTCGCGTATATCGTCAGGCTGATGCATACGAAAAAATGTTTTTACAAATGAAGCTTCAACATCGTTTCTGCAAAATACGAAAGCGATATCGTCTCTCGTACGGTGAATCATTGGACGCAGGAAAAATACAGCTAACAGTGAGTCCACTTTCGGCAAACAGTACTTCAAACAACATTACGAAGCCGGCACTTACATCCTCAAAATTTTATACTCTTCAACCAACAACTACCAGCCCATTGGGTTTTTTAGCTCACGCAAATTTTAACCAACCGCACTTGGGCTAATTAGCCGTGCGCGGCAAACGGTCCAACAAAAACCTCCCGGACGCCCACAAAAGCCGGTTACTTAGGTCGTGCGTTTCTTTTTTCCTCGAAAGAACGGACAGGGACGTAATCCCCGACGAGTGGGAATTATAAGAAACAGAAAGAGAAAACGAGGATGCCGAGGAAGAGGGAACGGTTTAGCGCAACGATCTTGGAGGCGCACGGGCACGTGAGAATTAACCAGCATTTGCATTGTAATACGCGTCGGGTAATCACTATGATTGCGGTGGGCGTAGCCAATCCTTAACTTTAATAGCCTGGGTTGCCCAAAAGCCCCGTGTCGCCCCGGGTACGCGTGCATGTGCGGCGTGAAACTTTTATCGTTTCACCGAGTCGTAATTTTTGCGGGTGCACGGTTACGTACGTGGTCCTTAAGGGAGTCGAGGTATAATAAGCGCCATGCTGCCTCTTCCACGGCCTTTATTTTCGACTCATCGACACCGGCGTACACAGAGAACGGCAGGTCCCTTGGTCCAGCGTGCTCTACGATATCGTACCGCAGATCTTTCGAACGTACACTCGCAGATTTATAGGTGTAAAGTCGACAATCGTAGTGTCAGATAAAATGACGAATGAGAATGGCAAGCGCGCTTCTGTTCGTAACACGAAAACACTGGTTCCAATCGATCCAAGTGTCTCATTGGTTTTAGCTAAAACCTCGTTGGTTAAACTCGATGGACACGCGTCGATGTCGAGTTCCATTCAATGCTCCATCTTTCTTCTCGTTTCGTTTCTCGCGCGATCTTCGTTCAAGAAACGTGCCATTATGGAAAATCACTCGGTAGAAAGGACGGGGTCGGAGAAGAAACCTCGTACACGTGTGTCGTGCAATCTGGCACGATGTTCCCCGATGATGTCAGCCAACACGGTTGATCTGCTTAGCCGTACGACAGATCGTTGGAGCACGATTACAAGCGACTCGGCTTTGGCACGACTCTGAGAAAGCTGCCAGGTTCCCGTCGTCGAACGTGTGGTCCAGCGTGCCGCGTGACTCGACACACGTGTGCCACACGCTCTCTCGCGGTGCACTGTTCGTCGTTGATTGAACGTCGTCGATTCCTGGCCGCTGTTACGAGCCACAGACTCGTAACGGTCTGCAAACTATGTTTTTGTGCCGTCCGCATCCTGGCGAGAGGGATCATCGTTTCTTTAGACCGCGGAACACGCTCTCGCGGATGACGAGACGTTTTACGTTTTTCGTTGACGTGACTCATTGTCAGGTGAACGGTACAACGCTCGGATCGCCGTGTCCTGCGCGCACGGCCACGCTAGACGTCGCTTCGCACTTCGGATCCACTGCCAAGGGCTCCGCGTTTCCCCGCAGATAGTTCGTACGCTTTTACGACGCAATGCGATACAACGGTCCCGCTTTTCTTGAAAAATCTGCCCATTAATCGTCAGTTTGAATCAATTGATATTCTCTTTGATTTCTTCATATTCGCTTAGAATTAGCAGATAATTTGTTACACGGCATAGGTGATAACTCGAACGAGGCGGTGAACGAGTCAAGTTCAGTCTTTTTATACCGTGAATTCGAACGATCCAACGAGAGACGCCCACGCTCGTTCTTTTTAATAAACTCGTTCGAAATATCGCGTACATACATCAAACTCGTATCTATGCTTCGATCTCGGTAAACAAGCGCTGATAAAAAATTACGACCTCGAAATTACTGTTTTCCGAGATATCGCACGGCCTTTCTTCAATTATTTCTACTCAACGTTGGGGGGCGGCGAGAGCGCGGGCACCTTAACCTTTATGTTTAACCCCCAATACTTACGCCGATTTTGCCACATTGTATATAATTTGTGAACACTGTAATTTGTTAACGTCCGTTCGCCGTGGACGATAGAGCGTCGCCTCTTTCGGTGTCCTGCGATGATACGTAACCAATTTAGACTCTATCGTGATATTTCATCCGCGCGAATTTCCAAGTATCGACGATCGCGGAGAAAAGTTAACGCGGGAAATTACAGAACGTCGCGATACGACGAGGAGTATCGAATTTCCTATATCGCTCCTTTTTCGCGGTAAATCGACATTCTTAAGAGTTTCGTAGATCACCTGGTAGCTTTAAATCGGAATTCTCGTCAAACTGTGGCAAATTAATCGTACAGTTGCCGCTGGTATAGTTCGTTAATTTTAACAAAACTGTTGGAATACAACGACATTAATCTTATACAGACACCTATACAGGCATTTGAACAGGACACTTACACAGGTCATACTCACTACTGTATAGAGAGTGGGGTTGAAAATCCTCTAAGGGACCATGGGTCACTACGTACAGTCAGTCTGAGAGTAACTGGCCAAATGACAACAATCCATAACACTCGCTTATATTTTAAATATATTTGGTTCTGTAATTCTGTTTAATAAATATCACCTAATATTATTTCAACATAAACATTGTGTCTTCCACAGATTATTAATTTTAACTTTAAGATTAAATTCTAACAGAAACTGTCCACCATTTAATATTCATGAAGCTTCTATTCGTTGTATCTGATCATCCGTTTAAACATATCGAGACAATCGCGATGGTTCTGCCCACGTCGCATAAACATTCGACGAATGTTCGCACCTTGGTACTTGGAAGGTCTGCCATTATCTTTTCAACCTACTACTACTGCTCGTTTTCTACGCTGGAACGATCTAAACGAAATGAATACTTTTACGAACGAATTTTATACCGGCCACTTAGATTACCGTTTCGACAATCCCTCAAACAATCAAGGTATGCAGCATCTCGGCGTTGCCGTGAAAAAATAACCAAAGATCCGCGATACACCGTTGAGGCAGCGAGCCGAGCGATTTCGAGGCTATAATTTTCCCTGGTCGCTAGTTCAGCCAGGTCACGGTCGATCTACCGATCGTCCGTTTCGCTGCTAAACAACGATTTAAAACAATTCAATTCATCGACAAGCGATTAAGCTCCGTCTCCTTTAAGCTTCCACGATACCAGCTTGGAATATACGTACCTATTCGCTCGTGATTTATTCCACGGAAGATCATATGTCGCTATTATCGTGGTGTTCGGAATTAACGCCGATGAATGGCAGATCGTTAGGGACGTTGAATCAAAGGAAAACCAGGATCAGGTTGCGTTGAAAATTTCCACTGTTTCTTATTACCGTTTAATCTTTTCGTTCGTGTTAGAATTTAATCTTAAAGTTAAGATAGAAGACTATTTGTGTCTATGTGTGTGCCAATTTCCTTGGCTGGGAATCTGGTCGATACGCACATTCGTACGGTGGTTGGGTTAAATCCGCGTGATTCGGTGGACCGTTCACGATTGTCTCTGGTGTGTACAGACGGATAGAGAAGGTAGAGGAAGGTATCTCTTGTCGGAAGTAGACATTGATGGTCGATAGTTGGCGTCTCGAGATGCGGACCATGTCGACGAGGAGACTGCTACGGAACTGCGTGCCGCGGCCATGGAATCGTTCGAGATCGGAGATCACGCGAGCGTCGGAAAAGGACGAGAATCCAAAGGCAGAGGACCGAGAGGGAGAGAGAGAGAGAGAGAGAGAGAGAGAACGAACCGCGAACCTCGACGAGCTCCGAGCATGTCGCCACTAACTTGTATTAATGTTGCCGATCAATTTTAATGGACGTGCTCGCATCAGCGCCGCGCGTGCATTTGCATGCGTATACAGGGTGTTTCTTGCTTAATGCGCGTTTCTAGCCGCAGCTTGGCACACGTGGTATTATTATGGCCGATCGTTGATAAGTCATCGGTTTAGAAGTCGCCGTAGATTGCCTTTAATCCGAGAGATAAATGAAGTTAGGATACGGCTGAGAAGATTTGTATCGAGTTGGTTTTACGAGTATGTATATAAACTTTGGCACAGGATATATCCCACGTGTGTAACGGTATTTCCGATTGTTCAGACTGATTCGGCTGTTATTTTACCTCGCTTATTCATTTGTATTCTTCGCTCTTGCCATTTTATAACAATTACGGTTGTTTACTTCTTCTCGCGAATCTAATCTGTCAAAAGAATGTTCAGTTTCGCGCGATATGTACGATATCCAGCGTAGTAACGTTTCAAAAAGCTCGTGTTTGACAAACTGCAGTCAAGCACGTGTAATTACCAAGTAGATTAACCTCTTTGGCCTGCCACGGCTAAAGTGTTTTTGATAAACACACGTTTCTAACAGTATTGTCGAACGATCATAGCTGCCTCTTCATCGATCGCTCGTTTACTCTGAAAAGGAATCATCCTGATGCGTTCGAGGTATCTGAATGGTATTTGAACCCCTGCCCCCTCCCCGTCTCCGCCAGGGGATCATCCTCAATGAAAAGTTAATAGCTAGTTGCGATTCAATTACGTTTAACTGCTTATTTATAGTTCAATTACGTCTAATTGGCTATTTACTATCGAAGAAAGTGTCTGAAACGACTGCTTTTAGCTCCGAGTAAAAATTCGGATATGCTTTCTCATGGGTCGGCGGGATGATTGAGAGCCTGTGGCTGCTTCGACTTTTTTTTTCAACCGCAACCTTTGGCTTTGCACGATGCCGGGGCATTCTGATGTTAATAGCGAACGTTTCGTATTAGTAAATGAGTTTTAAATGATGCTGCGAGTGATAATCAAGCGGATGTAGGCCTCGGGTGAGTCGCGTAGACCAAGAAATTCACTTATCGAGTCTCGAGCGTTTTAGACGAACGCTCGCTACGATTAGTCTGCGAACGTTGCAGCGCTATTAAGATACAGTTTAGTTAAAGCATCCGAATGAATTATTCGAACAACGTATCGCCATGTTCGACGATATAAATAATTTTTAAATAATTAAGCCATCGAACGAAACAGTTTCTTGTTTTGTTGCTTCTTCGAATAAAGATTTCCCACGCTCGATCGACGCGAAATATCACGGAGACGACTACACGACAATAATTAACGCTAGGAAATCGCGTTGCGTTCGCCGTGTCGGCCGTGATAGCTCATCAAAGGCGTAACCGGGAACTTCTGTTCCGGAATTAGTTGCCTAGTTTGTCACGGGATAAAAGGAGGATAAGCGGGAAGGAGTCGCCGGGATAGTCATGCTAGTTCTTCGAAGCGAGCTTTTCTTCCTCGAATTAATCGTCTGTTGAATCGAGACCGAGAAAAACAGGTGTAACGCATCTAGTCAATTTTCCAGCGTGAGAAACCGGTTGATAAAAATGGCGAACGTGAACTGGATTCACGATATGGATGCTTTGCTATTTATTAGACCGATCGTCGTTCGCTCGGTTTTTCTTCGCGTTTCAATTTATTCACTTAAGCGGAGGAAGGCAGTGATTAGGAAATTATATGTGGATGATTTTCCTTTCTAGCTTGAATAATCAATAGTCGTTTAATACGATAATCACGAACATTGGATCGTAGGTATCAAATGCGAATGAAAGTCTTGTCTATTAATTTTGAATAATACATACGTACGTAAGAGGATTAGGATTACCAGATTGAAGTAGGCTTTCATACCGTAGGAAACGAACGTTTCTTTATTAAATTGTTAGCCGTTTTACGATTCCTACGATAACGAAGGCGCATCGACTCATCGAAATACTCGTATAAAAACGAGCTTTGCCTCGACAAATTCGTATAAATTCTTTTTTACAATTTTTGTCCGTATTCGATGTTTCTCCCATTACTCGACCAAAGTCAGCCAAAGCTACCGAAGCTTCATCCAACGGCAGAAGAAGCGATATCTCGGTACTTGTCGAGGTGGTAATTGTACCGACCAATTGCACGTTCTTCCCTCGCGCCAATTTGTCAACGAGTGCCTTACGCATGGCTTACGCACGGCTCACGCACTCACCAACACGAACCAGGTTCTGTCGCGTTTTGTAACGAGATTGATCGAGCCCATCTCATTAAGGACAAAAAGCCGGTTCGTAGGAAACGGACCAAGGCCTGGATTGACCGATCATAAATGTCCGCGGGCCGGTCGTTTTGGCGGACGAGCATGGTAAGAAACGGTGGCTAACGCGCAAGAACGTAAGAGAATAATGACAGGCAACATCGTTGGCGAGGCGAGTTGCTACCGTGATCGTAATTGACGTGCGCACACTGTTTCGCGAGAGTTGCGCTGCGCCGCTTTGGCTTTGGCAGCGCGGCCGAAGAAACGACCCCCGCCATCCCTGCTGCTCGCTCCTTTTCTTTCTCTGCTCTTGCACAGAGAGTAGTCGTAAAAAAGGCTGTATACTTTCGCAGAGTCCACGGGGCGATATATAAATTACACGTCTGGGCCCGGGAGCCCCCCGAGGAACTAACGGTACCGTGAACAGGGGCTCCGATCTTAGCCTGCTTCTCTCGTCTCTTCTCTTCTCCTCTCTTCTCGTTTCTTCCCTTTTCTCTGTTCTTCTTTTCCGCTCTTCTTCGCGCTTTGCTCTCTTTTCGTTTCTCGCGACAGCGAAAAGGGAAGAAAATCTGTTTACTCGGCTAACCCCTTCCGTGGCATGGCAGTGAGTCTGGCGAGTGCAGAGTCGTCCGGTTGATCGGCAGCGGAGATTACACGGAGTTACGTCAGCGTCCTATTGGTACGCGCATAGGTACACGAAGCGGTCGATCAAAGGCACCCGTGCGCGGATTCGTTTAATGGCCAATCTCGCTTTCAGTTTTAACTCGTCGCGTTTTCGAATGTGCCTCTTAGCTGCGCCCGTGCGATCAACGATCGGCCCGTCGCGTCACGTTCGCCAGAAATGGTACTTGCGTCGGCCGTTTTTTGCTCCTGGCCCGCGGCACGGGATGCATATTGCATCGATGCGCGCTCGGGAAACCACGTGTTCAGGGAACTTCGTTACCATTCTCTTTACGTAATTCCATATTTTCAAAGAATCAAGCGCGCGTGTGCGAACGCTTCTTTGATTCGTTGCGATGTCTCTTGAAGTTCGCTTGTAAATTTTCATCCGTCCATTCATCCATTCATCGAAGGATTAAATCAGCAGGGAACATCGCCTCGCCACACGATCTTTCAACGTACGTACGAATACATTAATTTGCAATTGGAAAAATGCCAGTCTCGTAGAGATTCCGATGCGACGTTAACAGGCACGACAAAGGAAAGAACTGTTTTCTATAGATACGTTGGAGCATGAGCCGACCGACTGTTTCGATTAAAAGCACCGTTCGACGCCCGACCATCTTTATTGATTCCCATAAAATTTAACGACGTTGACCAATGCTCCTCTCGAAGTGATTGACTCAATTATCCGCGACGAGGACGCTGTCACGAAATCCATTCGAATTCGTCGCGTGCAGACCGCTATCCGCGAACATGTGTACGTGACCAGAGGGTTTTAAACCCTCGAGCAAACGGCCCGAGGACTCTGCACCGGCGTTGACCTTCGTTAATCAGAGTTCTATGCTTCCTGGTGATAAATAACGTCGCCTGCCAAGTGGGCACGGAAGACGCGACGCTTATTTGTATACAGGCTGTAGCCCCTCGTTATACGTTGCTCGCACAGGCATCGGGTATATGTAACACCGGCTAAAGGTACGAGGCGTACGGAAGAACGTAGACGGCGCCAGGAGACCAAGAGAAAGATCTATCCGATATCTACGATTTCTTGAAAATTCCCAATTTTCTAATCGAAGAATTTCATTCCACGTTACATCCTTCGACTCTTTCACGGTCTTTGTTTCTTTTTTCTTCATTTAATCGCGTTCGAACTTCTTTTTTTTTTGTAACTAAAAACCGTATACGAAGAATTACGGCGATTATATAACAACTACGTGTAGACGATACAGTAGAAGTCACGATTGGCCACTAACAACGCTTCTTCGGCTATGATTCACGGTTGTCTACGTACAAAACATCCTTTCGATAAAGTTTAATCGTTATTCATCTCTCCGCGACTTTGCCATCCATAACCGCTTCGAATCGCAAGACCGGAAATGAGTAATCCTGGAAGTTGGCGAGATCACGCGAATCCATCGTAGACGATCCGAAATTTCCCAATAGGAATTATTCAATTTTTTCGCGGTCGTCGAAGACAAACGTGTCCTGGCAACTGTTGGAAACGCGCGCAGCGCGAATCCTGCGTGAGATAGGTTACACCCACGACGTTGGGGCAGCTTTCACATTTCTCATGGAGCTAGGCACCAGTCACTTTTGTTTCGTCAGCTGACTCCTTTCATCGGGCTGATGACTCGTGCGAATCGACCAACCATTTACGCAACTTTCGAGGGAACCACGTCGCAGAAGAAACCGCTGTCGTTATCATTGCTCCGATTGCCAGCCATTGTTTCGGCAGACAACGGTGTTGCGTCGTTCTCCGCGCTAATTATGCTCCTGTTTATTAACGTTATTCCCTTGAGTAATAACGGCCAGCTGTTTACTGTTAAAGGAGCGTAAGCGTGTCGGTGAAATCGATCTATCGATGAGATGGAAATACGCTGGAATACCATTTACAGAATATCGACGCTGCATCTTGCGATGTAAGCAACTCGGCAGAAACCTGGCGTTAGGCGAAGCGAACCGGCCGTTATAGAAAAAAAAAAAAAAAAAAAGAACAGACATCGGTTCGTTCGCTCTTAACAGATTTATAGCACAGGATATGAAATTCTTTTCTTTTAAGAATTTCATTTTCTCCTGTACCGATTGATTAAGCATAAAAAGTAGACGACACGGTTCCTGTCACGTGTCGTGAAACTTTCCTGATTCATCCGGCGAGATTCTTCGCATCTTCTTTCGACCTGATAATCTCTGTCATGACTCAACTTACTCGTTCGTATTTTTAACCAGCTCTTATTGAATGCTGCTTGTAAAGTCGAAAACGTTCGAACATCGCTTAATATCTATTTTACTCCGTCTACTGTTGAAAAACACGATACTTCCTCGAAAAACACGAAAATTACATCTCGGAGGAAACCGGTCGCATAATTTTCCGTGTCATTACCAACTAGCTCCGCGTCGATCCTGTACTCCATCCGCTATACTCTGTTCCCATTGCCCGGATCAACGAGCCGCCGCGTTAATTCCGAATCGAAGATAAAGTTGGCAAAGTGGCGACTGAGAGAAGCGGCAGCGAGCAGAACCTCGTACTTGGTCCGTCATCACGTCCGTTATCTCGATCGACGCGGTGTCGTTCGTAACGCAACGACAGTTCGTAACGCGTTTTCGTCGCTTAAATTTGCTGACATTACCGATTTACCGCCGTGCAACGGAACGCTGCTTTACGACGCACAAGTAAAGAGTCTCGACAGACTCGTTCGTTTGCGCTTTTACGCTTTACGTTTTTCGTTCGTCACGTTCGAGATATTGCGCACGCTTTTTCCGCACAGCACTTTGTTAGCCGTCGTCGACAAGATTTTGTATTATTTCTTTCGTTCGTCATCACGGCTTATCTATAGTTGTGTCTTCTAAGATAGTTTACTGCTGCACAGCATTTCGTTTCTTCGTCCCTACTTGCTCCCCTCGTTCCTTCATACTCGAACGCTCGCCAGAAGAGCCACAAGTGGCCGATGGATCAACCGGACGAAGGATCGCGCTTTTCGCATCGTGGTTTCCCACTGCTTGGCGACAATCGTATAGGAAAACGCAGCTGTGTCAACTGCGTAATGTAGCGGCAACGATACTGCGAAGGGAACGCGAACAATGAGGCGATTCGCGGTAACAGGTCGATGATAAACGCACGTCCATTTTTTAGTCGACCGACTGATAAATTTTATTTCAGGTGCGTCGTATTCCGTGCTGTGGACGTGGTTGAAACTTTGAAAGAGCGCGACAGACGATTCGCGAAATTCCATCTGTCTAACGAGAATTTTCTGTCCAACACGGAATTCGTTCGCGTCAAATGTTTGACGAATTTGTTTAAGGGGTTGAAGATAGAAGATATCCATACGTAGCATTGGCAGGACCATAGTCGAGCATCGTCGAACGATGTCTGCTCGACTTTCCTAGCATCGTACGCCCGACTAACATCGTATTATCGCTATTAACGTAATACGTATCCCACGCCCAGGAAAACCGCCGGCGCATTCTGCACCGTGTCGCGTATCTCGACCACGAACTCGCTCGAAACACTCGATTTACCGTTCGCTCGGAGCCGTGTTTCGCTGGCGTAGATCCGGGATAGCCACGGTTTTCCCGTACTAATTCCACCGTATAATCTCTCGTCGCAATCTGGTATCCGATAGCTATCTGATAAGCCACCCCATCCCCGCCATTTCCTCCGCCCTCCTCTACCAGCCATTATCTCGCGTGGATCTTATCATTATACCGATGAACGCAAATTTATTATAATAGGTGGTCTAGTGATAGTAACTTTGTGGATCCTTAGGCTCCTCCACCGCCGCCAAATCGATCGTTTATTCATCGGCCAGAGCGATCGTGTAACGCGGTTCAAACGACGTTCCTGTGTATCAATCGTATTACGTATCGTCCGGGCATCGATTGTTACGAGATAATGGCCTGGTACGCGACCGATCTCCAACGCGTAATAAACGCGACGAGGAAGCGACGAGTTAATCTTACGAAGGGATATCCGAACGGTTGTTTTCGTGGCGTGTCCGAGATATTCAGGTTTCGATCGATGTAGAGCAAGGTCTTTGCTTCCGTCGATAAAGCGCGTTAAATCGCTGTGCATCGGTTTTATCGTCACTCGTAAATATACGTAATTCCGTTATAAACGTCGAAGACGAGAAGGAAATTGACTTGGAAGCAAACGCGTCAAACTAATTTTAATTTCAAACGTATGGAGCGCAGTGGAAGCAGCGCGGAAGAACGGACGAGGTAAAAAGATAGAGAAACCGGTGACGACAGACTCGCGGAGTTTTCCCTTCCGCTGGCAATTCCGCAAAGAAGAAAGTAACAGTACCCGCTCCGCGGCGTTCGCCGGGGACCGCATAAATCTCGAGGTTGCAAATTGTCCGGTCCAGAGATAGAACGCGACGCGTAGAAGGAGCTACGCGCTGCGCGCGCAAGAATAACAGCTAACAGGAAACGTTGTACGTGGTCTGTTGTATCTGTTGTGTGTACGCGTTTGTAGTCGACTATGGTAGTCCCGTTTGCGTTGCCGGGTACTTGCGCCACCGCCAGAGATTCTACGTTCTACGGACGGAACTCCGAGCTGCGAGACTTAATCTCTCTTTCTCTAGCTCCTGGTATCTATGCGAGATGAACTCCACGGATGAACGTATATGGCGCACGGTAATTGTCTCCGTAGGTGCTGCAGGTATTAGTCGAGAGTCGAGGGAACTGCTCGATGTAGAAGTTGCAGAGTCGGGTTTCAAGGCTTCCCTGTTCGTTCTCTTGCTCGATATCGACGCCGCGACGAATCGATATTGCACGTTTAAAATTAATTGGTTGTTCCAGATCAGTTTTCCGACTGTACGCGACGTTACGTACTTCTTTGATTGTATTTCAGTTCGCTGCTCCCTGGTATATGTATATGTACCGTGTAAAATTCCACAGGTTACGATCATTTTTCTAACAATTGTTAATGCATTTCCTAATAACTTCAAATTACACAGGCTAATCTTAAATCTGTTATTGTCGGCGTTCATTGTTCGTACAGCGCTACCATAATTATACGAATAATATACTCGATAACCGAGAATTATACGTTCTACGTACGAGAATAAACATCGCTTTAAGCGTACGTTTGAACGAAGCTATTAAAATTAGAAAGAAAGAAAGAAAGCTCGCCTTCGGAGTGACAATATTGCAGCTCCTTATATCGAGCTGATATTTTCTTATTTTTATCTTTAGATCCGATGATGCGATAAATGGTGTAAATGATAGTGCACGTCGCAAGAAGTATGCACGGGGGTAGTTTAAACCGGATACTGCTTATTGCTGGTGGACATCGGTACAGTCGTGATATTCGATCTTGGTATTTAGTGTTATTATTCGATGATATATTTGATGGGAACAATAGTTGGGTAGGAACTCGCAAAGAGAGCCATTCCGACGGTGATACCGATGACATAAACTTCCTTAAAGCTTCGCAATACGTTCTCGCGAGGAGATAAACTTCTTTCGCCTTTATATACGTGCAAATTAGTAACAAAGTATCTCAGGAATCTCGATTTAACGTGGTGGATACGTTTCTGAAAGCTACCTACGAGTTTGCACAAAGTGAAGCAACAGAATTCTGCGTGGTAAAGCGTGTGATCTCTGAAACGAAAAAATTGCTACGTAATTTCCATTACGTTTGGCGTGCCTCTAAACACGGAAGTCTCTCATAGTGTAATCTGCTTTTACGAGTGCTCGCGATTGAAATCAGTTATAATCATCGTCGTTATAATCTCTGGACTCGCGCTACTCTTAGCAACTCGTAATTCTAAGCCGTTACACGCGACTGAAAAAGCCACGAAACGAATCGAGATAGTTGGTGGCGGATGAACCTCGACGCTCGTCGACTTATTCCTGGATTAGTTCGTTTTGATGTGTTCGAAAGACAACACGAATCTTACGCTTATCGTCGTGATTACCTATAAAGCAACGATACCAGTTGAGAGTTGATTTTGAAAAAGAAACCAATACTTGACGATCGCGTCGTAAATTTCATTAGCATCGACGATTATCCACGCCACGACTGTTCCATCCTGAGAAAGTACAAAGGACGAAAGACAGATCATTAGGTAGAATATTACGCCTCGCCGCTCTCTCCGCTCAGTTTCAATTCCTTTCTCTCGCGGTACCCATACCGTATCGATATCGCCAATAACTTAGCAACACCTTATCCCTGACCATTACCAGCACCTCTACAAATATTTGCAACGCTCAATAACCCACCCACTGCCCCTATCCCTCTGTTAACCAACTAAGAAGCTCGGTGTTCGATCGCGGGATGAAGTGTTGCTTTCGTGAATGAAGCAGTTTACGCCGGACACGATATCGCTTACAGCGACAATTTAGCGCCGCTAGTTAGAATTATGCGCGAAACCGAATACTCGCGCTCATATTACGCGATCGCGCGATTTATAGTCTGGCGGCTGAGGATCCGCGATCGTCCTCCTACTACCCCTCTATCCCTCGCTTGTCGCGTCCATCCATCGGCCGCGAATTAAGTTTCCCGGCAATACGAGACGTGTACAACACTCAAGGTCGTAATTTCATCGTACCTTTCCACTCTATTACGGGGATTCTCATGAACTCTAACTGGACTTTCCGTTGGCTCTTTCATCGATCATCTCGCGTACGATCGCCACGATATCCGTTTCTTGTTCGTTCCACCGTCGTTCCTTTATTCCGTTGCTCGTAGGATCGGAAACCGCTGGAAAACGCGGCATCTCGAGTCGAGTTATCGATTACGCGCGAAACGTGGGCGAATCACTTTCCCCACGCGCGATTCAGCGCGATCAGCCGCTTTGACTCGCATCGACGCACCAGCCATAAGTCGGCAATTAAATACGAGATAGTCTGGATGCGTGAAAGATCTCCTTCCGAGACCCGTGTGCCGGTTAATTTTATTGAGTCGTTAGTTCGACGTTTTGCGAGAAAGAGTGGCGTGTTTAGTGGCGTGTACACGCGAGCGCAACCGAGTTTCAGAGTCGCAGGACTATTTCGTGTTAACGAACGTGCGAGGGATATCTTCTGCGAATTAATTAATCAGATGCGTCGATTGATCGATGACCGCCACGCCGCGTGTCAGTTACGCGCGCTCAAGATTTCCTCTCTAGAAGTGGATCTCTGGTAAAAATAAACGCGCACTTGCGTGCAGCTTGACGAGATTATAAGGTTGTTAAGATTATTCAGGTTCCCGACGTGCGTAGAAGCGAAGATACGAATTTATCGAGATAAGTAGGAAGTTTCTTGTCACAGCGATATCCACGCGAAGGGAATGGACCGTACGAAAGAAATTAATACGCGAATATACCTATTCTTGCAAAAAAAAGGACCTCTTATTTCGATAAATTATTAGAACGTGTAAATTTATTCGACTTTGCACTTTGTACGAGAAATCGTTTCTCGTTAGTCGATCCAAGATTGCTGCGTAGAAATTATCGTAACCCGAGTGAATCTTTCGTTCGTGAACTGAATTTTCGGTACGTTCGATTTCGACGTTTCTATTTAAATCAACTGCCGTGTAGCTACGTGTTTTTCGTACGCCCGCGCCTTTTTCTAGACAAATTCAACGATAGTCACGCGTGCACGTTTTTTGGTCAGTGAACCGCTTTTTTCGCGCATGTTATTCCATTCGACTACAAATTGACTGATACGCGTCTTTCTCCTGTTAAACGAGAGAAAGTAAGGTTACCGTGTCACGTTTGCGACACGACGACGTTATCGTTGAATATTAAATTTCCGCGTACTTTCTTAAGAGCGCCAATGGAATTTTCACTACTATTGTTTTGTATTACCGAACGCGATATGGAGTAAATAAATGGCGAGTTTCATAAAATAATTTGATACTTTAAAATTCTAATTTCGATACTTGGCCAATACCAACGTGTCCTATTATATTTTTTACGAGTATACTTGACAGACGCGGGTCACATGTACGCCGAATACACGTTCGTCCACGTTGTCCAACTTGGTGGACGTCGTGTCAGTACTGCCAAAGCAACAGTTGGCCCAATTTTTCGCGACAGGTAATCGTGCAACGAGTCACAGAACGAGAGAATGACACGACTGCTTCCGTGTCTTCTCGTTTATCATTCTCTGGAATACAGTTAGAATAATAACGACGTTGAAAAACGACAAGCGAAAGAGAAAGGTTGACAAATTGCGGTAAACCTACGTAACCAAAGTATAACGATCGGTACGTGTACAGGAGACTATTAAAAAAGTAACTTAGGATTCTAGGAATAACTTGGAATAAAACGATATCGGCTAAAGCACACGGTTCGTAATGGAATTTCTATATCGCGTCGTTCGCCATTCGTTGGAAGCAACGTATCGAATCCTTCGAATTAATGCAGTTTCTAACATCCTTCGTCTTCGATGCTCTTGTGCCTCGTTAAGCAACGTGCCACTTCTCGTTATAATTGAACCACCAAGACTTAACCGAGGACCAACGACACCTTAAACGAGTATAACGTTTACACTAAACTAAACATTGTAGAACCTGTGTTATCGTCAATCGAAACGCCTCTCGGCGAGCAACATCGTGCGAGACGAGTTCATACCGACTCAAGTTGCAACATAATCGCAATGGCAAAAACGCCCCGGCCAGCCTACCTGTCCAAGCAACTCCACTTGCGCGAGCACCAACGTATACCCGTACACTACCTATCAAAAGTATCAAGACGCTTGATCATTTTTGACACAGTGTAATTTAATTGCGAAATTACAGATGAAACAAGTTGCAACGATTTTTCGTCTATATTATCGTTATAACTATGGATATTATGACAGCGTATAGAATATTATGGTAGGATAATATTTATCCTCAGTGGTTAATACGCAGTATCGAAAATCGTGTCGCGTAGGCGTTAAAATTTACGAAGTTGTTTTATTATTCGAAAGGTTCTTTATCGATACGTTGCGAGTTACAAGCGAAACGAAAAAAATTCCCAACCGATAGAACGACTGCTGCGATTAATTCGAGTAGCGATATTTAAAAGCAGCAGGTGGGAATAATATTAATGCGATTAAAGCGTAATCACTGCAACACGATTTACACGGCTGCCCGGTGACTCCACGATTATTGTTTATCCGTTTTTCACTCGCGCTGTATCTTTGTAACTAAGTACCATCTCGCGCGCCAACATATTTCTTTACTCACATTCCTTCAAACCCAATTTGGTAATCTCGCAACATGGAACATATTGGCGAAGTTGGCGCGAAAAACTGCGGAGTACCTTGTAGAGGCTTAACCAAAAGAAACAAACGTTTCATACGTTACGACCTGATACAAATGAAGCAAAGCGTCCGGATACTTGCGAGCGATATCGTAAGCGCGTAGAAACCACCGTATCCATGGTTTATTCCGCGGAAGAAACTTTTCCAACTCTTCCACGAGAAAGTTAGAATCCTCTCCCGTATTCTTGGCATTCTCGAGGATATGTCATTGTCACCAGGCATTAACGAACGCGTGCTATCTTGGCGTGTAATGCTCGCGACTCTGCAGTCGCTTTTATTTCTATTAAGATCGCTATAAATCAGCTTTGCTCCGCGATACGCGCCTAACCGCACGTACACGAGACATTCTTGACGGTATGTCACTGTCGTGCAACATTATGATCCCAATGCGTCCTGGCTAGAACGCGTCATGCGCTCTGCGCTTTTGCAACCTAAGCAGCGGCTGCGTCGTACCTGCGCACGCAATGCGCTTTCAGTTCCACGTGTCTTCTTTTATTCTCGCGTTCTGCGTAGCCGAAGGAAATCGAATCGTGCGATTGAAGTCGGGAAACGATTCTAGTTGCACCGTGTTCTTAATTTCGACTCGCGTGTCATTCCAAAGGATCGGTTTCTCAGTTGGAATTTCTCTGTAATTTGCCGAAGAAAACGATTCGATTCTTACGTGATAAACGCTATTCAACAACGGATCCGCTTGCGATGTATCGTTCGTAAGAAGAAGAATCTCGCCATCGAACAATTCACCATCGAAACCCACGTTTCCACCCATTCGCGTTCCACACGGCGACTCATCATCCTTCGAATTATACCACCAGTATACAGAAAGGTTCACGGTATGTTGTCGCGTTCGATGGCGGATAGTCGCCGGAAGAAAGACGAGTATCTGATACGGGAATCGGCGTCGTGTGAACGCGGACAGGTCGCGTACGTGTACTTACGCGCGACAAAGCCGCATACGAAACGAGCCACATGCGGCGCATTGTAGTCCGATGCAAATCGCGCAACAACAGGGACCAGGCAGCGTCCCTCGCGCGGGCAAATAGGAAATGGAACTTTCTTGTTCTCAAGCGTGCCTCGCTCGTTTTCCGTGATTGCACCGAGATAAGACGAATAAACGCCAAACGAAGAAACGAACCAGCCGGTAAACCCCGGTGTGTCCGTGGCCGCGTTCGATACACGCCATCGAAATATGGATTTCTGCGTAAATAGGAAAAACGGCGTAAGCGAAAATTCCTTACGTAAGACGGTAGACACGTGTCCGAAGGTGTTGAATAGCGTAGATGGTATCTGGTGGCTGATTAGGCATGCCGTTGCTGGGAACCATGTGCCACGCGAGAGTTTCACTTTTCTTTAACAACGACTACCGATTGTCGCGTGAACAAACGTCGGTTTCTTTTCTTAGGAAAATGTGGTAAGCACGTTTTTGCGAATATATCGGAAGATCTGCGGATACGTGCGTAGGTATGCAGAGAATCGTCGCGTTTCATTGTTGCATCGTTTCGCATTCAAAGAGTGGAGCGCAGGTCGTGTCGAAATAGGAAGGTGGATGGTGGAGTCTGCTGGCATGTGCGAATCGACACGATTAGAATTTGATACGCGAAAAGCTCGAAGGTGGCTTAACCATAATACGCCTCGGACGATCTGCTTTTGACGTCTAATATGCCGTACGAAGATTTAGAATCGTCTGGTGCGGAATAACTCTGACTTGAAAGTATAATCTAACTATTTGGCGTTACAAAATCCAAATAATTATATCGAGTGGTTAGCAGCGAGTAAATGATCCAATTGGTCTAATAATCGCGACGTTTGCTCTTTTTCATAACGTGATTCGTGCGATTGAGTTTAATCCTAGATCAGGGCGCAATAAATATACTTTTTATCCCGCGTGCAATGTTTGCCTTGTTTGATGTTCGAACGAAAACGAACGTGAGAATCGTAACTAATTGTACATTGTGCAAACGCGACGGAAGAAGGCCGTGCATGAAAAGTTAACGGCCTTGTAACGAAAGATTAACTTACCGGAACATTTTGCAAAATACAATTACAAGACTTCTAGCATGTAGAATTGCTATCTTTTTCCTTTTTCGCTTTCGATCTTGCGCAAGCTACGATTACGAAATTTAGTCGTAGAATGTTTTCCTTCGTGACCTTGCATGGCATCGAGTGGAAAATCAACGGCTATTAATTCGATTTTCCCTTTTTTATCACATATCCAATATAACCGCGAAATTTATAATAATCGATGATCAACGTCTCTTTCGTTCTATTTATATAACTTCGTGCCGCTCTTAAAGGACTATTTTCTATTGTATTTTCAAGCTGTATTTAATAAAGATACAACCACGTATCCGTACGTTTCTCTATTCTTATGTAATTATATTCACGATCTTTCACGCTGATTTCTAAACATTCCATTAATCAACGTCCCTGTCAAAACACAAAGGCGAACTTAACAAATACACGACGCGTATTGACCTGTAACCGCGAGCGAGGCAAAAGTCGCCCTCCGCTTAACAAGCCATAAATGGAATCGATTCCGCTGAAACCGCAATTGGAACGATCGTAAATGAAGCGTCGCTGTTTTCTCTTTAGCTATTACCATATTATTCAGCTTTGCGAAAGCGTTTGCCAAAGAAAACGAGCATCGTAGGAAATTATCGCATTTGAAATTGCTACCCTTAAAGTCTCCGCGAGTATTTTGCAAAGGATTCGCGTAAGAGAAGAAATTACCGTTGTTACGATATAAATAAGTTAGAAACGTTCGCGGACATACCGGTTCTGACATTGTCTTGTAACTCATACGGTTGGCGATTCATCGATCGAGAACAGTATCGAGATCCGTACGGTATTTTTAAACATCGTCCCAACCAACGCTCTCTTCTCGTGCACACAGCGAAATCACGTTCCGCCAGTTCTTTAGTCTCGTTAACCGTTAACGTCGAAGAAGAATAATGATCGGTCATTTCGCCATTTCATCGGATTTATCCTTGCTTATCAGCCTCGTGGTTCCATCGCATACGTAACTACGTGTACAATGACTTTTCCCTTGCATGTAGCAACCCACATCAGTCCACCGTTCATTTTTCCTATCACACATCGTGGGAACGTCTAATCCTGGTAAAGATTTCCGTAAACAAAATCGATGATCCTTTCACCGGTCCACGATTTCCAAGTAACGATGATTGCCGAGCCGTCGCGTTCTATCGGAAGGGAGGACTCGGTTGTTCCACGCGGACTCTCACTTTCCTCGATGGTAGCCAGCCATGGTCCTCGCACAGCGAGAGGGCTGCTTCGGCTCTCGACCAGATTTACCAAGCTTTCTCTCGGTGGCGATCGAGTAACGATCGGCGAGGCTTTCGTTTGCTTTTATTTCTGCGTCGATATGATAGCCTCTCCTGTCTCGCTGACGCGGACGCCGCGCCGCGGCCGGAGAGGAAGGTCCGCAAGGACGGGTCCTCTCCTCGGTATCGCGAGGTAGCATCCTCTCTCGAGTAAACGCGACCGAGCCGCTATCAGCGTGTACTGTGACGTGATACATGACGCGGGCCGCGATAATAATCGTCGAAAGGCATTCGAAGCCCTCGCGCGATGTTCCGTGCGACTGGCCACGGGGGAAAAATGCCACGCCGGACCAACGACTCGTTGTCGACGCTGTTCATCCGCATAATCTGGCCCCTCGATAACCTATGACCGTGTAATTTATCGACAGTTGCTAGCCGGCGTCGCCGCGCCAACCTGTGTACGCTTGTGTACGCGTCTACCTCTTTTTGTCAGCCGCAGCCAATTTTTCTTTCTTTCTTTCTTTTACCTTTTTTCGAAAGTTTCGCGCGTTTACACGTGTATCCTGCTCGCCGGGTATTTATTTCCAACGTCTCACTTAGGCTGCCTATTCGCTATCGACCGGTGACAATTGCTCGTTGGTCAGCTGTTCGCTCGGATACCCGACGATTTAGACGTAAGCTGGTATGCGGTCACAGATGAATTCGAAATCGCTTAATAAATTCGCCTAGGATCGTAGAAAATATAAAGATCGTTCACGGTCCGTTGAATCCGCCGCTGGCCACTGATACGCCATTGATACGATTATTGTCGGCGATTTTCTCATTTCGCGCCAACCGTGACTTATCTGCCGCGTAACCTCGGCTTCCTGCATCGAAATCCATTGTAGATCGTGTATTGACTAATTCTACGACTCGATACGCCTTATTTATGGATAGAATTTCAGATTTGCTTAAAAGTTTAGAGTCTAAAGGATTGGCTGACATTCCTGAACTTATTCTTTGCGTTTCAATTTGACGTACGAGCATCGATAGGTCTCGAATTGGACTCGATACGACTCGGTTGCCAGATAGAGCCGGAACTCGACCGATTATTTTCTGGTTATGGATATACGCGTATAGTTCGATGGTCTTTTTATCTGGCCACTCGCTCTGTAGATACGTACGTAACACGTAGCGCGAACATCGAAGGTATTAAATTATTCGCAGAAAAATCCTATTGTAATGCATATGGTAGACAGCTTCAACTCATTCTAATTACCACGTAACTGATTATATATGTATAATTGTATGCAGTGTGCATCTTCATTTGTTTTTATCACCTTCTCGGTTCTCAAACATCGTAGTTTAATTGTATCTAATTAACACCATATTCTACGACTTGGTTACGAGGAGTCTTCCTCTTCTATTAACCAACATTTTCGCAATCACCTTCCATCCGACGAAAAAATTAGTTAGTAAATTTTCAATTTACGCCGATTTATCGACAATCGTGCGAGCTTCGAATCAAATCAAACTAAATCGTCAACTTCGTCCGATGTAATTTCAGAAAAAATTCTCCCGGAGATGAAACGAACGAAACCTGACGATTCGCCGTGTTGATGTACTTACTCGAAAAAATCTATATTCCCAAGTTCTTCTTTTATTCGCGGATTTACATAAAAACACCGTTCGAATCGACGCCTTTGTTCAGCGAACAGAAAAAAGATGGTTAATACGCTCTTTCCCATCGAAGCTAACAAACTGTAATTTTTTTCTTTCCTACCCAGAACACGAGCACGGCCTTTCTCATTCATAATCGTCCAGCAGGTCGTTATCGTTCGGTCAGCCAGTCCGTCTGGCGTTTCTTTTTTTGCTCGGATTCGTCGCGGCCCGATGTATTCAGATGAGTTTTGCTCGACCTTGAAACCGTAAGGTCATCGAACTACTGGATATGAGCACACGGGTCCAGCAGGGATACTTTGAAGTCTGAACAGCGTCGTGTCTCACCTCGCCTCGCCTCATCTCGCATCACCTAACCTGAACTTGCCTCGGTGGTCCCATGCCAGTTAGTTGGTGGCTGCACATATACGCTCCATGGTACTGCTATGAGTTTCTCGACCCTTCGATGCTTTCATTGGACATTGAACCGAAATGGACTCTTGCCCCTTCGATTATCGCTGTTGAGTCCGTAGCTTCCACTCACCGCCCTACCGCTAACCTGCATTTCTTTCGCTAAATATATAAAATCTTTAATTAGTTCTAAGTAATATCTCGGTCGCAGTCTCGATTACTTTATATAGTTTATTATAACTTTGATACTTAGGAGTTTCGAATCGACTGGAAAAGTATTCGGCACGTAGAAGCAGTCCATAGCTGTTGCGTATTTCTTCTTGCGAAATAATCCCCATTGATCGTTCTTCTCGCGATATTGCTTTTTTTTTGCACTCGAAGAACGATATTCCTAATTAGCTTTCAGAACAGCGACAGTTTAACAAGCTAATTTCGAATCTGAGAGATTAATTTAGTTCCCCTTAAATCGAGGACGAGATGGAGGGAACGTCATTTGGTTTCCGAAACCAAAATACCTTTCGCGTTTCGGTATTCCGTTACACAATACGGCTTAACAAGCTTTCAAAAGATCATCGAACACGAATACGACACCGAGAAACACAATTCGACTGCCAGTCATCGAAACGATCGCTTTCGCCTTCGTCAAGGCTGCGGATGAGTTGCAACACCGTTGCCGGCTTAACGATTCTGTAAGGCTACCGCTATTTGTCGAATTAAATCACGTTAATCTATTCGTGATTCTGAGATCGAATTGCGGCACGGTAGTCGGGGATCCAGCAGCAGATCCTTAGATCCGTTGGAACACTCGTTAAGAACATTCCGCGAGTGGCCTAGGCTGTTCTGCCCCTTCGACCAGCCAGCCGGGAGGATACGATCTGGTAGTTAGACGGTAGTTCGAGCGCGATCTCGCACAATGCAGCCGTGATTTGTCGACTTTGGATGAGATCGATGTGCTCGTACTTAGGTGCAGTCAACCGGTTACGTTCTCTACGTGTAAAACGATTTAAAAAATCCGCGCCCGCTAATTAAAGGCAAAGAGAAAGAAGAAGTGGAAGAAGAAGAGGAAGAGAGAGAGAGAGAGAGAGAGAGAGGGAGAAAGGGTAGTACAACGCCTGCGGTATGAGCTATTTCCAGACGAGGAATAAGACAACTTTTCTGAGCGCTGTTTGTTCTCGTTGGTGATTTTTTGTTTGTACTAGCCGTGCGCGTTTGCTCGTTAAAGTCGGATCGCTCTTTGATTAGTTTCATTCGCACGAATTAACGTTTTTCGATTTCTCTAAGCGACGACAATGTCACACCGTGAATTATTTTCCAACTGTTCGAAGTTGGGTGAACGTTGTCTGTTTCAGTCCTTTTTCAGTCTTTTTAGGCTCCTACGCAGATTAGAAACCAGTCCTTTCAATGTGGGCGCTCCGGAAACAGTTTATACGGTAACAAAAACTAACTACCATTCGTTAGCTCCCTATTAAACGCCAATAAAGAAGCAAATAAAATACTTGTAAATTCTTGGGACGACGCTGTGAACAAGCAAAACAACAGTCTCTTTGTAACGGAGAAATTTTGCAAATATTTTACGCGGCAGCAAAAACTAACTGTTGTTCGACGCTCATCTATTAAATGGCGATAAAGAAGCAAATAAAAATGCCGTATAATCTCTTCGACACCTACTTCGAGCGATACCTACGTCCCGGCGAGTAAATCAGCCTTTTGCTACGTAGAAGCTTCAGAAATGTGTTAACGACGATAAAAACTGTCCACGAGCGATCGTTTCTCTCAAGATCGTTCTATTAAACGTCGACTGAGAAACGGCGGGAAAAACGTCGAATTCCATTAACACCCACTTTGAGTTGCAACGAGTAACAGTGCAGCGCGGAGCTACTAAAATAGTCGCGACGAAAGAAAAATTTTTCTCAAACCGTCCACGCGGTAACAGGCAGTCCAGATCTTATCTGCCAAAGTTACAGCCGAACGCCCAAGTGCTTCGTTCCACGCGATCAAAGGAAAACCCACGGAACAGTAGTTTGACAAGGATATCACAATGGCCGCGCGATTTGTCGGCTTACTATCGGCCCGACACGCCTAAGAGCGTCCGGCAGAAACTCGTGAAAAGGCACGAGTTCTCGTCGTGCCAGCGGCCAGCAGCTGACTCGCGTCGCCGTGGACACAATTGCCGACCGATAACGTGGTTCGCCGTAGGTTCGAGGGAATCGAACGATACCTACGCGTTTCCTCGCAAATAAGTTAGCGAGTATTTTCACCGATCTCTGTCGCGCGTGTGCGAGAATGCTTGGTTAGTTCCATTACGGTCATAAATAGGAAGCTTGTTCCATGAAATGAAAAAATTGTCAAGATCCTACTTGTTTCAAAGCTCCTTCGCGTACGGGATCAAAGTATCGTACACTCGGTGTCTTGTCGGTATTATTCGTCACGAGCGAAGGTACACGGAGGAAATCGCATTTAGCCAGAGGCTGATAAAATATTTGGGAATGCGTATTTATTGGGATATAACTCGGGCAGCCAGTCAATCTGATAAATAATTGGAAGGTGGTCGGGCATTGCTCGTAGCTCGATCGGCAGAGTCGGATGGCTTCACAGATCGCGTAGCTGACTGTGAAGTTGGAGCCGGTTTCGCGCATTGCTACCGTACTAAAATATTGTTCGCCGTGGGTGGCTTTATGGGCTTTGCTGATGTAAGGCCCTTTCCGATTCCTTCTCTTGTCAGATACAAACTTATTGATAGTTGCATGGTTGTAGTCTACCGGTCGGTATCTGGCTGGTATGGCACGCTATCGCCAGCCCCGGCTACGGCCGTGATACAACATCGGTCGACGGGGAGGAAGGGTGTCGTGGCGAGATAGAACGGGGCTGTGCGGCCTCTGCACGCCACCACCATGCCAAACTGAATTTATACCCTCGATCCTGGCACCTACTCGTCCTTCGAACATCCTGACGCAACTCTCCTCTCCGGTCACAGCTAGAAGCGCTAGCTGTGCAGTCTTCGTTGGTATTTTGTTCGTATATCGACTAAGTAAGTTGTTACCCTCGCTCGTTGGAAGAACGCTAATGGAAATTCATGTTTCTAAATTTTGCATCAAGTATTCTTAAATTATATAGTAAATTTAATTTGTTCTTTGCTATTTCATTTAAAGGTTGCCTGTACAGTCTGTACTTTGTCCCTGTAGGGGGCCTACCGGGCTTTGCGACCCCGCGGTTCCGAGCAAGCACAGTCGACGCTGTTAAAAATCCGCAATTCTGAAGTGCAATCTAAAATAGCACGCGCACGATATATTGCAAACGATGGCTATTGAAGCGTATAATCTTATATCCACGTCTGTAGGGAAGGAACGACAATTATTTCTCTATTCTACAGAGTTGGCGTTAACGAGTTAAGAAACTTGCGTAGAAAGTGAACATGTAAGCCGTAAATGTTCTTAATTAATAGGATTGCTATCGTCTGTAGATGCAGGAAGGATTGTTAGTAGATAGCGTTTAGAGTATCTTTACGTAGAAGGAACTTTAATTTTGTTCGAAAGTACATAAAGTATCTCTCAAGATCCCCTTAAACCGTTCGCTCTATATTAACAAGTTCAATAAGTACGAGGTCTTCGTTCGGCATGAAAATTGTCGATTATCTTGTTTCGAATCTTAACTAGCATCTATCGGGGAATTCCTCTACAAATCGTACCTTCCCTCCTTCTAAATCTCACCGATCGCTGTTATAAAATTTCTACCCCAGATGAGAATTGCGAAATTACGTTTATTCGCTACTCGAATGCGCTTTCGCGGCATTTCTTATCCGAAAGGACAAAAAGAAAAAAGACATTAGACCGCTAATGAACATTCCTATTAATCCCAAGATAAAACGGAATGTAAACGAGTGCTCGGCGAATGAACGACATTAATTTTGCCGAACAAATGACGCTAATTTCACCAGCATTTGCAGTTTCAACCGGTAGCCCCACATAAACGTACGAACCTCGTTTCGCCACTATTCATCATAAGAGACAAATTACCCCGTCCCGCCCTCGGTTAAATGCCCTGTCCACGAAGAAAAAGAGACCGAGGTTCACTGAAAAGGTCCGCTGCCTCTGAATAAATTCGCCGCAAACTCGATTACAGTAATCATCCGCGTCCTCGTAGTTAGAACTCCTAAAATAGCTGCGCTGCCGCCGTTTCGCTACAAACAGGGAATTCACCTGGCTGACTGCTTGCGCGTCCTGTTTACGAACGAGCTTGACGAACGTCGCTAAATTTACATAGCTTCGTTAAATCCGCTGATTCAAGTATATACACGCATCGCCGTGAACACGAGTTAGGTAGTGAAGCGCATAAAAGCGATATTCTGATCGACGAGCAACGATCTAAAACCTTGGTTCGCACGATTTAAGCGTTTACGTTTTTCAACATTTTCAGGTAGTTCTTTATCGAGTAAATTATAGGTCGAAAACGATTAACAACGATGGATAACCATTACGTGATAGACGATCACGGTATGCAAGTTTGTCTCAACTTGAAAAGAAAAACACGTAAGAGCCACTGACAAGGCGAAAGTTTGCCTCAACGCGAAAATGAAAATACATAAAAGCCAATGACAAGTATTTTGCCTAATGAAAGCTAATGCAAATCGCTAAAGCTCTCGTCTGACAAACAAGTCTTTAGGTATGTAGAGCTATAACTTACCACTGATAATGCTACTATTCAAGCTCGTGTACTCACATCCATCGCAAACCCGATCACAACAAACGCAACAAATCGGAGTCCAGGAAGGACCGCAAGGGACTGCAGTAACGATAAGGGAACCGTTCGTCTCTGTAGATCGATCGAAATTAATTAGAGTAAACGATTGATTCGTGTATCCTGGATGCGCATCGACGCGTCGGACCGACTGGTACAGACGAGCGAACGCAACCAAGCAACGGACAGTTCCGTGATGAGCGAATCACGCGGCTGAGGGAACGTGACAAGCGATATTTGTTTTATACAGCGCGCCACATGATAAACGAGCGCGCGCGATTAGGCAAAAGGAATAGATGCCGGGTGCGCGCGCAGCCGTGGCACGGGCGCAAGCGCGCGCATGCGTCCTTTTTTACGACTACGCCCGTATTTTCGCCGCGCGTTATTTATGATCGGCCATTACGCGATGCCGCGATAGAGTTTCTTAAATAATTTATACTCCGCACCACCGTTCTATTCGTTTACCGCGGCGTCTCGGGGTCGTGCTGGATGCGCCGCTTCTGGGAAATTTCATTTTTTCGATCGTGTCGGATTAATCGACTCCCTGACCTAACCTTATCCGCGTACGACGTGCAACGAGGTGAAATTCCTACGGTGACTCGTTACGAGTAGCCTCATAGTCGCTCAACGACCCGGTCAACAAGGGCAGGCAGCAATTTTATGCGTGCTATCTATCCCCCTTGCCTGCAATTACACGATATCGATCGGCCGATTGAAAAAATGATGTTGCAGCTAACGAGGATAATAGGACTACGGACAATTAAGATTGACAAGGTTTGAGATAAACGTGTATATTAAAATCTTTCGAGGTTATACTTTATTTCAGACACGTTATCGAATTATCGACGGGGTAACCGCCTATGAGTAACTTGTTTCGTATTGCTAGATCTGGAGCTTCGTATCGATCAAATACTTAGCTTTAGTTAAACCTCGTTTCAGGGTCAGCGTATCTTAATTTATAAAGCGCTCCTGGCTATTTGAACATCGTACAACGTAAAACATGAAAACCAATCAACCATTCGTAGCATCGTCTTGTTTGCTTCTTTCAATTTTTCCATACACCTATAATGAACAATTAACCGTTTTTACCCAATACGCCTCGTTGATATCTTTTTGTGACTATAAGAAAGGCAAACGTCTTGAAGTTAGGAACGGATGTGCAACTCGACCATTGAGAAAACATTATTAAGTATCGCCTGTGGTCGAAGTTTAAATCCCTCCTTGGCGAACTGGCAATTAACTTTTTCTATTATACACAACCTGGCGTTCTTGCTGGGCGTGCAGCCTGGTCATAGAACGAAGCTTTGTCCACGTGTACATACACAGGCAAAGAATGCCTGGCAGACTCGCTAAAAATTCTTACCCAGATATCGTTCTTGGGTTATTCGAGTTTTCGGATCGTTGTCGAATCGATCATTCAAAAATATCCCCGTTATATAGGTAAAAAATCATGCCAAGCTAATTTTTAATTCTACAGATCAAACAGTGTCCTAACTTCCGATTCGATTTAGTTGGTATCTATTATTACGGTTCGTGGCTGAAGAAAATTAAACGTTAAAGAGTCGTTTGTTCATAAAATGACTTGCCACTTTAACACGAACAGACTAGACGTTTCATCGCGCGTACAAAGGATCATTAATTACGTAGGAGATCGTAATCCTAGATAAAGTACCCCTTTTTCGGCGTCTTAATTTGGCCAATTCGATGCGTAGCGTACAATTCTATTATCGGGCGAATCATCCTTCGTTAGAGGTGCAACGAGAGAAAGAACAGACAGGTACATACATACGGAGATGATTCGCTACAACTTTAGGCCAAAGAACTAATTACAAATTAGTTACGGTTTTTTACCACGGCAACCTTTGACTTAATTTAATGGTAGTAGCTATAGCGTATATTGGTTTCACTCCCATGCGTTGCGAGGTTGTACCCAATGCCGCTGAACAATCGACGATGTCTCTTCATTTATTCTTCTGACTATAATTTCAATCAACGCTCGGTGTTTCTGCGATGTTTTATTCAGAATGTTGCATCTAAGATCCAGAGGTTCTGAATTCCGCATATGTTAGAAACCGCCGCTTCTTCCTTGTGAATCTATCGCGAAGGCCCGTTGTTTCGATGTACAGTTTGCTCGTCCCTGCTGTTTCGTACGCCACACTAGCAAGTCCATTGCTTACGACCAATTACATATGTCGAGCGTCGTTGCTCTATCGATGAACCTGGTTCCGTTTCTCTAACAGTTGTTCTAACTGATTCGGTTTTGTGTAACTGGTAATGCAATGACCAAAACCTCTGCCTGCCTACAAACCTTCTGGAATATAGGAACTAAACTAAGATTCATTGAAATTCGTTTTTCGCTGAAAAATAGCTTCTGTCTGATTAATAATCTTCTTTATTAATTGGTTCACCATAAAACCTTCTCGCTGAAATCGCGAGAGAAGCCAATCGCGAACTTTTTTTACTTTCCGTTTCAATTTGATTATTTTGGCTACTACGCTGATGAGATTACCATGACGAGACTAATCTCCCAGGCGGAGAGGTCGTCAATCATGGCCTGGCATTCCAGAAATCGCTCGAGCGGTTGCATGGTTTATTCGATATTAATCGTAGGAAACGCGGTGGGCCGATAATCCCGAACCGTTCTCCACCACGGCACCGGACCCCACGTACAAACGAGTCAATTAACCTTAATTGCCGCATAATCATTTTAACCGTGCCCCGGCACGACTCATCTCTTTATGTACTAGCGTACGCGTGCACGCTAATTACTTCGCGACGCAGCGGCGAGTAACGATAATTTCAGTAGGCGCGACGTCGCGGTTCATCCACGAGAACACGAGACCGAGGGTAGTCTATCGGGGGCCGCGTTTACGACCTCTATGCACGGTTTACAATTTACAGGTACGCTTCGCCGCTGTAAAGCCGCCTATATACGGAGATAGTCATATCCGTAAATTATCGGCAAAGATCAGAACGTCGAATAATCGATTAAAAATATTTCTACAGCTTCGAAAACACGTGTCTACCGTTTCTACATTTTTTACATCGATTAAACGATAAGAGATTAAATGGAATCTCTGTTTCGATTTTTAATCTCGGTTCACGAGTTACCAAAAGCAAACGCACCGATCGTCGGCAGTGGTAGGACGAAGGCACGCAGCCTGCGAATCTCGTTCAGGAGTTGATCGAAAATCCACATAGTTTCGCATTTCACGAGATCTCGTCTCATACTAGTTCGCACAGTACCCTTCTGCTACTTCCATCGCAGCCGTCCCGAATTTCCACAGCGCAGCGGTCCGAATTCCTCAGACGACTAGAATTCTCGACAGAGTAGTCGGCCTTTCCTTTTTCAAATGACCGTGCTTCCACGAAAGTGGAAATGTTGCCAGCCGGTGGCTCACCGTTCCACTTTCTAACGATTTATCGAGCCGAGCAACGATTCTCGTAATAAGCCTGGCTCTTGGCTCGCCTTTAGCGGATCGATCGCGTAATTTCGCATTGTCGTTTCGTAGCCGTCGTCCTCCATTGGATTTTCACATCGATCTTGGCAAATGCGTATTTTCTTCTGCGTATGGACGCTACGTCACGAAATCTGGTATCGATAGAGGCGTATCTATAGCCGCATCCTATCGAAATTCATCAAGCCGCTACAGTCGGGTCGTCCTAAAATAAATCAATGTACAGGCGCAAGTTTTTACTTCGAAATTGATTACGCTTCTTGCTGCGTAAAAGTCTCGCAGCGTCTAGGAAACCAACGTTTCGCCAAGATCGTCGGTAAATCTTGCGAGCAGCACGAGGAATTTTTCCTCGCCGTTTCATGCGCACCGACTAGCGCACACCTTCTCGACCAGAGTATTAGTTACTGTCGCAGAAATTAACGACGAATATATATGTACATCGTATATCAAACACGGTGTCGCGAGACGAAGAGGACACGCAGCTATAACCGGGAATCTTTTGCTTTAATTATGATTAACTCGGTGTTAGATTAACAAGTAGCCTATCCATTCGATTCGCGGCACGGTCGTGAAACGTACATTATCTGTTCCACCCTGAATTAAGATTTCTTATCAGTGACTAGACACGTGCAAATATCGTGCATGTTCGGCGTACTCGATTAGATACGGTGCTTAGGTGTCTGTTGCAACTTCTGAGTACGAGACGTTTAGTTAAAAGCGCCTATGGAAACGCAACAGATTTCCGGTAAGAAAACATTTGGCTATCGACGATTTAATCGAATAACTTTCCCGTTATTCTTTTCTTGTTACACGGTAGTGTCCAAATAATGGAAGTCACTGACCCACCGTTTGCCAGGCGGCGGGTTCGTGGATTAAAGCGACTGGACAGTTACTTGGCCAAGTTCAATTATACTTCATTACGTTCGATCGACGCTGCGGTCTTCATCAACGGGGCTTTATCGGGTCGTTAGCGACGTTGCGCTCGATGTCCCACACCGATCGAACGCGCGTCCCGTGGATCCCTTTAACGGTGCAACGTCGTTTTTACGGTACCCACGGGGCAAGAACGTTTATCCAGTATGGGTCAATTGACGGATCCGAGACCAATCGCCTAAGTGCGTCCTTCCGCGGTTCTGATCTGGTAGTAATCGTCGATGGTTCAACTGGACAGTTAAACGTTGCTACAAGGAAGCTTGCTTCGATTAGTAATAATCGCGTGTATCGCTTGTTAACCGAGATGGTATTACGAACTCTGGCCCGATGAACATTCTTAAGTAATAACCACGTGCAAATGACGGCGAATCTTCTGATCCGAGCAATTTTGATAATTACGAATCTGTAATAGACTCGGATACGCTTTGACTTTCTCTTTAAATTTATTTCTTTTTACGTGTCTTTCGTATATTGCATGTATTTTTTAGTTTTCAAGTACATAGAATCACGTATCTATTATTGGTATTTAGAATATCGTAATTTTTATGAACTGCCCGATCAACGATGTCCATTTGTATCTCTGTCGATTCCGTGGGTTTCCTAACGTCGATCTTTTTGTCGTTTAACGCGTCGTGTCATAAACTCACGATATACATACGCAGCTGGAGCCAACGGTGCAGAGGAATGGCAATTCCCGAGTCTAATATTCCGCGCATTAGATCTATTCTACTGGATCATTCGCGAACCAGTGGGTGGACGTAATGCAGAACTGAATTCGCTAAAAAGCTGAATAACGTAGAATACTGTCATCGGTGATTTGTGGCAATTATTTCTAGAGAATTTCGCGATTACATCTGGAACGCGCAACTTGTCACGTGTTACGTAACGTGAAATGTCGCTGAACCATTCGATCTTATATTTTTCAAAGCGACTCGAGCGTTAGAAAATATGGAAAAACTAATCGGACTAGCATCTGATTTGAATGTGTATTAATTGGCAATTAGCCGAAGCGAGTAAATTTCAACAATAGCGTAATAAAAACCAGTGGATTCGAGATTCAGTTAAAAGTTATATATCTTCGTGAGAACGAAATTGCAATATAAATATCTCACGGAAAGTTGCGGAGTCGTTGCTTATTTCCAAACGCTGTTCCATGTTAAATAGCTTTTCAATTTTATCAAATGTTTCTTCGCATGGATGATAACGATCGCGACGATGCTGCAACGCGAAATGAATCCTGGGAACGTTTAACACTAGGAAAGTGATCTATTTAGTTAACAATCGGCAGTATAATTCACTGAGAATGTTTCTTGTACGATTTGGTAGAAACGCACCACTGATCGGTATACGAATCTCTGAGAAAGAAGATCGTTATTGAAAAAAAGTCGCGTATCTACTAAACTCGATCGTCTCGTCCAATCAGATTAGATCGACATCAAAAGGTTACAACAGAATTCCTCTCGTAAATTCCAATCGACGTATCACTCGAAAATCCCCAACGACACCTCTATTAACTCTACTTGCCGTATAATCGTACTTGACAACATCGCGGATCGTTCATCTCGTCTTCGATCTTCTCCAACAAATACAAATATATCCAGGTAGACTCAAATTCGCACCGTACTCACGAACCTCGCTGTGATTCGCCTGCAAAGAAATCGCAGCGAAGTAAGTTGCATCTCTAAACTTGAGAAAAGTACGCTTTCTCGCGAAAGCGAATATCGAGATTCGAAGATACAGAAGCGCAACACGGACTTCGATGGATCTGCTAAAAAATTTCAAACGTAAATCCTCGCTCGACAAGTACACGCACGAGCGCATACGAATACGCTGCAACGCTTTCGAATACACGCGCTACGGAATACAATCGGAGCTTGCAGCAGAGAATCGAATCTGATAACCCGTTCATCTTGCGTGCCGCAAAGCTCTTCTACATCGTGTCACGTTCGATCGAAGGAAACGTTCTGCAGTTATCTGCGAGCGATGGAGGGGACGCGAGCCAGCACGAATAAGGTTGCAGGTGTCGGTGGTATCAGACGGCAGACCACATAGTTACGAAGCTCCATTAAAAGTCTAGGAAGATATTACGTCATCGAGCGGTAGGTCATCCTCCTATTATAGTGGAATTTCGCTGGCGAGATTGGTGGCAAGCTGAGATCCTAACCAGTCCTCCGTGACCGTTCACCGTGTTTATTAACCTCGGTCACTTTGTCACGGTCTCCACGTTGGCGACCAATCTTGTCGTTCGTTTCTGCCTTCGTTTTTGCATCTAGAACCGTACGACTGTGTTGCGCTCTATTGTGCGAACATACCTCAACATATATACCGAGTAGCCGAGGTTGAGCAACATCAACGCGCCTTGTACGTTGTGTATATGTATAGGTAGCGCATTTATTCGAGCATCGAGTCGCTTTTGCTGTTCGTGAAATCGATACCTTACGTATCGGCAGTTGAATTTGCATCCGAGTAAGATGTCTGATTTTCAAGAAGACGGATTCAAGATTCTGGTTTTGAATTTCGTAGAGCATCGCGTTAACGCGAGTGAAAGTTTCTCGGTGAAAATTCACTGTTCCCACTTTTCTCGGTGAAGCGTGACGATTTGAATTTTACCGCGTTGCGGAATTCCCGACGAAATGTTCCGGAAAGAGTTGGCGTTCCGTGTAAATCATGGTGGTCGGTTGCGTTTGCGAGTCATTGAAGGAGAAACCGAGGCAATAAACGCGGTTCTGTCGATGCCGTTCCGCCGAGCACCGGTGAATGGTAGCCTTTTCCTTCCTGATGTTCCTCGTATTTCTCGATAGGAAAATAGATATTATGGTATAAAAGCGAAAATTATATACAAGATACGCGTTCTAATTACGCTCTGTTACGTTTCTCGTATCAATTATCGTCTTGGAGCAGAGTATGCGAGTAATTAGAGATGCGATCTATGAGATGGTGTAATAAGGGATAGCTGATAAAGGAAATCAATTAGAAATGCCAAATAAATTTTATTCCGCGAAGCAATTGATTTCAGGTGCCGGAATGAAATTCAATTCGAAGAATAGAAAGCTAACGATGTAGAATCGATAATTTCGTTTTATCGGTAGATACGTTGAACGCAATCGGCGATTAGAACGAGAAAATTCATCGATTAAAAAGAAAAAAGAAAAAAGAAACAAAAGAAAAACAGTGCTAGACGCAAGTAGAGGAGAGCCGTGAAACTGTTACTTGCATCATTGATCGTTGCGATCTGTTAATAGTCAGCGAGGTAGTCGAACCCTCCTACCGCTTCGACTCCGAATCCCTGAATGTCGTGTTGCATCCTCGGCGTCCTTGAATCCTTTTTACTTCCAGGTTTCGGGCGTTCGCCCGGTCGTTCGCATTTCGCCGTCTCCACGTTCCTTCCGATCAGATAAAAATGTTATGCATTCAACGCATGCCTATCTGTCGGCCATGCCGGCGATGCTCTCGAGCACGGCGCGCCGCGACGCGACGTCGAGAGAGCGTTCCCGTAGGAATCCTCGATCGGTCCGCCGCGCCGCCGTTGTCGGAGCAAAAGAGTCTGACGGAAAAGGGAGGGAGGGAGGAAGGAAGGAAGGAAGGAAGGGTGAGAGAGCGCGATCGGCGCGTGTGTAACCGCGTATTCGCCCGTTGGAGGCAGCATCGGCGCGAGAGGCGACTTCTCGAGGTCGTCGATGGACCTCTCAGTCCTTCGGCGGACGATTTATCAGAGCCGAAAGATCAGGCCAGGTGAGCAACACACGCGCGATCATAGACACGAACACGTATCGCGTGGATAACGCTGTACTTCGTACACGATGGCTTAACAACGCAATTTATCAACGGCCGCTTTCATCCGGGCGATTCTACGTAGCAATTAACGTGTCCACTGCGGGAACATCGTATTTTAAAGGTTTACGGCCCTGACACGCCCATACAAAATTCACTAGCCTCACGCACCTTCTCCTCTGCACGCCATGATTTTTCTGCTTTCGACGAGATTTACGAGTGGACTACGCGCGACGACAGCGATTCGCCCGATGTCCGGTGCGCGATCGACTCGATTCTACGCCCGATTCCGATTTCCAAACGATCGGAACGTCGGTGTTGGGTGCACGCGCGCACATTTTCGCCTTCTCCTACGAAACGTCATCGTTCGACGGGGATTAGATAGCGTCATCGTACGTAATCGGGTCGTGGTAGCGTTCCGAGCGATTCGCAGGTTGGATAGGGTGCGCGTTCGTCGATACGCGAGAATGTTATTCGAGGGGCGTTCCATTCTCCCTGGCTACGCGAGTGTACGTGATTTCGAAGTTCGAGTTTCATACTGCATGAGTTATCGTCGACGAAGGAACGTTGTTCGGTCGATTCGCTAAAAATTTTGAGGTATTAAGCGTACCGTGTTCATTTTCTTCTTAACGCTCTGTGCAAATGGGAAATTGTTTAATCGATTCGAGCGGTATTTTTGTTTCTTCGAATTTAACAAATAAACCTCGTAATCGTACGCTGTGCAAGGTACGAAGCGCAAGATCTTCGTTTTGTTTCGTATAAAATACGGTTACTTTTCTTACGGAATAATTTGACCGTGACTCAGCTTGTTTATTTGTCGGAACGGATATAGCTGTATCGAATATCGCGATAATCGATCGCCTCGATTAAAACCACAACCCAGTCGATGAAAATGAAAATTGAATCGGAAATTATAAACGTTAGATAGCCTTGAGATCAGCCTTTACCTTTCGCGTATTCGCTTGATTACCTACGGATAGAACTCGAAAAGAATTTTGTCGCGCCGCAGGAAAAACGAGCTTTCACCCGGTATCTCCTCGTGCTAACCACCGACGAGAGTTTCGCTGTCTATTGGCATCAGCAGATCAAAGCGGCACTTAAGGTTAATCGTGGAACGCTTTTTCGTGGCAATGGTGCCGGACGATGTTCGCCGATAACTCCGATGCCATTGAATCGAGCAAGGTCTGGTCTGGAGAGCTTGGATACTTGGCTTCGTGCCGGACTCCAAGCTCGATCCTTTCTTCCAGTTTAGGAACGCCGGCCATTAAGCGGTACGTGCGAGAGGAAACATACTTTAGACATTAACATCGCAGTCGTTCGACTACGCGCACTATTCTCCTAATGGCATGCTCGGTTTAAAAGACAATGTGCAGGCCTCATCCGAGCGAAACTTTATCAATGGCGTTCCTTTGAATAGGAAACTTCTTTCCGCAATCTCTCAACGCGTTCGTCATTCGCTTAATCGCTAAATTACGAGATTTATTTGATGGATGTCCTCGCGAAATCTAGGTTTCGCGATCGCTCAAGATTTAGTTTAGCAGCGGCTGTTCTTTGCGTTTAGGGGCGCACGTTTGTCCGAACAGTATCACGGGAGTCCCAAAGTCCTCGCGTTGTTGCAGTTCTACGTGCGTATTTATGGAGTTCCTTATCGTGATCGAAAGCTAGATTCGTTTACGTAAAATTATCGAACGTGATTAATTTTCTCTCATAGACGTTTAATATATCCTCGCGTCGTTTGGCGATACTCGAAATGCATGTAAAGCAGTTTATTTTAAGAGCTAAGGTAAGCCTCGAGCAACGAACGAATCGAAATTTAAATAACTTTATAATTAATTTCTCGATGTATGGTCGATACCGGTTGTTTGTTTGGTCTCTTCGTATCTTCTACTTCGTTAAGATCCGATATCTCGAACATCCTATGATCAAAGGACCTGTTGCTCCGATGAGACACTCCGCTAATCTTCTCCGGTAGTAACAAATTCGAAATCTCCGAAAACTATAATTAAACGTGGTCGTCATTTACGATCGACAACTTCGGAAGCAGGAAAGATAAGAAACCTGTTTCGTCAAACCGAAACGATCTCCGGTGCCAGTTCCCGTTCGATTCTCGCATCGCGCGTCGTTCCGTTGATCTGGTCTGACGAAGGCGAAGGGAGCGATTCGGCAAGAATGTTAACGAATCGCGGAATCCCGGAGGCAGATGTATAACGGGGTGGTGTCGGTCGTTCGGAGAGTCACAGATGGGCGCTGCCCTGGCCATCGGTGCGGCGCGGCGCAGCGTTCGAACGTAGACGGGGCGCGCGGTCCGTGGTCTGCGAAGTCGAAGGGTCATCGAACTCGTGTTCGAATGTTCGGCGAGAGAGCACCGGCTGCACAGGAGTACCGGGAACCGAGAACAAAGTACCAGGTATCCATTCACCGTACGAACCATCGAGCGTCGTCCGGGGGCCCCCTTACCCGATAAGGGCGATCAGCCCCCACCTTCGCCGAGGCCACGTTGCAGCCCGTGAGCGTCTCGTCCCACAAACGAGCAGACGGAAATCGCCAACTGGACGTTCTGGCTAATGATGCTGGCCGCTCTCCGCTTACGAGCCGTGGCTACGTAGTACGTATACGCCACTGGCCACGTTCTTCCCTATCCCTGCTTATCCCTTACTTTGTTTGTCGATCCCTTGCGTCCTGTTCGAGTCAACGACCCGAGTATCGGCTACTTTTCGTCGTAGCGATGCACGTTGGCACTGACGAGCCTCTACAGCGGTCTCGTTGACGTTGCATCGCAACTTGCCGTACGTTTGACCCTTTAGCTCTTAACCCTCTTCTAGCTGGACGCTGGCGTACGCGCTTATTAGGAATGCACAGGTATCCGTATGCATTTCGTTAGAAATCGTAAAGTATCAGAGTGTAACGAAAGAACCGCGCGCGTTAAATACCTTCACGCTTAAAATAGAAGCGAAATAGTTATTCGTTCGTTAAACGGAACCAGCGCGAGGCATCCGATACACAGGAATGTTACTCTAGAAAAGAAATTCTAATTCAAAGCATCTAATTACCGCTCGCGTCAAAGGACACGTTGACACCGTCGTGTAGAGAGAAATCGGCGTCGGCTGCGTGGGATGAGCGAAAGTGTATGCATTTGGCAAAAAGGTCAATCGAATCGAAACCTTGCAACCGCGAACAAGCTACAGCGAAGCCGAGGCTTGGTAAAAATCAAACATGCTGCTTGTTCTCAACCCTCTTTTCATAACTCGCACGCAAATGTCGCGAAGGGAAATCGCAAACAAGCGGCGTATCTAGCCGAACAGTGAACAGTACGAGCGAAGCGTATCGCGTGTTAACATACAAAACGTCGAGGCTCGTCTCGGATAGCAGGAGGGAAGCGGTTTTCGCTTGGAAAGGGAGCAAAGGGGAGCGAAGGAAGGAAATCAGAAGCTGGACGTCGCGGCTAATGATGCTGCACGGCCGTCCAAGTAGTACAGTAGTAGACTCTATTCTTTATTCGTACTTTATTTGCTTGTGCTCTCCCACGTGCAGCCGCGATTCACTCGCGTGTCGTGGACGTCGCCCGTTAGCTCTTCCGTCGTGTAGCTTTTTGCCGGCCGGCCGCGCGGCTAATTTATGTACTTATGAGAGAGCGAAGGGAGAGAAAGAGACGAAATACCGTCCGGCTGGGTTCTCGTGGTTGGCTAGCCGCTCGTTCGAATAACGACGGCCCGTTCGTCGCGTAATTTACGCGTTTTTGCCCGAGCGGAATGCGGTCCCGCCACACCGATAGACTGAATTTGTGGCTGTTTAAACGCAGCTCGCCTCCTCCCGTGACATAGTTCTTTCCACGGTCGAGAATCGACAGAGAAACTCGAATTCCCACGCAGCCACCGTGTTTCCAGTACTCGAGAATCCTATCGGCGGCCCCGACACCACCACCTGTGCAAAATAAAGTTATTATTTATGGGACACACGGCCGTTTAACGAGCCACGCGAATGTGTCCCAGTAATAGCGGTGCACGATATACATAATTAGCATAACCAGACGCCGGGAAACTTGGTTAGTTCGAAGGACGCGTAGCGAGCGTACCTGCGTGTCCGCCTCCGCGATAAACCCTCGTCCGGAGGATCGCGCGCCGCGTCCTAGCGCGATATGGATCATTATGCCAGATCCGGTGATAGCGCTCGCTCGTACTTCCAGCTACTTAACGGTGGACGAGTTTACGCGGAAAATCTGACCTCTGTCTGCCAGGTCGCCTTACGCACGCGCCATCTTTTTCGTTAAATCTCTCGGTTGACGTAACTGCCGGGACGAGTATCGCGCTTCTGCAACAGAAGTTTCGGACCTCCGCAAGGTCACCGAGTCGTCAGATCCGATCGTGCTGTAATTTTAAACGATCGAGCGATTAAATCTCAAGGCAATTAAACTTCGTAACCAACGGTAAATTCTTCGTTACCAGCTACGAATTATTCTATTTGTCCGATCGTATCCCAAAAGTAAGAAAAGCAAGAAAATTTTCGCGTTCTAATCGAGAATAGGTTATCCTAAATCGTTCGATCGAAGCTGCGACTCTCGGACGTCCATCTATCATTAACGAAACGCGTCTGTGGGTAAAACCGAGCACCGCCTATCGTAGTTTTTCATCGTGGAATATCATCTTGCATGCCTTTCATTCGTCAAAGGCTCGGTAAATAACCGTGGCCGGTAATTGCCAGTGGTCAGGACGTTTGCTCGTGTTATCGTCTGTTATCGATTGATAACACGTCGCCCGCCAGTAAGTAACTGTAACTTGATGGATTGTGCTTCATGGATCACGCGGTTTGCAACGCGATCGACCCCGGGCGATCTTGGACAGGATGTTCCCATGCCGGCTGTCGTTTCACCTGTTCCTTTTCGCTCGTTCGCGAAGAAATCAGCGTTAAGTTACGTGCATGCTTGAATACGCGACCTACGGACGCCGTGAACTGGGATACGTGTCTGCTTTGTAAAATATTAATCACGCGTGAAAATGGGTTTCACGGAAAATGTATAATTCCTTCGTGTTCCTGCATCTTGATCGTACCTGCTACATCTTTTCAGGCTAACGGTTAACGGGTATTTGTTTGCGATTAAGTTATGCGAATCACGGGTAATAGAACTTTATAGGATGCAGGTAATGCTCGGTGCAGAAATTATAAAACGAATTAACAAAAACTTATATTACTAACGGCAAATTTACGAGCACGCACGCGTTTAATTTCCCACCGACCACGACCAAAGTATCGCGTCTCACTTTGCAACAGTATTCCATCAATCACACGCGCGAACGTACACGGTCTACGAGCCTTGTCCCGTTCCGCTGACGTCGAGTCTCAAAAATAGGTTTACAATGGTTTGATCGATTGCGACTTTTAGGCAGACACGTTATCTTATGGCATCTACTCGATCGGCTCGAGTGGATCGTTTTATGCAACAGAAATAGACGGTCGAGAAGGCCTATTATATCGTGACACGTTATGTATCATTCGAAGCGCTGCCCTGCCGTCAGAGGTCTGTTCAGGTCTCGTGGTAAAGAACGATGGGAAAACGTGTATGCTTGATACATGATCTTCCGATCGTGAATCCTCGATCCGTCGACAGGTTACTGGTCAGTAGTACGTCGTGCGGGATATCGACTGTGTCGAAGCTTGTCCGAGTAGTGTGATAAAAAAGCTTGTTAGCTTGCTCGTCCTTGTGGCTCAAATTGATTATACTTAGACGCGAACGCGTTTGGTATCTACGATACGCGTGTAGTTTTAAGACAGAAACCAAACGTGGAATACTTTTAATTTTTCCGATCTTTCGGTTTCTTATCTATGCTACGCCGTATATTTCTATCGTTACACGCGAGTTCCGAACAATTCTCGTATTACGCCAATATCTTTAGAAGCTATCGAGAAATATAAATTTCACATCCTCCAACAAATCCACCTACCACGTACTACTGCATTACTCAGTGAAAAGACAATACCCATGGAGAGCCATCGACGAAAGTATTCGAGTATCCGTGTGGACGACTAAATTCTCTTATGGACAAGAGTTTCTGTATAAGAAAAGCGCAGCAGGCGGTCCGATTACAATAGCAGTTCCTGCTGGTGTCAAGTTGATTAGCCCGAGCCGTGAGTTTAAAGGCACGTGTCCTCTCCGGTGGTGACCGTTATGTGGACGTGACCTATGTCGTCGTCTATAGTAGAGCCTAGGATCAATGAGTGGTCGTTTCTTAGAAGTTAAGATTATGCCCATGGCTATGCACAATGTTCCACTCCTAACGGTCCGCCTGCGCACCAGTGACCTGAACACGAACCGCGCAAACTTCGCCCTGCCGCATTGTTCTTCGCCCAAGCCGACGAGACTGGCTACCTGTTTCCTTCTTTTAATTGTTCCCTAATAGACGTAATTTATCGACCGTTTTTTCGATAACGACGGATCACAGCTCGCAGCGATCTGCGATCGTTCCCGGCAAATTACCCGAAGAATAGGACATTCCAACTTTCTTTTCGACCATGATTTATCAAGTTCCAACGTTGCGTAAACTTTTTGACGTTTCGATGGCTTTGTAATTGAAAGAACTTGCACGCCGTATAGTTCGATCCCCAGCAGAGAACGTCGTCCGTTTAGTAACGGAAAGAGAAGAAGCGAGCATGGAATTGGAAATGCTCTATATTTATGTCCACGTCGCGTCGTTCATCTTCCAAAGAGACCATAGTTTAAATCGAAGACGACATCTCGGACAAGCCGTTTTAATTCCAACGTGTCGCGGGATTAGAAAAGTCCCGAGACAACTTGATCCCCGCATTCCCTCGTGCGGGGATGTTTTCGTCGTTTCTCTTTCGTCTGCCATCCGTTCAATCTGACACGAGCGAAGACGCAGTACGACGAGAATCGCGTCGTCTTCGTCGCACGAATTCCTTGCTTGTCGCTCGTTCGTTTGATTTGGCCCGCTTGGTAAACGAACTTGGCCTGATCCGGCTTTCTTCCACGCCAAAGTGCTAGTTTCTGGCTTCTTAGATTCGCCGATTGAGATAAAACGATAAGTCGAAACGAAGCCTCGCGAGGCCTTCTTCGTCCACGAAGGACGGGGGCTATTCGGGGTGAATAATCGTATTTGGCGTGGCCAAATCGTCCTGGCCGACCGACAGTCTGTTAACAAGTTCCAGTTAATCCTCTCGTTCGAACGAAAATGCGAGGAATAAAATATCGTCCGAGTATGTGAGTTTGGCTGATGCAACTCGTGGCGATAATGCAACAAAGACGCTCCGATGCTGTAATCGATAGAGAAACGTTGTAAAACAGTCGCAAATGGACAAAGTCGTTGACATCTATTGCTATGGTTATCGAGACGCGTCTGTAAAATTCTGCTGTTCTCGTTGGATCCTGCAGGACCTAGAGCGTCATCCGCAGACAGAAGAACTCAATCTCGCCGCGTCCAACGGCGCTCGAATGATACACGAAGTTTTCCATCGAAGTAATTCCGTTCATTACATCCACGGTGCTCATCACGCGCTGATGATGATACCCTATCCGGTCGGCGCGAGGAGCACGAGAGATAGTTAGCCGCTTGTAACGACGACGGGGTGATAAATTTTCGCGTGTCGGCTAACAAGACCGCTCCGGAACAGGCCTCGAAAATTGCATAGCCTTTCTTAGAAATTCACCGCGGGTCCTTGCCGCGGTTTAGCCTATAGCCGGCCTGTACAGATCCAGACGAAACCCACGTAGGCGTCTAGGGACAACGTCCTGGCTTTCAGGGTGCGTTCACCCGCTCGGCCGCTCGGCCGCTCGCCAACCTTTCATCCGAAATCCTTGAAAGGGGGGCTGGAGGAGCAGCCGGTGACAAGGGTACAGGATCTCTCTGTGTGTAGATCGCGGGGATCATTGCGAGAAGAGGGCATCGCGCCCACGTTCGACAAACCGGACCTGTCCGATGCTCTTCTTTTCTACACGCGTCTGCCCATGATGGCCGCGTTTCTCATTCGACGCTCTGGCTACCTGCTCCTTTTCACCGGCCCCTCGGCCCGATTAATAGCGAAACGAGCCGTTGCTCACTTTTCATCTCGATAAACGATCGTTAGCTTGCCACGTATTGTATCCTCTGTGGCAATGTCGGATCTCTCCGCTTGGTCGAGGTCGAAGATCTTAATGGTAGACTCATCGGACAGCCAGGCTAATCCTGTCGTCGGTACCAAGCTTTTGCCAGGTCTTGGTCCAAGAGAAATTCCTTTTCGTGGGAGCGCGTGCACGCACGCCTCAGTACTCGTAGGTGAGCGAGGCGACTGGTCGCGTATATGGACATACAGGGCAAGGCGAGCGCGATGCGGCACGCGTTGGCATTCTGAATCGCGCCGCTGTTTTCCGGTCTGCGCCTCCGCCGGTTCCGTTAGCCACGTTGTGCGATTGTGCTAATGGGTCAAATTGCGTCTGTCATCTAACGAGCCGCGAGCACGTGGGTGGCGTGCCAGGTCTCCGGATTAAGACGCTAGTTCGTCGCGCATGGCGATCTCGTCTACGTTTTTTTTTTTTTTCGAATTAAGGAAAATTGCGAATCGCTTGGGTAGCTGAAGATTTTACACGATAACGAAGGTTTTGAGAGCGTCCAACGACCAAGGGGAAAAATTGTACGAGATGCGCATCTTCTTATTACCTACGAGTATTCAATTATTGGATCTTATTTTCGATCCAAGGTTGTCTCTCGAATAAACCATCCCCTGGCTATAGCCGCAACGACTATAGCGACTGAAACTTACTCAATTGCGGCAAATTTTTTGCGATCGTAGAACGGATCTGCGATTCTACGGTTCTGCTGACTCGAAAGGGAGAGAGACTGGGCTTCGTGCATCAAGATCGGATCGATTCTCAAGAATGAGAAAGTAATGGCCCATGAAAATTCACGAGCCACGCTGCACGGAGCGATAGGCTGCGTGGTAAGTGGCTAATCGTGATCATGAATAAACATTATCGTGGAAATTGTGACATCTACGCGATGATACTTGCAGTTACCTCATCCTCGTTCGCCCGTCTTTCCGTCCTTCTCCGCCATTCTCTCGAAACGCGTCGGGCTAGGTTAATTAATTCCATCCGGAGTGTTAATAATTAAGCCACCGATGTAAACCGAGAACAGTGCGAAATAATAGCACCTTTCCTCCTTCGAGAGAAGATAATGTGACATCTGTATACAATTTATACACCTGGGACAACGTTTTGAAGATTCGAATCTTTTTCAAGTTCGTGCAACGTCGTGCGTGCAACGTACAGCGCTCTTTTAATATCCAATACGCGTTGAAAGCGTCGATCAGGAAGCTCGTTAGCGATCGTAAAAATGAACGTTTCGTGTCGTAGTTGCTTATAAAAAATGTACAAAGGAATCTAGATACAACGCTGGATACAACTTCTTCTCTCGAACATTCTCCACGTACCTACTGTTTGTAATTAAAAAAAAAAAAGAGAGAAAAACGAAGAAAAGAAAGAGAAGGAAAAAGTGAGGGTAGTCATGGACAAAACCGAAAGAAACGCAGAGGTCAGAGAGAAGCCGCGTAACTATCCGCGTTCTTTATCCGGCCAGGTGAAATTCGACGGCGAAAAAGAGTGGTAACGCAGACGTGGAAGGTGCAGTCGCAGTGAAACGACCGGTAGGTAGGCTGTAAAAGGTAAACCCGTCGTACCGGCACCGTTCGTGGTCCGCGGGCATTCCAGGCGACGCCAACGTACCCTCCTCCTCCTCCTCCTCCTCCTCCTCCGCCTCCTCCACCTTGTCTTTCTTCTCCTTCTTCTTTTCTCTCTGGCTTGGCCACCTTCTTCGCTGCCCCTCCACGCCACCCCAACGAACCTCTCCCATCTTTGCCTCGCAATAATGCAACTGCATGCAGTTGCGTTATCGACAAACCATAGCTGGACTACTGTGCCGCAGGAGAGAGTAATACGACCGATACTGTTACGTAAAACTCTATAGAAATTTTAATTTTCACCGTGCGATACAGACTTTTGCCCCTTTCACGATGGCCAGCGCTCGTCGAAGGTTTCATCCGTGTTCAGCCGAATCCGAAGATAGTAGGACAAAGCGAGCTTCGACGTTTCGGCGACGATTCTCTTGCACCGATCGATATTTCGGACGATATGGTAAAAATTTGCGATTAGGCACGAGGTATATTTGAAGAAAGGTACGGATAGGAAAGATTTCGTGCCACATCTTCGACTAAACAACCGTTTCGCGTAAAGACGTCTCGTAAATCATTCGTAAGAACTCGTGATGAATTGGAAAATGTATGCAAATTTTAATAGCCTATAGTCATTGCTATGGAGTTAAACGAAAATTTATGTGAGTTGTTAATTAACCGTATGAATAAATGCAATTCGTTTGCGAATGTTGAAACGCAATCAGAATATTCTAGACGTACAAATGTAAATCCAGTAAATTACCAATTATCCGCCTTACTAGGTAAATGATTCATTGTTAGTCCAATTAACTAACGATGTAATAGTAGATAGCGTGTACAGCGAGGTAAACGTGTGCTCGTGTCATTAGTCGGACATTCGAAGCTCGTATCGTATAACGAATAGGTTAACGTCGAGCTTCGTGTACATATTTTTCAATTAAAACCTTTCGCAGCTTTCGTACCTTTTCAAAAACTAAATCTTCGTCGTTTTTAACAACTTGCCGGTTAACATCGACGTAACAAATTTCTCCGATTTCATCTACTCGTGTACTACAATCAGAAACTTTGACAAAAATTCTAAGAAGGGATTTAAACGCTTAACAACGATTTAATCTACATATATCACAGAATAAACGTGAGATTTCATACTCGGAATTTCCAGCGCCGTTTATCCAGACTACAAAGAGTTTGTTACGACGATGTATTACAAAAGGCTCGATCACGGACGTACCAATGCTTTCGTGCCCCACTGTATACAGGGTGGATTAGCAGCGTAACGCTGCTAGGATAGTAGAGTGAAGTAGAGTCGTTCAATTCGTTCGTAGACAGAACGTTCCGAGTTACCGGCAACTGATTTTCTAGCGCTACTTGCTATGCATTGAACGACGTCGTATACGACGGGGTGTCGTCCGATCGAGCCTCTGCCGCTGTTGCACATCCACCGTTCCATCGGCAGGAATTTAATTACATACGTGGTGCACGAGCAGAAGGGAGCGCAACGAATTAAGTTTTGCGCGCGAACGAATTAATATAGCGATATTGCCCGGCTGAAACAGACTGAAGCCTGTTAACCGTAATTAACACTTTTTGCTACGAAAGGCTTTCCGCGAATCCGTCAGTCCACCATTCGAACGTTTTATTTTTCTCTTACACGCTGTTCGAAGAAAGACGCAAGACTTTGTGGTTTTATAGCATTTGAATTTTATCAAAGATACATCCGCAAGGATGTTTCACGCGTACGATTTATCCGTCCATGAGAAATAACGTGGCTGAATTAGGATAACAAGCGATAAGATTCTAAATAAAGATTTGCGAAGAGAGGCAACGAAGGAAACTTATCATTGTTATACAAAGTGGAAATCGGTCGTGAGATTTGCCCGAACGATACCGTTCTCGCTCTCTCGGTTCGGACGCGATCACTCGACGACGCGTTATTTGTCACCGGTGCAAATCGCGGCGGCTCTCTCGCCGGCGGCGCGCGATCCTCGCAATAGCCGACTCGGAGAAAAGAGTTTCGCGTATATCGTGACAGATTGTACGGGTAGGACGCGACTAATTGAGTCGTCTCGTCACCCCCTTCAACCCATTCCCTCCTTTTTTCCTCGCGTTCCTTCCACGAGCTTCGCCTTTCACGCTATTGATGACTGTTCGTTTAATCTCGTTCCATTCTGCGTCCCCGCATAAAGACCGCTCGTCCATCATAGCGAGATTATGATAGGAGGCTGCTTCAATGAAGACATTACGCGTACGATGGCTCGGGGATTCATCTTGGCTTATATACGAGCGAGCGCGATTGTGCCGACCAGAGTCGCCTTGAGACGCAATCTGCGAATCGGCCAGCGATTTTTTTCACCAACGATGAATCGAACCGGCAGCCTGCGGCCTTTCGAATCGCCTCTGAAGAAAGATAAAGCGTACTCAGGGGTGGAATTGCACGCGGTTTTCATCTTAAGGCCTCTAGATCGTTTCGAGTTTTGTTCGAGTTGCAGTTTTCTTTCGCGCGCTGTAACCTTTTCAACAACCTTCTGTTCGCGATATCTCGCTGTCCTAAGAGAGTAACTTGCAACTTGATGCTTTTTAAGGAGATGGAAGCTTGAAACTATGGACGCGCAATAACGTGCACCTATACGTTGCGCGAGACTATTAATAATTTGATTGAGCCGATAGTACACGTTCGATCTGTCGTATAATTTCTTTTAACTTGCCGCGTACATACGTACCTGTATCGTATTACATGCTTCGTTTCTTCTAAACACATGTAAACGTCCGTTCCTTGATATCCCATACCTCCTGTATAATCTTCCATATTTCCATATTCCGTATGTCTGCCACGTTTTACAGAAGCATCGTTCAGGGATTTAACACTTTATAACGTTGCATGTAAATTCATGAATTGAAATTCTAATCCTCACGACAGATCTCTACGGTGGACGTTTCTTCGGACAGCGCCTCGACATATTGTACCTTCATCTCTATATGTAAATTAGCTAGTTCTCCGTGGCGATAAACTTTCGATCTTTGTGTTCCATAATTCCGACACTGTTTAACGATTTAATGCCTTTTAGTAGAAAAGGAAGTAGGAAATTTTGGACTGAAAAGGGTGCTACGTGACACACTTTCGCTTCAGACGATTTTATTAAATGCTACGCGTCTAAATCTACGCACGTTCCATCGTTCGTTGTTATTCGTCTCGAGTACCTTTCGTAGAGACTAGCGCGAAACCACGATGGAAATTTTTTCCAGATATCCTGCGTCGATATCGATCGTTTTAGAAAATATCTATATTTATAGTTCGTTGACCTATGTACGTATTCTAAATCCCACGTAACTCTTAGCTACGTCATCGATAGAAACATCTCGTTGGTAAAATCTCTGAGATCATCCAGAAAGGCATACAAAGGAGAATTCCCCTTCGCGTACAAAAACCTTTTCAGTCTTTTCAGCTCTTTCAAATCGCTCTCACGAATCAGATAACGCTACGTCGAACGTTTCACCCCTTATAGTTCACGGAGTGGCACCCGAACAATGTTGTTCCTTGCCTCCTTACGATTCTTTGTTTATTTAAGCAACGACGAGAAAGGTATCAGGATGTCTTTTCACAATCATTCGTTCAGTTCGAGGCTGCCTATTGCGCCGTTTCAGGCGCGATCGTATCTACGAAAGAAGTTCGAAAGAAAGTGTTCCACTTGTCGATAATGATATCGATGAACGTTCGATCACCGTGTCTAGGTTGCATGGTAAATATAACCTGAATACGCAGGACAGGAGAAAGCCGTAATAATATTGTCTTTCGTCGGTTCGCTATACAACGAGGCGTCTTTAACTCGATCAATGACTGTCGATGAGCGTCGAAAGTAACCAAAGGAAACTTTACTACCGTCTCGGCATTTTACGGATCGGTTGAGAAGGAGATTCAGCGGAGTGAATTTTATGGGCCTCGCGAGATCGACGCTTCGAATTGCTAAATCGCCGCGTATTCGCGCGGTCTTCCTTGCCGATTTTTTCGCCTATCAGACTTCGTAACGAAGAGATCCGAACGAATCATACGAATGGGCGAGTAGTAACGATCGTTCGGATACGAACGAGGGATACGGAATTAAAGTTGCAGAATATATTTTGGCAACTGTTTCTCCAGACGGCGTTTTTACAAACGATATAACGCGTTAGTTTCTAATGTTTCTGGAATTGCCACCTCCTCGTGATAAATAAGTAAAAGGAGAGTAGAGTTTCCTGCGTTGGAAAGCTGCATTTGTCATAAAGAAATATAAAGTCTAATTAACGCTGCACTTGCCTTCAATTATTACACCGTTCAGTGGTATTTTACATGAATTTAGACTTTGAAATATCGAGCGTACGAATGAATAATGCTTTGGAAAATAACTACTATGGTTAATACTTTAGGGACCTATGTAGGCTGATCGTGTAACAAAATATAGGGTTCTAACGAGACTTTAACGATGAGACTTCTGTTTACGAGCAGCCTAATGCTTTCTCTGCGTATCTTAATTACATAGATTTGGTAAGGAGCGCTAATAGTGGATTTTATTAGTAACGGTGTTAATGGATCGTAATTATAGACAACGATCATCTTGAATCTATCTTACGGTTAAATCTTATATTATTTACTGGGAACAATCAATTTGTAAATTAAAAAATCGACTACTAAAACTATTAGTTTCTGGACACGCATTTATCTAGACTGCTTCATTTCTCTCCATCACGTGCTACCAACTCTAATTTCTATGCCATTATTCTTCGCCGCTGCTATTAATTTACTTACCCCGTTGAAGACCCGCGGTAATATACGCGATCCTGACAATTAATCGTAAATACAGTGTCAAGTACGTATCTAATCGCTGGATGTAATCTCGAAATATCATCCTCGTCAAACGATAAGTATAAAATGCAACTTTCGATATTATATTCTCTCCTCGTAAGGCTCTCAAGCGAAACATAAAAGTTTGATATTTTTCCTGTTTTTTCTTTTCTTTCTTCTTCTATCTCTCTCTTTTTTTACATCAATAACAGCTTCGCGCTAAACTGTAAAATTTATTTCACAGCGATTTTCGCCTCGTTCGTGCTCGTGTTCCCTGGCAAAGGTAATTTAAAAGCATCGGAAGAATTGTTGGCGCGGAGACGCGAAAAAGAAAGAAGACCGCGCGGAGGATCCACGGAATGGATGGCCGAAAACTATTCTACCGTGAGGGATGACAACTAGCCGAGCTTAGACGAAGGCTCAACAAGGGTGAAACGCCGAGAGGACGCTGCAGGGCGAAAGGGTAGGCGGATTATTTGCATTTTAATTTGCATATTAAAACACGGCTCGTCGATCAGGCGAGCAGGGCTGCGAAATATGATAGGTTGCTCTCCGTGGCCGTCGCATTAACGTTGTAAAGGTGAGTTACACGACCGCAAGGCAACCCGACGGCCATGAGATCGTTCACGCATGCCGATCTTGAAATATGCACCCGTGGACCAAGATTACCGGACCCCGATAGCTCCGTTGTCTCGATCGATCCACCAGCCTATCGCGTCCTTGCGATTCACTGTTTGCACAGAACCGAGGCAACGAGGAGGAGGAGGATCGTGGATACCGAGGCTAGTCGAGTTTAGGTTCGCTCGTTGCTCGCGATTTCCTCGATTTTTCCTCGAGATCGGATACTATCGATCGAAGAAATCCAGAGTAGGTAGGAAAATCAGCTGGGGTGTCGAAGTATTTGTGTCGTGGTAACCGGAATAAGAAATTCGGCGGATTCGCGGAAGGTTTGTCAACTCGAAGATCCATAGGTTAGCCGAGAGATTCGAGTTAATCGTATCGATTCTTTGGTGCAATTTTTCCTTATTTTTTCGATTGTTCGAGGAACGAGCGATAAAGAAAAGAGCCGGCTAAAAGTAGAAATAAAATACAGGAAGTTTGTAGATCTCATGGTAGGATGGACAATGGGAATAGTTTTGCGCGTCTCGACTAATTTTCCATTAGATGCTACTTTGGATTTCCGTCATTATGTTTTTCGCTAAACAACAAATCGACGATAGCGTGCAGCTGTTCGAAGACGAACGGTAGCCAGTTTGTCCGAGTTTCGCGTTCGCCGGCTGATATGTGCAGCGAATGGTAATTATAGAAATCCGTGTACTCATGTCCGGTACCTGTTGTCTCGCTTCTTTGATTAACTATTCTGAAATGTGTACCGCGCCAATTGAATTGTTCGTTCCGCTTTTATTCATCCTGCCTGGTCGTTGAACGATCGATTGCCCTCGTAAGTAATTAGAAATATGTTTCGCAATGGGAAACGGATGAAGCGAGTGCACGGACCGCGCGGATTAGAAGTGATAGATCGATCTAACGTGAAATTGAGTATCGATTACGGAGCGATAGCGGCTAAAGATGAAAATGAAATAAAGATTTTAAAGTCACGGTTGAAGACTGGAAAATTGACGTAATAATTAGTATTTCCCGTAGCAATAACGTTCGAATAGCGTAATGCGAACACTGCTACGTCTCCGTTCGCTTGTCTTAAACGACACAGACATCTTCATTTCAAAAGTATCGAAAACTAAGAAACCATAGTGTCGGTACTTGCACGGTCACGGCACTGAAACTTCGAAACGAGGCATATCGTTTATAAATTCGATTCGTTTGATCAAAAAATGCAGAATATCCTCGGATTATCCGTATAAAACCGAACGAGTTTGTAAAATATGCCACGACGAAATACGAAGAATCGACGAAAAGTGTATGGCGATCATCTCGAAGGCCTCTTTTCACCGTAGTACGCGACGTAAAACGAATCTCGTTCGGTAGCAGGAAAACAATCTACGGTGATCGCGTTACGCGGATCATGCCGCGTAATGAATTCTCAAAGGGAAGGTTTCACGGTACATCGCATAAATGTTTATACGGAGACTATACGTGACCGTTGTCCGGTTAATGATTTATCCAAAATTCAGTAACACGATACGAGTATCGGTTACCAATCATTGGCAGTGTTCGATTGATGGAACGAAAGGCTGGACAACAACGCGTATCTCATTGGACGCAGACTCAGAGACCACCGTAGAGTTCAGTCGGCATGGTCAAGGAAAACACCTCGGGATCCCTATAGTTGTTCGCTATTATCGTTGTTTCGAGCCGTTAATATTAATGGACATAAACGCGTATCGCTGCGCTGGTCGGTGGAAACGATCTGAAAGAGAAAGAGAAAGAGAAAGAGGGAGAAAGAGGACGATCGACAGAGAGAGAAAGAGAGAGAGAAAGAGAGAGAGATGGGCATTCGTGGCTCTCCCTGTTAGTTGTAATTGAACGGACGCAGCTGTGCGCTCTACGTGCTCGTAAAACATTAATGACCTATAGCCGCTGACGATCGTTTCACGTTATATTATTCCTCAAAGTCAGAGCCAGCCGGCGTGTTTATCTCTGCATTTTCAATTTTCTTGATCGTGGGTGAACCGGCTGCTGCGCGGACGGCATGAAAGCGTATGTAATGACGACAGTTGTATTCGAGAGATTGCGCTCTCGAGAAACGGGACTCTTGTTAAAACGCGTTGTATAGAACGAAGAGAGGAGCTCCCCTGCGGGAATTGTGCGTCTGAAACGCTTTTGCTTTCCAGTTTTAACCGAGAACGATGGATTAAAGGAGATCCGCACTAGCTCGATAAATAACACGCGCAAGACATCTTCGCGACTCTGAATCGTCGGGTATAATATCAGTTCGGAAGCGAAACTAACGAGCAATTGAATTCGCAGGTCCTTTTTATCCGTCTAATCGAAATTCAACCGAAACCAATTATATCGTTACTCGTTTAAACATCAAAGAACACGTCTATCGAACGACCATCATCGTTAAAATGACGCGTCGTTTTATTAAAAGTCAACAGCACTGCCAAAACGTGCTCTTCTCTTATTTACTCGGACATTCCGTTTTACGCGAAACGCCGCGAAAAATCCGCGTTCGTAGACTCAGAAACCATCAGGAAGGGAGAAGATTATGCCTGTCAGGGATTTTCGAGCGTGACAGGATCCTGTTCCTCGTGGACTTTTTCGTTCGTATTCCTGGCATACGCGGCTTTCTACTTTCCTCGAAGCGTTTTTTACGTTCGCCTAACCACACGTTTAAAAGCAACGATCGGTCGTGCGAACCCACGAAACTCCCCCTCGTCGTTCTTCCACGAACAGGCAACCAATCACTCTGTATAATGGGGTTAATAGACGAATCCTCGCCCATCGGCTACTCCGACCGATTTCGACGACCTAGACCTTCCTAAGACGTTGCTAATTTTCTTTTCCTGGAACGTTCAGGCTCTTTCACGATCCGCCGAAGAACTGTTTGTCAGCGGAATCTACTCGTTCATATTCTTCGACGATTTTGTTGCTTGATACGATCGTCGCGAAGAAAATTGTTGGGAGCAAGAGGTGAGCCGGACTGGACTGGATTTTCTGCCCGTTTTCGAGCTAACGTTCTCTACTTTCGGAATTTCGACGATATGGAGCACCCGATGCGGGTTAGGATCCGTAGGATTTTTGTCGAATGGACGGCTCACGAAGATTTTATCCGACGATAATTGGCGACGCGCCGCGTCGTGATTGCTACGTGCAACGAGAATAGATTTTCAGAGATATTAGTCGGAATAGAATTTTCAATTTCCTTTCTACGAGCAGATCTCGAATTATATTACATTAAATCGTGCGGATGAAACGTTATTGCCAAGCGTAACAAATGGTTTTGCTTCTGTCGCAAAAGAGTCACGCGCAAATGATATATCCTGGTTGGATGTACCATAAATCAACAGACATGCTCTATTATGATAGGAACGAAAGGCTAATGATACGTAATTGAAACCGGATATAGTAAAAAATTACTCTCTTCATCAGTAACGCTATTATTACGTATTTTTCACGGTTTTTCTAGTCCACGTACCTTTACAACATTATCTATTCAACATTATCTCTAATTAACGTGCAACTTTCAAAGCTAATCAGTTACGACTGTTCTCGACGAGTGATTTATTTCTTTCAACGAAAAACTTTATTTTCAAAGGAAAATTGCGGTATAACGATTAATCGATAGATTTGGCCGTGTACCGCGGATGTGAAAGTATTTGATTAGTTGACTCGTACGTATAGCGAGAAGTCGGAACGTTTCGGATGCCGTTATAATTGGTAACAGGTATTATCTCACTCTCTACGACTAAAAATAGAACATCACACGTGTTAACTGGAAATCAGTGTATTTTAAAATAATAACTATACAGTAAGAAAATTACAAATCGTTTCTCGTGAGCGCTCGCAACTAGTACGCGAAGTATCAACAAATGTACAAAACGCTGGTCTTCGTCGCAACCATCGTCGTTACCACCGAAACGTTACCAACAACTGTACAAAAATGTTCGCAACGTCCCTCTTCCTTTTCCTCTTCTTCGAGCATCAAAACGATTCGTTGCTAAAATATAAACGTCGCGAGACAAGTCGTCCGCACGCATCCAAGTAAGAAGGAACTATTTCTTCCGTAACTTTGTCATCTTTCGCTCCATCCACCGCAGTCCTTTTCGAATCGAAACATAGATCACGACCGACGAAATTATCGAATTTTATCGGTGACGCGCGCGCAAACACCATGTCGATCGTGGAATACGGGTCATCGGTCGCTTCTAATAATATCGATCGGTCACAGCACAGATTCCTCGGTGTACCGGAAGTGGCACGGCGTCCCGACGAGACCCGCTACATCCGCTGCGCACAAGTGGGACCGCAATTACGCGATCATTTTCCCCGGTCAACAGCCTTGTAAATCTTCCGTCCGGTTCCCCGTGGAGGACGCCGCCGCTCTCTCGCCGCGGAAAAAGGGGAGAAAAAGACGCCGGGAGGATAATTTCTTGGGCAAATGGCGTTGTAAATTCCGCTGGTGCGCCGCAGCGGCGTTTCTGCCCCAACGGTTCTCCGGTCCGACCCAGGAAGTGGCACGTTATCCCCGTCAATGGACTACCAACGACTGCGCTCGATGCGTATCCATGGTTAATGTCCGCCGTGTGTTAATGAATGTGTCGACGAGTCCTGGCGATTGAATCCGCGCGACCATCCTAACGATTCGTCGCGAATCGCGATCCAACCTGCTCGATACAATTAGAACGTCGCTCGCTTGGCTCGTTGGAGATCGATTTAGGTCGATCGGTGGCGGTAGAAATTAGAATTCTATGCGTTCCGTTGTGACTGAAAATCTCGAGATGCGCCTGCCGCCTGTTGTTAGTCGTTTAGCGACTATCGTTGATCGATTTTTACCGGCTGCATCGGAGACTCTGATCCTGTTTACAAGTCGAGCTTTTCGAAAGATCGTTCCGTTCAAGAACAGGTTGTTTATCTCGCAGAAGGGAAATTATAATTAGCAGGATGTTCCTCTCCACTATTCCTCTTTTAGTTTCATTTTTTACGCAATGGAAACTCGACGGTGACTTTCGATTTAGTAGTTTTAAGATCGATCCAGAGATTACAGATAGATCGACGAACCGATACGCGTTCGTTATATCCTAGAATGTCGTCAGAATCAAACAAGTATTTTATTATTTCTCGATATTTGTACCTACCTCGTGTCTCTTTAGCGCTTCTCGATATCAAAATTCTACGTTAAGCAATTCCTTTCTCGATTCGGTACGAGCGAACGGTCGATTATTTCGAGCAGCGTGAACCATCGACGCCAGAAATTGCATTCCATCGCGTCGAACCGTAAATGTCTCTCAGTCACTCGTCGTACACGATTTATTTTTCTCGATCGCACGATATCTCGTTCGAATCGTTCACGATCAGCAGACGGTGTTGTAAATTCCTTCCTCCTCGTCACCGGCGTTCAAATCGGACACTTCGGATTGAGGCAACGCCAGCTTTACGTAACCTCTGTCTTTCTCTCTGGTCCCGTTCTTCCCTCCTGGAGGCGGAGGAGGAGGAGGTTTCTCTTCCGGAGAACTAACGTTCGTAGGCTCGCAAATCTCCGCATAGATCTCCTCTGTCTTCGATGGCGGCGTTGATGGTAATGGAGTTAAACTGTCCCTGACCTTGGAATACGGAGGATCGAGGTCCTGTTGAGTCTGAACCTCCAACACGCTGGTAGAAACCGATCGTTGAACTTGCTGTCTCGAGGACGGGGATGCTTGCAGTAGATTCGTTTCTGACTCGAGGCTGGCGTATCTCTCGGACCTCATGCCGATTTCCGGCCGAACAGCGAACGTGAACGAGGCCGATTTCTTGGCTGGATTCCTGCTTCTGCCACCCTGAGCTATCCTCGAGATCCGGTCGAGGAAGCTGTGGTGGTTGTTGCTACTCGCTCGACTGTTGCTACGATCCCTGATGGTCGTTCGTTTAATGTGCTCCAGCCCCTCCTTTAGACTCTGAAGAATCGGTTTCGCTTCTGGCTTGGATTTGATCTCCTTCAGATGCAGTTCTTTTAATTGGCCGCCGCTGCAGGGCGGCTTCGGGGGCGCCACGCGTGGTTCCGTTGCTCTCTGGTCGAGTGCTCTTCTGGAATTTTTGAACGAAAATTCACCATCTATGAATCGTCGAAGATATTCGCGACAGAGACGAGAGAAAGAACGATACAAAGCAAAGAAACGAGTTGGATCGTTGCCAGGCGGATGTTTACCTGCAAGCCGAAAGTAACCGTTGCATCTTTGGCGACGCCAGCAACCGTGCTTCGGAAGGGCAGCCTAATCGCGCCCTTTTCACTCGGGGCGCCGTTGGCCCTGTGGCAACGAGTTCGAGTAGCTCGGGCACCGTGGAATTTGGTACAGGCCTCTCGGGCATTAGAGGTACCGCGCATCCTAATACTATGGGACCCCTCGTTGCACCTTCCAGCTGCATCAGGCCGCTGTAATCTCGTGGCAGTGGTATCGGCAAGGGTCCGGCAACCAGCCGTACCTATCGATGGAAATTTCCGAACTCGATCGTTATTATGCGTCGCAAGCTTTTGCGATTCTCGCGACGATCGAACGAAACTCGCTATCCACTTTTTCCAAGAAAATATTTTGCTTGAGCTTACCCTAAGGGGAAGATCCCTTCTGGCAAGCTGATGAACCCTGTAGAGCACGGCGTCGCTTCCGGTGTCGAGGCTTCCGCTTTGACAAGTCGCGTAGAATTCTCCTCTGGCGGAAAGCGGCGCGAACAACTCGTGGCCGTGAGAATCCAGGCACTGCGCGTACTGATCTCGTTCCGACGACCTTGAACTCTTGCCCTCCGGGACACCACTAACGACACCGGAAATACCACTGGAAACCGGTGCCCTCCGCGTGTCTTGGAAAACCGCGGCCAGTCGCAGAACTTCGCCGGCGCGTACCGTCGTTTTTGTATAGTGAGCCCTCAGGTTACCGTTCTCTGAAACGGAAATTATCATTCTGCTCTGAATCGTTATTACGTCCCAAGCCTGTGATAATGATGATCTATTTAGAGTTTAGTCTACGACTCGAGTTTAACTCGTTATTAGAGTTCAGTTTACGACGGTTTCTTTGCAGCCTAGACGATCTGTTCCTCCGACAAACGAAAAATTTCCAACGAAATATCGTTTCTTCTCGTACTTGTAAATTCCGCGAGAGATCGGTGGAGCAACGGAAGAAATATTTACAGGGTTAATTAATTTCCAGTAACTGTAACGATAGATTTCTATGGCCCGGTACTTTCGCGTACCGCTATCTTATCACGAACATCGTGTTCTCTAATAACTGTGAAAGTCGTCGTGTTAGAAATTCTAACACACAGCTTTACTTGCAGTTTACAACAAAGTAGCTTCCACTTCGTTATTCCAATTACCTAACTTGCCTCTACCCACGCTATCATTAACAAACCAGCTTCCACCTTGCTTCTTACTCTTCTATCCATCCAGTCTATTCCAGTACTCTGTCTAATGAATCTCTTCCTAGGCTAACCAACCGAGCTAATAATAGTATTAACGTCAGAACCCCGGCGACCTACGATTTTCTCGATTTTGTGCACCCTTTTTTCAACAAATATTACTATTATCGTATTTGTCGTTTTTTCGTCCACTAACATCCAGTAATTTTCCTCGCTAATCTTATACCCGATTAACCATTCTCTGCTAAAACGTCGAGTATACCATAGCGAGATGTACCTTACGCGTTATCTTTGAGACCGGACTCGCCCGTCGTTCCGTATACGTTCGCGTCCGAGGATGAACAACACCGATTTAACGTGTCGTACATCAGCTACCTTTCATAGACGATTCGTAATCCGATGAAAAATCTTTAGAAGAAAACCTCGCTCGTGTGGACGACGAGCGACCCGCGATCTGCGCACGACGAAATCACTCGCTCTCTTGCTTCGTTAACTGAGTGTAGGGGCGCGGATGGATTCGGGTTAAAAGAGGCTGGGAGTTTCGCGGGATTTCGCTCGGTTTTAACGTGGAATATCGCGAGAGTCGGCGAGCAGGAGAGAACTGGCGATAGAATATGGCGCGACCATAATCGTTATGGTGCATAATGGCACGAGGGCCGTGCGTATCGTAAGAACCCCAGCGGCTTTCACCGGGCCGCGTGCCTATTACGTTACGTGCTCCTCGCCTACGTTTAAACGCACGAACAACCGCGCCGGCCACTCGCATTAACAGACACATTGACATTCGTGTCACGGCCAGTCGCTGCACCCAAGGGAATAATCCTTCGCGCGGACCGTGCGTGAGTGCACGCGCCGTGTTTGTGTGCACGCACCGGACCCCGATGCATTGTCACGTCCTAGACGAGAGACTCGATAGGGACAATCCTGACTTCGACACGGTTTCACGCTCGTAGCCCGTGAAGCAAGACCGTGGGCTTCTCACACGGATCCGTCCGTGATCGTGTTCCGTGTTGTCGATGGTATCGGTGTTGGAGGATGGCCGTAGCGTTATGACGAATGTATTAAGTCCTTAGGGTTATCGAAGGTTTTGTGCAAAGAGGGTTTTTCCAATTCTTCTACGGAACTGTATTTCTTACGCTAGAATCTTGATTGCTCGAACGTTGCTTGTGGGGAAACGCCGATCACCCGACCACTGGATACGCCAGGGAGATGTTATAGGAACGCGGAACGAATCACGCATTTATTTATTATTATATGTATTTTATAGCACTGTCAATGGCACGATATTAAATCGTTCCATGGTAAATGTTACTTTTTTTATATATACGCTTTCGGACGAAAGACGGTGGACCGGTAGTTCGAAAGCAGCGTTTACAGGATACTCCGTGTTAAGGATTTTTCGATTTTCTATTAATTTGCGCGTAAAAACTTAATCGAAAACGGTATAAGCTTGTCTATGCAACAAGCTTTATTAGTTTGCCTTCTAAGCTGCATACGTAGGAACGTTATTCACCATTAAAATAATCATCCGACAGCGAAACCTTTCCAGTACACACACACACACTACCATTAATTCTCTACGACGCGCACTTTTCGTTTTCCTTTTAGCAAACGAAAGTACGGAAGATAATGACTTCATAAACGAGTTGTTTCCTCATAAATTTCTCAGTTACTTTTCTTCCCTAGATACCGCTACATCGCGTTAAGGTCATCTATTTGGATTCGAACAAAAAGGCTTTGGTGTTTTACCGCGCCGATACGACCAACGGAAGTCGTAATTAACGAAACAGCTGATTCATTGGAAACGGCGTAACACGTGAATAGCATATGCGATCGCTGGCTGCCGGCTAACGCGTTCGTTTTCGCCGGCAACTTGGCGAAATTGTACGCGTGATCATCGCATTTGAAAACTTCTATAATATCATAAACGAGCAACTATTACAAACGCGCATTATCATTATGTTATATTATCATGCATTCGCGTTGTAGCACTGCTCGTACGTAGTTTTACTTCAACTACGTTACGATCGTAACGAGCGAACGAACGAAACGTTTCCTGGTGAGCCGTGCAATTACGTGTCATTTACAAAGTAACTGTACAAGTGGATTAAACGTTATTAAAACTTACCCATTTTCGAGTGTGTCAGCGTGTAAGCTCTCAGAGGTTTGGCAAGCAAAAACGCCGGGACACCGGCTCGAACTAATGCTCCCACTCTTCGGTACACCCTGGCACTTCCGGTACCACTGTTGTTCGACACAACGGAGAACCAGCCTGCAACCAACACAGATCTTCTCGTAAACGTTATCCGATTTTTCTTTCTTACAAAAATTTTCTCGCTTCCGAGCTTCTCGGCTAACTCTATCAACGCGTACAGAATCTTCGTCTAATGTACGTCTAACATTTAGTTCATGGAGCGCAAATGCATGGCTAAAGGCACGATGTAGATGCGTATTTCTTTGGCCAACGTCTATTTCAAACTGCTCGCAGGATATTTTCTACGATCCTGGGGGCAGATACGATATCGTAATAAAGCTGGAGATGGCTAGAACGATCAAAAGGCCTAGCCAGCTACAAACGTGTGGAAAATGTATCGGGTAATATCCAAGGATCGAGAGCTATAAATTTCCGATCGTTCGTAATCGATGGTAATTTGCATTAGGTCGAGTAATTTTATAACTCCGCATGTACGATATATCTATTACGCTTATTACTACGAGAAACTCAGTCGTCGCACTCGGTTGGCATAGTAATTTTCGCTTTCTCGTGCAAGGCAGGACACGCAAGCGATGGCATCTGTGTCAGAGGCCCGGTGCGCCGTCGTTCCACGGTGCTCGTTTCGTCGAGCAGCGGTTCGTTAACGCGTTCGCGCGGTTCATTCTAAAACGGACGTGACAAACGTTACCGTTGCATCGTGGAAATGGCCGTTCCACTTGCCGATGAAAAGCTGGCCTTTCGTAAACTCACGTGTCTGTGCCATCGACGTTATCGTTGATCGACGCTCGATAACTTCTCGCGAAATCGCAACGTGGACTTGACCCGTTTTATTCAGCGATATCATTCGTCTTAGCCGGTCAAATGATAGATTTCTTCGCCTGCTAAGATCGATCGTTCGGGGATCTCGAGCAAAGAGTTAAACGATACAAGCACGATCCAGCAACGTTGGAAAAATCGGCGATAGATCATGCCGCGCGAGGTTCCAGGCTTAAATTAATAATTTATCGACGATTTGCAGAATATACGCGCGATTCTTCCGATAATTTATAGTCGAATGTAAAAACATCCGCCGGTTGTCCCGGCTTCGCGTACAATGGAGGCGTATAAATCGCTGAATCGATTTGCAAGCGGTTTACATCGTATTTCCGCCATCTTGAATTGATTTACAGCTGGTACTAATGCGCGAGTTCCAATGATTGTTTCGTCCTTTCCGCGAAACGTCCTTTCCACGAATGTATTAACGTGGGTGTTTTATCGTCGATACAGCACGTTCGGTTTTATGAGCAACTCGGAATTTATCGTCGATAGGCCACGACTGTCAGGTTAGATTAAATTACAATCTCGTTTCCCAAAGACAAAGAGGCTGCTCGACGCTTAACGCCGTGTAATAAATTTAACCCCAGCAACTCCTAATTACTTTCTTACGTTCTTCCATTCCGACCAATTTTCACGTTGTTCGTCGTTTATCGGTTTTCCAACCTCTGTCGCGATAAACGATTTCACTATCGCGGATCCGTTTCACGTTTACGAAAATAAAGAAACATTCGCTATCTATTACTTGGAGTAAATCTTCGAAGGATTCTCGTCGAATTTTTGTCAAGTAGCTTCGATCGATTTATAGTTGGATTTATAGTAGTGGCAACTAGGCGATATTTCAGATATTTCAAGCTGCGATCCGTTACTCAAACACGATACATCCAGATAAGTAAAGAGCCACCGTACGATGATATACATTTTAATGCATCGCCGTTGCAGTTCGTTCTATTACAGCTAGCTGGTACTGTTCCGTCATTAATATTCGATTAACCTGTGTCCCGTGAACAATGCAGTCGAGTCGTGGCTCTTCCACGATGTTTCGGCTCGTGGACCAACAGCTAGGCTGTCTCGCGAGTCTTCCTTTTTCTCTCTCTGTTTTTAACTTCTTTCGAATCCGACTCCGATGTCGAGGAAAGTACGGTTGTATGGAAATTGGGTCTGCGACTGTGGAAACGGTAACAGCGCTGATCGTTAAAGTTTGTTAGCGAGATGAAATCAAAGACGGATAACGATAGTCGAAAAGAGAAAAAAGAAAAAGAAATTTAGCGACTCTACACCGAACTGTAAACTCTTAAAATCGATGCTCTGGCAAATATATTTCGTTTACGAAGCAACCGCGCAATTGCGTAAATTAACCTATTTAAACGTTACACCAAGAACGTACGAAAGCTACCCAATTTCTAATCAACGTATTACCTCACACGGATTGCACGCAAAATTGCGTCAAACGCAATGGCCGAAATATGTATCGAGTGGCCCCTGGAGCTACCATACCGGTTGGATCAAAGGTACCGGTCAATTACGGTCTGACAAAAAAATTGACGTGGCTTTCTTTTTACCGCAAAGTTTTATACAGCGAAGACAGACAACGTACTCACACACGCGTAACGTCACCTCCAGATAATATCGTTTAATCTTTCGCACGTACTTACCCACGCACACGCGGCTCTCGTATATAAAGTACGTACACGAGCAATTACATTGGCAAAAATTACGCAAGGAGGAACGGAGCCGTATGCTAATCGTTCGTTGCGAGAAATGAAAAAGAAATCAGGCTATACGGATACTCATTAGGCCCGTGAACATTGCCAAATACATACCGATCCAGATTATTCAGATTCAGATCACTCTCATTATCTCGGAGGTCAGGGCAAGCTGGAAGTAAGAATGAATTCCAGTCGACGACTTTCACGTTGCGTAACGAGTCTTCTCTCCTTTTCTCTCGTTCGCGCGTTCTCTCGCTCTCGTGCACGTGGACACGCGTGAACGCACTGGCCCGGTCTGTGCATCAGCACGTAATTGATGCCGCTTTACGAGCAAATGAATTTAGCTACCAAATGAGGCGATGCTATTTGCCAGTCTTTTGGGGTCGAGTAATACTCGTCTGGTAAAAAGCGACACTGAAAGAGATAAGACAGCTGTGGATGGACGATGGAATAGGTATTACGCACTTTTCCCAGCAAATTGCACGAATAAGAAGGAGAGCAAGTTTTTATCCGGCGAATGCAAGCGCCCATCGCGACTAAAAATTGTACGATATTTCAATTGCAAAGCGTTGAACTAATTACGACTTTCCTACAACTACGATCTATCTTCTCGTCCCTCGAATTCGCTTTCGACAGATCGAAACGCGTATCAAAGCTACGTTATCCAGGATTCTCGATCCGTCAACCCCACTATACACGTACAGTACCGAATTTCAATCTTCCTTTCAAATTACTTTCAGCCACGTAGTTCGCAATCCGACTTGTCCAGATCGGCCGACAAAATCTCTGGACTTACACCGCAGCCCATCCGACTTTATTTTCAAATTACCCGACGCAAGATTTCACTCTCGACGCGTCAGCCATATTCCATGGTCCATATTCCATCCACGCTGACGCGTTCAATTTGTCTTGGGGCCCGTTTCCCCCTGTGCCGGCTGCTAAATTTCCACGGACGTGATGAGATATAAATGGTAGGTGTCAACGTGCCACGGCGTATGACCGATCCCTGACCATCGCATCGTCTCAACGCGTTGTTGCGCAAGTCGGCCTTCGTCCGCCGGTACGGTCGCTCGTCTTTTCGTCGATTTTCCATGCAAATATCCTCCTCCTTCTTCTGCCGTTCCTCAGAAGTCCCTATCCAAGGGATCGACGATAAATAACGATCACCGTGGGCAAATTGCTGCCTCTTCACGATCGTCGTACTTTTTCCCTGGTGTTACGCGACTGTTCGTGCTGCTCGTTACATGCACGCGTGATCATTCGGGATTAATGGGTTTTTGCAAATGGATCGTACTGGACCATGCAATTTCTCAGTGGTTAGCGTCGGCAGGCCGTTTCAAGGAATTGCGCGTTCCTTCCCCCCCCTTTCCCTGCTTTATTTCTTTATCTCTTTGGATAAACGAGATAAATCGTTGTAACGCAACGATCGCTAAATGTTGAGAAATTTTCCATATTTGTATTCGGATTGTGTTGCAATCGTCCCTCGAATAGAGCGCAGACGATTAACACTGGATTGTTTCTCGCTTATTCAGCTCGCCAGGCCAAGTTTCTTCTCGCGGATTTTGTTCAAAAAATATGTTTACTCGTTATCCTGTGTCAAAAGACGCGATGTCTTGTTGTCGTACGCGTAACTGGATTTATTGAAAAGGTTTGAACTTTCGAGAGAGTTCGTCTCTGTAGGTAACGTACGTTGTGCCGGACGTGATTAATACTTGGACATTTGTTATCTCGTGCCTTTACGATTAGCTAGAAAGTCGAAGCTTTAGAAAAGCTATATTTAGGTGCAATGAAAAATGTTCGTAAATATATTACTACTATTTTTATTCTCTGTATATTGTATTTATCGATATATTTGTTACAATCACGAACGACCGAAGGACTGGAACTTCGTTTCCGCAATTAGTTGCCATTAACATAGAATTTACGTCATTTCTATTGTCTTAATCAATGCTTATGCCATTTCTATTGTCTTAATCAATTACCACCGATATGTCGATATTTCTTATCCTGCATGACGATTATTAATCAAAGCTTACCAACAATTTTATTTCTCTGTTAGATTTACGCGAGCTGACAGAGCCGAGTCAACAGTACGTGCACACGTACTTAAACTTAGACGATAAGGATACTTCGGCGTAACCAGAACTTTCCAGGTCGCGCCTTTTCGTAAGAAACACTTTCTTGGTAGCCGATGTTCCCAGGGTCCACATAATCAGCGCGATATTACCGCGAATCTGATAAACGCATTACGTTATACACGAAGGAAGCTTCCGTGACTGCACTTTCCAGCCGAGCTCTATTCCGACGAACGGAGGAATTCAAACGGTATTGTGAGGACGCTCGCCTCGTTCCCAAACCCGCTGACTCGGATGAGACTCGTCGCACGTAACATCGCCGCGTGAAAGGCAATTTTTCAGCATATCGCTTCGCCAGAGACTAGGAAGTCGAGGGATCCTCGTGTTCCAGGAAGATGCGCTATTAACGCGCTCCACTCTGTATACGTATATTATTCTCGCAGTTATCGAGATCGACGCTTCGTTGACAGCTTCGTGTCGTAACAATCCTGTTATTTGCTTCGGCGGAATGAATTTATTAGCGAGGACAGACGAAATTGTTAATTGGATCGAATATCGATAGATGCGTGTACCGATTAAAATAACGTTGGAACAGCTATCGTTAACAGTAGATGCTACGGTATAAAACGATAGAAATTTCCTTGGAAAATGATATCGCGTAATTGAACGTGGTCGACCAAATATAGAAATATAGAAAACACTCAAAGTGCGGTGTCCCACTTTCCAAAATAGAAACTTCTGTTGCTTTTTGTTATCCATTAATCGGCGGACGTATAAAGACCGAATCTTAGATTTCACGGTAATAAAATTGCGCTAATAAAATTGGGTACAGGCGAGGTTTTCAACCGTGTTAACAGCGAACAAAAATACCGATTTAATTCGCCTTCCGTAAACAATTGTTGACATTTACGTTGGCTTTAAGGTGCGCTTTCTAACACGGCTTTTTCGCAACCCGTGAACTCGCGCTCGTTTTAGAAAATTATTACGTGGTTTTACAGTTATGTAAACAATGCGCAGAACGCCTGTTCGTTGGGAAAAGCTGCAATGAAAATTCTGCTCGTAAAACGGTGAAAAGCGTAGCTCGTCGAATATTTGATATGCGAGAGATTCGTTGAACGCGTCCGTGGATAGCGTGAAAGAAACCTGCACGTTGTTATATCGCAACGTATTAACTTAAAATTTAGAGTAACCTTATCCGCGTAATGAAATAACTTCGTTACGTTCGGCAACGCGTAACTACGCGATATTTCACGTGTAGTAGTTTTTGATTTCGTGCATAACCCGAAACGGAAGCAATCACGTTGTACGACTGTCTGAAATTGACTTTCGTACGTTGAAATCTTCTCGAAGCACTTAGTTGCCGATTAACATCGTTCTTCTATTCTCTTTTCCTGATAAAAGATACGGATATATCTAGGTGCCCCGTCAGGCATTCTAATTGATTCGAAGAGTACTCGTGAATACCGTAACCGTCCATCTCGAACTAGTTGTCAACAGTACTCTGAATAATTTGAACGTTGCTCTGCAACTTTTTACGCGTCATACTCCAGATAAATACAGATATCACGTAACGTTGCTTGTACTTATTTCGCTTTTAGAAGAAACGCAGTTGTACGTTCCACTTTCCCAGTGAGCTGCTCGATTACCCGTTCTGCAATTATCGTCACCGTATATCATCGAGCTTTTCATCATGCAAACAACGGTTCGCTGGTATCCAACGTTCCGCACACTGTGTAATAGCGCGCGTGCAATATCCGTTGACGAGCTCCGTGTTGCTCCGTTACAACGATTTACAATTAAAAGCGAATTAATCAATCCGAAGGCGAGCCGGTCCGGCCCCGGCATACGTTTACGCGCAATCTCAACCGCATTCAGCGATTCCTCTCACTCGTATATCTTTGCCATGGTTTCCGTCATTTTAAACTCCCGCCTGAATAGTTCCACCGTAATAATCACCGGCTGAAATAGTTGGCTCGTTTTTCAAGCGTAACACACCGGGCCGCGACAGTTATGCACACGGAAGACACCGTTCAAGGTGGAACGAGTTCCTGTTAGCGATGGGAACGACACCCTCGCGATAGTTTCGCGGAAAACGTTCCACCGCTTTTTCAACGTGGCTGATTATTCGTTCCATTCGCGTACGTCGCGCCGTCGTGCGTGTCCGATAGCTGACACCTCGGCCAACGTATCCGTATCGAGCCTCCTTATACACTGGCTGCAGCGAGCCGTCCATTCTACGATTCTACGGTCGCTTCGATTCGCCGGTCGATGTTTTTCCGTCAACTGGTTCTTGGAATTTCGTTTAGTGTTCCTTTTCAGCCAGCTACTGGCAGGCTGGTATGGTTTAATTGTAATTTATTTGCGGGTTGTCTGGAACGTTGCAAGCGTGGTATGCGCGTAAGGATACAGTAGAGGTTTTTGGTTCTTCGAGTTTCGTTCAGCGTGTCTTTCTTCGGGGTGCTTGGTTTTGTATGCTACGAACGTAATTTACTTTTCGGTTATTTCGAACGTCGGAGCAAGATACGTCGATACAAGGATTTAGCGAATCTTTTGGCTCTTCGAGTTCCATTTATTTTATTCCCTCGAAGAAGCAAAAAGACGCGCTAACGTTTTGGCGTATGGCTGTCGTTAAGTATTTGTTTCGAGGATTTCGACCGTCGTTAGAATTAGTTCCATCGCTAGTTCCTGTTAATCGCTGTAACATATCCCTGAACAAAATGGGTGACACACGATCGCCACGTGTATCCTTGTTAATCCGGCATACGATCTGTACCACGGTCGTTCACACCTGGTTATTTAACGCTATAATTCACCACGCTCCGCGTAACAATTTGCAACTGAATCGATACGATCGTTTTTCATCTTCTCGTCAACTCGACCGTGATCAATGGCGACTTTTGTTCGATGAAAAGAAATCGTCGTGACGTATTATTTCTAGCGTTGGCAATGAAGCGTTTCGATATCTTCAATCCTCTAAGGACCCCTTTGTCCAATTTCAAATTGCCATCTCGATTCGTATCGCATAATGTACGCGTGACACGATTAATCTATCAAATCATTCAGTCGTGATTTAAATTTTATTCAAAATAAACAAATGTTCATTACGATCGGTCGGTTTCTCGCGGTAACGCGCTCGATTGTCTTCGATGCGTTACGACTATCACAAGTAACAAGTTACAAGTACCATCGGAAGTTCCATCAATCTTTCCCATTCAAACGCCCTATTATCTTAACAGTATACATTTCCTTATATTATTCCGGTATGAGATTGCCATTAAACGGATTAACATTTTACGTGTAACAACGTCAAAGAGGAAATTTGCGATAGTAACAGTTAGCATATAAAACAAGAGACGTTGTGTAAGTCGGGCAATTGCAAGAGTATCACGAGAGATCGTGAAACGAGTGTCAGTTTGAAAGCATATTCGTATTCTAAAACGTTTATAGCATTGGAAAAAAACTGTTAAATACCTTGATTACAATCGCAGATTAATTTGCAAATTAAGACGTCGAATGTGAAAGATTTGTAATCGCGGTACAACGCGAAACAGAGTCTGTACAACCATTTACGAGTCTGCATCGCCTTTCCTCTCTACTCGTATGAAAAAAAAAAGAAGAAAAGAAGAAACGACGATATCTTGGACACCACCTTATCGTATTCCAAAGCAGCACAGGCGACAAATTTTGCAATCTGACGCGCGTAAGTAACATTGACGCGGGCCGCGGTCGCTGCCCGATCATTAATCAAGCTCACGATCAGTCTGTTCTAACAAATATCGAATTATATATCGCGTACGTAGGTAGTATCTCGACTTTCTATCTTGGGGGATCGTTGCACAGCGTCCCCGGACCGATACGTTCACGATCCTCGTAAATTCACTCGTAAACCGTACGTTGTAGGCTGAGACGAAAAATTAAATCGATCCCTCGCTCATAGCCTCCGGTTAGGATCGTTGCTTATGCAACCGTGCCGCGTCGATACTTTCGAGAATACGGGGGCCCGGTGAAGCACACCGATTCAGTTAAATGCTTTCTCTCCTTTCCAACCTCCTTGGGATTACGACCTTGTCCCGGCTCTCTTGTCGAGCCACTCTCGATTTCTTCCGGGCTGGCCAGCCACCAGCCCCTACCGCCGACTAATCTGCTGCGTTTTTCCCTTCTTTTTTCTCTTCTGTTCACGCCCGTTTCGAAACCGATTACCGATTTACCCGAACGGATCCGCTCGGTGATATTTCGTGCTTTGTTGCGCAACTATTCCTCGCGTTCCGATCGATTTGCCAAGTACCAAAGTAGAATGGACTCGTGCTGTTTATTCCGCGCTCTGACATTTTCGAATTGCGCTTCGTTTTGCGCGTAATTGCGGATGCGGCAATAGCGAATAGCCACGGGATCGGCTTCCATTCTCCTATACACGACTCGTGCGTAATCTTTTAGCAATTTCAACGACATTTAAATCGAGGCATCAAATTTTTCGTATATTTTTTTACCATTTGGATAGCGTGCTTAGGATCGTTATCGCGTTGCAAAATAAACGGCTTTCCAATTGGTCGTTGGCGAGACGGCGCTGCATTCTGCCGCAGAATTTGCGAGTATCATCCAGTTATTAATTTTCCATAAATACGAACCAAATCTCCCGTACTCAGAAACCATTACAGATAATGATAAAATAATCACTGAGACCATTACCGACTCTTCAGCATCTCTTGCCTGTGGCTTCAAATGTGTTTTCTCGTATCTCTGTTCTTTGCAACCTCGTGCATACCGGCGCGTCTTATTACCAAAAATTTCGAGTTTCGATTCATCCGTCTATGCAACATCTGTTTTCAATCTACCGCCTGCGTTAATGACGATTCTCAGCAGATACGAGCTTTTTCTGCTCGCTTCATCTTCCCATGGTAATGGTTTCCTGATAGCGATGTATTTTTTCCACAGCTCAAATTGTAGGCGCTCTAACAGCAAGCCGAACATCTCGTTTGACGAAGATCTTGTCCGATCAACGATCTCGTTTCTCTCTCTCTCTCTCTCTCTCTCTCTCTTTGTTTTGTCAGAGATTGAAAATATTCGCAAAGACAGATAGAACGTTAAAGGAGCGTCCGAGACGCAGATGGAGACGCGGACGCGATTTGACTTTTTCGAGGAATGCGAGCGCGCGCGAGATCGTTTCCCTCGAGTTGCAACATTCTCTAGCCTTGAAATCGTAACTCCAACGATTCTCAGAGCCGCTCCGTTGCCCGGTGATCGCAAGGTTGTGCCAGTAATCAGGATATACCACGATCCTTTCGAGCAAACCGGTCACGAGGACCCGCGAGGTGCATCGTCGTGTTGCAACGTCAGAAGGGTGCACGCGGCTGCACATTCTTTCGAAAGGGAACAAAGTGCGCCGGTCAGGCGCTAACAATACCCACGGACATGCCACACGTTCTATTAGCCGCGTTGGCAATCGGTAACGAGTGTCAGCGAATGCACCGTCCTCGTCGGCTCTTTCCGAACGCCGTTTCGCTCGCTGCGTACACGTACCCGATGTACGAGAAAAAGTCGAGAAGCAGAGGAATTAGCCGGAACCTTGGACAGACGAAATCTCCGAAAAGCGTTAATTCGCGTGTTCGATGTATTTTTCTATTAAAAAAAAAAAAAAAAAAGAAAAAAATCATCGCCTTTTCGCTCGTATCGCTGCTTCGATATTACGCGCTGTATAATAACAGTAAACAACATTCATTTATTCTACTATTTCGTTTTACGCGACACGCCCATCAGCCTAAACGCCACCATAAATCAAACACCGCTACAACTTGTTCTTGCACGAACTCCGGAATCCTTTATTACACGAAAAGTAAGATTCGAACAGCCGCTAACCGCGTATCTTTAATTACAGGCTGTCCCTTAAACAGTCGCTAGGAGGAAGAAACATACGGTATCACTCGACGCGTTGTCGATTTCACGATGGAACGCCTCGCTGACCGGCAGGTAGCTAGTAATCTCTAGTTCGAGCGTTTCTCTCCGTCTCTGTCCGTTTCTTTCTCCATCGTGCTCGGTGTATCTCTTTTAGAAAAAAGTCGATCAACCCGTGAGGCAGGGATCGCGAGGGAATCAAAAAGCCACGTAACGAACAACGCAACCTGTAATTAACGCGCACGGGGCTTGCAAGACTCGGCATTATCGTTCAGCCACTCTAGCTGGACCGCTATTACTTCCTCTACCATCGGCTCTGTTTCCTTTACCGTAGGTCAAGGTCTTTCAGTGCACGCTACTATCGATGCAACGAGTTTAAAGACCCGCGGAGATCCAGGAAGCTGGTCGATGACGCGATACTGCAAGTCACAGTCGCGTGAAAAAGGTCGATACAACGCGTCGCTCGCTCTCGTACTGTTACGCTCGCGAGATCGCGCATTCGTCGACTTTCATCGTCGAACGCGTTTCGGTTACGCCCGATCGACGACGTTTCTTCGAGTTTCTCCTTGACAACCGGCAGAACGATCCAAATTCGAACAGGTAGCTGGTAGCTGGTTCTATATTTCTACCGAAAGAAACATCGTACAATATTCGTACGATTGGACACGCACGCAACGTGCACCTGCAACGAAACAACTAGATTCTGTCCAAGTAATGCAAATAACGCTTATAACGAGATACGTAAGCGATGCAGTTGGCAAAATTGCATTCACGTGCTTACTCGCTAGAAAGTACAACGTAACTTTGAATACGCAACTGGAATGGATTACACACTTTCGTCCCCTCGGACGTAAATAAATCAATAGAATAATGTAGGAAGCAATAACGTTTTCAGCAGTGCGCATTAACCCCGGTACCACCACGACGTCGGTGAATATGCGAACACCACGATAACCAATAGAGAATGAGCAACCGTTGAAGGTCCGCGGCTAAGCTCCTCGATGCTGAACCGAGAACGAGAAACAAGAGAGCCAGGACCGTCTCTGCTTCATTTCCATCTAGGCGAAACGGCTCTCACGAACCCCTGGTGCTGAACACGAGCACCAAGACTGGCAATGACTTCCTATCCAGTCGTTCGGGCTATCCACGAATAGAATCCCATTATCGCCGCAAATTATATTATTAATTGACCAAGCGGATAGCGCGCTATTCGAAGGATCCGGGCACGGTGGCCGTAACCGCAGCAATTGCGACTCCTCGGTTCCCCCTTTCGGGAACGAGTCGTTCCATCAGACATCGCCATAGGATATTTTCTTCGATGCAGCCGAGCGAACCACCGAAAGCACCCTGCGCGCAGCCACGTGCATCCCCCTGTTGGCCGCGGCCCCCCATGAGCCAAGGGTTAAACGACTCGTTTAACCTCGGCTTCGTGGCTGTTGGCGGTGGATCACGTGGTCCACTCTCTTTTCATTCCCTCGGCTCGCCGGTTCGCCCATCTCTGTTTAGTGGACCGTGCTCGTGCAGCAGCCGTATCATCAGCGCCTCGAACATGGCCTGGCATTAGCTCGCGTGGCTATAATACTGGAAGCGAGTCCGCGAAACCGGAAGCGATTAGTCAGATTACGTGATCGGAGGCACCGTTCGAAGCTGAGCCGCGCTAAGCGTGCCTCTCCCTGTCTGTCTCTCGGTGTGTACATGTGCTACCGGTAGTCACGTATACACGCTGGTCCCCCCTGGATCGTCGGCTCGTCCTGGAAGTCGCGTCCGGGGACTCGTTTCATTGGATTAAGTCAACTCGCTGGACCGGTAGCTACGAGTTTGTTCACATGGCATGATGCTAGAACGGTGATGCGTCTCGCGGCTCCTTTTGCTCTTCTAGCTTGGACGGAAGAGCAACGCGATGGTCTTAAACTTGGCCAGGTTTTACGTGTGCCAACGTGTCGTAGAGCTAGGCGAGGTTGAAAGTTCTCGCGAAACGGTGCGAGTAGGCACGGTGTAACACGCCTGATGTTTTTACAGCGTGGCTCCGCTCTAACACGATTAGCAGAACGAAGGGAAGCTAAGCGAACATCTGGATAAAATTGAGAATCGCTCGCTGTTGGACGGGTTTTTGCGTTACGCTGTTAACAATTAGGCGTAAAAAGTTTAATAGTAGAAAATTTGCCAACAAAAAGACGCCAGTAAGTACGATTACGTTGGGATGGTGGCGCGACTAGATGATTCAGTACGTAACTGTAGTTCTGAACGAACTCGGATTGTGAATGATCGAGCAACCGTGCCTGAACAAGGTGGAAATCGGCGCCGAGGAATTGGGTAGCTGAGAATGACCGATGATCGGTTTGGTACTATAGGTTCGACTGGAAAAAGAATTACACAAAAACGAGCGATTAGCTGGCGACTTCAACTTGTCCAAAGAAGTAGATTCGCCGTTATTCTTTGGTAACGTTCTCAGGATTTCTGAACTCGAGACGGGAAGAACTTCGCCGTTCGGGCTTTGGCCAGTTGTACGGACTAAGAGATTTAAGTAAAAAATTTACGTAACAGTAGCGTCGTAAAGGAATTGTCAGGAGTTAAGCGATAACGTATCGACGCAGTTTTACGTTTAGCAAATACGACACCTTCGGTAATTTCAAAGAAATTCTCTAGCAGCGAAATTACTTGCTCGAACGATCGAGTTTCACGACGAGAAATTACGTCAGAAATTAATTAATTCGTTTTTTTAATTCGTTGATTAATTTCGTTTAAATTTTCTATGTAAAGCTGCGTCTGTTCTATTCTTCTTTCGTCCAATAGAGTCGAATTTAACAGTTGCTCTCACAAGTACAAGTAAGAGTAATAGGTGGATGAACTGTGGCTCCCGCACAGACAGTAAAGAAAGTCATCTAGACGTATTAAATGATCTAATTAGTCGGCCGCAGTTATGCCAATGCAATTGGATTAACCAGTGCAGGATGTAATACGTTTACTGTTTAACAGTTTTTATTATCAACAGACTAGTTCTAAAGTTCCCATACATCGGTGAAAAATGTTCGATATACGCGAAACGCGATAGCAGTGAATCGTCGTAAGCCGAGTTTCTTTTATTCATATTTCGTCTGTGTATTAATTTCCTGTAATTGTGTTCAGTTCGTTGCACGTCTCTGTTTGCGTAAACTCGAAGATTGAAAGCGTTTTACTAGGTTCGAAAGTTGGTCGGACTTTATTCTTCGTTCGGTTCTATTTGCGAGCGTTTTCGTATCGCTTCCAGTAAAAGCAAATTCTTCGTTGAATTAACGCAACACCAACCGTAATCTTTAAAGCGCGTTAAAGTCCAAGTTTTGCGGTATTCCTGATCCGTTTCTCTCATCCGTCACTGTACAACCGCGATCCATACAGCTTTCTTTTCCTTGTGTGGCCTAAGTGGCCACTTTGGCGGAGGTAGACCGACCGGTGGCGTTCTGGAAAAGCAATCAGAGACGACTACGAAATTACAGGATGCCAAGTGCAACGGGAGCGCAGTTGGGCCGATACGTTGCTGACCCGTTTCCCTCGATTGCCATCCAAAGAGAATTTTTCGGTTAGCGAAACTCCGCCTCTGCTTCGTTGCGGCTTTACCCACGGCTAGCGTAACATTGTTACGTGTCATTTTCTAAGGGAATGCGCGTTTCGCCGCCCGACCGGCTCTACCGTACTGTGGAAGCGCCACCTTTTTTTCTCCTTTTGTTTTTGAAGAAACGTCTGATGATTGTTTTACGGCTGCCGAGCTGTGGTTCTCTTGGGAAACTGTTCATTACCGACGCGTGAAAATTACCGGTTTCGTGTACGCTGGTCTTTATTTTTGCCTTCAAAGAAGGAGCGAATGGTGTCCTTTCTTTACTCGTTTCGTAATTTTCACTCGATATTTGCCTTGTATCCCCGTGAATTTGTAGAGAAATGCCAGGACACTGGGAAAAACTTTGCTACCCGATTATAAGCGAGGAAACGGACGGGCGGGCGTTCAAGACCGCAACCTTTCCATTGCAGAATATTTCGAGAAAATGTACTCTTCGGACTGAGAATCGAATGGATCGTTTAGAATTTTTCGTCAAGCGCAATTGTACGTCAATTTATTCCAGGATATAACAAATATGCTGTTGCATTGCGAATTAAATTTCTCGCGTTAAACTGTACGTATCTATAAACTGGCTGTCTATCAAATATGTCGAAAGCTCAAAATTTATCACAGTTGATATACGTGTGATCTACAGCGGCAACAGTCTATAACAAGCTTCAACGGTAGATAACAGCTAATAGCTTTACAAATCATGTAGCAACAGCTAACAATCTTATTACTTCTTTAATGCTCGCAAAGTTCGAGTCATTTCAAACTCAAATAATTCATCGTAGAAGTGTTTTCGTGCCTGTGCAAATCGACCAGTCCTTACGAGCTATCTACAACACCATTATAGGAGTAAAAACACCTGTACTATCCTACAAGCCTTAATCCTCCGAGCGCGAGCACCTTGATCCATAAATCATGAAATAACATAGATATGTAACAATTCCGTAGAATAATTTCAAACGCGTTGAAATGTGCTATGCAAATCGACGAGACCAGTTTTTAGTGAAATTGTACAGTCACGCGGTTCAATCTTACGTACGTACGTCTCGCGCATAAACTCACACCTCGAAACATCTTAGGGACTATAATCGGTGCAGACATTCAGTCGATAAAAAGACGTACGAGTATAATCAAAATAGCTGGCAATAGATTGCGTTCTAACTACCTTCCACGAAGAAGTACGTCGTTTTCGAGAGAAACAATTTCGACGCGTGTAAGAAAATTAGCGTGACAGCGGTCTCATTAAGCGAGCGCGGTCTTGGTCAGTAACTCGATTCAAATTTCGACCAACGAAGCTCAGAGACAGCTTGCTACCTCCGCGGGAAGCACGCGGAAATTCTCACGCCAGAGTATGAATTATTTATAAATATTGGTCGGTGAATTATTACGACTGCGCGGCGTGCAGCGTGGCTATTATAATAGAAATCCAGCCACGAGGGTGGTTATTTACGATCGAGACGTTGCGAGCGCCCGTAGGGGACTCGCTCGAAAGCACGTCATTCTTCGAGAACCGAACATCGAGAAACTCGTTCAAGACGGTGCGGGACGTGCACGTGACTCGGCGTGACGCTCGCTACGCGCGAACGCCAAACGTAACTAGAGAAGAGGAATCTCTGATAGGTCGTGGCATCTTTATGTTAATCCGCGCTTCATTGTATTTTACGATCGAAACTACTTGTTCAACGAAGCTTCGCGACTTTCTAAGCGGCTGGAGCCGGTCGCCTGCTTAGGCTCGAATCTTTCGTTGAAGAAAGTTTAACGGAAGCATTTTTTTATAAATATTAGATCTTGCTTCGAAGCGAATTGGTAGTTAAGTCTTGTTCCATCCGAATATGATTGGGTCAGACGTATTCGGACGAGTTTGCACAGACAAAAGCATCGTTCGAAGTTGTTAGAGCTTAAAATTCGTAAAGTGTTATAAAATTGTGACTATTTTATACGCGCAATTTTGTTAGCCTCGAAGAAGAAACTTTTGATGGATTTTTCTGATTCAGACGACGCGAATATTAGACGAACAGAAGCACGGAAAACCTTAGCGATCGATCCTGATACTGAACGTGAAAATAACACTCGCGGTGCTGAAGAATGCTCCTTCGTTTTCGCAGGCCAGTGAACTCGGAACAACGTTTCACAAAAGGTTAAAAGACTTTAGGTATAACTATGGAAATTAACAACCCACAGAGCGTCAATGAAGTAACAGAATCGATCATTAGCAACGACTTTCTCGACTTAATAGTTTTCCCAACAAACTTGTATCTCGCCAATGCAATGAAAAATCATATAAAACTTACGAGACTTTGAAATGGACCGATATAACCAATCGTGAAATAGAAAAGTTTGTTGGATTGATAATTTTGATGGCACACAAACGGGTGTTGCGATATCGTCGTGTAAGAAAGGTAGTGGACCACAGGCGTTTCTGCGTAAGTCTCGGTCAATTATGCGTTAAATATATTCCCGAGAGATCGCAGCAAGCGAAACGATAAAATCGCGAAACTGGTAACACCTGGTTCGTCAGATATATAAATCGGACGATCGAATATTTCGATGAGTGGAATACAAAGAGAAAGGGAAAGTGTTAGGATCTATCAAACAGATGACTCGAGGAAGTGACTTTCTTCGCGGATGTTTGGCAACCGTGTTGATTGATTAGTTTTGAAATAATGGAAAGTATTGCAGGAAGGAAGTAACATAGCGAAGTTTCCTACTGGCGAAAACAATCTGTTGAAACTTTCCAACGCGGCATAGAGTTCGCCGGTACCACCCATGAGAGTTTCACGAATAATAAATCGTTCCTTTGCTAATCTACTTGTAAAGTAGTACGATACGTTAGGAGCAACGGAGACGCATTAAAAAATTTTCCACGAAATTCACCTTGATCTTGAAAGTCAAGGTAAAACGTTTCTTTTCGCGGTAGAATTGCCACCTGATAATAGAATCGATCTCGAACGACGAAAAAACACGTTTTGCAAGAAATATTCTAATATCGCGCGTCTGTACGGAGCACGATGCTTGAAATCTCGCCAGGTCGCCTCATTTTCGTCTTGCCTTCCTATTATACAAGCCACGTAATAGACTTCGCACATAATAGTAAACATTCGGAAATAGTGGAAAACGCTATCACAGCGTATCGACGCGTTCTGTACATGTACTCGCTTTAAATCCTCCACCCTAGCAACATCGTAAAACACGTCCACGCAACGACTTTGCGCGCTTTGAACGAGATCGCCTTTTCGACGAGACGGAAACAGCTTCTCGCCAAAGAACTTATCGTCCCCGTTCAAAATGTTGCTAGGTTATGAATCCGCCGATACTCGTCCGCGCCCGGCTAAAACGTAGAAACGCGTTTCATTTCCATACGGACGTTCCGAATAATTTCAAAACGTTGAGACGTTTATGTTTACCCTGGCGAATCCTTTCGACTCTATGGGGAAGAAAGTTGAACGAGCCGAAGCTTTTCCATTTTGAAATTGAACACGTTCGCTGGCAACGTTTCTTCGAATGATAACACACCTACGTGGCTAAGGAACAAAGAGAGGAAGAACGTAGGGTGTCGTTTCTCACGGCGTCACCGTTCGACGATATCTTTAGAGCCGTCGCAATACCGTCCGCCTTGCTCAGACCAGAGCCTTTTGTTTTATAGCATTGCATCAGGAATCCTGAAAATTATGACTGCTGAAACGAGGCGCTTCGGAGTTCCTTACGGCCACTCAACGTCGCCGCGTTGACGAGCCTACTCCCTAGGTTCAACAACCCCTCTGTCACCATGTACAGGGTGGCTCGATCGGATAGACGAACTCGAATCCTGCGAGGTATGCACAGAAATGCGTCGTAAATTACTCGAACCTGGAACGCGCGTGTTTACTTACAGATGGTTCAAAGTTACGATTTTCGACGTAAACCTCTATGGATTTGAAAGGAATAACGAGAAAACAGAAATACCAGATGCCTTAATATGAAGTTATCAGCCCTTACGCCGGCTCTTAATATTCTCGACGAGCGGCTTTTTATTTTTGATAGAGAGATCCAGATCTTTGACGCTGATCATCGATCGTGTGGTATAGTCACACCTTGAGGCACTGCAATCTCTCGGCGATCTACCATTCAATGTATTCCTTCGAACGTCAGGTTCGTATCATTTCTTTATTGCGGGCCTTCACCCGCTTATCGTTCACCGAGTAATGCTAAGCTGACTCTGCTGCAATGCACGCTACGATTCTCTACTGTGTTATTTCCCGTTGTTCCTTTTGGCAGAGACGAGAGGAAACGCGATTTCAACGCGTTAAGTTATGTCTCACAAAGCTGTGGCGTGCGATATGAAGAGATGACTTGCGATATTTCCCACTAAATTGAATTTCTGCGATGTTTAAAGAATTCTTTCCTTTAAATTTCAATCCAGCCTCTTAGCAAATTTAATTCGACGTTGCTGTTTTTAGTAAAACACCGTAGTACAAATTACTTTGAGATATTTTCGCTACGATGTAGAAAAGAAACGAGTAGTATAATAGTGGGTATTCATCGAGTATTTAACGCTAAAGTCGTAGATGATCTGTACCTGCTGCACTCCACGAGTCTATTAAGGAAGTCTATATCGAGGAAGAGCAGGGAACAACTAGCAAAATGGTTACGTACAAAGCAGCTTGCAAATGCTTCTAAATGCTTGTAAATGTTTTTTTTTTTAGAAATGTCCGTAGAGTTTGCCTCAATTGAGCGAAAGAGAGAAAGAACGTGTAGGCGCGAGGATAAATGCCGTGGAGGATGCTTGCACGAGTCAGTTTGTAATTAGTCTTTAGTTACTCTTGTCAGGACTGAAAGAGCGGAAGAGTGAATGAGAGTTGGTTATGTCGCGTCCATACATGTCACGAATACGTATAAATACATACCAATGCATATATGTGTAAATACACGTAATATCTTTAAATGTGAATTACCGAACAATTACTTTTGCTATTTATTTGCGATTTAATTTCACGCGTTTGATAAGAGAAAGTGGCAGAAGCTAGGATAGATACTTATTCTAGCTGATTCTAACGGATATTCGTGAAACGCAGAAACAATTTCTGAAAACACGTGTACGATCACGTGCACCGAATACCAAGAGTGTCGCAAAGTACGAATACAGATCCCAGGATTAGCATAACCACTCCCTTTTCTGGGACAAGGAAGGCGTGACCGAAGGTATAGCGAATATCGAACAAGTCAATTCTTCGATTAATCGAGCTTCACCAACGTGATCGATGTTAACGCGATGCGGTTCGCGCTATCGATACGGTGTTCCGCGAATATAGAGTTCTACGGGTACACGTATAAGGTTTCTTAGGATGTATAGTACTCTGAGCTACGAGACTATTCTATGTTTTGTATTCTACGAGTTGCGCTTAGAAAAATAAGAAAATAATTCATTGGGAGAAAGCTACATTTAATTATTTCGCCCGGCGAACGTTTCCTTATAAGTTTCGACGTTACGCATCGCGAGATTGAATTAACATGTACGTATCTCTGTTCGTAATACGATAAATATAAAACGAAAGAAGAGAAGTACGTCTCGTGCGACTTTCGAAACATCGTCGCGGTGGTCCGAAAGATATTCCATACACGAAGGTACTAGGAAGGAACGCGTCTTATTATATTTGCAAACGAGACAATACGTCAGGGAGTTGTCAGGAAGCTATTATGGTTACAGATGGATTGGAGGTACGTGTGAAAATACAATGCTTCCTGCGCGTTTCATTCCCTCTGATTGACTCGCTAAGCAAAACTGTCCCTTAATTCTGAATAGGAAAGAGGAGCTTTTTACTCTTCCTGCTACTCGCCAGTCGCTTACAAGCACAAAATTGTCGCAGCCACCTGTGTATCTCAGAACTATGGTGTAACTTCGCGAAGATAGTTTCGTATATTCGTTCCTCGGAAAGTTACGAAGGAGTAACAGCAAAAAAAAAAAAAAAAGAGAAAGAAAAAAATACCACTAACGTACGTAATAATAATAATAATAATGATAAAGACAATCACGGTAATAGCTGTATTCTGCACGTTCGAGTTTCACGAAACGGTCGGCTAGCCGAGGCTCAAAGTTGTTGCAATTTGTTATTACTACGTAACAGCGTTATTTATAAAACGACACGTTCCCGCGGTGGACCGTCAAGACACAATTTTCCGCATTTTCTACGCGTTCCATGGGCCAGGACGACATTAAACGTTCCGCCGGAAGCAAGGTACCGTAATAGCACGTTGCGCACCGTGTGTTTGGCGCATTGATGACTTCACGGAGTATCGATAAAGCGCGGCTCTTAGGAAGCCTGGCTTTTACACCGAGCTTTCTTGAATTAAAGAATTCTGTTAACGGTAATGGTTTCTGCCTGTGTTTGGTTTCACGGAATATCGCTAGACAATGGCATTGTCTTCGGTGTAAATTGAAATGCGTCGTGCCATAGGATACATGGACGTAGAGATATTTGCAATTTTAATTCATTTATCATCGAATACATACATATCTAGTTCAACGCAAAACCATCTGTTACGATTTTTATTACTATCTTCGCGTTCATTATTTCTGATAATTTGTCTTTAAAAGCAACAGAGACATTTAAGTATACTTTATAGATATATAGCTCTGTAAATTGCCAACAGTGCGTAGTTAGATCTTCGTTTTCAGATTAATACGTATAGTATATCACTTTGAACGAGTTATGTATAATTAGCAACTTGCAATTTTTATCGATACCTGGAGATCGAGTCTTTTTTCGATTCACATTCTAATTTCAGTTTAATCGACAACCTTTCATCAATCGACGATCTACATTTCTTTTTTTCCATCGGTTACCGGGTAATCAATACTCGTTACACGATCCCTTGAAACACGTTCGGCTTCAGAATGGATTTTCGCGTTCATTATTTCACGGGATATCAATTAAGGTACTTTTTGCTGCGCGAATTACCTGAAAATAATAGCTCACCGTAATTGACAGCGGCTAATATTTATTGTACACCTTCTGGAGCCGCGCGTTTTCAACTTTGAAGCGATTACCGAAACGCTTACGTTTAATCGAGCTGCATTTATCGATCCCAATATGATAGCAACGAGAATTTTTAGCAGCGTGGAACCGGTTCACAGTCGAAGATTGAATTTTCGTACAAATTACGATACTTTTCTACGTGTAGTTTATCGTGTAATTGCACCCATGAATTTTCTCATTCTTGGGAATTGGATTTTGAAAACGTTGCGCGGATTGCGTCGAATATTCCGCCACTCTATAATTATATCTATACGAACGTACATGCTGAAAGGATATGAGACTGCCGTATTAAGAAATTTGATGAACGCCAATACGTCGCCGTGTACGTCGTCTTTCTGTGGTTCGTTTACATTTAAGAGCGCCTATGTGACTAAAGTCATCTAATTTTTACAGAGATATGAGAAAAACAATTAACAACGTTAGAGCAGAAGAACGGTTTCGTGTTTCAAGGGGGGATGATCGAGAGGTCAGAGTATGCGAATCGAAAAGTGAGTGCGTTGCGAGAGTCAGAGTTGATCGAGACGTCGAAGAGTAGAGTTGAGAGAGTTGATCGAGACGTCGAAGAGTAGAGTTGAGAGAATTGATCGAGTTGTCAGTGTTGTAGAGTTGTTAGAGTTGCTAGTGAGAGAGAGAGAGTGTTAGATTCGTTGTGACGAGAGTTGCCAAATAACTGTAAAGTTATTTCAGATAGATACGAGCATCGCATTTAGTTTCGGTTAAACAAACATCGTTTTCTGTCCAATTAATACCTGTATATTCGATTCATTATTAATAAATTGTAAGTAATCGGAAAAAAATTTATATCTTAATTTCCACGATACTACAAAATGAAATATGGAAACATAAAAATATATACGAAAGTATAAACGCAAGAAGCAGAACATTTCAGAAGATTGTGATACCCGAATGCAATTCCGCTTGCACGATTAGTTTACAGAATATTCTTCCAATTAAGAAATCCCAGAGATAAATGCGAATTGAAGAAATGTAAATAAAATTACTAATTCGTCCAATTAACTTAATCGTACGTATAATTGTACGTACTATATACCATAAATTCATTTTAGACATAGACTCATCTGACTAGAAATCCATATAAAAACTTAACTTTCATTTACGTGGCTTTAGCGTGCGAAATATCAACACGATAAAGATCGTCGACGGCGTTCAAAGTTTGTCAGTGAAAAAAATAAATTATCGCAGTAAAGGACCGAGATATAAGTTGACTCGAATCAGGCTAAACTTTGTAGCCTGACAGACTTTCGTCGCAACGAAAACGCAAAACCAGAAATTTCGTAAGAAAGGAAACAAACCGCGTTATCTGTACAAAAGAAGGAGCGAACTTAGCGGATAGACCAGGTGGAAACAAAATCGAAAGAGATTACGAAAGTGCGGTTATCTGGCCAGAACGGAGGGAAGTCGTAAAAAGCGACGCGATAGGAGCGGAGAGTGGTGCAAGGTACGAATCGGGGACGAATTACGATAACGACAGGTGCAGGGCCAAGCACAGAGAGCAGAACCGTATAAAACCGTGCAGAACATGATCAGATCCGTAGAAGATTCGAACTCGAACGCAGGACGCGCGTAAAGTCGAGCCTCGAGGTGAAACTAACGAGTGATAAACAACGATAAATTCCTCCCACGTAGCCGAGCATCTTCGCGTCGCTGCCTCTCCGGGGGTAATTTCAATGATCTCCGGCTGCACCGGCTCGGCGTAAACGTGCCCACGAAGCTGATGCATAAATACCTATAAATATGACACGCCGGGGCCCGCGGTAACGTTGCATATTAAATTACATTCTTAAGCAGCAGCCGGCGCGCACCAGAGGGCTGCATCAAGTCAGCGAGTCTGATTAAACGCAACCGAGAGCCGTGCCGTGATGTCATGGCGAGAATCCTGCTACGGATGAGAACGACAGGGACGACAACAGACGTCGAGGGTAGAACGAAAAGTGAAAGGAAAGGGAGAGACGCGTCGCGGCGCTGCGTTCACCTCTTCGACGACGACGTTCTTCGTCCGCTGCACGTCGCTTCGCGCAGTTTCCCTTCGCCTTGGGAGAGTCGTTGTTCGTCGTTGCGGAGGCCGCGGATATACCCACCACCGGAGGCTGGCGATGCTAATTATTCTGGTTCATGCGAGCAATTTGTCGAACACCGGCGAGCGTATGTATTTAATAGCCACGGGGCTCTTCGGGCCCCACGGGTATTTACATCTGTAGCGAATACCGCGGCCGTAATACGGGACGTCGGAAATTATCCCGGCATTACGGATCCAGTCCTGTTTGCTTGTGCTTCGCGTACGATCTCGTTGACATTCGCATCGAGCCACCACGTTCTCGTTAGAATTTGGAGAAAAAGCAAGATCGGTTTCCATTCGAACTCGCAGCCAAATCCTTTCGTCCGCGTGCTCGAAAAATATACTCGATTCTAGCCTATTTTATAGTCTGTTGCGGAGGATGGCGCAATTATTCGGAGATAAATATCCGGAAAATATTAGTATCGGAAAAAATCTTTGAAACGAATACGGCTTGACGAATGAACAATGGCATAGTGTGGTTCACCCTTCGCGTCGCGTTCAAGGCTACGTTCACGGGAAGAAAAATCACCTTTATTAATTTACCCGAGACTCGAGCATCGTTGCTCGTAACGCGTGCTCTTTTTATGTCGCTTGTCGATGCCATTTTTCCCCTTTATTGCATACGCGATAAGTTTGAATATTATGGAGATGAAAAACACGTTTTACTGTTTCATCGTCTGGCAAACAGACACAAAGGAAGCGCGCGTATCGCCTGAAGAAAAACGTCGACAATTAAAAGCGGCGAGGAGGCTCACGTCGAAGGAAATGATCCTAAATTAAACGATATCATCATTGCATTCGACGTGTTCCACCGGATGGACGTTCGTTCCCAAAAAAGAATATACATGCGTTCCCATTTAAATGCTAACCTTTAAAGTTTAAAATTCATACTTATGCAAATCAGATTTCTCGATGGATTCCTTCTACATGCAAAGCATCGATCACGTGTTAATTACAGGATACCGTCAAAGACACACGATCCGTAGATTCCATAAAACCAGCCTGTTTTATTTTTACCCCATAAAGCAACCGCGATCTCGCATTAAACTTTCAATTTAAATATTTCTTCTTTGGATTTTATTTTAATTGCCGCCGTTTCGTACATCGCGTACAGAGCGTTCGTTCTGTCGGAGAGATTTATTAAAATACCATGGAATATTACCATGCGATACTCGGTGAAAAATTGCTCGGTATAATGAAGTTTTTCGTTGCCAGCCAGACGAACCGACAACGAAATCATCGCCACCCTTTTTGTTCCTAGTTTTCTGATTAAATTACATCCTGTTCGGCAGAAGCAGACGTCGGATGCTATCGAGCGGTAGGCTACGTTTACAAATATTTGTCGATCCACGAAGCCAGTCGCGGCGACACCTTCGAAATTTATTCTTTCCGAGCGTAGACGATTGAAATTCACGCTTATGCAAAGTAGATTTCTCAATGGTTCCTTTCTGCACGGCGGACATCGAGCACGAGTACTAATTACAGGACACCGTCCAATAGAACGCGAAGAACCATCAACAGCTCGTTGTTCTTTTACCGCTTCAACCTTGGACGCCGTCACAAAAGCTTCTTTCAATTCGGAAAGTCACCATTTTTCACCGCGATTCTTGCGTGTATTGTTTGCCAGACGGTGAATAGTCTACGGATTCTTGCGGATTGTTCGATAGTTGAATAAACAGATGCTGGAATGACGGTCGAATCTTTAGTCTCGTCGTTCGTGTCCGTTCTACTGCTTGAGCGATTGTTTCGTTAATAATCTTTTGCTGGAAATTACTTCGCTAACTGGATACGATTTCTTCGAATAACAGAATTTATGGAATTATTAATCTCTAAACGGAGAGTCTGTCATCGAGTAGAAGTTGAAACAAATTTGACGCGACTGGAGTAACTTCGGGTCACTGCCACTTACTCGAATCGATTGAAAGTGTTGTGAAAACCGGAAACGAATCCGCCCCTGGAAAGCATTTCTCAATGAAAGTGCTCCTACTTTCCTCGAAATGGATCTCCCCGGTTCTCTTCGCGTGACATTCTACGGCCTTCGTACGACAATGAGTTTCTCTTTCTAGGAAAACCGCTTTCAAGGGAAACACGCGGTCGATTTACTACGTAAAACGCTGATTTCTTTCGATTCGAATGGACTATTGAGAAATTATCGACGAATGTTATCCAGAAGCGGTGTGCTTGGAATTATCGCGACCACGACGAGACAACGACGATCTATCCCTTTCTTGGATAAATATCTTTCCCTTCGGTCTCACAGCGCTCTTACGAAGAAAGGAAAATCGTCCATCTTACGTTTGCATATTTTAACCGGAATATTTTATCCGAGAAGAAAATTGGTTTGTACCTATGGAACCGCATCTACCTGTTCGCTGTACGAATAGCATCGACTAAAATGCCAAGTTTCCGCGATTACGCGCAACAGCTAACATTTCCATAAAACGCGTTTCGTATTTACCTCGGCTGCCTTTCGAGTACGATATGCCCAACGCAATAATTTATTAGTAATTTTTACGTATCCGGAAGAATTTATTAAAAACGCCAAGGATGGTTCTCGCCTTGGCTCGTTTAAACGTATTTCCCTGGAACGATGATAACAGAATAGCGATAACAGATATTCCGTGGCAGTAATAAATCTACATGCTCGTTGCCCGAATGAATTCACGAGCTTTCCTCGAGCGATTAAGCGTTAGCTGGCAGGGATGAGCCGCTCGTTCGCGATTTAATATCACGTATTCCCCGGCTGAAATTGGAACGATCTTCTTGCCGAGCGGAACCAGGAATCTCTGCCAGGCTTCTGTTAACCTCCAGATTGCTACTCTCTGCTAAATCTCTGCCTGGGGAACGTCTGATTTAGAAAACTCGAAATGTATGTGCACGGTGGACTGTAATCGCGGACAACTCTCGATCTCTCGCAGCGTATTCCGGTTGTAGATCACTTAGCCGTGTTAAAAAATCGCCGTTCACGATGTTTTCCTTCTTTCTCGCCTCGCAGCTCGGCTCGAGGATTGCTACGAGCGGTAGCCGTAGCAAACTACCGTGATCTCCGCGTACTATGTCGATGATTGAATTAAACCGAGGTGAAAAAGTTTCGATCGCGATAATTGCATTAAGGCGAACGTACGAATAGGACGCGCTTCTTGCAGGAGATTGCGATCTGTTTCTAATTTTTATTGGTTACGAGTATTTTTCACGTATCTTTCAACAGGAAAGGAAATAAAGTAACGGGAAAGTATGGAGCTTCGAGATACGTAGTACCTAAAAGGTTCATAATGCCATATGATTGTAGCTTCTTTCTCTCGTTTCCTCTCTCTTGCGCGCAAGTGCTAGCAACGCGGCTATCGAGTGGCAACTAATGCAAAACGCGAATAAATGTTAATTAACGTTCGGCAATTTTCCGTCGAAAATGGAAACGATACGGCGATATCTTTCGGAACTATATCCTTCCTAATTGCACGAGCATTAAAAATGTCGACATTTGGCTTTTACGAAGATTCAGAGCCACGATTTCGACCGTTTAACGCCGGCCGCGTCGTTACTTTAATCTGACTCGCAAAAGAAGTTAACGTAGCTATTCGGTGATCGAGAAACCGATTAAAAGCGGTAAATTTGCATACCGTGATCGGGCGAGATTAAAAGATATTTCGTTGGTAAATTCTATACCTAATTTAAAACAGAATGCGTTTTAGTAAAACCGATTTAATTATCGATAAGATACATCATGGCCAGATACATATCGTATAAAGTGTTGTTCACGACTATCGTTATAGATACCATTCGTATCATATTACTAGTTCTGTGTTGTTACTTACCTGGTCGATATAGATCTACACGGAGTAATTTTAGCGTTCGAATTGCAAGCTATCCTGCTTTCTGATTTTAGTTTCTTTTCTATTAATTGTAACAGTGTAAATACGTTGAAAATTAGGCATTTCAACGACGTATCACGTACGTTGTTATATATGTACATCAACGATGCCAATATTAAACTCGTGAATGCTGCACGCCTATATCGAAGGAATTATTTTATCGACGTAAAAATTGAACGACGAAGCTTAGAAAACGATGGAATTTCATAAGCAGCCCCGATAGCTAATCTGGCCGACGGTTCAACACCCTCTCCGCTTCCTATAAGATTCCAATGGCAGAGCAGTGTTCACCTGGAAGAATCCGGCTCTTCCTCCGCAGAGCATCCCCCGGAGGGCAGAATTCGATTCCGCGGAGTCAACCAGGTGTAGACCGGCCGACGCGGGAATAAACATATTTTCTAGGCGATCGTCGGTCGAGCATCGGGCCATAAATAAAACAAGAAATTCCTCGACTTGGTCCGCCATAAATCGCGCGTCCACGGCGTTCGATGGCTCGAAGGAACCACGGAACCTCCTTCGACTAGCCTCCATCGTAAACGCTATGGTTGCGCGCGCGCGCCCGCACCAACTCGCCGGGAATACCCTTAATAGCTTCACCGCCTGGCCGACGCTCAACTTTCGATTTCGCGGCTCCCTCGCGTTTCCGAGATTTATGCAAATCCAGGGGCGCGCGAGACTCTAACACCCGTGCTAGAAGCCGCTTGGAAATCCGCGTGCACGACGCGTTTCTGGTTGTAAATCAACGGGTTATGCCGAGGGAATCGTGCTGGCACCCACTTCCGCCCGACAACGCGCCATTTACCTCTTCTGGTATCAGCTTTCAGCTTTGATGCCCGAGAAGTTATCGAAATTCCATGTTGAATGGATTTTTTGCGTTTCGTGGGAATGTTCTTCGCACGCGGTGGGTGCCGGGTAATCTCCAAGTTGACTGCAAGAATTTTGAAGCTAATCTCGCGAGATGTATTAAGGAATCAACGGTGGAGACGACTTTCCAGCAATGTACAAAGCGTTATGCGAGACGAAGAATATTCGCGATGACTCGGAGCTAAAATAAGGCAAGTGGATCTGAATAAACGAAGTTCTATGGTACAGAGAGTACTTTGGTTTCGAAAAAAGGAAGGAAACGGCTCGTGTAATTATACTTTTCGAAATGTTTACGAACCTGTAGATGCACGACGACTGATAAACATTGTACATCGGCATGTTTTTAAAAAAGGCGGTCATTTTCTCTAGTCTGCGCCCACGCGTACACGACTCGCGTTCCTCGAACTTGCGCAGAAGAAGGTACGACACCGGTTTTTCTAGTAAGGGGCGCGCGCGAAATTACGCGCATAATATAAACGTTTAAGACATCGAGTCGTTCGCTCGGAGGAATCTCGACTGAAAAGCGATTCCCTCGATCGGTGCGGCACTCCCACGGTGTTTCGCGGAGTCACGAGCGCGCTTTCACGCGATATCTGCACAACCGCCCCTATAAAGATAGGCCCCTTTTCTCTCTCTCTCTCTCTCTCTCTCTCTTACTCTCTTCCTCTCTGCCAGCTTTAGAGAGGAACGTGGTTGAATTTCTAGGCACATAAACTTCGTCTCTTGGCCGCACCTGATAGACACGCCGATCTCGCTCGACTCCTTGATAACGTTTCACGCGGAACAAAGAACACGGCGCGACCAGTTTTTTTCTCTCGGGCGAAAAAGCGTGGGTACCGAGTGGAAATTCATGAACTGGAATCTTCGTGGTGTAAGGTCGTTTCGTGGTATTTTTCCACGTAGATGTTACACCACAGCGTCTGCTGTATCGATATTTTCTTAAATATTATATTAGAGGGTAGCAAGTATCACTCGACGTTGGATTTTTCCAACGTTCGAATTCCTCTTTCTTTCTCTGCGATTCATAGTCCCTAGCTGCTTAGTATGTACGTAGCGAACGTGTAATTAAATCCTCAAAGTCTATCGATCTCGTTGACGCGAATCGAGAGAGCGTGCTCGTTGCTGGAACAAATACGCGAGCGAGCACGCGATGTGGCTGAAAAGGGGCGGCGGCGATTCTAACGCGCTGCTCCCCGCGCCGAGATTAGACCAGTCGAGACTTCGTTAGCGACCCATTGTGAACAGATGCGATCATTATGCGTCTCGTTTGCATAAGTTCCTGCTGCGTGGGAGGGGACCGTCGGCCGAGGACGAGAAAATGGATAAGGGTAGCAGGAAACGAACGGTGCGCCAAGGTACAAAGAGGAAAGAGTTGCTGGAGCGTACACGAGTTAACGTTGGTTTCAAGCGCGATAGTGGACTGGCTGTAGGAACGGCATGCGATTTACAAATTTGGAACGGTCGCGGTGCGTAATTCTATAAAAGAAACGTTTTTGCGACGAGGCAAAACGACCACTCTCTCCGATCGAAGTTTCATTTCTCTCTGTAAAGTAAAGAAACGCGAAATACGCGAGAAAAAGAATCACCGTACGAAACGCAAAGAAGGAGCAAAAGAACGCGGCGAATGAAAAGAGACAGAGACAGGAAGAGCGTTTGCAACGAAACTGTTGCACCGTTTCAACAGAATCACGGTATCGGCGTAATTTCGACCCACGCTATACCCAGCCGCGCATATGTAATTCGCGCGTTTTCATTGAAAAAGTATCGTCAGCCGTTATGCTAATACGAGAGGCCGGGCCGTTACACGCGGCCATATGTCACTGACCACCTCCGCCGCGGCCGACCGCGGTTCCACCGTTGAATAATAGACGCCCTGTTGGTCGTTCCACGGCGACCAGGGACTACGTATTCGGGAACGAGGTTGCTACAGAGATTCGTACGTTCACCACCATTGCCGTAGACACTGGCGGATGTACGACTCGGGACGATATTAAATTATAATTCACGGCACGCTCTGCCGCGTTACCTCATACTTTCATTCGCTATTTATAGGTTGACGCTCGCCCGTTTCTAGTTGCGATCGAGTAACGACTACGAACGATCCGCGAAACTGCACGGTATAAGCTGTTCGGACCGGATTTGACGCAGTTCGGATAGTCGAGTACAAAGTCAAAGCAGTTTCGATTTTGTCGGAGCTCGAGTCGTCTTTGCCGCCAATTTTGCCCTGACAAAAAATAAGAAAAGAAAGGACGACCGATAATACGCACCATCGCGCTCGATGATTATCATTTTTTCATAATCCGTTGGAACGTGTCATGCCATCGTCCCAATCAGTATCGTAATCTCTCCTCTTTCATCGTATCGCGATACAGCGCAAGGCGTAAGAGATTTTTTTTCATAATTCACGATTTACGATGAAACGTCGCTTGTCACGGGTGAAACTCGCCGTTCGATTGGCAAAGACGTACGGTAATTGGACTGACGCGTAACGAAACGCTTGGTCAGGATCGAGCACGGTTCAAGTCGAACGCTCCCCCAGCGTGCAACGCTCGGTTTCATTGTTAAACCGCCACTGCCACCTACAACCATCTGTTACTTTCTTTCTGTGGGCCTCGGTTAAATCACCACCGTGCCTACTACAACCTGATTACATATGTACACACTCGGCTGCGGGTAAATAAGCAAACAAATGCGCCTTCCTCTTATGTATCGCGGCGCACAGGAAATCTCGAGAATGTTGCAAGCGACGCTCGGACCGGCTTGTGTGGGGGGCTTTTTAACCCTCGAGATGGCATGACTCGATGCGTTGCGTGTCGTGGGTTCTTAATCTCGGAATTACTACGGTAGTGCCTACGAAATTCTGATACTCGGTTTCGCGTCACGATAGCTACGTTACTCCTTGCGAGCTATGGTGGGTGGCTGTACGAGTACTTACGTTAATAGGTTCAGACTTTAATCGTAATACCTCGCGTTCGTTCGCGTTCTTCGTCACGCGATGTTACGCGCTGCGATCTAACGTATGACGATTTCGGTTTGTGACAAAAATCGCTGTACCTTAACCTACGGTCGCGCGAGAGAAACCCAGTCTACTACGCGACGTTGTATCCAATCAGAACCGCATTCCTTCAGCTGGTCATCTTCTCGTGTCCGAGCGGTACACTCGGCGTCGCGATTATCCTTCCTTCTCAAATACTGTTCAAATAAACGAAGACACATAGAAGATCGGTATTGGGTACCGTTGGCATAAAAGCTCGATCGGTAAATCAAACGGCAATCTCGTGCTTCGGGGTGTACAGGCGATTCTCGAGGTCGCCCCAGTCGTTTTGCAGAAAGCTCATAAAACTGGTTAAAAAGAAACGAGATGGGAATGTAAACGTTTCCATCGATCAAAGAGGCCGTTTATTAATCGGCCACTTTCCTGGTCGCGATCTTGCGCAAGCAGCCGCCAGTGCCTTTAATCCGAGATCGAATTCCCGATAGGATTCGCGCGCACGATCGATCATCGCCGGCGACGTGATCGATATATCGACACTACGGTTGGGCTCGGTCAATTCTATGCAGTTGCGGATATCTCGCGGTCCATTAAGTGCCACCAGCACACCGGCACACCGGACTTTAATGAATTTCTGGCCGGCCACGGATATTGGCTCTCGCTTTTTCCATGCCTCGCGTTTCGACGGTTCTCCTTGACTTGATTTATCGGCCGAGGGGGGGAAAGTACCAGCTGTCTCGAATGCCAACCGACGGCTTCGAAAATGGTACAAGACTCATTCAACTCCGTCTCCTGTTGTACCTATTATTTGCAGATTGCTCGGATAACGAAACGTTTTGTAGTGGTGGAATCTGGTTCCGAGGGAGTTACACGTCGATCGTATTATCGATAGCGCGACAGATACGATACCCGGATAATTGAACGGAATAGAAGTTAGTCGGGTATCGAATCAACGAGCGATCCAAGACAGTTTCACTCTCGAACACTTGGAAATTAGCGTGGAAACGTAGAATCGATGGACATCGTCGGTGAAGAAGCCGAACGATTAGAGTCGAATAATACGACGCTTTTTAATTTTCGCGCGTAGATCGTTCGACGTTCGAAAGGCGAATCGATTAATTTGAATCCGCTGTGGCCGCTATGATCCACCGATGGAGAAAAGGAAGAAAATTTAAGAAGCCAGTCGACTCACCAGGATATCCCTCTGGAATCACGATCTCAGGCCCAACCTTCACGTCATGGCGGTAACGATGCATCAACAGGGTAGCCGTGACTCTCAGCGATCGTTGCTGCTGTTTGTACAATAATATCGGCCTTCCTCCGGCACCTTCCACCCTTACCACCCTCGGTAACGAGAATCTGTCGAGAAACTCGCGCAACGGCATGAATCCAGCTCCGGAACTCGCAGCTTCCGCGGTAGCCTCCCGGGAACTGGGCAACGAATCGTCGCCAGTTCCGGTAGCCTCGCCACTGGACAAAGTCGAAAATTCACCACTCGACGACATCGTTACACACGGCTCGGTTTCCACGATTTCATACGCACTAGACTCGCGAGCGGCTATTTCGTATCACGGCGGATCGGCAGTTTCACCACGATAACGTGTCCGTTCTGAAAACAAAAATACGCAGGATATTAGTGTTTTTCGCTTAGGATCGGTTCTTTACGAACAATTATCGCTCGAAAAGGACGATGTTGTTTTGACAGCACTTGTCAACGAAATTATATCGATCGGTCAACGTTTAGATAACAGGCGTTTCGAAAAGCAGTCGGTGTTATCCGCGGTTCAGATCTAGTTGTAACTGTATATGAAACGTATATTAACGAGCATAACCCGCATAGCAGATGTCATAATCATCTCTAATAATGAGATAACTAATCAAATAGATAATCAGCCGAGTTCGTGCAAACATGCTCTATATCTGATGTTTTAGATTTACGGTTATTTTTATTTCCTCCCGTACTTCCTGACAAACGAATTAATATACTTGATTCTGTTATCTGGCCAGGTCCGTTAAGATATCGAACGAGATTGCAAACGCGTATTCAAAGCATCTGTGAATCATTGGGACGGTGCATGTATCATAAATATGTGAACGGGACGTAAGGCAGGGAATTACTTGTTGCGAATCTGACGAACCTGAAAACACGACGCAAAACGTATGTACTTTTTTTTTTTTTTTTACGGAGAACAAAGAAAAAGCTTATGCCGTGATCCAGACGATATCAGGCAGACGAAGAAAAGCATGGAAGAGTCGGTTGTTCCGAAGGAATTCGTTATTCCACGAAGCGTGGCAGCCTTGACAGTGATTCGCCGGCGGCGAAGTGTGCCTCGGCTAACGAGTGATTATGCTCCTCAGGCTGGCTTGACGATGATGGTGATGATGATGAATTTATGACGATGATTATCTCTGGTGGCGTACCGCTGTGTCGCCACCGGTGTTTGTCTTTCAGACGACGAGACAGTGGCGTGGAAAAACGGCCAAGGAATGATGGAATGAGTCTGGTTCGCGGTCGTTTAAAGATTGTTCTTGCGACTGGCGTTGACACGCGACGAACAACGCTGACAAATTAGTCCTAATTGATTGGGATGGAGCTGGATTGATCGTCGGAGTTTCGAAACCACATCTAAATCGTTATGCTCTGATATCTTCGAATCGGACGATCCCATAGACGTGTAAGGTTTTTCTGGATGTATCGCTTCGACGCGTATCGTTTTATCCTTTTTTCGTCTTTCGAAAATTCTTCGTCTATCGGCGTTTTATCGGATCTACGTAATAGCGGGTGAACCTTTTCAATGGGACGAAGTTTTCGCTTTGTCGAGAGGTGAAAGCTATGGAATTATTTATAATTCAAGATAAATACGAGCGCTGAAAATTCCAAGTGATTCTTCTCTTAAAGTAAGTAGAGTAGGTAGCTCCATTTTCGCAATCCGAGGTGATTGATGGGATCCTAGAAAGATGTAGGTTGATTTTTGATCCAGTTAATGACACGATAATTTGATTACAAAATTGGATCGAGAACAAGTTAATAACGATCCACTTTCTTTCCGATGAATGGGACACATGCGACTGTGTAAAATTTATAACTCGAATCCCTGTCGGTGATTAGCGGGACGCCAATTTACATGGGTGTTCGGAGCGCTGTCGTTGACTTCTTGCTCCATATGGTACTTCATCGACGCGTTTATGGAACTGGAATAATATCGAAATAACGACGACTACTTTCATCGTGCGGTGGATGATTGATTACACGAACTTTGCAACTCAAGATGATCAAATTACGTAGCGAACGAAATGCTGCTTTCAATGGGAGCTCAAACTATAACGCCGTTTTTATTACATGCCACTACTCACAGATGCGTCCGCGATGTTGCAGCAATGAAAGATTGGAAATTATTATCGTTGTTGTGGAAAGTACGCGAAGAATATATTCGCCAGTCATTTTACAAGAAAACAGTATTTGTGGGAGAAAGAGATCGTCGATTAATAGCGAAAGTTTTGGATATCATAGAGGAGCGATCGTAAACGCTCCACCGACGTCTACCGACGTAATTATAAAGTTACATTAACAAAAACCTGACGACAATTGCAATTTCTTTGGACCAGAAAAACCATACAAATTGCCCCGCCTAGTTAGCAGTCGCTTATGACAAATGAGATTTTTGCATTCGATGACTCGATAATTTACCGTGTCAGTTTAAATCATACCGTTATAAATCAACCCCCGAGTTTCTTGTTACTTGTTATTTGATGCTCGTCGCGCGATATTTTATCGCGGGCTTGACGCGAACGCAACTCGTGGAAAGATGCGTTTTTAATCGGCAACGGATCAACGACGAGACGATATTTTCAAAATTGCGTGTATTATATTTTTTTTTTTGCGCTAAATTACGATACCTATATGATAATTATGACGTATCGTAGTATAATAAATGCTAGTAATTCGTTTCGTCAAACAGTTTCCCAAACTTTTCAGTGGCAACGTTATTAATCTTGCGACTTACTTTATATTCTCCATTGAAAATCTTACACGTATATTATTCGGATAAAAATTATAGTACGTTAATTCGCTGACGACGCGTCGTATAATATCTCGCATAATAATGCCGCGAAAGGACGTCGAAAAATTGCACAAAATGAAGTTCCACGAACATTGATCTATTATTATTGGACTCGTTTCGGACGTCTCGTGTTTTCTTAAAACACGTGAAAAACTACAGTGTACAGTCCAATCCAGCGCAGAATCGAGATCCACCAACAGAGAAATCAACTTCTTTCCCCAGCTCATCAAATTTTATCATCCGTTAATTGATCCAAATTAGGTTGAAATAATTACTTCGATCGAGCCAATTTAAATTCCAGGGCAGCGTCTTCCCTTCGATCATGTCTGGGGATACGCAAAAACGCAGTTTCTCTTAGGTGACTTGCACCTGTACCATTCTTCAGCCTTGCGCGCGCGTTCACGGCAACATTGCACTCACATCGCATACGAATGACAAGAATTAATATTCCAGCTGTGTAAGATATGATGTGCAGAGACCCCGGGCATTATCCATGGTTCCGGTCATGAATACGCATGAGCAAGCACTTTTTTCTCTTCCTTTTTCCCTGAAACCCACGAGACAATCTGCCACCGTCTTTGATCCTTTCGATTATTTGCTTCCAAGTTACCGTAATCGCCGCGTAATGGACGTTTAATTGCTCGTGACGAAAGAAATAACGATAAGCTCGAGCGCTGTGGAAATTTCACGATGTTTTAAAATATCGATGGCGAAAGTGACGATTATCGAGATTGCTATATCATCCCGTTGATAACCACTGCTGCCATTTAAAGAGTGTAGAAACTAGGTGGCTCTTTGTATAATTTCAGTTTGATATTTTCATTGGGAATATCGAGAGGCGTAGTTGACTCGTACCTTTCTTTAAATTTTATCGTGTCGTAATGACAAGGATATGAAGACTTATGGTTAAAAGTGCGTGCTTTATTCCGCGCGTTTCGTGATTCAGTATGCCTGCCGTGTTCGGTCAAACGTTTTGTATTCCGCCACGGGAAATAGCTTCTGCCCCCGCATACGCGATCCTTTGTTTTAAAATGTTTGATTAAATTTATTTTTTCCTTCGTGAATTTTATCATGTTCCAACTTGCAAATCTTCGTTTCTAGTATAACACGGTGCACCTTTTATTCGTCGAGGAAACTTCCATCCCTCGAATCTACACCGTGCACGAACGTAAAGTCACGAACGTGATATTCTTGTACGCAAATATTTCTTGGACTTTACCGTCCGACACATTGCAAGAAGATCGAAGTGGCCATTTTCAACGTCCCTCGGCTGAATTCCAAAGTTACGATTCCTTAAGGTACGAGAGATGGCCCAAAGGTCAAAGTGGCAGTGTGCTCTCGATCTCCGTTCGGAGAAGCAGGGGCTGCCGGTTGTCCTCGACAAGCAAAACTTTCGAAACGCTTTCTTTCGTTCGCGAAGCCGTCCGGGCCGCGCGCCATTTCACTTTCGAACGCGTTCCTTTTTTGGTATCGGCAGGCACCGGTGTAATCAAACGGCGTTTGTCATCTGTAACACGCGTAATCGCCGGTACGCGTCGCTTCATTGGGTAAAATTGCCGTGAAGCGCGAACCAGATTAATTACAAGAGGAGGTTCGTTACGCCGATAATTAAAACTCTCGCGATCGATGCGGAGTGGCGTTTTTCTTTTTGCGTCACGGTTCTCATATTATCTGCTCTCACAGCTTAAGGTTTGTAGATTTAGTCCATGTTACACATTTCTCGTGTTATACAGTCAAGAACGTCGGATTGCTTGTACAAAAACCGGGCAGTCTGTAAGAAAAATTCTTTTCAAATTTTTGTCTGTTTCCAGAAGAGTGAAAAACGTACTCTGTTACAAAAGTATGTACGTGGAATATAAAACTGCAATTACATTTACGGGTATTACGATACAGGTCCATAGCCTTGTCAACTTGCACGCGTCATGCTATTGTACTTTTGTAGGTCTGCCTCCTTATTCTACCCTTTGTCAGGCAACGCTTCGTGCAATATTATTAACCTTTTTTCCACCTCGAACAATCTTCTTAGAAAGAAGGTCTACGTAGGCTACTTAGCTAACTCGGGCGGAGCGTTAACGTAGTTTCAGTACAGCGTTTTATACACACGTTTGTCTTACTATCTCACAGTGACTGTATCACGGCAACATCTATTTCCCTCCTACCTTGCTAATTATATTTAATTTGTTAATAAGTAAAAAAATAGCCCACGAAAAGAATCCGACGACAAAGCACGAACGGAACACGCGACGAAGGAGGACGTTGGATGGAAAAGAGGCTTTCCGTAGCGAGCGCATAATGGATCGAGGCAAGTGAAAGTCCCAGATTTAGCAATTTGCCCATTAGCGGTGCACGCCGACCTGGAAACGCTCGATGCTTTCCGCGTGACGGTATTCCGCCGCGTCCCTGACGTAATTCGACTCGGTGCACGCCGCACGCGTCCGCCAGCGGTTCTACGCGCGAAACGCTCCAACGAATTTAATTAAGAGCATACAGGAAAGTCGGCAGCGTGCATCGTGCAGCGTCTTACTTTCTTACGAGTCGCAGTTGTAATTAACGAGCTTGCTCGCGCTCAGATAGCGAGAGAAGAGAAGGAAAAAAAAATACTGTACGGTTATTTTTAGAGGCGGACCATCTGAATTTATGATCGCGATGCGTTTGGCATTGTGCAACAGAGTTCCGTGAGAACGAAACCACCGCCGCGATTGCGGCCTTTTAGCGCGTTTACCCGTCCTTTCCATCGCAATTCACCGCCAGTTTGCTCGATATCTCGACTAGTTTTTCTAATGTCTTTCGTTTCCATCAGGATTTCTTACGTTGACATTGAAATTAAAATATCGCGTAATTTTATTACTTCGAATCTTCGTCCTTTTCTCTTTCCTCTTTTTCTGTAATCGTATCGATCAATTAGCAATTAAATCATTTTTAATTACAAACTATTTAATCATGGACGAGATCGTCCCGTAACCATGGAAATTCCCTTCTCTGTGAAATCGATATTGGAATTGCCGTCAGAGTATTTCGGCAATCGGTGAAACCACTGTGCTATCTGAGATTTTAAGAATCGGAGGAAGCGAAAGAAATCGAGTTCGAACTCGGTTATGCTTAAATTGGAACTGATGGCGGTGAATTTCTTCCGCTTAAGAATTCAGGTTATTAGAATGTAATTAGCATAGATAGCGATCGGCATTATGAAGTACCAAGCGTGTGTAAAGTAAGTAGCCATTTTACTGATTTAAAAGCGCTAGTTTTCTCGATGGAAATCTTTCTTCGACTCGAAGGAAGAATATATATACGACTAACGAAGGCAAGATCATGAAAATGTTTGATTATACCTGTTCTAATATGCCCTCTTCTAATAACATTGCATATATGCAGATCTTTACGCACGCATCTTTCTATAAGAAGTTGAAAAAAGATTATCGTAAGAAATTATCAAACGTTTACATTAATCGTACACATCCACAAGCAAGTTGCTTCGCATTTTCGCTTCAGTTCGTCAAAACTGCGTTTATCTTGCGTTTTTCCTTCATTTCTGTTTCTTTTAACGTTCCTTACAGGACTACGATCGAACGTAAATATTAACAAACGTGCCATACATCCCTCAATTTCTTACACAATTTCATATAATAGGTGACACACGACTACCAGAGGCAAACTAACAAATCGGTTAAAAAATCGTTTATATGCGGGGAAACTATTAAAATTCTAAATTCGTTGGAGCCCGAGATGGAGTGATTTATAGAAATAGAATTCTCGGTGAGTTTATAGATCAACGTTTAAGCAGTAAACGATCTGTCATTCGCGTAATGTCGCTAAAAAGGAATACCACGTCCATCGGTTCGGTAGAATTTTTATCACTGGAACGATCGTGTTCTTTCTCGAACTATCCGAGACTCGCCTCGCAGCACTAGAAAATTCCAAATAAACTCGTCAACAGGCTTTGATTAAGTGTTATCCTTATAAAAGTGCAAACTTCGCTGCGCAAGCGTTTCTCATAGAAGACGAGTTAACTCGTTCTGGTTGGTTGAGAAGTTAAAAGCCGTCGTGCAACATTTTTGCCGTCGTATAAATATACACATAGTGCAGCTTGTTTACTTTTCTTTGGCAAACCACAGTAGCTAATTCTTTTTTTACCAAGTATCCCCCGTCATAATGCGAATACCTTCGATAATTTTTCTCATTTACACTGATTAATATTGTATCTTTATGTTTTCCTCCTCGAAGTTCAAGTCCTTCCATATCATATTTCATGCGTTTTTATCAATATCGAATGACAGATTGGAAATCGCGGCGGTAAGAAGCAGAAACCGTTCGAATTAATATTATCGGTGAAATTTTATAAATCGCGAGTTCCCACATTATAGAAGATCGCAAATCGCACCATTTCTGTATCGTACTGTCACCAATTTTCTTCATAAACGACACTAATCTTTTGCGGCCATAAATTCCACCGTGACTCGGTGACCATGAGCTCGTAATCTTTTCTCACCTAGTTACACCACACGATCCTTCTAGCCCCGATTTTCATACGCCAGCCATGAGAATAATAATAATAAAAAAAAAACGCTCTCACGACCGCAACAGCAACACTAACTTGCTCTCGGCCAATGTTTTATGTACCTGGATTCATGTCTATTATGTATTCTATCGTGAAGCGATATCAATTCGTCCATAGATTGGTTGCACGGCGAAACAACACGAGTTGTGAAACAACACAGCGGTCGATCGATTCCGTAGCTTACCGAGGCGGATACCAAATACCATCTTTCCCATCTAGTTCCCATCGGAATCGACAGGCTCGTTTGGATATTGGTACACCGCGCTAGTAAAACGATCTCTGTGCATCACGTGGAAAAAAGGAGCGAACAAGGAAACCAAAAAGAAAGAAAAAAGAAAAAAGAAATATAAGGAGAGAAGAGGAACGAAAAAAAGTACTGGCACCTGCGTTGAGTAGCGCGGCGTACGCACCTTTCTCACTCGGGTCTCGGCCGATTCGAAAACGATATCTGCAGGTCCTTGAGATCCTGTAAACGCGTGGTATCTCTCAGGAGCCACGAGATCGAACATAGGTCCGGATCGTAGCACGCACGCGGTTCACCTGCACCATGGAACTCGCGACGAGAACGAGCATGGCCACGAACGAAAACGATCGAGCTTTCGATCGAAAACTTTCACCTGGACAGGTATCACCGACGATCCTGCTTCGCCTCTGTCCTTCGAAACGACGAGACCGGCCAACGATCGATACCGATCGATCAACGATCGACGATCGACGACAAACTGAACGGACGATCGGTCGACTTCTCGAAGGATCGGGCGGCAGGAAGAGGGACGCGGCGGCGCGATCGATCCATCGATCGATCGAGGCTTGGAGGCGCGACGTGGAGCGGCCCGACGCTCCGGACGAGATCGTGCGACTAAAGCTCGCGCGCGTTCCGCGAGGACGCGCCGCGGACCGACCGACCGACCGAGCCACCGTACCCCCACCTTCCAACTTTGCTTTAAATAAACTGTATCGCGCAGACTCGGGGGCACACCGGCCGACTCCCGCCGCCGCCGCCGCCGCCGCCGCCTTTTCTCTACACACTCCCTTTCTATTCGACTGGCTTTCGGTTCTGCCTTCTTTTTTCCGCTGCTCCAACTAGCCCGTTTCCGGTTCCGTGCCAGATTTCCCGCTGCGCGACCCTTCTCTCCGTGTTCTTCCAACCGATTTTCCTCTCGCTCCGACACGGTCCTAAGCATGCGTGCTTTTCTATCGCGCCACGCGATTAATGCGAAATTCTAATAGGCGGGCAATCGCTTCGCGATGTACCGCGTTGCGTAACACGTTGATTCCGACCGCTTTTAAGGCATCTTCGTGTATTCCCATGAAGCTAAGGAGAAACGTGGTTTACGGTATACATAGACCAGAAGTATATTATTTAAAGATATTAAGTTAGGAAGTAATATGATCTTCGATTCTCGTATTACGAAAGGCACAGTTTGAACAATTCCGACTCATATTTCGCGTTTGATTAGGCTTAGGGTTAGGGTCAAGTTAATTAAAATACCATTAAAAGCCGATTCCTTGGAAGCTTGGAACACGCTTCGAAGCTATCGATGCCCACCAATACTTTAATATCTATGCGAGATTCCTCGATCATCTACAGGGATAAGTATCCAACGTTAGCTTGATTATCGCCGAATCGATGTCGACTACCACGGTTTAATTGCAGCGTTCGCGGTCTAATAAACAACCGTGTATTATATAACCTGTCCGTGTAATTAACACAGATTACTGCATCGTATTAATTTAGGATTTCGCGATGTAACCGAGTAAACTGTAACGCGTTTGTATAGCTCGCATAAATTCCTCCGGTTTAAAGCATCATTTAAATATGTTTCACTGGATGGCGCGGTAGAAATTATCGATTCTATTAATTCTCGTCGCGTACGTTTTCTAGTTTCGAAAAAATTAGACGAGCGAACAAGTGGCAATCTTCATTGAGCGACGAAGGCCATCGGATTATTTTGTCCTTCGGCGATGATGCGTTCTGAAACACTTCGAATCGTGTTGGATATGTATCGAGCGTGTTGTAAAACGACTTATTAATAATCATTCGATCTGGCTAGTCGCCGTATTTTCCATCCCGTTGGAAAATCTATTTATGGGCTTCTTCCAAGATCGTCAAATCCAATTAGAGTTTAATTGACTGCAGTTTCGTTAAAAAGGGATTTTTTTGCACGTGCAATTACAGCGTTATAATTCCATGCGTTACTTTTGTAATTAAATCCGAGGAAAAGTCGCGGAAGAAATATTTTCTTTGGCGGTTTTGGTATGTCATTCTTCGTGTGAACCAGCTCGTTACTTTCCAGGTTCTCCATCTTTCCTGCGTGTATACTTTAACGTAGGATCTGTTTTTTTTTATTATTTTTATGAATTTAAAGGAGACTAACAATTTTGTTTCCCAAACTTTAGCTTCAGACGTAAAATAAGCTTCTGGCTTGCTTGTTCGCTGTTACAACTACCGCGTCACTTACGTTTGATAATTTGAATGATCGAGTTACGTGGATCCATCCTTTACGTTATTTTATCCACGATTGTGCAATAGTTCCTCAGAGATCGTCGTTACGTTTCGTTTTGAAAAATTTGAAAAGAACGAGGAAGTAATAATTCCATGAAACTGATTATACAATCATGCAAAGAGAGACAGGTACATACTAAACCGAGTAAGAAACGTTTTGCCAGTAAAAACAGGTATTCCGTGAGAAAGACCTCGCACGCGTTCTTACGTTTCTGTTCGTTTATAACGAGATTTGCAAAAAAGTTAGGCAAAGGACGTGCTGGTTTTTTTGCCATTTTACTGTAATTTTTCTGTAGAATACGCTTGTTCTTGACTTCCACGTTAGTCATAGTAACAGTAGTCGTTACTTGAAACCACTCGAAGGCAACCAGCAGATTCATCGAATATACATCCTGCCAAGTTTTGTGATCTTTTAAGTATTTTCAATGCTCTTTTTCGATATTTTCTTTGACACCGATATTTTATCCGTTTCATAGAAGAACTATATTCTTTCCTCGATATCCCCTTTTCCTTCCGCGTTTCTTTCGTTATGTTTGCTCTAACGCGATTCAAATTATTCAACTTTTTACTCTACTATGCTTGTACCATAGTTACTTTTCTATAATTTCATTTTGATTTAATCGCGTTGCTACATATATGATTTCACGTGTACTTCTAAACTATTCATAAATCCTGTTCACCAGATGCTGTTCGAACATATGGTGTGCTACTTTTCTGAATTCCCGAGGAACCGCTATACAACGCGACTCTCTGCGACATTGACCTCCGTACCCCGTTCATAAGATCGCAATATCCGTTTACGTTCTCAAGATCGTCTTTAACCCTCGCTATGTCTATACGAACAATTAACATGAATTTACCGATGATTACTCCTTAACCTCGAACGCATCGCAGGATGTCGTCAATCTTCGGACGAATCGCTACGTTCTACGCTACTCTATACTTAACGGAGAAAGTATTGGTTTTGTGCGTGAAATTTTTAGCTCGCGATTTTTTGGCTAATTCCCCGCTTACAGTTATCTACATCGTTTCCGCTTTATTTACTGTAATAGTTAATTTCGTTCACGTAACGTTCAAATTTAACAGAGACTGGATTTATCAGCTAGATCTTCAACCACTTTATGTAAATATGAATTTCTTGCCAAAATATCTTCCACGTTTGATGTTTGAATAACGTTAGACACGCGTTACGCAACGTTAAACACGTTACGAAACGTAAATTCAATCGCGAAACTTTGTTAACTACGATCCTTCATAGGAAAATGATACTGTTCGCTGTTATAATACGCAGGATGCTTCGATAGATCGTTGCCAAACTGATGCAGCAAATTGACTGGATGAAAAAATCTAGTGGATAAAAAAGGTACAAACGAACGCGAGTCTAAAAATGATTTATCGAAGACGTACAAGGAGCAAAGGAGAATCATCCGTTAAGTACTGTTGTAAATGCTTCTCCATTTCATAGCTACATTATAGTTACTGATTGATGAGTAAATAACTACATATCATCGCTGTCAATTATTGGCTTACTTGACCCTACGAAGCCTTGATAATTTATTCTTATAAGGTAAAAAGTTCTATTTTTATCTTAGAAAATAAAATTGATTCTCTGTGTGTATTTGATAGCCGATAGAATAAACACATAACGATTCTTACACGTTGAATCGCGTGATTCTTTAATTTTGAAAGATCATCTCCGAATAGTAATCATAATAAAAGATAAATTAGAGGATTGAAATGTTTCGTGATAATCGATGTTCGGTAAAATAATTAATCATATGCCGGTTTGAAATATTTTAAATATTCATTAGGTATCAAAATTTGTCTTCGAGCTCGTCCGATCAAGATTTAGATGAACAATAATGCCTGAGCATAGCCCGGTCGTGATAGCAAAAACAGGTACCGTTAGCGGATTATTAATATTCATGATGTCAGCGATACGCTCGGGCATTGCGATACAAGGTTTCCTTGTACCCTATTCATCGAACGTGCCTGTTTCTCGGAAAAACGAGCAACTGCGTATCGGTATGCAAGCAATAATGCAACACGATTGATCGTTGTGCAACGTTGCACCGCTACCGATACTGTTTCTATGGTGTATCAACGTTGGTCGATGCGAAACTCGGCTCGTTCACCAGTTGGTCACCAATGGCCAGGATTCTGAAATTTATTTTTACCTGTCGTTACATTGAAAAACTAAATTATAGTAGACACTGTACGTAGCAATAACAGCGTAGATTCAGCGACGAAGAAAAATCGTAGTTATCGTGGCGTATTCAGAAAAATTATTCGAGCAACGATAAAAATCTCACTGTACAAGAAGCACCGTGAAATCTATAGATTCCATCGCTCAACTATCGTTAACTATATTATCCTCTAACTTAATTAGAACTAACAGCATAGTTTAACATCTTCCACTTCCTCTACGTCTCTTCCTTTCATCCAACCTGCCAATAACTCAGCCAACTAGAATGTCTTTTTTCATCTACATTTCTTGCCTCGCCTTCCGAAACGAAAGAAAAGATTCGAAAGAAATCACACGGTATACTCCCTTTCGTCGCTTCCTCCTTCGAATTCCCCGTTGATTATTTGCCCCCTTGTACAAACACACTCGCGTATACGCACATATCGTCCATTACGGTGTCGAAAACGCTTTCACGTCCCGACACCTGCTAATTACTCCGGAACGCGGAGAATATTGATGGCAGTGTTTAGACGAGAAATTGTTACTTGGCCGTCATTGTCCCCGTAATTACCGGTCGCGGAATGATTATTGACTTGCCACAACGCTGATTACAACGACGAGCAGCGGCTCCGTTCATTGTAGGCTGGGGACGCGCCGCGCCGGCCTATTAATACGTTTCTCTTCTCTTCGAAGCGTGTTGACCGAGGTCATGGATGGAACAGAGAGAACATCAGCGCCCCTATAACGTGCATCTTCGTTTTGAATTATGCCTCATTGTGCCTCGTCTGGAATCGCGACTGGCATTGTGCTAAGGATACGTGGACGTGATTGTTTGCCTTTGACTCGAGTCACACCCTGCTAAGCATTTTTTTGCATTTTCTCTCTGTTTCTTCGCCTCTTTCCTTTTTTCGTGTTCCTCGGCTGTCTTTCAACGGAGAAACGCATTTGCCAGATACTTTATCGCTGGCGTTATCCCCCGTGATAGATTCGATGAACGCCCCATGATTATACGCATTGTCCGGTTACGTTGTTTCGTCACGTTGTTGTTTCAGAGTGGTCGATCGACAAAGAGAGCGGATAGTAGTCGATGCCAAGTATACTTGCCTTGATTTTTGTTTCGATCGTCGTCGGCGTACGATCGTCTAGCTCTGGTTCTTTTGATGCCGTAGCAGGTTTGTTTAGAGGTTACAAAGCGAATCGTTCGAATAAAGACGAGATTGGCAGATCGAAACGAAACTCGCGTCTTGCACGAATCGATGATAATCCGATATTTCTCCGCGTTATTTTAAATCTTCTCTCTTCTTTCTTCGCATTATCGTCGAAAACGCTTGGAATACTCGGAGAGGCTTTTAACTTGGACTAAGCCTCACGGCCTCGTCGCCAGTGATCTCCAGCTCACTCGCGTCGATCGCCTGCAGAATCACATCGCATTAATTACCATACGCATGCCGTGTTGCGTGGTCGTTTTACCTGGTCGTTCGAGTGAAAGTTTCCGCGAATCTCTAATCTTGCGCGGCGCGGATCGCCGAGAAACGGCGTTAATCATCGACGATTCACGTCCGGTTGAACGTGCTAATGCGGACGTTATCAAAGCGTGTTAACTTGCGTGACATCCTGAGCGACGGAGCTGCCTGTCGGTTTTTCCGCGCCGCTCAAAGGGACGAGTGTCATCAAACATGCCGTACGTATTCCCCGGGTTTGTACACCGCTCACGAGTCTAGTAAGTACGCGAGTACATGCGTGTACTCTCGCACTCGCTCTCGCATACACGCGTGAACTGGCCTTAACGCAGTGGTTCTCCGTCGTTGCTTCGGCAGAATTCTACCTCTCGAAGAAATCTGTCATCGAAGAAAAATGTGTACGTATCATCGACATCGTTTTCCACGAAACGAAGTTGATCCGAGGAAAAATGAAAAGGACATTCCGCGCGGAAACAGCCTTAGATATATGGGAAAAAAATGATCGTTTCTCGATTTGTTATCGAAACGATCGACGTTAAATTATTGCGAAGATTTAATTAAGACAGGAGGATAAGTTTTATCGAATAGCAGGAATATTCGCTTAATAGACGAAGTTTAGATATCGCAACGGATAGGGAAAAGATTGAGAACCGTCGCGTCAGTTGCCTGCTTAATCATTTTCTCCAAAGAAACGTTCAGTGTCAGTTTAATCGCGCTCCCTTGACAAACTTCCATTTGATAAAAAGTAAGAATGAAATAAAAGAAGTAATTATTATTCACCGGTCGGAATCGTACAGCGCATCTATACGTTGGAAGCTCGATACGTAATCATCCTCTCGTAAAATTTCATATATCTTCGAACCATATCTTGCTTCGTCCGCGAATAAACAACGTTATCAATAAACCATTGATTTATAAATTTAGCGAAACACATCTTCTCGAAATAATTTCACAACTTAATCGCTTCTATCGACTAACCAGCCGTCAAACAGCCAGGAATAATGATTTTATTCAACCGTGGGTCAATATATTTCTCGAGGAGAGCGTAGCGTAGCCATTGCTGGCACACGGAAGCATATCGTCTATCGCTGCAAGACGGATGACCTTCCGAAGGTCAGCGCCTTTGCTCTTCAACGTCGCTGGAGTTGCACGCAAAACTATTCCGTCGATAATCCTGTACGTGTAACAAATTGAATGCATTTAATTAAGTTTCGGATGGAATGGCAGCTTCGGTAGAATAATATAAGGTACGAACGCAGTAATGCAAATAATTAACAACTGTTGAGGATACAGGCCTTTATTAATGCGCCTCGAGTTCGTGCGAGCGTACAGCGAAACACCAACCAAGCGTTTTCCTTCTTTTTCCTTAACGAACACAACGAGCCCGAGGGAAGTTGTAAAAAAGAAGTTACATCTTTAAGATCGAAAGCCAGCTGTAAAATCGAATTTTTCTCCTACGGATATGCATCCCTGTAAAAATAGGGTTATGGATCTTCGTGCCATTTCGCCTACTACCCGCATCGCTAACTCCGGTTGCAGTTATCAAAAATCGCCGAAACGATCGATCGAAATCTACTTGTCAATCGACGATTTTAAAAGTTTCGCTCAGTCCGAAGGATGACCAGTCATAATTCTTCGCGAACGGGATATCGATCCTGCCAGCTAACGACGCGTCATTCAGCGACAAGATCCCACGATCCTGATGCTTACGTAAATAATTGCCGTTCCAGTTCGCGTTTGTTTGTACGTCGCATTTGCACGCTTAAGCTTGATTGCATCGTGGTTGACGCGACGTTGCGGCACGCAGTCCTCCTCCATGTTAAGAGGCAATCCCGTGCAGAAGTGGTACTGCCGACCTTGTTTTGCAACAATGTTATGGATGTACCACACGTTGCACGAGGAATGCGCAATGTTAAACAGACGATGGTAATAATTTCTATGGCGCTTTACAATTTACAAACGCGAACTGAGACGCGCGGAACTTTTATTTCCTTGGATCGCAATTTGTTTCACCAGGCACGGAATTTAGCGAGCGTGTACGTTAGAGCGTAGTCCTTTTCGGATTATACGAAATAGTTCGAACACTTTGAAAAATACAGCCTCGATGATGCTTATTTTCTAAACTTCGGAACAGTTTCCAACCGACGTGCGAAATAAGATCGTCGCTTTTACGAAATAAATATTTTAGATATAATTATCGCGTTCAACGCGCGATACAGCTTTGACGCTTTAATAGCAGCAACGGCAACATCACCAGTCGACACTCGCATTCCACGTCGACCGAACCGCCATGCTATCTGTCGGTGAAACACGCGTTGACTCTCAATCAGCGGTGCCCGGTGGAAAAAAGATCGATTGGGACGCGCCACGGAGGTCATTAATCGGCCTATAAATAATCATGAATCTCTGTAAAGGGAAGCGGCTTAATGAAAATGTCAATGATGCCGCAAAAACGGAACTTGCGTTCTGCCACGGAACAACGTCATTCAGCGGTCGCACGCGGTCGCGATCGATCGGGACACGGGCGCGGTTTCTTGCCCGATTGCACGCTCTTTTTCACGGCGTTGATTTGCGCGCTGGGCATTATTCGTCATCGCGGACACCTCGCTTGACCGCACCACGGCCAAAAAAGCGAGCCATACCGCGTTTCGCCACCGGGGACGCATCGAATCGCGGTTTCGACGCTTATTTCCGCTTTGTCTCCGAGTCCAAACTTTTTCCGCCGCGATATTACCTCGCTCTTGTCCCGTTTTATCTTTGCTTTTTCCCACCCGTCCTTATTTCTCCCCCTTTTTTCCCACTTTCCTTTGCTCTTTCTTTTTCGGCATCGTTTTACTGCCTGTTTGACCTGTATAAATGAATTGAAAGCGTGGGTCTCGTTGCCTTGCCTTCTTTGGTTCGTTGTGGTTTACGATGTTTTTCACATTACCATCGAATATATATTGGCAGTTTGATCCGTACGATTTTTTAGGGTGGAACGTTAGGTATTTCACGGAAAGACGAAACGATTGTTCCCGGTTACTTTGGACTTCGTTTACTTTATAAAATCCTACGCAACGTTGCCCGTGATGCGATCAAGTCGCTCTTAGTATTTTAATAGCAATAATATTGCGAAATGTGGAGTTTCGCGATTTATCGATTAAGAATTCTCCACAGTGTCGTGTATATTTTATTCGATGCAGTGTATAATTACAGGTATTTGTATAAACACTTGCCAATTTACTCGTAACAACGACGAGACAAGCGGGAAGCGAGTTATACTCGTAGCGGTACTTCTAGTTGCCGCCACCATGGGGTTTCTAGCGTGACAACGGAACCTCTGTTTCTTACAAGTCCCATATCCAATCATAGATCCATCAGAGTAAATCATTTCCTTATAACCTTTCCTAAACATACGCATTGCCTCTTAAAACATATCGCGATGCGTCTATAAAATAAAATTACCTTTCAAATATAGAACGACGTAATTTTCTCGTTTAACTTTTAATAGCAGCAACATATCCGAATTAAGCAAATTATCGTTCTATCGTTGATACGTTAAATCGGTTTCCATTTCCTCCGAGTCTCGATTCGATCAAGAAATAGTTATCGAACGTACCAAAGAACGAATTTTACATTTTCAGCCCATCATTTCCTGTAGGTACCTTACTCACGATGACCGACGATTCCTTCGCGAACAACGTCATTCCAGATCCAACTTTCTCATCGAATGCCAGAATATCGATTAACATAGTTGGAGAGCTCTGGCGAAAAAGGCGAGCTTTAGTGAGAAACAATCTCGCGTTCGAGATCTGGCTCGCGAAACGTAGAGACCGTGGCAAGAAGTAGAAGCCTCCCGGTGGTCTCCGTTTTTACGGTCTCGTACTGGTTCACCAGCTCCAACTTCGTTAGTCCAAGGCTGTAGGCGATGCGATGTATTTATTCCTAGCTCGTAAATTGCGCAACCCTTGCTGCAGCGTCGCGCCCCAGGTCCGATTATTAGTAATATTTAACAATGCAAATAACGCTAGGTGGAAACCGCTGCCACCACCTGGTCGCCATTTAAGGGCGTACCGTCGTCGCAACGGGCCGCGGTAACCCGCAGAAATTAACGCTTTGCAACGAATAAACGTCGAAAGACAAATTTACATTGGCCTTGGTGCGCGCGCGTTCGCGCTATTACGCGCTTGCACTCGCCGGTACTTTTACAAATATCGTCCACGGAGGAAAAAAAAGAACATATACGCGGCCAACGAATACCAAATACGTGAGTCATCTCACAGTGTGGCTACTTTGTTTTCCGTCGTAACGCGCCCCGTAGCCTCGCAAAAAGCCTCTATCACGCTGACAAGTTACTCCAAAGTCACCTCTTTCGAGCCTCGTTTCTTTCCTTTTTTCGACACGAGGATCGAAACGAGGCGAGCCTCTCGCCTACGTCAAACAACGACCATTTTTACTATCGTCGCTGGCTTTTAACGCGATAGGTCGAGTTTCACGTAGGGGATGGTTTCGCGTTGCACGTTGCAAGTGGTCGAGTTGACGAACTCACGACCTTTGGTTCGAAAGATCTTTGCAACGCGAAATTGAATTTTCGATAGATTGCGAAATGGTTTTCTCAGCTAATGATTCTCCAGCAAATATCTCGTCTCGCAGCTGTCGGTAAGTTTGGAGATACGATTAATCGAGTTGTGCTAAAAAAAAAGGGAAGAGGTATGCAACAGTTCTCATTAATCTGTTTATTTAAAATCTCTCGGAAAAATGTTTTACGCGATTTATCTATTTCATTGATTTTTATAACGAAGAAAAATACGCAGGAATAATTCGCGATTCAACGTAGAACGTTTTAACATTCGTCATTCTTCATGGAGAAATCCTGGTGAGCGATGTTCGATAAATACGCACGCTGAAATTTCTTTTTGACATATTAGCGAGCATAAAACGATGCAATTAATTCTTTTCACTTACGGCCTGCCTAGCTGGACCAAGATAAATGTTCCAGAAAAGACATTGCACAACAGGTCTCGCGCGCGTATGTACCGAATATTTCATCGCGGATACAACACACTAAACTCAAACTGTATTTTTCTATTTCGTTGTGACGTTCTCTTGTTGGAGAAAATATTTGGAACGGCTACACCGCCATAAGATATAAATAATATTAGCCTAAAGTCAGGAATACTGTTCGCGTCCTTATCGTCGAAGAACAAATTTTCTTCGATTAGAAAATTGTTATTTCTCTAAGTAAATTGTTATTCTCTCTAAGTAAAATTATGGTTGCGAAACACGTAGCTGACACAGGAATACAAACGGCTTCGTACTGCCGTAGTTCCATCGTATCGAAAAACATTGTGTATAGTAAAAAGGCAATACAAAGTCGCCTTGCTCCTCTTAACCATTCATAAATATTAAACTCTCAATTTCTCTTATAGTCATGTTCGCGCCATCTTGGGCTCGGAGAGCCACGGTAAATTGTGCAACACGGCGATGATGCATCGGGCGTGCATCTGACCATGCATGTGCATGCACGCGGCCAATCTTTGATCATTTGCCATTTTAAATTTTAAACTGTTTCACACGGTGATCGAAGCTCTGCGATTTTTCCTGAACGTTACAAAGGCACTTCCTTCGATCGTTAACTCGACACGCCTCGTATAAATGCCCAACGCGCTAAACTTAACGAGTTAGACTTAACCGAAGTTGGAGATTTTCGCGCGGAGAAAGTAATAGTAATTAAGAGATAAATATAAAGGTGTGTCGCGTACATGTATATCGGCCTATGCCATAAACAGTAATTACGAAAAGCGGAATTTAATAGAGTTTTAATATAGGCGCTGTAAGAGGAAGAAAAAGAAGGCCAATATTATTACGGTACATAGGGATAATCACACAAATTTAATCAAAGTAATAATATGTTTACCGGAAGAAATACGATAAAACAAAGACGAAGAAAATGTTGAAAGCAAGAAGGTTTCTATTAAATAAATCGGGAAAAACTTTTTCTGATTATACGTCGAAAGCAGTGGGAAACGCGGGCTTCGTGTAAGAGTAGATCTTTAACTGAAGAAGTAATGATGATCTACATCAGTCTGTACGTGAAACTGGTAGTTACTAAGAGTTTGCTATAGATTGGCTAGATGCTAGATATTTGTAGATATTAGTATCTTGTACAGGACCATTAATATTGATTAAAACTATAATTGGATAACTAGCTAGATTAGGTTATTAGCTTCGGCAGATTATAGCTGAAGTACTTTCAACAGATAGATTAACGATAGCTCATCTTTCATAACCTAGCATCTTGCAATTTAACATTTTACTATCTCTAATACCACTTCGTATCTTTCCTTAATCACCCTAATTTTTCCATAGATTCTACCCGGTAATAACATTTAACAAACACCTACTGTGTACTCTGGTGTACCCTACGTTCGCTCTTTTTTCCCCCTTGCTCTTTAGTTAATTATATGCAAGCATATTTCACACCTCATCTATCTTCATTTGTTTGGGAAATCTTACCCTAATGCGCCTTACAGTTAAAATTAACTTCATTTAAGGGGCTCCTAGCGTTGCATAATCCAAGTAATTAATCAAAGTCTCGTAACATGAAAATCGGTGATCTCCATTTATTGCGACGACACGCGGGCCTCGATCGACCGACTCGTGTCGATGAAATCCACGTATCGAAACGCGAACCGTTGTTACTCGAACGAGAAATCGAGAAATCGAGAAGCAACGGGAGGAATTAACGGACTCTTATTAAACATATAAATTCCAATTATACGAACTATTTGTTAATCGACGAGTTCGGATAAATGCGCTTGCAACGTATTGCTTATTCATACGATAATACGGAGCGGATAATCGTTTTTCGGTTGGTTCCGTAATTGGTATCTCGCGGCAAGAATTTTAATTACCCTTTCTTCGAAAGATCGCGCGCGGCAAATGTTCCATTAACGAGCACTTGGTTCGTGGATTTTTCATAGGGGACGCGAACTTGCGACCGCAAAGCAACTCGGCTCTGTACAGTTATTCTGTCATTTCCGTGCGTTCGACGGATGCTCGAGGACGAGCGAACGTACCTCGGCCGATTACGCTTTACGAGCGAGTAACGAGCCTCCAGGCCTCTCCGTTGAACCTGAACTGGGTCACTTGGATTGTTCAGGCTGAAGGGAGACGCTGGATAACGAAGAGACCGTACCGAGAGACCACGGGCACAGAAACAGCACGACGATTAAAATGAAATCGTTCGAACGAACGTTACCGTGCGTAAGATTAACTGCATCCAGCGAGAAATTGGAAAATATAGCGTGTTAGATAACGAAAGGAGGAAACAATAGCGAAAAAGGACGCAACGCGATCTAACAAAATACAGAAAGCTAGCACAACCTCCAAATAAAAACCAGGCATCGGGGAAAGAAGAAAGCGACAGATCAGAGCTGGGGAAGGTTTCGTGGACGATAAAAGCAGCGCGTGCTCGCGCTAGCTAGCGTGTGTGCGCGACCGGTGTCGATCCCGGTTAATATTACTACGGCATTGTTCGATGATTTTTTTTCCGTCGAACGAAGATAATTCGAGGCATACCGGGTTTATGAGTGTATCGCGGGACAGCCAAGGAATGCCTCTAAATACCGGTTACAGGCCGGGCAATGCTTCCACGCGGCAAACTATTATTTCTGCTTGTGCACCGGTGGATGTAGGATTTGCCGCGCCAGTCGCTCGTTCATTTGTATCTGTTGCAACGATTGCGCGCGCGTTCGCCACGTATATACGCGGCCACGAGGTGGCAGGATACGAGCAGATTTTTCACGATCGAAGCGTTTCCAGCATCGCGTCGGCCGCGATCGCACGCGAGCCGCGTATTACACGCGTTCTTGCGAATCGTTCGATTTAACACGCGTGGCCAACGTGGATCGCGTGGCTCAACCCTTTAGCCACGTAATTGCTTCAACAACGAAACACCAACGTTCCACCGGAATTCACCGTCGCGTCGGCCAAACGATCGGAACTCTCGGTTCGTCGGATCACGGTCGGATACGTATTTGTATGTTCTTTTTTTGTTGCACACACGTTCTTCGTTGGTCGGTGAATTCGATGGAGTTACGCGATCTCGTGACAGGTAAAGCCTACTTACAGATCTACAGACGTTATCTATCGATATGTACGCGTAAGCGAAATGCAGAAGGTAGGAAATAGTTTGGCTGTTTTTTTTTTTTATTTTTACAGAAAAAACAAGGAAAAGGAATTAAAGTGAAAAGTAAAAAGAAAAGAAAGTGGAGGAGATAGGACCAGGTTTACTGGTAAAAGTGTGAAATTGTCCGAGAATTTTAGCGATGTAATTTATGGCGAAATAGCGTAATAAGTTTATCCGCTGACGATTTGATTATGTCTACTACGTTGATGATGGCTATTTGATGTTTATTTTCTGGTAATAACACGTTAGAATATCATCATCTGGTGCCATGAAATTTTTAATGTATGAGAAGTACATAGTCGTTGACGTACGCCGCGTATCTTTTACGACTCATATTTTACAAAGAAGCCCCCGTATGAGTATCATCGGACACTATAGTTAATATAACTCGGAAGAATGGCTTGTCGGAAGATTCAACAAACAAATTTTAACGTAATCCAAGTTACGTTGCTGAGTTACGCTAAGGCGGCAAAACCGCGCTGTGTCGTAACTCTGGTATTAGTGGACTATTAATTAGAGACTGATCGTCCAGGATGGACACGAGCAACAAAAAACTAGACAGTCCAAATAATTACGTTAGCCGCGATAAATTGACTTCTATCTGGTACTTGGGCTCATCTATTTCCCGCGGAATAAACAAACAGAGAAAAAAGGCCGACAATTGCCTGACGTAAAGCGAGCAAGCTTTTTCCACGCGTCCATAAATTTCACTACTGTTAGAAACGAACGACTAGACGGACTGGTTTCTAAATTGCTCGCTCGACTTTCCTATGAATACACTCTCGACCACGGAGAAAGCCAATGAACTAATGAATCGTCAAATCGATTTTCTCCTTTAACCAGCCTTGCTCATCCTTGATCCGATGTATCCTTGCTCAAGCCCTTATCCGTTTCACTTGGATACGTATACGGAACCTGTACCGCTGCATCCTATTCCGCGAGTACCACCCCGACGATCGACCTTCGACCTCCGTTCGAACGAATCCATCGATCCTTACGGTCGATCGATATCTCGTGAGTAGCAAGGATAAAACGGGTACGAGCACGAGCACGAGCACGATGCACGAGCGTATAGTATTTGTCACAGCGGCGATCACACGGGCATCGACACTTTCGCAATGTGTTCCGCGTGCTCGGCGTATCTTGTGGCCAGAATACCGTGCAATCGCCGTTGATCGACGAAATATATGTACACGACCGGCGTAGCGTACCGAGCCTCGGCTTTGTTACACCTTTGGCGAAGTCGCGAGCGCGCCCGCTAAATTACGCGTATCCGTGTCAAACGCGTCATTAAAGATTATAAGCACATCTGGTTACCGTAGAACCTGGAAAAACCGATGCAATGGTAGGGGAACCTGGTATCTGGTTCTTCGGCCAATGTAATACGTATCCTCGTGTTATAAGAAAATTCCACTGTTCCTACGTTATATTTCAATTTATCGGAGTTCGCTGTTTCTGCCATAAAAGCATCGGTACGCTATTGTATACAAAGGTTTCACGTATACTTAGAATATCGCCGTTTCTAAGAAACCTTTCAACATGCTCCCTGAAAAACCCGTTCATTCCGCATGATTCGTGGGCGTGCGGACTCTCAGCCCCTATCACGCGATGTATCCACCAATCACGCGATAAACCCGTGAGAAAACATCCATCTCCTCTTTACTGTACGACCGTGCTCCATCCTCGTTCGAATCTCTAACCCAGCGTATATCGGCCCGTGAAAACCGATCGAGTCTAACCACAGTAATACGTATCGTTCGCCGATAAAAAAAAATTACCATGGCAAATGACGGTACGCCGACGGTAGCTTCTAGCCGGATAAGCCTTCGCAGGATGATGCGCGCGTTTTGATTCGCGGCTAGCCTTCCAGACGGACGTTAACACCTCTTATCGTGCCGCATGGCTATGATAAATGGCTTACATAACAGTCGTAATGTAGCCTCTTTATTCTGTTAGCGAGAATCGTAATAAACGGCGGGGCCGAGGCTTTGATCAACAATTATGGGCTCCCGGGGGAACGTTTCCCCGAATGCGGCTCTGCCGGTAATACGTGCATTTGCGCACCAACCAATTACCGTTCCGGGAGTCATCCGAGAAATTGAATCTTTATCGACCCCTCGCAGTTTGCGTCGTTTCGTTCCGTCTTCGAGCCGCGACGCGATGGAATTATTGCCGAGCACGCTAGTCGAAACGCGAGGTTCGGACCGTTTTACGACACGCTCGAACCGAGTTCGATAGCAGCTGTTCGCTGCTTCGTGCATCCATTATGTTTACGATTATTTTTCGAAATTCAGTGCTCCGTACGAAAATGCAAGGATACCGATTTCGATCGGTAAGCGAACAGCAATGTCTCTGTTTCGTTTCAACGCTAAAAAAAAAAGTGATAGCGAAGGAAGCTGGAGAACGAGTAGCGAGTAAAGGAATTGGTTTTGAACCGCCGTAAGGCAAACAGTCGCAAATATTTTCCTACGACCGTTTACCTGTATCGGAAGGACGATGGCAGATTTGCAGTCTGCGCGGAGATTTTCAACGCGACAGGTGGAATCGCTATCCGATGGAAAGAAGGAAAGAGCAGCAGAGTCTCGTTATTCGGTAACCCGATTCTAAGGCAAGAATAACGCGCGAGTCATCGATTTACCGGTCAGCCCAGTGAACAATTTCGTGCACAGTTAACGCCCGTGGCTAGGGATTCAGCCTTCGGGGTTCGTGTATCGGCGTTCGGAGGCTCGCTGGTACGAGCTGCGCGTTCAGAGCATTTGTCGCAGTTATTCGAGCCGATGCGATGGTGCAATAACGGGGCGCACGATAGTAAATCCTGATTACTATTACTGATACGAGCGCAAAAAGCTGCCCGCTGGTAATGCATACACGTTCGCCACTGCGTAAGCGAGTTACACCTACACGCAAAGAACGTTGAATACATTTGAGACGCGCGTGTTTCACCACGGGGAAATAGAGAAGCCTTTTAACGAATGTTGGAAAGTTCATTGAACCCATTATCGCTTGCCTCTACCGAGCTAAGAATCCGAACAATCGTGGCTGACAGTCGGCTGGCTAGACAACAACGGTGTTACACTTAAGAGCTGCCATCGGATAAATAACTGCGGAGATGTTCGAGTTGGTAATGGCTGTTGAGTGTATAGTGTGCATAGTGTTTTTCAGATCTTCTAATGTGCAGTAGTTTAGTTTCTTTTCTTCTTCGCCTTTTGTTTATGCTTTGCTCGGGTTAACTCTTTACGGTGACTTCCGAGCTTTGAAAAGAAACGAAGGAACGATGAGTATTGGGTCGTTTCGAGCCTCGGTATTACTCAAATGAAACGTTTATACGAGTTTAATTAAATACAGTTCAAACTTACAACGAAATAAACGCATACAACGATGATTTACTTAACGATCGAATCAATCACAGTAAAAATTAATATCGTTTCGATGTCGTTTCGCAAATTTGAAGATATTTTTCAGTTACCAGTCATTTTTCGGCAGCAATATCTTGGCACTCTTGCCAGTGGAATTCCATTCCGGAGTATAGAGTTCCATCCAAAATGAGTGCAATTGCAACTGCATAGGTGCACGAAATGCATAATAGTGGCATATGCAGAATCCATTGTGAAACCATCTAATTTTGCCTCATAAAATTATTTTCCTTTTGTAATCGTTTGAAAATTATAGCTTAGCTTACTTGAAGGAGTTATCTCTAGTTGTGTGTTGAGCAATTCTTCTGGAAGATGGATAACGAGGAATTTAAGTTAATCCGGATCCTAAATGGTGTAAAATTTCTACATCTATTTTTACACGAATGAAAATTTCCTGGTTTTCACGAGAATTGCACGTTTCCGTTTCAAATGAAAATAAATAGATAAAATTTAACTAGCAAAATTTATCTTATCTTTAGTCGCGTATCTCGATTTCCACTTATTTCACTTAAAAAAAAAAAATAGAAAGGAATTACTTCATCGCTAAAACATTCATGCGATAGTATTCAGAATGTAGAGAGGTTAACTGGATATTAACCAGTTTATGTCGCTATCGTTCCATCTAAAGTTCGATGAAATTCAAACTCTTCGAAATGTTTGCAATTTCAAACGAAAGGAATAAAAAGGAATGGAATGGAATAGAAAATCTTACGTTTTTCCAAATATTAATCGGTCTCGTCCCGTTCCGCGGTTCGACGTTATCCGTGAAATTTCATCGCGTGACAGAAAAATCCAGATAGTTTCTAGGAATCTCTCAAATTCAGTCTCGATATCATACCATAGAATTTCATTTCACGCTAAGAAGCAAGAACAAAAAGGATCCAAAAGCCACACGCAATTACATACGCAATCTTCCATTCCCATCTATTGCCGACAAAAATCTTCGGCTCGAACGAGCACGCGCAGCAAAGAAAAGAACAAAATACGTATTCTTGTGTCATAAATCATTTTCATTATTACCGCCTGGGGGATCAGCGGGAATTAGAAATTCCGTGATCGAACCCGAACAAAGATTCCACGTCGATTTCCTACGTTATCTCGACGAAACTTCTCAAGTTCGAGAAAAAGTAGATTCTGTACGCTCGATCGTCGTGAAAGACTTGGCCAGCGGGAGCGTGAAACGGTACTCGCGTAATCAGAATTTCCCCTTCGGGACGAAAGGTCATCGAAAACTCGCGAATGTCCCGGCAGGCTCATAGATCTGTCACTGATGGTGACTGGTTCCATTATGCCTGGTTTCGAGGGCGAGAAATCCAGGTACCCATAAAACAATAACGCGGCTTTACACGCGGACGTCCGGCCATTTGAGCCGCACCAACCAAACGTTTTCACGGTAACAATCGTATTCTCACTTTCAATAAACCGCTCGGTCGTAAATAACCGGCGCAACAAGCCGCGCGCGTGTGTGTCGACCGGGAAAAAGTACGATCTTTCGCCGTGCATTTTCAGCTCGCGTACTCGTAGCTGCTCGCCCGTTCCTTTCTTTGTTAGAAGCGTTCTGTGAGCTTTTGCCCCGCTGGATAAATTTCATTACATTTTTTTCTCTCCTCCTCTGTTTCTTGTTGGGTTGCACGAGAGATCGCGGTGAAAATGAAATTTTTTCAGAACGACCGATCGCTAATTTTGAAACTTAGGTCGCTTAGATGCCGATTAAAGACACTTTTACGCAAAAGACGAAAGCTCGAGAAAGGTTGGATAGTACCGATCTGAGGAACCCAGTGTTTCTGTCAAGGATACCGCGTCATCGAAACAGTCGGCTGGAATTTGCATTTATACGATACCTCTGCATCGCGGATTACGTCTTCATCGTCAAAGGTAAAAGATATCGTTCTCCTTCCCCAACGATGGAGCGTGGCAGGAAGCTCAGCGTTGCTACGAGTATAGCGATGAAATACAGAGAATAACAAATAATCTGGCGAGTGAATTTTCATCGAACGTGATTCCGCGACGCTCGAGGTTCTCGCGTTTCCTCTTCTCCTTCTCACGAGGGTGATAGCTATTGAACCCGGTGCGGATTTACAGGTATTCCAAGTGAACCACCTGTAAATCATAAATACAAGGGCGGACGCGATATTGTTGATCGTAAATCGTGCCGCGTCACTTGCACTGAAAACTTTGCCTGACGAGGTAGAACTGGTTGCTTCCAGTTCGCCTTGGTTCGGCCTGCTGGTTTCGTTCCGTGGGCCTCGCAATTATCACGAAGAAACGTATGTGTAACGAGCATCAGTCGGAGTAATAATTTTTACGCGTTATCGATGAAGATCGTTTAAGTTTCAAATGGATTGAAATGAGCCAAGTTCCGAGGCAAACGCGGTCGAGGCTAAAGAACGTATGCAGCAAAAAACAGCGAATCGGGTTTGTACGTACAGAGAACGCGTTATGCTCCTTGCACCAAGACTTTGCAAACTGCGTGCGAAGTGCGTAAACGCAAGTTCTGCCATGGAAGCCATAGACACGTGAACGCAACTACGCAAACTATGATCAGAAATCAAGATTCGACGGAACGTTTTTCGCAGCGTGACACCGAAGTCGCTTGACGCCGAAGAAGTATCCACGAGCCAGCGAGACCAATTACAGGTACAACGTTCCGCAGGTACGTATATCTGCCTCGAAAAGAAGCAAGATTTAACAGTGATAGAGGCGATAGCAGCTGGTCCGGCCTCTACGGGGAAATCAATTCCTGAGATCGGCGGTGCGAGATAACAGCGGCCGAAGCCGCCATTAGATCTTAATTAAGAAGACCGTGTGTTCTCGTTTCACCGTGGCGAATAATGCCCACGGCGCGGCGCGGCGCAGCGCGGCGGCGTCACGTCCCAACCCCAAGGACGCGTACATCTCAATTACTATCAACGCGATTCCAGGGCTTGAAGTTTACGTCGCGGAGGAACGATCCAAGCGGTGGCCTCCAGCGATCGGTCGGGAAGAGATCGGTCTTTTCGAGCTTCGCGGGAGATCCATCCGAACTGGATCTCTCACTGGGCGGAGTTGCTTATCGGGCTGATCTAAAAATTCAGGGATGTCGTCGATCTTGCTGCGTCGCCGTACCGCCGCTGTCCTGACCATCCAGAGGCTTCGCCGAAGCGGAGACAACACGCAGGAAACCAGACGAACGCAACCGATGCAAATTGACGGGTGAGCCTTTCGATCGAGCACGTTAGGTCAGTCGGATGCTCTTCGCTGCTCTTTGATGTCACCGATTGGATACGCTTAACGGAATTTCGGGTCTACTCGTTGCATTCTTGTTGAGAGAACATGGATCGGAACAGGCCTAATCGCCACTCCCAATCACAGTCCTGCTAAACGTATTTGCATAATAAAGAGTTCGAACGTATATATATGCCGGGTGTTTCGCCTAACTTTGCCACAAACATCGTACGCTATCGAGGGAGACATACTGTGTCTTTTTTTACTTGGCCTTACGGTGACCCCGAAAAGGCTAATAAAGGTGACATTAAAATTTTTAAACGAATGCCTGGATCTTTCATCGCATACTCTCGTAGCTGATGTTAATTGCAGCTCGATAATTAGAAACGTTCATAGACGTGTATTTCCAACGAGATGAACGTCCGGTTCATACATAATGTCTTAATAATCGGACACAACCTCGATTTTGCAATCGTAAATCGATGGATACGGACATGTAGCCCGATTTTCTGGCTAGCATGGCACGTTCTCCAGATATGAGACGTTCTGTTCGTTGGAGTTCGTTGGAATGCCACAAAAATGGTAGATACTCTTAGACCAGACACCCTGTATAATACCAAAGGTTCGAAGCAAGAGAATTTCGCCTTTCTTAAAATGAGAGCTGCCACGTAGAAAATCAAAGGTTTGCCAAGGTCGATTCGGGCAAATATTTCTTTGGCAATTTTCCTATTACGCGCATTCTACGTGCTGTAACGCTCTAAATTCACGGACCTCTTGTAACATTGGGACGATGCATAGCTCAGGTGGCTTGTAAATAAAACACCTTCGATTTATCACGTCGAACTGTTGTACATTACATTTTAATAATTCCATGCATAAACCGAACATGATTCAAAAGGCACGCCCTGCGCGCGTTCCTACAGAAGGTGCAATTATGCTTGCGCAGCGTTGCACACTCGCGTGCAAATACACTCTGTAAGACACCGGGATACCTGGAGTATTATGCGCCTTGGTGAGCCTCTTAAATCCTGCTCGACTAAGCTTAAATCAATCAGCGTAATTAACGCGCGCTTTGTACCACTAGCGCTAGAATCCGCTCGCGGTTAGTTTTGCTGGCACGCCAATTGCTTTCTTCGTGTCCGTTCCCTCTCCCCGGTATCGCATTCTTCTCTTTTTGCTGTTTAGACACTGTTCTTCCAATGATCTTTCTTGACTTTAATTAACCCGCTAAAATATTTGTTGTTCGTTGTATGATAGATGGAATAAGGATAGCTTCTATACAATGTGCGATTGATTCGAGATAGAATCCGCGTGTTTTTGCTCTTGTAATTGAGATCCTGATTCTTCGGCGGTGTTCTTGTGTACATATAATTAGAGATAGATAGAATATCTATTATCTGTAGAACAAATTGGAATTCTTATAATGCAACGCGGACTAGACACGAACCAGACGGACTTCTGGACTCTGTCAATGAGGGAATACCGCGTTGGAAATGTGATAATAAAATTCCGGGAATAACTCGTTTTACCGTTTTCTTGTAAAAATTAAGCAAATAAAGCAGCGACTATTTTACGGGAAAATAATCGCGTAGCGATTCTTGCTTTATGATTTATAAGCGTCCAGAGGGAATCAGTTTCGAATCCAATTCACGGTCACGCGTACTTGAATCACTTTTGATTTCAAAGTGGCACCTCGATTATGAAACTGGTTCTTGCGCGCGATCCTCGCGTTTCTGCAGCTCCAGAGACAATTAGTGGCGCCATATAACGGTTACGTAGCCAGAGATTCAATTGCTCTACACAGGTACGGCTCTGACTCGATTGCGATTGCGATGAACGAAACTCTACCGGCAGAGATCAGATTTTATACCGGCGTTCGCTAGATTGTACGGATTCTGTTACACAATTGGTCGTAAACGTTCGTACAAAACGACCGGGGCATCGAAATTCGAAAGAATTTTATGAGATTGTAAATTCTCTGTAGGAGAATTCTTTTCCTAAGCTGATAATATTCGATGTCAATTGGATTTTATCGGGGCATTTAACGTCATTATATATTTTCCATCGAATACACGGAAACGGCGATAAAATGATTGTACGCTGCTGCGAATAGAATATAAATTGGCTAGATGATAAACTAATCGTTCTAGTTCGCGATAGCGTTATGCGTAAAAGTTGGGAAACTTTTAGAGAACGGAATTATTATAACAGAGTGAAAGTTTATTGCTTCTTTCTATTTTTAACAACTCATCTGTGAGTACTTAAAAAGTATGATATTTTATTTCGATAATGGAAACGGGCCTATAAATTTCGAAACACCGTCACCTATAAAAAAGAAACGTATACGCACGATCGAACAGAAGTTTCGTGCGCGACAACTTTTTGTAATTTAAATTATATCCGTCTATAGAAAGATGCAAATTCAATGGCTGTATACTTTTGAATAACTTGAGTATCGAAACACATATTCCGCTGCTATTATTCTTCGTAGCCTGTACCACTAACTTGCACGTATAATTGCAAATTGCACGTATAACTTGTCTGAAATACATCGAACGTTCGCATCTCGTAGCAATAGGAACGGTGATAATTATTATAAAAATAATCCACTATAACGCTAAAAGGTCATAATGAGAACGTTGTCTCGGCTTTCACCGATCCTCCAGCCAGGAAATCCTTATGCAACTCGGTGGAATTTCATTGCAAGTTGATCCGTGTACAATGAATATACCGGCGTTTCATAAATTTGTCTCATCCCGTTGACTATACGCGCTCTATGCTTTCACATCGACGCTGCAAACACAGTGACGGTCGACTATACATACGCGTACTATACCATCGAGCAACAGATTTGTTCCGAAGTTTACGTAAGATCGCCGTTCGAACGAATTTCTTTCTTGCACGTTCTACGATCGACGAGTTTCTCCCGAGTTTTCCTGCTTTTTTTATCGCTTCGTATTTTCGCTTGTTCGGCGAACATGATAATAGCTATAAGTCAGCAGGAAAAGGTCGCTCGATGTAGCTTAGTAAAAAGAGGAGAGCCTTGAAAGGAATGATATTTATGGCATTTGTGGGACCAAGTGCTCGAGGATATCGTCTTTTTTTTTTTTTTTTTTGAGTCGATCGGGTAAAGCGAAGATTTTGGGTTGCGATATTTCGCGATTCTTCGAGTATGAGATTCGATTAACTCTTTGCAGCTACCGGAACAAAAAAATATACCGTTGAAAGTTGAGTAAAATATGGTACCAGTTCGGTGAATTCCGTCTTTGTACGGATCGATGAGATTCTTAATTTATCGAACGCGTTTAAAGGTTAATTAATTCGACTGCGGATTGTCCTATAGAGTTGTTCCGTCGATCGATGATATAACGCTTTTATGTTAATTTCTAAATCGCAGGAAGAGAAAATGGAGAAATATAATAGGTACAATGGGAATTTAATATTTATCGTATCGTCGCAATCTCTCGAACGAGTATAAAAAATCTTTGCAAGATTATTCAGGGAGTCATAAAACATCGTACGAACGTACATCCTGTTTTAAATGCATACGTATATTATTATTTATAAGGAATAGTATAGATATATGAATGTAAAGTTATTCATTCATGGCGTGGTGATTGCGCGGCGAATAATCAAGGAAATCTATTCAGGCCATCGCTTTGTATATGAGAAATAGAAAAAACTTCGTCTTCTATCCGTTTTCTCAGAAATCTGTTACTGGCGAGAGAAACGCTGCTAACTAACAGCGTACACACCCTGTATACCGGCGATCGCCATTGTTCTTCCCCGTGACGTTACACACCAGGTTTCCGTGATACTCCGGAAGCCGCAGAATCGCTGCATCGTTCACGGTACGATCGAAGACCGCTGGAAAACGAAGCACGCCGTGAAAAAGAAATAGGGAAACGGTAGCGCGTTCACGTTTCCACGTTTTTACAGGCGTCGGACAGGCCACGTTTCGTGCGATTCGTTTTTCTCCGGTGGCCGGCGCAAGAACATAAAACGCGGTGAGATTGCATCGGAAGGGAATCGCGCGCATAACAAACCTATGAATTCCCCGGGACGCGAGAAGTCCGAACCTTCAGCGGGGAAACGCGTCTGACAAGACAAAGGACATTGCTTCCTCATAGCGGCTGGATTCCTCTAACGGGAACGCCACTTCGCAACGTTTAACGAAGATCCTGAAAAGCTCGCGCGGAAATTATTGCTGTCTCGCGGAGGAGTTCCATCGTTCTTCCATCTTTGATCGCGCGTTTATATCGATATCGCTCCAAATTGCGAACGATAGCGAAACGTGGTAACGAGAGATATTTTTGTAAACAAATGCCAAAGGGAACTCTACGAGGAACGTCCGTCGGATTAAATAATTTCTTTGGCTGTAAAATTGACAGCCCGCTTTGTTACAATGGATTAGAGTTTATGTTCGAGGTCGTACTCCTTTCTCGAAGGTAATGCACATTTTTGTGTTCATTTTTTAATCATTCGAGGTGTTTGTCGTATCGGTTTGCTATAACGAGCAATGAAACGCTGGTTATATAACGATTAATTCATCATTGTTAAAGAAATAGAAATTCATTAGCGGTCTATACCTACCAGTTAATTGTTACGATCACCCAATAAACGAAAGATCCGGGTTCTTTGATACCTGTCCAACGATCTGAACAGCTAAGTCGATTCTTTTTCTTCCTGAATATGATACGTCGATCTTTAGATAACCTTTTAAAGCGTTATAAAATCATTATTTAATGGACAGATGCAATAATGCGTGTACCAAGCGTACGCGAGTAGGTTGAATACAATTACGTTTGGAACAAGATAGCCGTTCTACTACTACCGCCACGTATTTACATCACTTTCTCCGACGAACATTTTTCTTGTCAACGTTTAACGTATGAAATATTTGTTTAATTGAGATATTGCTATTCGCGAATAGAAAGAAAGAAAAAAACGGCGTTAAAACACGAACAGCGAAAGGCTACTCTGCTTCGATAAGTTCTTTCAACATCTCCTCGATTCTCGCTAGCGAGTTTCGTTTAAAATTATAAAACTCGCTTCCATTCCTCCCTTCTATTGTATTTTTTTCGAAATTCTCTTCTATAGGAATTGTTTTATTCTCTACGTTTCTGGCGCACTTTTACTTCCACCTTGGTCCTACCATCCATCCACGCCTTGTAAATCGCAACTGTTTCTGTTCTACTCTTTTATATTCAAACGCGTTTCTTCTTAGTCCGTCTTCATTGTCATACGGCTGGTAACGTACGAAAAAGCTTCTCTTGGTGTCTCCGTCTGTCTGCGCGTTGCTGCCCTTCGATCTAACTGTAGTCCCTATTCAATTCTGCGTACGCACGAACCGTAACGGTGGTTGACAAGCTTATCAAATTGCACGCCTATTTGCGATTCTCATTACACGCGTTACAATAGATGATGCGGTGATATCTATCATTATACACGTAGACGGAGCGGCTGATCGCTGCGGCGCGCCGCTGCGTGATAGTGCGCGTACAAGGAAAACGCGGACGAGCGTTCGGGAAATTTTCAACGGGCAATTTCACGGGTCAACGGCAGCTCTCTGTACTCCGAACAAAGTTTCCTGATGCAACAACCTTGCCGCACGAGCTGACCGAGGTTGAAATGCAGCGTGACGAGCGGACAGGGCCTTTGGTCGAAGCGAAACGGGTCGAAGGGTTAGCTCGAAGAATCTTTCTTGTACCATGGACTCGTATATCGCGGTTGCATTTCATGTATTAGATTAGATGAATTAGATTTTTTTAAACGGTTGACTCTTGTCTACGTGCAACAATGTATCCAGTTAATATACGCGGTACAGTCAACATGAATCAGACTAGAGACGATGAGCAGAAAGATGACTACGAGTAGAGATTACACCGGAGATGACGCTCATTAATTAATCATTAAATATTTCCATTGACAAAGAGGATTCAATTCATGGAAATGGCACATCACAGATTACTCGGTACAAAACCGTCGAGTCATTCGAAGCATCGTTCGAAACTGTAGGTTCGTCATAATCTTAGAAAGACTTCATATACATATCTGACAAGTTTGAATAGATAGTGCTGCAAGTCTTTCAATGACAACAATACATCGTATAATTTTCTATGTACGGTACTTACACCGCTAGATACCACGCACCTACGTATGTTATATACTATGCACATCGCGTACAATTGCCATTGCTGCTTTAATTAATATCAATTATTTTGATTTTCTTGGTCGTTGCCAACGATACGAATAAATAGGGCTGCCTAAGTTTCAAAGCTGAAAGCCTTATCGGACGCATCGGATTTCCAATATAAAAATACACAGGTACGCAAGTTTCTCGAACTCTGATTTCAATCGTCGTGCAATTTCAAACGTCCAAAGCGATTCTTGTTTCTTTGGAACGGCATCGGTCGAAGAATCGAGGAATGGAGGATCGAACGCCCCATCGCGAGCTCTGAATGCATCCAGGTTGACCCTCGTGACACCCAGCAGCTTCCGAGCCATTAAACACAAGAACGTACACGCGGTTTCAGCGGTGATCGAACCGGTACCGGACGCTTCGCTCGTACAAATCTGCATTTTGATCCGCTGATCCTATCATGGCTAACATTACTGGAAACTGGTGCCTCATTAATTCTATCCAGCGGCCCTTGTTGTTTAAATGCACGGCACAGGGGAAGGCAAACCTGCCGCTAGATCCTCCGTGTCCATTAACCGGTCTTCCTGACGCATGGCTCTCTGTGTGCTTGAAGGGAGTCGCCAGAGGTCGAACAGGAACACCGCGCGCTCTCGTTTCTTTGCTCGCGTTTGCCAATACGCTATACCGCGGTATCGATAGTTTCTTTTCGATTTCACTTTCGCATTACGCGTTGTACGCGTTACTCAAAACGAACGACTTTATATACGCGATCTGACCTTAAATAATTATTCCTTTATCTTAAAATAATCTCAACGATGATTTTCTACCAGCTGTGCCTCACAGTGCTCTATTAAACACGAAATCGTTACATGCCAATTGCCTTTGGTATCGTGTCCGACTGATCTAAGAATTTCAATTAGATATTTTGTTGCCCTTATTCCATGTTCGACACCTATTTTCTTCTTTCTTACTTCGCGTGTGACACGCAACGGTCTCTGCTAATTCGTTTTTCGAAAAAAAGAATGCATTTCAATCTCGTTTTATCGAGTACTCCGGCGCTCGATTAAAAACCACGTTTTTCGCCTGTCTGGACAAACTAGACCACCTTGAGGTTCTCGAAAATCGCGAATTTTAATCGATCCTGGCCGCACGATACGACTTGCGCTCTAAAAATCCACGTTCCACCATTCGACATTTCAGCTAGAGTTATTGTAACTCTACGATTTGCTTCGTTTCTTGCTTATAGGTTTCGTACGACCTTCAGCCTCCGAACTTTCCACGTTTTCCTTCTCCATCGCTGAGACGCGGTCAAACGTAGAATCTGACGCACACACGCGTGTAACACGCGTGGTCGCGTGCAAACACAGGGACGAACCGCGTGCATTAGCTGGCTGGCACGGTCTCTTAAACGGCATCGGTGCTCTCCGCAAAACAAGTGGTCTAGCCAGTCGAGCAAATTACCCACACTTATTCCCGCTGGTACGTAGGCAAGGGAACGTAGCCAGGACGTCTTCATTCGACATCGACAGCAGGCCGCGGTCTAGCAGTTGCCCGCCGCTGCCGACCTGTCCCGTTGCTCGCTATTTTTCCGCTCTCACGCACGATCAGCCTCGTCGATAATTATCAACGACGCTTCCATTCCCTGTCGAAGTCGCCGTGCCTGTCCCCCTCGAGATCCTGGAGGTCTCCTTTCGGTCGGAACGGACGGTGACCTCCGTGTTTTCCTCGATCGATCGTTGACTCGCATCGGAATTTTCTAACGCGAGAATATCCGCTGGAAGATACCGCGGGATCGCTTGGAAAGTTTGTAAGGAAATTTGAATAATTTACGGGCAACGTTTTTATCGACAACGACACTTTACGTAAAAATCTACGAGTACGTGGAATCGATTTCATGTCGTATCTGCTGAAAAGTATCAGCCTAATTTCAGGTTTTAAGGACTCGATAGACAAATCTCGCTGCCATATGTTTAATTAGGAGAAATCTATGTTATCTGACATCGGAGGAACAGTAAATTCGCCTACCAATTATTTCACACTAGCGACGGCTTAATTAAGATTCCGACACTGTTTCGTTTCTTTCTACATTTTTCATGACACGCGCGATTCACGTTCGAGATAATTACAATAGCTGTGCACCACCTATAACGCGTTATTAACAGCGAAATGAATTTATATAATAACACGAATGTATATCGATCCGACAACTTCGACACAGTTTTACTCGCTTTACAACTGGTAGAGAAAAGACGAACAAAAGGTACTTGAAGTCGTGGTTCCACGGCGATTTATCCGTTTGCAATGCCGTTGTTCTAACAGTCGGCGATCTCAGACATCGCCGACGATCGCGATCGCAGCGATAATCCGACTTCTGTTCGATCGCAACGCCGATATTTGGTCTTCTCGAGTACAAGAACGCCGGTCGTTGCGAAGAAACTATAACAGGAAATAGTGGTCTCCGGGAACTTCAAAGGGAAGTGGTGAAAGAAAGTGAAAGTTATCGTCGGAAACGTTGAACGCGAACTCGACATTGTAACCCGTCATCGGTCGGCCGAGGGAAACAAGGGCCGATCCTTGGCAAGATGGATCGTGCTGTCTTCGAAAGGTTGCACAATAGAAATCGATAAAAGCGCGAAATTTAGCGAGACCGGAGTCGAACAGCACTGAAAATTGATACCAGTCACGTTCAACGATCGACTAGTTTCAATGTAATTTATGCGTCAGATTTCGTATTTCAGTAAGAGTTGGTATTCCGAGCAATCCGTCGAAAGATGATATCTAAATTTCAAAAGTCCATTAGCGGAAAAGATCGATCTCGCTTTCCCCGGTAGCTTTATCTGACGCTAATTGAGAAGTGATGCAGCGCTTCACGCTTCGCTCCAATCCTTACGACATCGAAAACATATCTCTTCTAATGGGTAAGAATTTTACAACAGGTCCAAACGTAATAGCGATACGAACAGATACATATTAGGTAGGTTTCAAAGGTAGGTAGCCGAATAGTCTCGCTGGCTATGCTATAAAAAAGAAAGAAGCTCAGTCACGCTTTATTTAGAAATAGGAGTTCGGTATAATACGAGGATCGAATTATCGGTACGATCTAACGACTCCAATGTATTCTAAGCGTGAAGTATTTGGAACGATCCAATCGCCGTTTTCATCAATCTTCATCGTCGTATCCCTCTCGAACCGCACGCTCGCGTAATCGAATTCCATCACTAATTCGTACAGGAGATTTCTGGCAGCCACAGATCGACGCGTAGCTCGTTTCACGGCACCATTATTTCGCTGGCAATTCGTACGCGCACCGAACCATATCGCGTTCCTTGAAAGGCTGTTTTCACGTGCGCCTCGTGGCCGTTAGGGTAAAAAGTACGTCAGCGATCGGTTGTAATTGCAGCTGAGAAGGGCGAGCAATTAATCTCCATTGGGCTGACACGAGCGTTAATGCGAAGGGAGCGTGCAGCATTGACACGTGACGAAAAATGGACCCGGAGATCGTGAGCAAAGATTTTCGTGGCCGCCGCGGTAATTGGCGTGGGCGGTTCGAGATACGAGTAATCCTCTGGAGAAACATGACAGGGAATTTGTTCGAACTTAAAAGGCCAGGTAAATTACTTACGTACGTTAAGAGTATGTTAATTATTTGTTGTATCCTTTCTTTTACAGATAGCCGTGTATACGGTGTTCGTGCAGACGATCGTAATATTACGTCATGCCATAATGAACGTCGTTCGCCGACGTTTTATTTAACTCTTCTGTACTTTTCGCCTTTCGGACGTTCTACAAGGCACGCGCGCGTTCGTCGTACCGAGAGGATGGAACTCCGACGAAAGAAATCAGGCGCGTACGATCGCGAAACACGGTTACGTGATCGAATTCGAGTGATACCGCAATGTAGAAAGCCGTTTTGAGTCAGAGCCAAAGCAAACAAAGCGTTCGCGGCCGGATGATCTTGTGACCCGCGCCGCGCGGAAAAATACGAAAACTCGGAAGGCTGCGAGTGGCTTAAACGCGTATGAATTATTCCGCGGACGTCGACGTCGCGCACGATACGCAATTAAGCCGGTCCGATGAATTGCAAATACAGTCGTTAGCTCGCCATTACATTCGAATGTGTTGAAGTGGTCACCACTTCTAAGAAAACTCTACATCTGGTCTTTTTAGTTTTCTCAAGCACCGAAGCCATCGACAGCGCGTAGACGAAAGACTGCGACGAAGACAGACCATAAACAGTAGACAGGCGACGTTGGCTTCGGGCTTTTCAGTTATTGGGTAACACAGCTGGCGCGCGGATCTGGACCAGCTCAAACTGTATTCTTACTTATAATTACACTTCTACTTAAATATATTTTCTGCATTTTTCTTACAATTTATCCACGAGTTTTCTCTGTTTACACATCGAATAACCTCGACAGAATGCTTTCGAGAGAGGCCGCGGACACGGGGTTCGAGAGGAGAGCTACGAGAAACCGTCCAGCCAGCGTCACTGCGATCCAAGCCACGAGCGGAATTTCAATCTGCCGGCAAATAGAACACAGTGGTCCCATGGCGTAAAGGTCGCCAACCGCCATGCACGCCAACCTAGCCGGACGGTCTGATGATGCCCCGGGTCGGTCGTTACCCAGGCTAAGTGGACCGCCGTTACGTTGATCAGGGTAAGCGCTCCATATTCCGCGTGCTGTTTCATCGAATGGCTAGATAACACGCGAACCAGCCAGCCGACGATTCACAGCTGCGCATAGTCACTTGTCTTCGTGTCTTTGGCCACGTGTCGCGTCAATTTAGATTCATCCTCCTCCGAATGTGGTTCACCGTCATCGACTTTCTATGCGCGTTACATCGTACGGTATAGCTCAGACGAAGCTGTCCAAAATCTTTGTTCGACTTGCTCGAGGCTTGTTATATTTTTGCTAGCGGAGGTGTTTCGCAGATTCGAAAGTCGACACGCTTTTCGCAAGTTAAACCTGCTATTCATTTAAAAAATTGTCGAATTCAACGTGTCGGCGTAACAAGCAATTCTTTCATCCTGTGTACAAAGAAGTCCTCTGTTCCCAAACCTCGACCCACAAGCCTGTAGCTTACGCATCAAATTCCGTGTCACGTCGTCCCTGTCATGAATGTAAATTACCTCCACCAACTCTGACTTGTCCTTGACTATTGTTATCGCATCCCACCTGTCCACTTTCCACGCGTTAAACAAGGAACATCCATCCAAGGCTATCCGTATCTTCTTTCTCGATCTCGCGTTTGCGAGAACTATTTTCCTTAAAGAAAAAAGTAGGAAAACGGTTTTAACCGTCCTCTCAGAGTGTGTGTGTGTGTGTACGTGTGTGTATGACAGGAAGGAGTTCGTGGTCGATTCAATGCGCCGCGAATGGCTGAAATTTAAAAGGTGTCTTGACCGCGTCTACAGGACCCTTTCTTCGTTTCTGCGAAGTCGTTAAAATTATTCAAAGTTTCTCGATACTGCACTTTCCAAAAAGTTTCGAGGAAACGCACGACGTAAGCACAAGCAATCCCTTCACCGGCGATCTTCTGTAAAAGTCGAAACTTTCATCAGCGAACTCGCTCGCTCGCGTGTTTTCGCCTTCCGATGCAGCAACGCGATCCAGTGGGAAATTTTCGATGCGTTTCCACGCGGAAGCGCGGCCAACAATGAATCGTTGGCATAATTGGTAAGCGCAAGAATAGTTTCGCAACGTGTACGTCGTGTCTTCTCGTTCCGGACCGAGTCAGTAAGTCAGTCAGTCAGTCAGTCGGCTCGCTCAGCCGTGGGATTGGATCTCGACGTGCTAATGAGCGCCCGCGGTTACGCAACGCTCGTTAGAGCTTCTCCCGCGAGGATCCTCATGATCGGCCCGCCCCCGGTGAGAGTCCTTGCGCGGGCGTGACGATTCCTTGCGACATTTCGCGCAACGCAATCATAGCCAGCCCACGCCGCTTCGTTTAGAAATTGCCCTCGCCCTGTCGACGACAAAACTGACAATGAACGCTATTCTTCGAGAATTGCTCGCGGGGCGGTGCCTGGCGAAAGCGACACGTTTCGCGACGAGAATTAAATATTTTCTACGCTTCGTCTTTTGATAGCTATAACCGCGAGCAACGTCGTTGCTCCTTCGCCTCGAGAGAATCTTGCGAATTCGAGGAATCTTGCTTTGGAATGCAACAAAGATTTTTTACAATTTTTGTGGAAAAATATGCTTCGAAATTATTGGATGAAAGCGCCGGAAGATCATCTAATAAGTACCATTTTTCAAGGTTGTTCGTTCAATATCAAATTCCAATTCGCAATCTTTTTGTTACTAATTGAACCGCCGTACGTGTTATCCATTTATGGCTGCATTTCGAACGCGTCTAGTTTTATCGCGATGTTGGACGCGTGATTCTCGATACCTCGATCGCCTCTCTTCTTCTCGTTGCCACGACCTTCGTCGTCTGGAAGACGACCCTCTCTCGGAAGTAATCGAGAGCCCCTCGTTATTTTCTAGTTGACTATCCGACACTTGATTATTCTCTCAATGATGGATTAATTAAGTTGCCCGATTTGCTGGTGTTCCTGCGCGTCAACAGGTGTCGGACGAGTACAATCGATTTCTCAATTAATCTCGGATACCCTCTCGCGTATTTCTGTTCGCGTACGCTAGCCTCCATCTATCTCAAACATTTGTTATTTTCAGACAAAGGAGCCATTATCGTCTCGGATAACGATCGCTTTTCCATTAAAGGGCTCGAATTAACTTCTCGTCGATTAGTGTACGCGTTCGATTCGAAAGAGAGAAAAGTCAATTTCAGAAGAATCTTTAATCGAACTTATATCATTCCTAAAATAAATCACCCTTCCCGTCCTTATTCGTCAGACCTTCGAACGTCTTATTTCGTATACGAGAACGCCTCCCACAAGCCGAATCTCCCTCTGCCTCCTCTCCGTGGTAATTTCCATCGAACCACCAAGCCAAACAGCCTGTCCAATCAACCGCTCTAAACGAAATAAATCCAAAGAGACAAGCGCATACGGGCGAAACAAAACTGACACACGCTAGCTCGTAAAACCGCGTTCTTGGCAGCCGGTTTCCGACTAATAACGATAACGTGGCGAACGAAAAGATCGCTATTGGAAAATCCTTCGACCTCGTTCTCACGATGCCGGTTTGAACGGTAGACAGGAATTCTCGACGAAACGCGTACGTTTTCCAAGCGAAGCGAAATCCAGGGGACTGGTCGATCCGGTCAGCGGCCTTGCGGTGTTTTTCGAAACAATTAGCGCGAGCGATTTTTCGTACCTACGATGGAGATCGGTTCGCCAGGCCTGCGAATAACGAGATTTCGCGAGGTTCCCGATGGGAGAATATATGTGGAGGCCGGGGCGGCCAGGCCAGGGGGCAGCACGTTTCTCTCATTATGCTGGCCGCGGCCGCTCGAAATCCTAACTGTACAATGCACTCACCCCGCCCAAGGGGCCAGCATCCTCGACACGCTGCCGTGTGGACGTGGAACGCAGGAACGTGCTCGATTATTTCGCCGAGCCGAGAGGCAGCGTGCGAGAAGGTCGCAGACACGCCGAGCTACTAAGGGCCTCCTCTCGAATCGGTCATCTTGATTTACGACGTCGGAAGCGGTCGTAGATACCTCACGCACTCGTGCACTTGCGACGGTTGTTCGTTCTGTCTACCGGCCGGTGCTGCTGCACTCGGAAAAATCGGTCCGCTTCACCGCGTCCTTCGGACGCTTCGCGTTTTCATATTAGCATCGTGTGCGAGTGCGTTGACGCGCAACGAAAGGAGAAAATGAAGGGACGTATAGAAGGTTTTAAGGGCTAGTCGTGGACGTAATTTCGGTTGAACGAGGTCGGATCGCTACTCGCACCTCGATATGCTTCTTCCATACGATTGATAATGGTCGACGATAGGACATAACGTAATTGGTAGCGTTAGTCCAATGGGTTGAACCTGCGGAGAAATAACATTGTACCTCCATCGATCTGAGACGTAGAACGAAGCTAAACTACCAGAATTACGAAAGGCTACCTCGGCTAATTGCGCGTAGCAAAAGATAATAAACTCTGCGACTTCGGTAGTAATCGTGGAGCAATAAAAGTCAATCGCCGGTGTAGCGAGGCCCGTGAGATTTATCCAGTTTTAAAAGTAAGAACGTTCCAACCTTTGGCCCCTTTTGCTCGCGTAAAGGAACCAAAGCGAAGGAAAAAATCAATCACGCGAGGAAAAAACAACACCTACAGCGATATTAGCCAAGACTGGAGCGGCACGCGGTGGATTCGAACCGATCGACGCCAAAAGGAGCCAGCTTCCGCTCTCGAACGCCTAATTGGACCTCTATTCCAGCTCGTTGATCGTGATAATGACATTTACATAGGACCCGGTATCGGTTTACGGAACTGGTTCGGCCGCGAACTCGTTAACGAAACTAATCTCAATTAAGACTGAATCCGATAATGAGGTGGCTTAGTGTTGGCGTGCGCGCGCGTCAGCGCGCTAGCTTCACGTATACATGTACACAGGGCAAAGCAAAGCCCATCGACTTATCTAACTTTCACATTCCAGCGAGCGCGAAACGATTTGCCTTGGTGCTTTATTAACAGGCTTTAATTGCGAATGCAGCAACCCGCCGCCGTGTTTGGTGTCGATTAATCACATTTGTCAGGACAAGGCGCACTTCCTAGTGCATCGTATAACCCAACAGACCCGATAGAGTATCCCTGATATCCTTGTCGCGATGATACAGAGCCAGGTGCTTCTACCAACTAGCGCCTATCGTATAATCGCGATTGATCGATAATTAACAGCGGCTTCGGCCCGTTCCTTTCTTCTTTATCGGATTCAGCTAAAAATCTCTGCTTACTTTACCTTATCTAAATGTCCGATTAGCCTTACCTCTGCTGTACAATGCGGTTTTTTAACGACATGTTTCGCGATAAACCTCTTCAACTTTTTTCTAAAAAAAAAAAAAGAGGGAAAAAAGGTTCCTTACGTTTCTATGTGATAATAATAGAGAAATAGAAAACAATAAGTTGTTTGATAAAGCTTAGCTACAACTATTTATACGTGTTCCGCGTACACTCGACACACAGCTATTTTAAGATCTTGATGTTTAAAACGTAGAACCAGTCTCCTTTTTTCGCTTAGTCCGCTAGAGTCTGCTCGGAACAAGAGTTTCTTCCAGCAACGATAAGGTAGTTTTTTGTAGCAAGTAACTTGTTCTAGTCCACCCATACAGGCCCACTCTTTGTTACCTCTACGTGTACTTCGATTTCTTGTACCCTTTAGATTGACCTTGTCGGATTAATTACTCCGTTACTCCACTGGTATTACATGTCTCGTTTCACGCGTGTCCATAGGAATTTATTTATTATCTGTAATATCACAAAGATATTCGATACCGAATTCCAGAAATTTCATATACATGCGTGTAATAATGCAGGGAACTGGTCGAAGAAATTAATGCTTCCGAGTATTTGAAATTCTCAGCCGACTTTATCAGAAATAAAATCGAAAATAACGTATCTTTAACATAAGCCGTCTTACATATCCTATTTATGATCTCGGTTGCATACAATGTAACCGTTATGCTTAACACAATAGAAAGTTAGAGAAATTTTTCAACGATTAAGCGAATACGATCACGTCTAATCGCCACGTGTCGATAGCGAAAGAAGTCGAAGAAGTATCGCGACAAAAATGTTACCTAAACTGTTGTATTTACCGATCGAACGATATGTACTATCGCGGATTAAACCTCGTCGCAAAGGAATCGATTTCTCTAATCCTCGCCGAATATAAATCCTTGGGATGGAAACCGCGCACCACCGGATTCGCTTTCGAGTCACGTCCGACGATCGTTGGAATCGATTCACTGACGCGTGCACGCCTTGACCGCAACACGGCGCAACATATCCGTAAGGCTGAGGAACAGAGCTCGCCTTAACCTAGGCGAAGCAAAAGGCAGTCAAGCAGTCGGACGCGCGAAGCGGAGAGGCAGGCTACGCCGGAGGCCGAAATGAAAGAGAAGGTGAACGCAAATACGGCGTAAATCACGCGTGGCACGCACACGAAATCAATCGAACCGGTGATCGAAGATCGTGGCCGAGCCAGTATCAATAACCCCAATCACCGGGTCGTTAGAGATGGCGGTCGGTCGGCCCTTAACGATGCAATTAGAGCGCACGAGGGTGCTCGAATTAGGGCTGATAAATGTCAGGAACGCCCCCGCGCCGCTCGCGTCGTTTCGCTCGCAATCAGAGGCGGACGAATTTATTCGGTACGTAGCCGCAATATACCGAGTCAGTCCGCGTCATTAATCCTCTGTCGCGCCGGTAATAAGCCCTTAATCTTCTGCGCAAGTTGGCTACCAGCGCGTACCGAGCACGATCTCGCGAGTTATACTTGCGAGTAGCCATCCAGTCTGTTCCCGTTCGCGTTCACGTTGTATTCCGTGAATGTCTAAGCTAGCTACGCTTCTCACGCGGTCTCCGCGCGATATTTACGACGAGAAAGACACTTTTAGCGCCGTCGCGATTAATAAAGCTAATTAATGCGGTTAATAAATATCGGCTTGACCGCGTTAAATCACACCGAAGGCCGGCCACCGGCTGGGATCGAGGCTTCTGAAGATTCTGAAACACGGGGCCGGTTGCCGATCAACCGTGGAATTTATCCTTCTTTTCTTTCTTTTATCCTTCGTATCTTTGACGTTCTTTCTTCGTGCCCCTCCGCTTTTTTTCAGACGCTTCGGATGCTCCTCGATCGCGCCAGCTTGATCGAGTGTAGGAAGATGATTTATCGGTGGATCGCAGGGAACTTTTCCAGAGCTTCGAGCGTACATTGTTTCTGTTGCTGCTGCGCGTCGAGCGAGTATACGCGCAGATTCAACTCCGGAGAGTTCGCATATGGCTAAAATCGCGCGTTAAATTACTTTCTCGTTAAAGTATTAAATGCTTTTACTTGGGTTGTCTTCTCAAGAACCTAAATTTAACAAGGATCCGCGAAAATCGACGAGAAATTTACGGGAAGGATGGACGCTGCTGACTGCGAGTTTGCATCTGTAGCTACGTCCGGCAATCTTCGATTTTAATTCGTTTAAATACACCGTAAAAAGCGTCGATTTATTTCGAAAGAAATATTCTTTAGCGAAGGTGAAAGTTCGAGGTTCGTCCACGGTGTCGTGTAAATCATTCGACCAGCAAGGAAATAAAAGAACGGAAACCTCTCCCCTTCCGCCGCCCTCTCTGTTTCGTTCGACATTTCTAGACAATTTTCAGACGCCTCTCGTCGATCCGCTAAGTCTTCATTTTTCCTCCGGAATCTTCCATTTATAATTCGAAATTAATAAAACGCAGTCTGCGTTGTCGAACCGACGCCAAATTCGGCCCTATAATTGGAATTTTACTTAGACGAGAGCAAAATTTATCCGTCCTTTGTCTGTTCGCCATACCTGGACCCTGAGAATGATTTGAGATATATTAGCCACAAGGTATCTTCATTTTCCTATTCTAATTTATCTTCGTCACTTGGAAGCCCATTGCGAGAAGATAAAAGAATGTATCAAAAAGCCGAAGACAATTCTTCTTAGCCACTAGCGTACGATAAGACAGTCGGTCAAATGCTAGCCGACATCCCAGCTGGGATTTCCATTACGCATTCGTCATCGTCAAGCAGTTAAAATAAACAGGCAAACAACAACAAGATACGAAAATATATTCATGCAACAAAAGCAAAGACCTATGGCACGCAGTGGTAGCCGGAGGTTCGATGCCAGCGAAATCGCGGCTCGTAATCGTTGGCTGGTGAGTCTATACTATAACCTTGACGTGACCTTCCTTTGAATCGAATGACCCTGACAAGCGCACCGGACCCAGCGGGGGCCGGGCAACGTTCCCTATTTCGCGGCGCGGACGCCTGCGATGAGTCCATCCCATTACGGGATGCGGTGGAAGGGCATTAAAGCCGGATTTAATGAGCGGTTTCGCCTTTCGGTTGGCGCGATACGCGCGCCGATTCCACGTCGTAATTGGTATAATTGGCGTTGGTCGATCGGTGACCGGGCTGCTCGTTTCAAGGGTCGTCGCCTTTGGCTGCGCCAAATTCGATCGGTGCGCTCGGTCTTCGTTGCGTCCGGTCCCATTATTTTCGCGGCTTTGATCGATCTCGCCGGGACACTTTAGCCTCGAAACTGGGTTACAACAGTCGCGTTCCCCTATCTGAAATTTTAGCCTTTCAAGTCCCAGCTCGTTTCGTAAACCCGGCGACTAATTTTCCTGGATTTTCGTTGTCCCGAGATTTTATTTCGCAGCTGCTGATTCTGTAGCGGCACGGACGAAAATCTTTCGACCAGGATAAAAATAGATTCACCGAGAATAACATTTTCCACGGACCTGGAACGACCTGGTTACAGATTTGGAATAAAGTTGCTCTAAATTCTTTCTGCAACGGGAATAGTCCGCGTAAGACCCAAGTCCATTGTCGGAAATATTAATGTTTTTCGTTGTTGGTATCGAACGATTGAAGCACTCGGCTCGGTTACACGGCAAAGGGACAAATAAAAGAACAAGGCCCGATGTTACTTTCATTCGTTGCTGTGAGCCGCGCTCGTGGGCAACTCTTATTTCACAATCGAACTATAAGATCGTGATCTCGCGCGGCTCTCATTCGACTTTCCATTTCGTTCGATACACCGCGCACATAATACATTACCCTGTTGCTTGTTCGCCGCTTTTAAGGCGCTGATTATGCATGCGTTCGGATATTTATGTGCCGCGGGAACTTCGGCCGATTTTTATTTTTGTCCGACGTTAATCACACCCGGCTGAGGACGACCAACCAAAAGATTTATGAGATTTCGTGGCGCGGAGCCACGGAGAGCCGCCGATCCTCTTTTTTTCTCTCAGCCTCGCTCGAATCTGATTTAAAATTGTCGGAATTATCGAGCAACGAAACAAATTTCACTTTGCGTTTCGATAAATATTTCTCGTACGATGAGATTTTTCGCGGAGATCGTTCGTTTTAAAAGCGTCGCGCTTCTAATTCGATCCTCGAAATCTTAAACAGGACCGGAGAAAGAAAGACAGGCTGGACTATAAGTTGAATAATCGATTATATTTGGTAAAACATTTACAAGGTAATAAGACTTTTTTTTTTTGTTCATTTAACGTTACATTTACAGGCAAGGCATCATCAAAGACCGTACCAACTCTACAATAATCGTAATAATTGTATAATGTTTACTTATAAGAAAGTATGTACCATCAAATTATCTTTATCGTTACTATCGATATTAATATTACGGTAGGTAGTACTACTCTTATTAATTCTTTCTCAGGAACAAATACATATTCTTTTTTTTCTTTTCAATATATTTATATATTTATATATATACCATTTTTTTTGTTGCTTTAATCTTTAATCAATATACATCAATTCGCGATTACATTGAACGGTGTTAGAACTGCACCCCGTGTAGGCAAATAAGATTATTTCGACACGTTGTTCGAAGTGTGCCTGCACGCGTTCGTAGACGATCGAACGAACAAACAAATTATACGTGTTACATGTATATATAGAATATGTACGTGTATGCATACGAAAATGAAAAAGAAGATGAGAGATAAATGAAACCGTAAATGTGTGTTTGTATTGTTTCTTCCTTCCAAGTTTCTCGCTACTTTCTTCGTCTTTCCCTTTTCCTTTCGATCGCATGCCGGGCGTATCGTTGACTCGATGCTCTTTTCCCTGCGTGAACGATTCGATCTACTACGTTTTAATGGAATCGTAGTTGCGATCCGTCTTCGAATAGACTTCGATCGATTTCAGTTTCCCTTTCGATGATCCTCGTCGAGTGGAACTACGGAGGGTTTGGTCAGTCGCGGAGGAAATCGAACCGAACTCGCTGTACCGTGTTAATTATAGACGATTTTAATCGAAACAAGACGAGCAATGATTTTGAAACGGTCGTATTCGAGGCTAGAAATAAGACTTTCGTGTCGGTAGATCGACGTAGAAAGAACAACGATCGTTATTCAAACTTAACCGAACGCAATCCAATTTCTTTGATTAAAGGATAATTGAATCACATACAAGATGGAAATCTATTTAAATTAAATATAATTCAGCTGTAATTACAATTAGTTTCCATCGAGTTTCGTTTAAAATTGCATTTATTCTATATAACGGAACAATTTCCAGCTAACTCGTTCTAATCACGATGATAAAAAGAATACCGTACGTATTACGACAACTATAAAAGCGTTTCATTTCTTCCTATGTTCGATCGAAAAATCGTCCGGAATCTATTATAATTCAACTGCACCGAGGTAAATAAGTTTCTTTAATTCTCCTTTTCGATTAAATTCGATTCGATCGTGGCGCGACTAACCGTAGAAACCGTGATGCAAAACGGAATTATCGTGGCGTGTTCGTGTAGATGCACGCGGTCCCATTACACACGGAACAAGTGTACAAGTCTGAGAGACACGGATCTAACGCGGTACAACTATCCTGTATGATACGACGATCCTAACGATTATTACATTTCTCGAAGAGGAGACGTTCGAATGAAAGGAGGCGTTCCACGGTGCCGCGAAGCGAAGTCTACTTTATGCTCACACGGAAAGAGACAGACAGACGGACAGACAGACAGACAGACAGACTGGCAGGCAGGCAGGCAGGCAGACAGACAGAGACAGAGAAAAAGAGTAGCACTTGTGTGTTTGTAGAGAACTATTGCACTATACAGATTCACGATACTTGCTCGATTAACTAGGCAGCGGCAGCGTTTCGTCGAGATTCCACAAACGAGACACGTTCGATGGTGGGCTCTCGTAGCGTTTCGAATCACTTCGAACGTGTGACGAAAGTTTTCGATCGTTTCAAACGTTGCCGAAACGTAGCTTGGAAATTATTCGGGAAAGTTTGGAGAATACTATTTATTTATCGATAGAAATCTGCCGGCTTTCGGGATCAACTGGAATTTTTATACGAATTTTCCGAAGGTTGTCGTACACGGTAAAGTGACTTTTCCGATCGTTCGTCTTGTTCAATCATAAAATGTAGAGAAGAAAGAGTTAAGGTGTCGATTCGTATTTATTTTGTAATATTCGAGTTACTTCTACTACTCTTATCCTCTCGGTAACAATAAATTTTCAAATATCCGCTACTTTGTCTTTTCCAACAACTGAATTATTCGATAGCAGCATATAAATTGCGTTTATGTGCTCGATCTATTTGCTTATGGCTTATAATATTGCACTATACAAATTATCGTCGAAATGTATATGAAATAAATAAAGTTTAATCAAACTATATACACATTAGATAACAATCTTTGCAAGACGCAAAAGAATAAAATCATAAGACAAAGTTCTTCAACACCGAATTCATTTATTACATAGACTTGTAACATTTAAACGATTCAAAATTTACAGATTCTTTGAAACTCTCGTTCCAATTTTCCAAATCTTTCGAAATGAGATCTCGATCTCCTCCAAGATTTCAAATATTTTCCAATTCCTAGTACCTTAGGAACTTTCGAAGTTCCATGTACTTCGACTGAAAATTAGTAGAATTTCAAATAGACCGTCAAATCTTCCAAACCATTCGACTTCTCGCTGGTTCTCTAAAGCCTTCCCATTTTCAGCAACGTTCGATTCGGTTCCAGTGTACGGTTGATCGAATTACTCGAACAATTAGCAACCCGCTTGTTTCTACAGATATTCCAAACGGAGCGATCGCCGACCGATGGGACAAGTTGAAAACGAGTATACGTTCGTTTGTCGAGAGACGAAAGCAATTGAATGCGCGATCGAATTCAATGATAACGGTGGTTGTCGAAACGGAGAAGGGAAAAGGAAGTACGACATCGTGTACAGGGGTCGGTTGATTGTAAAACAGTCGGAGAGTCGTTCGTCGACCCTTTCCTTCCCTCCAATTGTTCATTCATCCCTGCCGATGGAATGTTTCTCCGTGTCATTCTCAAGCTCGAGTTCACGGCGTCACGGCCATCAATCATCCGTAAAATATATTTTACAATGGTACATATACATTTATATATATATGGATTTATATGTATAATAATAATTAATTAATTAATAATAATATATTCTCTCTTCGTATCCCGTTAAAAAGCAATTCACATTTTCGAAATTTTCTTTCATCTCTCGATTTCTCCGTCGTCGCGTCGCGATACGACTTTTATAAACTATGTACAAAAAAAAAAAAAGAAAAAGAGAAAAATAACGACAGAATCGAATTAACGCGCGAAGACCGTTAGCGATAAACTAGAAAGACTCTTCTAGAAAGAAGCTTCCCTTTCGAATCGTCGGTTCGAGGGTAACCATGGAAAATCGTAATCATGATGATAACGTAGAACATAATGAAACGTAATAGTGAGCGAATAGCGATAGGCAGACGCAACGAAATCGATAGAATCGCTAAGAATAATGCTTACGTGGCGGAAGATATCGGATGTGGCGCAGAATCTTTCTTTTCTTTTCTCTTCTTCTTATTTCCTCGTAAACACATTAGAACGACTCGTTGGCCCAACGATAAAACAACGGTTTTGCCTTACAAGAAAGTAAAACGGAGACAAAATAAAGAAAAAGTAGAGAGAAGAAGGAATAAACGCGTGTCTATATAGCCCTACATGTATCATCGTATAATGATAATGATAATGATAATGATAATAATAATAATAATAATAATAATAATAATAATAATAATAAACAGTGTTCTTTGGTAACACAGTGATGCGTCCGGAGACCACGAATACGATTTCAACGTATTGTCCGATCGTGACAAGGTGGTCCCGAAAAATATATGCAGCGTTGGTCGAGGATCGTAATTTTGAATATCTTTTTATGATAAAGCGCATTAAACTCCAAGTACCTGTTGTTTTCGCAGGCGCTTCTATCTTTGAAGGAAAAGTTTCAGAGGTACGAATAAAATTCCATAATAGATACAAATATTTCAACACGTTTTTTCATGGATCAGAGACGAACCGTTTACAAATGTCGTAGAATGTTTCGACTATCTAAAAATCATATATACAATCGTATTTCCAATGCAAGGAATAAAAATACATCGAAATTTTCTATCGCGAAGTACGTTTACCGCGTTCGAAGCGAAGTCGAAAGAGCCTCGAAAATCTTTTCCTTGAAAGCCAAGTTTCAAACAAGACTGGTCACTTTGCCAATAAAATTCTTAGAAATCCCCAAGCCAATCTGCACGATTCAAGTACTATGCTTTCAGCCAGTGCACGATTCCTGTGTACGATTAATCGTCTCGATCCACTGACCGTTTTCTCGCGTAACAAAGCATGGCCTGCATCTTGTCCCGCGACCTAATGTAGTACACACGTTTACTCGCGCGGACGTACATGTAGTTACGCTTGGGCTCTATGTACACGTAAAGACTGGAGCGTTCTTCTTCGTTTTCAGGCTACTCGCGTCTCCCCGACTTCTCATCTTTCATTCCCGTAATTATGCTACGTGATCCTGTTTCTTTCACGTTCATTCGTATGTACATAACGACGTCCTCGGGTAAACGACAGTGGCGACGTTTGATAAGTTACACGATAGACGTTCGAAGCAGCGAGCTTTGATCGATCGAACAAAAACGGCAACTTCGAACGTACAAAAGCGGTAGTTGCGATCGGGGATCGATTCGCGTGGCTAGCGGAATTACTCTAAAAAGATACGCCAGTACTTTCGAGTAACGATCGATCGATTCTTCCGCCGGGTCGCTCTTCGTCTCAAAGCCTCTTCCATGCATTCTCGCACGCACGCACGCACGCAACACGCATCGTCTCATATTCTCTTAAGCTTAAGCTTATCGATAGTTAAGTAAATATCTGTAAATCCTCTCTATGTACACCCTGTTTGAATAGTTCCCTTAAACCTAGCCCTAGAAGAACCGCGTGTTTTCCGGCGATCCCCTCGCTTCGCGCTTGGAACTCTGTTCTTTTCCACGAATAAAATTCGTTTCCGCTTCGTCATATCGATCCAGATGGACGTCCCTCGTTATTCTTTCGAGGCGTTACAGTCTGCAGAAGAAGCTAACCGCTGTCATGCTCGAACGATAGGAAATTCTATCATCCGACGTCCTCCGGTGTAAGTTTCGCCGGGTTGCATCGTACGTTGCTTCCTCGGGGCGATCTGTTCTCGGGAATCGTGTTTCCCAGTGGTGGATAACGGAATCTCGTTACCAACAGTCGGTAATTTCCACTTAGAGCAAGGTAAACGGGCTTCGTTCGTATGCGGGCATTCGAGTCTCCGGATTCGAGGATCGACCGTTTAGTCGGTGTATTCGCGTTGCATGGCAGTCTGGTTCCTCGTTAGGAAAGACTTACGAGCCGAGCTGTTGGCCACTGGCTACGTAAATGTAACTCTATGGTTGTTGAAGCAACAGCTGCTCCAGTTCGTCGGCAGATCTCAGGAGGAACGCTGCCGATTCTCGATATCCAGTGATCAATTGCCTGACGGCGGTCATCTCCGTTGCGTTTAACTTGTGACTGAGAAGCGGCTTCGTGTTCTTCATGCTCAGATCCGTCGGTCCTGGAAAAGTAATCACGGTTTGAAGAGAGGTTTCATCGTTTCTATCGCGGTGGGCTTTAAGCGTATTTTCAAGCGAACATCGTCCAATTTACGACACATCGACTGGTATTCGAATTGATCCTTTCGCCACGGTATCTTCGGAATTGAAAGCGTTCTCGATATACACTTAGACCATAGAATCGGCTTTTCTTAATACATTCTGTTAATCTACGTTATAAAGCATATATATATATGCAGACCACGCGGCAAACGAATTAAAACGTTATAACGTAATGATATATGAACGATTTGGTGAAGAGAAAAGAGAACAGACCTTTTTCTACTATATCACAGTTTCGTTCTAAGCAACGAATAAATAAACGTTTCCTTTTCTATTATAATCTCGACGTGTAATCATTTGGAAAGCTACGCGTACACATCTTTCGAATTTACTACTGGAAAATCTGCACCGACCGGATTATCTACTACCGTATTATATACAAACGAAAGCAAAAAGAAACATCCCATTCATTCTGCGGATCATCGAACAGAGAGAAATAGGCAACGCGTTAAAACAACTTGTCGAAAGAACGCGTATCTTTCCGAGATTAAGTTCGATCTGTTCTGTACGAGCGATGCCTGCTGATGAAACTCGTGCAGCACGTGACCGAATTCTCTGTCGGTAGAAGCTGAACGAGATTTCCCGATCTCGTCACGAATGCTTCGCGATTACTCGAATCTCGTATACGCGAACAGCGGAATATATAGCGGAACGAAAATAAAATGGAACAAGCGCAGCATAAGCAAACTCATAAGAACACCGATAAGCAATATTACTTTGTGTACCGTTGCTCAATAGACCCGACGTGAAGCTCTGCGTGGGGTAGAGGCCTGCTGACAAGGTTGGCGGCACTGTGGTCGGTCCAGCTCGCTGGAACGCTTGGCTGAAGTTTGGTCTGTACATCGCCGTCGGTGCACCGCCGCTGGCAACACCGTTAACCGTCGACGAGCTGACTATCGTCGCCTGGCTGAAAAACGCGAGCGAGATTCGTGTTAACGATAACGCCATGTAGCATTGATTAGCTCCGCCCGATTCCGCCTCCGGTCTCTCTTTTAGTTTCGTTCCATGATCTTTGACCGTCTACGAGACGTTTTATCTGCGAGCTCCTTCCTTCGCCGCGGCTAACTCGGCTCTCGCTGTGAATGAGAGATCGTCGATCGCGGAATGAGAATGGGCGGTCGAGCCACCGATTACGACAGGAGAACGTGCTTTTTTTCATAGCGATCGAACGTCGTGTCGACGCGCGAGCTCGAGGCGTGTAACGATCCAGTGTTGTGGAAGACATTTTACATCCACGTTGCTCTTATGGTTTCTATTCGTATTTCTGTTACTACGACGAACCGAAAATGTGACGTTACAGAGGAGAGAAATATTTATTCGCCTTTCTTCTAATTTAATACGAAAGCCAGGACTGAAATTTTACTTACTTAACTAATTATACTAAGTTAAGCTATTTTTAGCCGAGAGGAAAGGATAACTGTGTCTACTGAAATCCTTTTACTTGAAATCGAATTTCTCACTGATCTAAATCCGGTCACCTCGTCTAGACGCTATCTTCATTTTTATAAAATCCAGCATCACGGTTCGCTTTAGACGTATTCTCGCAAACTTAAAGCCATTGTCTATCTTTGTAGCGATGTAATTGACGCGAAGTTGAATTACCGGACCAAATAATATGATTTAGTCGTTTGAAGTTTCCCGTTTATTTCATTTTTCAACGTATTTAACTTCGATTAATGAAGCATATTTGATCCGACGTGATATATTTGACGTTTGAAGGTACCACGATTTCTCGGGAGAAAATTTCCTATTACGTAACGTATCGAAAATTCGATGCATAATTTTATAAAGATTCGGTAGAAACGCTACAAAGAGAAGAGTAACTTTCAATTCGTAATCTACAGATTTCTCCAAAACCGTAACTGCTTGAATTTTTTGTCAAGATGAAAATATCTTCGTAGCGTGAACGAAGATTCCGTAGCCTTGGTAGAGTTCGCTCTATCAGTATGTTCTAAAAATGATATTAGTATCTTCTATTTATTAGTCAACGATTTAATAAATTACGCTTTTTAGAAATTAAACGATTATAAATTCAATTACAGCTACTGAACAAACTGATAACTGTGTAAATACAAGTAATCTGGAATTGTGAATCCGTAGTATTCACTGATCGTACGAATTATCAAAAATAATCGCTCCGACGAAACTAAATAATTTATACTGACCTCATGAGACCCTTGTTGTCCCCTGGCGCGAGCAATTTCGACGCGGGTGCGAGAGACAGGGGTGTAGAAGAGAGGGTGCTGCTCGGCAAGTTCGCCAAACTGGTTAGAGGCGCCAGGGACGTTAGCGATGCCGGTGGTGTGTCCTCCCTCTTACCAGGAAGCGATTTCACCGGTGTACTGGAGAAATGGTCCAAACTTGACCGAACATCCGTTTGCTGTAACAAGCGGTGCATCTTAGCTCTCGTTCGAGTGATAGTAGAATCGAAAGATCGTTGAATCTCAAACTTTTGGATAAATTACAGAAAAATGAACTTCCGTTTACTCTCTGTTATTCGGTAACACGAACGAACTTGATTGGAAACATACGTTTCGAATCTTAAAACTGATGGCTGAAGGGATGACGATTTTGTTGGAAACAATCTTCAAACATTTTCATTGGTATGAAAACATAAACGTTTATAAAATTCACAAACGAGTGCCTATAATTCATCGTTTAATCCTTTGATATTTTATTTCTGTATATCGATAACTACAATCGTTACATCGTGTTATAAGTCAGCTAATAATAATAATAATAATAATAATAATAATAATAATAATAATAATAATAATAGTGACAATCCCACAGTTTGGATTCTCGTCGTGCTTGAAATTTCTTCGAAGCTCTTCTGAACGACGTTTTCTCTACACTATCGCGCGTATCGATAAACAGCCAATTCACGTAATTCTGTATAATTAACAAAACTCCGTATCAACGAGTATCCGTATCAAGAAATGGTATTCCAAACGACCATCTATAATTAGCAACTCGAGACAGCCAGTTCACCGATTCTCAGCTGAGATTAAACGACAACCGACGTAGTTAGACAAGTTACTTTTGAAGATGCACGATACACGATACATCGTCATATACATAATTTCGAGTATCACGAAGCAGCTGATTTGTAAGCAAACTTTACAAGGAGAATGTAAAAGGTTGCCGGTCGTAGAGAATCCGTAATTCAGCGAACAAGCTCGACTCGCACGTAAATTGATCGCGATCGAGTCTATTCGCGTCTGAGATCGCGGGGCACGACTTTTGGATCGCTCGATAAATGGACCATAATCGTTACATTTTGTTGCCTCTGCTGATTGGCTGGATCCCTCCTCTGTTGGACGCCCCTCCACCCCCAACGCATGAGAAACCATTATCTGACGCTCCACATTTTTAAGCATTCTGACCCAGTTTTCGCCAGTGACGATTGAGAATCGGTTTGGCGCGGAGAGTACGCGAAAATCGATCGGACGCGACGTCTCCTTTCGAGAATAAAACGTGCAAGCACGTGGCCGTAAACTTCCTTCGTACCTGCTGGACCTGCACGCGATCGTACACCTGCTTGTGCATCACTCTTAGGTTCTTCTTCCTCATGTTTGACCCTCGTTCTCTAGTCCGTTTCTTTGTCGTCACCGTCAACTCGCCGATGTTTCCTGCACTTGCTCGTTTCGACGCATCGTGACGGACGCACACTGGTCGTTTCTCGACGGGAAGATGTTCGCAAAGTCACTTGCAACTCGTCACTGACAAGCACACCATGGTATCCCGAACCGGACTATCCTCGAAACTCGACGATACACCGTGTCACCAAAACACCACGTGTTGCCAGCGATGGCCGAATCAACGGACCACCGATCCTCGGTCGAACGAACAATCTACCGGATGAACCCGCGACACGATCATTCTTCTGGTCGAGCAGCCAGCCCGGGGTTGGGTCACCTGGCGCGAGAACGGTTCGGACGGATCGGCGAAAAACGGTGGCAAAAAAGGCGCGGAGGGACGGGAGCAGCGAGATCGAGAGGCGGCCAGATGTGGCGGACAGGGACGTCGAGGCGTGAGTAAGCTCTCTCTCGTGGCCAAGGAAATTAATTCGTGGAAAGAGAGGCGTGTTAGTGGCGAAAGAAAGGGGAGAAACAGAACCGAGGAAAGGAAAGAAAGAAAGAAAGAAAGAAAGAAAGAGCAGCGTAGAGAGACAGCAGAGGGGCGCGTACCGCGGGAGGGGTAAGGGAGAAGAACGTGATCACACAGGCGTGCACGGAGGAATGAAATCGTCAAGAGAGAGGAGAACGGATGTAGGGAGGTGTTTTTATGAAAGGCGAGCAGTGTGCGTTGACGTCAATTATATAGGTGGCCACGGCAGATAGCCGCGTCCGTACACGAACCCCGGTCTTCTCCTTAATGGGTTAGGTTTAGGTCGCCGCAGAGGTTATCGGTCTCTCCGAGCTCCCTCTCTGCTCCTCGCCAAGCTGCCACGACGCTATCTTGCTCCTCCTCGCTAGGGATTTTCAAAGTAGATAAGCCTCGAGACGAGAAACTCCGATGGTTCTACTAGCTTCTTGCTTCTGATCCGAGGAGGGATCCTCCAGAGTAGGTATGTAATATTCACGAGGGCAGAAGGGAGGATTAGGCGCGCCAGTGACACGCTGCTGACACCCACGCGTTAGACGCGCGACACGGTGAACACGTCGCGCGATTCTACGTTTGTTGCAGGGCGAACGAACAGAACAGTGCCAGGGTAGCCAAGGATACCGGTTGCAAAACGACTCGCTGTGCAGACCCTTGCAGCTTGTGAAATTCGTGTTGGATTCGCGGCATCATCGACTACCGAGTAAGCGCCGCATAGATGTCGCTGGCTTTGCGCCGCCATGATCCAACGGATGACGGCCTCCGCGGAGAGCATCAGTCATACAGTTACACGACCAAGGGACGAGGTAATTCGTTGAAATGCTGGAATACGGCGGTTGGACGAACGAGAATGTGCGATTTTCTTGATCGGAAGGCGGAGCGAGTCAGCCGTGGCCCTTTTTAAACGATGTCACGGACGCGCGATGATGACTAACGCAAAAAAAGCTGAGACTGATGGTGATTCGGGCTCGTTATCACCACCTTTGACACATGTGTATCGTTCGATTTTTATCTGAGACAATATCTGAGCCAGAAGAAGTGGCGATGCTTCGACCAAAAATCAAAGCACAGGTTAACTCTTTTTCTCGTGTGATTTCTCCGTTGTGAAAAGAGCATCGATACGCGGTGTTGGGTAACGCAACCATCTCTACGATATAATTTTTGTTTAAATCGTGGAACGCTATACGGTCGTAGAAGCGACAGTTTCGAATTGTCGCGTCCTCTATTAAAAAATTCATTTTGCCGAAGTATCGCGAAAAGTCTGTCTCACTGGCTTATCGATCGTAGCCAGAGCTTTGTTGCCGCAAAAACAAACTCTGCTACGCGAAGACTAATTTCGATTTCGAACATGGTATTTCGTCCGCTCTTCGAACATACCATGGGAAAGCTATTCGCGGCTGGAATCTCGGTGAAAATTTCGATCGAGCTATCCGTAGCTTGTTGACGACTCCTGGCCTGGCAGAGAGAAAGAGACAGTGAGAGACAGAGAGAGAATATTTCGATTTTTCCGTCGTTACACGACCACGCGTGGAACGTGGTCAGCGTGTGTGCGTTGCATCAGAGTGGGAGAGGTGCGCGACCCATGGGGTTATCATCGGCCTCTCTGTGTACCTATATCAATCCTAGCTTCGTTTCACGTATCACGCTCCGAAGCGTTGCGCAGGAGCCGCGCGACGTTCTCTCGGATCTCGACGCGCGATAATTTTATGGACGGAGCTACTTTCATGGAAAACTTTATCGTACACGGTTGCGTCACCAACGCGATCGGGATCCTCTGTCGCGAACCGTACCGATCTCGACTCCTATACTCGGTCACTTTTAGTCAAATATCTCCGCACATTCGATCGCACATTTTCGTTTTTAAAAATGGTAAGACGTCGCATCTGACAAATCGTGCATCGCTCTGCGAGTAGTTAACTGTTCGTAATAAAAAAGAAAGTCTGGCCTTTCAGACGTATCGTATTTGAATTGTCGGGTTTTGTTTGCATCGCACTTTCAATCGCTCGTACGTCAAAATTATGACAAAATAGCATTTGAGGTTATCGACAAACGTATCGAACGATATAAATTATTTATTACTTTTCCTAGAACGAAAAGCTAGATACGCAGCTAGAAAGTTACGTCAGGTGATGTCATACGATCGATATATTTCATAGAAGAGATTGATATTTCTTCGATAATTTAGTGGAACGTACGCATCAATTAGAGGAAAAAGTATAGAGTGCCGATGCTGTTGCAATACCATTCATGTGCAAAGTGTCGTTAGGATCATATAATAATCACGTGATGGTTTGGCAAGCGTTTCTAACGCACGATGATTTTTGTTTTATCAGCATCAATAGAGGAAACTGACGATGATACGTATGTACATAATTTCCCATTTCCTATGCTGAAACGATACTGTATCGTCGTGAAATAATATCGAGTTACGTTGGTGGCTTTGCGCATTGAATTAGAAAACAACAGTGCAAACGCGTTATCGTTTCTTCCAGTTTTCGATTTTGACACGCAATAACCGTAATTACGCTGACGTTAACATATTAAAAGGTGATATAGAATATTTAGAGAATCGATCCTCTGTAATATTATCGCTGTGGTCGTTGCGCCGTTATTTCCTTCCTCGTCGCTAAATTAATAATTTGAAACGGAAAACAGAAACCTTGAAAAGTCTTCATTTTCGAAGAGGCAGTTTCGGTTGAAATAAAAAATTTAGCGGTCAAGAGAACGAACCGTAAACCGCGACAGGCAGAACACGAAGCAGAGAGGTTGAAACCGCGTGGACGAGCGCGATCGTGCTCTTTTCATTCTAATTTTACTCACCGTTGCGGCCGGAAGAGTTGGCATAGGCTGTGAGACGGGCTCCAGACCGAGTCTCATGCGTTTCGCGTTGTCGCTCTCATTTTCGCAGGCCGTTGCCAAAATCTGCTCGGCCTGTACGGAGGTCAAGTGTGCCGGAGTGGGCCTCGCCTAAAAAGAAATCCCACGGTCACGTGATCGTCGCATACCGAAAAGCTCGAACTTGACTCAGACCTCCGGAATTCGCGAGCCTTCGCGGCCGATCTTCCGCGGTCCGCGCCGAGAACGTTCCTCGAGAATTTTTCCCGTGGAATTTTCGTACGTTCGACGCAGTCGAGGACACACCGACGCTGATACATTTTCACGATAGCGAAACACAGCAAGTTACTAAAATAAGCGATATTCGTCTTCCTTCCGATTACCGATACTACATCTTCGGATACCTACCACCCACCATATTGCTCGAAATTGTTTCTCACTGAGCTCACACGACAAAATAAACTTCGACTCACCGCGTCCCAGGGTGCACCTTCCCTGCCACGTTTGTTTCTCCGACAGCTTTTCAGGTACGTTCTGATCCTCTTCCTGGCCCTCTCTGCGAACTCTGGGAATTGCCTGGTGCAACTGTCGATGATGGCTTGTATCTTCTCCTTCGGTTGCTTGGAGATCGGCACTATACGATCGAGGTTTTCGTCCACGAACAGCCTGACGAACATCTGTAAACACGCGACGCGGACAGACCGCCGCGGAATGAATTAAACGAGCCCGTACAACTTAGCCGGCGTAGGAATTAAGGGTTTCTGCGATGGTGGGAGCGTGTACCGCGGCCCTCTATTAAACTAATTGTAATTAATTAAGGAGACGCTGGCTGGCCGACCGACTCACGGCCATCTGCGGGCCCCGCTTGGATTTCAGGTTCCGCGAGGGCAGAAGAGAGGCCGCGTGCCGCCGCGACGTTGCCTTCGTAAAACTTTACGATAATTGCGGCTTTTTCGGGGCGAAAAAGTCCAATACCGGTCTGGTTTAGCTTTCATTTCGAACACCCCCCACCCCCCAGCCACCTCAGCCCTTCCGTTGCGAACGCGCGAACAACAATTTCGTATCTTTTTACGCGGTTACGGAGCACCCCGGCTAATACCAGCCGCAATAAACTCGCCGTTTCCGGTTTAATGCGGCCTGCTGCTCCAGCATACGGTAGTAACGGCAGACGCTGCTCCGGGGTTACGGTTTCAGGTGTTCCTACGGACGTTTAGCGCGGATAATTACGCGAAAACGATCGTTCGCCGGTGATGCACCGCGCACCGAACAACAGAGTTTCTCTTTCGATCGTACGATCGTGCTAGTGACTTGGGAAAATGGTGGTTTCAGCGTGTTACGGTAATGGTGTTTTGCATAATCGTAAGAATATTCTTACGAATGTAACGTTCCGACTATAGGTTTAGAAAAGCTAGAGATATTCTTTGGAATGGAACGCCTTTGCTGCGTCGAAAAAGATGGGTAGAAATTAAGCGCGGAAACGTTAATTCGAAAGGTAGGTGACTTATCTCGGCGCAGTTACTACGTTCTTATCCGCAAAATCCCAATCGCAGCGTCGCTCTTCGTCTCTAAACGTAGCCAAAAGACACTCGGTCGCCCTTCGACTCGAAGCTTCGGCTGAAATTCATCGTTCTCGCCAACCCTCGATTCGGAAAAAAAGCAGACACGAAAGCTACTCTCGACTCCGTTTCGCGTCATTAATCACGTCGCCACGGCGCGGCAGGGTGGCCCCGCGTTTCGTCCTCACCCCGAAACAAAATAAGAAGAAAAGGAAAAACGACCGGGCAGAAGGGAATTACGTAAATCGCGAACTTACGTTGAAAGCCTTTTGGCGCTCTGGGTCGTGGTGTCTGGGATCCAACCTCTCGTCGGCATCCTCGTCGTCGTCGTCCTCGTCCTCCTTATTACCGCTGCTGCTCGTTTCGTCGTGAGCGCTGCCCGTCCCCTCTCCAGGTGGACTGGACTCGCGATCGCGATCGGATCGCGAGGGCGTGGCAGCGGACGCTGGCGGCGGTGTCTTCTTTAGTCCCATGGCGTAGGAAGCCCACAAGGATGCCATATCCTCGCCTCCGACTCCTGCCACCGCTCCCAAATTTGGAACGGTCCCGGCTGGCATATCCACCAAATCCGAGGACCCGTTTCGCGAGTCTGCAATATCGATAAAACAGCCTGGTTATTCGTCGTTATATCGGTCATTGATCCGCTGAGAATAGAAAAGTGGATCGGCGGATTTAGGCTCTGGGGTTAGCGTGGAAAATATCACGAATTTTAGCTGGTCATAGCCGTTACGCTGAAAGACAACTTCGAACAAACGATGGTTGGTCGTTATCGTAGATTCGTCTGTCTCGAACCTTCCGGAATTTTAGCACATAAATCGTCGCAGAAGCAGGAAATTCGGAAAGTAGGAGTCAATTTCTCCTCGAACGTGACTCGAGAAACACGCGATCTTGGCGGTACTATAGATGTTTGATGACGGGTTTGAAGCAGTCCGAGATACGTTCCTGTCTGTAAATCACCGAATGTTCGCTACGCCGCAATGAAACGCTTCTAGGTGAGATCTTCGAAAGGAACAGGAATTATTCACAATGAAAATCAAACTTAAAGCAAACACACGGATCGTACGGAGAAAGAACACCGCCGTAGGCGCTCGTCTTCGTTCTGGTTTCGTTTTTAAGTACGAAGGAATTCTTCGCCCGCCGTATCCTTCTGTGAAGAAAAGGCATTCCAATTGACCCCGACCATAATCGCGCTCAAAAGCAAGAACGTAATTGGCCCGAAACGTTCGACTAAAGTGCTAAAAGCCGAAAACCATGCCTGTGTCGTCAATCTTCCCATCAAACAATTCCCCCGACGTTCGCGAATTACGCGAAACGGTGAAACGAAACGTCCAATTCCGCATTTACATCAACGACCAGTCGCGTAGCTCGGCATTAAACGGTGAAGTTTTTATCGCCGCATCTAGAACGGCGTCTGTCAACTTGTTGCGCCTAGCCAACCCGCGAAGACAATTCAAATAACCTCTCAGTTTTCCGTAGAACTTGTTCTCATCTGGCGATCTAGCAATTCCCTTCGAGCCTCGATTCTCCCGCTTCTCGGGATCTCGCGAAGCGATAGATCACCGAGACGACGTTCGTTCGGAATCACGCGATTGGGAAAATATTGTTGCGTCAAGTAGAATTATTAAGGACAAAATATCGAGCGGAGAGGAAAGCTTTCGCGTTTATAGCGTGTTGACTCGGACAGAATATTAGCGCCGATGCGATCGATATCATAGACCTTTTCCATATTTTTTTGCAAGCCTGCAAATAAAAAGATCAGGCTCGCATACAAATAATGTAATTTGCATTCGGAGTTAGGAAGGATGTACGTTTGAAACTGCGTTTAAAAAAGCAATCGCGCTATGTGGTTGACAGTTGTTCAACTATGCTAATTCTGTTTTCTTCGATTTTGTTGCGCAGAGTAAAACACGCTTGAAAATCTCAAAGATATATCAGATGACTTTAAACGCGGAATACAAGCTGTTAACTGGAGGAAGATCGATGGGGCGTTCCTGTTCAATTGAATTCCTGTTCGCGGAAGAGAAGGACGATCCCCTTTCTTCCCACGGTTAAACTGGAAAACACTAACCGGTTAAATAAACCAACTGACAACGAGCATGTGGGTGGTATTTATGGCATAAATATAATAACGATGCTACGTTTGAATTGCGTGACGCCACTGATTAAGGACGATCGAAGGAACAGCGAGCCGTCTCGCTCTACCGTATGCATCGTATCTGAGAACGGAGCTGTTAGCATTACAGTTATTCAAGTTTACGATGGAGATGTGATAATTTCAGTTGTACTAGCACGATCAAACAAGAATACTATCTGAAGTCGTATCGGTATTTATCGTTGAACGAACTTGTAAATTCTGCTTTCAACGGACGATTATCAGATCGACATATAGAGCGATGTTTAGCAAAGTTTTATATTGTTAATTGAATAAGTCGATTCTTTAAAATTTTAACCGTAGCACGAAAATTAACCCCGTTCGACGGTTCCTCGTAAACTCGCCACTAAAAACACACATTCTCTAACAATCCTCCACCTAGAAAACCATAAACTTAACGAACGGCTCTTCACACACCAAAATTACTCTTCTAAAGTTCTTCGCTGCCCCGAACCTCGCATCTCGGTTCGTAGCTCCTGGTATAATCACTCCTCGGCCGAGTTCAACCAATTGGCAAGGAAACGGCCACGGGAATAAAACATAACAGAACGGAACACTGTCCTCGCGTTAACAACAGGATATCTTAACGGTTCCCGAAGAAACTCGCTCGGCAAAGTTCGAGCGTGCAGCCGCGTTAAGTCGCGATGCCTATTAGAAAATCGTTCTTAGGCAACGAAACGGCTCATCTTCGCCTTTTAACGGCTCCGTATTATTCCGAATGATCGGGTTCCGCCGAGAAAAATTGCAGTCCGCGACCCGCGCTCGTTCGAATAATGAACATCGTCGACAAGTCGGCGCGAGTACGCGTGCAACGTGGAGCGCGGCGTCCCGAATACGGGCCTCTGTCTCCGCACCAACCGCTATTTACAGGCCTGTCTCGAGGCGTCTCTTAGGAACGTATCCTTTCCGCCGTGCAAAAAGGCCGACCTGTTTCCAAAACCCGTAATAAGTCTAAGTAGATCCCTTCCACCGGGTGTAAGAAAGAGGCACGCCACCGCGGTCCCGGGAGAGAACGTACCGGGCGAAGGTGCTTTCACGAGGATGTTGCCGAGGACAGGTACGAGTCGGCTCGGCGCGGTGAGAGAGGCTACACGCGCGAACTCGACCGACACCGACGCCAATCCGTGGGTAGGGAGCGCCGCGGGGGAATCGTAAAGAGGCTACCTCGGCTTCGTCCACTTCTTCCACTCTACCTACTCGGTAATCGATTCTGAATTAGGAAAACAAAAATCGAGGATTCGGAGGAAATCGGTGTTTAGATTGCATGGATTTTTCAATTTCGCTAAAGTAGCGAGGAGAACAAACGTATAGTAAACCGCGTAGAAAGCTACTTATTATTCGTCGATAATTTTATTCTCGAGGAAATGAATCACGTACCAAATTCCGTGTTCGACGACTCGGCTACTATGCACGAACGACTTGCACAACGCATACGCTTCGATCGGCGAGAAACTCTCTGCCGCGTTTCCCACGAAGCGCAACGTGAGCAGAAGTCATCGGACAGGAAGTCCAACCCTCTTGTACCGAGAGAAAAAATCCACCACAATACTAAACTTACACAGTTAGAGCAGCGCTCGACGGTGCGAGCAGAGTAGTCTGACCAGTCGCTCCACAATGAAACTGGCTGCCACGAGCGTCGAAAACAACAAGATTAATGGCTAAATAATCGCGTTTTCAATGCCGTCTGAGTCTCGTTCAGCCGAGGGACAAATTGCAGGACGCGACATCATCCCGGAAGCCGTTCGACTCGAGATTTGCGCGGCGTCTACGTCGTAAGGCGATGTCGTCGGTAGAAAGCCGGGCGCCGTGCCGCTCTTCGTCGACCACCCCGAGTCGCTTACCGATTCTAATTCCGCGCCGCGCGTTCAACGATCGCGCGCACGCAACCACGCATGCCGCTTCCAGGAAGATTCCGGTAGAACCAGTAACTGAACGCGCGAGTAGACGACCCAGGAAACTGGACCCTCGTCCAGGAGGCGGCGCAACATCGGCTCTCCTTCCTTCTTTCTCTACGGCTGAAACGGCCCCGAGGTTGCTGCACCTTGGTTCTTGCGCCCGTACACTCGGCTCAAACAATTCGTGGCCACGAGGAACGCGCTGAGCGGAACGGCTTCCCTATTCCCCACCCCTTGTCCTGGGTCAGGGAACGATTTCCCAGTTTGGTCATGCTCGATTGTGTTGCAGAAACATTTTGCGGCGGATGTGATACAAAGACCGTTGCTCGATTTTTCGACCGAGTTCGCAGCGGTTTTAGGGCGAAGCTGAAGTTCCATTAAATCGAAGATAATTTTGAGAAGGGAAATCGCTCGGGTAGAGCGAACTCCCTTAAGTTTCATAACTTAAGGAAGAATATCGAAGAGTCACGTCCGATTCCACGCTACTTTGATATATTTTTTACATTTACATACATGTGTATGTATATATCATTTTTATTGATCGAGGTGATAAGCGGACGTAAGTTCACGTTACCGCGAGTGTAGAATGTTAACGTAGAACGAAAGCATACACGTATCGGATTTCCGAAGCTGTAGATGCCAGTACCGAATACGTCTAAACAAGTGGAATATGAGTTTGCAGTATCAGAAATGCGATTTACAGGCTGCGAATTAACTAGCGAGGATAAATAGCTATCCGATGTGGGAGAAAAGTCCGTGTGAACGTAGATGATCTCATGAGGGCATACTTTAACGACTCAGCGAGTCGAGGACAATGAATAAAGCTATTAATGATCTTGAAAAGGAATAACAAATCCGCCACGATACTCTTCGACCGAAGAAATCGCACATTCAGCAAGAACATAATAGGGTTGTAATTATGGTTAGTAAGAGACCTACTCGAACCCAACCTATATACCGTGAACTCAAGAAAATTACGCTGCACCCTCTCGGTGTGTTGTTTATATTTTATCTGCTTTGGCACGCTACGACACAAAGTGACAAATAATGTTTTATTTCTACCGAGAACGAATATTCCTATTACACGCACAGAAGTAGTAAATAATATAATATCGTATCTAATATCGTTTCACTCTCGCTTCCTGATTCTCTCGCCATGCAACGTTTCATTTTGATATTTATTTCAAACAAAACGTAATATAATATTACCCTCGCCCATTGCCTCTTATTAACTCTCCTCTCCGATAGTCGATAGCTGCTTCAGGCCCAAAACAAAATTACTAAAACCAGCCATTGCTTCATCCCCCGTCCCCTTCCATGACTCGACTGCCGTCGGTGAAAAAGCGCGCAAAACGAATCGAGGCATCGGTGTTCGTCCTGCTGGCGAGTCGTTTGAGCCGAATGTACATAGGTACTAGTACGTGTACGGGTATACGCACGCAACGTGCAGCAGATAGGAGCAACGCACGGTATACGGCATACGGGGTACGGTACTACGCTTACACCGAGGCATCGAGGGTTTCTGGCCTGCGGCGAGCGGATGCCGGCGTTGCAAAAGCAGCAGAGGGGCCAGGGGAACCCGGCCTAGGCTCGGCTAGAAAGCCGGTTAGCAATCCCAATCCCACCAGGCAGCACCGTTCCTGAACTCGAATGGCCGTCCTGAACCTGAAATCAGTCGCCTCGCCACCCCACCCGGCAGAGTTCGTCCTCCTCATTCTTTCAACCGCTTCCCGCAAAAGGAAACTAATACCCGGCCCAGGCGACTTCCTCTTTTTCTAGCCGCTACATGCGTGGCCGTGCAACAAAATTCACGGACGAGCTGGCGCACGCCCACGGCCCCGTCCGGCCAGCTATGAATACATACCGGCAAACCGACTCCGAGCCAGCGTGTGTTTTATCTCGTTCAGCCAACGATACACGCTAGAATGTTGCCTGGGATATAGCGTGGAACACGCCGGGGCTCGAATCCGAGAGGATGTCGTGGATTTTAACGGCATGGTCGCTGCCGCGATACCGCACCAACCGCCGGACGTTTACGCGTTTCCTTCGCACTTTGTTGCGTTGGTGTGATGCTCGTTCGGCTAAGGGTAGGGATAAGGATCTTTCGTCCTTTTACTTTACGCTTTACATGGTTCTGCCGATGGAAAATTTTATATCAACGTAATGCCAATGCGTGGTTCGTCTGCCTCTTTTCCCAATCTATTAGTATTTTTGTCTTTCAATGATTTTCGAGTAACAGCTTGCCCATCCTTGTTTTCCTTGAATATTTAACTTCCACGATTGGCTCGTTTCGATAATATATCTCAGATGGATGAAATATCTATATGTGTTAGATTACAGAAATTCAGTAATTTCCAGTTCGATCGATCCGATGCTATTCGCCCGACACCGGAGTAAATGCACGATCGTTTAGAACTATCTTATAAACTGTCAAGCATCGAATCCTACCGCGTACAAAGTAGTCTGGCAACACTTTCTCTGACGGTACATAATCGTAATATCATTTTCATATCTCATGCCGATATGTTCGCACCAGTTGTCGTCCCATAGATAGATGTTTCATTCTATTTTAACTTATATAGGTGTTACATATTTTAACGAACGTTTAACGAAACCTGATGACTTTCACTATCCCTCGATATTATATCTCGATACACGATTGTAGTATAATTTTCTGCACGAGAGAATACAATTGATCGAGTTAGCGACGTTTCGTAATTAGACAGAATTATACCCTTGTTTCAATTATAAGGCTATTTGCAATCTAATTCAATTACGAACTTGTTAGAAACTTCTTCGCTATCGAGAGTCGAAGCTACTGCTATTTTTTGAAAAAAGAAAAGAAAAAGAAGAAGAAAGAGATTATCCCTACACTTTCACGACTTCTTCGCGTCAATTTTCACGTTAAAATTCTCCGAATCACCAAGTATAATACATTCTGAAACTCGCAGCGTCGACGTAATTCCGTGGTAAACGCAAATACGAACAGATTCGCTGGCACTGGGTCTTATCAAGATTCGCGTTATCCGAAAATCGCCTGACGACACGTACGGCCGTGACGAGAGAAAGAAAGTATCCGTGGCAACCGAGCTAATAACCATACGAGAAAATCACCGGAGACACGATTCGCCTCGCAACAGGCGTTACTTCGCGTCGCTTTCGTAAATGTCACCAGCCATTAAAGCGAAGATTCTTTATCGCGTCGCCGACCGCAGGTTCTGCGAAACGGCGAGATTTAAAATCTCGATATTCGCTGGAAAGATGAAAAATCGCGGAAAGACGTTTTTCCGTGGCAAAGAGAGAATTCTGTACGGAGCGTATGAGCGTAAGAGCTGTATGCTCTTCTCCGAATAAAAGAAATTCGTATCTTGTAATTTCATTACGAGCCGGAGATATTCGTAGATAATTTAAGGACAGTTGGCAGAAAATTTTAGTCGCAAGTTGGATTTTAAATGTCATATTTATCGTATCATCGAAGCTGACGAACTGTCGAGTCGTAAGTAGTATAAGTACAAATTAAAATGACAATGCGTTGCTCGCATCTATCGACTCGAAATTTTACCTTCGTTCGTAACCAGACGTATCTCTGTTCCCACGGAGACAAAACCAAAGAAACAACGTACACCATGGAAGCAGATTTCTTTCACCGATTAATAGATTTACATAACAGCCATGACTATCCTTTGTCACGAGCGGCCGTGTTTCTGACCAACGTCTATTCGCCTACGAGTATTTCGCAAAATCGATTTCCCGATAAAGGCCCCGTCATTCCGCGCCGCGATCGCGTTGAAAAGATCGCCGGGAAAATATACAACGAGCGAACTTTCGTTTCGCAAGCGCGGCTGCTATCTGCCTTTTGAATCATCCGACGAGAATTCACCTTTCTGCAAAAATATAAAAAGGAAAAAAGAAAGGGAGAGAGCGAAAGAAAGAAGGAGGAAAGAAAGGACGAACCTTCCCTTAATGGTCAGTGACATTTGCGAGGATGACGGAACAATCCGCTCGTCTCCCCACACCTCCACGAGATTCCTGATACCGCACCGGCACTTTTGTTCCTTTTTTCTTCCCTCGACCTCGTGTTCGCGTTGGCAGTCCAACGTTTCGCGAGAATTCATTTTCCTGGGACATTAATAAATTCTTTGGCCGAGTAGCACGCGAAAGAACGTGGAATTGCTTCGTGCGGATGGCCGACGTCTTTGGTGGTAAGAGTTTTCGGCGATTTACGAGGAACGGTTCGTTAAACAATATTTCTCAAGCTTGTATTTGTATTTCTAAAGCTTCAGTCATGTCTGGTTACCTTTGGTAAAAATTCCACTTCGTACGCGCGCTCGTCTAAAAATTTATTTCTTCGCCTATTTTCCATATATCGCGAGGGAACTCTCACAAATGTCAAACGGTAATTTAACGAAGGAACGAAACAGTCGTAGGAGAAAATCACTTTTGCTATGCAAAATCAGGTTTGCTAATCGCACGACATCAGGCATCTACCGTGCAGTAGGTACGTGTTCTCTTTGGCAAACATCGTCGAGGAAAGATTCTTTACCGTTAAGGCACAACTTGAGCAGGAGCATATTAACTGATTAAAAATCGTGATAACCACGCGATGATAGGACGAAGATTTATTCGTTCTTCTCTCGAAGCTGTTCCGTCGACGTCGGACGACAGGCGCAGCCTTCTCGGAAGAATTCATCCGTAAGATACATCGTTGCCCACGAGAACTTTTATTCGGGGAAAAAAATCGATTTATCTTACCGGCTACCGTTTCGAAATTCTATCCACCGTTAATGGCTTTATCGGTAGTTGGAAGCTTATACAGGGACCGGACGCTAACGGAGTACTTGAGTGATTTGTCAATGTATTTATATTACGAGCGTCGCTACGGTAGAAACATCTGTGGAGAAGGACAAATCCAAGATTCGTAGACTTCGTCGTTGCAAAAAGCAGAAACCTAGAGAGACGCGATTAGAATACGTTTCTCGTTTTCGTGGAAAACAATCTAAGATTGCAGGAACGAAATTCAAAAATCAGACAAACTCGAAATCCTCGGAATTCCCAAAGCGTGATAAACATTTCAATTAACACACCCTGTGCACGCAGCCAGGCGAGACGGGACGAGGCGGAGGCAGAGCTGGAACCGGCGTGAACGACGAGCGGGATGGGAGGGACGCTGGAACGGGGCGAAACACCGGTAAACCGGTATAAAATATCGTCCGCCATTTTCCCAGCAAATTTTCCGCGGCGATCGTAAAACGGCGGCCGCGCGTGTTTATCGCGAAATCGATTTGCGAAACGCGCGTCCGGGGACAGGAGAACGACGACGAGCTGTCCCGCGTGAAACGCAGAATCCGCGCGCTGGTCACCGCCGCCGGTAAAGGAGCGCAGGGGGGCAGAAGGGGAGGCGTGCAACGATCCTCCGGTTTGCGCGCGTACCATCGCGTCTTCGTCGGGCTGGTTCATTACGCAATGACCAGGTCCGAGATGCGGAGGCCCGGTTCGAAACCAGTTTTGCGAAACGGCCGCCGCCGACCAGGATCCCGGAGGAGGGGACAGAGGGCAACGGTGAATTATCCTTCCGCAACCTCGCCTAACTGAACCGCTTCGGCATCGAGTCAGCGGCGAAAAAGGAGAAGGGAAGGCTGCTCGGTCTCCGACAGGAGATGGTGTGCATGTCATCGTGATTTAACTCTTTCGCTACGGCCGAGTTGCCCTAAAAATGCTACCGTTCTACGACAACCTTAATTGCGAGCCTGGATTAATAAATCAGAATGACGAGTTGTCTCGTCGTTCGCCAATTACATAGCGAAGCGATCTGCTTAAAAGATTCCAGAATTCCGAAATTTATTTTATTAAAAAATGTTACGACGAAAGTTTTATGAATCGAGAGAGACAGAGATTGCGATGGTAAGGTCGCTGTTAATCGTACGATTAATCTCAATGTATACTTGCAAATCGGCTGTCAGAACGAAATTGATTCATCGCTTTGACGCCTAATGTATACTTAATTCGACTATGAAGATTTAAACCTTATTGTATAGTCGCTTATCTAAATGAATAATCGCGGAGAAAGAGAAAGAGATCCTTCGATATTAATCTCGACGATCAACATTCAATTGAATGCATTCATTGATTCAAATCGATGTAGCGAGGAAAGAGAAAGGACTGCTTTGGAGTTCAATGTCTAATTCGACGGTAAAGAGTAACGTCGGCACGCAGTCGCGTATCTGAATCGATTCGTTCTTGCGAGAAAGAAACCGGGTATCCGATGTCTGATATGATAAGATCACTATGTACTCGTGTATCCGAATGGCTTTAATGCTTGTTCGCCTGTATCGATTCTTACCACCTTGAATGGAAGATAAGAAATAGTTGCTTACGTACTCGAGTGTTTGAAATAACTGATACGTTAAATAGGTGTTATTACAAAAAATACGTACACGTGCCGTACCGTGCATTCGGATAGCGATAAAATTAGTTCCATTAATAAACGTGAGTTGTCGCGACCTTGTATCGAAACCGATTTTAAACGTAGCGCTGTTTTCGTGCTGTTAACGATGGAAAATCAAAAATTTAGAATCTCGCGATCTAATCAACTCGGAGAAAAATATGACAATAAAAATTGAAGAACTAGAATCCATCTATCGGGCTGTAAAACCGTTTAATTGTAATTAAATTTCATTTTTACGTCGCAACGTAACATCGTTCTCTCGTCTCTGTCGCGATTTTCCAGACAACGAAAGTTCCCGAAATAATCCAACATAAAACGTCAACCGATCGATCCGCGTAATCCCATGCATGAATCTTCGTAACATTGCAGCATTAGTCGAGCGATTCCGTCAGACGATAAAGCGACACGAGCCCGAGACGATTGCCAGCGCGAAAATATTCCAACGAACGATTCCAATCCCCGTCCACGGTTGATCGACGCATTTTCTTCGACGTTCCCGTGTATTCTATATCTCTAAGTACTCCTGCGTTCCCGAATATCCGCGATTTATTTCTGCTCGCCGAACGACGAACGGGGATTTGCGAGCACTGCGAATCGTTCGACCGTGTCGATGCAAAGTCTAATTGTTATTACGTTTCGTTAATATTCGAAGATTTTCCTTCGCTCTATGATTTATCGTTCGATGCGTGATCGCGGGTAAAATAAAGAAACACAACCCAAAGCGATGTTAATATTCGCAAAAGTACTAAATCTTCTTCCGCAATTTAAAACCGCAAAATAGTCGTTCTTCGTCTCCGGCGAGCATTCTATGCAAGGTTGAAAACCGAATGACAGAAGAAAATTTCCTCATCGCGTAAGTACGTACCGCACGATACAACGGGCCACGCGTGGGTGACATGAGAAATGAAGCACGGTTAATTAGTGGCGTTAATCACGGTCGATTAACAGAGAGAAGTATGTCGCCTTCGAAACGGCTCTGTTTCGCGGGCCAAAGAAGGCGCAGTCTGAATTTCCTGCGCGGCACGTCACGGCCCGACAATCCATTAGTCACGTCAGCCAGCACGACAAAACTCGCGCGAGCTAAATAGCCGGTACACCTTGGCCCCGCGAAACCTGCAATTCACTGGCCGCCGCAGAAGGACGCGAAACTCGAGCATTGAAGTCTCCATGTTTATGCCGTCGTTGCCGCGAGATCCTTTTCAGCCTGCGTCCAGCATTTCGTCATCAAAGTGGAATTAAGCCTTTCTTCCTTTATATACCGCGTAACGTTATTTCAAAGGGTATCCTTGTATCGTTCCCATCGTTTTTTAAGGCGAATCGCTCTGACGAAAATTCCTCGAACTAAAAATTGTTTAACCGTACGATGAGTACACTACGTTAAACGCTTGCCTTTCCCCCCGTCCCCCTCCCAGCCGCAAGCGAATCAACACGATTCAAACAGATATCCAAATTACAAAGAAAAAAGAAAGAAGAAACACTCCATACCAACGACAAAGTACATATAACAACTAATAACGTCAACGAAATATTGCAACAATATTACCAATCAAACAAGATATACTATACGAAAATACCAACTTCCTATGTTCATGCTAATAAACAACACACGTTATCGAATTCTCGAAGTCCTTTTTGGTGTTCCCATCGAGAAAGAAAAGCGAAAGGAAAAAAAAAATATATCAACCACGGTTGAAAAACTTCAAATGTCTACCGACGTCGCAGCAAACGATCTTTCAAGCAAATAAAAAAACCTCTGTACTGTTTCGTTACTCGCGATCCACGGTCACATGGAAGAAGCGATTATCTTAATTCTTTGTAAAAAAAAAAAAAAAAAACGTGGAAACAGCGGGAAGCTCGCGCGGTCGGTCGTTCGCGATCGATGAAATAAGGTGTTACCTGTAAGTGTGGAGTTGTTAATGGTGTTGTTTGCCGTGGAAATGGCCGATTGGCTGGTGACAGGTGTGCCAACGGTGGTGGCCGTGGTTGTCGAGGAGTTATTTGGCGAAAGGGCCGCGTTGGCGGCCTGAGCCTGTGCCTGGGCCTGGGCCTGAGCCTGAGCCTGCTGTTGAAGATTATAATTCCAAGCGAGCAGCATCAGCTTCAGCTTATCCGCGTCTTTCATGAGCGCGCCTGCCGAAATTAAAAGTGCCAATTGGTCTCAGGGCATGATTAACACGGTGAATGGTGCCGATGGAGGGGTGAGAGTCGGATTTTTCGCGCCCACTTCCGGCCCGGCCGAGGCCAGACCGGAGACCGGACCTTTCTGGTAGTGCGACTTGCATATAACATACATAATATAGTGGGATTGTTAGATCGTGACGTGGTGCTTGAACGATCGAGATCGTTAAGGATCGTGATACTGTAGTTTCTATGATCGTTTAATACTTGTCGGAGAATTTTGACATGGTGATTTATTCGATGCTTCGATTTGCGTTTTACATTCAGTTTGATTTGGGTAACCTTTGGGAAATGTAGTTCGCTTTGTCTTTCCTTTTTGGTCTTTCGCAAAGGAATATTCGTGAAAATCGTAATATCTAAAGACTCTTGTACTTTTCTTTACTTTGTAACGGATAATAAAAATTGTTCTGCAGTCATCGTTCTTTTCTAGCGACTGAACGAAGATCGAAAAAGTTAACAGCAGAGAAAATTTTCAATCAATTACTTTCAATGAAGATAAACGAGCTAATGATCGCGTAATCGATAACACTTTCGTTTCGTATATTCCTGATAACGTTTATCGACAGTCCACGCATGCTTGTAACTCTTGTTAAAAATGTCATTTGTTTTCTAATCTTTATGCAAATAACATAAATTACTTCGTATCGTTTACACAAATTACTTATTTATAAATACAACGTTGGATCTTTGGCAAATATATTTCAGCGTTAGTAGTCTCGATTCAAAACGTTAGTTAAATTACGTCCATGCTCGTTAAAGTAATTCCCTACGTTTCTCTAAAATACTTTAGAATATGGGAAATTACGAACCACGTACATGAACTTTCTTCGCGCTAATAACGATCATTGCCACTTGAGCATGTATTAAATTGCTTGACTCGAGATATTTATACTCGAAAAGTATTTAGTCTTAGTATTCTCATCCTACATAGAAGACTACTAATTGGTCATTCGCCGAACGCACATGCGCATAACAGACTTTCAAACTCACTTTCTTCGGACGCGAAACCAAACACATCGGACGCTAATTTCACATTTAAGATGAAAAATATTTCAGAAATATCTTCGATAATCATTTTTGCCAACTTCGTGATTAAAAGAACTCGATCTGCTATCATCGAGAGTGATCTCAACGATATGTTCCTGGTCCAAAAAACAATTATAAAATTTTACAATTCGGTGAACTATTTTGTTTGTATAATAATCGACGCGTATAGCACCGTGAATAATGAAAATCCGATCAGCAGCGAAGGTGTTAAGCATCGAACAAAGTCTTTCTCGCGCGAGAATTCCTTAGTGGCATCTACGTCGATTCGTTTCTCGGTCGATCGACGTTCCCATCCCTTCGAACGGGTTCTGCGATGCAACAGGTCCAACCATCGAAATTCTCCGGCATTCGACGAATTCCCGAGCTCATTCGCGCGAAAATGCAGCTACGTTAACAGTTTCGTCACCGATCGCGCATGGATGCCGGGTTTTCAGGATTTTCGTTCGATCGCGTCAACAGGTACACACACGCACGCACACACACGCACGCGCGCGCGCGCACACACACACACACACACGCACAACGTTTCGGATCACGAACAAAGAACGGGCATACAGTTTGGACGAACAGCGAAGGCGTTTCGTCGAATATTTTTACTCCCGGAACAATGCGTACCATTCCGAGCAATTTCATGCGTGACATTTTTTGTTTTCCGCCTGGCCCTCCCTTTTTTTAATTGGATTTGGATGCAGCGCCGATTTGGAATTCGAGTTTCGTGACTCGTGAAATCGTCGATAGTCGCGGTAAATGTCGTCGATAATCTTGTAGAGTTTAATATAGAAAAGTTTTTATGAGAAACTTCGTACGAGCAATTGTGATAAGAAATTTCAGATATATAGAACGGTCACTGTTGATCGGTAGTTTTCTCTCACAGGTCGCGATAAGACTTAAAAATGCTTAACTCTTGCTTTTTAATATCCCGTGTCGAAACTCTGGAAGAAAAAGTGTCACGTAAGTGGTACAGATAGAGGAGAAAGTACAGCAGGAGCGTGATAAACACGACGCAGAAGGGCGACAGTGAGTTCGTCGAGTGTCAATTAAAATCTCATGCCCAATAAGTAAGAGCCCCATCTCGATCGTGCACGCGCTTATCGATCTCTCGTCGTCTCGTACGAGTAAAGATTCCCTTACGCCCGAAGACAGATCGCGCTGCAACAAGTTACAACGAGAAATCATTCGTTGAAGCATTTTTGGCACAGCCAACCTGGTCGTTTTACCCAAGTCTGAAATCACATTTGGAAAATGAAATGACCGTAAAATAAGAATTAAAACACTTAGAATTAACTGAAATGGATACGTCGATGCCAATACGAATATATTAAAACGAATTAAGTTCCAACACGTTAAATCTTCGAGAGGACTATGAAATTCACTAAATCGACGATCCACATTTCGCGTATTGAATATATACATCATACTTCGTAATTACAATAAAATGTGATGATATAAATGTTTCAAATGTAATTCCGTTTAATTAATCAGCCCGAAATCAGATTAAATAGAATTAATCCGATTCTGCCTGCCGTTGTAGATTTCACCGTGTTTCATTTATCTAAAAATCATTGTGTATGGAAACAAAATTGAATACAACCGCGTAAAACGACTGCTTATAATCAACCAATCGACAAGCTTTCGTTCGAAGCGTGTAAAACTTGGAACGTTACGTTATCACCGTGTAATTTAATTAAATTACACGGAACTGTCATTTTCCTGTAATCTTTGTAAGGAGAGCGTCACGGTGACAGTTCACGGTAGATCGTTTCGGACAAGTCTATCGCCGCCGATGGATATCACTTTGAAAATTTATTAACGTAAACGCCAAGTTCGCATAACGTTCTAATACTTGGAATTTGATCATCTTTTTGGTTGCCGCGTGTGTCGCGTCGGTTTGAGTCGCGTTCAAACTTGGAACACCGGAGGAAAGTTTGGATGTGGTTAACGAAGCCCGAAGAGAGCCTCGTAACACGAATCTCGAACAGTAAGATTCGACGATCGCTCTCGACAGAATGACGAAAAGCTTTGGGAAGAATTCGTTCGATACGAATCGTTTGAAAATTGTGACTGCAAACTTTTCATCTCCACATTGGAAGATTAATCGCGAGACTACTTGCACACGAACATTGAAAATTGGCCACGTAAATCTTTTATATTTCGATTCTTTACTCGTCAAATCGCTTTCATAATCGTCCAAAGTAAATACGAGACGTAAACACTCGGTTACATCTATCATGTAGCATCGCGTACAACAGCATCGCGTAGCGCGAGTCGAAGATCCTAGGAGATCGGGAACGTGCTACGTACAATTTCATCTGATCGAAATGCCGCGGGATCGTGATCGAAGGAGGACGCCACGGTGTCGGTGCGAAGATCCTCGTCTGATTAATCGGTCGATTCTCGGAACCGCGAGGCAGCGTCATCGCGCGTGAGACGCGAGTGTATCCCGTTCTTTTATGTAAGAGGCCGCGGTAACGAGATTACGAGGTTGAAGTGTCGGTACATGCTAATAAATACGTAGCTCGTTCGTGACGCGGATGAATCGGCTAGCTTTTACCAACGCGTTTTCCAAAAGGTTCCTTTTACACGCTCGAGCCTCCGTCGTTCGGATCGATCGTTATTTCGATAAAATCGTTAGACACGCGTTTACAATGACGTCTATAAACTGATTAACGACTTGCATAGTAAAATTATGCATTTTTTTCGTGTTTTCAGATATTGACGTCGAGTACAGACCCTTATCGGAAAATAGGAGCGGATGAAAAATTGTTTTTCTCGAAGAGGAATACTTGGAAGAAGAATTACAAATTACTGAAACGCAAAAAATAACAGTCGCTTAAGCTCTCCACAAAATGATGTGAATTTTTTACACGAATGAAACTCAAGTATACCTATTCGTACTACAATTAATGGCGTGTAGACGCGCATCTTGAAAAATTCTATTAAATCGAGCAATCTTCGTTAGAAATAATTCGCAGAACGGTTTACAAACTGAAAAATATAGGAACCTACGAGCGAACGCACTCGATCTATGAACAGAAGGCAGGGGAAACGGAAGAGTGGGGCGAACGAGTGACAGTGGATTGCCTGTAGTCTATAGTCAGACACATTTTACACCGAATGCGATAATCGCTATAGAGAATGCATCGACAGTGACAGTGCAGCCACGGGTCACGTATAAGGCTTCGTTTTCGAGAAAATCGATTCAGATTTGTACAAGTACGCGTGCACTTAAGTGCAAGCTTTCGCGGTTCTTCGTAGAAATATGTTTCTATTTTAGTTTATATCATTGCCAATGTAACGAACTGTAACATGGCCATGCACGGTCTTAAAGAATATTATCAATCTCGTTTCGATTCTACGAACACCTGGCTGTATGCCCCTGAGCAGAATTCATACTCTTGACCCACGATGACATATGTATATGCGATGAAAAATATTCTACTGCTGCATAATTATGAACGCTCGTGCGCGCATTCAAAGAAGTCGGTGTTTCTTTCGATAAAAATTACGCTATCGTTGGTTCTTCGAGAAACTTCAAACGGAATTGAAGAACAGCGGAGATCATCGAATAGTCGGAGATCTGCTTTCGAAGGTTATTTTCATACTATTCGTTGGCGATCTTTACGCAGAAACGAAAAACGTATTTCAAAGCGAGTCTTACCAACGTGCTATGGTCGTTTGAATTTCGACCAATTCGTTTGCAATGTTCAATTGTTTAAAATTCATTTAGTCCGCGCCTTTGCCGCTTTAAATACCCAATCTCGACCTGGTCGAAAATGAAGCCCTGTACGAAGAGAGATTATTCCAAAGTTTAGACTTAGTTTTCGCAGAAAAAAGACCAGCCGATGCAAGATTGGGCTGTCGTTATTGCCGGATCCTGTATATTCATGCAACCTTTGAAGAACACGTTGAGAAAAAATTGCTTGAATTAATGGGAACTTCAAAGATACGTATAGATTTGCATACATGATTCTTGGCATACGTTTCTGTGTATCCCTTTAGGTTGGATTAAAATTATCTCTTTCGCGCCCTGCGAAAAGTTTCTTCGCCTATGAATGGTGAACTTTTAAAAAGAAATTTGGTTCCACTGTATCGCTTTAGTAGATCTTCGATGGTAGGCAACTGGGTCCTAGCGTAACAAGTTTCACAGCTGCCGACAACAATGGTAAAACTAACGTATCAAGATTTTTAATTCACCTCGCCCTAGCGACGAAAAATATTCGTCACGCCCCTTTTACCTAAAACCGCAATCGCACAGCTTGGAAATATCATTTACTCGGATTGTACGAAACCGACGCCTTGACCAACCACAGGCACTAAACTCTCAAGAATACAACGTGTTAGCAAAGTCCACCTGCTTTCACGTTAACGAGCTCGTAACACTCGATACCTGAATTTCTTCTATACGATACAAAAACATAAATATTATAGGGTAAAAGTTGTAATTTGTTAAAGAACGACACATCGTTGCCTGGCAGAGCGAGGATTGAAAAACAATTTCAATTATCACCTCTGTTTTTGCCATTGGTAATAAAGAATATGGATATTCGATTCTAGAGAAAAACAGTCTATTGCTGTTATCCAGACATCATTACTCAATCGTTAATGACTTACAATTACTTAAACGCAAAATCGTATTTATACGCAATGATAAAATGTATACGCGATATAAAAACGATCTGCCGACTCGAAAAACGCGTTGCTAATGACTCGTTGAGAAACCATACTCTAAACGTTAAAACTTTTTCAAGTTGATGAATCAATCACACAGAAGCGATATAAATTCAAAGACGATCGATCTACATAATCGAAATAACTCTCCCCCGCTACTTTCTCTCTAATCCTTAACTATTGCTTCGAAGTTAATTTTATTCTCGACATTTAAATATATTTCCATTGCACGGCAGCAGTTAAGGATTAATTAACCCATCCACCGATAAAAAGGAACCAACCGAGACGAAACGAAAAAGAAGTAGAAAACGAAAATACGACAAGCGAAACCTAGACAAAGTAAGTCGCAGTGCAAATCGAAGCACGTCGCCCGATGAGAATCGATATTGGCACCCCATGATCGGTCTCTGCCACGAAACCATGATCGGCTGAGTAGCTCGCTGCACTCCACATTTCCCTCCAGTTGCAGCGTCGATTCGTTCAAGCGGGAGAATTAGCAGTGACACGTAGAAGGGTACTCGAGTCGCGCCAGAACGAAAGCATACGGAGCGAGAGAGCGAGAGAGCGAGAGAGATTTATTAGCAGCCGGATAAAGTTGGCGGCTGACGGGGACGGTGTGACGTCTAAATCATTCAGTCCGTTCAATAATGCAGAAACGCGACGCCACCACCGTAGGATTTGGGTCAGATTCTCGAAACGGCCGCGACCTGACCCCGTCCAGGGGACAACGAACGTAAAATTGAACGATTCCCCTGCTGGAGTTCGTCGATCTCCGAGCGGACGCCCGATCGCAGAAATAGTGAACGCGTTTTCATGGATGCGTTCAGCAGAAGAGGGGGATTTTCTAAAATCATCGTCTGTTACGAAAAGAAAACGGGAACTTCGGGCTGATCACATTTTCATCGATCGAATCTCAAACTTGGTCGTATCTCGATAGAAATTTAATTTTGAAGTTAATCAATTAAAATTTGTCACGAAGAATTTCCAAAATAGAACGATACGACAGTCAAATCGAACAATTTTGTTCCCGAATTCTTCCGATTCAAAGATACACTGCTTCAGCCTGACGCACCGTGACCGGTTTTATCGCGAACGTACCGACATTGCATCTAGTCGAAAGAGTCAAATGCGTGCGTCCAGATGATGCTCGCTTCCAGAAAATCCAGAAAACTGTCTTGCGTCTTTTTTGGAAAACATTTGATCACGCAGAAAAGTTACACGAAGGTCTAGGTGCGAGTATGGTCGTAGAGAATGTTCCAAAGGTTTGCGAGTATGGATGCTTCGATGAATGGAAGTTTGGAAGAGTTGTACATTCTTTTAGAAAGGTATGAACTCTTCCAAAATGGAATTGTGCAGCAAACTGATTTACCAGAAATAAATGAATATTTGTTATATCGTTGCATATTAGGGCGTTTTTTCTATTTCGTCTGCACGATTACGTTGCGATCATTTGGACAATTTCGTTCGAAATGCAATTAGTCAATGGTGAAAATGTGTGCGAAAATGAAAAAAAAAAAATGGATCGGATATATTACGTACAGCGAAGAATCATTGTGCTTGGATTTAGGATGGTTACGTATCGTTTGTAGATTGGTCCATACATATTTAATATACAAAAAAGGAGACAAAATTACGTAAGGGTGTATGAACAGTAGAGTTATAGGAGGAGGAAAATACATTTAATTGGACATGAAACACATGCATTAAAGTTCGCTGTATAATTCGAATAACGTTACGATAAACGTATATTCTGATATTTTATGGAATCACGAAATCGCTTTGAACGTATCGAATGCTACTTTGCGATCGATAATTACTTTCGAAACTTGCAAACTTCTATTCCGATTCGTCTATTCGTATTATAATTACAGAATACGAACAAAATGTTCGTTCTTCTCTGTTAAATAATTTTTTTTACGACTTCGGGAACACGTGTATAGCAAGAGCGTGACGTAAAAACCTCGTCTCGCGTTTTGATCGCCTCTGACACGAATGGAAGAACAACAAGGTCCACGAGTGTACGGGTAATGAAAGGTTTTGCTTACTTGAGTAGTGATCCTCCTCGGATATGTCGGCTGGCTCCGGGGTCGAGATGTTTTCCTGCAACAAGATGCAAACGCGTCGTTAGCAGCGTGCACATTGCCACTTGTCGCGCGTAGTCGAACGATGTTCTCGCGCGAGCGCGAGAGGTGCAAAAGAGCTTTTCAACTTGCTGTCAAATAGTTTCCACGTGCTTTTCTCGCTATCGGTAATTCTTAATAAGAAACGACGCGACGAAAACACGCGCTATGCTACTTTTGAATATTGCACGAGACGCGTGCTACTTTGCAGGAAAAATGATATCGCCATGTATTTATCGTACGTGTCACGACGTTCGAGTAATGCGAAATGCAGTGTCTTTATGGCATTATATATTTGATCAGAGATTGTAATACACAACGTTTTGTTAGGCGCGAGCGAAGAGAAGCTGTTTCAGTTCGTTTCGAAAGATATTTCAAAACGCGGTACATGATTGATCGAACATTAAACGAATGGAGCGATTTAATCGTCATTTAATCGAAAATTGACAAGCTGCTACTGAAACGGGAGGAAGGATTACCATGGAATTTGTAGAGAAAAGGGAGATTTGGGAAGTTCGTTAAATAAATATTTAGAAAAATTATAAAGGATTTTAATTATATTTCACATATAACTTTTAATTGAATTTATCGAAGGGCTCGCAGCGTTATAAATTTCGCGTGGGGAAAAGCCGATACCTGCGACTGAAACTAGAAGAGATCAAGCTCGAACCTAAAACGCGTCGTCTCGGAAAAACACGAGGCGGCTAACGCGAATCCATAGAAACCGACGAAGTGGGTCGACTTCCCGGGAACTCGATTATTGAAAAATTAAGAGGCCGCAACCTCGGACGAACCTCACGGTTCCGCGGTCGAACGTGCACGCTTGGTGTCCGACGCGTTTCATGGAATCGCGATTGTCTTCATCCGCGATTGCGCCACGTTGAAACACACCAACACAAGGCTTTCCGTACACCCACGGAACGGCCGTGGACTTTATTGTCCCGGATCGAGAGCTGGCTGTGGCGGCTTGTGGTTCGTCCGAACGCAAATTACTTACGCCTCGGCTAGGCTCGGCGACGCTACGTGCCGTGGGAGACAGAATCGAGGCACGTCGAGAATCTCCGATCGATAGCGTAAGACGGCGAGCCGCGGGAAAACCGAAACCCGCCTGCCACCCAACTGTCCGGCGTTCATGTCACCAAGAATAGCCATAGCTTTTTATCACCAAAGTTCCTACGTCCGATGGGAACAAGTTTTTCAACGTACGTACTTTTTCGAAGTTTGACTATGGCTGCTTCGGACGTGGTCCCTAGCGATTTTAATGAAATTTCACAGATAAGATTTTTCATCGCAACGTAAAACGTATCGGTTATTCGCGCTTGTAGATGCTGCATAAAGTAATTAAATATAAAACGAAGAACGTTCATTGATGTATTCTGTATCGTTAGACGCGGCTGCGATAAAAAAGAATCTTGCGTAATGTATTTTCATTCTTCGATTCTTCGTGATTCTGTCTGCAGCATTGCACGGCCGTTTAATCTCCCGATCAAGATTCAAATGTCATTCTCTACGAATAATAATCATATTCCCTGTGATATCTATATAATTATTGTAATAACAGAATATACGGACACTAAAAGGTACAGATAATTTCCTGGTTACTTAACGAGAATGGAAGGTTTCCAATTAACCACTTTTAAAGATCCTTAATAGCTGACTACCATCGTCGTAATGCGTAAGTATTGCCAGATGTCTCATCGTTGTTACAAGTTACGAGTTACGAACAGGACACACACGTCGTTTCCTTTCTTCTCGAGTAATCGTAACGCGAAAAATTAATAACGAATACGATTTTAACGAACGAATACGTCAGTTTAGGTAATTTCGAAAAATGTTCCGCAACGAACATCCCATAAACGTTCGCGCTATCCAATCCTCGACCAAGTCCTTCACGCGTTCATTCAAACACTCCCGTTCGCATTCGCACACTCTAGATCGAAGCGGCATTTCGATCGATTCTAGGATCACGAGGTCGTGGTATCCTCCCATGCCGAGTCCGCGTGGCAACATTGGTCCTTTTCTCGTCACCCAGGGTTTCCCGTTGAAACGAACGGCGTTCGGTTTCGCAAGGCGTGTGCACAGTGTGCGCGCGGCTGGTCTGTCACACCGACCGAGCGCGGCTCTCCTATCTGTGTCAGGTCTCGTGTTGCAACTGCAGAAGGTCGACCGGTGTACGCGGAGAGCACGGCCAATTGATACCGGCCGCAATTTTGTCCGGCGGTGTAGGACGACCGGCACGGGCATACCGCGCTGTACCGGCGCAAAAACTGCCGCTGATGTAACCGAGAAATTCCGTACCGTGCGCGAGACCGTTCGGCGATTCGCTCCATCGAATCCGGCTACGAAAAAATCTGCCAGGTACTACAAGTTTTATCGGATAATCGACCCGTGGCAGAATGGAACACGACCCGGTAGATATCGTCTTACGAACGAGCTTTTACCCCGACCTGATCTTACGCGATGCGAACATGAAAAGCGTCGCGCGAATGGAACCGTGTGCATCGGTCTTTACGTTTCTCAGGATGGCTCGTAATTTACGCGTCTGAACGCGGTGTCCTATTATTCGAACTAAAAATGACAGATAACGAGGAAAAGCAAAGAACTCGTTTTATATCGGTACCATAAAGAGCCATTGCGAATGCTCGGAGAAGCATAGTAGGAAGTCACGATTTTAACTTGGCGATGTTCGAACTGCAGCTTCCTAACGTCATTTGACCAGCCGCTTTAACACGATCTGTACCACGTGTACCGTTTTCGGTGCACGCGAACGTTTCCAACGTAAGTAAAACAAGCGATGACATGCACCAACGGTGGTACATGCGACTCGAATGGAACGTCGTGCGGAAGAAGCGAAACGCGTTAGCCACCGTTGCTTTTAATGTTACCTCTCTTACTTTCTTCTCTCCCCGTATAAGTTTTCTATCGTTTCCTTCGCTATTTTACCGGGATACTTTCCAACTTTCGAGCGTTTCGTTTCCTCGGTTTTATTAACCAGCGATTGAAAACTACGTAGCGCCTCGTCAGATGTCGCGTCTATCATATGTAATTGGCAAAGGCACTCGAGCAGAGATCTTTGAAAAGATGTATTACATAAGCCTCTAATTAATCAACAAGTGCCGCTGATTATGTTGTGAATATTACCTTACTACCGGTGTAAAGATACACCTATATCCTTAGAAACATCGAGACCAAGATCGCAGTCATCTATCAAGATCCTTTAAAAGATCTTTACGTCTCGTGTGCATACAGTCATATTTCAAATTCATTAATCTCGAAACGTAGATGGGATCGTACGAGCCGAATGAAGAACGAATGAAACAATTAAAAGGCACACGTAAGCGGCCATAGAAATCTCGCGGCCGTCTGGCGAATTGATAGTCCAGATCACGAATAAAAGGTGAATCCATTAACCCATTTGCCGGATACCCGCCGCGATAAATCTCTCCGCCTACTGGTATCGCGTGAATTGTGCAATCCTCTCGAGCTCGAGGAAAAAAAAGGGAAAAACGGAAGAAGTAAAGAAAAAAAGAAAAAAGAGGATCATTGACACGAATAGCTTCCTTTGAAAAACGACAGGTCGGTGATTTGCCATTCTCGTTTCTCCGATCCTGAGAAATCGCGACACCCACCACCGATCGCTTCTCCCGTCGTTCCACCGAGAACAACGAGACACCGTCCTCTCGAGGGTCTACCGTTACAATCCTCCCGCGCATTCCTCTCGTAATCGCACGATCGAACGATCCGATAGCCGGCTACCGAGACCTCTGCGTTTAATAATCGGTGGAATTTATTGGCTAACAGCTCGTATCTTCATTCTCCAACTACAGTTTCGACTTTGCACGGCACGGGTTATTTTAAGAATCTTTCATTAAGAATTTAATATAACTCTGTTCCGGCTAACCATTGGTACACGCTCGCGAGGCGCCACTCTTGTTGCCGTTTGCGCGTCGCGCTTCATCCGTATCACGAGAATCTCGCGACAGTGTTTCTGCTTTTCGACAGATTCTACAGCTGTTTGTAAAAAGAATGACCTACATATCTAGTTAACGTAAAGGGGAAAAAATGATGAACACGAGGAAATTGCGAGTTTATCGATTTCAAAACGAGATAGTAATTATCTATTGTTCGCCTGTTTATATCTTTAAATAATTTATCGAGGAACAGAATGTAAAAAATACTATTATCGCACGTGGAAATATCAATAAGATGAAATCATCGTATTGTATTCGAAATGGAGAAGCCGATAATCATCCTATTGCTGTTTCACCCCTCTCGAAAACAGTCTATCGATCGAATATCGTCAGCGAAAGAATCCGTAGCGATCTGTGTCGAATTTTTAGGCGATCCGTTCGTTATCAGCGATAAACATAACCGGTTACGACGATCGATCGATCGGACAGCTTTAACGCGAGTAATTCATTTTAGAATTTTAATTAATTCAATCTCTTACGACCTGTCCCGCCTTCCACCATCGTTGTCGCAATTAAAATTCGCCGACATCCGGGAAGTACGAGTCGGGCAAATTTTTAGCAGACAACCGGCACACCAGTCCGAATTGCTTCTTTTTACTCAATTAGAGTCGGCGCGCGATACCGACGCACCAAAAAATCGACCAATTCGTCGCTATCGATTTGTTAGAGTATTTTCTTCGAACAGACAAACACGGATCTCCGATCGACGTGGATCGCTGTGTTAATTGTTTCAGCGTATAGAGAAACAATGTAAAACGTTGCATTTTCTTGGAACTTACGCTACGTAATCGCAAACGATAGAATAATCGAAGAAAACGTGAAAGTAAAGAAGGCTGTAACTAGAGTTTTATGGAAAACGATGTTATTTATTGACAGATTATAACAAAACATATCCGTTACGTGTGCTTTACATTACATTACAATATTTTTATCGCAATGTTTCGACGATCTGTAGCGATAACAAGAATTTTATAATTTAAGAGAAGATGTAAGTTCGTTCTGTAGTTTCCATAAAAAGGTTGCCAAGTGTCAGAATGCAGAAAGTGACGAATGATGGAAATAACAATTTTCGGAAACGTCTTTTCGAAGACGGAACGCGCATGTTCGAGCACGAGGTAATGGTCACGCTGGCACATGGCAATTACAGCCTAATTTGAAAACCTGATCGTGGTAGGATACATTCTATATCGCGCATGAAACGCCAAAAACTGTGTCGATTGTTGCGATAACACTTCCCTACTGACACCGCACTTCGCATAAACGACCCTCTTTAGGGAAAAGGAATTTTCTTTTAAATGGCGCTTACAGCACTTTTTGCTTCCATTCTTCGATCACGGATTCGAATTGCGGAATTTTAAATACTTCGCGACTCTAGCTTCTTTCTTTCCATTTCGACGTCTTAAAGTTCGATCAAGATAAATTTACATCTTCGTGAAACACAAGATTATAAAATCGAGATGTTCGATCAACTTCCGAGTATGTTCGTGGGCCATCGTTTACTTTTATCGTTCAGCGGACACGAGCGAGCAAAAATCGGACGATTCGTAGCAACTGTGGCCGATCGTCGGACCTAAACCGACTCGTAAATCACGCGACAGCAGAGACGAGGTATCCTGAGGTCGCAGGTAGTAATGAACAATGTCCTCTGGCTTTCTCTCTCTGGTGACCGTCTATCTTCTCTCTTTCTCCCCGTCTCACCTACGCACGGGCCGCCCCACTTCCGGCGGATGTACCCTGATAAATGGGAATCTCGGCGAGCGCGCGGCCAGTCGGCCGTATACACCTACGACATAGCGCACCGCGCCGAATGAGAAACGAGCCGGGAGCGGTGCTCGTCTTCGAGGCCGGCAACAAGAGGCAGAAAGAGAAAAACGAGGGGACGAGCTCCCTCGAGCTCACCATGGGGCCGTACGACTAGCCAGAAGGAAGCGACCAGTTAACACATTGCGATCGTGTACTGAAACGACAGTTTTCAGTTTTTCCATATTCTGGAAGATTTCCGATAAAAATGTTGATCAACAAATTTCCAGCATGTTAGTTTCTCCCCGGCGTTATGAAAAATGATTTCAACTCCTCAAGAACTGCCCAAGTTAGATAGTAGCGGATAATGCGAGTAAAACTTCCAATTGATACGAAAGTGAACGTTTTACATCGAGATCTGTTAACTCGTGCTTCTTTAATTAATTTCCATTTATTCGAGCTTTCAAGTTCGAAAGTGAAATTACTGCTATCAATTTCAATCGTGCGAACGCTGTATACTTTTCACTGAAACGAAACACGTTAAATATACGCCCTACTGCTCTTCGGGGACTTTCTTAAATATTTCCAACTTTGTCACACCCTAATAAAGAGTGCTAAGAATAAACGAATTGGCAGATGTCTACTTCGTGACGACGAAATTAATTCCACCGGAATGAGGGGTACGAAAGCCGAGTTCACGCTGCCCAGTCGTCGAACCTCTTTTGGCAGCAATTGCCGCGTCACCGAGAAAGCTCTATCTCCGACTAGATAACGTCGTAGAGATGGTACGCGAGACGTTGGACCCGTCTCCCATTTAAATCACAAGCGTTTCTTGGAAAAAGGGCAGCTGTTTCCGGTAGTAGTTCACCGATTATCCGCTCAAGCCGCTGAAAATAGAGCGGCGCTGATGAGAGATACCTACAACAGGATGACACGTAGCATCTCTCTCCTTGCGGCTGCTTCGTTCACACCGACGGCTAATATAGCGGTTTCAACGCTCTCATCCCGAGATCTGTATTTGTCGTGTACATTAACGGCGTGACAAACGCGTCACGCTGTCCGGCTGCTCGGTTGAACAACTTTGTCTCGCAATTGTCACGTAAGAGCGGCCGACGAGGGAATACTCGGCGACGAAACGGCACGAGACGCGTAAGAAAAATCGAAAATATCCAAGGGGCAGAGAAGAAGAAAAAGGACGAGGTTGACGCAGGACCGGACTATCCTCGACTATGGACCTGGAACCCGGCCTATAAGGGAGAAGAAATTGTCGAGAGTCTGGAGGGAGAGGGAGGTGGTACACACGGCCAGGGAGATACGGTTGGAACATTTGTTTAGTTGGCTGCAATTAAGCCACTTGGCGGCAATTGTTTGTCGCTCAGCACAGAATTCCGCTCCCACCGTGCGGATACGCGGTCATAAAGCGCGCGCGGACGCGTGTGCGTACCGCGCGCGCCTTGTGTTGTACCAACTCGCCACCAACACCGCAATTCCAGACGATAAAGCCGAGCGAGTTGCCGGGGTTAGAGGTCAACCGGGTCCAGTAGCCGGTGTCCAACCAATCAGCGACTGGCAACCGGCCGGACACTTCGCGAGATCGACTCGGACGATTGTCTTTTGTCTTCGGCTGCTCGTAAGACGGACGTCGATGAATTGTACGTCGAAGTCACGCGACCGACCGTGCCCGCCGACCGGCTGCTCTGAATTTTTATTCGCTTCGACCGATCGCCGCGCCAGCCGATCGATTGCCACGGTTGGCGCTGCGTTCGTGGGATCTACTTCGTTCTTCGTACGCGCGTACGATTATCGTACGTGAACTCGAGACTTTTTTTAACTTCGATCGATCGACCGATCTCCTGACATTCTCAAACACGGAGGACGATCCTCTTCGACTTTGCTCTTCCGCGCGAAATCAGCAGCCAGACGCTTAGTCGATGTGCAGAAACGTTTGCAGCGCGGACAAGTTTCGCGCGTACGGCAGGTCCGCTCGTAAATCGTTGACGAAAGGTTGCACGGTTTGCCAAGCGTCTCGAGCGACCGTGTCCTGGCTCCGACCGAGGAATAAAAGAGATTGGGCCATTAGAACCGGGGAATCGGTCCACCGGTTGATTTAGGTTGCCGTGGCTTGACCGCTCTTTGGATAATGGGCAAATGATCGTCGCCTGCCGGTGATTTCAGGGCCGTGTGTTTTGACTGGAGCGAAGCACCTATCGACGATTCCGCTCTTTCTCGCTCTATCTATTTTCCCATCCCTGTCACTCTGCCTCTTGGGTAAGCGCCTCTCAATTTCGGCTCATTTGCCTACCAAATCCGCCGGCCTATAAATACACGGCTACTCCTTCGGTGAACCGGGTCTCAAGGTCATCTGTAATTACCTCACCAACGACGCTACGCCCTTGTACGGACGTTTCTCTTTCGCCTTTTTTTAAGCTCCGTTCGATTTTTATCGTTCCTGTCGCTGTATTCGGTCGGGCCTTTATTAAATTCCCTTTCGTTGCGCTTAATCTTCGAGTTTTCTTCTCACGGTTCGCGTTACCGGCTTCCTTTCTGTTCTGGCATCAATTTCGTTCAGACAAAGATATTAATCGTATCGATAGATGATCGTAGAAAGAGGCGGTATTTTTTTTATAATTGTCCATATCTTTTTACCTTTACGAAGAGTGCCATAACGAAATAGACTAACCGGAGACACGATGAGAGAAATTACTGATCGCGAGTACGATACAACACATCTAGAGACACTTACCTATCAAACGCAGGACGTCGGCTTCATTGAATAATTTCCCCTTGATACATTAACCTCGAAAAATAAATCGACAAAACCTATGTACGTGGAACGAAGAAGGCGAGCCAGACCACCGATCGAGAGGCCCAGGCATCAAAGCTACCACAGCAATTTCACACGACGTCGTTCAATTCCCTCCAACGTATACACGTAGCCAGCCTACGAACGAATCATACAACGAGTCGCTTCTTTCTCTAAACAAAACCAAGACTGCATCCTCTAACACGGCCCATTTCGAAAACCGAGGAATTGAAACGTTCCGCCGATGGATTCCGTGCCGTGTTGTACCCAGAAAGAAGAAAGAAGCCAATCCAACAGGACACACCTGCAAGCCATCAGCTACGCACGAGGCAAAAAGAGAGGCGACCGTTTCCAACGTTTCCGTCGCTCGAGAACGCGCGAGTCTACACACCGACGCTCGAAACTATCCGCAAACGCGCGCTTCGAGAAAACACGATTTAACGAGAATTATAAAAAGATGCAAAACGATCCAGCGATCTTAATTCCTTACGATCAATACCGTTACGCGTAGCGTAATATATTATCGCGCGACAAAGAGCTAACTTATACCTCCTACCAATTAAAAGTGATCTACCGACTCCATAATTCACGATTAGCTTTCACAATTTAATCAAACTCACGTACTATCGCGTAATTACATTCGCGTAGCGTGTATCTGTCCGTGGACGTTCCGATTGGCCAAGGATACCGATCTTTGCACGCCCGTTTTGGAACATATTCGTCGCGTTGCAAGAGAGCTGGGACAGGAGGACGAGTACGAGGAGGAACGGAGGAGCGGCGCTGGCCTGACGTCATCGGGAACGAATGCTCTGAAGCGGCGTCGTTCAGGTTGCGTCAGGGGGATCCGTGATGATGGTCGGAGCTCTTCTGATCTGGTAAGCGGTCGCGGAGTAGGAGGAGAGGACGACGGGGTCACCGTCGCCGGGATAACCTCACACGTGTGCGGCCCGAAAAAAGAAAGGCCAAGAAGGAAAGACGACGGCGACGCCGGAGGCGAAGCTCCAGCTCGTCGATGGGGAAGGAACGGGAAGAGAAGAGGACGGTCCGCGGAAAAATAACCGACTCGCCACGAACGGAGGCCGATCCTCGTTTTCTTATCGGCCACGGCGTCGATGATCGTCAGTTAATCGCGCAACCCAGGTGATAACGACCGTTTCCGTCGACGTTCTGGGACGGGCTACTGCGGACGTGAAAAATTTTCCATTCGTATCCAGAGAAAACTGGTTTCGAGCTAGTCGCGAAGTCTGGTAGTTGGTTTAAAAAGGAAAAAAAAGAAAAAGAGAGAGACGTTGTAAATTATCTCGATTCTTGTTCAAGTGTAACTTAACGGATCGCGATTATCTTGAAACGATTGGAATAATGGTTGATCCGTAGGAATTATTTCGTTTAATTCGTAATTCATTTCGAAACGTTTGTAGGTTCTACGGAACAGTTTTGCGTTAATAACCGAGACATCTTGATTAACTCGAGGTGGAACTGCTTCTTTTCCGAGAGTTGAAAAATTTATAGCAACGTGCGGTATCATTAAATCCGTAGTATCGAATGATATTTCAAACGACTCGCGACATAAGTGCAACGATTAAAAGAGTATCGAAACGTTTCGAGTTAAATCGTCTACAGTGCGCAAAAACTGGTTTAACTCGCTATTTCGCTAGTAGATAAGAATAAAAATATGACCATTCGTATACCTCTTAAGAAAAAAAAAAAAAAAAACTAATTCGAACGAACCACGTTGTTATTCAGCTGAAAATTCCGTCAAATCGTCTGAAACTTCAAACACCGAAGAAGCTTGGAAAATCCACGAAGGTTTTGAACGAGACAGAAAGCTAAGTCAGGCACGAGTATCTCGAGCTGATGGCCTAATCATCGGGGGCAGGCTTGCTCCGGCTTGAAACGGCACGGAGGCGACGTCGACTGTTACTATATCAGGCGACAGGCGTGACGATATCGTAAAGTAACGTCGTTGTTTTCCCACCGGGCTGTCGCTGTATTTTCGAGCTGGTCTGCAGTTTATCCAGCACCAGTCACGGATGACAACGGTGCACAGCGTGGCCGCTTGGCTACCTTACTTGACCCCCGTACAACGAGGGACAATTGGGTGTAACAGTCTCCCATTCGTTTGTCCGTCCGTCCATCCGACGAGCTGTTCGTCCCATCCAGGCCGTTCGTGTTTCTCTGAATCCACGGCCGTGTAACACGTCCATTATGCCCGCGGTGCAGTCGCGTCTGCGAACGTGTTCTCGTTTACGTAGATACGTGTGCGTGCAATCTCTTTCTTTCGATCCTTCTCTTTTCTCTCTTTCACCGTCGCTTGTCTTTGATCGTTTTTGAACTCCGTTAGAATATCGTTTCTTATTCTTATCTCCTTTCTTTCGGACGAAGGAAAAATCGACCTTTGGAAATCGCTTCGTTCCGTCCACGAATAAAAATTTCCTCTCTTCTGTCGCTTTGAAATTGCGACTTGGCACAGGTTCCCGGGACACCCAGTATATCGCACGGAAAATTGTTCGTTTCGCAAGTTGGTAAAACTTTGAAATCGCGTATTAAAAATGGTTTCAAAGGGATCCACGAAAATGACGACGAAAAGAAAGAGACCATCCGTAGATTCGTCCAAGGTTCTTCGCTTTTACGTTCAACGTGACTCGAACCTTCCTTCCTGTTTTTTCGGAAGCGCTCCTTGTATCGAGCATCGATCGACAAGGCCCGTATTGGCATGCTCGTGCGTGAGGTACATATCACCTGATCGAGTATTCGCGGCATTTGGCCACGAGGGAAGAGAACACGAGGGAGGCGAACGTACGAAAAAGAGGAAGAGAATAGAACCTCGGTTTCGAGCACGCGCCCTACTCTATCCGCTTCCGCCGCGTAGACGCGTTCGATTCGTTCTCTTCAGTCGCGTCTCACGCCACGAGCAGGGAGTGTGCATTCCTCGTCACCGGTTTTCTCCAGAACTCGTCGATCCGCGGTATAAAATATACGTCTCGTTTAAATACCTTGCAAAGATACATCGTCTCTGTAATTCGATATCGCGATTTACTATGCACAGAATCTTGAGTACAACGCGTTAATTATGTCACCTTTTGATAGAAAAAGATAATTGATCAGGAAGATAGAAAATGCGATATCATCTCGGTATTCCTAAGATTCTAGCGCCGAATCCTAACTTCAGCAGTCGCTAGATCATTCTAACATTTTCCTCCTTTTTCATTTTTCTCTTTCTATCCTACTCTGCATGACGTGTCAACGAGTACATGATCAAGATTCGAGGTTCGATAACGTTGACGTTAACGAGAAGTCCCAACGACGTAGGAACGTTGAAACGCACGCGGTAAATCGATTATGTAATATCGATCGCTGGGATCCTTCGTTTCGATCGGTATTATTCGAACTTTTATTTCAGCGTCTTTTCTCCGTCTAACCGATAGAATTCTTCGAGTGCTATTAATTAAAGACACTCGAGAATCCTTTCTCACGCGATTCGACTAATATCGTTAGCGAAATTTTACAAAGCACACGTTGCAAGTTAACGCCAGTAATAAGTCGTCTTGTGCAACAGTAACAAGTTTAATAGCAAAGGAAACAATGTTGTCGGCTTTGTCTTGCCTAGATTTGCTTTTCTTTTTTTTTTTTTTTTCGATACTTATAATATTTCTTTCGCTCGGAAAGATATAAATAAATGTGATAACGCGGATTGGCAATCGTGCAACTTTTTTCAATCGAGGTGGCTCATGGAGCAAGTGCTTTCTGAGTCATCGAACAAAGTGAAGCTGATTATATTTTATACCCTGCCGTTAATTGCGCCCGTAAAGATTCGTTTATACAAGACTTATAAATAATGATGCACCGTGTCACTCAACAAATAACGGTCTTATCTGTGCAATAAAGAACAGTTTGAACGTATACAGCGCTGTCAAACGAGTCTTATTCAATGCTAAATCAATATAGAGGCAGTAGCAACGTTTTCATTCAATTCTGACAATTCTTCCCAGAAAATTCACATAGCTGAAACGTATATTACATGTTGTGCCTGTGAAGCGAATATACATACACATAGACGCTTAAAATTACTAAAAATAGTTGGCAACCAACGTTAAAATGCATCCAGCAAGCATCTTAACGAACCAATGTTTATTCAATCTTTCCCACGTGTTTATCAATCTGCTACGTTTCAAGCATCGAGATTACCTTCAATATGCACGTTTGAAACCGTTGAAAATTTTAATAATTCCTTGACTCCGAGTTGGCGTTGTACGCAGCCTGGCGTGCTACAGAAAATAAAAAAATGTCTTCCGTCTGAATGCAACGTTTCGTCAATTTTCGAGGCTTCGCCGCTAATTAAAAGTGTCATACGCGTGCTTCGCTCCGTTCCTACTCGTTTATCTATTTGCTACGAAGGATATGCATACAATTTGCGGAAAGTTAACATGTTTATTCACTGTGGCACAGAAGCATCTCTACTTTCCTTTACACGCGTTATGCCTTTATTAATTATTCATTGTGCAATGTTTGCGTTCGTGTTTCTTTCGTGTCAAGAAAACTTGTCTCGATTCGCACACCGGAAACGCTTTTACTTCCAAGGATGCCGTAGCTATAGCGCTAGCTCGGTTCTTAGCTGCTTTGGCTCCAATCGAATGGCATTCTATTTTATCCTATTTCTCTGACTTTCAAGGATTTCGTATCAATTTTTACAACGTATATGCAACGGTGCCGCACGAACAAACGTCGCGTCATCGAAACGTCCGATCCTCGTCGATCAGAAGAGCGAGTCAGCCAAAAATCGTCATTTCGCCCCGCGCGGAACCTAGCGAACAAACGGATGGGCTAATTTAATCTTCCCATAAATTAATCACGACGCATCTATGCAACGGAACGCGACCGCACAGATGACGGGCTCATCGCGTCGCATTCATGCTAATTTCTAACCAGACGTATAATATTCTTATTAAACGCAACCGCGCGTTACGCGACCACTTGGTCGGCACCGTTGTTTCGCACATCTAATCCAGCTACGTTAATTGACATCGTCTAGAAGCGGACACGCCGTTTCGAAGATCAACCTTTCTACGCAAGTTTTATTTGTTTAATTTTCTTCTATTTAATTAACGTGTGTATAATTGCTTGTTCATATTTCAGGTACGTTCGTCGAATAACAAATAAGATCGCGTTGTGTGTATTTTGACAAAGATAGTGGAATTAATGGCGTGATGTAATTAAGAAGGTGCAAATTGTACAAGATAGTGGATAGAATAAACGATAAAGCATATGAACAAGATAAGCAGCGAGTAATTCGGCTAAACAAATTGATGTTGAAATAAGATGTATCAATGGAAAAAGATGAACAGAACACGTTTTTTATCCCAAAATGTACCAAAACGAAGGAAATGATTTTCTTCGTCGATAAACAGAGAAGTAAACTAAATAAAAACCATTAAAATCGCAGGTGTCGATAAAATTTTATTTAAAAGTAGAATTTATATAACAGATAGGAATATAGAACCGTATATAGTATATGTAGTAACTATAGATAGTACGTGAGATTGTTGCGTGATGCGATTGAAGAGATACGTGTTTTTGAAGGAGAGTTAAAAATAATAAGCACGAAATTAATGATCAAATTTGCACAGTTGCGTGCTAAAGTCATCGATCAGATAAATTCTTCTGCCAAGTTTCTAACGCGTTCATTGAATAAAATGGCAAATAACTTTGCGTGTTTCAATAGGCGTGAAATAAAATGATTCATAAAAAGTACAGAAAATTTCAATCTTCAACCTTAAACGTTTCAATGTATCCGAGTAAAAGAAAATGAGATACAATAGTTGTAGGTAAGTTAACGGTGAACATCTATCGGACATAAAACACGATTCGCTGTAATTCTGACACATAATTCTCAATTAATTCTCGGTTCTCAATTAACTCTCAATTAATTGTGAATATAGTTTAAGCGTTAAAATAGCTCGACTGTTTTCCGTATATCGAATTTTGTTCCATTTGCTGTCGCCTTTTATTTCGTCTTCTTCTTTCGCAGTGTGAGCTTCACGCCTGTTTTCGTGCCTTACCGACGTTAAAACAGTGTTTAACTAGTAATTACTAGTAATTAGACGAATAAAGAAATAGTCTGTATCGTAACTCGTTCGTTATCTAGAAAACAGACGAAATAAAATAGAAATGCCGTGCGAAAGATGTAACAGATGTTTTGGAATTAACTGAAACCACGAATCTCGGTTTCTTCTTAACTGTAATCTGCCCTAACCCTTCGACGATAGAATAGTTTCACGAAGGCTCGAGTTGTGCGAACGGAGAAGTTCCAGATGAGAAAATTATTCCAAACTTTGCCGCGTACCTAGATTTCGAAGAGTGGCCATTTAAACGAAATAAAACTCGTGACATTCGAGGTTTTTTCTTTATTCTCTTATGACAAATAGTCTGTTAAAAGATATTCGTCTACGCTAAAAGCCGAAGCCTATCGCTTCGTAAATCTAAATGACAAATAACGTTCGATTTAACAAATTGTCAACGTGCTAGAAACTACGAGCGTTATATTAATTTTTACTGGAAACGTGTCTCGACGTGAAACACAAAGATAGTTTCTACGCGAGCGAATAAAACGGCGAGTGGCCTGGTTCTTAGTCGTCGGCAACCGGCAATCCCTTTTCGGAGCATCGGCGACGTCGAAATCCGTCGTGCCCATCCAGGGAAACTTCTCTCCGCGCTCGTCACAAGCGTCGAGGGGCCCCTCGAGCTGAACTCGCATGCGAGAGAAGCCAGAGCCCAAGCCTGCCAAGGGAATATTATACTTGACGATGACGCGTACGCTCCGCTCCGCGAGGAGGAGGCCTGTCTCGCCTCCGCGTCGGAGCAGAGGAACCTCCGCGAAGAGGAACAGAGACGGAGATAGCGAGCTTTCGACAGAGACAAAACGAGCGGAAAGGGATAAGAGAGGGGAGGAAAATAGGAGTCTGAGAGTTTAAAGGAGGAAGAGAGACGAACCGAGAGGGCAACGGGGCTTGGGAGTAAAAAGAAGGAAGGCTAAAGAGACCGAGGAGTGGTGGCAAAAAGAAGAGAGCAAGGAGACCGTGGAGCGAGAAAGAGGGAGAGGGGACGATTGGGAAATGAGAAATTGAAATGAAAATTGAGAATGCGAAAACAGTTGGAGAGACAAGGGGCAAACAGAGCGAAAAATTGGCGCAATTAAGCAAAATGCAAGAAAACTTAAAAGGGAACAAAGCGAGAGGAGGGTAGCCCGCGGTTAAACTGAAGGATCAAGAAGAAAAAAAAACGGAACAAGAGCACGGAACATAATAACGTAGAAAAAGTGGTTACCGTGTGTGGGCGTAGAACAAAAGAACGAGTGGAGACAGGAAGGAAAATATAGAATTTAAGGAAGGAAATGTACAAGCATGATAAAATTCAAATCTAGGAAGCGAATTCTTTCCTATTTAGCTCTATGTTGATCGATCGCCGTCATATTTTTTCCCCCTTTTTCTATTTTCATCGTTAGATTCGAAAGGTGGAATAAGAAAACCAACTGACTTAAAACATAAAGAAAATTCCAATTAAATAAATGAGCGTCTCGGAATTTAATTCTAAGATGGGAATAAAAGATGAAAGCTAATAAAAAAAAAAGAAAAAAAATAGCGTTTATTACATATAATATTTGATTCCACAGAGATCGGATAAGAAAACTAATTAACTAAAGCGTAAAGAAAATTCCAATTAAATAAATGAGCATCTGAGAATTTAATTCTAAGATAGAAATAAAAGACGCAAGCTAATGAAAAAAATAGAGTTTATTACATGTAACGTTTGATTCCGCGGAGATCGGTTGAGAAGAAATCTATCGTACTCTTTTCTTCAATGCCGAGCCATGTTGCAACGATAAAAACGATAAAAACGATAAAAATGCAGGGAAAAGATGAGCAGGGAGGGAAAGTGAGAGAGAAAGAGAGAAAGAGTAGGAGATAGACGTAGCAAAGATTTAATCAGACGGGACTATTCGCATCAATCTTTTCGGTACGCGTAGATTCGAGCAAACGAAGGAATCGCTAGTTGAAAGCGGAACCGATGTCCCTTAAAAGTCGACGTCCAAGCAAGATCCACGGGTGGTCCCGGGGATATCGGAGAATTCCCGGTAGAAATCCGACGGCGAGAAAGTAAAATGTGTCCGTTGATAATCGCACCGTCGCTTATCGCTGGCAGCAAGGTATGCCAAGGACTTCCGGGGTAGCTTTAATCGATTCGAACGATTGAAGATATATACATAGGTATGCCGGTATGTCTGCGCTTTAGCACCGATGGCCATTGGGATCTAGGGAATTTTGACTAGCAATTCGGTCAAGTTCAACGTCGACGTCGCGATATAATACGAGTAAAATTTTAGATAAATATCGTACGATAAACACAGTTATTTTAACAGTTGTTTGTTTAAATGGCGTTTGGTTGAGTCATATCTTTATTAGTCGTTCCCATTACTTTCGTGATAAATTAATCATTTTTCGTTAAAGTAACGAAATCGTTTTGTATGCGATTTGCAATGGCTGAAGTAATTAAACACGTTTCACTTAAAACTCCGCTTCGAAAGATGCGATATGAAATTACAAAAAAAAAAAAAAAAAACAAAATTATCTTAAACGATCGTCGAAGCGTTGGTAAAACATTTTAATACAGACCCGCCTTATCGCAACCACAGATTGCGCAATTAAAAGTTACGCGAGAACTGCGTGTCACCCGGTATATACCGGCGCACTGAGTATGTAATTGCGAGGGTCCCCTCTTGCATTGACCCCGGTCCCGTCAGACGACTCCGCCGCAGAAATCTCAAAAGCTGATCATACGAGACATCCGGACGCATTTTTAGGCCGGATTGGCCACGTGTTGTGTGCCGGTGCTTGACGAGCCGAGAAGCAAGCTGTCCTTGAGCCGGATGACCAAACACGGCCAGGCCGGTGACACGAGGGACCTCGAAAACGGGGAGATCGCGACACGATTGCGGTCCCGCTGCTGGTTGGAAACGTTCGCGGAGAGGAGAAAGCGAACGCTACCAGAGGTCAATTCTGCCTGTGCTTATCAGCGTTTGCCCTTTGCTTCGTGTTTCTCTCGGCCGGTGCTCGATAACGGAACGCGAGGCGTCGCGAACCAGCCTCGTAAATCGCCGCACGGATCTTTTGAGCGAGCGGTACTCGTCGCACAGATGAAGATGAATTTCAGCGAGCCGCGAGGCACGCGCTGCCGAGAGAAGCGTTCGCCAAGGGGAATATAAATACCGTGTGCCGGACTACGGAGCTGATTTCGAGTGACAAATGTTGCGCGGAGACCGTGTGGAGGGCGTATGAGAATGTTTGCGTGTGGTTGCACGGCGTCGAGATATGCCATCGAGGTTCGTGATCGATAGAGATACGAGCGAGAACGATCGAACGTGGTAATTAGATGTAATTAGGAGAAAATGAAAGTACACGCTTAGCTAGAAAGGACCGTTGGATCGTTGAATTTTGCTTTATGGATTTATTTACGTTGCATCAACCACGCATCACGGTTGTTAGCGATGATTACCGTGCAACGTCGAATTTCTAGTTAAATCGCAGTTACGAAACATTTATTTCGAACGAATCTTTTCTTAAATTCAGCGGGGACGATATTGCTCGATGGAACTCCGCAATAGGTATCGAATTAAATCCAGTCTGATCGCGCCCGTTCTACGATTAAGGTAGAATAAACAGCACCAAGTCAATTTGTATATCTTTCATCAGAATTCAGTATTTCTCCTCGAAACAATTCCAAGCAGGAAATCGTTAAAAAAAAAAAGAAGAAGATCAACAAGTTAATCCAAGTTTGATAGCCAAACATCGACGATCTTCAAGGGCCCCGCTTCCAGTCTTCCCGATTATCGGATTTCCTTTCTTTTTCTTTTAGGCTGCACCTTTCGTCGACCTGCCGGAGGAATACGTAAACGACAACGCTACCGAGATGACGGCAATTGAGACGAATAAAGTGCATTACAATTCGTTCTCGAACGAATCGAAAGCAACGATGTCGAAAGTTTTCTAAACTCTGCCAACGTTGGTATCGTACGTGTGTTTGGATACGTGTGAAACGAAGGCCTCTGCTTCTCTAAAAGACAGACAGACAGACAGACACGGCATTGATCTTAATCGAAGCAAAGGTGAAAACCCGCTCCATCTTCGAGTTAACTCTACGAAACAACAAACCAGAACTAGTTGAACGATAAAACGACAGGAAGTACATCACGAGGATCATAAATATTAATTACACGTTTCTATAAGACGTTCGAATCTCGTGCAACGCTCCAGATACAAGCTGCACCTTATTACGTCGATCGAGCCAGCAGCAAGACAGTCCATCAAGACTATCTTGGGAGGAAGCGTGTCAGCGAGAGGTCGACACGAGCACGCATCCGGCACGCTTGAATGATGAACAGCTCTCGATCAGACACAGCGAGGCGGCCCGTGTCTTCGATAATCGATCGGCCGGGGCCGAGTTTCGGGGCAACGGAATCGTCAAGATTGAGCCATCGGGGACACTCGGTTGGACAGGGAGTACAATGAGCGCGACTGTGCGCGGAACTCGATCGTCTCTCGCCGTCCAATCCATAAATCGAGAGCTACCTCCGTTTTGTACTTCGCTAATTGCCCTCGAGGGGAATCGGTTTCCCAGAGTCTAATAAAGAGCCGCTGTCTCTGTCCGTCTTTTACCTGGTCCGCATCGACAGGAGCGGCGCGCGCGCACTCCACGAAAGAAAGAGAACGAAATCCCATCCCCTCCTCCCTTTCTCCACTCTTTTGCCAGCTCTTACCAGCTGCCGAGGTCTCGAGTTGATCGCGAATCTCCCGACAGAGCGAAAAAGCTGAAAGAAACGCGGCAGACGGAGCAAAAGAGCGAAAGAGGAAGAAGACGGTGGAGGGTCGGTCCCCGTTTTATTTTGGCACGCCGCGAGGAGAGAGGAGGATCCTTTTTATTTCTCCCGTAGCACTGGCAGCCACGCTCGCTATAAGGTATTCTATGATGGTTCGTCGGTTTCAACGGCGCCCCTGCTAAATGGAATACGACCGGAGACGGGTTGGCCAGAGAGAGAGAGAGAGAGAGAGAGAGAGAGAGAGCGAGAGAAAGAGAAAGAAAGAAAGAGAGAGAGAGAGGAAGAGGAGGGCCGTGCAAGAAAGGAGGAACACCAACGGCGTGCAAGAAGAAGAAGAAACAGAAGAAGAGGAATACGACGACGACGACGACGACGACCAAGACGACGACGAAGAAGTAGAAGAAGCAGAAGAAGAAGAAGAAAAGAAGGAGGAGGAGGAGGAGAAGGAGGAAGAGGAGGAGGAGCTGCACGATGGGGGAGCCACGGTGTAACTCTCCTTCCTTCTTACCAGGCATCATCCTCTCTCAGCTAGACTCGGTCCTCTGCCGCCCCGCAGGACCACTCCTGCCCCCATTTCCCCTGGCATTGGGGGATTTTTTCGAGGGCTTGGCCAACGGAGCGAGAGAGAAAGCCGACTCGTAGTCGCCGGCCTGGCAAATGTTCTCGGCCGTACGTACGTACCCACACACCTACGGGGCCTCGTCGTCGAGGTCGATACACGCGCTCCTCCACTTCGCTTCGCTCCGCTTTACTCGCTCCTGGGAGGACGCGTCGTACAGAGCGAGACAGCCTTGCGTGTATGTATACGCGCGAGAATCAGCCGTCGCGCCGAAATCGACTGACAACCGGTGCGACAAGGCCGACAGATAAGATAAGTCCTTCGCGAGGAGAACAGCTTCGAGAGCCTGCTATTCCTCGCGATCTTGTCTGGCTTATCGATCCGTTTCCATCGATTGCCTGCGCGAACGGTATTTTGATCGCTTTAGAACAGCTTATGGAGCTATCGGGAGCAGGAAGACGAGGCCTTTCGGATGAATTACGTATGATTTTAACTTACGAGTCGTACACGGACCGTCTAATGGGCTAAATTGGATAGTTGTTTTCTGTCGAATTTAATATTTTATCGAACTTGGTAGGCTTTGCGTTCGAAGCTCGACGTACCGAAACGAAATCTTATTTAGCCTTCGATTAATCGAACTCGCCGAATCGATCTATTCCACTCGATGGATTACTGTGTTTGGTTGTGCATACAGTTTGTCACTCTCACAAACGTAAATTTAATGCTTCGGAATAGCCTACGCTGCAACGAATCTTAAGGCACTCCTAGTTGCGAAACGTCGTTCCACGTGACTGTCGAAGCGATTTTTCTACGGTAACGTACGTACAACGGTGCTCAACGCTGAAGAGCCTAACAACCATGGACTATCTGCCTGCTGCTTGTGCTTCAAATTCAATTGCCGCGGAGTTCAAGTATCGGAAACTGTTTCATACCATCCATTCTGCGTGCTTCGAGTTTTAAGTTGATCTTGTCACATAGAGGAAACCTCTTTCGATATTTACAATTCTGATTTTTAAATAATATCGTTAGGATACCTTGAGAAACACTACTAATAAGTATCCGCGTAAGAGTAGTTCGTGGCATTTTTGAATATATTTCGTTTATTTGTATCTTTATAGGCTTTGTCTTTTCCTCCTTCTCTTTTTCGTTCCGCTTCCTACTTATTCTTTTATTCGTCCCATGTTTTATCGCGTCACACGAATTATTAGACGACGTTAATGGAAATTCTGGCCGCAAATGCGTTAAAAAATTTCACGGAAAGTAAAAAAAACTTTCATACGTACCACGAGCTGGAAAAGTATTTCAATAACACGCATTCTTTCAGATAAATTCTGTATTCCGTTTTAACTATTTGTAATCAGGATACTCTCGAACGATAAAACGCGTATACACGCGAGTAACTTAAAAACCTCTGTGTACCTGATTCTGAGTGATCGCTAGGAAAATTTTTAACGTCGTCGAAACCAACGCCGGAGCAACAACGGATTGACAGCGAGCCAAGAATCGAATCGGAACAAAATCCGAGTCGCCGACCGAATACAACGTCGGAAGTTCCGCTCGTTCGCGGTATCGGTCGTCGTGCTAATTCGTTAGCAACGTAAAAGTCATCGTTACCAGTCGGTTGCAACCTGGTTGGTCATCCTAGCTCCAATGCTGGCAACCTATTTCGAACAGCGACCGCCAGCAGCTCGGGAGACGGCGTTCCACGTGTCGTCCCCGGGAAATACGCTTATCTGCGAGTCATCCGGGCCCAGCGATGCTAGGCACATCTGCACGTCCGTGCACAAGCCACGTCGGCTTTCGTACTTACACGAGCAAAAGAGCGGGAAAAAGAGAGACGAGAGAAGAACACACGTAGTCAGAGGCTACAAAGCCAGCAAGAGAAGCCAAGAAAGTAGCGGCGAAGTATGGGGTGGGGGTCGTTGGGCGGTTGGGTCGAGGGGTTAGACGAAGAAGCTATGAGACGTTGGCTTTAGCGTCGGCGAAACGACAGAGAGAGAGAGAGAGAGAAAGAGAGATAAACAGACAGGCAGACAGAGACAGAGAAACAGACAGGCAGACAGAGCAAGGGAGAATCGGTAGGAGAGAACTGTTGGAGTCGGATTGAGAAAGGAGAAGTAGATAGGGCGACGGAGGCGTGGGTCGAAGGGAGGGGGCGGGAAGAAGAGAGGCAGAAAGAACCAGAGACGCCAGAAGTGGGAGTCAAGAACCCTACAAGGAATTAAGAGCTTATTCGTAACAGGCACCGTGATGAAGATCCTATGGCTCGTGAAGCGGGGAATGGGAGGAGGAAAGTGCCTCGACTCTCCCACACCGGGGATCTTTGGAATACCAATCAACCGGCTAATACGTTCGCCAGTTTGCCCATGCGGGCGCCAAATTGCCTGGGACGAGAGGCCCTCCGCGTTCCAACTTTCGTCCCTCTGCTGCGAACGTCACAGGGTCCTGCCTCGTTCCAATCCACGAAGAGCGACCGGCGGTGGAGAGAATTCGTAACGCGACCGGGGTCGAACGACCGGGTTTTGTTTTCAAGAGGCTACCGCGGTCAAAACCTTTTTCCACGAAATAGCTTAGGACGAGCGAAAGACCGAGGTGCGTGGGAGACGGTGTTGGTTAATGGAGCACGGGAATTTACCAAACTGTTCTCTGGAATATCGTTAAAACCGTGGACATTTAACGGCGGTTTAAACGGATAAACGTGTGTTTGCGAGAGCGCAGGTTTTTATCTGTTTTACCGAATCCTGAAAAGACGGCGGCAGTTCGTCCCATTCCTGCGTGAAATTTCAATAAGCGACTTTCACGCTACTTCATTATGCGTTTGAAAACGTTTGTCGAGCAGCCTCTAACTTCTCGTGGAAATTCTCGGAAATTTTTTCATTGCTCTTTAAATATTCCGTACAAAAGGATTCTTTCTTTTTATATTACACCAACATAGACGATAGAGCGTTTATAGAATACGCCGAAACAATTGGAAGACTGTTCGATTTAGAAAACTATAAAATTATGTCTATAGTATGATATTAAGCAGAAAACGATCGTTGAAGTCTGGCCGTAACAGCACTGTACTCGTTCTACTTAAATGTAGTCATTGATCGAACAAGGAAGCGTTTCATCGAAATTTCTTTCCAACACTATAAAAAATTCTAAGTCCGCTTTCACTACGAAATGATAAAAGAAGCGAAAAGAAGTTTTTTCAGAAAACCGGCTTCGCTCTGTGAAAATTCACTATCTATTACATTTTCTTGCCACTGTCTCGTATCTTTGACTAATTTCTTCCCTCTTTCAGCCATTTCTTTCATCACCATACCCTTTTCCATTTGCTTTCCTCCCACATCCTCGTCAACTGACTCTCTTACGATCTTCTCCTCTGGAATCAAAAACCAAGAAAGTCGGAACGCGTCGTATAAAGCTTCGACTCTTCGCTACTCGAGCAAGAGTTCGTCATGGAGAGAAGGCGTGAAAAATGCTGCCATTTAGCCGCGATGCGTGGCACAGAATCGCCGTATTCCTTTGAAAGCATTGTACCCCGCCGCGCCGTGACGCCGACTCGTTACAGGTCTTTGAAGCACCTCTTCACGCCAGAACGCGGTAAGAGTCGTATAAGCGGAGCGCGATCGCGGGGCAGTTTGCACACTGGACGATCAGCGTCGCGGCGCTATAACGGGCCGCCAAGTTACGACGAAGGCTTAAACTTTTACTGGTGCAGAAGCGTCAGCGTCTGGTCTTGTTTTTGCTCGTTCCGCGATTCACGAGAAACGGTGATACAGCTCGTTCGACGCTTTTTAAATCAGCATTGTCTCTCATTCGTTCACTACGGATTTCGCGAGTGTTCTCGGAAAACCACGATTCTTCTCTAATGATTTTTAGCCAAGTTCCTTCTGATTTGTGAGAATAACGTACGAAAATATAATTATTCATATTGAAATAACTTCTTTCGTTTTTCTTTTCTGCTGTCCATACGGTATAACTCTTTCGCTGCTTCGACTTCAATGAGTCAAGAAACTTTAGCGTTGAAAAGTCGAAATAAACGCGACGTCTCGCTTACGAAATTCAGAAACGAGAACCGACAGTGTTCAACAAAGACGATATCTTGTTAAAGCAAGACGTATGGCATGGAGTTTTTTAACAGGCCATCGAGAATCGCAGGGAAATGGATAAGAAACGAAGCAGTATCGCATCTAACACCAAGCATCGTCTGAGAAGGGAGTTATACGTCGCGATGGAGCACGATATTGGCTTGGGGCTTTAGTCCGTGGGGTGGCCAGGCTGGGCAAGCCTTAAAACGGCAGTGAGACTTTATAGGAGTTTATCCTTCCAGCGATGGGAGTGTTGTATAGGAACGAAGTCGTTGGGAATTTCTGGCCGTAGCCATGGCCAACGAGGACGTGGAAAATGCCAAGGAACCGGAATTACGGTAGAACAAGGGTGCTGACAAGATCGAACGACCTCTAGGACGATGATATGTCAGGAAAGATGAAAGGACGTCGTTGAAGTGGATTCAGACTGCACAGCTAAACGTCTGCGACTCTGATTCACCTTTCCGAGAAGATTCGAGGATTAAGATTTCTCTTTGCGAACGTAACGATAGCAGGGATGTCGAACGTTGTTCGTCGAAAGTTCAGAAATTGGAAAATTTAGAAATTTCTTACGAAGCTCGAAGTCTTGGAAACTCGGCGATCTAAAGATCTAAGATTATGCAAATTAGAGAGTTTGAAAATATGCAAGAACTTGCGAGCTTGAAACTTTATTAATTCTATAGTAGGTACTTTGACGTGTCAAATCTCGAGCTTGAACTTGAAACTTTTGAATCCCACGGTAAATCCTCAAGTTCGGCACAGAGTTCGCGGATACGGCAGAGCAAAAACCACGAAGTTTCTTTATATTTTTAAATAACTAATCGTCGAGACTTTCAACCAAAATTTCGTCGATCACCCGATCATCTCGAGGAGCCCGAAAACTTCGAACCAAAGGATTTCCTCGAAATCTGCCACCGAGTCCCGATCGATCAAGCACCTTTTTCCGTTGCCAAGCGAATTCACAGCTGGTATGGAATTCTTCTTCGACAAGAGGAGGCGACGATGGCCTGCTAAAATTGCTGTGAACACCTGCGAAGTATTAGCATAGCTTGACTTATTAACAAGGCTAAGTAGCCGTCGAGAGAACCAGATGAAAGTTTCCAACGGAGAGACTTCGCGAGCTTTCCGGCGTTAAGTCATTGACGAGGCTGCAGCCGTTAGTAATGGAACCAGAACACCGTAACGAAGTCCCACACATTCCTGGTTTAACGAACCGTCTCGGCATATTCAAGGTCCCTTTCATCAATCGCGCTGATCTCCTGGAGGTTGACGCGAACTCGTCAAATCGTTCGGTACACTCGAGACATCATCGTTTCGCGTAACTCGTTACACGACCACCGTCTTACTGGATGGACTAATTCATCGTTTCGATACGGAAAGAATTAGATTAACACCTATTATACTAAACGATCTGCCATTTCGTACGATACGTAGCGCGTAGACGAGGCCGATGTAGAAATTAGAAACTTTGCTCGAAAACGTGATTTACGATGTAGCTGAAATATAATCTGTACGCGCGAATTAAAGAGGCCAAGGAACTTAATTGATTCTAACTCGATCAAAAGTTATCCGCTACCGCTGCTTTCCTTTTTCCAACGAATTTTACTTCGCTTAGGAAAAAGGCAAAGGCGACGAACTATCTGCCAAGGCGATGTACCGAACGACTGGTTTTGCGCGAAGCTCCAACACAACTCGCGCGATCTTTTTTCCACCGTTACTCCTTGACGCGTTCGCGGACCGCGCTCGTCGGCGCCGCGAGACGCGCGGCCGACAGGGCAGATCGAAGGGCCGCCACCGTTTCAGGGGAGACTCAGCAGCAGCGAGAAAGAGAGTAGCGAAGAGGGGAAGCGAGCGAAAAATGGAGGGGTAGGCGAGGGTGGTACACACGCGTGCACGTCCAAAACTCAATGAACTGCTATCGATTAGTTGCTCATTTTATTTCTCGTTCGCGTTCGTGCGGCCGACTCGTTAAACGCTCCGACCCCTTCCCTCTTCGCCTCTGGCCGTCCCGTCGTCGCTTCTCATCATTCGCGTTTTTTTTTTCCCGCAGGGGTAGAGAACCGAGTCACGAGGGTAGTGGGTCACGGCGCGGCTTTTTTTTCCCCGCCAAACGACAAAACGGAGAAAGCAGGTCGCGCGGGATGCTTTACGGTGTCCTCCGCTATTACATAGGCTCCTCTCTTCGGTAGCTTGACCAGCACGCGCTGCGGTAAGAACGTGATTTTCTAAATAGCTGGGCCCGGATAACGGGCCCCGGTGCTCGGTTCTGATCTGCCGGTGAGCGGAATCGCGTGCATTTGTTCCACGATGTAGAACGATGGTTAGGGTTTGGGATTGAGTTTCTTTGCAGATTTGAAAATGATTGGCGACGTAAGTGGGAAAAAATATATAGCGTACCAAGTAGAGTGTACCGAACAAAATTCAAGTAGTTTTGATTGAATCGATGAAGGTGAATGCTGCAAGTTTATAGCGTTCAAGTGCCAAAATGAACAAACCGGATTTTATGTTACTTCCGACAATTACGTCATTTACCGCTTTAACTTGTCGATTATTAAACGCGCTACTACCTTTTTCACATTTCCGACCAAGTAATTTCGTCGTAAATTGGAAACTGGGACGGGTACGATTTATAGAAGTTTTTATAGCAGATGCGTAAACTTATTACCACTCGCATATAGTAGATATGTTCTAAAATGAAATTTATGCGAACGGTAAGCATAAATCAAGCAATTAACCGGGGTGTTGAATCACGGATCACCAACGGCTTTCACTTGTTACATTTTACAACCATATGTTGCTTCGACGCTCCAACTGGATGTCTTCGAATACAGATTCCTCGATGTAATTAGCGATTAGTACAATATGTTAATTAATGAAATTTGGCGAATAAAAATTGTCACTAACATCGATAGAGGTCGTATTGATATTTCTCGTATCTTGTTTCTGTCCGAATACATATATGTATTTTCAAGTATTCCTATCATTGTACTATTTAACATGTACATACATTTTTCATTGATTATTACAATTCAGCTGAATGATCGTTGTGGACGAATAAATTACGTTCGCCATCTAAGTATACTCGTAAAAAGACGTATACATGAAATTATAGTTTCCATTGAACATATCGAGTAATTTTTGCTCCTAACGCGTACTATAAATATTATACCTTAACGCGTATATACACTTAACGCGTACCATAATCGTATATCAAGGAAAATTCAATAGAAAGTCAAGCAAACGTAGTCGTACCTGAAAAGGAAACAGGACTTCCTCTATTAGTTTGCCCCTTGCCTCCAACGTAATACCTACTTCTCACGTGAATGACCAAGAATCATCGTTTCAGAGAGAAATCCGGCTAATTCGCGGTTCGACTTAACGAGCGATCGTTCGATTTGGCCCGCATCCAATTGTATTCGTTCCCCCGAGCAAGGGAGACCAGGAGGAGAGTCGAGTCGCGGGGGAGGCAGACGAAGAGTTGGAAGCGGGCGAGGAAAGAGAAGAGGTGGCGGCCGCGTGTCGAAAGGTGCGTTGTACTCAAACAAAGTAAGATATAATTAGACGGGTAGACGGCTGCGACTGCAGGAAGCCCACGTGTGAAAGTCGCTCGCAGAAACCTCTCGGTCATCGCTAAAAAGATCCCCAGAAGCACGGGAAATCGCGCACTTTCTACGACTTTTACCGCGATGCACGATCGCTGTTGCGCCGAAACTTACTCGGAAATAGACTGTTCCCCGAACGTTCCAGCTGTTTTCGAGTGGCCATCTCGATTCCTCCTTGCGTTCGATGCCGAATCGCTCGATAGAATTCGACTGCAACACGTATCTACGTACACTATCGTTTAAAAGTATCTGCACGTATGCTGCGAGTTTGCTCAGCTTTTGGCACGATGTAAATCAATTAAGAAATTACAGATAAAGAAATCTTGCGATTATTTCACTTTATCGTTGTTGTTCGATTATCAGACGTTCCACGTAAACTGATAAAAATTCACGTTACCACTGAGATTGACAATGAGACTAGTTTAAGCGATAATACCTAGTAACACGAATATCAACTTCTACGTCCTTTTGATTTTTATCATTTTCAAGTCTTTTATCTTCTAAAGGAAAGAATCACTGGTTTCCTTCTTTAATCCATTAATCGCTTCAAATCCATTCTAATTCCGTTAATCTCCCTTCGCCCCCCCCTCTCCCTCTCTCTCTCTCTCTATATCCTCACGTTTTAAAAACCTGAATTCGTTTTAGTAGAAAATTATCCTTAAAACACGTTGCAACGAAATTCTTTCCACGTATTCGGAACAACGCGATAGATGCCAGAATATCGATCCTATTTTTCGTCGGGCGAGTGCATAACGCAGCGACGCCCAAATATTTACCCGTTTCGAAATATCTACCCCCTTCTATTGCCACGGCCAGCCAGATGAGAACTGCTGAGGTCGGGACTCATTGTCAGAAGTCTTGGCATCTCTCGTGCGAGTGGGCGTCGCTAGCGATGGAACGTCTGTCGGTAGCTCATGGTTTCGTCGCTTCTCTCTACGTATTGTCTGTGTATGTGTGCGTACATGCGCGTGCGAATATGCGTGCAATGCTCGTGGTTCACACGTAACCACACGCACCTTATGCGAGCGGATGCACACCTACTACCTACGTAGATGCACGCCAGATCGACGCATCCTGCGTCATTTCAACGTTGAAACGCTGCCCCGCTCGATTTGGCAGAGGCGATTCTGTCATCTCTTGGCGAGATCGTGGCAGTTCGCGTTCTACGATTGTTTAAACAGTTTTTTCTAAACGATTTCAACGCGAAAAATATTTAGATGTCTATTCTTTTTTTCTTTTTTTTTTTTTTTTATGGCGATTGAAATTCATCGAACGGAAAAGCAAGATTCTTTTCGAACGAATTCGTCCAACGTTGAAACTGTACGGAACTTTCTTGGACAAATGGCACTCCGTAATCAGGAAAGAACTTCGCCACTGTATGTTTAATCAACCGCGACGATTTTTGCGAACTTTACGAGATACTGTCGTCCACGGAACCCGCATTCATAGCGAACGACCTGACGTAACGCCGCCATGCGTCATCGAATGCAAAGTCCAAGACATGTTCCATTTCCGAATACATACCGCTAGCAAAAACCTATGTTCTTGCAAATACTACGCTTCGTGACGTAAATATTCGCATTTATTAAACAAGGATCACGTACTTGTCTCGTACTTAAAGTTAAAATTCCTTCAAACTTTACACCATGCGTAATTCTTGAAGTACAGTCGATGAACAAGCGGAAATTATTGAAATTTCAATTATCAGGATTATCCTCTTCATTCTAACGACGATATTCTCAATAGCAAGTTGAAGATACACGGAGTGATTTAAAAATCACCGAGACTCTTCGAAAACTCTCAATTTCCAGCACAATCCGAGGCAATTCGTGGTTTCCGGCGCACGGTTGCGGTGGCCGAGGTCTTTTCAACCCATCGCTAAATCCAGCAGGGTGATAAGTAAAAAAATACTCTTCGTCCCCCACCGTGGTATCGTCGCGGATTGTCTGCAAATTGCACTCGACCGGTGCGTCGTCTGGCACGGCCAGGTCGATGTACCCGGTGTTCGAAAAATGCGCGATGACCTGCGTCACCGTCTGTTGCGAGTTTGCTGCGTATACGGCGTACACCTCGGCAGTCCAATCATCGGGTGCAGTCACGATCCGGCCCATGAATACGAGCTGAATGCTGTTGCACCCACACTGCGTTTCCGTGATCACACGCCTGCACCGATCGATCTATCGAAAGCGGCTTGGTCGCGATTCTTCGTCGATTTGTTCAAGGCGAACGGTTTCGTTCGTTCGGCGAATCATCCAAGATTTTTATAATTACTTTCGCTTCGATGACGCTCGAAACGATATTACGAGTAGCCAGTGCAATAGGATAGGTCAGCGTGTAAAGTTCGATCGCTTTTCTAATGACAAAAGTCACGAACAAATGCGAATGTGGGAAAAAGAAAATAAAGTATAGAATATGGAATATATGGAAAATGCGGTATCAGGATACATCGCGTAGGACGTGAGATGTAAGACGTAGGACGTAGAGGATCGGATAGGATACAGAGTTTCGGATGTCTGATTTAAATAACCGCGGAACGATCATTTCGAAACCGACTAAACAACCGGCAAGAGGATGCGCGAGTACTTAACGAATATTGAAATTCGATTTTCACGTAAACGCAAGTCTATGCGAAACAATTTCATTGTACATTTACGACTTACTTTTACACGAGGAATCGCTTCCTTTTCGTTCGTACGACAGTATTCTGTATAAAATGTAATAATTGCTACAAATCTGAGAGACTCTCAGAATTTATTTGGTCTAAATCATTTCGATATCAAAGAAACTTACGACGCGCGAACGATATTACATAAAATAACGTGCAGAAATGAGATACGTAAAGGTGGAAATCTCTACGTCGGACCATTATCCGGCACACAAATCAAGGGAAGGTGTTGGCGTGATAGTTAGCCGAGACGCTTGTAATCAGTGATTAGCGATCGAGCGACAAATCGTCCGTTATTGGTGCTTGGCCGAGCATCGTGGCTCGCTCGTTAATATCACTCTTCTCCCCCTTTCATGACGAGGACGAGGAGCAAGTTCAAAGTCGTAGATTTCAATTAGCTTGACCGGTGCAACGAAGCACATCGGGCTGAGAGAGAAATAAGAGAGGGAGAGACCGCGACAGAACGCGCCGCCGCTCATAATCGAAATGCAAACCGGCCAGATCGATGATATTAGTCGTGATAGCTTATCTGCGACTCGTCGCGATAATGGAAGGGCAACGGGCCTCCGCGGCACCGTGATTGATGCAGTCGTACACGGAATAAGACTGGTGTCTGGTCCGCGCAATTAATCGCGCCTGTCACCCCTAATTCGTTATCGTTCCCCTAACTCTGCGCGTAGAAAGAGTATGGCACAAGCTGAGCGATCGGTTTTGGGGCTTCGGATAATCTCTTTTCGATCGGAGTTCATGATTTCTCGAGATTGCCTGCAGTTTCGAACCAAGAGGTCTGATCGATGGCCGTGCTTTTTTTCCTTTAATCGCTGGAGGATTTTATCAATGAACTTTGCGGGTAACTTTACGACGATATAACAAGCGAAGCAATCAGACGCTTAGATAGCGAGGAAGATACAAAGTAGACGAGTTTACGGTGAGTGTTTAAACGCACAATTGTATAGTTTTTCGTATGATGCGTATCGTATATGGTTGCTCGAGATATCGGCAGGAAAACAGCCGAAGAGTATAAACGTAAAGAGATCTTCGATCGATGGTAGGAGACGAAAAATCGGAGGTTGACGGCGACCGAGAGCTGGCAGCAGTAGTAGCGTTTCAGGCATCCTACTCTAGAAAGCAATCGACCGGTTGATTACTATACTTTCTCTCGGGCAGCAGCTTGACTGCCACGAAACTTAGGTGTTACGTGCATCATCGGGTGGTGAGTTTAGCATAAAAATCTCCTTGAAACGATGCCGTATGAGCGCGCGTGCAGATATTACCGGGTATTACCGTAACTGCCGCTGGATTATGGCAATTTTCAATTTTGCCGCGCTCTCAATCGACCCCACTCCGAATGACTCGGCTACTATGCCAACCAAAGAAAAATCCGACGGACATCACAGAGTGGTAGAATTTCTTTTCTCTTCGACCGTATTGATGCAAAAAATTGATCGATGTAAAAAGGATCGGTAATATCCCAGTTATAGTTACAAGAGCAAATTTTCAGCAGAGACGTTCTAGAATTTTTAATATTTCGTCCCGTGTCTGTCAACTTTTTTCCAATATTCGTACCCGTTTGCGTTACAAGAGCGATATGCTCTTGTGTAAACCGAATCGAACTTACGCGTTTAATTTTGTAAATTTCTATCTGCGTATAAAATTACTTCGAAAGAATACATTTTTAGTTGCGAAAAATAAATAAAACCCAATATCAAACTCTTTATATCGTAAAATCAATACGAAGCGAGTAAGATTGTAAATGAACGTAATTTTTCCGTATTTATCTAGCGAAATTAAACCGAAGCATTGAAACAAATATTCGTAAATAATATAATTTAAGAAAGATTGGAACTACCTTCAAACTGTTTCTGTTCGTTTCCCCTCCAAAGAGTCGTGTGGGACACAGTGGCGAACTCAGTAATTACAACTCACCTATAAAGAAATAGAGAACAATTTTTAATTACTCAAAATATAATTACAAGCGTAACGAGCACAATTACATTACGTTTATCTTTGAACAGCATTTTCATTCATCGATGAAATGTAATTAAAAACCAGTTTGATTCCACTTTTATATACCCATGATGTTGCAGAAAGGTTTAAGAATTTACTCATCGGACGAATTTTGTCCTACGCGAACAATTTCAAAGATATTCGCGGGAATCGATTTAAATGTAACATCCTGTATGAAAGAAGAGGTTAAAAAAGCAGGAAACATTCAACCGTAAGAATACAAATTCCAAATACAAACACGCGTTTTTGCATGGTTGTCGGATTTGCGCGGTCAATTTAACCGAGTCGTCAAATCCCCGCGAGCGAACCTTCTTTCGTCCCGGTGAATTCCTCGTGGAAAAAAAAGAAAGAGAAGGGGAAAAAAAGAAGAGCGAAGGATAAAAACGAAGAGGCGACACGCGTGCAGAAACCACGTTCTAAATTGCGCTCGACAAACGAGGCGATTTGACGCAGCTTCGTTGGCTCGTTCTGCTCGCGCCCGTTCGTGACTGCTCGAAGAAGTAACGGTGAGGATCGCGAGGATTCTTTGGCGAAGGTAACGGAGTGGATGGCAGGAAAGGTCGTCAGGTGTATCGAGCTAAATTCATCGCACAAGATCGATAATGCTCGACGTTCTGCCCGCCAGGGATCCTGATCTACGAGATCTACGACGAACTGAGTCAGGGGAACGCGATTACATCGACGCGTGCATCATTGATCCTTGAGGAGAAGCATTCCCTCGTTATTTAACCTTTTCCTACGAGAAACGCATCGTATAAATTAACCGCTGCAGTGTATAGATTTAATTGATAACGACGGATGATTTTATACGCGGTGTATGTGATCAGAAAGTAGTTTGTGAAAGTGTTCGAGCAATTTTTGAATAATACGTTAAGCGTGAAAAATTCGAAAGGTAACTGCACGATCTCAAAATCGAGCGTTACGTTGTTTCGTCGGTTACTTTTTCTACAAAATTTCACTGTTTGTTATTTGCTCGTAAAGAATCCATGCGACTATTTATTTTCTTTTCTAACGTACATACACGTTCGTTTAACACATATTCGTTGGTACACGGCGGTGAAGCAAGGGAGAACGCGATGGCGGAGGTTCGACCGAATTCTCACTGTTTCCCGGAGCAATTCCATCGAGAGTCGGTTTACGATCCCATCCCAGACCGTACCTCGATTTCTTTGTCGACGTTACAACCGAGCCGTACATTTCGCTTGGCGAATGTCAGAGGTAACGTTGTGCCGTGCTCGCCGACGGTTTTTCGCTGCGAGTATGCTCCGAACGCGATACGAGCCGGACGGAGGCGGAATGAAAGCCGTTGAAAGCATCGCCGAGAAGGAGACGAGGGGAAAAGGACCACGGCGAAAGAGGAGACACTCGTCTCTTTTCAAAGACTTGTTTAACTGCTAATTGATTCTGCTTTATTACTTTTTAGATAGCGCGAATGAAAATGAACGTTTGAAGAATGGAGCGATAAAGAAATTTATACCGTGTCCGAGAATATGGATTTTTCGATTTATTTTACCGTTTATGAGTACGATATAGGTGTATATGTTAAATGACGCTTGCAAAAAATGAGGTTGCGTCTTTTATCATAGCTTCGACTTTTAGCGATCATCGCATCGCTAACATTTCTAGTTTCTCGTTCGCAAATAATTCCACCGATTTTCTGACTGAAGCTTTTCTGAAAAAAAAAAAAAATCAAGGAAACTCTATAGCTATCGCATTTGCCTCTCGATTTTCCTTTCCGTTCCCCTCTAACTTTCACAAACGTTCACGTGCCATAAAACTCAGCCGGAACAACGATCATCGAGCCAGCCCAGTAGCGGCGCGTACAATTTCAAAAATCATCCCCTAGACGAAACGTATACACTGCTCACGCACACGTCAACGTGTTTTCGCCGATGCATCGGCAAATAAATTAAATTTTCCTACCTCGCAAACCGGTCGATAGTGCAACGATATTTTACATTTTCCATCGACAAGCGGTCACGGTCCCCGGTTACCCGATGATTTAAACTCGGGCGCATCATCGCGTCGGCACATCAAAAAATTAAATCAATTAAAACAATTCGTTTAATTGAAATGATAATTGAGTTACACGCGAGTGTCGGGATGCCGGTCGCTCGAACCTTCGTTCGCACCTTCCCGACCCGGAAAACGTCAATTTTTGGTTGTAATTTGCTAATTAAACGTTAATGCTCGCCAAACAAATGTGCCTCGTCTTAATGAATAAACGTTCGAGTGCTCGGCTGGCACCCTGTCGCGTTCACCGCGAACGATATTCCCTCTCGAAGCTGCCTCGCCACGGCGACAGCTCGTTAATGGGAAAGAGGAATAACGTATCCCGGCTATTAGCGTTTGTTGCCGGTGTAATTTGGCATAATAAGGCCGATGGCCGCGTTTTAATCTTCGTTATTGAATTCGTTGGCTAAACATCCCCGACTGCCGATTGAAACGCATCGGACCCGATTTTATGACGATTGATTTTTGGCTCTGGCAATGCTGCTCAGCACGCGATAATTATGTACATTCGATTTTATACCTATTACGGTCGCTCTCTGATATACAGCTCTACCATACATACAGTTCCGACCATCCAGTGTAGATGTTTTACAGAAGTCGATGTAAAATATGATTTATTCAGAATATAAACGGAAGATCATCTTTTTTAACGGGTTTCTGTTCCAGCGTATTTTGATTAATTTTTATACAATTCCAAATTGACTTTACACGCTTAACTTACTTTCGTCCGTTGTTGTACAATCTCGGATTTTAATATCAAAAACTACTCTAGCTGTATCACGGAGTTGCAAAAAAAAAAAAAAAAAAGAAAGAAAAAAGAAAAGAAAAAGAAACACAAAACACTAAAAAATATAGCAACAACCCGAAAAAAACGCCTTTTCCTCCGGTCGTTTCTTCGACGACGAGACCATACGTTCAATTTCCCCGAGCCAAGCTGCTTCCATTTACAGATTAAAACGCGACACCCAGTATAAGAGACGCACACCCAGTTTCAGGTGAAAGAAACACAAGCAGCAAAACGATCTCGTCCTCCGGAGAGATCTCGCGCAATAATTTCCCGATCCATTAAGGCACGCCGAGTCACAGGCGTTCGCGAATACACGCCAACTCCTGAGTTCCAGCGTGTACACACCCGTACAAACGCGTATTCAAACGTTCGCGCACATGCATCGTGTCCTCTGACAGGCAGAAGACCCTGAAGGGCCTGGCCGCGTCGTAGGTGGTACGTTGGACGGTCGCCACTGAGAATTCAATTAACGGTAATTATATAGCGACCCAACCCTCGTTACTTTTCACCAATCGGTCCTGCAACCCTCTGCCAACCCCTTTCAACTCTTTCGCGCAGGTGCATCCACGGTGCGCACAGAGAAAACTGGCTGCCAGAAACTTCTTACCAAGTCCCATTTCGAAAGCTAAAACTAGGCAACAGCCCCCCCGTCTGTCCCTCTTTCCCTCTTTCTATTCTTTCCAACCCTCTTGCTCCCATCCCTTCGTTTCCTTGCTTTCTCTTTATCCGCCAACCACTACCATCACTGCCATAGCCACCAGTCCCAGCACCTCGAGCAAAGGGGTTTGCATTTAATACTGGCGGAAGGTTCTCAAGAATTGGCAGAAATATCCGTGGCTGCACGATCCCCTAATTGTGTGTCCGCGGAGTTTGCGGAGCGGGGTGGTCGCTTTTATCCCCAGGCTGCATCAGGCTGGCTGCCAACCTCGCCGAATCTTAAGCCCTGCTCCGGTGGACCTTCTTTTTACCCGTCGCGATAAAAGCTCTTCTCCCCTGCCCGTGAATTACAGCCGCGTTGCGTAATTAGGGATGGGTTTTTGATCGGTCAAAGGGCAGATCTGCCTATAATCGGGGTACTACGATGCTGATCTTTTTCGAATTCGACGAATGAAACGTTTAAAGGGTGTGCCCGCTTTGACTGGCGGTTTTAGGGGAGCTTCCGGGTATCTTCGGCGATTTGCTTACTGTTTCGCTCGAGGAGCATTCGAGAAGCTGATTTATTCATTTACATTGCGTGAGATATAAGCTGGACACGATGATATTAATCGTAAAAAGTTCTAATCGCTGCTTTTGTAATTGTGCGAGTCTCCGAGCGAAGATACGCGGTTAACGATAAATCATTTTTTTTTTTTATTATTATAACGTTTTGCCACCACCGTCAGTAATTTCAAATATTTCCATCGAAAACACCAAAAGATTTATTATACCCTGTTCTACGATTACATGTTATGGAATACTAATAAAGTATATATATAGCAAAAAAAAAGTAAAACAGAATTAAATAAAATACAAAAGGAAGATCAGAGAGAAATACGACGAACGGGAAGAAAAATTGCTATTTAAACTCAACAGATATCCGACCGCTACTACTTTCGCGAAAATTGAAGAGTGAAATAAAATAAATAAAATAAAATAAAAAGGTGAAAGAGGAAAAAAAGGAAAAATGTCCTAACTGGCCCACGCCCGCCGAAACGGCAGATTAACAACGGCCGTAGTTTCTACAGCTCGGCCGGATATTTTTCATTTAACCGGCATCGAGCTTTTAAAATCGGAAATATTTTTTGCCAGGGCAAACACGAACGAACGGCCGAAACAACGGCCGGCAATCGTCAGTAAATTTCACGAGCGAGCTCTCTTCCGCGCGCGCGGGGGTGTAATATCAATTATAAACGCGTAACCAATAACTATGCCCGCCTATATCTGTTCCAGCAGTCGCCGGCCCGGAATTCGTCGAATATTTACCAATCCTGCGTAATCGAAAAAGCGGGAAACGACCGTCAGAATACCTTTTCATCGCGTTTACAAAACACATTCGTTTCCCGCCACTGGTCCACCAGCCAATCGCGATATTCTAATATTCTAGGATCGTGCCACGTTTCTGTTTGCCCTTCCTTTTGTCCTTACGTACCACCTTATCGTTGTCGGAGATCGATCCTTTGCCTCGTTTCGACAGATAAAACGTAAAATATAACGATGATCACAGAAAATAGAAATACGTACGTATCGTAGATTATAGATGATGGCGAACGGATGAATCTTTTATCTAATGTTCTAGTTTAGTTACGTTCATTTGAAAGGATCGAATATTTTCTTTTCTCGTAACGTTTCTCTATTTTTTTGTTTTTCAATAGTATTTTTTTAACGTTAAAGTTAACGTTAAAGTTTATCGGCACTAGGAAAAAATGGAGCGTAAAGCGAACAGGAATTTAGCAACGACAGATCTTAATGAAATTTGGAAATTTATACTCCTTTCCACATTTTGTTTCATGTAACGATACACGTTTCCGAAATTTTGTGAAATACGAGAGCGGCAATAAATACGAGAATTTCCAGATTTATATTCCTATTTACTCTATGTCGCAATAACAAGTGCGTCCCGGCTCTCGAATGATTTTTTGACAATTTTTTTAGTAACGCGCTTTATTTTTTGAGTTCAATGGAAAAAAAAAGACTCGACCTCTATCCTCTATTCATCGAAAACGGAATTTCTAAACAGAGAAGAATGGAGAAAAAGAAGAGAGATAAAAGGGACAAATCGCTCATAAATAACACTTTAAACCTCCAAACGCTATCCAAATGCTTTTTAACGCTATCCGAAATACCTGTACAATACGTATCGTAACCAAAGAGTTGTCGTAAAGCAAAATCGACCGAGTCCAACCAAACCGAAAGCTACGATCGACGCCGGTCTCGTTTCCATCGAGAAAAGTTCGATGAAATTAGCAGTGTCAATTAACTGCTATATTTTCCCGTCGAATGGTTTCTCATGGCAGAAAAGCAAGTACGTTTAAGGCTTAATACGAGATTTGTGGAAGAGAGTATTAAAAGATTAAATTGCCGAGACGCGTTGTAACCGAAGCTGTAAAGAGGGGGGTTAATAAAACTGAACAGGATCATAAAACACTCGGACGAAGATCAGAGGGGTTCTCACCCCTAATGACAACTCGTACATCCTTCCATCGGAATCGTAAACGCAACTCTAAACGATCGTCACGCACATTCGTCTTTTAAACCCCCTTTGCTGACATCGCAAGCTCCTCGATACGGCGATACGGCATCCTGATTCCTCTTTGAAACAATTATCTATGTTCGAAGCTCAAACGCTTTAGACGCTCGGTTTCCAAAACATAAATCTTCTCAAACGAACATCTCCGTCGAATCGCTGCTATATTCTTCTCGCTTTTATTTATTTTTTACGATCCTCGTGATTATACCTTTATTCTCCACAGTTTCTCTATTTTCTAGTACTACTTTCATAATATCACATTTCCAAGCCAAAACTTTCTAAATCCCGCATCACTATGCATTCTCAATTACTGTCAACGATCTCGGATATCTAACAAATGCTAACGGAATTAGCCAATCGCTGGAGGAAGCGACCGTATCATATGTTCGAGGATTCGGTGACGAAACGAACGTATCGAAGATTATCAAGATGCGAGCAAAGTCCGTGTAGTATCTCGCAAGGAAGATTTTCAAAGAACAGGGAATAAAGAAGCGAACGAACGAGACGACAGATAATTGAAAAGTTCGGATTCGATCGACGAAGACACGTACACGCGGCTCGCTTCGAAACTCGTGGCGGGTTAACCGTGAAAGCCGCGTGAGCGAAGATAAGTGTTAGGTATCAACTTGTTGCATTAATTACAGCGGGGAGACTATTAGCCATCGATTCGCGCGAAACCTCGTTTCTCTCTAGTTACCTCTCTTCTCGGTTTCCGTGTACATAGACGCACGCGTACACCGTCACGTTGCTGTTTAGAGGCTTCCTACACACGCGTTCAAGTCTTCCGGATTTACGACACGCGCGTATAACGAAATCCACGTAGATACGGGCTAATAAAGAATACTTTGCGATCCTGATCGATACCAAATGTACTTTTATTAGTAATACGGACTTGAATAAAACTTGCCAATGGTGAAACGTCAGCTTTCTATCTATTTAATGGTAGATTATCAAATTTGTAAACATGTTATTGCTTTGGATTTCTATATTAAAATACAAAATGAAGATAGTATACTACACGGATTGAGCAATATACCCGTTTAAAAACTTATATAAGCCGCGATCTATAAAATTTCTTTTACTGTTATATAATGTTTTAACACTGAATCAGTCGAACCGCTGGAAACTTTTTTCTTAAAAACTAGTTCTCGTTTAACTAAAGTTCACCTTCGCGAGTTTTTCCTGGCTTCGTAGTAAACACCGTCTGTTCTTTAATTGTGCCGGTGATTATGAAAGTGGCCGAAGTCAAGAATCTAAAAAAAGAACGAGTTTATCACTTATTTTGCATTGCGTCTATTTACGCTACAATAATCTGACAGCGTTTTCGCAAAGTAGTAGAAATTGAACCGTTGGACCGAGTTGATCGTTGCGTCATTAAACGGAATACGGTTCATGCGTCGAACCTATAACTCGAAATATCTCGAAACAAGAAATATACGACTCAAGTCACTTTCATACAATCGTCCGTACAATTGATGTTTCCCAATTAGAGAAATATAAAATTCACCAAGGCATAAATAAATAATATAGTAAGTCTATCGTATTTCAATTATATTGTACGTAGGAAATTTCACGGTTAGGGTGATCGGTTATATTCTTTTGCGAATATAGTCGGAACACGTGTTTTGCACATCTAAGTCGTATCGTTGATAAGCGGAACACAGCAAAATATAAATACGTGAATCAATTTTGCCGCCAGTGATAACCTCTTTACACGAAACAGATCGCGCGTGTAGCAAATATCATATATACATGTATAAATATATAATATATATACGTGTATATACATGGCAAGAGGTAGGAACGTGTACTAAGAATCGTGCAGATTATTCAATTTCAAGATTAATTCAATGACAGACGCATTGCCAGAAAACTCGAATGCCAAACTTAGACATACCAGTACCCACGTAAATATTTCGTAGATGAACACTATTTTCTCCTGTTTCCTGCTGTAGAAGATCTCGGGAAAACGTGCGAGCAGATTGATGCGTTAACGACGTTCGAAACGTGGAAAACCGAATGTCGAGTATTATACAAAATTTATAATGTCGCGTATCAGAAGTAATAAAATAAAATTTCCTCGATGTCCTCGGGGTAACCGGTTAAAATATGTCGTTGTTTTAGTAAAAGGGGATTTACACAGGCAAGGAGCTATAAGAGTCCTTCATAACGTTTTACATTCTCGCGGAAGCGCGTGTTACTTTCCGGCGAAAGGAAGGTGCTTGCAGGAGCGGATACGTGGACCGGAAGTGGTCGGTAGCACCGCGCCGGCAATTACGCAGACCTGCATGGCTATCCCTATCAGCTCGTCCACACGTGACCGTGTGGAAAATCTACGTGTGTGTTAACGCGCGCACACACGCTATACTCCTCCTCGAGTATTCCCTTAAGCCCTGTTCACATACGACGAAGAAATTTAATTTAACTTTCCTACGGCGTTCCAGGTTCAAGGTGTACGAATTTGACTCCTTACGTTCGCTAATTTTTAAACGCATTCGTCGTAAACCTATCGGCGTAGCCAGTTCCAATTCAAAGAAATAACAAAAATGAATAAAACATGTATATCCATATGCATGTACGTATTCTATGCATGTTGATATACGTCTGAGTCGTTCTTAAATCACACATGTGTATGGCGTTTTATTACAGCGATACCAATCGCTCGTTTATGTCGATAATTTCCTAGATTTCAAGGAATTCTAATCGATCACGATTACTTGCTTTCGTAAGCAGATGAAACTGCAGTTACGAGAGATCGAACACTTTTATATCGTACTTGGATGGATGCAACGGAACACGGAACCTTAATCCTCCAGTTTACGCAATACGAACCGGCAACTTATGCAATTTCATCGAACAGAACGCAGAACTGTATCAATTGCATCATAGCGTTCGACGCGATCGAATTATCAATAACACCCACTGGCAGTGCCGATAGGAAGCGGCCGGCATGGCAACGCGTTGCTGACGATCCGCGGTGTAAACGCGGCTTTAGCAGCGCGAACCCGTGGTCAGCTCACCGGATGAAAAAAGCACGCCGTTCTTTTTTTCTTCTTCTGTCGGCGCGGCGCGGTCGGCTCACCTTGATAATGCGAGATATCACGCGAGTACACCAACAAACGAGAGTGTATATGGAAAGGAAAAAAAGGAAAAATAGCAGAGCCGCGGAGGGGGCAAGAGAAGAGGCCAGTGGGTATCTGTAACTGAACACTGTGGTTCGCGCGAATATGGCGGCCTACGAGGAAAATTAAATATTACAACAGCGATCGTTGACACGAAATTTTCTGTTTTTCAAATTTTCCTTCGCTCTTTTCCACCGACGGTTGATTCGGCGTGTATGGCGGTTAATGCGCAAAACGCATCAACTGGCCGTTGATGCGCCGAATCGGACTGGTAGAATAGGAATGGAATTTGGTCCCCAAAAGGAAGATAATTTATGTTGCAATTCGGTTGTTTCGTACTTTGAGCTTTTAGCGTGGGGAAAGATGCTGGGAACAAGCAGAATCTATCGTTGAGAAATATTATTTCATCGTGATTTCGTGATTTTTCGTCGTTAATTCGGATCGAAAGAAATATACAACGATTAAGAATCGTAAAGGCACAATGTTTGAAACAATATGTTGTACAATTATAAAAAAATATCGTTTTTCAATGCTCAACGTATGAAATATTCGTGTCTGCGTAGGTGTTTAGTGTTCTAAAGGAGGATTTCACTCGAGAAATTATTAAACGTATCGAAACAAAACAATCGAGTAAAACCTGCGCAACGAAATATTGCATGTATGGTATAAACAATTTTTAAAAATTAAAAATTCGACCTCTCGTATATATGTGGAGTACATCGCTGTACGCTTTTAGTTTAATAACCAATGCGCTGTTACTACTCGTACCGTTGCAAAATTCATTTCGCCCAGAACGCAATAGAAATCTGTGAAAATTTCATTAAAAATTGATTGCGTACACGGCACTTCATGAGAATCGATACGACGTTCAATCGTACAAATTTCAGTTAGTACTTGCCCGTGATTTATATTTCAAATTAATCGCAATTAACTACCATTATCTCGTTAATTACCTAACTATCCAAATTAACTAATCCACGAATCATGGTGAAACATTGTCGTTATGTTCTTTCGGATCGGCGATGCCCGTGTCAACTTTAACGGGACTTTTAAAATCTAGTATCGCTTCGATGAAAGAACAACGCTGTACAACAAGAATTTGCAGTGGTTCGCGCTCTTCACGGAAACAAACGTCAGTCGACGAATGAATATTTTCTCTACTTCCTAAATATGCAATATTTAACTTGCCTCTAGATCAACGCGATCACTTTTCGTCATTTGTCTCGAGGATACAGATATGAGAAAATATAACGAACAAGAGAATAAACAAAAGTAAAGCGACCAAGTCGAAATTGCAGCAGGCTAGATCGTCGTTGTAAAAGAATGCGAAAGAAACTTTTCCGCGACTTTGATTCGCCGTAAAGTAAAACGTAAAACAATGTTACAGCGAAAACAGTCACGGCAGCCCTGAAACGAAGGCACGTTCAAGAACGAGGATTCCTCGAAATAGAATAATTTCGTGAGAGGAGGGAAGATAAGAGACACCTGAACGAGATCGACGATCTCTCTGCGGTGATCGAGCGGCGTCCCCCGTTCGATGGCCGGTCGATCGCAGCAACCGCATATCCCGACTAAATTCGAAAAGGTCGATATTTCAAATGCCAGCGTCAGGGGTTAACCGGGGGCTATTTTGAGTGTGCCGTACGGCATGTAGGACCCGAACACACCACCCGTCAATAATCCGCTGAATAAACTATCGTCCGCCCGCCCACACGGCCACCCACCCGTCCACCACAACTCCACTCAACCGCCACGTACAGCCAGACATATATCACGTACGAGTGTGGCGTGTGCGCGCGTGCGACGCTGTTTCACGGCGTTGTGTGCGTCGAACGTGCTAATATATGTACCGCAGGCGCGGCTGCACGAGCTTCCACCTTCTCTCCGCGTTCCATACACGTATACGTCTCTCCGTGCATACGAATGTTCACGTGTGCTCGTATATGTGCGAATACGTATGTGTGAGAGCGTCACCGTGTATGGGAAGCGGCCACGCCGGGGTTGGAGGCGGGAGAGCCGTAAACTCGACCAGAGAGCAGCCACGAGGGAGATACAACGATGGCTACGACCGAGGAAATGAGTAAAGTTCCGCGAATAAAATAATAATTTTGCTGCGCCGCTGTCCACGCTCGAAATTCCGCCGTGGAAATTGCGCGCTTGACGCCGCCACCTTCCGACCGCCGCACCCTGCAACCGTCGAACGTGTCGATGCCGTGTAAATAACCACGGTATTTTGCGAAACCGTCGGAAAATGTAAATGTCGAATGGCGAACGCGTATGGACGATCTCGCCAATTGCACGATGCTCGGTCAAACTGGGAAATTTGTGGCTCCAGAAGACCGGGAAACTGTAACGTACTCAGAGCCAACAGACAATATCTTGCGATCGTTATTGCGTTCTTATTTCTTCATAAATATCGTTACATCGAATCATCGGATACTACGAGCCGCGGCGTTATTCCTTTATAAAGATACATCGCACAGTTTGCAGGAGCTTTTTGGATATCTGATCGAACGAGGAAACGCGTAAAGTTAGTGATTCCAGCGGTCCGATAAAATTTTGTAAATGCGTACGACGGTGTTTGAGCCGCATCGAGTCGACATAGCGTATTGTAATTTATGTATTTTGTATCTGCACGAATTACTGCAAGATTATTTAAATTCAATTAGAATGGAATTCAGCTTGAAAAGGGACTGCAAGAACATCGAATTCTCTAGCTCTCGATACATATTTCCTACTCGAGATCTTCTTACAGGCCATAAAATCTTCTATCGTTCGAATTCTACGAGCATAATCGAGACTCAAACTCAAAGATACGATCTCCGAGGATGTCTTCCTTCGTGAGAATAAAAGACGATATTCGCGATTTTTGTTCGTGCACGAACGCGGCTCGAGTACTCGCTACCAAGAGTCACCTACATACGAACAGCACGATGTATTATTGACACCGCAACCCCCAATGTAGCCCGCCATCGTCGACCCCCTTTGTGTCCTCTCTTGTTGGAAATCGGACAGGTATGTGCACACGTATATATGCGATATATGCACATATATGCGTCTGGGTACCGGGTGGCGTTCTACAAACCGCTGTAGGGCTCGTATCGCGAACGCGTCCAATAAATTTTTCCCGATGTTTTTATTCCACCGTGGAAAACCGAATCTTCGCTCGAAACACGAAATCACAGACGCTGCGATGGCAACGTTTGTTGCAGTCTTAAAATTGTTCGACCAGGCTACGTGGTTCTTCTTTTCAGGAGGACTGCATACAGCTTTTTGCGTTTTGAAGAATGAAGAATCCTCGAAGAATGTGAATCGAAACTAGTATGTCGTAAAACAGATAGAAACCTAAGTTCCAATATATTCTGCCAGGCCAGAGTTTGCCTTACAGAAATATTGATCTACGAATAAGTATAAAGAAAATTCTACGCCGGTTCTCGTCCACCTATTCGCCTGATCGAAAAACAAAGCCGTAACATCTATCTTAGAGAAGAACCTTAAAAGAGCGCGATATAATATCGACTCGTTTCCACGAAACGTCGCGTCTTCGGCCAAGAAATGTAGTCACCGCGGTCGCTCGAGCCGTCAAAGAAATTGAAAGCTCGACAAACGGGGCCTTCTATCGGCCGCTGTCGTTCTATACACGAAGAAATAACGTTTCCGTAGGTGATGGCCCTCTAAGTCCCAGCCTGTCCGACAGGCCGTTTCATCGGTAATTTCCTGGATCCTCTCTGTCCCGTGGAACGAAAGGTGGGAGGGCAACCTCGAGGCTCGGTCGCCTACCTATGCGCATGTATAATGAAAATTCACAGACTCGGTATAATTACCGGCGGAGCGTCGTATCCGGCCTCGATTTAGACGATCGTTGTCGTCGAGCTTTTCGGTTTTCGGCCACGGAACGAACAAAGGTAGGCATCGCTGTGCAGAGGCAGCCTGTGTATTCCCCGTCTCGATTTCACATAACCGTAACTAACCGCGATCCCAAAGAATTAAGTACGAAACAACAAAGTTTAACATTCCTGTCGGGTTGTTAACGATTTCTCGGCGTATCTTCGTTCATCGAGCGTGAAGATCATCGGCGCATCGTTTCCCAATTACGTCCGATTTGTGAATTAACCCTTGCAACATTGAACGTAAGCGCGAGCTTTGAAAGATCGCTCGTTCCGCGCTGAAATTCCATTTGTGTATCGTCCAATCTTATTTTTAGCGAGGCGACGGAAGGAGAGGGACAGAGAGAAGAAAGTTGGAGAATCGGATTAAGCGGTCGAAAGTCGTTGGTGTACCTAGCTACTACGCTGTTCGACCGGAATCATTTCCCGACAGAGACAACGACACGTTGCTTACCCTAGGTTCGGGATTACTCGACGATAATCGAATCCGCTCGCCCGTAATTGACTGCAGGAGTAATCGCGAGTAAAACTTTCATGCTTCGGCCGATTCGCGCCGCTCTGCTTGACTGACAAGCGACACGGGACGAGGAACAAATGGCTACGGAGAAAGGACGACAGGGTGGAAGGGAGGAAGAGGATCGGGTGAACGATATCACCGGAGATGCCTCTCAGGTTGCACGGTAATTGAAGTAAAACGGGAATCCTTCCCTCGAATGTCAAAACGAATTTACTGCGGCGCATACAGCCGGTTCTTTTGTCTTCGCGTTCGCCTGTGACGAGTTTTTCGCGTGTTTGAAACTAATGAATTTAAAGATCGTTGAGTTTTACATCCGTACAGGCGGATTATATTTTGTAGCACATCCTCAGACCAATAAAGGTATTGCGTATAGCAATACTTATTTGGTACAATAAAATTCTATAACTTCGATCGTTAACGCTGTAAAGATTTATATCCGTAAGACCGTATAGTCCGTAAAGGATATTTCATTCTTAAAATCCACAATTCTCTAAGTTCATAAATTTACAAAATATCGATCTAAAACTCTAAATATTTCAGTCGGTCAACGAACAACGTTACCTCTCTATCATTTATCCCCGAAACTAAAGACAAAGCCTCTAGATCGCGCTTAGAGTTGTTCCTCGACAACGTCGTTAACAACTACGCGGAGAGAACACCACAAATAATCCTCTGGCATAATGGTGTTCCTAGTACGCGCCCGTAAAAGTCCCGGGACGTTCCTGGGGACCTCTACAAAAGGTGGGACGAGCATTGTTCCATAAATTCGAACGACGTATCTTTTAAGCGCTGTTTATAGCGTTCAGGTAACAAGCTAACCGTTCGAACAGCAGTCGCTAGCCAGTTTCGGCTCTCCATGGATTACAAACAGTGTCGTCAGCGAACAGGTATTTCACGAGCCTGAGAGAGGGCAGATGGTTGAATTATGTACGAGGCAGGTCAGGTAGATTCTCAGTAGGTGACCTTCGAACCGACGGTAATTCGGTTATCGCTTGAATTTCTCCTCGAAGGCGTAGCCTATAACGGGTTTCGCTGTTTCGACCACGAAATTGCTTAGAATCTACGCGACTAAGGTCGATGATGGCATCGACGTTATGATAATGGCGTGTAAAAGTTGCGTAGACCGATAGTTGCTATATTTAGAATTTAAGAGCGTAAAATGTACGATACACCGACCGAAACGTGAATAAAGAATGAAAGTAGAACTAAAGCTCAGCCATTTCCATTCTTCTTCAAAAAAAGAAACGAGAAACTACTGGCATAATTTTTCTTAAATTCGCAACTCTTACTACTGGTAACTTTAATTTGTACGTGCGATAATTCCACGACTTCTGCGCACCGAACTTTTGCTCGCGCGGTTTCAATAACCGAAGGAACGAAACACGAAAAGTATCGGAACCAGGTCAGAAGTCGAAAAGAAAGATCTAATCGGTCGGGTTGAGCCATCGCGCGATCCAGAAACGACATAACTCATCGGCTCGCGGTTGCCTTAATTATCTGCTCGAGTGCGCGACTAAAATTACGCGTCAGGTCGAGCCTTATTTCACAATGTCACCAGCCGCGTGATTATATCGATCGGCTGCATTCCAAGTGTCGATACGTTTTCGTAACAACACAGAAAACCGGCCTGTCCTGCGGCGCTCTCCATCGCTTCGTAATTTCCTTCCGGCGGCGCGTTTCGCGTAATTTATCGATGAATCGCGTGTTCCAGCTAATAGAATCGTCGGTTAAAAAGACGGTATAGCAGTGTTTCTTACGAGCGAAATTATCTCGCGAGTAATTCATTCGCCGTTTGAAACACTTGCCACTTTGCAGAATTTTCGTCCCGTTTCTCCAGTTCGGGATAACAGGGAACAGGGTAAAGTCGAAGAAAAAATGGTTTGTGATAAAACCAAGAGGAGCAAGTGTGTATCGTTTGTTCGAATCTGTCGTTCTTCTCTTTATAACGATCATTTTGTATTTCGAAAAGAGGGAACATTAATGGAATTTAATCGCCATTTGTCATTTTTTTCTTCCTTTGCGAGTAGAACGATATCTGAACGAGCGTTGGATTACGCGAGAGCAGAGAAATCATGAATGATACTCGATGACAAAGCAACGATACTCGTAAAACAATTTTATTACGTGTCTTTATAAAATATTCACTCTCGAACGCTTGCATCTGCTTGCAGATAAAAGCAAACAAGCGCTCGATCCAAGTAATTATGTACACGTTTCAATCGGACGTCTGAAGTGTAACGAGTTAATGGTACACCTTCCTACAATAGCTATAATTTAAGATAATAACGGACAATACTGTATTTTTCTAACTCTTCCTACGTGATTCGATTTCGCTTAAGAAGTTTATTTTCAAAATACGAAAATCCGAATGTGAATGTTCGCGCATCAAAGATACTCGCGACTTTTAAATCCCAACTTCTCGATGTATCTCATTAATGTACCAATAATCAGTTCCACTCCTTTCAAACCACTCTAGTTCGATAATTTTCCATCAGGCTCGAACGTCCACCATTCTCCGTTCCACCCCTAATTGTAGCCCGATTTCCAATCCACCCTGTACACCGCGAGGCGAGCGCCATGCAAGCTACAGAGTCGATCGTTCTGTCGGTACGTGTGCACGTGACTGGTGCAAAAAGAACACAGGACGTTGCATGTGGACGTCGATGTGGTGTACCTTGACACGGATGGCTCCCTGAATCAGCCGACAGCTAGCAACAAACATCACTTCGCTATCACACACGCCTACCGGCCGTACACGATCACCAATGCACGCTGGCAAGCGGTGTGCGTGCGTGTGTGCCGGTTGACGAACGGTGCCGATAAGCTCGTCATCAGGCTGGCCAACGACGATGAGCACGACCACCACCACCGTTGCCTCCGTAGGAAATTCCATTTCCTCGAGCCGTGAGCCGGACCGCTGATATTACCGGCCCACCAAGGATTCGTTCGGAGGTGAATCGCTGGACGTAGCTTTATCGAGAAGCAGGATGATGGGTCTACTTTATGCATCGCAGCTTTCATCAAAATCCGTTGAGATATTGCTCACGAAATGAAGAATGCGAGAGAAATAGCCTTAATATAGAATCATTTGTACATGAATATATATGACAGTATTATTTATAGAGGCGTTCAATTTAGAAGTAAAAACGAACTTGCGACTTCTAGTACGAATATGATAAATTCGTCTTTCAAGAGTGCAACTATAACGTACGACTCTAATAAGACTAAACGTCAACGCGTGCAAATAAGCATCGTTTACACGTTGTGCACGCACTTGTAGCAAACTGCATATTACCTGCTAGTTCACTTTGTATTTATATGAAAGGCAGGTTTCGTTGAAAAAAGAAACGGTTATTAAAGGAATCGGCATCGATTTTTCTAAAAAGATTTCCTCCTTTCTCGAAAATTCTATTGGAAATTTAATCCCTAAGAGGCAAGTACGACGGTAAAACGAGTCGAGAAGAGATTTTAGAAAAGCCACAGCCCAACGACGGCCCCCAAGATCGGTCCGCCTATTAATACTTCACGCGCGGAATTCACGGTACGTAAACCCAGAATCTTTACCGCGGCTCCGACAGACTATAAAGGTAACCGCAAAGCAACTCTGCCAAGGAGCCAGGGCTAGAGGCGATCTTGGAACGTGAACAACGTGGCTCGTGGTTCGCTCACGAAAGAAGGATGAGAGGGCGTGGTTCCACCCCGAGTGCATTACCGGAGAGTATACTTTTGGAACATCGGCTGCTCTCGCTTTTGGGGTAGCGCTTGCTATCGGAGGGGTGGAAATAGCCTCCTCTCTCTATGTACTCCACTTCGGGTGCTCGCGTCATGGATAGGAACAAAAGCATCCATCGATTGCATCGTTGCTTTTGGGAAATCGGTTAACACGTTTTGTGCCGCGTGCGCCATCGATGGCCCTCCGTGAATACCAAAGGGAAAATTTTTATTGGTCAAAGGAACGCGTTTTCCAATTTATTATTTACGTAAAGTAGGTGCGACGAGGCCGCTTTTTTTTCTCCACATTTACTAAAATTCAATTTTCCCAGACGACGCGATAAGAATCAAATATTGTTCGCAAATCTTTTCGGCATACTTACACGATACCGTAAAAGTATCCGTAATATTATTGCACGGGGTTTATCCTCTTCCCCTTGCTACGCGAGTTAAGCAATCAGTTGAAAGTACCGCTCTACGAAACAAGAAAATATCTTCCCCTTTCTGTTATCAGCGTTTGTCAAACGATTATCTCAAACCCTTGGTCCACGAAATATAAGGAAAGATAGCAAATATGCGAGCGAATATATGTGTATATATTTGGAACGTACCACGCGACATGATGAAACGGGGGCTAGAAAAGAGCGCAGGGGTCGCTCGAAACGGGCCAAGAGAAGGGATGCCTCGGTTCTTCCCGTTTCACCCCTTCGCGCCTGTTCCCTTTCACCGCGTATAGCGAACGAGCACACTGACACACCCTTATTGTCGGTTCCAGGCACCAGCATACCTGATCTTATGGGAAATCCATACTGGCCCTTACCTCGCTGGGAATACGAGGGGTGCGAGACACCCCTCGCTCTCAAACTCTTTCCTTCTCCTCTTTTGCAAGGCTGTCGTGGGACGAACAACTCCCCGCTAACGCCCCCTTTCGTCGCTGATGAACTCACCCTGCGAAGACTGTCCAATCGGAAAATGCAACGCGTCAAAATATTTTTCGCTTTATTATATTTATTAACCTAGTCGTTCAAATTCGGTGTGAAATTCTGTCGAATTCGAACTTTTTGGAAAGCGAGTGAAAGTTAAAAGAATTAATACGATCGATTGCTCGAACTCGATATATCAGGCTACTCGAAAATTCTCGCAAGGCGGAGAACACCCGTCAACAGTTGCGTGTTAGGCTGGCACGTGTGTAGGTGAGTTAATTGGCTGAACGAATGGGAACGATCGTGTGAATGATAAACTGGAGACTTCGAAGTCGATGGTAGAAGTACCTTCCCCGACTAACTGAAGCGGCGATGTATCAACGGCACGATTAAGGGCGTTATTTCCACAACGAAATATGTTTCACGAAATCGGAATAAAAATGTAGACCACTTCCTAGATGAACTACGTTCGATTTTCCGATAATGGTGCAATTTCATTTCATATAAATATTTATTGAAAAATTTGTTCTTTCGTTTTAAAATAAAACAAGTTGATAATTGAGGTCTTTCTATCCACTGCTTTTCCTTATTTATGCCACCAACCTTATCGATCTTAATACTAAAATTAAAAACAAAATGCTAAATGTGTGTTTCGATAGAAAGCACGAGAGCTGGGGGCAAAAGGAAAAGAAAGAAGAACAGAAAAAGCGGACATATTGAAAAATAACGTTTTGCTCGCAAATCGATTTTCCGTCATTTACAAGCTCCATTAAGCCCTTGAGATCGTTGTTAAAGAACGAAACCTCTTATGCCAAACCTTCAGCCTTTTGCCGCGACTTTCCACGTTCAGTAATTTAATCCTTTAAAGAGAGAATCGCACGCCTCATTAGCGCCCCAGGATTCTGCACGGGAAGCGTTGCAAAGCAGCCTTTAAGAGTTCTGTCTGCAGGATTTCAAGAATTTATATTGCCAGCGACTGTCTGAGAGAACTGAATTTCGAATACTTCGCCTTCGATGCGCCAGAATAAAACAAGTCAACGATTGTTTTCATACATACACGCACGTATGTACGTTGATCTTACAAAGACAACGCGAAAGATCAATTTTTTGCGCAACATTATAATATTTAAAGTTGCTAAATAAAGAACGAAACGAACGAATAATTCCTTTCGTAGGTGTCACACCTTGTACGGCGCGTCAACGTTGATGCGACAAAGCACATTTTGGATTATATTAAACTTTAGATCGTGCCTAATTAAGTAAATTTCGCACTTCGTGTAATCGAGTAAGTTTCACACTCTGTGTTCCATGTAATTAAGTAAATTTTATATTCAAATTAACTTGGCGAACTTTAAACTTACTTAAACATCAATTTTGCACATACATACTTTATGTGTGATCGGGTAAATTTGTTTTGTAAATTTACGCAAATTTCGCGACCATGTAACTAAATTCTGCTACTTACGTTTCCACTAGTACAAAAATAAACCGAATGCGACTAAAAATGCTGCTTTACATCCAATTTTAATAAAACCTCGAGTCGCTTTCTTTCAGGAAGACAACTTCAAGATTACCCTCGAGTGTTTACCTTTCTTTAAAGAGACACTCGTGAAGGCGGCCTTTCAAATATAATTTTACATATACTTTTCCACTCGTCCACCTTTTCTATAAGCTCTACCCCTTTTTAAATACTTCAAGTAATTCTTTATTAACTCTTGGCTCCGAATGGCGTACTCATACGTGTACAAGCCTGTAGGAAAATTGCCGTTTGCTGATCAAAAGCGTACGTAGGATCGTGCGCGTGTATCAACCCTTAACCGATATCGCGGCGAATATTCGAAAATATCAAGAAGCCGTCACGTTCACCGCTAACTGCGCTCGACTATTACAAAAAAGGATCGTGCGTTTAGAGAAAGATCGAGAAACGCTGTTGTAAAGAGAATCGGACGCTTATCACGGTAAATCGATAGAATTCCGAGCAACCTTTAACGCCTGCATGCTACATCACCCACGTATAAAAAAATTTAACTCCATATTTTTCACTCTCACATCGCATAGATTATATCACATGGCAGGAACACATCGTCTCCTGTCTCTTTTGTCTTTTTTTAACCAAAGAATAACGACGCAAATAAATAGCATCCATCGTCCAAGTAGGCGAGCAGCAAGGACACAGAGTAAATATTACATCGCGAACAGGCGGCAATAATACGCTAAAAGCGTCCCAGTTACAAACGTTTCTTGCTGTTTCCTTTTAAACGCGTCGTCCATTCCCGGCTAATCCGGCTTAACTCTTGCCACATTACTTGGCCGAAATACAAGGGAAAACGATGATCGTATAATGTATTCGCGACGAATACGTCGGTATCGAATTACGCGTTCATCTTGCGTCCCGTTCCTTCGCGTTTAACTGGCTGATTCACATGGTCGCTGGCTCGGTCATGCGCTAAATATTTTTCAATTCGCATCTCCGTGACAAATACGTCCGTATTATCGTCGACGAACCGCGGACGACGTCGATAAGAAATTTTGATGCGCCACCGCATCGCTGGCAACAACGTCGACGTGTCGGGGAATTCCCGACCGTCGATCAATCGGGAAAATTTAAAAGGAACGCACACCCGCTTCCATCATTTTTTGTGCTTTGCCGTTCTATTCAAAGACAGAGGAGCAACAACTCGAAAGATATTATACCCGCTTCGTTATACGCGAACGTCAACGATATTTCTTTGCGCATTCTTTTACGTAAGAATAACATTTCTGCTATTTTATCTACGTTGAGTGTGATATAATTGCGGGCAATATAGATCCACCAGGTTCAGCCTCGTTTAACATCAGAGGGAATAAATTATTACGTTCCAACGTCCGAAAATATTATTTTCCCCTCCGCGAGCTTTTCGCGAATCCTAGCAACTATGTTTTTAAGAGTAGCGTTACGTTGCAACTGAAATTGCTTTACACGGCTGGCAATGCCAAACGTAGGAAAATAGTCGCCGTGCTGCAATCACGCACGAATTTACGCTGGAAATACGCGTGTCTGCAAATACTATTTCGTAATCTCTAGGGTCTAGGCAATCTCTGTTATTCCGTGGACGCTGACGCTGTCTTCCATTCATAACACATAGGCCATTTTACGATTCTAGATATTGCCCGTTCGTAACAACAAATATTAATAAAGGATAATCGCTAATGACGCGTTTCTGTCAGCGCGCGTGATTACTATCGTGTGTCCCCCGGAAATGTTACGCTTTTATGAATATAAATATCGTTAATTTAGATACGCCAGCATCTTTCTAATACGCGCGTACGCACACGTTTGGGCGGCAAACTTTCACAAGCCGTGCGCGCAGCCCATTCGCTTCTATACCTCATCCCTGATAATTTTTCGAAAGCCCGGTTTTTCAGCTGCCTCCTCTGGTTTTTTAAAAATTCCATATCCGTGGATAACGGTCAGACGGGAACATAAAGGGTAATAATTTTTTTAAGTAACACCGAGACCGGTGCGGTTAATACGCGCCGCGAATCTACCATACTAATCCAATTCGTGTTAAATGAAAAACGTGCACGTGCTTCTATATTATTTAAAAGAACAGATGGTGGGATTAACAGTGCGAAATGTTAAAAGGCGCATTATAGCAAATCATGTACGTACGTAACACGGTTGAATTATAACGAATACTTTGACAAATTCTAAATTAAATCATTATCACAAAACGCGAATTTCTGTACAGTGTATAAAACAGAGTATTTAGGGGGAGGGGGAAGATCCAATTATTCATAAAAATCTATATATTGAGGTATAACATAGTTATAGTTTCAAGGAAAAACACAATTCTCCGGGTCTTTGACGTCTTTGTTGCATTTTTCATACTATCGGCACGTTCTACGTTATTGTCAATTGCCGCGACGAAGTAGAATAAATTTCAACGCTACGTAGAATAGCATATTTTCGCAGTGAAGTTCGAGCCATACGTCATTTACCTGGGATCATTCGATTTCGCAAAAATCGTTCGATACCGGTGTATTTTGTTAGAGAACAATCGTCTGACGTCAGTGGAAACGGACAACGTGAATCGGACGTAATGAGTTTGCGTCCGGAACGCAAGAAGCGCGATACACGATGAAAAAATGCCGGAAAAGCTGGTATTGTATTATTAAGATCGAAATCGCCTGCAACGAGCCTATCTAATCTAATCTGTTGTTGTGTAGAAAACGACATCGCTGTTTTTATTATATAAACACATGTAAATGTATAAAATATACAGAAGCTGTTTAAGCTGTTTAAGCTGTTTAAGCTGTTTCTGCAGTTACGTCCAACGATTCGTTTCTTGTGCAACAAATATCTTAATTCTGTTCGAGACGAGCGTGATATCGTTTGCGTACGATCGTGAAGTTTCAATAACGATAATTCTTCTAAATCGGCGATGATTCGACAACCGTTGCCGAATTCCATTCAGAAATAACAACCTTCTGCCGAAAGTTCGATCCTTCCAAGCGCGGAATACCGCGAAATGGAAAAAGTCAGAGTTATTCGACGCTACGCGACGAATCGTTGGATGTGGAATCGTGACGATGAGAAATAGCGCGATGCTCCGCGTAGCTTCCTAATTACCTGGTTCTGAGCGCGATCGACGTAGCTGAAAGGGTGGTCGAACGAACGCGGTGGGGTGAGTTGCGTATCCGGCGGGCGCAAGCGTGAAAAACTTTCGAACGTAGCGGGAAGAAAGCTCGGTCGGGTCGTCGTGGAGGCGACAACGAACGAAAGGGAGTCGAGAGGGAAGATTGATTGGCCACAGCGAGTACGCGGCCGAAAGAGAGAAACAAGAGTACACGAGAGTAGGAGAGTAGGAGGAGGTGGAGGAAAGGGGCAGAAAAAGACGGGCGAAGGAAGACGGGTCGAGGGAGAGAGCTGGAAAAATATAACCTGTTGGACCGTGAGGGAGAGAGAGCGAAGAAGCGCAGGCGCGAATAGGACGAGCGATTCAGTGAACGACAGCGAGAAAGAGAAGAAAAGAGAGGCGGCAAAGCGAGACAGCCTCGTTAGTTCAAGAAGAGGGGAACTCGAGGAGCGAGTGCTAGCGGAGGAAAAGAGAAAGAGAAGGAGCGGCTATGCATAGAGGGGAGAGAGAAGGACACAGACGTCCCGAACCTGCCTCAACTCCAACTTGACTTTCGCGGTTCGATTCTGATCGGATCGATCTAACTAGCGCGCCGGCAAGCAAACCGGCCACCGGTATTTACTGTTGCTCTCTTCGTCGTGCGCGCGCTCGCCGCTGTACTCACGCGCCTTCTCCGCCCGTTTATCATGTGTTGCATCGCGTTCGACCGGCGTGAGCCGCGATCGTTCTTCAACCGGGACCATTTGTCCTTCCTTTTGCCATTTTTCTTTTCCTTTTTCTACCCTTCGTCCTGTTCGTTGTTTTGCTTTCGGTCGGAATGGACGCATCGCCGCGATGGACGAGATTGCAAGAATTAGAGAGCCGATAGCGGATCGCTTTGTTCGTAGTTTCCTTGAAAATGAAACTGCACGGTATTGGGAATACGTAACTGTAGCATTTTGTGGGTTGTTCGATCGCATCCCTGTACGTTTGAACGGACAAAGTACGGGATTTTCAAATGGTAAGAGATATTATTGGGAACTTTGCTTTCGTCTGCGAATGAACGTAATTGGAGTATCGCGCGAAGTAAAAAATTCTGTAATTGTTTTTCACTTGGAACGATACATCGTGTTTTCTTTACATCGAAACCGCTATGTCTCCGTGAAGGCGGAAATAGATTTACCAAACTTTTTACAACTGTAGATATATCCTGTTTGTAAGTTTCTACAGAAGCTGCAAGAGATACGTGTAGCGGCGAGTTACGTGTTCGGTGAAATAAAAGTTCTAGACATTTTACGTTTTTAATTCGAGGATACAAAACTCATAGAATTTTATCAAAAAAAAAAAAAAAAAGTTTATAAAAACAAGTATGTAACAGATCTGTCGAACAAAGTTTTTAAGCGTTAACCATCGCGCTTAAACCACGCACTTAACACCACGTTAAAAGCGCTTAAATTTAATTAAATATTAAAAATATCAAATCTATCATATACGATCTCTTTGTTAAAAAATACCTAAGAATGCAGTGAATACCAGCCAATATCGTATAAAATTTGTATTTCGAACGTGAAGCAGATAATCTCGACGCTTCACACACCGACTGTTCATAATTGATCGACCAACCAATAGCTGGAATTTATTTTTTCTCCAATTTCTGAATACCGAATGCACCGTTTTATCAAAATAAATCATAAAACAGTTTCAAAGTTGCTTCACTTGTGTAAATAAAATAAATTACTCGATTCTTAAGAATACAAATAACTCGTTTATTCTGTATTTCATCCACGATAAAACACGAATAAAGTTAGGATAATTATTCCGGTAATTTTACTTTCGAACGAAACGCCACTTCCCGTCCAGACGTTTTCGATAAATCGTACTCTGAAATTCAACTAAATACGAAGTGCGTCGGACCTCTCTATAATCTCTTATCCGTGTTAAAAAGAACGTAAAAATAGACCCGGGCACCGAATAAACCAGCGACGCTGTTAATTCTAATTGTAACGCAAAACCAAAACATTTGTTCCGATTGACAAACGCTGGTGTTCGATTTTGTTCTGAATTATCCAGTAAAATTTCCTGACTGGCGAATTGTTGGAAATTCAGCGTTTCAACGTGGACAAAAGGGCACTGCAGCCGCGCGAAAGATTCAAAGGCAAAACGAGTACATTTTTCGAATCGATCATTGTTACACCGTTGCGTAGGCTAACAGGATGGTATATGGTTTTTGGAGCTAAATACGGTCGGCATAGCCAGGATTAATTTATGCAACCGGACGATCGATCGGCTAATGGAGTTCACAGGGTTGAATATATCCACAGGCCTGGCTCGCGATCGTTTTCCACGAATTTTATTTCATTCACGGTTGAACAGTACGGATAAAAGGAACTGACTCTTTCGAATCGATAATTTTAAAAATGTTCGAAGTATCATCCCTTAATCGCGGAAGAAATGGATCTTGAATAAACGCAATTATGGCTCCGCGTATTATGGAAATGATTAATACAAAATTTACAAAGTGCTTTAAAGAGATAAACGATCGAGCAGGGACTAAAGGTGAAAGAAACGAAATATAGAGCAATCTTTAGCCCAGCGAAAGGATCACGTTTTGGAAAAGAAATTCGTGGTAGCGAAATGATCGATGGAACAAAGAACTGCAGTCGAGGGTGAGAATAGATTGCAGACTGTAAAATAGCAAAAGCAAGAAAGTATCGGAAAAAACATTTTTCGCCCTAGAACAATATTTTTTTGAGGGGTTCGATATTTTCTCGTTTCTTTCGTTTCTCCCAAAACATTCCCCTGAACCCCATCGCCGCAACATATGCAATTAATCGCGGATTTTAACGATGTTTCGGTCACCCTATCTGCACGCCACCCTCAAAATTACATTTCCGCGTCAATTACCCCGGGCACGAATAATTAGAATAGATATCCAGGGAACGAATCGAAAATATGCAAATATAATAATAAAATAACGCTCGGTTACGATCGACACCCCTTTAACGCCTCCGTAACTTAAAACACCTCAAATATTAATGAAATTACAGGAAATATGAATGGTAATGAGTTCGAAGTACAAACAATGAATTAAAACTGAATTCGATTCGTTTCGTGACTACGTTACGTTTCCTTTTATAGATAACGAGACCGTTTGACAACATTTCTGGATGAATAACAAGAACGGAATATATACTTAACATCTTAGAATCGTTACCTCTTAATTGGATCAAGAATATAAAGAGGAAGATATTATTCGCAAATAACTGAATCATTAAAGGCTCCTAGTTTCTTAACACGTTTGTGTGCTAATAAACGAATACATTGTTCAAAATATTCTCGAGTTCTATTTTCTCGATTTTCTGTACATAATACGTATATGCTATAAAATAACCAACAAGATCCTATCGTTTTGAAGCAACACAAATTATAATGTTCGCCGTAGAGAACGCGTGAGAAATACTACAAACCGTCTTATTTAGAAGAAAATGTACATGCGTATGCCTGTCCTACTATGTTATTGCGTTAAATGTATTATAATAAATATATTACTTCCCAAGGGGTTAAGTTCCATTTTCTAAATTCATTAAGTAGGAAATTACCGTGTATTTATTTAAATTATTCTACATCAAGGAAGAAGCTAAAAATGATCGCTTACAAGGAATAAAACGACGTAGCGTATATTAAAATTTAAATAACGCGCGAGTGAAGGAAACGGAGTAGGTACATAATTCCACGTCGCGTCGATGCGCCTAGTCACGGAGATTCTTGAATCGAGCACGTGCTTCACCGAGCTCCCTAGAAACGCGATCCACGGATTATCTTTCGTGCAAGATACACAGGTCTAATCTAACCAAGGAGAAGAAAAAGCTCGGCGATAAGTCCGATCCGACAAGTTCGTCATTGAGTATCGTTTATTTCTGCGATTTGCGTGTCGTCGAGTGAACATCCGGGAATTCTGCGATGTTTTCCCAATCTACGAATTATCGAAGTACCGCGACAACAAAATCTAATTTTAACGTATTCGTTTTATAAGAAAATGGCGTACTCTCCGAACATTAAAGTGCTAAAGTAAAAGAAGACGATCGTTAAAAATGTACAACGACTATTGGAAAGTGCGAAGAATTGTTAGTAAAATATTTCACGCTGTATTAAAAGTTGTCAAAGCTCTCCTGCGTAGTTGTTCATTGTATCGCTGTACAGCTGTATGAGTTAAACTTGGTTATACCAAGTGAAATGTAAAATGCAATCAGAGTACAAATGGTTAATTACACAAAGTTATTTAAATTGCGTTAATTTATTACTCGATTCATGCGAAATTATTAATAATATGTACATATAAGTTATAACGAATAGGAGCTTTTATGCGACTCCAAAATTTGATTCCACCTTTTCTAAAGGAAATAAAATAAAACAACGACAATTTATTCACACGAGATTCGTGAATTTTCATATTTTATTAGACATATTAATAGATTATTCGAAAAAAGATTAATGTCTTCGAACAGTTCGTATAAATTATTTCTAATCTTTTCCCGATGATATAAGAATGAAAAAACGGCACGGGAGCGTCGTCTAATCATGCGCTATTCTCGATAAAAAGTTTCGATGTATTCGCACTTTTCTCTTTACGATAGCCGTAACCTTATTTCAATATGAATGAAGAAAAACAAACGAAAACACGTACATAGTATCCGTTACAATATGCAACGAGATTAAAAATGAAATTCAGATTGCCACTAAATTCCAGGTCGATACAAAAGTACCAATGTACATCGAAAAAAACAGGAAAATGTTGAAGCCGGTACTCGTACGCGTCCGCGTACGGGTTCCAGTAGTTCGAAAAACAAAAATTGGGAATAACGACGCAAGCAACGGTTAATGAGTCAATACGCGTTAAGTGTTAGCCTCGCAACTTTTCCGCGCTTGCGTCCCCTCCGACGAAATTCGTGTAACTCTTTCAATTAAAACTTTCGCGCGCGGTACATCTTCCCCCCCCCCTTACCCTCTCATCCGCCCACTCTCGCACCGACTGCCTCGTTCGCAACTCCAAAAAACATGGAGGGAAAAAATTAGACTGCAACGGAATAATGAGTTGCACGAGGAAGGAACGCAACCTGGCGGCAGAAAACTCCAATTTTCCGAACACCCAGTACCGTCAGATGCCCCCCCATCCCTCCCCCCGCCTCCTTCCCATCCTTGCTCCGCTTACGCGACAAACATCCCCTCCGTTCATACTCTTTACGACTTTACGATATTATCGTATCGCGATTCAACAACGACAAACGTCGTGTTCGCGCAACACAGTTACACACGACGACACGGTACGTACGACTCGTAGCAAAGAAAATGACAACCTTGAACCTCGAGCTGTTATAGCCCATGAGTTAAACTTTGACTCGAACGAGTTTTTACTAGATCGACGCATCGACGACTCGCTTTACGGAGTCCTGTCGCGAAAAAAGTCCGATCACGTGGTGATACGGTGGCAATCTCGATCGACTCACCTTGTGATGCTGCATGATGGCAGTGGCCTTTCGCTTGGCGGACATATTCAATTCCAGCGCGCGTGTCTTTCTTCTTCCTCGTGGAGCGACAACCGTATCTCTGTCTCTTTCTTGCCGCGTCGCTATTCCTCGAGTGCTCTTTGTCTCGCTCGTGCTATCGGCTTTACCCTCACTGACAAACTGCGCTCCAAACAACCAAAGCACGGACGATCTCGCGATACAAAAGATCGGCCGATGTTCTTTATTTATCGTACTTCCTTTGCTCGATCTTCCGACCTGTCCTTGTACTTGATTCAATCACGAAACAATAACACGAATCGTATACACGTACGTATAGATAGGTGGTATTGAAAAAAGGAGTAAAGACGAGATGTTTCGTGTATGTCACGGTGGCACGTATCGCTTCAACTTTCTCAGAGTTCTTAGTTTAGTTCTGTCTCTGTCCAACACTCGTACTCTGTCACCTTCTAGTTAGACACGTACATAGAACGCGCGCTGTCCTTCTCCCGCGCTCGGTCCGCGAACTTTAAGCTGGCGCACAACACCACGCAGCAGCGACGCCGCGAACCGCCGCGATAAAATTCCCGCGGTTACCGCAGGTGTTGACGTTGACGGGCGCGAGCAAAAAAAGGGCTGTGTACCCGCGCGAAAACTGTTCCCTCGTCCACAGACGATCTAACCTTTCGCTCACGTACGCGATACTCCACGGACGAGCTGCCTCTATAAAGTCCATTGAGCCGATGCAACACTGCCAGAATCGCGATCAGCTGGTCGATGGAAATGTTCGCGCATCACGCAGACACTGACACGCACAGACGTAGTATCTGGCTACGCCGCGTAAACGTTCCAAGAGAGATCGTCTTTGGTGAGTGAGCACGGTAATCAGTAGCTTGCAGTCTCGAGAAACGTTACACACTGACGAACAGAATGCCCGCGAACTACAAGGACATACAGGCCTCGACACACAAAGGTAAATAAGAAGGAAAATGTGGCGCTCCTTGTTGCACGAGGGACGCTCGTATTCCTCGTGTACGCGTCGCGTGGTCGCGCACGCCGCGGGTTTTTTGACTGTCGAATATCGGCCGGGCACCGTGGCGCACAACGATCTACGGTCGTCTCTTGCTGGTAAAATCGTCGATTCCACTGGACTCGACCGACGTCTGTCTGTTACACGCGAAGAGGGAACGCGAGTTGCGTGAAAACAAACGCGTTCTTCCCCGTTGCTAGTGCCAGTGCTAAGAGAGCGCCACGCTCCTGAACGAAATCATAGAACGTCCTCACATCACGAGCGCTCACGGCAAACTGGCGACTGGCGACGCGGCGGCGACCCCCTCTCTTCGTCTACCTCACCCTTTCCACTACTCTCCTCACCGCCTCCGCGCCGCTCCCCTGTTCCTCTCGACTCCCCCACGTCTCCTCACCCCAACCACGCCAACCTCACTCCACGTTTCACCCATAACCCACTCTCTCTTCCCTTCTCTTTCTCCTTCGCGCGCCGGTACTCTCTCTCCCTTTCTCGCTCTCTGTCACACCCCCTCCCCGCCATACCCCGGCCCCTATTCCCATTCCCTCGTTCCGTCTCTGTCACTCCCTAATGCCGCGCCCTGCTATGACCCGTACCGCTCTCACTCCCCAGAGCGGTCCTCCTCGAACGCGTCAACCCTCTCTCCTTCACCCCTGGTATTCCTTTCTGGTCTCTGCCTCCGTCTCTCTTCCGCTCGTTCGCTCCCCTATACCTCTCCTGTCTCTTTCTCCTTCTATCTGTCCGTCGCGTTCTCTCTATTCAGCCAACTGTCCGTCTCGGTTCTTCCTTTCCACCGTTCCAGCGCCCTCGCCAGTTCGCCTCGACCCTCCCCGGCCCACGGCGGCGGCGGTGGCGGCGGCGGCAGCGGAGGCGGTAAGGTAGGGTCTGTCACCATCAGAACACCGAAGGGGCCGGTGGACGGGTAACTCTCCGAGGGAAAGGAGGGATCGAAAGGGGCGCAAGGGGCCGCACACGAGCATCCACACAGGGCTTTCGGGGGAAGGGAGAATCGAGAGAGAGTACCTTTAGCTCTGGGTGTTGGGGTAAAGGGGGACTGGCAGGAGTGTTGCGCGCGAGGGGAAAGGGACGTCGGCACTCATCGGCCGAAGGGGCTTCCACGGGTGTGTTAGGCTTGTGCTTAGGAGGGTATGTGCACGCCACTGCTGTTCGCCTCTCTCTCTCTCTCTCTCTCTCGCTCTCACTTTCTCTCTCACTCTCTCATTCTCTCTGTCTCTCTCTCTCTCTCTCTCTCTCTCTCTCTCTCTCTCTGTATGGACACGTCCCCGCGTGTATGGATACGTCTGTATGGATACGTGGACGGCCGTACACGGGATCTGTGCTCTCCGTTGCCAGCCGTCTATCTGTATGTCCATCTCTGTCTCCCGTCCTCTCCCTCTCTCTCGCACTCTCTCTCACTCTTTCTCTCGCTCTCGCTCTTTCTCTCTCGTGGCACACCGTTGTGTGCGATATCGTTGCGCGCGGTTCCGCTCTCCTCGTGTGTGCGCGCACCGCGACTTACACGCACGTCGTTGATGATGACGAGTCATCCGAGAGGCGCGTCTCGAGTGCGTGTTCCACCGCGGCTCTTTAATGGTACGTTTTTCGAGTTATTAGCCGGCCAAGCTAACGGCCTCCTCGTCGACCACCTGCGGGTTGATAAGGGAGGATACGATCGAGAGGGTGTCCTGCTTTGACTCTAGGAACATTGGTCGCGGGTAACGTCCAACCAACGGTTTTACAACAGAGACTTTGTTCTCGGTGCCTCGTCTCGAGTCTCGATGCCTGGAATATGTAGAAAATGCATGCTTCTTAGAATCGCCAGAGAGACTGCGAGCTATTCTATAGTTCCGTCCCTTACGAGTGTACCACGTTTTCATTAGGAATTGCCGTAAAAACGATTCGATGGAACGTTACGTAGCGTCGTAAATAAGCTCGTCCTATTCCAGCTACGATGTTTCCAGCTCTTGAATCGGTATCGATCAAGCGGCTGTGGATAGTTCTACTCCTCGTAGGTTTACCTACATATTAGAAATAATTTTGCAAACATAGAAAGAAACTAAGAAACTACTAACAAACTGCTTGTAGCAGTAGCCTCGATTGCAGTAACACGTATAATTTTCTTTACTCTCGCGTACTTCTCTTATCGAGATCCTAGCATATCGGAGTACCAGCGTGAAATATGTAGCATAGCGAGTGGCAGTTCATAGAAACTTGACATATTTCTTGTCAACACGTGACATCTCTGTGATTCTACGCTTACAGTCAAGCATGTTTACGGTCTATAATCTATTCGGCATACTCTCATCGAGAATTCACACCTGACCGAAAAGTTTTACCGTCGGTTATTTTTATAATCTCCCACCACCTGGACAGAGGCAGAAGCGTCGAATGGATGCCACCTACGTCCGATCAAAAATCTAACGAACCGCAAAAATTATTACTCCTTTCATTCCGTTTCAACCGATGAAACCAATCGAGTCCGAAGCTCGATTTACGCCCCTTTTTACGCGTTACATCGGCCGACGTTTCGCTATGGGGCTGTCCGTTCCGCTTCGAAAGGGCATCCACCGTTTTATTAGCGAGTTCATATTTCATTCGCGACGATCTCGACGAAACGGAGGCCCGTCTCTTTATATCGGTAATCAGATTAAAGCGTGTCTGCGGTACCCTTTTTAAACGGCGCTCATTAACCGGCGAATTGAAAAGTCGCGGGAGCGAATGGGAGGGGAATAAAGCCGCGACCCCACGCCGGTGGCGAGATTGTTTCTAATTCTTCCGACCTCCGTCGATAGGGGCGGAGGGGAGGCTTATCGGCCGCGGCCGTACACGCGATAACGATCTAAGCAACAGTTTGCCGCGGGGGCGGAAAACTTCGGGACACGGCGGCGCATAAAAAACCTCGAAACTTTCCGGTGAAAGTGCGATCTTCCGCTTTCGATTCGACTGCCTCCGCTGTCGGGGGAGGGGGCGACACCACCCTGCCGCTAGGTCATGATGCGTACGTACAAGAGATTCCGCGTTCGATCGACCGCTTTTTGCGCTTTAGTTCGCTTCCTCGATACCGGAGTTCATCGATTGTTTTACGCGATTGCTTTTATGTTTCTTCGTTCCGATGTTCCGGATTTTCCGACGGTTGGAAAGATTTCGGGAAATCGAGTGCATACACCGTAACACGACGTGTAGGTAATAAAAGGGAGAAACTTGGAATACAAAAAGTTGGATGGCTGTGCTACTTTGTCGTGATCATTGAAATTGAAGCGTTCGTAGATCCGGAGAGCAGTTTCTTCCATGGAAATATTATATCGAAACGAAGATAGTCTTGCAGCAGAAATGAAACGATTATAGATACAAGAACAGTACTGTTACGAATTCGATATTAAAGCGTTTTTATAAATCAGCGGATCGCGATACGGGTGTATCTTTTTTGCAATTGCAACGATCTATTGCTTCGTTCTGGTTGTAAGTAACGTAAGGCTTCTATACAGTAATGAATCGCAGCGTGTATCTAAAAATAAACGCATATCGGAATATTCGATCTCCCAAAACTTCTGACAGCGCTCCATAAGAACGAGATAGAAGGGTGAGAGTGTCTTCTCTCGTCGTACTTCTTACGAATCGTTCGCGAGCCGGATGTGCAACGTCGTAGGATCGTCAAAGAGGACCAGATAGACGATTTACGTTTAAAATCGATCGAAGTAAAATCTCGAGTACGATGTAGCACGATAATTTGTAACGCGTAATACTCGCTATAGGTAAAGAGAAGTTACGTTAAAACGCGCGAGGTAAGATCTTTCCTAGCTTCGACTTGTACGAACGAAGATACAACGTTTATGCGCCCTGTACGTTAGTTTCAACGTGTCCACGTCTCGTTTCATCCATTTTCATTCCAAACGTCTCGTGACTCCGACGACCAGTTTCAATCTCCCATCAAATATCTTCATTTGCAAAAGCTTCCGTGAGTCTTCGTGTTTCTGCCGTTCTAAGGAATAGCAAGACGCAGTTAGGAGCGGAACGAGTCAACCAGGCAGCACGCCAAACGAACTTTCTCAAGACGCAAAAAGCCACGAGGAGCTTCGCTTCTCAGTCTAGCAGAAACGTATACGTGTGTACCATATACACGTATATATCCGCAATCGCGATGCAAGCGGCGCGCTCGCGCCCTCGCAACGTGTCATCCCACGAGGGAACAAAGACCACTCGACCCGTCGCACACCCCCGCACACTTTCAGAAGCGTCGAACCACGCCGCCTTCCTCGCCCTGCTACTCCCTTCGTCCACGGCAAAAAACTACGTCCCGTCCGCGTCTGAAAGCGGTCGAATTAGATCTATAATACCCAGACCCGGCCGCCATCCCCCTTAGAGCGGCGCGCGTGTATACGTGTGTCCCGTTTTCCGATGCGACCATAATGCAACGCCGGCCTGACGTTTGGTCGGTACTCGTACCTAATACAGCGGTGGCTCGTGGCACCATGTACTGGATCCATTTACGCTGCTATCGACGCAAGATACGCGCGTGCATTTCGCGCAACGTTCCATGCACACACGTAGTACACGAGCACGATATACATGGAACACGCGCGTGTACGCGACGCGTGCAACCTGCCTGTTCGTGTCCCCGTGTGTGCTTACACGTCCGTGTCGTGCTGTCTTTCGCGTGTGTTGGCTCCATGCGCGCTTGTGTGTACACAGTGTGTCATCTCGCGAGCGAACAAAGTCCACTCGGCATTAGACACCCTTGGTTTCTGAAGCCTTGGGCGGTAGTCCCCTACCCTTTGCCAGCACCCCTATGTATCTCTCTCCACCCGACCCACAACCTTCCCCCCTGAGCGCAACGACCCTCCTTCCTCTCTCGACCACCATCCACCTTCACCGCCTTCACCCTAACCCTCCCTCACTCCTCTCTCTCTCTCTCTCTTTCTCTCTCTTCCTTCTATCTCTCCCTCTCCCTCTCTCTCTCTCTGTGGCTCGACCCCTTCCATCCTCTATCTATGTTTCTCGTTCCCTAGAGCAGCCCCTGCTTGCTGCCAGTTCTGTCTCTCCCCCTCTGCCGCCCCCACAGCCCCCGGCTGATCCCCCTTGCCGCCTTCCTGCTCTCTGTCCCCTCGTCTGTCCGCCGCCCCCTGTTCTCTCTGATGGGTCTGCCGCTCCTCACGGCTCACGGTCGCCCCCGTCCCTCCTTCGTCCCCCTCGCTCGCCAGCACGCTGCTCCTTCACAAAAAACCCAAGTCCAGTGTAGGCGCAACGGGGGGTTTCTCCCTTCGCCTTCTTTTACCCTCTTCCCATCGTACGTCGTTCCTCCTTCGCCTCCGCCGCTCTCCCCCGCCGAGCACCGCTCCACTGCTCCCCCTTCCTCCGTTCCCGTTTCTGTCCCTCTTCCAAGCCGAGTCTCATCATGCTCTATACCTTGGTCTGATCGTTCTGTTCTCTCTTGGCTCCCTTTCCTGCTCTTTCTCGCTTTCTCCGACGGTTTCTTTTTTTCTCCGTCCCTCTATCTGAGTTACGCTGACACTCTGACGTTCCTTCTCTCTCGCTGCCTGTCTTTCGGCCTCTTGGGTAGTGACTCTCAACCTACGTCAGTCGATGACTCGAGGAGTCGCTCGTTCCACCGGAGAACTCGTCTCTTCTCTCTATGGGAGAATGTTCTCGGTTCTATACGGTGGTCACGAGCACGGGGTGCTCGCTACGTTGTGCGATATCGGCGGCAAATGAACTGCGTGATCGTGCAGGGAAACCAGGGGCTTGTGTTATTGTGTTACGAAGCGTCCTATCGTAAATAATAATAACATTGATGGAGTGGGCGATGGTAATAATAGCGATGACGCGATGCTAGTAATTTGATTAAAAAGGGAATTAAATGGTAACCACGTATTGCCCGTTCAAAGATCGGTCGTCGGATCTTTTGTGAATTTTCAACAATCTCGACAGAAATAAGTCGAAAATGCCGCCTTTTCACGCCTGTCCGTCACGCTGATTAAAATATCTCAAGTTCGAGAGGGAGAAGCGAGATCAACGCAGTTGAATCGACTGAAACCGCTTAATCGGATTCGCATATTCATAAAGTCGTTTCGTTGTTTTTTTCTCCGCGTATGCTTAATGACTTATTCCCCTCTTGCGTTATAATTCTTGTCATAACTTCCTACGGAAGAAAGGGGAATGAGCTTCGGTTCCTTATTAATGACTCCACATACGCGAACGTGAGATTTTTATTACTAACGACAGCATTAATTTAATCGTTTTTTTAGCGTAAAGACTCCTAATGATCATTTAGAATGTATTAAGAGTGGACGAACAAGACTAAAAAATGAGTACTCGATCTTCTTTTATACGAGCAAGCAACTAAAATTAGATCATACGCCTTACAAGTATCGTCAAATCGAACACGTCTTAAAGTTGATAAATCGCAACAACCTTTTTACATCGAGTATTCAAATTATAATGATATACTCGCTTCACTTACACGATAGCACCACGATGAAACTACTTTAAAAATCGGAATCTCACTTCAAACTTCACCATCGTTACTACCCAAAAACGCTTAACCGCTTGGCACAACGCAAACCACTAGCAAACGAGTCTTTGCTGTATTCAAAGATAATTACAATTATCCACGGTGCTGATATTTAACTTTGCGATCGAACACGCAACATACACGCGGACCTGCATCGAACATTCCAAGACACGTTGCTCGTCCAACCTGCGATTCTCGCAGCTGACGAAAGAAGCGTTCTCGATCGTAAAACACCGCATCGGCATGATCCCGGACATTCTAGTTCCCGAACGAGAAGTTTCACGGGTTGTCGCGCAAAGGGAGGCGGAAACTGGTTCACGGACGGCCACGGTATTGTACCGATCCGAGGTATCGATGATATTCGTAACGGGATCGCGTGTCAGAAGACTGGACGCTGGCTAAACGCATTACTTCGTACCGTTAAGACGAATCGGCGTTTAATCGGATAATCCCACTAAAATCGACGAAGAATCAGCAGCAGGATAGACACGTTTTACGCTGGTAAAAGCCAACGCGTTGGTAAATTATGGTCGACGTGACGCGGTGCGACTCGCATGCGATGCAACGCTCTCGTCTCGATCCCAACAACCACTCCCTTTGCCTCTTATTACCTTGTTCCATTTACGCGGGGAAAAAAATGAGATACGCGATTACTTTCGATGGCTGTTTCGCGTTGCTGATGCGATCTATGAGGCGTGTTTAACTGTCCCGTCATGTTACTAGCTTTTAACAAAGCGGTCTCTTTTTTCGCCCTCCCTCGCCGTGCAGTTTTCGAGCTGGCTTGGCGGCAACCATCGACACGTCGATCATTCGATCACAACTTCGTCAACGTTCCAAGCTCGTCGTGAACGCGTATGTACATTGCACGATAGAATTCCGTTTATTCGAACACGACGGGCCATGGCAGGACAACTGCGATACCCGACACAAACCGAATGGTTTCGATGATACACTAGCAATTCCCTTTGTTTCTTATTAGCTCCGATAAGAGGAACGTTCAGAAAATTCAAGTTACACAGGTTGGTTTCGCAGCACAGTATGGAAGTACGCTATTGCGGAACAGTATCCATGAATGGATCAACAAGTTCGAAAGTGGATGATTTTCCATCGATGAGCAACTGTAGGCAGCGGCGCGTACCTGGCTTATCTCTCAACTGAGAGCATTTTATTTTCAGAGTACGGTAAAGGATGCAGTAAAACTCGTACAGCGATGGATTACGCATTGCATTAAGAGGGAACTATGTTGAAAAATAACACAGAAAGATGCATAGTTACGAGTGCATTGGATTTTCCCGTAGATGTTCGCGTTTCGATGGTGATTTGCTAAGGGAATTTTTGTTGGTCGTGCGTTGGTCGTGATATCTTGCGAAAAATGGGAATGAAAATTCATTTTCTTCACGCATTTGGAATCTTGTTTCGCGTAATGGCTCTAACGAATGGCATATTCGTTCATTTTGTCGGCAATTCCCTTATGCGTGCTATGCACCAGAAATTTGTTCTTTGCATGATAATTGGACGAATTCTTTTTAATCAGCAATTTGCGATGGTTTCAGAATCGTGAATACATGTGACGAATTGTTTGTTATTGAACAGAACAACGTACAGGGATAGGGGTAAAGGGATCGCGCGATTTTTCCGTTTCACTTTTGTCTCCTTAAGCGTATCCGCTTTTCCAATCGTTCCTATGTTACGAACTCGAATTATATCGATACGTATCGATGCAAGGAGTCGTACGATTTCTCTGCCTTTTCTTCTTCCGTTTCAATTTTTCTCGTTTTATCCCTGTATCTCCCCTCTATAGAAAAAAGGTTGAGCGGTGGCTGTATTTCACCCTTTGCTTCGTCAAATATTTTTGTTTGCCCATTCTCCGTTACGTTGTCCAATTATTCGCGCGTTGCTGTCACGTAGAGAACCGACGGCATTTTTTCCTGTTCCTTTTTTTTTTACCTCTTAAGCATTTTATTACACCTACAAATGAATCTTGAATGGGTATAAAATTGTTACGGATATTAAATTATCTAATTTCACAATTTCCTGCCCTTTCCAAACCTCTATTTTATCTTCTTCCCCTCTTTTTTTTTTTTTTTTTAATCTAAAAGATTACTTTTATATTATAATAAAAGACGATCATAAGTCCCTTTTATAACGTTAGAATATAATTACCCCCCTACCCCTTTACTCTACGTAATTGTGTTCTTTTCAGATATTTCCATTTCTTTGAGACTCTTTCGATCTCGTACCTTTCCATTAATTACCCTACACGATCAATTAGCTCGTATTCAAATTCCAATAAAACTAAGGAAGAAAGAAAAAGGAAAAAGATCAAAAGCATACAAAACCGTCCAATTTCTTCACCCACCCCCGTTGCCAGAAGCTGGCCGTGCCACGGTTTTCTAAACGGTTCCATAGCCACGAGCGAATGTTGTCTCATCGTCTGAAATTCCCGGCCGGTTCTTTCAAAAACCATAAAGCAGCGCACACAAAGAGAGAAAAAGAAGAAGGAAGAAGAAGAAGAAGAAGATGAAAAAGAGGATGAAGAAGAAGAGAAGCGTATCCGTGGTCTCCGCGGCCAGGTACGAGTCAGCCGGCAGAAGCATCTCCGGCTGCGTAGTCCCTCTCTTATATGCAGGACGTGGCGGGGCGCAGATATATGTCCGGCTACGAGCCGAGAAAGAAACGTTCAGCTTTGCCATCACACATGGTGGCCACGTTGCCGCCTCCTCGGCGCACGGTTCGCCTCCACCTCTAATGTATTCCCCGGCGTTAATACCCGAGGAAGGCTCACCGAGGCCGTTCTGTCTCCATCACACGTGCAAAGACGAGGTCCAAGCCGGCGTACGCCCGTCTCTGTCCGCCTAGCGGACACGGTTCGCGTTGTCTTACCTCTCTCGGGGGTGAGAGGCTTCTTTTAATAGTGCTAGAACAGGATCCGCAGCTTTCACGAGAGCGCGCGAGCGCTCGTGTGACAGAGAGCCACACCGGGATGACTTTCAACTCACGCCACTTTTTCTCCGTTGATTTTATGGATGTCTTTTGTGTCTTGCTTAGAGAGACCCTTTGTCCTTCCGTTGCTCGTTCCTCTCTTACCGTTAGACTCGGTAGTTAGACGTGGCTGGACTTTGAGGTTTCTTGGGAAATTAGGAAGGTTCACGGAGGCCAGTGGTTTCGAGGGCCGGTGACTCGACCTGGGAATACACGGCCCAGTTTTACATCTGGTGTAGACATTAGCGTTGTGGATTTGGCTTTCGAAATGGTTTCAAACGGTCTCGATGGTATCGGCCTTATGTAGCAAGATTAGCAACAATTTCGGATCCTGGGTATTCGCTCTCGTCCATAAATCATTGATATTAAACGAAATACGACATTGCGACATTTTTGCAATATGATATAATTCAAGTTTCTTTGTAACGAGAGAATAAAATTTGAAGACGAAAATCTAGATATTTGCTTGTTCCTCTGTAGCTAAACCTGTACCTCGAGCAGCATCCGTTTCATGTCGCGATACTCGATTAAACCTAACGGCGTCCACCGTAATTAATACCCTATGCACGAAGCAAACGAGTAGATAACGAGGCCATCGTTTGCACAGTGTCTCTTCCTGATTCTCTGGAGAGCGGTGAAGTTCCATGATTTTCATAAACGTATCCTATGCCGAGGTGAAGTTTGTATCAAGGAACAATTTGACGCACCGCCGAATTCCACGTCTCTGTCCATCCGTGTGGTGGACGCGTCCAGGGAATACCTAAAGTTGTCCACTGGACGAAGATATCCGTGGCAAACAAGAGGACGAGTTGCTCATTGTTCTCAATTAGGCGGCGACCGTGCAGCCGGATAGATCTGGATCCGTGTGGACAGAGATTCCGGGGACGATTGCTTGAACGAAGGCGTTTCGGTGATCGGACGCGTGACGTGGTCTGCAATTGCTAGCTTTTACCGGCGATCTCGGTCACACGCGAATTACTACTCGGTTGCTATTGCTTTTTTTTCTTAGGGGACAAAAGGAAGCACAGAGTACAGAGTAATGCGAAGGGTGAAGCGTTCCCTTGGAAAAGTTACCGATTCCTTTTGGCTGAAGTTATCGTCAACGTTCGCCGATTATGTGTAGCACGAGTAGAAGATTCATAGAAAAAAGCTCGCAAATACCGCAAAGGGAAAAATAGTAAGTCAGTACGGAAGAGCTAGTAAGAAATAAATAAATCACGAAAAATGTTAGATCGTTGATGTAAAAAAAAGCAGGAAACGGAATATACAGAAACAGAAAATCATTTCCCTTCCTCGTATCAATTCGAATTACTGGAATCGCCAATTTCCATCACATTTTCATCACAATTCATTGATCAATTTCATCAGATACCTCTCCATTGATGTCATTAAATATCATACGTTTTAACGATTAGTCGCATCGTGGCCCATTAAAAAGTGAAATTATCGGCAAATGGAAATGTTTCATCGCGCGTAAGATTTACGGATGCGTATGAGTTTATTCTATCCACCGTTAGGCGGTAGTATCACACGTAATTATTTCTATAATTAATACCTCGAAACTTGACCATTAATTATATTACGCTGCGGCCACTGGTTCGTTCTCGTATATTTCGCGGTGATCATTAATGCGATCGTCATTATTATTCCGAAAAATTGTGGTATTATCGTGAACACCAGCGGAGACGTCGCAAGATATATGTTTGTGATATCGATGAACTGTTTGGCAGCGAAGCAGCGACTAACTAATAAACGCGTTAGATCGCGTTGCTGTTAGATATTCGGCCACGCTAAAAACTCGCTGTTGAAAACTTCGTTTCCAAAAGATATCGTATCAAATTGTTTGCATTTTTCGCGGAGTAAATCGTTTGGGTGATCGAACAGGCGACCTCGCCGAGTATGGAAAATTTAAATTATTACTCGCAACCACGAGTATACGTGTAACAGTACGTTCATCGGTATTTGATGGTTCGCGTGGAAATATTCGATGCTTCAATTTGAGACTTCGTCGTACTGCGTCGGTTCATAAAATTCCGCTTGGAGGACGAGTATACTCGATTCCATCTTTTTTATACACCGGGTCCAATCGAGAGTGCGTCTCCGCGCGGCGAGTCCCGCCGGGAATCCAGCTTATCGCAAAACGTCGCCTCGGTTTACTCGATCGGCGCGGCGCAGAGAGGGACGCGAAACACGCTGGCGTGTCCTCGATGACACGCGTGCGTTGCCGCGTGCGTGCACGCGACAATGTGTGCGTCGTGTGCGTGTCCGTTGCGCGTGTGCATCGTGCAACGCAGTGTGCGATGGTACCACCCACTAAACGTAAAGCCACCGGCCAGAGCCGCGACTCCCCTTTAGTACAGGCAACCGGGCAATGGCCACGTTCTTGCACACGAACGCGTTGCACACGATGCACCGTGCTACATCCCGAACCGTACGGAGAATGCACTCCGTGGACCGGCATAAACGGCTTAGCTGGAACGTTCAATTGCTGCGAATGGGAGTCGCCGTCGCCACTGCCACGCTACGCTGGCAACAGCTATCCAAATCACAGGCAAGATGTTCCAACGTCTCGGTTTATATAGATCTGCAACGAGATGCTTTTTAGTTTTAGTCCGTGAAAATTGCTCGTTGGTTATTTAGGACGTGCTTTTTTCTCCGCAAACTTCTGCCACTCTAAGCCTCTGCGGTTAATCCTCGATCGCGTATAAATATCTTTTCTATATCGGTCGAACACGGTAATTTTTCCAAGAGTAGTGGCTTTCGACTTGATTTCGAACGATTGTCCGTTCTTCCAAACATAAGATTGACGTTCTAACGCGTACTTAATCAATATGCTGTAGGTCGATGATTCGTACTTGTCGAAAACACCTACGTGTTCTTAGCGATTAAAACATCGTTCTGACGGATTCGATAATTCTAGCGCTTCAATATCGTTTCAACCGAGATAAGCGGACCAAACGAGTAGGTGGACGAATAACCCTGGAAAGTAATCGAAGTGTATCATAGATATTTTTGATTCGGTTCGTCGCGTTCCCACTACCGATATCACCGTTTCACCTAAAATTATGGAACGAGAAGAAGAAAGTCGGCCGTTTAATTGACCGTAAAACTAGACTCGGAACGTCTTCTACGAGCAGGCGCAAAAACAATGAAAAAGTGAAATTTAATCAAGCGGTCACAGGCAGAGGGTACAACGTACCTTAACGTGGAGTGATCTAGCCAGGCTGTTGGAGCGGGCTCGGTGCATGTACGCGTGTGTTACATCGTGCGTGCAACGATGCACTGCAGCGTGGTGCATCCGAGTGCTGCACCGAGAATGCACTCTCCGCGGACCACCATAAACGATTGCACGCGCGAAGGGCCGCCTTGCCGTTCGTAAATCTGTCAGGAGCAGCATTTACGACGGCATTAATAAGCCCAGTACTGATGTAATCTGTCAGAATTCGTCGAATCGCCCTGCTCATTGCTGGTTATCCAGCTTTTCGAACCGCCTGCTAATGAAAGGCGAGGAGCGTATGAAAATTTTGCAAAATGTGCATATATCGCGACGTTGGCCAACGGTTGTATCGAATTACGGGTAAAATGATAACGAGTAAATTCGATTTACTCGTTGTTCATTTGCTACTCGCCGTAAACATCGTTTTAGCGGAATATATGATATTTCAGCGAAGTTAGTTTTTTTTCTTTTTTTTTTTCTTATCGAAAATCTGAAAATACTCGAAAACTCCGAAGACGTTTAAAAGCAGAATTTCAAATTCGGTTTATCTCCTCCCACATGTGATAATCCTAAAAGTGTAGCCGAAGAACTCTCCACGTAGAACGACATTCCTGATGACTTAACATCCCTAAGAGAAAAGTTACTTTGGCGATTTGAGAAAAGTGGCGGAAAGGTAGCGTCTTCCTTGCGAAAGCGGCGATGACACAAACCAAGCAAGCTCTACCGCACTGCGCAAAGGGTGAAAAGTACGTACGCTCCACTTTCGAGGTGCATTTGCGTTTTGGGGCATGATGCAACTGGTCAGAGAACGAAGTATTCGAAGTTTCCCCCCAAAAAGCTGCTTCAGAATTCAACAGTTCACGAACTTACCTTCCGCAGAGGGATAAAAGAATCGCCAAGATTCCTCGATGATGAAACTGTAATTTTTCATACTTTTCGTTTTCCGCTGTTCCAATTCACCGTGAGGTATATATGATCGTTTAGTTATTCAAAAATCATTTCGATTTTTCGTCGGCATGTAATCGTTGTGTAACTTCGAGAGATACGCGTAACACGGAGTGTGAAAAGGTTAGCCGCAGCTTTACGATCGTAATTGTAACTTGAAACTTAAATTTTTTATTGGTATTCCTGGAAACCGTGAAAGAGTTAACACAGATATTCCATTTCGCCGTGGCGGTTAAGGGTTAAAAACAATTAACCTCGCGAAACCACGATATTTATCAAGCAGGTACTTGCTACCGTTTGAGGCATAACACGCGACGAGACACGCGATAGAAACGATATCCCAACCGGTCGGGTCGCATTAAAGCTGGAACGCAGCGCGACGCCAAAAACAGTAGCATTTCGTCGTGGGCAAAAACGGAAAAGGAAAATCGATAGCGCGGGCAGCAGCGCAGGGCGGACGGTCAGAGGGGGTGGGGAAAAAGGGCACGGCGTCATCGTGGACAAACAGCTCGCGGGAAGGCACACGGAACGACCGCGTCCCATTTTCATCGTTCCACCAGGCGAGCCAGCGAAGGCCACCGATACGCGGGCCAGTATTTGACGAATTTGTATGCACATTCACGCGCGGCCGTCTATACGTCCCACGCCAGAACGTCCGGACGAATACAAGCGGCGCGGGAATGCGACAGCCGGCCCGGCCTGACGTCGCAGGGACCAGCACACACTGTTGCCAACGCGATAAAACCAATCGTCGAAATAACCGCGGACCGCGGCCTGCTGGATACGCGTGTACCATCGCCACCCCTGCGAAACCTGATACCCACCACGCATTCGATACACTTTGTACAGCGTTTAAAAAAAGGGCTGTAAGATCGTAGAGGTATTTATTCGGAGGAGCGTAGAACGATGAGTCAATCTTTTTTAAATCGTAATTTTTTTCTACGCTTGACCCGGAAAATAAAAATTATCGATAGTCTTTGGGAACAGCTTGCCTTTGAGGCAAAAACGACGAAGAAAACGTGCAAATAGGTTTCGAGAAATATACTCGCAATGATAGAAATGAGTTTTGACGTCTAATAGCGTGTATAATCGTTCTATCGTCGAATACCGTATACAACGATAACCAATAATTTCTGTAAAACGCGTCGCTTTTGCTTCAATCGTACTCTTCGTTGTATATAAATTTTTCATTGTGCCATTGAAAGAATGTTTTTTTAAAAAAATTAAATTGGACGTTTGACACGCGCTGATGAACGCGAGCGAAGTCCATTCGCAACATTGTACGTTGCATAAATTCAAAAAAGAAAATACCGCGGCAAATACAATCGAAAATATTTGCCAAACACACGTGAAAATGTCAGCAGATTAAAAATTTCGAATGATGATTTCAACCTTTGCGATAAATCCAGGTTCGATCCTCGACTGAAATACAAACAGAACGCAGCGATACAGGCTTTAATCGAATTAGGACGAGATTTAGTCGTACCAAAAATGGCGAAAAACCGAATTTCTCACCGTTCTAAAATTGCTGCCGCGGATATTTTGGCCGAGATCACGATACCGAAAAGTCTTTTCAAGTCGAATCGAAGTTATTCGCTTCTACTCGAGTCCATCGTTTAAAACTAACTTTTATTCTTCCATCTTCTCTTGGTTCCCTCAAAATCCTGCCATCATTTTTCTTTCTCCAAAAAAAAAAAAAAAAAAAAGAAGAAAAAGGAATCGACTGCGCGCACACTGTGACTCTCCACGCGTTTCCCTTTTAACCTTCGCCAATGTTTGTATATTTATGAAACCACACCCCTCGTATGGCTGAAAATCAAAGGGTTGATGGAATCAGTTGCACAATTTCGACCTACATTTTTCTAAAAACATCACCCCCTCGAGCGACGATTTCCTAGCGCACGACCCTCGCCTGCTTCTATCCATTTTGCTTCCCTCTTCCACCCTTTCTCTCCGCGTCGCTCGACGTTTTACTTGGCCGGGCGCGCGTGTGTACACGCTTCCCCCCTTCCAACCCCCTTCGACCCTCTGCCTGGCTCTCTCTGCCAGCTCTCCGTTCGCGGATAGGAACGTGTCGCAGCCTACGGTGTAGAGGTATGCGTAGCTTCGAGCGCTGCGGCTCACCGATGCCACCACTGAAGGTTTAATTAGTGAATCGGTTAATTCGATACGTGACTATTAGCGTGAAATCCGGGGGTGCGTCACAGGGCGAAAAAACACCGAGGACGGCTGTTCTATGGTCGATTTCGCGTCGCTTCGTTTGACCAGCTTGTTTGTTTAGTCACGTTACGACAGGCGGGAAGCCCGCGCGACTTTAATGTTCGGAATTTAGGTGAAATTTTACGAGAATGATAAGGAAAGGTGGCTTAAGGGTTTGCGGTTTCTCGGTAGAGGGTGATGTAAGAAAAGGATAACAAAGGGTTGTATACGTGTAATAGAAGTGGAGATTACTTCTTTTAGATTAGACTGTACATTTTTTTTTTTACGTTTAGGTACGTTACACGTTTGTGTAAAATATCTATTTTCGTTGTAAGACATTGAATATCGTGACAAACTTAATCCGTCGTATTTTCAATTTCAATTAAATTGCTAATCTACACGTGCAAGAGATACGATCGTGAAAATTACTCAGGAAATAGATGTAGAAGAGAATTCCAAAGAAGAGAAATCTAAATACCATCTTCAAACACTCTAATCCTCTTTTCTCTCGAATAGTCAAATAAGCCACGAATAAATAAATATTATCTTTCGCGTAATAAGTAGCGATGAGTAATGATGAACGCTGAAAGATGTACAATCTAAACGCAGATAAAGACGTAAAAGTTGTGCGCAAACAAATGCAAATCGAGTAAATAGAGATTTGCACGCGCCTACTACGCTTGGAAATTCATGTACAAAATAAGCTATGTAAATATGTACTTGTTTGTCATCAAATTCATAGCGTTATTTTTCCCGTTCCAACAAGGAGATAATTATACGCAATAAAATAAAGAGGAAGTTAACGAAACTACTATTCAACGTATTCCGTTGGTTCGTTCATTGACTGGTTGATTTTTCCTTTTCCACGACAACGCCCTGTTACTACGGTAAATACAAAAATATTCTAATAACACGATAAAACGTTGCTCTCTACGTTAAAACGATAAAAAACGATCTGGACGATCAACGTTCGTTAATACAATCGCGAGGAGAACGAATTAGAAAACAGATGATTAACATGTTTCGCAGTAGGAAACAGAGAAACGTGAAAAATAATAAGATAAAGGAACGTAGAATGCATGGATGCTCGCAAGGGGGTTGAATTACGAACTGCCGCGTGCCAATACGGCTCTCATTGACCGGCTTTCCACCCTCGCTAGGTGAGGCAGAGTTTAAAGGAGGTTGGCACGCGCGCAACTGCCACAATTTATATTCCCAGTCCAGTTTATATCGCGAGAGATCACTTCGCGCGCGCTAGGCTAGAAAAAAGGAAAATCGCGAAAGAGTAGCGGAGGAGATCGGACGCGTCTTGCGAACGTGCCGTCTCGCCGAGTTCAACTAATGGCAGCATAAACTCGTCTTAAAATCTTAAAATAGGTCCAGTAATTTATACGTCCTGTTGTTGCACCTTTGCCATCATTCGCCCGCTACGATCTCTCCCATTATCGATGCTTCTTCTACGCTAGAAACGATCGCGACTGAATTAGCAAGATAGGAAAGAAGTTGTTGGCTTGCGCTCGCGAATGTACACCTGCATCGCGGCGATAGCATACCGTGGGATAAAAATCGAGGTGCAAGTGCGCTATGAAATTGTAGATGGAAGGTGTTTCTTTGAAGTACGAAGGGTAGAATTTTGTAGCGGATCATTCGCTGTTGGCGGAGAATCGACATCGATGCGAGTAGAATTCTGTTCCTGCTATGCGCAGCAGTTTCTGAATACGGGTTGGTAACTCGAAGCTTGTAATTTGTAAAATTTCAATAATAATGCTACATCGATTTCGCCAAGTTTCTACCGTATAGGGAAATTGGATAAAATGGAAATATCAATAAATCTCAAGTAATATCTGACGCGTATTTATTTAAAAATTCCGTACGTTAATACGGTCATGGAATTAATTCATTCGCGAAAACGAGTCGCAAGATGTCTCGAATGTTGCGTTTCATCTTCGAGCGGTGTTTATCCTTGCTAAATGTTATATCAAACGCAATGCAATCAAACAGGAATCGATAAGACAGTGAGATGCCCTAGGTGGTGCCGTCTGAATCGAGGTCATTGGGAAATTAATGCATGTTAGGGTCAAATACATGAAATTAGGAGAGCCTTGTTCAAACCTGCTCTAAACCAGAAATACCAATCCGATCTCATGCTGAATTTCCGGCGAATGTGGTCACGCACGCATTACGTGTAAAGATAATTTGCATACAAAAATCTAATATACGATACTAGCCATAACGCGGTGTAATTATAAAAGAACGAAGCTGCGTATCGCATTTGTCGATCCAACGGTGATACAACGAGTCTATTAAGATCGAAAGTTGATCGGAAGAATTTTATAATTACGAATGATACGAAAAGAACGTATAAAATAGGTAATATGGTAATAAAACTTCGTAAATGCATCTTTATACGGTTATGTACTTTCGGGCAATAAAGCTACACATTCTATGCAATAACGTAGGCAACAATGGAGGCTCGATTCATAAGGACGCGTTATATTTTGAACTCTAGCCAGCCAGAATCAGGACCAACGTTGTTGCATAAAATGAGTTACGCGTGATGCGTAGTCGTAAACGCGAGTCAAATCGTTTGTCGTTAATCATTTCGGAAGATAAACGCTGTTCGAGGGCTTAGAACGATTATACAAAGAGTTAGAAATTGGAAATACTTTCTACTAGAATTACTACACGTACTTTAACGATACACGTTTTTCCATGTACCTTCGATTAATAAAATCTCTTCACACGGGTAATATACCTAGGTTTGTTCGGTAAAATCCGAAGCATCCTGCATACTTGACTGGCTCTATCAAGAAACATTATTCTCTTGTAAAATACCCACACAAATTCCAATCGTACTCCATCACCGTAACAAAATTTATCCAATTCAACTCAGCATAATTCAAAATCGATTCGATTCGGTTAAACACCCTCCAACGACCCCTCCGATAATCTCCATTCTACCTCGATCGACCGAAGCTTCGTAGAACACCTCCGCAAAAAAGAAGCTGCTCGTTTCCAGGAAAAGGAAAAAGCGTGGCCGACAAATGCACGCTTTGTAACTTGGCTCGAACGTGCATCGTTCTCCGTCGCCCAAGGAATCGTCAGAATTGTAGATAAGCGGGTGAAATTGCGTCCGCGTGCAACCCAGTGCCACACACGTCGCCACCTACGTGCACTTCACCAGGGTCCGATACGAAATAGCTGGCACGGAGCTGGCCGAAGATAGGGACGTGGACACCTTTCACGCCCACTTCCGGCACGAAAGGGTGTTTGCTACCGGACCAGGACAGATAGCAGAACGCCTCGAATCTGTTATCCACAGCGTGTTGGCTGCTCCTGCGGAATAGTTGTCGGGATTTCGACGAAAGGAGAAAGGGAGGAGGACCGGTAAACATCGGGGCTACGGTGTCGTTGCGATAAAAAGAGCTGTAACTGTTGGAATCCGGTCGATGGCGGCAGTCGACAGACTGATACTGTACAGCCGGAAGCGGACGTGAAATAGACAAGGCAGTCTTCGGGCGATAGGTCGCCAAAGAAGGAAAACATGTCTGTACAGAGCGTTTCAAAACGTTGGAGGAAATTTTGGTTAGATTGCACGCGTTAAAATAAATGCAAAAGTTCGTACAACGGAACTTTCACTCGTTTCGATCTTCGATCCTGACTCTTGTTGAATTTTGAAGAGGGGAAAGGATAAGTTTACGAACCCCTCTGCCTTTGTCTTCACCCATGAATAACATAAATAACGATTAATATAAATCACAGTTCCCTAACTCCATCAATTCGTAATAGCGCATTATTCTTCCCGTGTACGAACTCGTGTCACGATCATATTTAATAACATAGTACACGTACATGTTCTATTCTTTAGACTACTTTGAACGATTCGTTGTAATACTCTTCGAAAGCTTGAATTTCCAAAAAGCAAGTTCCAAATAGGTATATAATGATAATATAAAACGAATATTCGAGTATTCTCGAATACAGAACAAATAGAAAGACTACGATAATAAACTGTAATGTCGAAAAATCCTCAAACCCATTTTCTGATCTTCAGCCATACATACACATCCGCAAGAAAACATATGCGAGCGTTGCGCAACAGTATTTTCGCAGTGGAGCGCGAAGCGCTCTTCCAAGGAGCCGACAGGGCATTTTTGGCCAAGATATACAGTCGCGCAAATAAACAGGTCGGAGCCGAGCACCGAGGTTTGTTTGCAGTCAGATACGAGGATCCAGGATAACAATTTGTAACAACAAACTGGTCGTAGAATTTCTGGTGCGTGCAAAGGGCTGCAAAGGGAAGAAGGTCTCCCTCTACTACCCTATCTCGTTGCTTGCACGAGCCCCACCCCTGATGATCGTTCAGCCACCAAGCCAGAGGGTATTTTTTTATTGCGCGACAGCCAGGCACCAGCCAGTCATCCTGCCACCGCTAAGACGTCCTCCTAAAGCGTTTTTTCTCTCGGAGGGAACCGATACGGCTGCCTGCCCTCACCCCTTATCTCGGTCAAGACGCTCCCATGAACTTAAAGACGATACGGGTCGCAAGATACGAAAGAGTTGTTCGTGCAATTTGAAAATTTGGGAACGTCGAAGAACATAGGAGTTGAATTTGGGTAATAGGATTTGATAGAAACTGATATATCGCTTTGGCGTCTACTAAATATGTAGTAGGATAATGATATTGTTTTGACGAAAGAATTGTGTTAGTTAGATTAGTCCAAGTTAGACGAATTTTTCTACTGTTTATAAAATTCCGCGCAATTTTCTTGTAACATTCTAACTAAGAACGTAGAAAGCTAATATTACGAACAACGGTGTACGTTAAATGTAAATGTTTTTGAGGGTAAATTCGTAGACAATTGCAAAGTTACCGCCATTATTTCAGTGGCAATAGTCCTTTTCCGCCCTCGACACAATACGTAGTTTCTCTTGAGATCCCTCAATAAGGTCCATAAAAGCTCGTTGTGGAATCAGAATTCATATTATAAATAGATGTACATCCGAGCGTATGTTGAAATATATACAATGTAATATCGTTATTACATATGTACGTATATGTATGTATATTCGGAGATGCAGTTTGTTAAACCACAGTTACAAGTTACAAGTTACTCCACCATTGTATAAACTTAAAACGATTAACACTATCGCAACGATGAACGCAAATAAATCTACTCGAAACAATGTCACGATCAATCGTAAAACCTGTCCGTCCTATTCGTAACGATTTTCACGCCATCGAACCCAGTTCGAAATAAAACGTTTTGCTTCAAAGTATAACCGAATGCAATCTCGAATTGTGCGCCGCGTTACACGGAACACCGAAACAGCCCTAAGCGCATCGGAGTTTTCCAACAACAACATTTCCGACCCACTGTATCCATTAGCATTCCGCAATTATCCCCTTTAGAATCTCCAACACGTCAACTATTCCCATCAAACAATACCAATTCCCCGCGTATCTGTGTTCCCTATCTTCGCCACCCCTCCCCCTCGCTAATATCCGCGAAGGCTGGCGCGCGGTACTGCAGGAAGCGCAAAAATCACTACGACCAAACAGAGAGAGAGAAGGTCTTCGCCCTTTTCCGGCCGCAACGAGCACGGGCAGGCAAAAAGGGATCCAAGGAACGGGAGAAGGAGGGGCGGGAGGGAGGATTTCCTCTGTGGAGCTACGGGGCTACTCCAGTTTCGAGGTTATCCCTAGATAGGGAAAAAATGTCTCGGCCACGGCAGCTGGGTAAAATCGTATCTCCCTCGCCGCCCGTTGCCCCCGTTCCGCTTCTCCCTTGAAGCAGAGGGGCGGCAACCCTCTCCTTTTAACGAAGAGTACGTCCTCGTTGCCGTAAAGGGAACGAGAGAGAGAGAGAGAGAGAAAGAGAGAGTGAGATATAGGGGTAGAGGAAGAAAGAGGGAGTATTGGCCACCACAAGCAAAAACCTGGCAGCCATGGGTACGTACGTGAGAAGCGCGCGAACGTAGAGAACGTAGAGAACTTGTGAGCGTGTGGTGGAACGAGAAAAGAGGGTAGCAGAGGCGAGGGAGAAGGGTGGCGACGATGAAACCTCGGCAGAGGGAGAGAGATGCTCGAATACAGAGAGAACGAAGCTGCGAGACTCGTTCCAGCGCACACAGGCCATCCTATATTACGAAGTCTCACCCTCTATCCTGGCCAACCCTGCCCCCGGGTCCCCTCACGACTCGGCTGCCTCATCCCTCGAGCCCTCGAGATGAAACCCAACTTCTCTGCTACCTCGACTCTCTCGCTCGGCTAGCCCCTCGCCCCTCAGCCCCGTTTCCCTTCGCTCTCGCTATGCCCTGTCGAGAAGAGTAAGGGAGTCCTTTGGGGTTGAATCGAGGGCGCGGGGGCGGTCGGGACGGGCGGGAAACGGGACGGGTACATCGGTGCAGAGAAGGTAGAAGGACACGGCCAGAGAGAAACGTGTCCGAGGAGCATCCCTATACTGGGTGCTCGGTATATCATGATCACGATGAATATATCCGGTGATTTTGACCTCGGCTCGAGCATACCGGAGGACGTCGTTACTTCCTACCGAACGAAGAAATATTTTCTGTCAACGCTGCTGTTTATGAACGTCCCAGCTTTCTCTTCTCTTTTATCTCCTTTTCCCTCTTTTCCCTATTCCTCCGTTCTCTCGAGGCACGCGTGTAACGACAACTTTTCATTTTCTAAATGTATTTCCTACGTACATTCACGTTCGTAATTATTCCAACTTTGAAAATCAAAGTTTAAGTTGGAAAAACTTGGCTAGAGAATTCTGTATATTGTTACCGGTATCCGTGCGTTGTCGTATTCTAGTTACGTTGAAGTGATATGCGGTTTCTCGTAAATAGGTCAAGTAAACTGCCTTCATGCGCGCGTTTATGATATTAGCATTTTAAGCGTGGAATGTAATTAAGATTTCAAGTTATGCGGATCTTTTTCCAAAGGGTATACGTAACTGCCGAAACGTAACGTAATCTCGCAATTCGCGTACGATATGCTGATTCGATTAAATTATACCCTCCGATCCTACCTCTCCGATCTTACACTCCCCAATTCCAAACAAACAAACTTCGCATCAACTCCTCCAAACACCTTGGCTGATCAAAATACAGGAATCACCCTATATAAGGATACGTGTACACCGAGTGGTACACGTCTATATAATACACGTGCGTGCGTGTACAGTGCACACGATGCAGTACACACCGATACACACGCAAACACAGGTATAGGTGAACGCCGCCGCTAGGCGATATTAATTTCTCTGCAAGGGCTTTCGTCTACGTAAGTACCTTTCCGCTGTGACTGTGCCAGGCCCCTCGTGACCCCGCGCGCAAGAACGCTCCGAGTTGCGACTTTCGGCGGTCATTTCAAACTGACGCCAACTTCCCAACCCCCGCCCTTCGTGTCACCCTCGCTCTTCTACCCCTTTATCCTCCTTCCCTCCGGCCCTTCTACCAGGCTCCCTATCTGCCCCTTCGCAGGTAGCTTCTCCGCTTCGTTGCTGGCTGCAAGGCTCGTTGCTTGTGGTAGTTTCACGTAGATTGCCAGGTCTGAATGGAAAATCCCATGTGCAGGTAGCCGTCCTTTCCTTCCGTAGCCTGGATCACACCGGTGGACAAGTGCGATGGTCTGTTTGTTCTGAGAACGGCAAAGATATACAACGCGTGGGAGCACAGAGGATTCGGGGAACCCAGGATTTCCTTGAAATTCCAACGTGTTCGGTGAAGGGTGGCCTGCGATTAGGAGCTGATGGTTTGCCATTAGGCGTGGCGTTGTACCATGTAGCTAGCTTGATGAGTACTCGCAGTTGTGTTTCGATGAAGTATATATCGTACCGTGTTTTCTAGTATTGTACGTAGTTTACCGAGCCAGGTAGGTATGGTAGTATTTCAGAATTGGCCACCCGGTTATTATATTTCAGCCGTACGTAAGTCAAGCTGACCAACGAAATGTTTTAAGAATTTCTAAATTTTCGCGCTAAAGCGTATGATCGATCGGGAAGTTTTAGGAAACCGAACGATTTCTCTTGATCGAGTCGATTATAGCGCGGCTTGATAATTCGAGCGATAAGTTAAAATAATAGTTGCAACGATTGTCGCCTTTTTCGGTCGTTTAATCGGTAATGGGGTTTCCCGAAATTTTCTCCCTCGTTTCGTCGAGTTCTACTTGCGTAAAGTTTTTCAGTCCGAACTGAATTTTGAATTTTGCTGGTTCCTTGCGTGTTCTTAACTACGTTTCGATTTTATTTCATTTCCATTTCGAGATTATTACACGTGCGCCGACAACGAGGTAATCTTCCTTTGATTTTACTATTGAAATTAAATATTTTATGCTTCCATTTTTCGTCGATTATTAATATCTCGATGATCGAATAATTATAGCTCTCTGCTCGAAAGATTTAAATTTACTTCGTTTAACAGAATATATTATTTCAGAATACGCTACATGTGGAAATTCTTTTCGCTTTCGAAGATACATTAGAGTTGGATAAGTTATATTTAATAATTTCTGTCGCTGTCAATAGTACGTGATAAATAAATTATGTCCTATTTTTTACGCTTCTCTTTCCTTTTTTCCGGTTATTAGTCTTGCACTTTGAGACTTTGTCCTAATTTAAATCAGGCAAATGATTTATCAGTGGAAGCTAAATTTTGAAATAAAAATAACCGAATCCCTGAAATCAATCTGAGATAGGAACGGTCGACTGGAACGAATTAAAATATGAATGACATTAATAATGACTCTTCCTTTGTTAAAATCCAACAAGTCTAATTTTACGTATTTTTAGAGCTTTTCAAATGACTATGAATGACCAAGGTATTGGATACAGTGGTGAAACTGAAATTGATGTACGTTTAAAACCATTACGTCGTTGTATAGCATATTAATATGACACAATCTAAACGATCTGTGAGTTTTGGAACAGTTAAGAAATCGCTAAATGACCCATTTAACATTACTTTGGGGCGATAGGCGGCTCGTTCCAACACGTGTCGTCGGCTACACAAACAGACTGATCGATAAGATCGGACTTTGTTCAAGCAGGAAGAAATATAGGACCGATCGGTTGTAACGGATTTGACCTGCGGTTTACGAGCTGATTATCTAGCGCCATTATCAAATCGAAACATCGAAGTTCCGACGACAGGTGTAATTTGCGTAATGCATATCGGAGTGAGCGACTAGTCGACAAATCTGATGGAGATATAAAGATAATTTTTAGGACATTACTGGAGGAATATGTGATATGCTCGTGATCGATAGTAAAAGGAAAAAAACAGAAACGCGGAAGTAAATCGCACGGCCATGTCCACACGTAGGAAACGAGATTCCCATTTTCTATTCTGTGCGAACCTTTGAAAGACGCGACGAAACGTTTAAAAGACTTAAAGCGCCAGAATAACGTTAGAAGATATAAGGACTTTGGAATCTTAAAACCTTCAATATTTTCGTCCTTAAAATCTGAATATTTTGACACGGTATCCGAGATTTAAAAACTATTTATAACCGTCCGATTTCGCCTCGAACTATCATTCTCGTACTTTATTCGTATTCTCTAAATTATATTCTCTTTTTCCCTTTTTCCAAACCGTCCTCTTCCCACCTATCCTTCAACCTAACCCACGAAAATCATCATCGATCATTCGCATTATCTCACTCTATTCGAGCGAACGACGCGAGCCTCCGCGTCATCACCGAGGACACGAAATCTCGCCGTCTCTAAAGCAGACTAGCGTCGATGGAAGTCGGAATGTGGAGCATTTCAAAAGGATTCAGAGAGACTCTGGTGCTTGGTATGGACCGGCGAGTCGAGGATCCTTTGTAATCTCGTTGAAGACGATCGCGGGCCATCCGGCGGCTGCCGCTAGATCCCGAAGTCTAAAACCCGTATAGTGGCCCGTAGCCACCCTCATCGCGCGCATAAATCACAATAGAGGCGGAAAGTGGCGTGGAGAAGTTCTCAAGCAGGGATATGTTCTCGGTGTAGTCTTCCAATGTTCCCCTTCCAGCAGTCACTACCGCCGCCGCCGCCGCCGCCGTCAACGTCGCTGTACTACCGCCTCTGCAGAATTTTCCTCTTCTTTTTGCCGTTAGCCGGCTTCTTCTCTGCCTTCGCTCCTTTTCAACCCAACTAGTCATCCTTTTTGCGCCGCGGAGCTTCTTCGCCAAGTGCTGGCGAAGAACCGTGTCACGGACCTGGCACCGAGGCTTGATGTATCGCGGAAATATCGTCGAATCTTGGGCTGCGTAATACCACACGGACCGGGTAAATTGTATACGCGTCACGAGGGGAATCTTTGGTTCGTGGGATCACGCTGTTGCTGAATAGAATTGATCGACGATGCTGACATACGACGGGATTATAAGGTAGATGGCACGAGCGAGAGGATCTTTAAATTTGAGAAAATTGTGGCCGAGTTTAATCTTGTTCTATGGAGAAAGCACATTACCGCCGTCTTTCCATTAATATTATTCGACCAAAGTATGAATTCACTTAAGAGATTAAGGCGAATCAAAATTAATATCACGAAATGCAAGATTTGGACGGAACTTTAGCGTGGTTGCATTATGCTGTTAATATTTTATATACATCGAGGTGCTCCTAAACTTCACGCGAAATGAAGTACACGTCACGAAATGTAGCGACGTGACGCTATCACGATCGTGTAACACTAATAAAGTATTACAGCGCGCGATAAGCAAAATTCACGATGTATTTTTTCTAAGAAAATTCATGAAAGTCAGTCACGTGCACATTTACTTTCGTACAATCCGAAAATTCATGTTAGAACTGTCGTTGCGTCGTTCCTAAAACTCTTCCACCCGTGAAACTTCTCGATATTATTGAAAAGATTGTATCGACGTGATAATCGCGATAAATCGAAATTAATACAGTCAAATATTTGACGGTATTAATTATATGACGGTAAATTGAAATTGCCACCATAAAACCAGCACCGAAAGTAAACAAACTCTGCTCGAGTAATATAAATTTATTCCATCCTTGCCAAAAACACCTCGTACACGAAATCCTCTAACAAATTCCGCAAAACAGGCGTACAGGCACGTTCAGAAACACGAGCGCAAAGTCTGTCCGACCGTGGAGAGAGTCGGCGGTTTTCATCCGCGGCCGTTCAAACATTAATCACGCGTTAACTAAAATTGATTAGCCCCTCGCGATGCTTTAATCCGCAATTTTTCTTGCAGTCATTCTTATCATAGATCCTTCGTCGATCTAGCTGCAGATACAACGTACATACAGCACCGGCTATGAAAGCGCTCCTACATACACCGGCTCTTCCACTCTTCCACTCTGACGATCGTACACACACCTACGTACTTATATACACGAGCGCACGAATATACGGAGGAAGGAACGTGGAAGGGACAAATATGGGGGTAGAAAGACCGAACGTCGTCCTTTATATCTTAGGTGGTCCCCGTGGATCCTACGGCTGAGTCCTCCTTTCGTATCTTTACCCCCATTTCATCTTCTGCCACCCCGCCGGCTCCTGTGCCACCCTTATTCTCTCTCTAGCCTTTGCCGTGCTTCTCGGGATCGAGTCTCTTAGGTTGGGTTTCCGTTCTCCTCCCCCTCACGGTCCCTGGTCTCCCTTTCGAATCGCCCAAGGCAAAAAACCTGCCAGCCCCTGCCAGGCACCGAGCTGTACGGTCAGGGGTGGGCGAACGGGGGCGGAATAGGGTGGCGGTCTGTACCAGTGGATGAAGGTGGAGAGAGTTATTTTTCGAGAGCTCCGGGACGATGATTTTTCGTCCCTGCTCGATATCGCGCGGAAAATCAATACCGGGCCGCGCGATAACGTTTGAGCGGTGACGCTTTTGCGACGTGAACGATACCACCGTGATTTCGCGACGGGATGTTGAGGTTTCCGCGTGAATCGTTTTTCAATGATTTTTCCAGATTTATCGCTACTTGTGTTGCAGTTTTCGTCATGATGGTAGTGGTCGAGGAGAGTGTACGCGTATTATTAAAGAGCGTGCGTGTGCGTGTATTACGTTGGTAGATGTTGGCGGAACCGCGGATGGAAAATCATTGCCGAATATTCTATTTTTACTTGACGTATCGTTAATGGTTCGAATTTCAGTTCACCGGCTGGGTGTAAAAAAATCGTTAGAAAATTAATAATATGAAATTTGAAGACACCGTTGTAACAGATTGAAACGTTGCGAAATGAAACACGAGAACGAAATAATATTTCTTATAAATGCCACAGTGGAAAACGGTAAATCTACCGAAAGTGTTTATACCTTACACGGTATATTAACACGCGTTCTATAATCTATCAGCAGTAGGACTTTAACGCAACTATATTTCACGTATATTTTATCTCCGATCGTCACAGTTATATCTAATTAACATCAATTTAACGTCAGATTATGTATGTTGGAAACGTTAATTTGCAAACACAACCTTTACAGCATTCCAATTACAGTCTACGCTCGCTAATCCTCTTCTCCCATTACTCATATTTCATAGCTAAAATATTATTAAAACAACGATTACGGTACTATAATATCATAGAATTATTAGAACGTTATTCGATTATCATCGAAGGAAATAGAAAATATATTACGACAACGCGATATCGTTCTTCGTAATATTTTATAGAGAAATAGAACAACCCCGGTAAGAACGGAACACCTGTTCGAAGCAGGGGAAATCCATAAGGTTTTTTCTTCTTCTTTCCCCCTTGGCCTGCCAGTAAATTCTCTTCGATATTTTCAAAGTCGTGGACAAAGGACGAAGCACGTCAGGGAAGAATGCAAAAAGGCACGCATGGGTTAGAAGGTATCGAAGGATGAGGGTTGATATGGAAAGATATTTTTCAGGCTTCCACCAAACGGTTCGGCGAGCCTTACAGAAAGTGGCCCTCGATCATGATCCCGGATCCCCCTCGTTCTGCGGCTCCGCCGGTTGACCCTCGTCATCGTACATCGAAAAACATGTATTAAGGTAACTTTTGAATTTTGGACGACCCTTTAAACGGATTAATTACCAGGGATATTCAATTTGTCGAACAATACCACCCTCTCGACCTTTTTCCTCGCCCCTGTCAAGTTAATTGTTGGAATTTGATGCGACGCGTCTGAAAGGTGTAAACCCAGGTTTAAATAATATCCGCGGAGATACGATCGTTACGTGAATTATTGGGATTGGAATTTTAGTTTTGGAATTATAATTTTCATTTGCGTTAGTTCGAAATAAACGCTCTGCGAATTTATACGACCATGATCGACCAAATAAATTACGAACGAACGCATAGATTCAGGAATCGAGTAGCCGCTACTCGCAGTGCTACACGATGATACAAACGATTTTTCGAAACGGATCGTTCATCCTAATCGGTATTCCGTTAATCACCCCTCGCAAGCCGGTTCGCTCACCGTCCACTTTACACGCTCAATTACCCACAACCCCGGGCGATTTCGCGAAACCAAAAAGGAAACCTCTGGACCGATATATCGGTCCCAAGGGACGCCTTATCATTCGAGAAGCACGGGAACGCCAAAAGTCATCGCGACCAACATCGCCGACCTTCCATCGAAGGAAGACACATACGACTAATTGTACAGGAGAAAAAGAAAAGAAAGTAGGACAAAAGAAGGGACGAGGAACAATGCCGGATGACCGGGCTCGAATGGTTTCTTCAGGGTAACACGTCGGGATTAAACGTTCCTTTTGTTCGTTCGAGCCAAAGTCGCCAGTCCGGTCTGTCCGTACCCCTTTGTCCTCCGGTCTTGTCTTTTTGCAAGAAATCCTCTCTTTCTGACCCCTCCCCGCCTTCCTGTTCCCTATTCCTGTCCCTCCCTCTTTGCCTTCGTATTAGACCCTTAGGTAATGCCATCGTGGCTGCCACCCCGTGGACTCGAACGCCGAGACCCCCGCAATTTCGATCTCTCCACCCTTCGCAGACCAAAACTCCCGGTTTCCATCCAACGAACGAGCCGCCCACCGCTCCCCTCTGAACCCCTCGCCGCCATGTTGCCATCGGGCTCGTTCTCTCAGCAGGAACGAAGGAAGGACGTCCGTGGAGCCAAGAAAGGGAGGTCGGGCGGAAGGGTAAGTTTCTTGTTAGGGTCCAGACTCACTGGCGACTCCTAAGTTGCTATAGGCATGTGCTTGCCGACTCGGAAGGGGCTGACGGCGTAGGCGGCGGTCGCCAAGAGAGGGAGTAAGGTAGCGAGGGGTGCAAACAACCGTGACTCGACAAACAAACCGACCGGACTCGAGGCTGGGCCGCGAGTCGAATTGTTTGAAGATTAAATCAACCTCGAAGTACACGACAGAGTGCGGCCACTTTGCTTCGATTGCTCCAACGACAGACACCGAGGCGTGGGGGGAACGGGCGAAACACAGGGTGTCGGAGGTTTTCGATTCGAGGGGTGACAGCAGGCGTTCCCCTCCGAACGTTGCCTCTCACTGTCGATGGTACGATTGTTCGGTACGACGTGTATCCGCGTGAACTTGATTACGGGACAATGGTTATTAGCTCTTTCGCGATCCCCCTTTTATCGCGTGATACTTTACTGAATGAATTTTTAGCTACCCTTCGCACGCACGCCTCGACATGGGCATGTGTCGACGAGAAGTTTCCGAAGATGGTGGCAATCTACAATTTGTAAAACTACCGTGACAATTCTTTCGCTAGGATATACTTTCGAACTCGATGTTACCAAAATTAAAGATCGGTCACTGTTATTTACCGCTAATTATCGACTAAACTTCTATGGCGCTTCTATAGGATCTTGAACAGGGAAAGAAACAAATTATTCATACCTATTCGTAAAACTCTGTCATCGACTCATCGTGCTAAACAATCTCTCTGTAATTTGTCCTAAAAAAAAAAAAAAAAGAGGAAAAGAAAAAATGACAAAACCGAGCATGTCGTCGTTTCAAGTAGAAGCTCCAAGCGCTCAAAGCCGGCCGAGTCACCATTTCCGCGCAACCGATTAAAGCCGAGCGCCCAGAGAGAAGATCACACCCCCTCAAACCCGACGTTCCAGCTTCAAAAATCAAAGAACATCCAGCAATTCGCGCGTCCCAAGTAAACTCCCACTCGTCGTAATCGAAAATGTACAACGCGTTTCGAAAACGGATGATCGCAGTTTCGCGATATCGCATGTACGCCGTTGCTTGCAATTATTCGACTTTAAAAAGCGATGGACGTATCTTCGATAATTCAAGCTGCAGTACACGTAGAATTACAAAGTCGTGGAACACATTCTCGTGATCTTACGTAGTTAAAAATAATATAGGAATTTAAAAATCGGCTTTTCCAACGTTAACAGAGGGAATACCCGTTAAACGCGACGATTTTTCTGTCAGTGCTCGATATCACGTGAAAAATCGACTCGCCACGCTTTTCTATATCCTTTGTACGTAGGCGTCATAGTGTTCGAGAGTCGAAGTTTCGGTACGTGATCGATGGTTTCATGATTTACTGACCGAATGTTGAGATTTGAATTGTAAATTCGTACATTTTGAATAATTTTTACGGATTTATTGCTTTTACTACTCCTTTGTTTAGTGATCTAGTAGCTGGATTTCCTTGGACGATAATTTACCAACTAATAACGTCGGCGACTCGACGTATAGCGAGTTATCGAATTTTTACAAATTATTACAGTTATTACAATTATTACAAGTCTACAATTTCCCGTCAAGATAACGGCTAACTCGTGTTACATGAGAATATTTAGAGAGATCTTTACGAAGAACGACATACGCAGTCAGCTTACGAGTAAATCTTGACTAAACTAAGAAAATAATAGCACGTTCTGCGGCGTTATAATAGAGGTTCGGTGCACAGTTAGGCAGAAGTGGAGATTTCAAGGCATTGATTAAAGCAGGACACCCTACAGTTATTGTCAAGAAACTCTCCGGTAGTTGAATTGTTCCAGGTATCCAGACTTCTCAATTGACCATGTTTCTTCGACTAACGTAAGGCTCCTTTTATCAGATGTCCTTACGAAATACCACCACACAGGGATGGTTATAATTCTCGGAAGAATACTTCACTTGTAAATTCCGTGTTCCACGCGATACTTCTTCTCGGTTATAATCTATCTTAAAAATGAATATTCTATTTCTCAAACGTACGTTCTTCCTATTTTATTGTTTTAATGCTACCACTTCTACGTTAATACCCATCATCCCCCAAAATAACCTTCTCGAACGATAAGATAAATAGAACGAATAGATAAATAGAATCTCTGATCTTCGGCCATCTGTCTGAAAGCACTACCATTGAAAATATCAATCTATTTAAAACCTCCTGTTTCGAAACACGTTACCTATCCAATACCACCACCTCCGCCAACTCGCTGCAATGCGGGCCGAGGCAATAATCCAAGAAGATGGAAGAAACTGCTGCAAGCGCGTCGACGATTTCACGCGTCGAAAGCTGAATTGGTCGAGGAAAGTTGGAAGCGCTACTTCCGAAACACCCGGTGTGTCGTCGGTGGATCGCGGCTCCACCGAATCGAGGAAACGGCCGCGGCCGTGGCGTGGAAATCGATCAGGTCGCGGCGCGGCGGTGCAAGCCGAACTCGGCCAACGGTGGTTCACCAGGTGGATCGGCGCCGATCGAAACCGTGAACACAGGCCACTTCGATCGCACGACTGGACTCGTCTCTCTGGTCGAGGTGAACGTTCTTCGCGCGTACACGGCCGGACATTATTTAATAATGCATTACTACGTACATTAACGCGATACACCGGCGATACATGCCCGTGCCTGGGTACATCTATAGGTGCACGTGCGCGCCCGCATACACAGACGCCCGCTACGGCCGCGTCCGCCTATCTTTGTATACCTTTCAGCGTGGTGACGCGCAAAGAGGGGTGGCCACCCTTTCTCTCACTCGTCCGCACCCCCATCGGCTCCCCACCGCTCTTTATCTCTGTCGTAGCGGGCCGTGGCCGCGCGTACAGTCTGTTTCATAATCCGCTTGTCGATGCTCCAAGGTGGATTTCACTTCGATATGCGTGGAACGTGGCACGTGAAATTTCGATTCCGATTTTTCGGCTATTCGAACGTATGGCAGAAAGAAAGAAAATTCAATTTTTTCAGCTTAATCGTCCTTGGACCGGATATAGCCCTTACTAACCTTGACCTTTAAAACGCCCTGGGATTTAAGTTGTTAGACACGTTGGTAGCCGTCTACGCTAGAAAGAACCTTAAGGCAGAACGTGTAGAATTTTTATTGCGCGAGCCCATTAAACGTTTCGTAACAACAACATCAACATTGGTAGCGTTTATAAACACAATGGTAAAGGCAATAATGTTTTATGACGCGAACTATTAATAACTTACAGTGGTCGGTGTAACGAGCTGAAATTACTAGTTATAAATGAGGATCAATAGATTATGGTAATTACCGTGGTAACTGAATGATCGTATGATAAAAATAACGATTGCTTTATTTAACCGATACACCACATCGAAACAACTACTAAGTATTTCACTGAAATTATTGAAAGCCGAACGTTTGTAAAAAAGTTCCGGTACGTGGTATAAAATTAAACGACTCGAATTATTCCGAACCTATCCCGATTTACCAAAAACAGCCCGAAAGTAACTTGCATAGCCGCTTCAAACGTAAGCCGTCGTAAAATTATAACCAGATTAACAGACACCGTTAAACAACTTCATCGCTCAAGTTCATCACGTATTTACAAAATATCGTACACCAATACACCGGAGATAGTCGTCGCTGATATTTCACGAGCTCGTAAACGACGAAATCGAATCAGTCGCGCGATTAAATTAGACAAAAGTATGTAACTATTGGAGACGACGTAATAGCTGGTAAGAAGTAGGCCGTAAGGTCCGGTCGTATTACTTTGATTAATCATCGTGCAGATTGGAAGCGGCGACTACGTTTTATGAAGCGAACTGTAGTCGGTTGAACACGCGCGTGCGGATGCCTCGCACACGTACGCGTTTCCAGCGGGTTGTATATTTCAGGACTACGGGCATGGTTACAGTACAGCGTGCAATATGCACACCGTAGAGAGTGCAGCTATAGTGCTCGAAGCCTCGAAGTGCAGGGACCAAGAGAGGAAAGAGGGTGGCCAGAACAGAGAGGGTGGGTTTAGTGCGCGCTATAGTGGACAGACCGGTGGACTAACTGGGGCTCGTGTTACGCTCCAGAGAGGCGACTTTGCGCGCACCTATACCATCGTCAGAAAGTTTTCGGAGCAGTTGCTCGTGAAGGCGATAAACAGCTGAAAATCTACAGCATGTGTTTCCACTCCAAACATCGACCTGCAAACACGGATGCACACCAAATTTTGATATCGAGGCTGGCGCTACGCTATCGAGAGCGTGATTCCTTCAAATTCTTTAAACGCTATACCTTTCGTTCCGGATTACGCGTCAAGACCACGGATCAGTCACATTTTCCGTTTCTTTCTCTCTTTTTTATTTCAAATCTATTTACATTGCGCATTCGGTTCGTTAATTCTTTTATTTCTGCGCTGAAACGACTTTATCAAAATTTACGTTCCCCGACTTTGGTTTCGTTTGATCACGAATTAGTATACTTTCAAAGATTCGTCAGATCCGACTCGACGTTTCCACTCTGCTTCATCGCGCGTTGAAAAGATCCCCCAACCGATTCCCAATTGTCTCTGATTATCTACATTGAAATCAGGCAAACGTGTCTCTTCAAAAATTACGCTGTGACCAAACTTCCTGACCGTAGTGTATATGCTCGCCGGGGGGTTGGAGGGCGGGAAACGATGGCGGGGGTTGGGACTTGGAAGGGCGAGAGAGAAGAATGAACCTGGTGGGAGTACACTCTGACCAAAATGTTAATTATTTAACCTCCAGGAAACTCTGCTAACGAGCTAGCGTACGAAATGAGGGTGGATGGAATGGCGGAGAGAGGGTTGCAGGCCACTGGACGAGAGAATCGTGCACGTACCCCCATGAGCAAGGGGACTCGGAAACTTCCAATTACCAACGAAGGAAAAGGTGTTTTGAAAAGAGCAGCATGTTACGAACGGCGACACCTTGTTACGGGGTTGGAGAACATTTTCGATGGATGAAAGTTCGATTAATGGCACAGGGTACACGGGGCAAACGATGGCAGAAGTGGAATTGGAAAATTTGGCTTCCAAATGAGTAAAAGTTACCGAGTAGTTAGCAATCGAAGATCGTAAAAGTGAAAAGAGTAAGAGCGCGATAAATCGTATTTTTTTATCTTTCACGGGGAAACAATCTGAAAATTCCATTGCGATAACAAGCGACCCCGTGTTATTAAAACTGTCTTTTTACTTTTGATTTTTAAACTGCTTAAACAAATTTCGATAAATAATTCGAACTTCCGTAAAAGAAATAACGCGATTACGGAATCGAAAGTTCCGATACTTTTGTTTCTATTTTATGATTATTTCGTATTGCCCTGTGTGACGGGAGTTGAGTAATGAGATCGTTGATTTGAGTTTATTGACGTACATATGAAACGAATAACAAAGGGCGGACGGAGAGGCGCGAAACTGGCACCGCATCAGGAGTTTGAAACAATGACATTTCGCGTCAATTGTACTTTAGTTGAAAAAAATACCGTTTCATCGCCGTGCCAGACTTGTCAGTTCGCGCGGTGTGTTAAATACACTATCGTAAAAATTGAACACGATAAAAATACAAGTTTATGAATATTAATATCTCGATTAAATCTGCTGAAAATCAAGGGATTTTTTTCCACCGGTATCATCGAGCGCATTTAACGTGGAAGTAAAACAAGCAAATTTTTCCTGAAAATTTTTGTCAATCGTGTTAACGTCTCTTGACTCGTTAAAATGAAAGTGCAACGACAAATAATAATAGAAGATCGAGCAGCGAGTTCGGTCGCTTAAGCAAATCGCTAGAGTCGGTGATCTATGTTCGTCTCAGCGCTGGTTGCAAAATATTATGGACGCAGAAACTTTCTGCCATCCGTCTATCGAGCGATTTTAAATCGATTTGCAAAAGGTGTATACAATATGATGTGCTCGAAGCAGTTTCTTGGCACGGAAACCTCGAGACTTAAATTTAGACACATGATGCCACTAAACCCACTTCGCCATATGCTACCAACTTTTATGTTTCCTGCATTTATCAAACTGCCTCACCTTCTCCTCGCGACACGATTATAACGATCAAAAGCAAAACAACACAGACAGTAAGAGAGAGAGAGAGAGAGAAAGGGAGAGAGAGAGAAAAAAGGAGAACTGCAAATATGCGAAAATCGATTCGGGATGCTGCATACTCCCGTTCAAAGCTTTGCGATTAGAGCAGAAATAGAGGCGCGATAAGTATAGACAAGTGTGTCAGGAAATATAACTCGGCTATTTTTAACAACGATCGTGGTATCGATGGTGTTAAAAAACGTAAATGGCAAATCACGATGATTGAAAATATCCGTGTTTTAAATTATTTTTAAAACATCGAGTATTTGTATCAACAACGACACGAAACCGTGACTTTATCTATCGCTCGAAATAAGTTTGCAGCGATATCCTATGTACCTGTTGAAAATACCGCTACGATTGGAAGATACAAAGGCGTATAAAATTCGAATACAAAATACCATTTTTACTATAAAACTCTGAATAAAATTTGTTTCATTTTGAACAAACAACGACAAAATAGAACGAATGCTCTTCGATGTTGTAGTATTAACGCAGAGTATCCCAATTATTTTTCCAGTGACAAAGAAAAAGCTACTATTAATTTACAATTAATGAATATTTCGCAAACGTGAAACGGATACGCTGCAGCGAAGTAATTAAAAAATTATCCATACAGAAATTTGACAGGACACTAGGATAACAACTTCCGACGTTGCATACGAAAGCTACTTTCTCCATCTACTGTATTTACTCGAGACGATCGTCTCAAGTAATTTCAGGCCATCGAACAAACCGCTAATCGCCATTAATTTCTTTCCTGAGACGCATTAAACGATATCGAGCGATGGACAAAAGTGATCGTTTAATTGCTCGCCGGAAGGTCGACGGTCATAACGAGACAGCCTCGAACAATATGGTAACACGATTGTTTTCCTCCTCCTGTTTCGCCCGTTTCGTTCTAGCGGGAAGCCGAAGGGCGAGCCACCCCCTTCGGCGAAAATGGAGTAAATCGAGATGAGCGGCTGGAAATTAGTGCGTGGATGATTTTATTAGAGCGGCGGCGTGTAATGAAGATTTTACGAGCGTGGCTCAATTATTGGTTATTTAACATCTTCGCGATGCTCGAGGGGGTGGCTACCGATCTCGTAATTGTTTCATGTTACAGACACCCGGTATCTCTCAGCTGGTTTCGATTAGCCCCGAATTCGTAATTAGGCTCGTGGCTATCGGTCACGATTAATTACGGGGACCTTGCGACTTTATGGGAATTACGTCGAATGGAAACGCGCGTCGTTGGATCTGGCCGAGCGTAAACTCGCGAAATTGAAGAAAACGTCGCGCTTCGAAAGTATCTAAAGAATGTCTGTAAAAATGTTAAAGATTATTTTACATCTTCGGAGTAATCGAAACGCATCTTTAGACGCGGAGTCCAATCACTCTGACAGTTCCATTCGCAAAAAGATCATCGCTGCGTGAAATATTTATCGAATTCAGCGCGAGTATCGGGAACCAGTAAACCTTGTCAATAAGCACGAAGCAACGCGAAACTTGTACGTTCGGTGGTTAAAACCACGTGAAAAGGAAGCAGGCAGCGACACCGAACGACACTCTATCATCGAATGATCCGTCGAGTTTCGTGCAACCGAGCGAAACGTTGGCTCCTTCCGGAGTTCAGATTAAGCGAGCTACTCGAAGCAGGACTTGGTACAGTTTCACCGATCGACTCGCCATAGATTGTAGGATGCTGTAGATTCTTGGCCGGAAGTTGGCCCGGTCTGACCACAAGTATCCACTGTTCCGTACAACAGGTTCTCGATACCTCTCGGACAGCGGGCTGTGCGACTCGTGCGAAATCATGTCGCAAGTCGATGTCCTTGAAGCTTCCCGTCGCTGCTGCGAGAGAGAGCTTAAGTCCGGGAACGAAGGAACGGGTAAGAGGCGAATAGAAGGCGAAGGTGGAGAAGAAGGAGGAGGGTGAGGGAAGTAGAAGTACAGAAGGTCCTCCGTGATACCATGATCCACCTAGAGGTCGGGAGCGGCCATTTTGCCCGTTCTCTCACCCTCCTCGCTGGCTGACTCTCACACTCTCCCTCTTTCTCTCTCTCTCTTTCCCTCTCGCTGCTCCCACCCCCCCTCCCTCTCGACCCCTCCGGGTTCTACACCCCGCACAACCCTCTAACGGCCCCTAGAGCGTAGTAGTGTACGAAAGGGGAGATCCAGGGGGTGGCTGAGGTGGGTTGAACGAGGGTGAAGGCCTGCAAGTTGTAGTATATGTGTATATATGCCTGTACATACGCGTGGTATATATGTACACATAGTACATATGGCATATAGATATACCTGGTCTGCCCTCCAGTACCGGAAACAGCTCCGTCCCGAGCTCAACCAACGGCATGGTAGCCAACATGGCGAACCCAGCGGTGCTCATATTTTCGTCCGACGACCGAGCTGCTGGTCACCGAGAAGCCACCCTGCGACCTCGTGAACTTATCAGACTACACTCGATGGACGCGGAGGGGCTGCACGACCGTCGGATAGAAACCAACCCGCCTTGTTACGCGTTGATGGTGACTAAAGGCCACGGCCTGGATGACACTCCGTTACCGAGTAGATCGCCGTGATTTAGTTGGATCTTCGAACCTGTGGCACGTAACCGTAGGTGCATATCGCGTTGCAATGGAACTTTTGCCATGGATAGGTAGGGAATGGCTGTAGCGTGGCAAACGTTCGTCGAACGAATCGTACGACCGATGGAAGAGCGGAGATTTAAAATAAATTCGATACTTTCAAACTTTTGCCGGATAACACGACGAAATTTGAATTTCTATTTCGTTTATTCTTGGGATTGACCGTGACGAAGTATAGTCGGAAGGTTCAGCGTCATTGTACACGCGCATATACATATGTGATTTACTACATTTTCCTTGTCATTATACAGTACCCTTTGAAGTGAGTTCAATGACCTACGTGGTACATTGATGGCGTTGCGTCGCAGTTGAAAAAGGTAATTCATCGCGCAATAACTTTTTAAACGTACTGGTGTACATCTGAAAGATATTATGAAAAAAGTGCTAATGGATATGAAACGACAATCGATATTCGTTGATTATTTAAAGTTTTTACTTTAACGGTGGTTTATAAAGCAACGGCAACTCCGTTTTCCCCTTCGCTCTCTTTATCCCAAATAAAAATGATTAAAAGTATCAAGAAAGAAACAAAGATACCACAAAATACGTTATAACTGTTTCGTGTCAACGAGTATCGCCGTTCATTTAAATTTCAACTTTCGTGTAGCGCGTTTCAAAGCGATTTTTATCTTACATTTAATATCTTTAGAGCGTGTAACTTCTCTAGCTATATTTATAATAATCATCCGGTCTTTCAAGCTTCTTTCGACGTCCCCATAATTAACGCCCTGTACTGTACCTACCTACATGCTTAGAAAGTAAATAAGACCATCGCAACCTCGCTGCTTGTAACATAACGCGCTGTTTACAATAGCTCCGTTACAACGGAGCGGCAACAATTTCTCCCTCTTTTTTTTTCCTCGCTTTTCCTTTTTTCTTTTTGAGCAACACACCCTATTTCCCTCTATGGGAAATATTTTATACGCGGCTCAAGAAGCCGTTCGAGCTAATGTTCATTTTCATGCTCTCATCGATGTCTGATCGTGTCGATCCTTTTAAAAACGACGCGAAATTTTATACCTTTCGATATTTATTAAATTTCAGTACGTTTTACATGGAGAATAACTTTAATACGAATTAATTCTTTCGGCGATGCAGTTTTTTTGCCGCGTGAAAAGCAGATTCGAAACTATAATCTCGATCCTAGTCCTGATGTTAGTTTTGTACTTAAGAATATCTCGAAGAATTTACCACAAGATGCGAATATCGCGAATTTCGACCTATCCTCCGTGCCAATACCGATTACTAAGAACAACAATCCCAGTATCGTTCGACAAGCTCTTGGAATCACGGCACTCATCGTCGATGGTATTTCGCGATGCTGGAAGATAATACCGCGAAGAATCGAACAGTGGTAATCGGAGATCGGAACGCAGAATGGCCATAACGATGCTATATGGTAATATTTGCGGTTGAACGTTCTGGTCTGCGCGAAACATACCTAGGGCTTTGTGCGCGTAGCCGCATTATTTTTGGCAGCGTACAGGTAATAGTGTATTACGGTGTATCATGACCGCGTTAAAATATGATACGTTGCGCCGTGATATATTAAATTTGCCGCAGAGTCCAACGGCGTTCATATTTTCATCCGGCTGGCGACCCCGTGAACTTTCCTACCCGCATTCAACGTCGAAGCGGAAGCTAGCCGGCGAGTGTTGTGCCGGATATCTCTGTTATCAAAGGCAGCACGAGGGTACAATTTAAAAAGTCTAGATAATTCGACGGTGTTTGAATAAGGAAATTGTCCGCGCAATGCCGGCGTTTCCAAGAAAGGAGAATAATTGAAGTTCGACAAAATCTCATTCACCGACTTCTCTCGCTCGGCATCGACGATCTTTGCCAACGATCGGAGAGAAAAGTAGCAGAGTGGGTTTATGTAAAAAGGTACTTTGAAAGAAGACCGTTCGTCGCCGATTTTTCAATTACACGCTGAATTTGAAAAATTTGCGAAGTTTCGCTATGTATCGCCGCGTTCAGGCAAACAAGTTCTCGTATAGGACAGACTACGTTACGTCAATTGTACGTTACAACCATGTATCCGTACTTTAATGTATCGTAACTTTAATTTTCTCGGAACTTCGATAATTCGTGTAAATTTCTTGACCGACAGAAAATCTGCGACATTTCCACCGAAACTACATTCACCATCCGTTTTTCGTTAAAAAGGTAGGAAGAAGTCACGAAACACGAGCGGCAGGGTGCATCCTCGCGCGTCTTATTCTCGGCCACCGTGTCCTTTTTAATTCAACCAACAAGTTCCGGGCCAGATATTCCGTTTCTCCGTGTATAACCATAATCACAAACCAGTGTGTACCGTTCCTGTGCTGTGTGCGTTCTGTACGTGCTCTTGCACATGATGCGGATAATGTGTACAACGCACGCTATTCGTGGGTGTGACGGAACGACGGTGTTCCACTCTGCCTTCTGCTGCTCGTACTCTGTTCTCTCCGGCGTATTTCGTCGTTTATAAAACGACGAACAATCAAGAGATTAATAAAGAGGGGGAACTACACGCAGACGTTCGCTTCATTTCGTGCAAATTGTCCCTTCGTTAAACGCGTTCGAGTCCCATCAGTGAGAACATTAATATTTATCCTTTCTTTCATTTTCTTTTCCCATTATTTTCTTTTTCGCTTCGCTCGTTTTTTTCGGAGGCCATCCCTGACCAGCCATAAACGCTCGCGAGCGACAAACACGCAACATAGGTGCGGTTGTATCGTAGTTTCTAACTTCATTTCGGCTAATTTCAGTCCACTGGCTGCACGATGCTTACGCCGCGGGGACGCGAGTCAATCAGTAAATGTTGTGCCCGGGGATTCGAGTGGGAGCAGCACTTCCGGCTTTGCAGGAAAACAGACTATAGCCACGTGTAATTCGACGCTTAAAGTACATTGTATATTTTCATTAAAAAAAGAAGAAAAAATGTAATCGGAAATAAATTAGATTTGTAGGTAAACGTAGACGAAAGTTTAGAAATTTTGTGAACTATGGAAACAAATAGAATGCCTATTGGCAGTAACCAAACTGCAGGGACTACAGAGATTATAGAGGTTTCGTGACTGCACCAGATTAGGTCCTTTATAGCGATATTATAGAGACTATCGGGATTACACTTCTTACGGCAAGATTATGTAAAGTCCCTGCAGAAACTATAAAACGTTCGAAGATCGTAAAGCCAATAAAATCAATACGGAGGATTTAAATTTCTAAAAGAACATTTCTAGAGACTCCAGAGACTGAATAAATGATAAATCTTTCACAAAAGTCATTCGTTAACGTATAGTAGAAATTCGATTAGGGACGAACACGTTAAAGCGGCTCTCACGGACCTGCATCTATCATTTTCTCGCCGACGCAAACTGCATCCTTGCGCGCAAGACGCATGATCCATAATTTGCGCAAAACGCTGCTCTCATCTACTACCGGTGCTGTGCAACGACAGGCGAGCGCAAACATCGAGTCCCAGTAGCGCTCGGTCGCGCCTCAAAGGGAAAGCGACAGATTCGGTCGTTGAACACGTACAGAGCAGGCTTCTACCTTTCACCGAAGACTCGGAGCCAGGATAACTAGGAACAGAGAGAGGATCTCGTTCGAGTTGCAGGCTTGTTCCTGCGAAGCTCGACTAAAGGAGAAGCTTTTGCCTTGGAGCCGTCGCGGAGGGGGGAGGGGCAAGCACGAGGGATTCCGAGGGGTTGAGAACGAGCAACCCTCAGGATTCGACCTGGACCGACTCCTCTGCGAAATATCCTCTGGACCAAGGCTGTCTGCAACCATATATAACACGCTTCTCCCCCTTGACTCACTCCCCGTTCCTGTTCCCGTTTCCGTTCCCTTTCCAACTCTACGCGAACGTATACGTACGTTATTCTCCGAACCATTCCGGGCATTGCGCGCAACTTGCCGCGTACATACGCGGCCCTCTTGCACCTACGAACGCGTAAAGTTGGCGAAATCGTTTGCTCTGTTCTTTGTGTACACGGGTGTCTACGCTAGAACGCCACGCTGGCCATACGCGCATAATAGTCCTTTGCCGTCCGTTTAATACGAAAGGCGTAACTCTTCCATACGCAGTCAGATATTTCATCACTCTATTTCCTCTTCCTTTCTTTGATTATGCACGTTTGATTAACTGTGCGAGACGAACAAGACCGATTGCTTTGGATTTTCGTGGCGTCCAATTGGAATCACTGTAACCGACAACGCTTACGGAAATGCTATCCGATCTATCGCTTAGCGCGTTAACGTGTATTCTTCCGATCCAAGTTATATTACTATCTACCGTGTTAATCAAAACGCGAATGTTGATCAATGTCCAAGTATCGTGTATTTCGATGAGACACTCTTACGCCCTTTGCCTGTTAACGCGTAACAAAACGTTTTGCGCTCGCTAAAATTTCCCACGCGAGACAATAAAAAGACAGGGAAAAAAGGAAAAGTAGTTAGAAACGCAAAAAGCTGAGCAAAAAGAAAAAGCAGAAAAAGGCAACAACATCCGTTGAAACGCACATCCAGAGTAACAAGAATCGCTAAAAGTGCCGCACCACCTCGCAGCAACCCCTTCCTGCCCCTCCTAAAGCAGAGCAAAAAGAAGGCGAGAAGAAAGAAAAACACGTGAGACCATATATTATTTTCTCGCGGCGTATTCAATCTGCAAAAAGCCTCTCTCCACCGAGCTGGCTTATTGTTCGTAAGTCGCGTGCACTCAGGGCGGAGCTTGGAACGATGCGAAAAGGGTTGAGCAACGGAGGAATTAAGGGTGACACGCACGACAGATGCTCGGCGAATTCCGTCGCGAGAAGACGCGGCGAGAAATCGGTGAAAAACGTGGCGACATGGCCACCCTAAAAACCGGAGCTCGTATCGATCTTCAACGACCTTGAAAATAAGCGACGACACACTGACCCATTTTTCCGTGTTTTGTCACACCCATGGACTCTCGTTAATTTGGGAATCGCGGAAGAGTAACGCGCCGGAAGTGAATTCCGGCTGCCAACTTAAACAGCGAACCAGAAACAAACGCAACGGCTTCCACAAATCGTTAGTTCTTGTATTTCGTGTACGTGTAGATACGTTTGTGTAGGAATGGGTTAGGGGGAAGAGGGTACGTAGGAGAATTTATCGCTTGGCTCGTTACCTAGTCCATGTGCGGAAAATAGGAGAGTCGCAAGCAGTTCGATCGAAACGCGGAGAATATCTACGGTACTTGGGAACGCGATGAAGCGAACTCCTCTTTGCTATCAATTAGATGATTTGATGGTCGAGGAGGGAGCTAGCGATGAAAAATTTGTGTCATGAGTGAGTTTGAGTTAACGATGGTTTTGAAGTAGATTGGCTTGATTTAGAGATGGAATTCGAACTTAACCGTACGAATAAAATATCGAGTCGGAGATGCGGATGAAGCGAAGGCATTACAAAGGTAACTCGTTGAAAGTTTTAATGTTCCAACTAAATCTAAAACCATTGTGAAAGTTTTACGATGTTTTATTAATATGAATTCATATCGACTTAGATTCGGTGTAACTCCCCTTACTGATTTCGTTATAGGCTGTAATGGAAAGCTGAAAGAAAGTACATTATTGTTTAACGATCTCGAAGTCGATCCGTGAAACGTATCTATCGCGTATGCTTTTGAAATTCTCTAATTACGGAAACCTTTGACACGATCCTAACTAAAAGAAGAGATAAAGCAAATACAGAGATTAGCGGAAAGGCACCGTTAATTAGGTTGCGGAACGCGATACCGCTCGACGCGTTCTCGAAAATATTATCCACGAGATCGTAGTTCTTCGTCTTAATAAATAGTACGTCAGTTACAAAGGAAGCAAAAAGCGTGGCTGTTCACGGTAAACTCTTTCGCCATTCTTCTCGCGCGTCAGCCGCTGCTAAATACACTCTTGGCGAGCACTTAGAGGCAGCCATCCTCTCGGTAATCCGCAGATCCCAATAGTTAAAAACAGTTTCGCCTGTAACTCCATGGACGGCAACGCGACAGTTTCTCGCGGTCTTTTCCTCTACAGCGGATAGAGCCCTGCGAGGCAGACTCGTCCCGCTCGGTAGCGCACACAGGAGGACATGGATTTTGGATTCGCCAGCAGGTGGAGCACCGAAGCCCGCAGCAATCGTACCGCGGAATTATTTAGAACAGTGGATACTAGCCACGTTGTAGTTAGGTGGGCTGCGGTGTCCAGGACTACCACCCCATATCCACCCTACCTTTGCCACCCCACACTACCGGCTGAGGCCGGTGTTCAACCACCCTCTCCCCTCGTAGCCGCCCTTCTGCCCCCATGCCAGCCAACCATCCACCCTCCTCTGTCCCCTTTTGCCCTTCGCCAACCACTGAGCGTACTCCACCTCTAGCCCGGCTTAGTTCAAAGCAGCCCACCACCCTGCTACTCTTCCCGCAGCCCCTCGACACCCCCAGCCTCTCTCTAACCACCCATCTACCAACCACCCCCTCGCAGTAGCTCGACGTACCCTTGCGTGCCTGCCTGCCTGGCTGCCTGGCTGGCTGCCTGCCTGCCTGCCTGCCTGCCTGCCAGCCAGCCATCCACCTAACCTAACCACCCATCCTACCCACCTACAACCCCAACTACGCTACCAACCACCTACACTCTGCTCCCTTTACGCCCCATCCCATGGCACACAGGCTTGCCCGCTACGCCGCAACCACCCCCGAACAGAAAACACAGCTGAGCCAACGTGCTCTCCGGCTGAAATGCCTTCCACCTTTCAGAGGGAAGAGTGTCTTGCTTCAGCCCTCTGCGCGCACCACCGCACCACCGCCACTGCCACCGCCGCCTCGTCCTCGTCCTCATCCTCTTTTCCTTGCCGTTTCTCTCGCAACTCTGCTCGCTCTCGCCCCCTCCAACACCCTTCTGTTCTTCCTTCTACCACTGACGTTGCCATTCCCTCCCAGCGGAACATAGTAAAACGCATAACTGATTAAATAATCGAAGGCATCTAACTTTCGACTTTGTATGCCCTTGATATCCGAGTCTCGTCTCGATTCGTTCGTTCTATCGGTCAATCGAATCGAAGTTTAGTCGCAGATCGAATATTTTACCGATCGAATTGCGTTTGGTCTTGATTTCTCCATGATCTACTTTAAGGAAGGGATCGCGGAGGATGGTTGCGGCCGATCAGAAGTTCGTCGAGTGTCATCGAGTGGTCGTTGATAACTGGCCGTCAGAAGAATGTTTATTCGATTATCGAGGCGATCGGTTTCTTAATTAGTCGAAAGGTTTGCTCGCCTACCCCGAGCGAAAGCGTTTATCGTTAGCTGCAGTGGAAAATCCAGAGGACACTTGCATCTAGACGGTGGCCCGTATTTCTTTGTCGGCCGCGCATTTATCATTCAATGAATAATTCTCGGATTTCCCGACGAAACCGGTGCCCGCTACGACGAACAGGTATGCGGGAAACTCTAAACTTATCCACGCGGTCGATTATACTTGGTGTCCGCTTTTCCGCTAGACCGGACCTTTAAAATATAGAATATATTCCAGAATTTCTACCGCTCGAATAAAAGCAAAATACTTGGAAAAATAACTGGCAGTAAAATACTCGTTTCTTTTCTTCGAAACATCGATATATTAATATAGGTCTTTATCGTGAACGATACACAACGAAATAAACATCTTCGTAATAGGCTATAAATTAAATATTCTTTGTTTTATTTCACATTCGAACGATCAACCAGATATAGAATCGAAACGTAGATCGAACGATACGAAACTCCACCACACTCGCCTCTATGAAAAACGAAATCGCTTACTCTCCACGATTTACCAGTTGTTCTTCGCAAAGGCATTTTTAGCAGAACATTTGTTCATTAACGTTCGTACTTTCTGTACGTTGCTCGACGCACGTTTACCTAGTTATAGTATTATTACCTACTCTTTTGAGCGCGAGCAGTGTCCGTGGCCGTAAAAGGGTAAAAGGGGTATTTCGCGGGTCGTCTCCGCAGACGGTGATTACATTCGCATTTTTTCCCCACCGTGCTCTTAGCACTAGGCCGCGCATTGCGTGTCCCCCACCGACGAAGTTGCCGTGTTATCTTTATCATTACCGGCGGCGCTAGTTTCTATTTGGTGCTGTGCGGCGGCGGCGTCAGTCGTTTCACCCTATATTCCTTATTATTTTATGCAAACAAATTTTTTGCCTGTGTCTCTGTTTCACGTCGGTAGCGAACAAACAACACGTGAAGCCCTCGGGTTCCACGGCGATCTAGCCGTTGCGGTGCGGCGCGTTAATAATCGCTCATTTGCGTAATTAAGTAAAGAGCGAGCCGAGCGCGAGCTGGCGCAGCCCCCGGTGAATTCAGCATTTCCGCGTGGCACGGCGTGGCGACGCGATTCTTGCGTAATAATTTCGCAAGCTCGTTCGGCACTCGCACTACGAAGTGTCAAGCGGGAACACGCGATCGTGCAAATACGTATAGGATAGGACGACGATTCGATCGGTATCGATCAAAGCCAACCGACGACTTACGTACGCTACACGTCCTCCTGTCTATCCCTCTGTAAACCAATACACACATGGAAACCTACGTATATGTGCGTTTAGCGGTATCGTTCAAGCGCGTAGTGCAGCCCTCTCTGAGCACCCCTTCCGGTTCACCGTACTTACGCAACCGGTACCCGTTACCCGCTACCGTGTGCATGTCGCGGAGAATACCTGTCTCCGTAAACTGTATTCCCTGTGTGTACGTCGTAACCCCTAAGCCCCACCTTGCGTCGAGCCACCCCCGTGAGGGCGGCCAGAATAGGAGACGGAGCGACAACGACGGAATAGTCAGGCTACAAGGCCGAACGGGAGGGTGGGATGTGACAGTGTGTCGGAGAGATTGAGGGCGTTCTGTTCGTTCTCCGTCGCTCCGTCTTCGTCTGTTACTCGACGCAGCGTAGATTTGCAGATAGCCGAGTAATTTAGTAGTGGAAAGGGATTGCAGATAAATATCGTTAAAAAGCTGAGAAACCGCGAAGGATTTAATAAATTCGAAAGTTTTCGATGGTTATCGCGCGACCGATGGAATTTTAGATCGCTGAAATACACGATGGTTTTGGATTTAGATAATCGGATGATTAAACGTAATTGAAAATATTTAGCGACTCGCGGAGTAACCGTGGTGGTAGTTGTCGAAGTTTTTCAAAGTCTTGGAAGAATCGAGACAATGGAGTTTGTTCGAGAACTTTAACGTAGCGGAAATATGCGATAGTTCAGCGACAGCCGTTCCGTTCTACCGTCTTGAAAATTTCTCAGCAACTCGATTACTTTACGTATTATTGTAAATTAGGAGCCCTTGAAAATCTTCGGAAACTGAAGTCCCGCCTTAATAAACATAAGCACCTTGAAAACGACGAATGTTTTACGACGAGATTCCGATCTCGCATATCTTCGTTTATTAAACTCACCTCAAACTAAAACGAGATTACTCGAATTAATAAAACAAATTTACCACCGATTCCGTGTAGGTATCCGAGTTTCTGTTTTTTAAGGAGGTCGCTGCTCGTTAAGTAAATTTCATATAAAAGTAGCTTAAATCTTTAACGCAGAATTTTAAAGGGACGCGATCCAGCTTATTATTCAACCCAAAACATACCTGCATACATAACGTAACTTCCGTACGCATGCATGATAACAGCTTCGTTGCATTTATTACTTGTTTACACGTTACGTCACATACTCGCGAGGCTCGCAAGCCAATCTAGCGGCGGTCCAATATCTTGCGCAATTTAAAAATCCTCAAGCCCTCTTGCCATGCTAACGATCCCCAAGATTCTGAAGACTTCAAAGTATTTCGAATTCCGATAACACCTAATAAAAACCATTTCAGGCATCCATACTCGTGGAAGAAAAAAGCGAGAAACAAAAGACGGAGAAAATCCATGCGCGCACGAGCTCACGTACACGCACGCATACGAAATCGCGCGCCAACTCTCGCAATGCGTGCTACGAGAAGGCCGAAGACAAGGGTGAGAAAGGGCTACAATATTCTCTATGTATTAACCACGTATCCGGCACATAGCCTAGCACAGTACATGGAAGGAATGTTTGTAAGGTGTAATACATAGGCTACGACGTACATACGGTCGCACACGTTTACCTTGGCGCATATACACGCGCGCATCGATACTACACCCACGGAATACTAGCGTACAGGGGTAGTTGGGTGGGAAACGGGGCTGCGAGGGGTCGAAGCGAGGATGGGCAGAGGGTCCCAACGCGGCTGACACACAAACAACGGAACCACCTCCACCTCCTGCGATCCTCTCCACCCTTCGTCCACACTGTCCAACCACCCTCCTTCGACTCTGCCCAGCCAGGCCACCCCGTGAAACCCACCCGTCCTAGCCCGCCACCCCTAACCAGCGATAGGTACAGCTGAATTACACATCGCGAGCGAGACAGAGAATCGAGTGTAGAAAATTATGAAGAAAGCCACCGAAGCTTTCCCAGTGGTTGGTACCGGTGTTCGAGAAACGCGCGGTGGTGCTAGTTGTTTCGAAGTTGCGACTGTACATGGTGTAATCGCGAGCACGGGTCGCTGGATCTCGCGGACAACAGATGGAGAGCGAAAGTTCGCAGAGTTCGATCGGCCGCCGATCGATCTCGCGGTCGAGCAAAGGCGAGCAAACTCCCACGGAGGACGTCGTCGCGTCGAGTTTCGAGAGTCGAAGTTCGTATTTTTACAAAGAAACTCGCAAGAGGGTGAGGCAAATAGGGTTGTAAGGTAGTAAACGTATAATTTTACGGATAACAAATTTTGAATCGTTTTCAAATCGCCTAACGGTGGTACTTATGTTTGAAAAAAAAAAAAAACGCACGTCGGTGCATCTCGGTTTTTAGCGAATATTTCGCAACGCGTTTCATCAAACGACCTATCAGCAGCCATCGTGAATTTATCCATGCGAGGCTGTCTCGAATCAACTATTAGATTCAACCTGCGGCTGAATCACACGCACTTTGAAGTGATCGCGAAACCGAGTAAATTCGGAAAACGGAAAATTATGAAGATGAAACTGCACGATTCACGGTGCTTTTTTCAAACTTCTCTATAACGAGGCAAATGCCGCATTGAAATTCATGCGACCTTTTGATGCATCAACTTCATCTCTTTTTTCCCTTCGTTTTTTCTACATTTCGCGAATCGGAAACGAGCGAGTCGGTGGAAAGCGAGTAATTCGTGCCGGGACGCTTAAACGAAATAAAATACAATGCACGTCAATTGGAAAAAGCACTTTGCACTTATCTCGATATCTTTGCTCGTCGATTCACCCCACATCGCTCTTCAACCCTATACACACATCCATGCAGAGGCCAACCCTTGCCAGCGGTAGGTACAGTTGAATTACGCACCCCAATGCCGGTGTGGAATTAGGGTGGCATGTGAAACGCTTGGAAAATTATAAGGAAACAGGTGAACATTTTCTCTCTGGCCTATGTAAAAAAGGAGCTTTTACCCGTGATAAGCGAAGTTAATCGATTCCCGTGAAATATTCATAAATAAAATTAAATGGTTGATTATGTGGTAAAAATATAATTGGTGTATCGTGCAAATGTATTAACGTTGATGTATTAAATCACGAGTTAAATGATAATTATGAACCGTGTGTTTTAGGCATATGTAGACAGAAAATCGATATTTCTGAAATATTGCCTGCTATACGGTTAATAGCATGCTATACGGCGAATGAAGAAAAAATTCGCAAATACATCGTACAGGAAAAGTTTATTTCTGCTATATTGGCAATAGGATTCTCTAAGATTTTTGAACATACGAAGAAGCACGTAGAGATTTTTTAGGGAAGTATAATGATAAAGAATAAATGGATTATTAAACGTGTATGTGAAAAAAATTTTTCGAAACGCGAATCTGACCGAAGTAAAATATTGAAAAAATTTCATTCGACTAGCTTAAATCACCCGACATAAAAGTCAGCATTAAAACGAGTACCAACAAATGCAAAATTATATATCATCTAAAACAAAAATCCAACTTCCATTACGTTAATACTAATATACATGCATTTAATCCTCGAGATGAACGGAGACTTCGAATCGAATAATATCAATAATAAAAGGCGGAGGTAATTCGAATATCTCGGTAACACGGATAAATCGTCGAATCATCGTGGAAACTGTAGACCGGGGTATAAATAACATATTCAGCAGAGGTATAAAAAGACCGACGACACCTGGGTACGGAAACG